>NC_060265.1:23585756-25985756 GCF_021901455.1 Neodiprion lecontei
CTGTCGCAGAACGGCAGCGTTATCAGCTGACCCGTTAAGTGAAGGATATATCTTCAGTCAACGGCTGACCATCGAAGGGCCTGGCCGCTTGAGTCTGGAATCGGCAGGAAAGGTGAAGTGTGTATTTCTTGTATGAAATGTGAACACTAAAATCATTATACATCATATCATATCATCATACATCATACATCATACATCATACATCATACATCATACATCATCATACCTAGTATTACAGTTCGAAACCAAAGTTTGAATTTTCGGATATTCGGAAAGTGACGTCACCAATCTAAAATCGGCTAGCCGAGTTCCTCAGTCTGGTATCAACCGCGCAGTAGAGCGGACGGTTGAGAGTCGCGCTCCGCAAACTTCGAGTACCGGGTTCTCAACCTCCCGGATCCCGCGCTTCGGGTCCGCTACGTATTTCGAGTACCGGGTTCTCAACCTCCCGGATCCCGCGCTTCCGGTCCGCTACGCGGTGAAACTCGACTTCCAGGATAAGCGCTCCGTGGTTCCTGGTTCATGTTTACAATAAATTATTTCAATTAGTTTTTCGCGCAACCCCAAATTCGGTAGCTGTCAGTCCGCTAATAAAATTTCTCGACTTCCAGGATAAGCGCTCCGTGGTTCTGGTTCATGTTTACAATAAATTATTTCAATTCGTTTTTCGCGCAACCCCAAATTCGGTAGCTCTCAGTCCGCTAATAAAATTTCTCGACTTCCAGGATAAGCGCTCCGTGGTTCCTGGTTCATGTTTACAATAAATTATTTCAATTCGTTTTTCGCGCAACCCCAAATGCGGTAGCTCTCAGTCCGCTAATAAAATTTCTCGACTTCCAGGATAAGCGCTCCGTGGTTCCTGGTTCATGTTTACAATAAATTATTTCAATTCGTTTTTCGCGCAACCCCAAATTCGGTAGCTGTCGGTGCGCTAATAAAATTTCTATAACTTTACAATCTTCTCATAATCTTTTTGGTAAAATATGTCGATAAAAAAAATTACCTCAAACCTTACACATTATTTTTGATTTGTTCTCACGCTGAAAATATTTATTAGTATTCGAGGTATAACTCGAGGTGGTTGGCGGTTTCGTTGGAGGTAGTTAGGGGTGGTTGCGGGTAATCTCAGTGATTCAGGAGCAGTGGGACGAGGATTTGTGCTCGGTGAGTAAAACACTTTTATAATATTTCATGGCAATTGTGATTATATTTTATCTGAAATATTACAAACTTGTCACGTTTACAATAAATTATTTCAATTCATTTTTCGTGCAAGCACATATTTAGTAGCTATGAATAATCTTATACAATTTATTATATTATTAATTGATTAATTAATATTCTTATAATATTTAATGGCAATTGTAATTATATTTCATCTGGAATATTACAAACTTGTCACGTATACACTAAATTATTTCAATTCATGTTTCGTGCAAGCACATATTTAGTAGCTATGAATAATCTTATACAATTTATTATATTATTAATTGATTAATTAATATTCTTATAATATTTAATGGCAATTGTAATTATATTTCATCTGAAATATTACAAACTTGTCACGTTTACAATAAATTATTTCAATTCATTTTTCGTGCAAGCACATATTCAGTAGCTATGAATAATCTTGTACAATTTATTATATTATTAATTAATTGATTAATTACATTAATCCTTACACAATATTTTTTGATGTGTTCCTATACTAAAAATATTCATTACTATTCCAGGTATCACCCGAGGTGGTCGGAGGTGGACGAGGAGGAGGACGAGCTGGACGAGGAGGAGGACCAGGTGGACGAGGAGGAGGACGAGGTGGACGAGGAGGAGGCGGGGTGGGTCGTGGGAGAGGACCTCTCCTCTCCTCAGAGGAGGGGTGGGGGAGGGGCAGGGAAGGGGGGGGGGGGGGGGGGGGGGGGGGGGGCGGAGGGGGAGGGGGAAGGGAGGGACGGGAAGGGAGGGAAGGGAAGGGGGAGAGGTGGGGGCGGGGAGGGGGAAGGGACGGGAAGGGAAGGGAAGGGGGGGGAGGGTAGGGTGGCGGGGAGGGGGAGGGTGGGAGGGAGGGAGGGGGGGAGGAGGGGAGGGAGGGGGTGGGCGGGCGGGAGGGAGGGCGCGGGGGGGGGGGGGGGGGGGGGGGGGGGGGGGGGGGGGGGGGGGGGGGGGGGGGAGGGGGGGGGGGTGTACTGCTCTATTAACTCTAACGGGCTCGCATCGACATCCGTCCTCCACTCTCTCCCTCCCTCCCTCCCTCCCTCCCGCCCTCCCCGCCCTCCCGCCCTCCCGCCCTCCCTCCCTCCCTCCCACCCTCCCCCCTCCCGCTCGCCCCTCCCTCCCTCCCGCCCCCCTCCCCTCCCCCTGCCCTCCCCCTTCCCTTCCCTTCCCGTCCCTTCCCCCTCCCCGCCCACCTCTCCCCCTTCCCTGCCCTTCCCTTCCCGTCCCGTCCCTTCCCCCTCCCCTCCCTCCGCCCCCCCCCCCCCCTTCCCTGCCCCTCCCCCACCCCTCCTCTGAGGAGAGGAGAGGTCCTCTCCCACGACCCACCCCCGCCTCCTCCTCGTCCACCTGGTCCTCCTCCTCGTCCAGCTCGTCCTCCTCCTCGTCCACCTCCGACCACCTCGGGTGATACCTGGAATAGTAATGAATAGTTTTAGTATAGGAACACATCAAAAATATTGTGTAAGGATTAATATAAGTAATCAATTAATTAATAATATAATAAATTGTACAAGATTATTCATAGCTACTGAATATGTGCTTGCACGAAAAATGAATGAAATAATTATTGTAAACGTGACAAGTTTGTAATATTTCAGATGAAATATAATTACAATTGCCATTAAATATTATAAGAATATTAATTAATCAATTAATAATATAATAAATTGTATAAGATTATTCATAGCTACTGAATATGTGCTTGCACGAAAAATGAATTGAAATAATTTATTGTAAACGTGACAAGTTTGTAATATTCTAGATGAAATATAATTACAATTGCCATTAAATATTATAAGAATATTAATTAATCAATTAATAATATAATAAATTGTATAAGATTATTCATAGCTACTAAATATGTGCTTGCACGAAACATGAATTGAAATAATTTAGTGTATACGTGACAAGTTTGTAATATTCCAGATGAAATATAATTACAATTGCCATTAAATATTATAAGAATATTAATTAATCAATTAAT
Source organism: Neodiprion lecontei (assembly GCF_021901455.1). Classification (NCBI taxonomy): domain Eukaryota; kingdom Metazoa; phylum Arthropoda; class Insecta; order Hymenoptera; family Diprionidae; genus Neodiprion; species Neodiprion lecontei. The sequence continues at coordinate 23,588,956 of NC_060265.1, forward strand.
AATATAATAAATTGTATAAGATTATTCATAGCTACTAAATATGTGCTTGCACGAAAAATGAATTGAAATAATTTATTGTAAACGTGACAAGTTTGTAATATTTCAGATAAAATATAATCACAATTGCCATGAAATATTATAAAAGTGTTTTACTCACCGAGCACAAATCCTCGTCCCACTGCTCCTGAATCACTGAGATTACCCGCAACCACCCCTAACTACCTCCAACGAAAACCGCCAACCACCTCGAGTTATACCTCGAATACTAATAAATATTTTCAGCGTGAGAACAAATCAAAAATAATGTGTAAGGTTTGAGGTAATTTTTTTATCGACATATTTTACCAAAAAGATTATGAGAAGATTGTAAGGTTATAGAAATTTTATTAGCGCACCGACAGCTACCGAATTTGGGGTTGCGCGAAAAACGAATTGAAATAATTTATTGTAAACATGAACCAGGAACCACGGAGCGCTTATCCTGGAAGTCGAGAAATTTTATTAGCGGACTGAGAGCTACCGAATTTGGGGTTGCGCGAAAAACGAATTGAAATAATTTATTGTAAACATGAACCAGGAACCACGGAGCGCTTATCCTGGAAGTCGAGAAATTTTATTAGCGGACTGAGAGCTACCGAATTTGGGGTTGCGCGAAAAACGAATTGAAATAATTTATTGTAAACATGAACCAGGAACCACGGAGCGCTTATCCTGGAAGTCGAGAAATTTTATTAGCGGACTGACAGCTACCGAATTTGGGGTTGCGCGAAAAACTAATTGAAATAATTTATTGTAAACATGAACCAGGAACCACGGAGCGCTTATCCTGGAAGTCGAGTTTCACCGCGTAGCGGACCGGAAGCGCGGGATCCGGGAGGTTGAGAACCCGGTACTCGAAGTTTGCGGAGCGCGACTCTCAACCGTCCGCTCTACTGCGCGGTTGATACCAGACTGAGGAACTCGGCTAGCCGATTTTAGATTGGTGACGTCACTTTCCGAACATCCGAAAATTCAAACTTTGGTTTCGAACTGTAATACTAGGTATGATGATCTATGATGTATGATGTATGATGTATGATGTATGATGTATGATGATATGATATGATGTATAATGATTTTAGTGTTCACATTTCATACAAGAAATACACACTTCACCTTTCCTGCCGATTCCAGACTCAAGCGGCCAGGCCCTTCGATGGTCAGCCGTTGACTGAAGATATATCCTTCACTTAACGGGTCAGCTGATAACGCTGCCGTTCTGCGACAGTTGGATGATGAACAATTTTGCTCGTATCTTTCAAATGTGTGTTAAAATACACTCGAAGTGTTAAGAAGCTTCGTTCTTTCTCTCCCTGTCACCTTTTTAGGTCTTTAAATCACTACGCAGCGTTAAATACTGTCTCATATACGAAGCATCCATTTCATCTCGTTCAAAATTAGCGCATCCGTGATGTATTACAGTTACTCTGAATTTTTTTCCATCCGAATACTTTTCGAAAAACAATTTTGCTTCTCTACCCAACGTAGATACTTCACTCTCGACTAGCTAGAACAGCGTTTTGATTATATGCCTACGAAAATTCAAGATCGAGAGAGCAAATGAAAAGTTGTTGAAATAATTATGAATACTAATGTTATGGAATACATCGAGCGCGCGTCGAATAGAATCCCATTTCGAAGTGAATAATTCTTCTCTTTTCATATAATAGCTAATCTAGTAATATGGGTAAATAGGATGGTTGGAGGTGTTCGGAAATGGTAGGACATTTCAAAAGTTAAAGTCGACGATCATCCGGTGCATCAATTTTATCGTTACAGATTTTCTTTCCCCATGAGGCATATAGAGTATTCAACAACGATAATGCAGTCCGTAAAATTCATCATTCATCTCTGTTTGGAAAGCTAATTCGCAAGGCGTGGTATTCTAGATATGTCAAAACTGAGCTAGCGGCACGTGTTTGCATTGTTAGAAAAATACCCGTACTCTACATACACTGTTTCTAATCTTTTGCTACATTTGGTTTAATCCCCATGCTTCCACAGTAGGAATAGTCGGAAATGTTTTTGATTATCCATAATAAAATAAAAGAAGTAACAAAGCTTAAATTTATTGTTGAAGCTTTAATGAATACATCAAACTGCGGTCGAATTCATTTATTATTTGCACATGACCTCTGTATATTTGATAAATTATTCCTAAATACATTGAAACATATGTATTTATAATGAAATATCATGCAATGGGCTGTGTAAACTATAAACTATAATTTCTATCAAATAGCTGCTTTTATGTTAACAGGGCTTTGAGACTCAGTTAAGTTGGTTCTAGATTTTTGCCATCGTATGTAGGACATTGGGTTACAAGAACAAATGCGAATTACGAAGAACTCCGTATTAGAGATAAGGATATTTTAGTTCAAGTACACCTTTACACAGAAATTCGTATGTGAATATACTAAAACCTCTGTGTTTATTGTAAAAATCTAGTTTTAAATATATGTATATCTAGTTAAAAAATATGTATATGTATACTTATGCATGTGTATATACATATATACACATACATGTACATAAATAATTGCCAAGAAATTAGAAACACTCACAACTTGTCGCAAATAGAGTAAAACGTAAGGTTAATAATATACAAATTACACAAGCGCACCATAAAACGTGGCAAGGGTAATCCTAGTGCAGTGATTGTATAAACTGAAGAAATATAGATTTACATATATATGATACAAATTAATAGCTTATCTAATTCCGATCTTGTCACAATAGATCATTAGCATAATCAATATACGGTTAAAGCTGTATTAGCTACATTCACTATTAGAGATAATATTTTTTATCCATTTTTATAGTTATTTAATTTCTTGTACAACAATTTTTCAAATTTCACCGCAAAATGCCCAACGAGTTCTCGTAGTGCAAATACGAGTCCAATTACCTTACGGATGGCATTACATTGATTTTTGCCTTCTCGCGTCGAGTTATAAATACAGAGAAATCTCAATGAGAGCTCATTTCTATAAGATTTATTGTAGTGCTATATTCGTAGCTGTACCTGTTATTCTATATTATATACTGTCCTAAATTTTAAACACACAGCACAACAATGGCTGAAAGCACAATGGCAAGAAGAGAGGAGCAATTCGCATCCTAATAAATCTTTTCTTCTTTATACGTAGCACAGCGATGTCACGTCGGAGGATATGTACTAGTGGATCACTAGGTGGGGCACAGAACTGAAACATAATTATGTTGAAAATCTTCAACATCTCTTACAGAAAGTAGGTACGTTGCCAGACCTTATATACCAACAATGAATATTCATAGATGGTATATTCATAAATACTTACAAAAGTGAATTGAAATAATTTATTGTAAACATGACAAATTTGAAAACTTGCAGACGAAATATAATTACAATTGTCATTAAATATTATCAAACTGTTTTACTCACCGTGCACAAATCCTCGTTCACCTTGTTCTCCTCGTCTTCCTCGTCCTCCGCCTTGTCCATCTCCGACCACCTCCAACAACCACTGATAACCACCTCGGGTTATACCTTAAATAGTAATAAATATTTTCAGTATAAGAACACATCGTAAATATTGTGTAAGGATTAATAGAATTAAATAATTGATAGTAGAATAAACTTCACTAGCACATTTATAGCTACTGAATTTGTGCTTGCGCGAAAAATGAATTGAAATATTTTATTGTAAACATGACAAGTTTGAAATATTTTAGATGAAATATAATTACAATTGCCATGAAATATTATAAAAGTGTTTTACTCACCGAGCACAAATCCTCGTCCTCCTCGTCCACCTTGTTTTCCTCATCTTTCTCGTCCTCCTCCTCGTTCACCTCCGACCACCGCCAACCGCCCCCAACAACCACCAATAACCACCTCAGGTTATACCTTGAATAGTAATAAATATTTTTAGTATAAGAACTCAGCAAAAATATTATGTAAGGATTAATAGAATTAATTATCCGATTAATAATGTAATAAGTTTTATTAGCGCATTTATAGCTACTGAATATGTGCTTGCGCGAAAAATGAATTGAAATATTTTATTGTAAACATGACAAGTTTGAAATATTTCAGATGAAATATAATTACAATTGTTATCAAATATTATAATGTTTTACTCACCGAGCACAAATCCTCGTCCTCCTCGTCCACCTTGTTTTCCTCATCTTTCTCGTCCTCCTCCTCGTCCACCTCCAACCACCTCCAACAACCAAAAACAACCACTTCGGGGTATACCTCGAATACTAAGAAATATTTCCAGTATCAAAACACATCAAAAGTATTGTGTAAGGATTATTATAATTACTGTATTGACACATTTTAACAAGGGGATTATGAGAAAATTATAAAAAATTGTAGAAATTTTATTAGCGCAATGAGAGCTACTGAATTTGAGCTTACGCAAAAAAATGAATTGAAATAATTCATCGTAAACATGAAACAGGAACCACGGAGCGCTAGGTCGACGGTCACCACATTAAGAACTTGGACAGCCAGAACTACGGAGCCCTTGTCCTGGAAGTCGAGTTGCACCAAGAAGCGGACCCGGACCGCAGAATCCAGGAGGTAAAGAACCCGGTACTCGAAATCTGCGGAGCGCGATTCTCAACCGTCTGCTCTACTGCGCGGTTGTTTCCAGACTGAGGAATTTTGGCGGTCGACGATTGCTATGGATCGATGACGTCGAGGGAAAAAAAATTTGGGTGACGTCATTTTGTGAACATCCGAGCATCCAAACATTGGTTTCGAACTTTAATACTATGTATGATGATGTATGATGTGATGTATGATGATATATGATGTATGATGATATGATACGATGTATAATGATTTTAGTCTTCACATTTCATACAAGAAATATGCACCTTGTCTTTCCTGCCGATTCCAGACTCAAGCGGCCAGGCCCTTCGATGGTCAGCCGTTGACTAAAGATATATTCTGCAGTTAGCGGGTCAGCTAATAACGCTGTCGTTCTGCGACCGTTGGATGATAAAAAATTTCGCTCATACCTTTCAAATGTGTGTTAAAATACACTTCACGTTTCAAGCAGCTTTGTTCTTTCTCTCTCTATCATCTTTTCAGGTCTTTAAATCACTACACTGCGTTAAATACTATCTCATATACGGAGCATCCATTTCATCTCGATCAAAATCAGCGCATCCGTGATGTATTACAGTTACTCTGAATTTTTTTGTATACACTTATCGAAAAACAATTCTGCTTCCCTACCCAACGTAAATACTTCACTTGCGACCAGCTAAAACAGCGTTCCGATTCTACGCCTACGAAAATTCAAGATCGCGAAAGCAAATGAAAAGTTGTTAGAATAATTATGAATAACAATGTTTCGGAATACATCGAGAGCGTGTCGAATAGAATCCCATTTCGAAATGAATAATTCTTTTATTTTCATATTATAGCCGATTATTGTAGATAATCTATTTTGTTTCCTGGAAAATTACAAAATTTATAGTATGCATCACGTATTAATCGTAAATGGTTTATATACCTATATGAATATCGTACATGTACCGCATATACATACATACTTTATGCATCATCATTACATCTATGATCTATGTATACATTCATCTCTCGGGTACCTATACTTTAATTGATTCACTGTTTTGCTACGAATTTTGGAAGAAATTTATTCTCATCATTAATTTCTTGCATCGCCGACAAGTCCGTAATTACACACATGCTAAGTACCGGCTTGGGCTTACCATTGCGAAGACTGTGTTACTCGGAAGGCGAATGCAGTCAGCATCACGTCGAAATAGGTAACTCTGTGATGTTCTGCAATAAGTTCTTAACTCTACCGATGGAACATCTCAGGGAGCGCAAGCGCACGACGATATTCGGTTGTCACACTAAAGCCCATTAGGGCAATTGTCTTTATATTCTTCATGTCCTTGATTGAAGGTATTTAAATAACACATGTCGTGAGTTATTATCGATTAAGGTTTGTTGGGACTGAGTTATTTCTACTACCCCGCACTTACCCACTCGTTTGTAAAATCACACTGTAAAATCGAGTCAACACAGCAGAATAGACGAACATTTCGAGTCTGTCAGATTCTCTGATCCTGGAACGGAAATTCATAAGGTCAGCAAGTCTTCATCCATAACGTTGACTTAAGAAGATTGCCAAAAACATCCAGAAATGGGGCATTTTGAAGCTCGTCAACAGTAGGTGAGGGATGGTACGGCGATCTGTCGTATAGAAATTTTTCCCTGTACCGAATCAAACAACGTCGTAACCCCCATGGGCGAGTCGGTATCCGTGGCTGTCTGCTGGGACAACCTTTCGTCATGATATATAGATATATTTCAACTGAACGAACTTTTCGAGGGCTTGCATTTAGCAACTTAGCAATTTTTTTTTACCTAGCCTAAACGTTCTAAGACTCGTACTTGCATCATTCACTAAAAATGTATGAAGACTGTTAACCACATACGAATTGCATCATTCTGCAATTGCGGCTCGATTTTACAGTAGAATCACCTCTAATCCTAGTCAGACCAGGCAAAGCATTACGAAGAACAACCCAGGCTAGCAGTATTTACATATGTTTATTATCTTTAGTCATGGCTCAATACTTCTGCCAACGCAGCTACAACTCTGTTTTCAAATTTTCCGCCTCGCATTACGTGATACTGCGTTCGTGAGGATATTCAACGCTGTGTCTTCTCGTATCGATAGACTAGTGGGCAACCCACGTGCAACAGTTGTAGCCTTGTGTAGTGGACTGTTAATAAAAAGTTCCCAAGTGTGATAACTTTCTGTGATTATTCCATACATTTTTCCGCTACGCTCCATCACAAACCTCGTCTTTCACAATTATCAATAATAATGCGATACAACTGCGGCGGCAGAAACAGCAAGAAGTATGGGGTAAGAAAAGCGGGAAGAAGATCAAGTTAAGGGGGGAAACCAGTTTAAACCGATCGAAAAATCGTCTTTTTTTTATTGCATGAATCGTTAGTATAACTATTCAAGAATATGTGGTCAAAATTTCAAAGCAAAATTCCCATTAGTTCGAATGCATTGAGCACTTAATTTCTTTCATTGCCAGTCCAAGAAAAGGTAAGTCCCCGCAGTGGCGCGAGTATTCAACTGTTGCCAACTTAAGGCGTAGCTGCGAGGCAGGTTGCCCACTGAACTCTACACACATACAATGTATAAAAAAAAATCCTCACAACAGCAAAATCACTGAAACACTTGTAAACATGTATGTGTCAATCATAAAATGAATCCGGATAGTCATGAATATACTATCATATGTAGAATAAATGACGTATATACAAATTAATTCAGAAGTTGATTACATTTTCGTATAGATAAAAATTATGTGGAAGCCAGATATTCAAATCATTTCGTATTTTGAACTCTGAATAATCTGTAGTTCCGACCTGGCGGTCAACGTTTTTATGCGAGATAGTCGCTAGAAGCCGCTGTGAGTGCAACAGGATCGTACCAGCTTCAAACACGACTATCTCTCTCTCACCACGTCTGGAACGCCACCTGGATGTTATGTGAAAAATGTCACCATATTCGTAGTCAGAGATTGTGCTCCTTTTTAATGTTCCGTGATTGTTACCTATCTCTTGATCTTCACACTTTTCTAAGCTTAGCCGGCGTTAGAAGAAAATCGTCCGAGGTCGGTGTGGACCGCGGAGAGGCAGTGGTCAGCAGTGGTGGTGTGGATAGTGTGAAGCTGTCAGAATTTGACGCTTGTGAAGCTGACGATAATAGATTGATAAGCCGGATTTGCAATTCGTCGATTGTCGTATGAAATTGCGGTATTCCTAGGTGTATTTTTGCTCATTTATTGTTACTCTGGGTAAGCATCAGTGTTATCAATATTTCACCAGAATTTGAATAAGGATATCCGCATATCCGCATAAGATGGGACACTTTTGGTCAATTGGCTTGATAATTTTCGTACTGACTGTGGTTCTCTTGGCTGTCAAACAGTTCTTTTGGCACGGCCGGCAAAAGCAAATCAGAAACAAACATGTCGTGGTAAGTCTGAGTGCATCTATTTATTATCACATAGATGATGGTAGAACAACTGGTAGTCGTCCTTACCACACCTCATTTGAAACGTATCAATCAAAATGTAAATATATTCACTGTGAAACACATTCGAGACATTCGCAAGTTCCCGGAAAATGTTACAGCTGTATTGATTCTTCTTAAATTTTCATTGTACCTACTTATTGTCAACTCAGTTTTCATTCAGTTCTGTTTTTTGAACAGTAATTGGTTCACTAATTGGTTTCAAAATACTATGTAAGCTTGTTTTAAGCGCATACTTGGAAACAGTAAACATCTCACAAGAATAACACATTATGTGTAGCTAATGATATGAAGTATGACAAAGCAATGCTACATCAATGATAAGAAATTCAAAATAGGTAATTATCGCTCTGTATAACTCACTTTATTTATTGCGTTAAAGGTTACCGGAGGCTCTAGCGGCATTGGAAAATGTATTGCAATAGACGCAGCTCGTCGAGGAGCGCACGTCACGATAATAGCAAGAGACCTGAAAAAGTTGGAAGCGGCCAAGCACGAAATATTGCAGGCATGCAAACACAAAGATGTGCAGAAGGTGGAGTGCGTATCTTTAGACATTGGAAGCAATTATGAAAATGTTGAGAAAACTTTCAACACCATCGAACGCACCATTGGTCCCATCTACATGCTGATTAACTGTGCAGGCACAGCTATCTGTGGAAAAATCGAAGACACTACAGTTGACAATCTAAAACACATGATTAATCTCAATTTCATGGGAACATATTATTGCATTAAGGCTGTAATATCACGTATGAAGAGTGCCAATGAAGGAATCATAGTGCTGACATCGTCACAAGCTGGTCTCTTGGGTAGGTGCTTCAAAATCGGCGGAAAATATTGGCATTTCAATTGCAATTCAAAGTTCAATAGCCAATCAGTATAAATTTTTGATTGTCTGAAACAAAATCATCGGTTATCATCTTCTTTTGTTCTTTTGTTCCACAGGTATCTTTGGTTTCTCAGCATATGGGAGCACAAAGTTTGCCCTTCGAGGCTTGGCAGAAAGCCTGGCAATGGAAGTAGCGCCCCATAATATTTCAGTGACGCTATCCTTCCCTCCAGATACTGACACTCCAGGATTTTCAATTGAAGAACAAAATAAGCCCTTGGAAACTAAGTTAATATCCGCAGGATCGGGGCTTTTCACACCTGAAGCCGTTGCTGAGCAACTGATGAAGGATTCTCTGGTCAGTATTTTTAGTTTTATCACTTCAATCACAACTCATTCTTATTGTGAACAAATTTTAGTTGAAGAAAATTTTTTAAAATGATCACCTTTATCTCAGTTTCACCCAGTTTAATCTCCGTCTTTTTACACAGAGTGGGAAATTTTTCTCAACGATAGGCCTAGACGGTTTCATCTTGGTCACACTCTGCGCAGGGATGTCCCCATTCTCTTCGATCTACGAATTATTGCTGCAATCATTACTGGCAGGAATACTGAGACTAGTTGGAGCCTGCTACCTAATTTCATTCCAAAAAATTATTTTAGACTGTATGAAGAATCGTGACAAAAACAAGAAATCAGAGTAAATATATCATGTATCCAATGAAAATGAACTCTTGGTTCCGTTTTTCTCTTGATTCTTACAATGCATAATTGATACTGAAAATTTGAAACGCCTTCTTGTTACGAAGGGATAGGTATTTATTTTTAACAGACAAACTGTATTAGTTTTATATTATATGTATATTCATATCCGATATATTGCGCAAAACTATGGCTCGTTTAGAAAGAGTGCACAAAATATAGGTTCGTCAAACAGTATATATTTATCTGTATTTTTTATATTGGTACAAATGTTTGTGTCTACTTCGTCAATGAATAAACAAAATTATTTTCTCTGATATTTATCGTGTAATTTAACAAGTCCTCAATACCTTCAGGTTTGCTATTATGACTGATTCAAGTGCAGTTGCTGCTGCACGATCTGGAGAACCTATTCTACATTTAGGTATTAGCCGCTGATAATTTTCACTGAAATCTGAAAAAAGCCATTACAAAATAATAATGTTACTATCAGTTAGCTAAAAATTGGACGGGCACATGATTTTACACAACATACGACACACCTGCGATATTAACGGTTTGGTTTATTTTTATTTAATACCTCGTAAGTTAATAGTATAATGGTTTTCATTAAGCTTTATGGTTCTTATACACATAAAGAATGGTGATCACACCCCTGCCACATGATTTTTTAACTTAAAGTTTAAACCGCGTGCGTGAACATACTTCAGTCAACCGGGCACTCTAAGTCGTAATTTACAACACGCATAATCGCGATAAAATTGAAAAATCACATTGAGAATAATCACATATGAATCACGCGCTAACTAAATTCGCAGTAAAATAACGCGGATGATTTTTCAATTATCTTCGCCAAACAATTCCTAACATAACGAAAGAAATAGCCAATCAATACGTCTCACTTATTCGCATTAAAAATTCATATGCGTTTTAAAATCGTACAAACATTTCCGCGATCGGATGGTGAGATAGAAAAAGAACCTTTATATTTCTTTTTTTCACATATAAACGTGGTAATTCGACTCGGAGAGCACAGTCGCTGGTTCGCAGCTTTGCATTCTTGTCCAAATATATAGGCTAGTCAATTTATGCGTATGGTGAAAGTAATGGAGTGTTATCTTCTTATTCCCTTTTTTTCAAATATGAATTCGCATTTGAATTTATGAATGTAACATTTACTTATTATCTCTCTTTCTCTCTATTTCACACCTTTCACCATTCCACGTTCATTCTCACAGTTTCACACTCATAATATTTTCGCTCTCGTTCTCGCTCTTATTTATTCTCTCGCAGGTTTCCTCATTCTGAGCATCATCTCGGGGATTTTATATTCTTATATCGTTAGGTATATAGCCTTAAATCCGCGAAACGAGGCAATCATCTAGATTCGCTGTCCACTTACTCGTTCGCTCGACAAGGCTTACTTCTTATCATAGGTATAATATTCTTTTCGTCGAACGTTCGAATTAGCAGACTAGGCGCTTAACGAGTAATTAGACCTTCGGCTAAAAATAAAAAATGATTACAGGGATATCATTGAAAAATAATCACAAACGGAATATATCGCATTTTGCTAAGCTCAAATTAATCCTAGACGGATTCCAACATTATCCTCGTCCTCGCAATACAGATATATAATTCAAACGCACAACGTTGTATACTGTGATTCTCAATTATAAAGCTGTCGTTCCTTGCCGGCGTTCCTCAAGGAAAACCAATCAATTCGACTCCTAATTAAACTGGCGACAGAATACGAAATGCATTTCAAATTCTATTACTATAATCATTTTACTAATTAGACGCTCCGCTGCCAATCAGTATTACGGATGTATAATTTAGGAAATGGTGATTGTGCAAAAGACAAGAAGAAAAACTTGATTCACTTCTTTCCCCCAGAACGCCGCATCGATCGTACAGCCGCAGTATTACGTGTCAGCGATTGTTGAAATTTCGAATATTATAAGTAAATAAACTTTGTACAGGCATTATGGAAATGGTAGTTGAATGAAAATCTGTATCTCATATACAAACTAAAAAAAAATGAGCACTTAAAAACTACAATAGATATTGGTACAAAAATTAATGCTGCTATAATTAGATAATATCACAAAGAAGCGACGAGGACGCAGTCCGATATTTTTTTTTTTTTTTCTCCTCCGGCCGCGTTCCGTTTCAATTTAATATTTACGATGCTGCATTCCTCTGGGTATTAACCGTGCTCTGGATACACGTGTACCTATGTACGTACATGTACGCCAGAACGATTAAACAACCAACATTTGCATTGCCCGCATTATAGAGACGCAGCCTTTTTGAGAGACGAGTCCCTGTCGCCTCTTTTCTTCGTTTAACGCGTCATTCGACCAACGATCCGACGTCAGTCCAACGAACAGTTCTCGTTGGCAATTATCAGACAATAATTATATTATATTTATTATTATAATTATTATTATATCCTCTTATTATTTCTATCTTCAATCTTACCTATATACGAGTGTTACATTCTTACATCTATCGCGTGTGGCCAGCCCATGCTATCCTCTGACATAATATCCTGCATCCCGTTACATTATACATGCTTTACGCATCGTTCTTCCATAATATTTTCGATTCATCGTAACTACATAAACTGAATGCATTTCGGAAGACTATTAATCCTCGGAAAAGCTGTTTCATGGAAATCCGCAAGCGGTTCGCAATGCTGTTAACCTTATTTTATACAGCAAAAGTATAGATGCTATCACAAAATAACCGTTTTCTATACCTATAGTATTATACGTAGCAAAAATAGTTCAACGATAGAATCAGTGGATAAACGTTGAAAATAACCTCGTATATATTCATCGATTCGTAAGGTTCTTCAAAGTGTTGAAATTTCAAAAGATCTTTCGTTCTATGCAGTACAATCATATCGTATAATTTAATATATTAAATTTCCCCGCCTTCTCTATTGCATACCGGTTAGCATAGGCGGCCAGACCAAACCAATGTATTTACGATCCAGAAATTACATACAGTTATGTTATTTTTAATGTAACACGTATTGTATATTATAATTAATGTATGTATTTATATTTATGTATTTACAGACAATCACATGAATCGTAGATATCCTATTATCATTCGTAGGTATTTATTCGTCCTTTCCTATTATACTTATTTCAATTTCACCCTAAGTTCACCTTTACCTAAGTAAGAACCTCGTCTTACTTATGGTTAATTAAATATGCTACAAATTATTTGAGCTGAAACTTGTTCAATTCTCGTATGTTTCCTCACTCCCGAAACATTGAAAACGGCGCGGTATACATTCTGTTCGTGAAGCAAATAGCACACGTTTTTATCACCAATTTGACGTTACGACAGCCTATCGTAAAAGCATTGCTTCAGCAATCGTATACGTTCCGAATAATATATTTCTGCGAGATTTTAATCTTTGCATCGCATTTTAACACGCGCACTCAAGAAAGTGCCCAAGACCAAGAAAATATTATTTCAACAGACCAAAGCAGATAATTGATTAATTCGCGAAAAACAATCTCATAACAATAGATGTAGTTTTGACTCGAATCAAGTTTGCTTCACCGCGAGTAAATAAACCATTTCAACATTCGAAACTATGGAATTTTGAAATTCTCATTTTTTTTCACAATTCGCCACATTAATGACACTTGGAATATTAGTAAGTAAGGCAAAGAGAGCCGCATGAATCATTCCCCCAATTGTACGCTGTATAAACTGTCAAGCACTTCACCGCGAATCGAATATACAATCAGCAATAAATTTCCATTCTGTGTAATTGTCAAATGGCGTGAGCACGCATACAAGGCGATGTGGAAAATTTTACAGAAACCAGCAATGAACGTCCGTCAAGTTAGTAATAAAAATACATTCTAAACACGTGGATCGGTGTGGCACGCTGCATTATACAACGTACATCGTGCATAATAAAGGACCACAGTATTCCAGCACTTATTCTTATACTCCTATATATTCTACAGGCAACGTTTCAGGCTTTATTCTTAGTCCACGCTCGAATGTAGCTACCCTCCGTTATCATCAAACATTCATTGCATTTCATGCGAATAATCGTCGGCCTTCAGCTCCCATCGTATATACCGATATGAAAGTTTGTATTTTTTTACCAGCGGACTTACACGTAGCGTATATTCGTGTACCGATCATCGTGAGGCAAATGATCGCGAAGTCTCTAATCCTAATTCACGATCACTTGTCGCTGTTCATTATCGCAGTATAATAAATCTAATATTCAGAATGTAACACGCACCGCTGTACCTACAGAAATTGTACGCACATCGAGTGCATATGCATCTCATTGTGCCGCAATTCATCATCATCGAACAAGTTTCAATTCTGCCTGCAGTGGCACGGACGACGCTTTAGTGTGCAGTGTGTATATACTCAATACACAAGTATAACAAATGTATACATCGAAACACCTCGACCTTAACAAGATCAATTCTCCTCTAATTATTCCATTTATGTACAGTATTGGTATATTCGGAATCGGTTTATCCGATCGCATTGCGTGAGTTGACGTTAAATCACACGGAATTGTTGGTCGTTTTACGGACCGGAAGCCTCTATGCATAGGTAGGTATATTTACAATTTTTCTAACCGACACAGTAACGCTTTAAAGAACATGAATCCAGTTTGGGGAAACACGGGTCGCGAGAGTGCCGTGATGAACGTTGAAATTTTTTGACCGTACAAAAAATGTTGTTTTCATCGAAAATTAGCTATCACGCGTATTATATTATGATTTACTATCGACAATTGATTGACGGATAGGTCGAAAGACAATTCGATCGTTGAGAAACCCGAGGATCCATGATTGCAGCGTCAACTCACGCAGTCCGTGTACGTACAATCAGCATTGTTATCGCCGAAGGCGTATTTTTTTCAGCAAAATGGCATGACGTTGGGAATCGCATAATTTTGCACGCAAACTTCTTTCTTTCTTGATCTATCCGTAGTAGTAATTGCAATCGATGGAAAAACGTGATATTCGACAGACAAAATGCAACCTACATCCACCTATCTCTTACACCCTTCAACCTTTACATTCACATAATAACGTATCTCACGATAAACGAAAGCCTAATAAGAGAGAGAGAGAGCTGAAATCTCCGTTACCCCGATTTATAGAGAGAGTTTTCGGTACGCTACGGTAGTAGCTTTAAATTTTCCAGAAAAGGGGGATTGAATCTCGTTACGTCCAAAGGCCTGCTCGAAATTGATTTACGTAAAGCAGGTATGAACAATGTATGGGTCGTTAAAATTGAAGGCTCGGCGTTTCTCTGGCAACCTCAATTGCCAAATGAGAAGCTAATTTTGGCGAAAAGACAGACCATTTCGGGAGACAGAGAGATGGATAGACAGATATTAGAATATTGATATGAAAGGAAATGAAACAGGAGGTTCGAGGTCTGAAAGGCGCTGCTCGCACATCAAGATGCGCTTTTATAGTTTACGAGAGTCTCTAACGAGCGGTTCTTTTAAGCGAAACCAAAGGCTCGAGAAAGCCCTGCCGCCTTCTTGAAATTCTCCGGTAAACTGGCGGCGTCTTTTGTCCCGGTTGAGTGAGCCCGAATTGCGGTTAAATTAAGGGAAAACAAACGAAGTGGGCGTGAAAGAGAGAAGAGTGTATAACCGGTATAATTTAGCAGGATCCCGGCAGCGATTGGGAGCGAAACTCATCACGGGAATCATTTCAGCCAGCATTTGCACTTTTGATCTTGCGATCGAATCACATCAAATAGTCAGATTCGGCGTTACTTATTACTTTTTTCCTTGATTTTAAATTGGTATTATGTAACAGTTGTCGAGGGGACTTAAATCTCGGGAATATACCAAAATTTTTTCGCTTTTGAGACTAGTGGACTTCGATATTTGGAGTTATATACCTCAACGTCAAAATCGACGAGGATACCCTCTTCATGTAGTTTAAATTATACTTTCAGGACTGCCACATGTTAATGTAGCAGTTATTCCGTTGGCTAAGTTTTTTTAAATTATTTGGAGGGCAGTTTGACATTAGCTGCGCTGATACACTTTAGGTTTGGACTGAATAGCTTCAAAATTAGGTAACAATTTGATATTTAAATATTAAAGAAAATTTGCGTAACTATTATGTTAACGATCAATATTATTGAGAAGAACTACAAGTAAACTTCATGCATGGCAAAGTACAAATGATAAACT
This sequence comes from Neodiprion lecontei, assembly GCF_021901455.1. Taxonomy (NCBI): domain Eukaryota; kingdom Metazoa; phylum Arthropoda; class Insecta; order Hymenoptera; family Diprionidae; genus Neodiprion; species Neodiprion lecontei. The sequence goes on from NC_060265.1 coordinate 23,604,845, forward strand.
CATTTGCTAAAAGAGAAACAAATGTTTTTCATACGAAGTTTGAAGATAGGGATCGCCTACTTGATTTTCTTATTGTATAATCTAAGTAAGAAATCAGAATATTGTTCGCATCCCGCGCCGTCAAACTATCAACCAAATTTTCATATATATAATATATGATACATTTATTATACATATATGCAGTTATACGTAGAATCGATAAATGGAAGCTTCCAATTGCAACATCGATTTGTATACAAGTTGCACCTCGACTCTCTCTCGGTTTCCCTTTCACTCCTTCTCTCTTTCTGTCTCTCTGTCTCAGCCTCTGTACCTGACTAACAAAGACTTTTCGAGCACGTCTCGGGAGTGGAGGGTGGATTTGGATAGGAGTTCTGCAAGCTGAAGTCCTTGGCGTGGTGACGATCCGTTTAAAAGAGTCTGCGTGCGTGATGTCACTTCTTCGTATATTCTTTGCACCCAACCCCTTTTGTTCGGGAAATTACACAGGGCTTTTTTAACAGCTTTACTCAACGACCCCATAGAAAACGAATGTAAAACTTTGAAACTTAACTAATAACTTCTATTGACTAACGGCCGGATCTCCATCTTGAGACTCAAGTCGACATATAGGTACAAGTTAATAATTCTAAGCGTATAATCCTGTTCTTCAATACTTCAATACATAGGTACTCGGACTTGGGTAACTGCGTCAATTATGCGTCTCCAATTTTCAAACTCTTCGGTGTTCAGTCATTTCACGGAATTAGTTAATGTAACATTTTGATATTACAGACGGATACTGCGGAACATGTTAAACTGATATTCGCTTTGGCACGTACTTGAGTATGCGAAATTGAACCTGATTATATATCTGAAACATACGTCTGGATCATGGATCGGATTTCCCGGCAAAGAGTGTTTATTTTTATTTTATTTTTTTCAATGCCAATGCCTGTGAGCTTCGGATAATACGAGTGCATACTGATTTTTTACGTACGCGATGCAAATCTCTTGTGTTACGAGCAAACTTTTGTGTTACATATCAATTTGCTGGATGAGTCGCAGAGTCACTCGTTGATTGCATGCAAAAATTGATTTCTTCACCTAAGGGTGATTCTGTTTCAAATTTTCTAAATCACCCTTACATCTTCCCAACACTTTTCGACATTCAATATGTATTCGGTGGTTTGGACCGAAAACGATTTTTCATTACCTACTTGACTAACGGATACGCATGAATCAACAAACACGCATCAAATATATTCTCTCTCTCTATCTCTCGCTCTTTCCCTCCCGCCCCTTTCTCTCCTTCTCACTCGCCCTCTCTCACTTTCTCTTTCTCTCTCTCTAGCTTTCGCTCTTTCGCTCGCTCTCTCATGCGACATAAAAAAAATTCCAAACGAGTCTGCGCAATCATCTAGCAATCTCTGAATTGCGGAGGATGGAATGTTGGTATGTAAGCAGCTGCTGTTTTAGGGAGGTGCTGGAACGTTGTCGCGTAGTAGCCTCTCTGCACGCTTATCGATTATCGCAGGGAACCACTGTAGGAATGTAGGGTTTGGACAAAGACGGCCAGAGAAACGAGGATGGCAAGAATAAAGGTGCGTTCCCCGTGGCTCGAGGATAGAGTTACCGCACCTCCTAGCCACCAAAGTGCCCCGCTGCCTCCTGGGGCAGAACTAATGCCTCTTTGAATGGCGGCAGGATGCTCCCCTGAAATAAGCCAAAAACAATCCGGTACACATACTGTTTGGGTTCTGAATTCGCCAGGGCTCTCTTCGTTTCACAGATACGTTCAGCAGTGGTTGGCTGCTGCGTTGGTTGGCAGAGAAATGGAAAAAAGAGAGACTCCGACTCACCGTTAAGAACGTGGAGTTGTACACTGGCACTATCCAAATTACTTGGGCTGCAAGTGTAATTGCCGGAATCTTCACGCCTCGCGGTATGTATGATGAGGCTGCTGACGGTGTCGCTGTCGACTCGTTCCTTCCTCATTTCCAGCTTACCCTGCTGGTATATGAGTACGCGACCGCTCTCGTGGTACCAAAACACGTAGGAAGGCTCCTCCAGAGACTGCTTTATCACGCACCGCAGGGTCACTGTGCTTCCGGTCTTCACGTAAATATCACGGTCTCCCATGATCTCGATTTTTGGAACTGCGGGATTGGTTTTTATTTATTTACCTGCTTATGAATGTAAATTAAAGGGTCTAATAAGCTCGGAGGTCATTCTTGGGGGATGCTTGGAATACTTGAATCCTTATACCGACTCCGGTTGGCCGACCGTACTTAGTAACTAGTGACGCGTAGCGTGCGAGACTGCGGAACGGAAAGACTTTACTTCAAATCCCCAGCGTATCGGTAAAGACCTGACTGACAAATCGCAATAACTGTAGGGAGCCGAATCGGCAATCTGAGGTTTGAACTCGGTCTTGCTAGACCAGAAACAGATTTTCTGCAGTTTCCCAAGTTCCAAGTGCGAACGATCGGGCGTTTCTATTGCAAATCGTAATACGGCTGCAGACGCATATTTATAGTCACCAACCCATCCCTCCCACACCCCGCATAATTCATCGGCTTATAGGAACACACCCAAAATGGTATGGCGGGATTGGAGTGATTATTATCTTCATCTTTATTATTATTGTTATTATTATTATTGTTGTTGTTGTTGTTGTTGTTGTTGTTGTTGTTGTACGGATGGAGGCTTAGGTTTGGCAATGACAGCCGTTTCGTCTTACGAATGAATCTGGTCTAAGCCTCTGCGAAGAACTAACAAGATTTCGCTACTCCACGCCCGCGCCGCAAGTGGATTATCGGTAGTCCTAACCCCCTGAGATCATCTATAGGTCAAGATAAGAAAGTAGAAGAAAAAGGTACGGTGATTAGCATGCGTCAAAGAAATTGGAGTGGCTCGTATTAGCGCAATCCTACCCTTTTGATCCGAGAGTGGAGTAAAAAATATATTGACCCATTTGGCCCCAAAGCTAAACTGAACGTTACGCTAAATTTCCCAGAGATCAAATGAGTTACGAGGGCGCAGTTGCGTCGGTAATACAAATGACCCACATCCTAATGGCCCCACGGCCAGACTACCTATTCTCATCCCGGTAATATAAAGCCACCGTTTTCTTATTTTTCAAAGTTAAGACTCGAATCAGAGATAAACTGTATAACGTAGAGTAAGAGCTCACAAGTGACAAGTCCTCGCGCCCATGTGAAATCTTGATAGTCGTGCTTACCGACAACGTTTAGCTTGATAAAGTAGCTCATCTTCGGCTCAGTGGAGACTTGGCATTCGTATTCGCCAGCGTCCCGGGGCTGGACATACTTCACCTGGAGGGTCCACGTATCTTGGCCGTCCAGATAGAACGCTTGGAACCGTTCGTCAGCGATGAAGGTATATCTGTCCACCGTTAGGATGTGAGCATCTCGCTTCCTGATCCATGACACCTTGGGGAACATAAATTTCTCTCAGACTCCGGCGGGCTCCAAAGAGTTATAGCTCCATGGTATGGGCGGGCGGGTGCGGGGTACAGTTGGAGACTGTAGATTTACTTCAAACTCAACTTTAACGCCAAGACCCGGTATTCACCTTTGTCGTGCCGTGTGAAGTCCACACAGCGGGTTATAAAGCGAGGCGAGGCGAAGCGAGGTGAGAAACGAGCTTAGCTGTTACCAGTTAGGAACAAATCGAATCTAGACCATCGATTAAAACGTCACATCCGACCCAAGTCAATACAACGGACGTGTGATTAACGACTGTGTTACCGCCAACGGAAGCTCATTGTTATTATCGCCCAACTGCGGACGTCGTACTTCGCGACGCCTCCAATCGCCAAGCTATTGTTTTCAGTTATATTTACCTCGACTTACACCAAAATTTATCCAATATCATATCCGGGTCTAATCACATGCGGGCAAAAAATATAATCGATTTCTCCCCGAGTATCCCTTCAAGGTTTTTCGTGATACTTATACACGCGGACGTAAATTCTTGCAATGGTTTGAAACACGGCGAACCGTTTCAACTCACCGATTTGTTACCCAACTGCCGGACTTTGCAGGGTAGGTAGGCGTGGGTTCCAAGCTGCGCCGTGATGTTTTGGGGACTACTTGTGTCGAAGTAGGGACCGGTGTAGAGTCCGTTGAGCCTCTTCACCAGCGAGTGCGACCTCGTACTGACCCCTGGGGGCAAAATAGAATCGGACATATTAGCATACGGGACCGGACCAAGAGGATGTCAGAGTTCCCAAGTTTATCTTCGAAATATTAGAGTCCCCTGAGATGTCAGCAGTACGGTCTTTGGTACGACAACCGAGAATACGACCGATCGTGGGTGAAAATTGTCGAATACTTTTACAGTATCATCTACTCAATATCCGGGAACGTGATAACAATTCTTAATTCGGCTGCTCTTCGAACATGCCTATAGACACATTTTCTGCGAGACACCAAGAGACATAATGGAAGAGAGTTTTGTATTGGGGTTATCGATCGCGCGAGGCGGGCTAAAATTAATCATTAGTTAGTATTTATTGCAGCGAAGTCGTTTAGACTCCCATTTACTTTGCCCATCTAAAAGTTCGAATATAAGCTTATAATGACGGGTATAGATTTCTGGTAGTTAGCAAGGCTGTTGAAAAGTTCGGTTTCTCGAACACAATTTCTTATCCAGGTTGAGGCAGGATCGCGCCTGAGCCAGCCATTATGTTCTCCCTGTTCCATCGCGTCTATATACACAGTATATGTATGTACGTATGTATGTATGGAAGCTTATAGTCGAGTCTCGGAGCTCGACGTAGCCAAAGTTTCGTCCCTGTCCAGTAAAACTAGTTTATTACTACTTCCTTGGAAACTTGTAGGATAAGAATGAGGACAAATTCTCTCCCGGTTTCACCTTATAACCAGCCATACTATAGGAGTTATCTCAAGACACACGAAGAAGATTGATGTCCTTTTTATTCTGCAATCTCTTCGCGGTCGTAAATTAGACTGGAAAACTGCGTTATGTTATCGTCACGTAGCGTCGATCTCGTTTGCAGGCAGGTTCAAGATATCGCACGAGGTGTAAATCAGCAAAAGCAGTACCTTGGGACAGTGTGGACGAGGGACGTGAGGGTGTGACTCGCGAATAGATAGTATCATGTCGCGGAAGGGGGGAGGGGAAGCTGATTGTTCAAGTACATACTTGGTACCCAGCAAATTTACTGACAATGATATCGCGATTAAACGATGAGTACTCGACGCGTAACATTTAACATAATAATACGTTGTACTAATAGGAGAATATAGATGAAAATCGTGCCTCCTAATTGGTCGAAATAATACCAAGTCATGAAGCATACGGTATAATTTGCGGCGCGAGCTTTTTAACAAAGCAGTTGTTGTCACGCACGTGAGAAACCCATCGGCGTCTCGCCACGCGATATTTACTCCTGTCATCCTCTGAAATTTTAATCTAATCTACCCACGGAAGCGCCAAGGATCATCCCGCAGGTGTGTCCGATCGCATGCGATCCAACCGTGCCGTGTAATCAACGAGAAAACGCAGAGTTAAAGAATCGACGCGCCTCGTGAGGAGCGTTAAGTTACGATCACGAGGAAGCACGGAAAGTATACGAGAGATGATGCGGGATATATATTATACCCCTTACAGCGAAAGATTTGGTGCGGTCAACGACAGGGAGGCGCGAATCCGCGCAGGCGAGAGAAATCGTATACATATATCGCGAGAAGCGCTTGCGCTCGTTCTACATTTCGAAAATCATTTGCCCACCGAGATTACAATCCGCGTTTCTTTGGGCTTCAACCGCGTATACGTACCGCGAGGTGAAGGTTCGAACATATACCAGGAACACGTAGCGTACCGGAAATTGCTCGAAGCAGGAAACCGCAAAATACGAAAAGGAACGAGTGTATTCACGAATCCGGTGATGTGAGCTCACGATTTCTCGTATTTCCCACGAGGCCTCTTGGCCCGTTCTTTACCAGTTGTAAAAAGCTCTGTATTACAATCGCATATGCAAGCCGCGGTGCGCGCGAGTCTCGGGATGGCGAATTAACTCCAACGTCGAGGGTATTGTATCGCAGGTATCCAAGAGAGCGTCGAAGGTTCCTCTGATCTCGGCACCGGCCCTGAGGGGTGGAATCGGGGTGGCTAGGGGTGCCGGCGGGCGAAGACGCCATTTTATCAAGATCTGCGATGACGTAGGGGAGTTATACCGCCATATCCGTGCGGCACGGATTCGCCGCTATGACCTCATTAGGCACGCCAACGTCGTCCCACTGCCGGAGTTTACTGCACGACTCGGTGTCCTGTCGCAACGGTGGTGAAATGTCGTTGCCGACTTTGCGGTCTTTGCGGTCAGTCGGCGTCTTTGAACCGTCGAATAAGAAACCGCGCGTTTCAGGTTTCCGCTGGGTATTTCCGCGCGGATAAGCGGTCCAATTTACGAGACCTTCGCCTCTGCCATATCGATTCTCAAAGTGCACCAGGCCTAATGACTGCGCGATGACATGCAGGGGATGCCCCGCGAAACGGGGGTTGAAAAGCGGGCGAGATTACAGGCGCGTCGCGAGGCTACGTCGAGTCACGTATACAGTGGGTATTATACACCTCGACGAGGTATTCGTCCCTCGTATATCCGTGTCAGATTCTAGATATCAAGGATGCGGCGTGAATAAAATAAGGGGTACGTTTTACGAGAACTGTATACCCTACCTTTCGTGACGGGGTGGGAGAGTCGTACGCTGTTTAGCTAGATATTCACAAGTTATTTTATGGGTAGATTTAATATTCACACGAAGCGCGGGCTGGGTGGATACGTACCGAGCCTGAGTGAATATGGCTTGCACGGTTAAATGCGAATATAATAAGGGCGTAAATGAGTAATACACTAGCCGCACTGCCATCAACCACCTTCTACAATCCAAGACCACAAGGTTATTGGTAAATCCCCCCTGAAATCGTTGTCATATACTCAATTCAGGAAAGACCCCGTTTTTTTAGAACCCTCGACGAGGGTGTTTTCCGGAACTTGTTTCCTCCCCTGACGTAGCCGATAATTCAATTAATAACAACTCGAGATATCGAGACAAATTGAGGATCGTTGACGTCGTTCGCCCAATATCAAATCACGGTTTCGCATTACTTGTTCGATTTTCATTTTTAAAGTTGTAAGAGAAACACCCCGGGACCGAAAATAAGAATTAAACATACGTATCGGATTCTCTAAACAGTATAGGACGATGCTATTACCGAAGTCAGAATATTAGTTTCAAAAAAAAAAAAAAAAAAACGAGTTCTACCACAGAGCAATGTTCAATGTTTAAATCGACAAAAAGTCATACGCTGCTTAACGAGGGCATACGATTTATTTCTGACAACAGCTTATCAATCAGTCATACACGACGGTCGCTTCGACGGCAAAAGGTCACACGTAGATCAAACGTCCTCTTTCAAAGTTTATCGACTAACCGCAGGGCAGATAATTCAATCGGACGTTAAAACAGCAATACGTGCTGAGTCGTTGGAAACAGCCGTTCATTTGAAAATTAAAAAGCGGTACAATAACCATCACCGTTCAACCAAAACGAACATCGAACGATACATTTTTATTGTATTTGTTTTTAACCAGCCATCGAAAATCGTAAAATGGTTTCACAGAAATAAGTTTTATAATCGTACACATTCTATCACGCTTCCGTCTTGTCATTTTTCAGTATGACTCTGCGATCAGCGATCAGTTGTTGACTGACAGGTATCGGTAAGTATAAATCCTTACCCGTGATGCCTAGTAAAATCCAGCAGACGAGGCACAGAACATAGTAATTCACATATGAGCAAGCCCTCATGATGACGGAATCACTGACATCGCAAAGCACTACATCTGCCCCGGCCCCAACTGGAGGCGCCTTTTGCGTACCACGGCCACCACTAGAATAGTTCACACATTTCGTAAAGAGGTTCTTTCTCCCACGTATATATATATATATATATATATTTATGTGTGTGTGTGTGTGTGTGTAGCGAAAGCGCGTCGTCGATCCCTCACATATCCGCGTCCGCACAAAAGCACTGATCTTCCACAATTGGCCCGATGCGCAAAGTTAGACCGAGTACCGTCTCTCTATAATAAATTACGCCGCGTGTAGTATAATTTGAGCAAGATGAAAAGGCCGCGGCAGCGATAGGGTCGCGACGGTTATGCCGACGCATGCATATACTTTTCAACTCCGGTCTTACTCGGGAGTTGCGATGAAATTTCGACGATGCTCGTCGTCGCGACGCCCGGGCGAAGCTCTAAAGCGCCGGGCTACGGTGGCACTGCCCGCCCGGGCCGACGCCTGCGCCCTGTTCCGCGCATCGGGCTTCTTCAACCCGTGGTCGAAAAATTCTCGGTAAACTAAAAAACCCCGACGATATTGCCGGGAAATTTACCCGGGGTGGGACTAGCGCGGGGGTGAACCAGCTCCTGTGTTTACTCTATGCATCACTCGCGTTAACCTGAAACACCCCGCCGATCTTATTGTTTTCCCTGCCCCCGCCTTCGCCGAACTTGCACCTCAATCCGACGACCCGATCTACTCCGTGAATTCATGCACGTTAATTTCTATTTGACACTTTCACCCCTGCGATTCTTGCTCGGACAAGCTTGGGTCGAGTCTCCACCTCGCGAGCGAAATTCTTTGAGACAGGATGCGAAATTCTCAATATTGAAGTGTAAATTTCAGGCGCGGCATTTCCAGCTCACTCTCAATGAGCAAGTCGATAATTCGATGCGATGAGTCTTGCCAATCTGAACTCTAGGGACCGTTTAATTCTTAAGCTTGTGCAGCATCGCCTCGTGGCGTATTATACACCGGCATGGGTATTATATTGCACGTGAGATATGTAAGACAATTGGACAATCATATTCGCCCACGCGTTGTACTCATGACGTGTAAATGCTATGTGTATTGTAGGTACATATTTGCACAGACACGTGCCCGGTGTATACTCTCGGAAAGTATCTTCGGCAAACGAGGGTGGCTGCAACTTCGAGCCGGTGAAAATGGGAGTTTTACTATCTTATAGTAGGGGGAAAAAGGGCAGGAAGAATCCCGCCGCCTTTCGCCTGTGTATAATATATATGTGCGAATCTGAGTCGTCCGGAGGGGTGGTTTGTTTTTAACCCCATCCGGGGCGAGTCGATGCAAAAAAGTAATAGTGATTCTTGGTCCCTCAAACGCTTCTGCTTACTCAAACGCGAGAATTTCGGGCGTATTTCAACCCTCCTTCGAGGGTGGCGGGCAAAAACGGGGACTTTGTCGAGGGGTCAACGAGCGGCGAGTTGGAGGCGAGAGTGAACGGATCAAACCTAAGTCGAAATGGGGGAGAATCGGGGTTATTTTATTCCATTTATGAAACTAGAAGAGCCGAGAGACGAGGCGAAACGCGAACGAAAATTGGGAGATATAGAAAATCGTCAAAGCTAGCTTCACCTTGTAAACAAAGACTGCTGCTACTGCTCAACTTTCTACACACGTTCCAGATAAAGTATGAAAAATTCTCTGTATGTATTCTTTTGCTGCAGGAATAACGAAAGTTTTCGAACAAACGTTACTCCGCCAAAGTTAAGAAAAGAACAGGAAAAATATTCTCCATCTTCCCTCTGACCAATTTCTACACGTGCAAGTAGACAACTTGAATTTCCAACACGCTCTGCATTGTGTCAATCAGAAATTCCGGTCACGCAATGCGCTGTGAACAATTATTGTAGAATTTTTCAATATCTTTTTCGCGAAAGTTGATTCAAGGCTGAATATTTATTGCAGCTTTTTGTACGCCAAGAGAGGCGCGTCACTGCTCTCATATGGTCAAAAATTATTCGCACATTCAACCAGTCTAGCCATGCCAGAATATTACTTCATTCGGTTCTACGTTGATTGTAGCTTTCATTCGGTACCATGCAGTTGTACACACAGCAGGTATTGTTGAGCGAAAATTCATCTATGGACACCAGTCACATATGGCTGTACCATTTTTTACTCTCGCTCGCTTGAAAATTGTTATAGAAACCTTATTTTAAAGCTTCGTATACGTAGAGAATATCACCATCTCCTTGAAGCATCCCAATAGGGCAATTAGGGGAATAGCCTTCTCAATTTAATCACAAGGAGAGAAACGAGAAACGAGGAACAAGCACGGAGGGAGCAAAAGTGGAAGATGGAAAATGGAATCCTAACAAGTCGTGAAATTGGTAGCTCTAGAAGAACGACTTTGGATTATCCGGAAATTATTTTCAGTCGATATTATCCTTTTGGATGGGTTGGAATCTATAAATCTCCCACGGTAGATTCGCGTTTGGAGATTGGCTTTCGAAGCCAAGCAAAGCGCACGTCTTCAGACTTATTTTTGCGCCACTCCCGGGGTATCTAAAATATCCCTACATAGTATATACAAGGCACACAAACTAAGGTGAACCTCTGACGTGAAAATCGACGGAAGCTGTGCGACGCGACGTTGTCAAACCTTGCGAATACCGTTTGAGAAAAACGTATAAAAATACGACTGATTGAAAGTCGTCCGCGCGAGATTACGTCTCGTCTCCCTGTGAAATAAACCCGATATAAAATTTTTCGAATTGAAAGTACTCGTCATTATTAATGATTCAGCAAAGTACATAACCTATTTACTTTCAGCCGTCGCGTCGCCATGACGAAGACGGTCCAAAGTTTTATACTTACTCCGCACCTTAGTAAATCTAGATATGAAATTTCAATCATAATTTACCCTTCTCTAATGCATGCGAATCCTCAGGAGTCAAATAACGGAATGCTTGCACCGAATAAATATTGGACAATTGGAAACGAAGATAAAATTGAATCTCCACCTAATTGACCCTGCATAACTTATCCTGATGGTTGCAAAACAATTAATTCCGAAAGGAGAATTTTCGATAAAATTGTTCAGTTCAAACGACTAACAGTAATGGCATTGAATCGAAGAAAACTGCGATGTGTAGAAGTAACGAATCAAGATCTACCAACGACACTTTCGCTACCTCGCATTCAAAACCGAGTCTCTGGCACTTGGCAAAAGCGATAGCGTTTTTTAACGATCAGACCAGCGTGCCAAATACATTTGTCCGTTACAAATGCTTCGATCAAATTGAGCCCCGTGGGTTGTTGTTCCCGCAAGGCGTGCCTAGTTGATCTTTAAACGGCGATAGGGAACGAGAGAAACATTGCGGCCTCCGCGCGCGCTATCATGGCAGATAAAAAATATTTACAGTCAATTAAGGGAGTGAAAGACCTGCAGCGGCCGCAAGGCAAAATGCCGGGGTCCCCTTCTTTCCCGAGCTTTGTGTTAGAAGGGGCGTTTTTCGAGGTGCACGTAGTTGGGAATGGATTACTTCCGATTGACCCTGAATTTCGTAGCGTCGACAAAGGCTGGCAATCTGCGATGCCAGCCGCGTTCGGCACGCCCGCGGTTCCGATAAGAAGCGAGTTTTGTGCTTGGTGGACCAAAATCGTCGAACTACGCCCCGATACGAACGACTCCGAGCCGTAACTTCCACGACCGATATGAAATTTTTAGGCGAAATCAAATACATGGATGCACTGGGACGTGTATGTGCCTGGTGTATATTGAAAGAGAGAAGGAGGATGGAACCCTCGTCGACGCGATGCAGGCGATGGCAGCGTTTCCCAGAGGCGTTAATAAAAAATCAAACAAAACTGGTCGTTTTTCTGACCCAGTTGTGCTCCGGTCCGCGGAGCGGCAGACCGTACCGAGAGGCCATCCGGTATCTCCGGGGAGCCTTAACACCCTCAGGTGTGTGCACACCTTTATACGCGAGTGCGATGGTCGCTCTTGAGGTTCGGTTCGAGAAACCCTCGCCCGTTTGACGTTGTTTTTCAAATGAGTCTGGTTCAATGGGGAGCCAGGAAAGCCCCAAGGAGGCGAGATCTGGGCACGCTTTTGAAGCTCAATTTACAGGCGGAGTGCCTTTGTACCTTTTCGGCCCCAAGATACTGCTCGTTTGTCATTAAGATTCAGTCTTATCGCGGCCTATCGAACAGCACGCCGCGGGAATCTATATTATTCCTTTAGTCAGCGTATTTTTATTATATTATCCCAACCCGCTGTTCGTGACAATTATATGTCTTTTTTCACAGCTAATATTGCTTACACCTGGGCACCACATGGTAAATTTATCACTTCAATTTTACGTCGTACTTTTCTTGTTTCGATCTCGGTACAAATATCGAACATTGGATACAACCGCGCGTTTTACACTGCTCGTAATTTTTTATCACGACGATAAATATTCGCCCCCCTCATTATATTGTAAGTGAAAATTTTGTCCCAGCATGACTTGTCTAAATTTACCACAATCTACGCCTGAAAGCTGGGCTATTGTTGCTGCAAAGTAGAGGAAGGAGGTTTATTCCTACAACGGTAAAATAACTATCGCTAAAAGCTGCTTGAGAAATTACCGTAAAAAAAAATTATCGCACAAAACAATAGAATTTCATTTTTAAAATGACAAAATCAGAATGATTAACTTGCGTTGAAACTACATCTCATCCGCAACCACGAGAAAATTATTGCCAAACCAAAATCAAATTATTGGTACAGAGAGTTCAAATCATGTAAGCGCGAATTGTAACCGTCGCAACGAACCCGCAATAGAATGTCACAACTGTCCCAAGCGGTATCATTCGTTGTCGAAACAGTAGCGGTAGCCGACCGTAACAACGTATTGAAATCGATGGTACATTACCAGACAAGCACATCCATTACACGTTGGTTGCTCGTGTGTCGAGAGTCCAATAGAGTTGAGGGTCGCATCCAGGTCGCAAATCTATTCTTCACAACACACCGCTTTACATTACGAGCACAAATTCACTCTGAACTGTAAAAAAGAGGGTAAATGAAATGAAAAACGATAAAATCAAAAGCTTCAACAATTTCGCCCAACATTTCGCTAATTGAATGAAACTTACCAGAGTATTCACTATAACTACTGTACAACGCGTGGTATATCTCATCTGATGATCTACTCACGACTAACGGAGCTTCTTGAAACTTGCCAGTACGTAATAACAACTTACTCGCGTGTAACGACTAGCTTCGCTCACCCCCCCCCCCCCCCCCCCCCCTCTCCCGCGTTGGCTGACACAAACGTATAAGCACGCACGGTACGATTTTAAAATTGGACCAATAGGTATTCTATAAACACGCACGTCGCATGGTGTAAAAATTCTCTTGTCTTCATCGATGACGATTCTTTTACTTCTTCTACGGGTCGAAGCGCACCCCTTGCAGTGCTGAGTTTAAGAAAATGTGCCCACTGCAACCCATTTCAGTGAAATTGTTTGCTTTCATCGGACATTAAAATTCGTCAATTATCGCCGCCCAACAATTCCGTTATTAATATTACGAGGCAATCTCGGGAGAACTGTTTAAGGCTTACACGTATAACTTTGAGCATTATATCGCTGCCGCGTGACGCCGCGTCAGCCATTAAGGGGTAGTATGTCAGGCTGTATGCGAATAAGGAACGTAAATTGGTCCCAAAAAAAGATCGTCGTTATGGCCAGACATACGCGCTGGGGCGCGGTGGCCGTGCTTCTGAGTCGTAACGCTTATTGAACGAGATTTTACGCCTCGCAATGACCGACCTCCCTCTCCCCCTCCCGCCAGGCTGGAGAGCCCTGGAGTGACGTTTTCCAAGTTGTGCGTTGACGTTGATTACGCTCGGTATTATGTTGTAAAAATGAGCAAATTTTAACGAGATCCGTATCGGCGTAACAACTCGACCACGAAAAAATTTCCGTGCGCACCTGTATACAAAAGTTTAAAAAGTCAATTACACTTTGGCAGAGTTACCCGGGTTAAATCACGCCTCGGCAAAGCCTCGGGTAGCGCCTTGAGGATGCTTTTCGAAATAAGTACCACCGCGGCACTCGATGTCCCTTCACTGTTAAGTGATACAAGCGGCTGACTGGTCAGACGGTCTAGTTCTGGCCCCATTGACGCCAAATGGACGGCAGTCGATAGCCGAGCAACTGAAGGCAGGTTAATCGGCTCTTTTCAGACGATTTCGACCTAATGGAAGTTGACTTCCGGATTCTTAGCTTGACGAGGCCACCTCAAGAGAAGAGATCCCGACCCAAAGACGCGGTCGCAGCGTATAGTAGAGCCAGGACTTGAACAGCAGCTTACAAGAGGCTAATTGTAAAGACAGAAAGGAAGAGAGAAAAAATTCAACGAAAAAGTGGAGACCCCATTGTTCTCCAAGAAATTTAGGCCGTTGGAAGCGGCTGCGGCACATCGCGAGGCGCGGTCTTCGCCCGCAGGTAAAACTCACATCGGCGATTGTTGTTGCAAGTTACCCTGGCGATTTCAAAATACATCAATATTGGCCGCGAGCTTCCGAGTTCTCGAATTGCACGGATTTCCTTGGGTAGATCGGGCAGAGATTGTCACTTTCAGGTCGGGCCTGAAAATGTTGACTTGTCGATGAATAATGTCGTCAAATTTTCATAGATTGCACAAAAGTCGGGCAACGGCTGGTATCGAGACTCCGATTTCTCGTGGGGATATCGCGCAGGATCAACTGTACGCTCTACGCCACGGCTCACCCTTCATTTTTCAAATTACACTCCCTACCCGAAGACGAGTAATTTCTTCCCACGTAGCACCTGCAAAGGATAGTCGACCCCCCGACCACCCGAGGGAGAAACTCTCAAATTTAAAACACGCAAGTGCAGCGAGACCATCAATCCTTTTGACCGGTAAATTTAACGTTCGTACCCATTCGGGAGATTACGGTTGGTCAGATTGACTCAGCGAGTATATCCGTGTATTTTAACTTCCCACTGGTATCGTAATCAGGCCAACTCTTACAGATGATTGGAATACCGTATTCGCGAGTATCGTACCGACCTTTCGGTGTGGTTACATTGGCATGTATAAAGCGTCCAGATCAAGGATCACATTCAATCCCCTTCCCTCCCCCCCCCCCCCCCCCCCTCCTCACTGTTTGTCCGCAAAGTGCCGGCGTTGTTTAACCAAAATTTTCCCAATACCAACGAAATGCCGTTGCAGAGGTACCAGCTTATAACTTAATATTTACTGTTTGTCTCGAATACACGTGGAGCACTAAATTGGCTGCCGGAATGTCCCTCTTCGGCTACCTGCCCTGAAACAAGAATTACCGAATATCGTTGAAATTGGTGAAATGAATTCGGGTCCACTTATCTAAGAATTAGTCCACGTCCACCCCGTCATCTCAGTTCGTTAGCTGCTGCCCTGTAATTAAGTTAACTTTAATACCGGCGATTTCATCGGTCGCTCTGCAGAGGCATGACGACAAAGATAACCATTACCATATACGGGCAGTAATTGAAGCTCGTGGATGATCTAGATAGCCGAACTAACGCCGCGCTGCAATAGTGTGCATAGACAACCGAGGATAAAATTCAGCAGCGGTGTTAATTCGTTTTCGATTGAAAGTAAGGCGACAAATCACGAGTCAAGCTAACCGTACCTGACGTTCGATCTCTACCGCTGCATGAGAATATAGAACAAGCTTATGAAATATCTGAATTTAAAATTCGTACACCGAACCTGCCGGGATTCCCAAGGCGTATACGCGTTCCCGCTCAACGTGCTGCTTGGAAAATTTAAGAATTCTATACCAAGGAAACGTGTGTGCGGCCGGGAATATGTGTGATGTATACGTATGAATCTATATGTACGAACCTAACCCTCGGGAACTTGTAATTCTGACACAAGTTCGGCTTACCTACCTGCAGCAAGACCAGACGCTGAAAAGTTTAGCCCTGCAAAGTTTCACCAGCTCAGCTCGACCGGTTGGCGAACAGTTGGCTCTAATGATACCGGCTTTCGGAATGAATTTATTATTTATTATTTTCATATTTGAGCAGGCTGATATTACCCACCTCTTACGAAATTCGTTGGCCCGGCTCGAGGAGGGTCTTGCTTATTTACGCATTGCGTTAAGCCGCATCGTACGTTCCGTGGGCTATGCTGGACGACTGATTTTCGGGGATCAATAAATTTGGAATAAAATGGATACAGATTCGCTTTTGCCTATTATTCTCTCGCGGCGAAACCTTTTAGCTTTCACCACTTCGCCCGGAAAATATAGGCCAACAAAATTCTTCCTGCGAAATTGACACGGAATACATAAAGAATGAAGCGAACCAGCACGTGTGCTTTTTGTCCCTCATATCTTAAACATAATATATCTACGTATAGCAGAGAGGCATGGATAGGTGCATGCCGGCGGAAATATCTCGATCCGCTCGAATGCTTCCATTTACGGTACAAATCTACGTACGCCCGGATAATAATATGCAACGCAAATTTTTGATTTTTAAACAATACAATTAGCGATCCATCGATCTTGTTATTACGGGCTATGGCTACTCGATCGATGTTTAATTTCCCATCACGAGAAGGTGTAGAAGGTTGCGAATGAACGGCAAGTCGTTTCTTAGTCGGTACCGGGTTGGCCCTTCTATTTTCCGCCCTCGTGTGTTTTATTATATGATCCGCTATCCTTGCAGAGAAAATATTACGACGTCGATGCATTGATTTTCCGTTTTATTGCGCGGAAAGTATAAGGTCAGCAATATCGGTCGCGTATCACGATATCTTACGAAGGGTTCACGGTTCATGGTTCATGGGCCACGACGTTTCACCGTCACGGATGTGGTCACCGGCGGACTTGGAGCAATTTTACACCCCTTTCCTTTCCTTCCCTTTACCGCCCTGACACTTCACTTTACCCACAAGCAGTAAAAGATGTCACCTCCCTACGCGTCGCCCGTGCCGGGGCGGCTGATGTCGGAAACAATTTTAGCTCGGGGACAACTAATCCGCTCGTGAACATGTAACGCGGTCGTTAAACCCGCAAAGTTCAACGATAAATTCGTAACGAGATTTAAAAAGAAAAACTTTTCCTCCTCTAGTTCTGCATTAGGTATACTGCGACAATTCATACGTTAATGCGTATCTGATTGACCAGTCAGCCGTAAAATCACAGAGAAAAACAAAAACTTTAGTAAAGTATCCCGTGTTTTATTATCTTCGTTTTACGAATATCTTAAAAGAGTCTTTGACAACCTCAGTGGCGATAATCACTGGTCTTAGAGTGTTCGACGCCGGTGTCTCGTACGAAACGAAAGATTCTTTCTGCTCTTTGTTTTTTCTTACAATTGAATCTTTTATACTCGTAGGATGTATATCGAAATAATTTTGTATTCAGAAACTAATGAATATTCAGTTAAAGATACTTTCAACCCCCAAGGTACCATTAACAAGGAAGAACATTTGTTTACCATTGCAAATATGGTAATTTCAGATTCACAGATAAAAAAAAAACACGGGTTCATCCAAATAATTATAACAGTGCAATTCACAGGATCGCACTTCGTTAGGTTATTTATGACACGGATTAGCACTACAAAACAGTGTCGAAGTGACGAAAAAAAAACGTGAAAACGTAATCTCAATTGCATTTATCCATGCTCCAACAAAGTCTTACATTTTTCCAGCTTTTTTCCCGTCACTAAAATTACCGCAGTGATTCCAAGCGCATTCCCCCAGCCAATTAATTTCTTTCCGAAGTTGCCTGATTTCCTGACGTCGGGCCGGCCTGATATACCCGTACAGCGTATTTGGCTTACGGAAATAGTACGGACCGGTTGAACTGTGGAAGGTTGAGAGAGTGTCCCGAGGACAGGTTGGCCACCGGCCTTGGGGGGTGAGGTTGGGGTGACATGGGGACGTCGCAGGGACAGCAAGCGACGGAGGCCAACCAGCCAGGCGAGCAGGAAGGCAGGCAGGCAGGCAGAGCTCCAAACTTCAAACTAATTACAGCCGCGGGCAAAGCCAGAGGCAGAGAGTAAGGCGCGGGCGACAAGGCGAGACAAGGCAGGAGACAAGGCGCCAGTCAAGAGGACGGTCGCCGTTGTCGTCGTCGTCCTGGTATGACCACGAGGGTCGGTCGTTGTACCACTAGAGCCGGTACCTGGTGGTAGTACATAGTTGTAGCTTTAGTAAAGGAGGTAGTACCAGTGCTGGTGGGTGCACTTCCCATTCCGCCACAATTCAGGGACCGGCAAAGGGTGGGAACTCGGTATTGCCTCTAGTTATACCACCACCAATAGCCAAAGATGTCGTAGATGCACGTATGCGCGTATATTCATGTCGGGTGGGTATAGGTGTACTAACGTGGTTGGCGTGGGTGCAAGGATGTACTTGTACTAAGTGCTGAAGTTATAGTACGATAACCTGCAAGTAGAAGAAAGTCAGACTGCAGCTGTGGCAGTAGCAGGAGTTGGCTGGCTATAACGCGACGTAGTCTCAGTTGTGTATTCTTCTCCGTTTCTCGTCTCACATGCCACGGGTAACCGAAGCGCTCGATCGGAAGTTGACGGTTGACGTTTCGGGAAACCGATAGGAGTTGAAAGTAACAATATCTTGACATTTTAACGAGTCTAGTTGAAGCATGGAGGGGAAAAGCACGCTGGGGCGGTTAAATCAAGCCACAGAAAAGCTTTAAACGGAAGAACACAAGGAGATTTCCCCCAGGAATGAATTCGCGATTGGATCAAGCCTCGGGGCTGCCAATTCTATTTGAGAATGGAGCAGCCGTGATACATGGATGTATATACCTATGCCGCAATGCATTTTTCCAAGGAAAATTCAACTCAGCCCGAGCTTTCACCGGCAGCTCCTGTTACTGTTCGGCTGCAAAGATACCGGTGTCGGTTCTACCTATCGGCGAACAGGCGAACAAACTGAGAGACATAAAACCTAATTTGGACTACCCCTTAACATTCCGGGTTGAATATTGTCCTGCCGTTCGTATATAAGGCCTCACGATAGTTACGACCATCTGGCGTCACTTTGGGTGATTTCGCATTTACCACGCCCGAGAATCCCGGCACGGGTGTATCGTATCTTTAGGAAGAAACTGAGAAAATTAAAAACAATTCAACCAGTTCTTTTCTCTCGGATCTCGACATTATTTCGGCATTGGTACTCCCCGCGTTTCTCCTCTGGGCTTATTGTTGGAACGGCCAAGGGCGATCCGTCGAGCGGAAGCTACTGGTCGCGAACACGTAATAACGGACTGGGGTGTCTGAGGGTGTCTCAGCGAGCCTTGGGTCATCGGTAACGAACCGACTTGAGGCTACCTTCAGGAGTTAGGGGCGAGATCACGTCCTCGGTGTCGGCCCAACCGGGAACGTGCACGTAGGTCGTGCGACACACCCGTTGCTCCTGGTTACTAAACTGAGTTAAACTTTTCCCAGGATATGGCGTGGCTCTACGCTAAGGTGGGTCGTATATTCCGGGCCGTTGCGTCACTGACGACCATCTGTGATCGCCTCCAGAGTGCTTCCGTTCCCATTCCCATTCCCGCTCTCGTTTCCGTACCTCCGGGTCCCGGTGATCTCCTTCGGTCACTCTACAGTCTCCGTATGTATAGGCGACCAAATTGAAATCAATCCTGGGTTTACGCTGGTAAGTACTTTGGAGTTCTCTTGACGCGGGTATCTGTAACGTACGTGGGTCAACGAGTCGGAACGCCGTACAGTGACGATGATATGTCAGCTGGCGAGTATGAATTGGCGATTCCCTCCTCCAAAAGTCAAAGTTTACACTCGTTGCGCTCATCCATGGCAGCGTTGAGTTTCCACAATTGTGTCGAAACGTGATCGTTTTACCGTCTACGGAAAATAGTCGGGCACGTGTACCATGTGTCTTAAGTCATATCGTCGAGAGATCATGCGTGACCTTGCAAACATGAGTCTTTAAGCCCGAGCGGTGAGTAGCGATGGTAGATTTACTTGATTATCTAATTAAAACCGTCTGCGTAAAGATGAAATCAGTGCTGCCACCGGCAATTAGAGCACTCGAGAATTCAAGCTGGCCTCTTCGTCTCGAGCGCCTGGTTCCGTCCTAATTGAGTTTCTGCAAGATTTGCATTTTGCAAAAGCGACTTAAAATTTTAGATATAACGTTACACTAACACGCACTGCTATACCTCGGTGAACTCGCAACGTCGTTTTTGTTTTTCTTGTAGGTTTTTCTCCCGTCCCGGTCCGACTTATTGACTTGGCGAAATCATTCTATAAAGGCATATCTTTTCCTTTCCTCCCCCAACCAGAATGGGAGAGGTAATAAAGAGGGGGAAGACGAAATCAAATACCCATAAAGATGAAAGATTCAGCATGATATGTTTCATTCAGTCAAAGCTATGTATGCCTCACTTTACTCGGACATGCGACGGGATCTCTGTGTAGGCACAATAGATAGAAAGAAGATTGTTAGAGGTCGATAATGGAAGCACGCATCACAATTTGCGTTCAAGTCACAGTTTGGCATACCAGAAATTCAAACAAGAGAGACGAAGGCGCCGGCCCTTTACGTTGAAAATCATTATTCTGTAGCTGATTGTTGAATGACTTACAAGGCCCTCAAATGTATTTACTTTCACCTCATCGAGAAAACCCCTAGTTATTTCCCCACAGAGTAAACCTCCGTTCGTTCCTGCGTCCTTATCACTTATCCCTTATCCCAGGTAATATCCTTGATTTGGATCAATTCGAGGGTCCTGACGAGCTGAAAGGGACTACCTCTGGCCATTGCGCGTTCTCTAGTGCGTTCCACCCGATTAACTGTCACCTTGAATAACCTTGAAAGTACCAATCACCCGACTGGTAAGGCCGATCGTCTTTTCTTCGATACAATTGTTGTACGTGTTTAATCAATTGAACCGACGACGTGCTACTCATTTTTGTTTTATTCTTCTTCTCGTCTTTCTCCCTTTCTCCATTATCCAAACAAAGCCAGCTTTAGCTTGCCTCGGGGCTTACGCATCTAAAATAAGACGAGAGGTAAAGTATATTACGAGACTGTCAAATGCGGCTAGACGGCTCGCGCTAGCGCGACGTCGATTCTAATTAATTTTACTACTCTGGAAAGTAATTAGACGCCGGACGCGGTGTCTATAACCCAGTTTCTGTACCTAACGAGTCCCACCCTCGAATGCAAGGGAAAAAAAGGAAGAACAAAACTACGGTATACGGTGCATCATTTTGTTCTCGGTTGGCAACTACACCTCCCTACTCCAAAGTCCTCTCACGGAAAGACTAGCACATATTGGGTACGGTAGCATGTAGAGCAAATCCCCTCCCCTGTCGCGACGCCAGTCGGGGTGTAACAGTTTAGCGCAACTCGAACGCCAAATGAACTTGCTAATGACCCCAGCAAGTAGCGTTGATTCTTGAAAGTACAAACGACGAGTACAAGTAACCTAATGACGTTTTGGAATTAATTTCTCGCAAGGCGGGTAGGGTAGGTGGCTGCCTAAGATTTCCTCCGTAACACTCGTTTTCGCCTGTGATACAAGGGATGTGTGTGCGCGTCTCATGCGCTCTATGACGACGGTGTCCTTGTCGGACTTCCTCGGCTGTTCCCCTCTCCCTCTCCCCCGCCTCGGTAAATCCTCGGTTCAACTAGGGGTACGTGTCTGTTTGCCCTATCGACCGCCGCCGAATTCGAATTGCGCCTGCGCCCGTCGTCCCCCGCCCCCGACGGAGACAGAAGCCATCGATTCCCCCGCGTAAGGGCATCTAAGAGCCGAATATTTCGCGATTCTTTTACACAGTACCGAGTCATCGACTCGAGAGTACCAACTTCGCGTCTACCGGCCCAGAGGCCGCAGCGCAAGCCTCGGTAATGAAAAACGTAATTATTGCCGATGAATATACGGATCAATGGTTGATCACCGACGACGAGACTCTGAAGACACCCTAATGAAACAACCCCGAACCGCGCTATGTCTCCTCGTTTGGTCCTTCCGCTTATACAAAGGTGTAGCAGATTGCTTGCTAAAATCTTATATGGAAGATTTCCCGTACACCTTTCTTTTTTACACTCATGGCGTAAGCTCGGGTAAGACGTGAGTCGTACGTCCGACCCTTGAGCCTCGTACGGTACCCGGATATCGAATGCGTCATCTATTCACAAACCGGCGGTCACCGTCCGACCAATTGGGCCGACCGCGTACCGCTTCTACCACTGCTAATCCAGCGGCAACGCACCCGCCAGATCGCTCAATGGCTACTTTCGTCGACACGAAATATTAATGTTATTCTTATCTTATTGTTGGAATGAAGCAAGCGTGAGCGACGACAGTAGTGCGAGTACATCTTCAAGTCTGCCTTAATCAGTCTGTTAAAATGCATCTTGAATTAAACACGCCATGCATTACAGTATATCGTGACTCACTCTCGTGGTACATCTTTGTCGAATTGTCAAATTTTACGCTTTTTTACACCGACTTTATCGGTTCTCCTTTCTCGATATATTTCTATTCAGACTCGACGAGGGAAAAATTAGCCCCACGTTTCGCACCGTTGCTTTTAAATCGTGTCACGCAGAAGAGTAGGTAATTCCCTCATATTTTTTTAACACTCGAACTTGCAGTCGTTATGCAATTTCCGAAATTGATAAATAATTGGCGCGAATAATCACGAAGCGCTGTGTTCCATTGTGATGTAAACCCAGGTTGTTTTCGATGAGAACGAGAATAAATTGTGAACCGTTTGTCACGCGGTTGAAGTATAATCAATATGATAATTTGCGAATCGATCTTTTGCCTAATTTATGACAAGAATTAGAGTCACCTCTGATAGAAGGGACTTCATTTTTTCAATTCCCTCGAGACATGTAATAATAATAATAATAAAATAATGGCTGGACGGACGAATCAAATGGATTGATCAAATCTTATATAATCTGAAATTATTACAACGGTAGAGCGATTCAAACGTGATAAATTGAAAATCTAACTAAAATATGCGAGGTCGTTTTTTCTCTTTTGCTCTGCAGATAAGATCTTTTCAAAGCGACTGATAATCTTTAAAAGCCTTGTTTCACAAGTTTCGAAATCTAATTTCTAATCGTATGAAAAAGTATCATCGGGAAAACAGTATCTCTAGCTAATAACGTATGTAAAACGTTTGCAATAGAGATAGTTCGAACGTCGTAATAATGAATAATGTTGTATAAAAAGACACATGTTATACAGATTGTGCAACTTATATTACACGTTAAGATAAATGCAAAATTGGCAGCTGCTGTCGTACGCATGAAATATTTGTTCATGCTTTAAAAATGCGGAAAAATAAAGAAATTGATGTATCGTATTTTTTAGAAATACGATCATTTTATTACATCTACGCTTCGACAATCTGCATAAGTTTGAAGTTTTCTCTTACGTCTACAGGCGCATTGACTTTGTTATAATATAGATTGAGATTAAATTTGTAAGTGAAACACATGCCGTTTAATATATATATATATACATATATATATTAAACGGCATATATATATATATAGTATATATGTGTGTGTATATATGTATACATACATATATAGGTAGGTTCTTATTATTAATATCAGGTATACTGTACATATTTTGTTATAGTTTTTTTTTATGCCTTACAAATATAATATAAAATTACAGGCAATCACGGAGAATCTCAAACACTCACATTATACGCAGACTCACGAAAAAAATAATAATATTACGAATAAAATGTAAATAATAATATATATGTACGGTGACTGGCACCATAATATTTGTTCATTACGAGTCGAAAGTGCTGCGGATTTGCAAATCAGAACACGAATCAAACTTTCAACCTCGCATACCCATAAATTGCGTAGCGACCTCTGGTATAATGATCATACGAAATATATGACTGAACCAATCAGCACTAACGACTTCGACAAAGGAAAAGAAAATAAGAAAAGAGTCGTTAACAATACCATGCGAAAATACTTGTACGTCACACGAAAACGTTGATTTTAGAGTCTTTTATCTGAGCACGCCATTGTCTTTTCTTCGTTTCGCAAAGCAATCGACGGCTGAGCATATAGATATATTCAATGTACAGAAACAAGGCATGTGGAGCATGAATAAAAAGTAAGTTACATCGCCGATGATAAAATTGATTAACATTCTGAGAAAGTTCGACGTAAGGAAAGGTTTCACATATATATAGGGTGATTACATTTCTACCCTGAGAGAAATCCTTTAAAATCAATAACGTAATACATATTTATATATGCCTACGTATAACGTAAAGCCAACGTCAGCATAAAATCCGCACAACGCACTTTTTATTCACACACGAGTACTATAGAACGTAATCATAAAAATAATAAATGCCGTTAAAACGTTGCTTAAAAATTGTTTCTTCTTTCTTTTTTGTTTTTCCGTTTTTTTTTTTTTTTTTGTTTTTTTTTCCTTCTTAAACTAAAACTAAATTAAAGTGACAGTTCGATAGTACTTTCTCTCGTTGGATAAAAAGATATAACGTTATATATAATAACATAGATAAAGACTTATCATAATCATAATATTATATTAATAATAGATACAAACGTTAAAATAGATAAATGAGATTTCTTTTTCATTGAACTCAGTTTTAACCGATAAATTTTCTCAACATATTATATATACCCTAATGTTGTGGTAACACGCATTCTCACGTCATACATCGAAGAAAAATAACAAGTATATGATATATATACACATGCATACGCAAATATATACATATATATATATATATTTATATATATATTTATATGTATATATATATATATATATATATATATTTATATGTATATATATATATATATATATATATATATATATATATATATATATATATATATATATATATATATATATATATATATATATATATATATATATATATATATATATATATATATATATATATATATATATATATATATATATATATATATATATCTGTATATCTATATCTGTATATGTATTTATATATATACGTACATATATACACATATATCGTGCTTAGATTTATGCCAAGACACAAACGGGAAGAGCATAATATCGCGACGTTTTAGTGGTTCTAGCTTCAGTTATCTCGATGGGGCATTTTTGGACAATGTCAATATCAAACATTACGAGTATAGGGAGGCAAAGATGATAGATGTGTGCTCATTATACTTGGACATGGTTTGACGGAGATGTAGGTAGCACATGGATGGCACCAACACAAAATCATTGTTAATTACACTACTACGGTATAGTAGTTATAAAAAAAGGAAAAAAAAAAGAAGACAAATGCGTGAAAAATTAAATGAAAATTCATCAAAAACTTTAAATAAATTCACCCTATAGATACACAACAAATTTGTACAGAATAAAAATATATGATACATCGCTATATTTCATAATGTTACTGATATGATTTTGTGCCTCGTGACATAATGGAGCAAGCATGTTAATCATATATACATATATATATGATTATATATCATATATATCATATATATCTACCCAATACCATCAAGCGCCCAGTTTTGAAACCTGCAGCGCGAATCAAAACCACACCATAATCTCAAGAATGGATCAATTTCCAAACCACTGCACCGATGAGTAGGTATATAATATAAAATTGTCGAGGACTCTAGGGGCAATCTATCTCGGGATTACTGGGTGATACAAGGTTTCATACGTCTGCATTTATCAGGATATTCAAACCTCGCGCACAGGTTCTCACCGATCATCTCGAATTAGATCCGATGGAATTAACGTTACGAGATTAGAGTTCAGGTCTGACACCTAAGCTCAATAATGCCTCTCCGCATAACGTACAGGGTATCCCTGTTCCGAGAACAAGAAATATCGGGCATGCGTCGTATACGGAAGGCTAAATAAATATTTCATAACGCAAAAATGATAAAATATCAGTGATTCCACTACTGCCGGTGTCTTTATTAATTAATTATTTTACGAGCACAACCCGAACCGACATTCGCTTGCTTCTACGCGTACGTATTTTTTCCGATCTATGATTGTATAACGATATGTGCGAAATTGAATAATGACAATAAAAGTCAGATATCGCGAACGAAAATGAAGACAATCGGTCTACGATTAACGATACGTAGTAAATGCTACTAGCGTTGAATAACATCGCGTATGATGTGACATTATACTGTTCGTGTTTTCAATTCAATTTTAATTGCTGAATTCCATTCCCGGTAAATGCTTGAACTCTGTTACCGAAACGCCGTGTACGTCGTGATAGGCGGGCGGAAATAAAAAAAAAATAAAAATATTTGCACCTAGAGCCACTCGATTAGTCGAAACTTGATTTTTTTTTTCTTTCTATAACTAAACTAGTATATAGAAATCTTTGATCGTTATTTTTTTGTTGTACGAGGATAGTTTTTCAAGCAATGAATCTGATTACTGATTACACAATATTGTCATGAATGTTTGTCTACCTACTCAATCTTACACTTATCATGGTGACATCGCATCTATACCTCAGGAATAGAACTTGGATTTAGATTTCTGTCATAATAATCCCCGAATATATGTATAGAATACGTGTATAAGTTATATTTAATAACAAAATTATTAAGTAGAATCACTGCTCGCACCTGGCACCCATGAAAAGCACCATGCACAATAGAAGCGTATGTGTTCATAATATATTAGTTAATAATAATGATTAATGTTTAGTTATTGTAATGTGAATATTTGTTGACACACACACACACACATGTACACATATAGATATATATATATATATATATATATATTATATAACTATATGTATATACACGTCTATACATATGTATATGCATATATATAAATATATATATATATATATATATCTATATGTGTACATGTGTGTGTGTGTGTGTCAACAAATATTCAGATATAAATCTAAATAAACCGCACAATCTTATCCCATGAAACAGTACAACACTCAAGTGCGTCATAAACCGTGCTGTGGCTAATATGTATAAGTTAAAAACAATTTCTTTGCCATAATTTCATTAATAACATTGTGTTTTTGTTCAAGCTCACCCAGATGTCATGGCAATAATAGGAAAATAACAATTATATTGATTTATATTTTTTAATCTTCTAATTTTTTAGCTTTCTTAAATTACTATTTCTTTTCTCGTTTAATGTAACTCTATCTCTTCAAGTTATTTTATTTATATACTTTAAAATATATAAAGCATAAAAGGTTCGAACCAATCGTTCACTTTTAAAATAGTCTAAAAGAGTTAAAAATATTTTGCCGACTGATATCGATTAAACTCGTTAAAAACTGTGATTCGTATTGTTATCTATGATCAATTCTATTCTTTTTCAATTTTCCCTTTTAAAAACCTCTCAAAGTAACAATATTGTAGTTAAATAGAATTAAGAATAGCTTTTGGAAGAACAGACAACATTTTGTTTGTTTTTTTTTTCTTTTTTCTTTTTTCTTTTTTTCAAGTGACGAGTGCACAATCCTAGTACGCTTAGTAAAACCGGTTATTTACAGAATTGAGTTTTCAACACAATTATACACGGATTACGTGAATATGTAGGCTCATGCTACCAATCAACACAACCTATACGTAGAACAGTGTGTTATTGATCTCTATCCTTGTCTATACGTTATTCCTAATTGAATATTAAATTCCTTTTGCGGCAAGGTACAAAGTGGGATCGATTTTTAGAAAAGAAAATTATTAATGAAAAGCCACGTATGTTGTAAATAAAGGAGTAACAATATACATCCATTAGTAACACGAGCCACCTGCGAGTTTCTTGTGATTTTTAGACTTACAAGTTATACAGTGCTGTTTGATTACGCTAAAAAGGTACATTGAGTCCTTAGAAATCTCACAAAAAGAAAGAATATCAATTGATAACACATAATATTCCAATTTAGGTATTATGCTTGAAAATTGATCATCGAAATTTCTATTGTACATAGATCATCATTGTCCTGATTATTAAAACACTGGGTTATAATATCATGTTGCAGTCGCAATTATTCATTTAAAGGATGTACTCACACAGTATGACTATGCATTCAATTTATACTCAATTAACTATCAAAAAACTTAACTCTGATATGGAATCAAACGACACGCGTTTTCGTCGAGTAATTTCCCAAAGATTACTTTTCCACTATTATTACCAATTTTTTGTTCGCTTAAACTTGAAGTAAAATTATGTAAGATGTGTGAATTGAGACAGTAAAAGCAAACCTAACAAAATCAAATAGATGATGAAAGAAATAAAAGAAATGTTTGAAATCGATTAACAAACTAAAATGATAATTTGCTTAACAGACAAAGTTCAATCAGTCTGCCCCCATTCAGTGTCTCTGCATAAAAAGGCACGAAATAAAAATATTCTTAAAAACAAACCGCGAGAAAAATTAAAAGAATTCGCTAGTATTGAATGCTACTTCCTAGGGCAGCATGAAAAAAAAAATGCCTACTGACAATAGTAGTAGAAATATAATCTTGGCAACATTTTCATAAATGTAACAATAATAACAGAATATCATGGAACAGTAGTATAATATGTACAGTGTACACACTATATTTTGGTTTATTCTAATTTTTTGCTCTCTCTTAATGCAAAAAGTATTTTTGATAACTTTCTCCCTTGGTTCTCGTAATTCAAGTAGTATTTTTTTAACCGTTTTGACTACACGGCTTAGTGCTTGGATAAAAAATATTGGCTAAAGATTTCCAAGCATATATTTGTTAACTCCATATTTTTCATCTACGAATATTTCTACGACTCTATTCATGACTACCTAGGTAACTCGATTGACGTTGAGTGCAAAAAAAAAATAATACTTAAACTTTTCATTAGCCTACAATTGAAAGAAGCATACCTTATTGAAAAAAAAAAGAAAAAAAAATAGTTGTTACAATTAATTTTTTCTATTCCAAAATTGAGCTTTCAAAACATCGGAATATTTGCGCGAGATAATTGCTATACAGTGTAAACGATTATAGCAAAACTAAAAATACGAAATGAATGCCCAAATAATGGCCACTAAACTCCTATGAACAGCAGTCTTTTGTAAGGAATGCATTCTAAATAATATAAAATTATATCATGACAGTTTCCCGAACTCTCGTAAAGCAGATTTAGTGCAAGGTACATAAAAGAAATAAGTGACATTCAAGAATCTAGGCAATAGATAGCCTGATGAAAGTGCCGATGTATATATCTTGCCTTATTTGATAAGCTGAAATGCTTTTTTATGCAATTATTACTTCCTTTTGCATTCTCTGCATAATTTCTGCAAGCTTAATGATTGCATGTCATTACCAATTTTTCATTGGATGGAGTCAACAAATTTTCAACCTACCTTACGTCAATTTTCACTAACATCAAATTCCCAATATTGTTAGCAAACGACGATTAAAAGCTGAACCACGGAGAAGTTACACTAAGAGCCAATTTGTTGCTCAAAATATCGATATTTTTCACATCATCTAGTATACTTAACGAGCAAAGTTATCTGTGGGTAAGAACTACTGGTCATACCATTACCATATCTTCGTCAACGTTAACAGTGGGAAAGGCATTATCTGCTGAACTTTGTCTTTGGATAATCTTCTTCCGTGGGATGCCATCTGAAATGTGAAAAAATTTCGTCACTTTCGACCTATAAATGGATATAATTTCTGCTTCTACTATTCCTACAAGGATAACAAACTTACCGGAAGAAGGTGGCATGATTTCGTCAAGGGAACCATCATCTAAATCTGTAGCAGATAAGAGTAGATCGTCATCTGACGAAGCTCTAGTTAGACTTGGCAAAGTCGATGTGAGTAGTGCTTTCTCCTTCTGAATTTCTTGAATGTGACCAACGAGAATTGCCTCTTCCTCATCACCCCTTTCGCTACTGTTGCCACGTCCCAAAGTGCTAGAAGTTACAGGCCCAAGCTCCTCAGGGCTGAAAATCTTCGAAGATCGAAGACTGGAAAGGCGATGAGTAGCAGTACGGCAAGCATACTCGAGAGTACATATATCATCTAGAGTAGCTCTAACAACTCGTAGCTTCTCTTGTACAATTGTCTCGACGCATCGTGTCTGCCTACCGACATCTTGCAGCGAATCCTGCGCAGGTAGTGTTCGATTTGTTCTCAAGATACAAGGTGCAAATACTATGGCCAGCGCTGATGATGACATTCTATTATCAACTTCATGAAGAGCTACTCTCGCCAAATGGACGATCAATCGTTCCATTAGATCAAAATTAGGTTTTGGCAGCTTTTTCAATATTGCAAAAAGGGTACAAATTCTATCATGTGGATCTGTGAGATTGGCTGCATGTAGAAAATCATCATAGTATTCGAAAGTCAGCAACGGTTCAGGCATATCTCTGAAGAAACTCTTCAACACAGCAGCCAGAACGTGTACTTGATAATTTTCAAAGTCTACATCTTCTAAAGCACCTTCGTCCATTTTTAACTTCAATTCTTTCACTTTAGAGCTCACCCCGCTCTTTCTATATAAGCCCTCTGTATAAAGACCATGCAGCTCTATTGTTGTAATTAATCTATCTACCACCAAAGGTACTTTTCCATCCCCGCAATCCAGCTTGAATAGTGGAATACCGAAAACCTTGCGTGAATTCATTTCAGACGTTATTCCTTCTTTTCCACATTC
Source organism: Neodiprion lecontei (assembly GCF_021901455.1). Taxonomy (NCBI): domain Eukaryota; kingdom Metazoa; phylum Arthropoda; class Insecta; order Hymenoptera; family Diprionidae; genus Neodiprion; species Neodiprion lecontei. Next base: position 23,635,422 of record NC_060265.1, read on the forward strand.
CGCTGTCGCTTTTCCAAAGCACTTTTTATGACATGTTAATTTACAATCTGAAACGAAAAATTAAGGCATGTTTTTATACCAAGCATTCTAATATAAGTGTAATACGTCGAAATAAAAAATCCGTCATGAAATACCATATAGTTAGGTGTGATTTAAGGACCTGGATAAGTTTCAGTAAAAATATTTATGAATATACTCTATACTTACTTTGGCAGACAAGTCCCCTCTCGATTGGCCACATGAAGAACGAGGTGCAAACTTCGCAAGCTGTTGGGATGTTGATTATAGTCAACTGGAAAGTGTGATTGCCATGATGTATTGCTTCTTCTTGCTTCCGTTTTTTATCCTTTTTCCGTTTGCTCTTGCTTTGTTTCTCAGGAGCTTCGTTTTTGACAAGAGTCATGAATTCATTCATAAATCCCCGAAACGCGTTCACACCCATTGTAACAGGGAAGTCCTCTCTAGTGTTTTCTTGTTTACAAACTGTTTCCATAACGTGCAAAAAATTTGCTATTAGATCTGTGTACTTAATGTTTCCTTCGACTCCTTGCTGAATGACAACACTGTAGGTAATGACCAAGTCCTCTTTGAATTTCCCTAACGCTAGTTTAAAAACACGATCCACTTCGCTTGGCTTTTTACCCTCTTCCTGGCCTTCCATTTTGTATATTTTCTTTGTAATAAAGTCTTGCATAAGTCCAAGTTCCTTGGCATCTGAAATTATTTTATCAGTGCTGTCTGAAAATGCCGAAGTTCCCGTCAAACTGAATTTTGGTACCACGGGTTGTTTATTAGATTCATATGCTGATCGTAATTTTCTTTTCCTTCTATCTGGTGCATTCATAGATAAGCACGGTATTCTATTTACACCTCCATTTTGAATACACTTGACGTGATAAAGTTGTTTGCAATCCGCGCACTTGAATCCCTGCGTCACAAACGCATCCATTTTTTCGTTACAACAAATACAAACGTCATCCTTAGAGTATCGGGCTACTTTTCTGAATCTATGGCCAGCAAGGAAAAGCTGGTTACCTTTCCATTCCATTTCTCCCAAACCTGGAGGAAGTTTCAAGTCATTTGGACTCGTATCAGCTCCTAAACTTTTATCGACACTAAGCCCAGAAACTTTAGTAGCAGGATCTGAATTTCTTCTGTGCAATTCCAACGTTGGTACAGCGTTTGCTCTATTACGTTTTCCGGGTTGCTGAACTTTATAAATCGGTTCATGCTTATTTACTGGCCAGTCTGTAACAGATCTCGTTGCTGGATCATTAGAAACCTGTTTTCTAGTCCAGACATTGGACGATTTATTCGAGTCCCCCTCTTTTATGGTACCGAGGAAAAGATTTCGTGCTTCATTTGTATTTGATTCAGATACACTATCGCCCATGGATCGACACTGGGCCTCTCTTGTAGGCCGATTTTTCCGAGCACATCTGACAGGAACATCTGGTTCTGACTTTTCTTTTATCATTGTATCTTTTTCTTTGGGGAGCGGAGAAGTTTTGTATGGCATCTTCATAGAAGTTTCGTGCATCGATATGTCAATTTTCCCAGTTGTATCTCCTTCAGAGTTTTGTCGACGTAAGACATAATCTTTGATATCCTTATTTAAACCAAAACGATCCATTTTCGTTAATGCATTAGTTACACTTTCCAAACGGTCATTTGGCATAGTATTCTCACTGAGCCTTCTCTGCTCTCGACTCGTGGCACTTTCGTTTCGCAAAAAACGGCTATTAGAGTCGTGCTTGACGTTGTAATTTGCGGCTTCCGTCAATCGCTCCAGCTTGGCTTGATCCAGAAGGTTTTCATTAATATTTTGATATTGTGAAACGTTGGTAGATTGAGTAATGGTAGATACATCTGATCGTCTTCGCCATATATCAGAGTTGGGACTATGCGTCAGACTTAAATGAGGACATCTAACTTGAGGAGATGGAAACACTGGTGACGACGTGAACATTGGTGGGGCACTTTGAACAGCGTTGGGCGTTTCGACGTCAAGTTCACAGTCACTATAACCAGTTGATGTACTGTCTGTTCTTCTATTAGTTACAGATGTTCTATTTATATGTATTAAATTCGTATTGAGAGAAATCGATGGATTTGGTTCGCCTCGCTTTGTTCTCGTAATCGGAACAGGCTTGTTATTCAAGTTACCACTGACAACATTTTCTTGAGAATAGTGAGACTCAGAGCTATCAGCACTAACTTGAGATTCAAAACTTCTTAAGCTTGCCAAACTTTCAAGACTCCCTTTGCGCTCTGTTACATCTTCACCATACAACGGCTCTACCATTTTCAGGGGTGTAGAAGGATCAGTCAACAATCGTTTGTTAGCTGTTAACTTTCGCTTAGAGTAGGAAATGTTTGAGTCAACAACCAGAGCCTCTTTATTCTTGTCCTCGATCCTGTAATATTAAATGCGCGTTTAATATGTTTATAGGACTAGCGAACTGTCGTGATAAAAATTTGATGAGAAAACTAACTAGGGAAACAACAGAGTCCTTGTAAAATTCGGCTTTTCAATTAAACATTCATGCTACTCTGTTTTATGCCGAAAACTGTGATCCAATAAATAATTACATTGGAAAACTATTGCACATACCTTAAAGGTGGTAGAATAAATTCATGAGATTCTGCCTTCTTTGGTGGGTCAGAAGGTAATTCTTCGCTAGAAACTTGTGATGCTTGAGATAAAAATTGCTCTTCGTTATTCGTCCTAAAAACATATAATATTTTATTAATCTTCTATAAGATGTGGGTTAAAAAATTATAAAAAAACGAAACTACGCACTCATCGCCATCGCGACATCTGTTGAAATCTCTATTGTCTGCAAATGTAGAGTCTTTATAGTCTGTACCCATGTGGTTCAATTTCTTAACTGCAACATCAGTATTCTCAATTCTTCGTCGCTGCAATTCCTGGTCGGCCAAAATATCAGTCACAATTGTTCGTTTTTTCTTCATGTCATAATACATTTTTCTTGCAATATTTCCTCTGACACAGGCTTGAAAAGCAATTACACCGGCTCTAAGCTTTTTAAACCACTTCTGCTGTTTGTAAGCCTTCCACAAAGCCTGAATGCGAACTGCTGCTTCACGTGCACGTATACTTTGTGCTAATCTCTGAGCGCTAACCATTCTCCAAAACGATTGGACTTGAACAGCAGCATTTTTTAGTCTAATGAACTTTCTTCTTTCAAGACAAGCTCGAAACCACTTCTGTATGGTTGTGATGCTAGTTATGATTTGCTGATGCAATTCAATATCCAATTTGATTTTTTCTGATTCCCGTAGAAATACTTTAGTGGATCCAAGCTGATAGTTATCCCTGTTCAAATTTAGAGTAAGAAGGAAATCTCTGACGTCCGATTGCGAACTGAGAAGGCCTTTAGGAAGTAGCATCCGATAAAGTTGAATGAACTCTTCATAGGCCAGCCTGACATTGAATCCAGCTTGTCTGATTCGTACAGTTTCTAGCATACCAGTGTACCTAAGCTGCCGCTGCACAGTTTCTTCATCAAACTTGTTAGGAACCTTATTAGCATTACTTTTAATGCATCGAATAAAGAAGGGATTAGCCTGGTTCAAAGTGTCCATTAAGCTGTGCAGGCTTTGCTGAAATTGTGCTGAAACCGTCATCGGTTGTTTTCTTGCTTTTCCAGGACCACCTCCTGTACCATAGCTCTGAGTCCGCCCAGCAAGTGTTTTAACAGTTTGGAGATTTTTTAAGCCTTTTTTCCCCCGTTCCCGTGGTCGGAATGATTTGTTCTTCCTATGAAATCATAAGTCTTCATTATTCAATCGAACAAAGTAAAGCAAGATGCATTAAATAATCACTTGTATGCGTATGACAGGAAATAGATTAAGGAAAAAACGAATTTATTGAAGCAGTCTAGGCATAGAGGCATGTAGGTTCTAAGTATAAAAGTGCTAGGCAGCACAATCAATTAGAGCATGGCATTGTTGTAAAGTTACAGTTGCTATATCATAAATTACAAGGGTACCGGATCCAGTTGATATTTAATTTTGGATATTGAAATTATTGACATGGTGAATAATTTGATAGTTATACACGTATATATACACGTATATATACACGTATAATATGTATACACGTATACACGCCTCGTTTTATTGCTAGTGTAAAAAATTAAAAGGCCGTGGGAACTATTCCAAAGCATTTTACTTAATGGAAAGTTCATCACCTTTGCATATATTCCAAGCATAACATGTATAAATCAAGCAAATTCAATTGCAATATTCCTTAATTCAGTGCTAAATACGTGATAACGTGGTTTTTTGGAACTATAGAACCTAAGGTATCAAATATTTTGTCACACTGCATGCAATAACATATTTATTACAAAATAAAATTGAAATAAATTTGAATTTCTTCAGAAAATTCAAATAGTTATCACTGTATTACTAATCTGAGCAACAATGGAATAATAAAAGAATCTTATTTCTATGAAAGATCAAGCATGCTTGAATCACTGCTACATACAGAGCGTGTGTCATATAAATTCAAAAAATTGTTTTAATGAAATGACACAGGTGTGAATGAATGAATGAAATTGTGATATGAATCCAAAAAACCAATGATCACAATTGATAAATACATCACATGAGTGCAACAAGAAATGATTTGCGATACTTTGTGAAGATAACAGCTGAAGGATTTTTTGAAAGTGTCATTTACATTTTTGGAACGTACCTTCTGCATTAAAAATTTAGAAAAAAAATTTTGTACGTGAGTGTAATTGACTGTAATTAATTATTGTAACTTCTTGAGAGGAGTTCCGAATTATTAGATAGTATACGAATACATTCGTAAGAGTACGAATCTGTGAGACGCAAAAGCTACAATGCATTTTTGTTAGAGGGGATCTCAATTAAAGTTATCTACAATATAGCTGTATTTTTTTTTTAAATAACCCTTCACCAAGAATAGTTTCATACAATACATGTACTTGGCACAGGAATAGAAAAAAAAGCTCTCGTGAGAAGTTACTTCGTTACCGATATTAATAACATACATAACGATCTGATTAGCGCGTTCCATGACGTTTGCTTCGTCTTTAGGAAGCACCTTCTCTAGAGGCATATGAGTGCCCCGCCTGAACTTATTATGGCCATCAGATAGATCTTCCCTTCCCTTTATTAAGCAATTCTTCGATGGAGAAACATTCGTTGCATGTTGAACCTGATTTACGTTTCTAAACTGCGGCCAAGATAGCCGGTTGTTGTTTACACTGTCGTGGTTTTCGTTTTGTGTTAATGTGGCAGTTGGAGTTGTTGGTTGTAAGCAGACACTGCGCTGCTTCTGATAACTTGGTAGACGACTATGTTTGTGTGAACTGAAAAATGCTATCATGCTTAGCCATTCTTCTGGCGATACAGTGCTTCGGACAATATTATGATGTTAACAATATTCAGCTTAATTACAATTTCTCGAGTATAAAGTGAAATACTGATCAATCATTATCCTGTACTAGGAAAACAATTCTTGAAAATATATTACAAATTAGAGGCACAGAAAAAAAATAAACGATCAATTACAGGTAACGAGGTGATGGTCATGCCAATTAAATAGTTAAAGTACAACAGTTGTGAAACACTGTAAGTGATTGCAAAGAACATTATCCTAAAAAAAAAAAACAATTCTATTTTCACTTTATAATCGACTCTGCACAGAATCTTCAGACATAAAATGTTTTTCTTTAAGGTCAAGATATTTTCAGAGCCATGAATGCCTAACAATAAGATGGCAATAGAGATATAGTTTCCAGAACTGTATGGCGGTAGTTTGTAACGCTAATGCAGTTTGATCTGATGCCTATGGATGATAAGAATCAAATCGAATGCTTGTTATACCATTACTCCTGACATGCTGGAAGGTATACAAAACAATGCGCTGAATAAAATGATGGAATGTCATGGTCGTGAGATAATATGATGGTTTCATTGCATTCCAATCACATCTAACAAAGAAAAATGAATTTTGTATAATGGATATCGAAAATTGAAAAAAAAATATTAAACACATAAATTTTCTAACATCATCACATGAATTTACAAAAAGAAATTAATAATGGCAGCAGCAATAAAGAAACACTTTCTTAATCACTGCCGCTTCAGTAAAGTATGCATGATGAGCCAGAACTATTGCCTTATAGACTACAGAGTTTCCTGCAAAAATCTGCAACTGAACCGTTTTTTACTTTTTATAGGAAAATTGTTATTTGCCAATTGCCTATCCAATTTGCCTGTTCTGAGTTAGCCGATGCTACCGGATTGGCCAATATCGAATGACTGTAATTTACAAATGACAAATTTCCTATCAGAAATAAAAAACGCTTCAGTCGTAGATTTTCATGAGCAATACGATGGTAGCTTATGGACCGATAGTCCTGGGTCACCCAGTATATCTGTCACTCAACTTGTGATGAATTTTTAAGATATTTTGAATGGAATTACATACTGTATTGTTCAGTGTATAAGCCAACCCCGCATTTAATACGACCCCCAATCCTGAGAAAGTATTTAGGGTGTTTCACTTAGTTACCTGCACAAGACAGGTCCGCGTATAAGACACAGACGATTTAGACAGATGCTGCCACCGACAAAAAAATCTCGACTTATATTTGGAACATTACGGTATTTTGATAATAATTGTAAATTCATGATCGCAAATTGTGACGAGTAGGACCTAACTTTTTAACGAAAACATTAATAGTGGATCGATGAGACCACTTACGCTATTCGGTTAATAGTAAGATTGACAGCCGATAACGTCACAAGATGGCTATAGGAAGAAAAGACAACACAACCTATGTAAATGTAATTGATACTTTAGATTTAATTCTTCACACATTTTAGTACTCGTTTGCAATTATTATATTCATTAATATTGCTTGCCTGGTGGTACAAAAATGTTTCTCGTTGCCTAACATGTTCCCAGTGACATTTGAAACTTCGTAAATGAATATGAATGATAAATTTTCAAATATTTCTCAAACTTGTAAAAATTATTGCATTATGCTGTTTGTTTCCAGTAAAGAATTCTGTACAGCAGATATGAAAATAAATATCACAACACTCTTTACTTCTTGTTACTTTCGAATGTGACAGATTCAAATTTTAAATATCTAATGTCAAATAAATTGAATAAACCTGGTATATTAATTTACGTGAGTTCAAACAGTCACCAATGACTAAGTTGAATAAGTTCTACATTTATACCGACACAAGGTGAGCTACTAATAATGAAATTATTAATTACCTTATCAAATTTTCATTGGGTGTCCTGTACCTATTTTGCACAGAAGATTTGTTCCCGTCAGCTAGAATTAAAGAAATTAATTTACTTTATGATTTGTGATGGAAAATTGCAGTCGTTAACCAGATTTTGATTTCATGATAAATTGCGAGATTACATGTCGATCAAATTTTACCCACCTCTGCCATGTCTATGTGCCCGACCTGCTTCCTGAAATGCAAAGTGTGCACGGAAAAAAGCTCTAAGGATCGCCCATCTGAACACTGCAACAGGATCTGCTCCGACTAGCTCTCGAACAAAGGCAAGGGAAGAATTCTTTAAAACACCCACAACCCCATCTGGACGCATCAAATCAAGATTTTTCTCTCTCATATTCGCTGCTTGATATTTGACAGTCCCGGCATAATGTCTTACAACAAATGCTGCCTCACGACGCTGAGGTGCTTCATAAAACGGTGAATCTTTGTGTACCGAATTAAATTTCTGCAGTAGTGTCTCATTCGTTGCACCAGGAAAGCTGAAACAGAATTTGAATTACGGAATAAGGAAAATGATAAAATTTTAAATTAGATATACATTTAATGGAGGAATTAAGACAACACTGACTTGCATTGATCGTCAAGAAGGCATAGAAGACCGTTAGGTTTTCCCTCGATAAGGTGCAGACAGCCTGAGTTATCACTGTACCCAATATCAGTCCATCTTATACCTTGCTTTCTATATTCCCGCTGTTCGTATTGGAAAACGTGCTGATTGAAATAATGTTGCAATTGTTCGTTCGCGTAATTAATACACAGTTGTTCAAAGCTATTGCACATCTTAAAATCTTCGAACCCAAAAATGTCCAAGACACCAATACTATTTCCTTGGTGATCTCTCAATGTGTCTTTTTTTGACAACAGAGCATGGTTCACCTAAACAGCAATCAAGGAGTAACATAATCATGTAAATTTAAAGTATTGTTTAACGACAAAACAATGGAGTAAAAATGGAATTGAATAGAAAAATCAGAAATACATGCCATCAAATGACTTATTGTTACCTGGAGGACGATCCAATCAAATAGTGCTCCATACAAACACTTAGCCATTGCATCTCTGGCAGCAATTGCTTCTGGAAGTCTGTAATTGATTACTAATGTTTCACCTGACGCTCTTGCTCTCTTGGCAGTCAATGCAGCTAGTAGCGTGTCTTGTTTTACCCTGAGTAGCTCAGAGATAAGCGCTACAACTTCAGGGTTCTTAACTGCAACAGCTTCGTCGTGGTGATGATATGACTTTCGGGGTTGAAACTCCACGTTACCTGGAAATTATAAATCAAAATACAATGTAAATAGTCTTCAAAAAAAAAAAAGCCACATTGTTTCTTTAGGTAAATCTTGTAAAAGAATTATTTATACAGGAAATCTCTGGCGAAAGGGCAACTTCAGAGCCACGTGCGCCACCGCCAGCACCAACACACGAATAACTTTTATGTGTGCCAAGCGTAGCAGACAAATTATGCGAATGAGAACTTGTGCATGTGTTGACGCTGGCGATGTGCGCAAGACTCGAAGGTTGCCCTTTAACCAGAGATTCCCTGTATATACATTAATTACCAAGCAATAGAACTGCAGACAAAACAGCAAATAATCGTCTCTGCTTCTCAGGAGTGAATCCGACCATTTCCATTGACTGCTTTAGCCTAGAGAATTCATGTCTTTCGTCGATATTCTCAAGTCCGTAACACCCGCTTTTATTCAAATAATTATATTGGTCTGTAGTTCCAAGATGAAGCACTTTCCTCTCTTGTTCACTGGCTCCAGCCAATAAATAGTAGAATACATGGTAGTTTCTTTCATTCTTTCCTTGTGACACTATCCTTGACTTCTCTAGGAGATATTTTTGAACCACTGCTCTGTAAGTCAAAATATAAAAGATTGTTAGGAAAAGTTATTCGAACTATCTGTACATAAGAATGTAAAATGACATTTAAAAATAGGCATTGAATTTCGAATATTCAATTAATTCCTGAAGGTGTTTCCAGAACAAAAATTAACTCATATATTACTCGTCCAGAATTGCGTGACAAGAATAAATCAGAATATCGACTGACCCGTGAACCATTCCATTTTCTTTGTAGTTGACTTGAATGAATTTGCCAAACCGACTGCTATTGTTGTTGTGTGCCGTTTTGGCATTGCCAAAAGCTTCCAGAACTGGCCCAGCACTCAGAATAGTTTGTTCCACTCCGCTACCATGTGATCCTTTTTGACTGAGAGCAGTCAAATGATGCAATAGAAAATTAGTTGATTCGGTTTTTCCGGAACCACTTTCTCCACTAATAACGATACATTGATTCCGCTTTTCTTTGAGCATACAGTGATATGCTGCATCAGCTATTGCAAATATGTGCGGTGGTATGTCGGGACCAAGTCTTCGGTTTTGGTACAATTTAACATACTTTGGATTATAAATGGGATAGAATTTAAATGGATTTAATGCTATCAAGATACTTCCAACATAGGTGTATATGTTTCCAGCCAAAAATCTTGCCCTTAAATTGTCTAACAGAGTTTGTTCGTTGAGGTCTGGCAGTTGGCAAAGATCGGGGTACTCTTTGTCTCGAGGTTGATACAAGAATCTATTGAAATAGTCCTTCAAGAGTTGAGGATCCATGGGAAATCTGCTGTCAGACCACAAGTAGTCTGACTGCTTTTTGCGTAAATAAAACCTATAGTATTCCTGCTGAGCTGCATTTTTTGGCCATAACAACATCAGGGCTACTGGACACTCCGTTGGTCCGAGTCTTCTCTCTTTGCACACCTGCCCTACAGAATTGCTAACAACTTCGGCTAACTCATAGCTGTTAGCGTGGGTTGCGTCGACAAATCCTAACCGCTCGATTATACATTCTACAATCTCTGCGGATGATGTTTGTTTCGTGGCTTTGATTGAGAGTGCTTCGTATTCAGCGCTCCACTGGCCCACGAATACTTGCACTACTCCTGATCCGTTGCTGTCCATTTTTTAACCCTGAATGAATAATGATAATAGTTAATTTAACAATAGCAACAATTAGGTACATGCTAAGAACAAAGACAAACTTGTCTTTGTGTCGTGAAAATTCTATTTAACTCTGAGTTCAAAGAAAACTTAACTACATCCAGCTTTTTGTTTGCATAAGGAAAATTTGAACTTTGAATACTCATACCTATACAACAAATGCTTATAAATATTACAAATATTAGTTTTTTTCTAATCAATATGAACGCATGATTGGCTTTACCTTGCTCTTACTAGGGTTAATAAGATTGTCCTATGTCGTCTATAAAACACTTCAGAACCACTTCATCTCCTCTCTGCAACGTTGTATCCGCCTGACGTTGGTAGTGTTTAAAATACTTTTTACACATCTTGTTAATAAGCTTCTGATACTTTAGAAATATCGGTTAATTGTGTTTTTTTATGACTTTAAATATTGTTTTACTCAAACACTTGAAAGTTACACTCTTTGACAGTTCTTCGCTGTACCCCATTAACCGCATTCACATAGTAATCTGGTGACCAACCTTTTATTTCAAATCATGAAAGTATATTAATTAGTATGTTACTTTATGTAGCATTAGTTTGTCATTTTAATATACTGATTATTATAAATGTTGTTCTAGTTTTGTTCGTCGTGATACAATTAGAAACTATTTTGCCAAGTTGAATAGTTGTTTCAGTGATATGATTAAATATTGTAAGCTTTTTTGAAACTGTTTCAATATACAGTTGCAAATCAATGGAGGAGTCCCTTAACTAATAAAATACACATAAATTAACAGTCTCAATTATGAACGGAAACCAAAATATACTCTACATCTGTACAATAACAACTAAATTCCTTCAAATACTGGTTTGATCACTCATTTGTAATAATTTGTATGATATAATTCAACTCTCGCCTGCTACTATCGCTGCTGAAATTGAGACTGTTACACAATTTTTCCAATGGACTAGAAAAATCTATAATTTCTTGGAGTTAGGCAGCACTATTATGCCTTGAGTATTATGTGTTTGATGGTTATTAAATTCAATCAATAGTACGATCATTTGAGTTACATTTCACATGATGAATAGAACGAATCATTCCATAACGCAAAATCAGCGCTCCTGAAACAAAAAATAAAACACAGATATTAATTAATGATTTCTGCGAAAAATCATGTGATAGAAAATGGATGTTTACTTTCTTTGAACCTTAATCAATATGAACAAGGATGTTATAAGAAAATCTATTTACTTAGGGTAAGGAACTGAAAACAATCAGTACTTGCTTATCAGTAAAAAATGATGATAATGAATACCCGATAACATTCTGCAATTTTATTCTTTCAATAGTACAACAGAACTAGATGCCCGTATCTGATTTTAATCTATGTATGTACATACATGTGCATTGAGAATTTTCTAGTACCACGTAACATGATACCATCTAAAAGGATCATTCTCCGAAAAATTTATTTTTGATACATGACTATAATGTAAGCATTAGTCGTATCTCAATCAAAATGTGAATAATTGTAAATAATAAAAATATATTCAATTTAAGTTCTTCGTTTCGGAGTACATTGTACTGTGTTATCACTGCTCACAGCAAGAATGTATCATACACAATTCGTAAGCGTTGTGAATCATGTAGTAGTGTTTAACGTTGAATAACGAATTTCAACAATTTTGGCATTCAATAAAAGATATTTTGAGCCTGGTGTTGGCATATTTTTAAACAATCTTTTAACTCCTCGATATTCATGCGAATTACTTTGGATCCACGCCAAAATGTATTTCAGACAGAATCTTTGGTAAAAATATCTTGTTGTTCTCGTTTGATTCGAATATTAAATAAAACGATGAATTCGTGGTAGGAAAAAAGTGTTAAAAAAGACCGAATGGATTGTTGTATTGCAACAAAATCTAATTCTGACTTGATGCATACGTATTTTTTCTCAACCATGGCTGTAGAGATAATTAATTGTCTGAGGATGTGTTGAGTATGATCAAATGAACGAAATGATTCAGTAAAGCGATCAGTCATCAGTCATGTATGATGTGGATATTGCAACGTGAATATTTTGAGAGAGATCATGACTAGTTGGAGATAATTAGAGTATTGTGAGGATAAGCCGAGATCGAACAATAATTTCGACGTAAGAAACGTCACGTTCACGTCGAAACGGGTTATCAAATAGGTCAATTCTGACCAGCGCACTTTTCGAATCATAAACGTGTTGGGCTAGATCGGGGCTTGTCAAACTCTGTAAGCTGGCCTACGATCTTATTTTGGAACCAGGCTGGCTACGGCGATCATTAACTTCCGCGGGTGTCGGGAACCGATCGGCGGTATAGACTAAACATAACAGGATGCACCAATACCTTACGGCTTGCCGAGGATTCGATGGGCTTTGCGGTGAAATTCCTAGTGACAGAAACACTGCTGTACGCGGAACAACAAAAATCTCGGCTCTCACGCATGCTTCTTAAGCCCCGTGTGTTGCCGTCCGGGTCTGTCCCCTTCGCTCGAGGCACAAATACACTTCACCGTTATAGCGTTTAGCGATACTGTTCACTAGTCAGAAGTTTCCACAGTCACCGACCGAACACTACTTACTACGAACGAGATAAAATCAGATGGATAGTTATTCCAGGACAATGATTAAGCCACTAGGCCCTTGCCCAGTTATCGTCCTTCAACTCGTCGTCGGATCCTGCGTCTCGATATATCCACCATTTCGATTTTTACGATCACGTGGGTCTCCCGGCGGGTTTCTATTTGCTGGCGACCCAGCCACGTGACCGTCAGGACGGTATCGATAGAGAAGAGAAATGCCTTCGGAAGCGCTCATAGCTGAGAAGCCGAAAACCTACATTCCCCCACCACCGTGATTGGCGCTCGGCCCGCTAATTTCGTTCATGAGTTACTACCAGAATGAAAAAAAGCCCGGACAGACTGTCACTAGTCATGAAATCAGTATAAAATTTTGTATATTAAAATGATTATCTCGATGCACGAGCAGGAACCGATAACCGAGAGTTCGCGGTGGACAAACAATCTACAATCTAGTCTTTTGCGCCTGCAGGGTGCACAACTAAGCATGCATTCGCGTACAGCGGGTGTAAGACATTTATCAAGTGAAATTTTCAAAAAATCGGAGTTCTTTTTCCCTTTGCATCATTTGATAGGATAGAGAATTATAAACATGCTGTTCAATTTTTGGGCCGTAATTCGAATAATTTCGGTCGCTACAGCCTTTTTTAGGAAAAGTGATTTGAGCAGAAGCGTAAGACCTGGCGTGGAACAAAGGAACAAATCGACATTCCATTGCAACCGATACTGAATTCGCAAGTACTTCGGCGGCAAAAGAGTGCAAAAAAAATCCGGATTCCGATGTGAAAATTGACAAAAGTTTCAGCTATGGTTTAATTGAATATGGTTTAATGTTCGGCGCTCTTCAACAGTTGCTCAAGTGCAAGTAGTGTAATGGTGATGTTAAATTTTACGCAAAATTGATTCGCGGATTCGGTCTTCAGCTTTGTGTTGACTGTTTGTAGTCAGATCGGACCAAGATCAATTCTTGTCCGCTGATAAAGAATGCATACGAAATCAACCGTCGATAGTGTTTTGTAATGCAAATTACAAGGCAGAGCGCATCTCAACTGCTAACCACCGAAACTCTCTGGACTTTAAAGAAGCCAGAACAGCTCGTTAAAATGAAATTGCTGCTGATAACAAACAATTTTGAGAAAGCGGAAGGGACATTGTATGGATCTGGCATCGCCGATTGATCAGAAGTAAACAATTTATATGAAAATTCGGCTTTCGAAACTTTAAACGCGTTTTTCTCGACGCGTGGTTTTTCAAAACGGTGTACACTCTCAACGGAAGAGATTTCAAGCTATGCGTCTCAAATTTGGACAAACATTCATCACGACATTCTTTATCTTGCTATGGAAGCTTTTTGTTTTAGAAACATATTTTTTTAATAGAAAAACTGCGGAAAAACTAAGCTAAATTCAATGATTTTGCTTCAAACCACCGACATTTTGTCAATTTTAATTGAAACAAACATCCTCCATAACAAGCTTTCATACTGATTAATAACCTTTTTAAAAATTTAGCTTCAGATAATATTTACGGCCACAACCGTATACACCGTGGACTTATTTCTTTTCCAAGTGATTTGCAACAATGTAAAATAAATGTAAAAAAATTACAATTAACATTTAAAAATTCATTTTCTGTTCTTCGTGAATGCTTTGATCTGACATAAAAAAATCAGATTGATTGACGTATTTCAACTTTCAAAAAAAAAAATCGCGGAAAGCAGCTATTTTTCGACCCGTTACACTGAGATAACCCCTTGACTGCGTTAAAAAAAACAGAGGACACAATTACTTGCGTATGGGGATATTTATACATTAGATTTATTTCGATACGTTTACATGATAACCTTCATCTTTTTATTTTTTTTACCGCAAGTAGGTAAATCACCAGACTTTTCCGCATTTGAATGACTTTATTTAACACTGAAACTCGAAGTTTGTTGTTGTGATTGTTGTAACGATAAAGAAAATTGTTGCGCTATTATTTATCACGTATTATTGCTAGGTATGGGTAGAAGGAGGCGTACTAAGTTTATGAGAACGTACATTGCCACTAGAGCTGGGATGCTATTAGTGATAATAAATAGAATTATATGTATACCGTTCATTGCACTATTTATAGGTAAAACGACACTTATGTTATGATTTGTAATTTTTATTAAGAAAGGAATTTACCCGAGCCAAAGCAAAATTTCTTTCGGGAAAAGTAATATGTACAACAATGCACCAGTTTCCTGAAAAAAATCTCACCTTGTCTCAATCCAAACCCTTCCCATCTAGCTAAAGTAGAGAAATAGTTTTTTTTTGTTTTTGTGGATTTTTTGTCACTTTACAGCGTAGTAATTAAGTCTTATAAGCCTATACATCGCACCAAATACAACTAACATGTACATTCTGTACAGAGTTTCACACCTACTTATGCTTCGGATAATAAAATACCTAGTAGGTAATGTAATACCTTTAGCATTAATACTTATTCTTCGCAACAATACCTTAATCAACTATCTCTCACTATTGTATGCTTAGTCATTCACACGACACTTATCATTAGGGGTATGTACTTATTAACACATTTATACAAACACAAGGCAGAAATTGTTCAAGAGTTTTTCATCTGCGTAGTGAAGTTTGTGTCATCCTTGTACCGTTACTTCTCTTGAAGTACAAAGCTATTGTACAATGGTTTTGTAACGAATGATGATTACTATAAAAATCTTATGAGATCTAGGAAAATGTTTCGTTTCTTTTTTGTTTCAATATTATTATTATTATCATTAAGATTACGATTATTTTCATATTGTTATTGAAAATATACAAGTAGCACAAAGTTTAGTACATCACTTCATATACCGTTGCCTTTTTGTCGCCGGAACCAGTCACGATGTATTTGTCATCTGTGGATATGTCACAGCTCAGAACGGACGAAGACTCCTTCGACTACAAAAATGAGTGGTAATTATTGTTAAAATAATACGTGAAACCACAATCATTAGAAAACTCACTTGGAATATAGATGCTCCGTAAGGTGTACGCCACGCGTTCAGCAGATTATCCTTCCCAGTCGAAACAAACCATTTTCCACATGAGGCGAACCGCAACGACAGTACGCAAGATTCGTGAAGGTGAAGCTGATACTTGTCAGGCTTTGTTGCATGAAGTACTTCAACATTTGAATTTTCCATTCCAACGGCGAGCCACTCGCCAGTCGGACAATAACCCAAGGAAAATATTTGCGACGTAAAGTCATGCTGCTGCAACTGTCTTCCTTCCCTCAAGTCCCAGGACCTGACGGTGTTGTCCAGCCCCCCAGTCCAAAGTTTAGTACCATCGGTCGATATATCGATACAAGAAGCACCGTCCGTGTGCCCTTGAAACTGCCTGACCAAAGTCTGATTGTGAAGATCCCAAACTGCGATATTCCCGTCGCTGCAACAACTGAAGCAGACCTTAGAATC
The DNA here is from genome assembly GCF_021901455.1 of Neodiprion lecontei. Taxonomy (NCBI): domain Eukaryota; kingdom Metazoa; phylum Arthropoda; class Insecta; order Hymenoptera; family Diprionidae; genus Neodiprion; species Neodiprion lecontei. Next base: position 23,651,792 of record NC_060265.1, read on the forward strand.
GGGAGATATCGCCAGGGCATAACACGCTGGTGCCGACGAAGTGAGCTCTGCTTTAATACGTGGAGTAGGACTAGCTAAGTCCCAAATGCTAAGCTGGCTCGCTTCACCGCCGACGATGAGTGTCCGTCCGTCAGGTAAAAGTTTGACAGAGCGAATATAATTGTCTCGTTGTAGACAATCAAGTTGTGATACAGGTTTCACACTACCGCTACCGCCTTGTCCAATGTCCCAAACTTTCACGCAACCTTTTCCACCGGTATAGACATATTTAGTAGGGTTTGATATTGTCACAGCACAAACAACTTCACCGTGGGTTAGAGTGTTGATTTGCCTCGCATGCCTTGGTATTCCAGGTCCGATCAATGCATCCGCTGGAAAAGGTACAGGCTGAAGTTGACCCTCTCCGTTCATGTGAAAAGAATATGCGCTGTAAATGGAGAATAAAAAAAAAAATAATAAAAAAATACATATTACGATAACACACTTTTCCATATTAATATTCAGTGATTTAATCGTATTCAACAATTGTTCCGTCCTGTACTCACGGTTTACCACCAGGAACGTTACTCAATCCATTAGTAGCAGGTATTCTAACGTGACCGTCAAATCCGAGCTGAAAACATAACAATAAATTATCGTTAAATATTCGCTAAGGTTTCTTTCTCATCGACAGATATTTTCGAATTAATGGTATGTATTGGTGTTCGAAAAATTACAGATTTGCTAATCTTTAGAAGTATGAACACATTATATACCGAAAGGCATCTGCGAAATGCCATCATGACTATAAACTTTTCGTAAGGCTTATCGGTTGTAAGAAAAAAAAAAGCGAATACTACGAGAGATAAACAATCCTGAGTCGTGGACACAACAATTCGGATTTCGAATTTCACGGTGAATTCAGTATACCGTTGAATTATGAATTCCAAAGAGATTTTCTTATGTCTGATCAAATGACATGGGTATGACAAGTACATTGGCAGATAACTGTACTAATTCGATGCATTTGAATTGATGAGAAGAGGTCAATTAGATACAGACAAACGAGGATTTTTAGTGAGATAATAATTTCTCTCTACAGATCCGGATCATCTGGCAAACGACGTTTGGCATTATATTACACAACGTTACAGTAAGATGTATGAACTTGCCATTGGTGGTCGTGCGTAAGGCAAGTTGTTGTAAGATGAAGGAGATTGGGGTGGCTCATTGCCGCGGGAGGGCAAGCCCTGATAGCCCTGAGGTGGGGTTTGCTGCTGCGATGATGGGGGATGATAACCCCGTGGGCCCAGTGGCCCAGGAATGCCCCCCATAGTTGGGGTACAGCTGCGAGATCCCCTCGCTCCTGCCCCAGGTGTGCCCGGCTTGTCGATCTGTTTTGACACGGGGCAAAAGAGAAGAAAGTGTTTGAGAAAAATTCAATAACATCGAACGAGTCGATCACCGATATGAATTTAAAAAAAAATTACTCATACCGGAGTACGGACCTCGACGGTCGAGCGAGCAAAGCAAACTAAAGGGCCAACGATGTTGAGATACCTGGTACATTGGCTTTTTCGAAACACATTGAGTATTATTATAATATGTTATAATACTATTATTCTTGATGTTATTGTTATTACTACTGTATAATGGATAACGGCGTATGCGGTATAAATAATCGAGTTCAAGAACAACAGAAAGACGGGTGGGAGCAAATAAATCGATCAAAACTACCTAAAGGTATGGTAAAGTGGTAGACCAAGTTCGAATTTAAATGTTCAATGAAACACTTATCATACCTTCGTTCCTTGAAAGGCGTTAGGAAGGAACGAATACATGTATACGAAAATAAATGATGTCTGTAAGTGGTAAAGATTAATAAATTAAGAAAAAAAAAAAAAAAACAATTCATGATATGCGACGTTTGGTGCTTCAGCCGAACACCGTCGTAAGGTAAACTGAATATCGAAAAAGAACGAAATATTCAATTGCTGTAAGTCAAACACAAATATACGTATATATATTGACGTTACAGTCAAAATACACGTCAATTGGACAGAATGAAATAGAAAATGAATGAAACCAATTTGAACTTGCTCTCCGCAAGATCTTACATCTTTACTTTTCAGAGAGGGAGTGCTCCGCGCCGAAGAGCTACCGCTCCTTGACGGAGGTCTGTCCTTGACGGAGGCGGTCCCGGAAGACGGCCCCCCGCCGGGGCCCGGGGCCCCAAGTTTCTCAAGAGTGCCGTTCTCGCGTGGATCTGCGTGATCGCCGTTGGCATGAGGCGAGCCAGGCTCCTTTCATTCAACGAGGCATAAAATTAATATATTAGACAGATCTTCGCAGGCTGCAGAAGCGATATAAGTCGCGTATAAATTTTCGTAAATAACGATGTAAATGAACTAAATTTACTCGCGGGCGTAATACTGGGATGAAAAAAAATTACACGTACCTCGTTCGCTACGTCCACGACAAGATCTTGGTCACTCTTTTCACCATCGCTTTCCTGCAACAAATAAAAATGAATTTTTAATAAAATAAAATAAAATGAAATTGAAAAAAAAAAAAACCTTAGATTTCGGAAGAGAACATTAAACTCAGGTCATTCCAAGTTTCTTCCCGAAGTTTATGGGTGAAAGGCTTGGTTTCATCTGTTTCTTTTCCTTATTCTTGGTTGGCAAACGTACGTACATATATGTACATACGTATATGTATGTACGTGCGTAATTGCCTTCGTCGCGGAGGCAAAGAAGAGGTCATAACTACAACGAGGAGAAGAGATATAACCGGGAGTGGACTTCACTTGTAGGCACGGATATGTATCTATGAGCATATGGTATGAATAAAACAACGCTAGCTCGTGTACGTCCGGTCACAGAAAGAGTTATACTATTACAGTCAATCGTCATTGGCTCACGAAGCTGCGATCACTTAACCCGAAGTATACATACAGACACGAATATTATAGTATGCAAAATGACAAAAATTCTAACGAGTACCACTTTTTACATATGTAAAAGCGAGAATTAATATTCGGCAACATTGATGGATATTGATGTACGATCAGTCATCATCGAGTTATTTTTTATCTACTGCACTTCGACTGATTGGAACAAAAATGGGAGTTTAATAGTTTGCGCGAATTTCTTGTATACTGATGATCGTTGAATTTATATGAAAGAAAAGGTTCGCTGTTAGTTTGAATACATCCAAACACTGGATGTCGATTAATTTCAGTTAACCCGGAGACTTCGATCAAGAAATTGCAAAAACTACGAGTCTAATTTCAAGAAAGATATCGGGTATAGAAATTAAAAATACGAGCTAATTAACGAAGAGAACCTTTTTATCGCAAGATTGTGTATTAGATTGAACAAGTGAAAATGATCTACCCGACAAGTGGATCGAGATGCATCGAGAAGTTTGAATAACGTGAATATATAAACTAAGGATTTTCATTAGCTATTTACGGCAGTTGAACAATTATTTAAAATTAGATTAAAAAACCAAACTACGATAACAAACAACGGTGATCCGGATGTAGAAACAATTACTATTGTATAATTTATCATCGATTGCAGAGGTGAATAAATTTTATGAAATTAATTGCATTGGAGTAAACGAATTTTACATGTATACATAATTATACCTAAGCTATATACATATGTATGATTAAATCTACATATATATATATATATATATAAATGCGGGAGGTCTATGTACCAGCGCTTATCTCTCGTTCGCAAATGACGTTTCTTTTTCTTTCCGTGTAAAAGCAATCAAACACCTGTAGGTAACTATAGGTATAAATCGCGGGGCGGTGGGATTGAGCATGGGGTGTGTAGCCGTGGGAGGGCGGGGGGGGTTGCCTGAGGGGATAGTGCAGAGCAGTGCAGCAATAGAAAATGCAAATGCATATCGCCACGCTCTTTGCTGGAAATTCACGCTACCGTGGTCTGGCAAAGTACAGAGTACGAAGTAAAGAGTACATGTGCATTGTGTATACATATACACATATATATATGAATATACGGATAATGGCGCGCAGAGTACAAAGTATACCCACACGTATATATCCGTCCACGTATACCACGCGTGTTCACTGTTCGCCGCATTGCATGTACACGGAATAAAGTACAAAATGCAGCGCCTCGCATTACCCACCATATATATATATTTATATATATATAAACGGTATACATATATATATAATACGTATATATGCATATAAGCCACGGCTTCGCCAAGTTGGAGCTTTCGCGCTCTTTGGGGTCGCTTGACTAGCTTGAGAAAAATTTCTCTAATTACATAATATATTGATCCTGAGTTTTCTACATCGATTCGTAAGGTAAGTTGTCAGAAGTCTATACTAAACAATATCTGAATTGCATTAGATTTTATAGCGCCAATAGGAATATAGAGACTCGATTACAGGTACACGTACATTCGCGAATCACTCGGTAATTAAATTTTCCTCGGATTATAAGCCTTGAACAATTCTCACGATTATTTCACGGGGGACGCGGGCTTGTTCAATAGTGATTTCAAGGCGAACACCTCTCGTTAATCGAAGTATCTTTTCAGCACATTTTTAAATTAAAAAAGTAAAAGTGGTAACGAACTGGAATTAGGATAGAAATTATTAATAATGATATGATATTAATATTCGAGACTACCGTGTCTTTCAAACGAGACGTATCCTACGTGTATTGAAGATATTATCTATAATCAAAGAATATTAATGTCAAACGGACACATTATCCCGATACGAATAAATCGAGTGATATTCATTTTCAAACCTACCATAAAGGGGATTGATACAAGGGCGTCAAGTCTGGCAGTTACCGAACAAACCCGGTTCTTTGAACTTGTGTATAATTGAATTAAAACGCGTTAAGCCTGAAGAATTTGTAAAAGGTGAAATCAGGGAATGGGAGAAACGACGAGAAGTCGACATCGACGTTCAAAGTTTGTCCGTCCGTGTTAATGTGCACGAAACCCTGTGTATAAGTGCAAAAAGCTTAAAATCAGTATCAACTGTTTTACGACGACGACACTCGGGCATCAAATTATCGTTGACGATAACGCGTTTGTGAATCCGACTAACCGAAACAAGTACCTACATTTACGTACATCACACATCAATTACTCCCCCGCAGTAGTAGCAATTCTTCCGAATGAGGAAGGTTTTATGAAACCTTCGAGTACACATCTATTTTTTTCGATCACCGAGTACACACCGTGGGTCTGTGAGACCCTGTACTTTTTTCACGATCTACCGTTTTAGAAACGACTCGTTCCATCAGCACGAAAAAATTCCAAGACATTCCTAAAAAATTATATACTCAATCCCGGTAGTTCAAATGCCACTTGAGAAATGTTAAATCATCGAAAAAGATTTCGTGAAAAAATTGTAATTTAAAATTTTTTCAATATATATTGGGTAAGAATTTGAAAAAAAATCCAGGTAATATGGTAGTAAAATCGAAACAGTGTTGTACTCGAAGGGTTAATAAGACTACGACGAAGGGTGCAGAGGGTGCAGAAAACCACGATTCGCCCAGCGACAAGCCCGAAGATAATAAATTTATATCGGCAACTTACGTAAACACAAACCTGTGGTAGTATTGATTTCAGTAGCATTGCCGAAGGGGATAGGGTGGGGAGGGTGTGGAAGCCGGAGACGGGGTGTGGGGTTGTCTTCCACCCCTTAACCTGCTCGTCCCACCGTTAAATATGATACAAATGTTATCATCCCTTCTATTTCATTTCCCCAACCCCGCGGTCTTACTCCCTCGAACCACCCCGATGTTCCGGCAGACGCCGGTATTAAGGGCAGCTCTATTATTTGGCCACCCACACCCGCTCCCTCTCCTTCTCCCTCCCCATCCCGCCACTGTCGCCTCTCTCGCCCACAGCTATACGCCGGTCTAACCTTCCCTCAAGAACCCTCTGATTCTTTTTTTCTTCCCTCCTCGTTTTTTTCCCTCGTTTCTTCTTCTTTTCTTCATCTTATGTTTTTGTTTTTTATCCTCTTACCCACCCGACGGCTTCTTTTTCTCTTATTTCTCTTCTTCCTCATTGTAGGCTCGTTCTTCTCTCGGGCTCGAATGCGTCGCCCGCGTAATGCGAACCGTGGCCAACTGTGTCACGCAAACAAAATCGTCGAAATAAACGATTCATTTGTGTTTCCATTCCTCGTATAATAATTTCGTGAACGAGGTGGAGAGAATCGCTGGTCGGAAAAGTTGGGTGGGCGTGCACGCGTGTATATATATATGTATATATATATATATATATATGTGTGTGTATATGTATATGTATATATATAAAAGCTCCGGATTTACAAGGGATTTGGTATTGTTTCACGGCGAACCAATCAAAGGGAATCGACCAATTTATTCCCGGGCAGAAGCATCGATCAAAAGTAGATGTGCGCCATTATACCCTCCGCGCTCTAACTTTCGTGCAGACCGCTGAACTGACCTTATATATCCGCCCGTGTACAATACCTACGTGTATCCGCAAACATGAGCCTCGTTATATCCTGTTTGTCGAAATTATGATACGAAAGAAATCCACGTCGAAGCACTCGGCGAACAGAACACAACAAATAATTGAACGTTGAAAGAAACGTACTTTAATTGGCTGAAAATTGTGCTCCACGCGAATATGATCGTTACGTGTAATTATGTATGTGTGAATAATTCGCAACTAGATTGCGTTTCACCGCGTGATTTTAACTCTGGCGTAATACCAAACTGCACAAGATTCATAAATCAATTGCGATATAGATTAGGAAGAGAAATTTAGGGTAAGGATATATAAACACCTATGGGTACACGTATAAACGGAGAAAACCGTGCACGTTATCTGAATCCTGTGGATACTGCTGCCACTTTTTATCGTTAGCTGGGATATTGTCGAACGCCACGCCTGTTCGATGTTGTCGTCATATATATATATATAATGTGGAAAAAAACTCTTTCCAAAGAGTTAGAGGAGACACTTCGTAACCGAATCCCCGTTTTACTATGCAGTGTAGAAACTTCTTCCATATCAGATGTACACTGCACACGTATTACGTGTATTACGAAATACGTGATATTTTCACCCCCTAAGGATTTCCGTACTTTTTTACCGCCCAGAAGAAACGACGAGTAGGAAAGAAAAAATAAAAAAAAAAATTAAATTAAATTACACAAAGCGTTTTACAGATAAAAAAAACAACAACATATTATACACAAATGTATCAGTTTGTGAAATCTGACGCAGTTTGCTTCACTTTATGGGATCGGGTTGGTATATCCATACGCTGAGTGAAATATACCAACGTGGTTGGTGAAAATTAAATCGTGACAAAAACAATTACAACATAATTGCGAACGAATTAACCGCACGAGCTTTTTTAGCGCACTCGCGTTTGGTTAGCTTACCTTCAAGTTTCGAGGTGTTTATTTACGAACGAAAAGTCGAGTTTTAAAGCCTAGAAGTTGAAGTTGATTCATATTTGGGAATTCCGAATGGTGTTGCAAAATTTTTTAATACAATTTTCGATCTGTCTAATAATATTTTCAACGACGTTGTTAACATTTCGAAGACGATAAGACATTGGAAAAACAGCTTTATACATCGATGAAAATCGCTTGTAATTCTCAGCCATGCGTATAGGTACTTTCAGGAAACATAGAGCCGTAGTAAATACAAAACGCCTCGAGTTATATAGCTTCCGGCATCACGCAGCCGCCCTCCTTATACATCTCCGCGTTTAAGGCGACGACATTACGGAATCGAGTGCACGTCGCTAGCTTAGAAGTTTCAAACAATCGAACTACGACTCGTAGCAGTGGAGGCTGTATCTAGGTACCCAAATACCACGAATAACGCAATGGATTATCATCTGAAACATGTTATTGCAAACAAATTTCAATCAAGGATATTTGATTCAACAAGGAGACGATATAAATCAAATTACCACACCGGCGATGTCCGACGGTGTGACATGTAAAAATGCTCGAAAATGACAGGCAAAAGAAAAGATAACGGGTGTTTTATTCCGCGAAAAGTTTAACCGAGGAAAAGAAAGAACGATAAAAAAAAAAAAAAAAAACTCGCCAATTTACATATTTGTGCAGATATATATGGAACAAAAAGACGCTGCATCTCCCCTCAATTCCGCCATGCCGGTAAAAAAGAAAGAAGATCGGTATTAATTTTGTTTTTTTGACTCGCCAGACGCCGAAAACTTTTATTCTCAGACGAAGTCTAACCACCGCCGTGCAAAAAACCTTGACTCTGAAAAAAAATTTCAACGTGAAAACTCTCCCTCTCTCTCTTTCTCTAAACAGTAGACTTATATATATATATCTGCTGGTTTTCTCATTAAAATTATACAAGGGTGTAACAACGAGCTTATCTTTTAGATTTTCTCCACCATGATAATATACACACACAACGTACCAGTATTTATAAAACGCGCGTATATATATATATATACTGTGAACAATCGTTATATTCAACAATCGGTAAAAACGTGTGTAAGCAGTTAAGATAAGATACCTAGTAAAATTGAACGTACGTATGCTCGTTAAATAATTCGACGGAAAGAAAATTATCACAGCGATCGATGGGCATAGAACAATAATTAGCAAGACCCAGGCGGGGAGTGGGGCGGTTAGCCGAATAAGAATAAGAAGGCGTCGGTACCTAGAAATCATTTATCGCCCCCTCCGAGGCGCGTTGGAATATCTAAATGAAGAATAGAAACGATTCCGCGACGTTATTTACTCTCGGATAGCTCGCATCCAGGATATACAGAGCTCTCGCTTTGCACACCCGGCGGCTGCCATGTTGTCCCCACAATCCTGCCGGGAAGCGAGAAGACCCGGTGTATAGTATAGCTATCTCGAAACCGTCAAGCGACGTCCTCGTTCCTATCTCTTCCAATCTAGATTCTCCCCGGCAGTAGCAGCAGCAGCATCACCAAACCAACCCAACCCAACCCCGAAGCGTCGATGGTATATTTTTCAAATCGAGCGACGCCGACGGAAGGTAAGGCACAAAATAAACGCAAAACGAAGCGATGAAATGGGTACGAAAAAAAGAAACAGGATAGAAAAAAAAATAACGAAATAAAAAGCCGGGAAAAGGTTTGAAGAAGAGAAGGGAAGAAAAAGAAAGAAAAAAAATAAAAAAAAAAAAAAATAAATAAATAAAATACAGAACATGAAATTACGTATAGAAATGAAGAAAAAAAAAATAAAAAATTTCCAGGGTGGGGGAAAAAACACACTGTCGTTTCGTGATATACGACGCGATACGCGCCGCGCCGTCATACAATAAATACGATATTTGCGCCCCTGTCCCGAGAAGGGTGCTGGCGGAGGCGCGGGGGCGGGTTTCGAGAGGTGGGAGGTGGAGGAGGTGGAGGAGGAGGACCGATGGCAGGGTTTGGATGCTCTGGGATGGTATAGATTTTTATGTCTGCGAGAAATACAAAATGATGGATATAAACCTCCGCCTCGCCTCGCCCACACCCCCGACCCCTCGGCAACGTTTTCCGCCCCCGAGCCTCTCCCTCTCTCTCCCTCCCTCTCTCCGGCGTCGAGCTGAGCCCGCGGGAGCTCAGAGCGAATGTTTTGTCATCACACGAACCCCCGTCGGATACACTTGCAAGGGTGGGTTACGGGTAGCCCCATTCCGTATTTCCTCTGTGGACGGTTCCCGATTCGTCGCCGCTCTCCTAGAGAGATACAGTGGCGGCTGTAGGCGTTTCCGATCGCGCATCTTTCACATGCAGTTTGCGGACTTGGAGATTTTCCTACTTACACCTACGGCACACCGTGTGCATAGGTATGCCCCAAGCACAGGCGCAATACAAGCGACAAACACCCGCGCGCAGTATTTATTCGGTACGACTTTCCGTCTCTCTGTCTCTCTATGTCTCTATACGTACACACGTGAATTTATAGTACACGTATGTGCACACCGAGTTCGGCTATCGCGACTAGAACGCGACGGACGAAGGCGACGGCAGGTATTATTTGCTTCGGGTGGGTGGGTGTATATATATAAGTTGTACGTACTGTTTCTCGAACCGACGGTGAGAATCCAAGGAATTGATCGTGTACTTATATTATACGTGTATAGGTGCCTCATACTCGAACCGCGTGTTCATATTCCAAACAATATATTTATATTTATATATATACCGCGGCATGCGAAAATTTAACCGCGGACGCTGTGGAATTTGCTTTCATGATAAAGATTAATTGATTCTACATATAGGAAATGCAATACCCAGAGAATGGTATACTTAATCAGCTTTTCCAGAATTCCCCTATACTAATCGAGCGATTTAAATTTTGTTAATCGCTCGCGAGAGGTGCAAAGAAGAGGGAATTCAGACGATTAAGGGGATGATATAGTCAGTTTTTACCGACCGAGTTAAAGGTCGCCTATTTTCACTATCACCGGTGTCGGTGCGATCACCGATGTGAAATTACCGCAGTAAGCGCAATTCTACGTACAATTTCGGACACATCTTTCCAAAGAAAAAAAAAGTGTCATTTTACGCAACAACATAATGACACATAATTTATTCTCATCATTACTACCATCATATTCGCATGAGACAAAAAAGGTTTTTGATACTTTTGTTCAGCACTACAATTATTGTCAAGAATTTCACCGACTGCGACATTTTCACAACAGTTCTGCGTAGGCCTTGATAACAGTAAAAATAAGTGATATTTTACTCGATCGGTAAAGTTTGACTGTTTAACTATTCTTGATAAACTTGTGTTGCTTTAATCCGAACGTTTCGATATAATTTTGACGAAACAACATTGCACGCGGTCCGACGCGACGTATCTTTAACCGATGATCATTTAACTGGATACCAATAACGTACGAAGTAATCAAACAATTACATACGGTTTGAGCGTTTCTCTCTTTTTTCGTCGCATTAGTTTTTATTCGTTCCTCGAATTCTCACGTCTGCGTAGATCAACAGGAAGTAGAAAATTATTTTCCACCGCAATCATCCGTTCGGTTAGCGAAGCATTGACATTGCATTATATCCGGTCGTTTCCTTAAGTCGCCAATCAAGTATCGCCAGCACAGCTGTAGATAAAAGCAGATAAACTTTATCGCGGGTGTCCCGAAATCGACTACCATGATATTCATATAGTACTGATAACTAATCATGCAAGTATTACGCGTATCACATGTAAGGCGAATGCGAAATGAAGCGCCACAATTGATTCAAATTGTAAATTACGCTTCGATAAACCGCAACAAAGTTACACCGAATCACGCGCATACAATCTGGAGCATGTGATTATCAATTTGATAATTAAAAGTATCAGTAAAAACAGATTGAGCCACGTAAACGGTTCAATTTTCACACATACGTATCAGCGGAGATAAAGTGGAATTATTGTAATACTCCGGCTGATGACCCATCGCGATCCACCGATGAGGAGCGGAACCTATACTTTATAAAATAATTATGTATACTGAACGTAAAAACTTTTTTCACCTCCCTAACAACGGAATAAAAAGAAATATCCTTTTCATCTTATAGCTAATCATTTTTCGAACCAGCGTACATAAGTTTCGAACATGAGTATATAATTCAATTATTAAAAACAGAAGGGTTTCGACTAATTTAGAAAGCAAATAGACGACTCTGACTAACCGATCGACAAGAGGTTTAATTATTGTTAGTGTGCAAAAGCGCGTTCATCTACAGCCCCGTGAATATCCTTATAACGAGGGAAGAAGATTGTGAATCTTTAAGCATACCTAGTTGACACGCGTCTAAAATGATGTGGTGCACACTCGGCTTTCAGAAAGAACGAGACAATAAGTAATGACAGCGAGGCTGGTATAAAATTATAAATAAATTGGCAAGCATTGTCGATTGTCGCGTCGGGGCGAAGTAAAAGCGAAAGATTCAAAATGCGTGAAAGACAATCGTGACAACGTGCGAGTTTGGTGCAAAATGTGGATATAAACGGGGCTTAAACTATGTACGTATTATAACACACGGCAAAATACGAACAATACAAGACGCAACTTTACAAATTCATTCCTACGAAGGCGAAATTATTCCGAACGCAATATTTCGCCGCGAAGTATACAAGCTCTTGGGGAAAAGGTATAGTAGTACGAAAAAAGTGGTAAAAAGGAGAAAAGAAAAATAGAAATAAACGCGAAAACGCCTATCGATTTGTCGCCCTGCACGGTTCTATCTAACTCGCGTATAACCGCGTTTTATCTTACTTATCTAATCTAGAACGCGAATAACGCGAATCGACCGCTGGCTTATGCACAACCACCACCAGAGTCACTGCACACTCGACGGCGTCATTTTTATCGAGTTGTTCAAAAATATAGAATTGTACAAGTAGCGTACACGGCCGTTATAAGAAGACTGGTGGTATATATGCCCATGTATACATATGCATATACATATAGCACAACTATGTATAACGCACACACGTATACAGCAAAACGCCAACAAAAATATCGATCATCTGTACATAAGGCGGGGTGGGGGGGGGGGGGGGGGGGGCGTACTTTTTAATCCCACAGTGCTTATATAAATACAGGTTTGTTCGATCAACGGGGCGTTTTTATTCTCTCCTTTTTCGCTCCCTCATCTTTCTCCCTCCCTCTATCTATCTATCCATCTATCTCTTACTATCTCTTCTCTACTCTATCACCGCTTCGCAAGATCTCAAACGCGGTAATTGTTACGAAACGAGCTTCTCACCGGTAACCTGCATCTTGATTTGAATCTCCGGTATAATCACTGGCTGAATGTATCATCACGACCAAGTTTGCAAATCAATTATTATTATTTCTTGTTTTTTTGTTTTTCCGATTTTTCCATGCTGTTCAAAGTTTTCAAATACTAACTTTCCCTGTGTATATTTTTCTGTTGAAACGACGATTATAGATGTGATTATTCTCACCTGGTTTCGATCCGATTTTCATGTTATTTTCTCCATTAACTTTTCGCTGTCATTTTATTCTGAAGTTTGAATTAAACGTTGAATTTCGGCCGGTAACTGGAGGTATATTATGGATGAATCTATCTCACCAGCTCTTTGCCAAATTTCGCTCTCTCCGTTCCTCTTTCCCTTTTTTACCTCGATCTCGTTAGGTATAAACACGTTTCTTTTCCACATTTCTTCTTATTTCGCTTCCTCGACCATTTTTAAATAAGCAAACTTTCCGCATTTTTCTTTAATCCTCTTATACTGCTTCGAAACAATTCAATCTTTCGCGATTTAAAATTTCTTGAAAAAAAGTAAGTTTATTTGCCGTCAAAACACAGTGTGCTTGAGTAAAGAAAAATATTGCGATATCGACAAAGACGAGATAACCCGTCGAACGAAATCATCGCAAATATTGTGTCAACACTACATTAAGCATATGTGAAAAACGCTTCAAGGCTCGTTTCAGCTGAGAAATTTGTCCATGTCAAAAAAAATCAGACATTTCGATACAAAACATCGCGCATTATAAACACACACGCAAGCACGCATTTCTGTAGCTGCAACGGATGATGAACGCGGAGCATCGATGGACAGTGACGAGCGGTAGGTAGGTGGGTGGATAGGTGGTAGGTCGGGGAAAATAAACTCAAACCATTCCCGAGCACTATTCTCTCCCCTGGCACTCTTTCTCTCTCTCTCTTTGCCTCATCCCATTTCTGAATCCTGGAGTACAACCCACCCATCTACCCATCCAGCCTCCACCAGTCCGCCCCCGCGAAGCTCGGCCAAATAAATTACACCGCCTCGTGACGCGAAAAAATCCAACGAGTTGGGAGAGAAGGTTGGACGGCGAGAAGGGAGGGGAGGGCGGAACCGTTCGTCGGAGGAAATGCAGAGAGAGAGAAAGAGAGAGAAAGAGAGAGAGAGAGAGAGAACGGGGGAAAAAAGAGGAAATAAAAGAGTAAAAAGAGACGCGAGAGAGGAGAGAGAGAGAGAGAGAGAGAGAGAAAAGGGAGTGGTGAGGACCGAGAGGCCGAAAGCCGGCGAGGAGGTGGAGGTGGTGGCACGGCGGTGGTCCGCTTTAATTGGTTTGACGTGGTCAGATGAAAAATTCAACCGACCTATCCTCCTCCCCAGCACAGTATCCAGGAATATAGCCAACCCACTCGGCGCTGCAGCCGTTTTTATAAAAAAAAAAAAAAAAAAACGTGCTGCTTCAGGGTTGGAAAGAAAATCATGGCTTTGGAAAAACGCGTTTTAACGCCGTACACGCAGGCGAAACGCGACGATTCTCTTGTAACCTGAGGGTCAATTAAAAATAAGTTACGAAATCGAGCGTGCGGAGCGACGACGTTGTTGTTACAACGTTTTCACGTTATTATCGAAGCACCGTATCCGCTACCGGACTTCACGATGCAACTTGAGAAGAAGCTGCGCGAATGTACCGCCTTTCATCTTTCACCTTGCGCTTTGTCACGTGCATCTCGAGAGCTTTGAGCTTGCGAGACGTCTCCCGACTGATTAATGCCAGAGCTTACACTGTACGGACGTACCTTATAATCCACCGGAGGTCGAAATAAGAAATGTCCACCGCGTTTCGTACCTTTTCCCTTGTTTCGTTCTTCCTCCAACCCTCCGTTATGTACATGTATAGCCTCCGAGTCCATGGCCGCCGGAAAAGGGGTTGTTCACTACCGCTTCAAGATCAACGTGCGGGACACGAGAGAACTCATTTCCTCTAACCTGGATTTCCCGGTTTAATCGTAAGCTCTGTTCGAACAGTTCTCTATGAAACCAGTGAACCGGAACTACTACACACCTTGTGTACCTATAGGGGTTAATTCCGTCGCCTCGTCTTTCTCACCGAGTGAGTTTGCCAATTACAGCGTACGGATATAAAATATCATATCGCGATAAAAGGTCAGAGAATATCGTTTATCTTCGCCGTTGCGGGTTTTCTTTCTACATATTCCGGTTAGTCTCGTTCTTTCTTGGATTGTTGACGTTAGGTAAGAAAAAAAAATAAAAATTTCAATCTCAATTTACACGCATAATCTTTTACTACGAAAATAATCGATTCCCAACGATTTCCCATCTCGGCGCGATGTTAAGTTTTATCTTCCGAGCTTAATTTGCTCAGCGAAATCTGTACGTGTATATAAATAATTGCCAAGAGAAAAAACCGAAGAAAAAAAAAAATCAGCGATCAAAACTGAAGAGTCGGGGAAGGAGGAAAAAAAATAAAAAATAAACAAATAAAATAAAAGTACATCTCCAGATCCCACGAAGTCGCCGACGCGTGTCTGGCATATACAAAGATAAAACAACCACACGTGTCTAACTGATCGTGAGCCTAACTCGATTACAGACGATCTTCCAGCCCGGGTCATATATACATATAAAATACATATATACATATATACCTATATACCTATATACCTTTATAGCTGTATAGCTATATACCTAAACCTTAGCTCGAGGACTTGGAGAAAAGACACGATACGCTGCTGTCTAGAATTCAACCGTAGAGGACACGGATAATACGTGATTGAAAAGAAAAGACGAGAAGGTTGAAAGGTCGGTTATATACGAAACGTACATGCTGAGTAAACACACTTATACATGATTATTATCTAATTTACAGTTCACGTTTGCAAATATGTACTTCTGACGCAAGAAATCAGCATAAAAGGTTTTTCGGAATATCACGAGCACGACTTGACCGTAAATTGATTTTAAATATTTTCACAAACCGGTAAGTAAAATAATTATTCAAATCTTCATATCTTTTCATGATAATTCGTCGTTTCGGCATTATTATGCAATTTTATAAAACAAACGCCTCAGCCATTACATCCGTACTTACTGTATATAATATAGATAAGGATATTGAGAAGACACTGTAGAGTTATACGGTAAAAATAACACCGAGTCGAGGAAATATGAATATATAAATAGATAAATAAATAAGTAAATGAATAAACGAACCAGTAATCGTAAAAGTAATCCAATTTAATCCCGGGCTGCGAGCGCGATTCTCCACCTACACGCGATGTTTTAATTATTACATACACTTTGTCCGTTACTCTTGGTGACGAGACGGTAAAGGCGTGTTGCGGAAGAGGATGGTAAGCTGGACGAATCCTGGTGGCAGCGAGAGCTGCTGTATTCACGGTAAAAGTACGCGCGAGGGTATTGCGAAAAAGGTAGAAAAATATACATATACATGTAAACGTCCAAGAATTTTGTTTATTTTATGGCGCATTCGTTGTATCATCTTTTTTACCTCCGTCCTTTTTGCAAAAGAAATGTTATCTGTTTCCTTTCATGCATACTTGAATTTAACGAGAAACGAGTTTCGAACTATGTTCAACCCCCCGCCCCTTGTTTCAAAGCGTACGCATAGTTTTATACGCATACCTAGGCATAACGTACAACGCGACACATGCATCAGACAACGCCGTGCACAACCCGGGGCTTTTGTTTGTTGCATCGACGAAACGACCGTGCATCGTTGCCGGTGGTTAAACAATTGCCAACTTCCGGTTGGTCAGTGTTAACTCTGAAAATTCAACGCTGATGCAGCGACGGTTCTACGGACATGTTGGTCGGTCGGTTAGGGTACGTCACGAAACCGCCCGCACCCCTCTTCGTAACGACGAACGATAACGAGCACATTGTATACAATAGGTATATTTTTTAAAACCGTCCAATTTTAACTTCTCCTTCGTCGTTTGCAATTTTTTATTTATTTATTTATTTATTTATTTTTTTTTCTCTTTTATTCATACACATGGGGGGAAGGCGGGCAAAGCAGTTCCCACCGGGGAAAACGTGCCTGCCTGAAAATTTGTCCAATTTTTGCGAAAAACAAACAAATATTACCAAATTATTTGTTTAACTTGCACCAGGAGAATTTTAACGTGAAATTAACTACATTTGACTAGAATTAGGAAAATATAGTTAATTTGATGTTAAAAACCTTCCGACACAAGTGAATAAACGAATTTATAATCTTGAACAATTTTCGACGGTGGCCCACTTTGCCCGTAATTTTTCAACTTTGCGGTAAAAGCTCGTCTTCGTTTTTTGATTCACATCGGAAGATTCAACGATTAAAATCTCAACCCGTAACGTTATTTCCTTAAATAGATCCACTTTGCCCGCCCTACTCTTACACATACTGCAATACGATTATCAACTTCAATCTTCTTTCACACATCACGTAACATCGAATTCGTCGTAATACATAAGATCTCTTCTATTTTACGTAGAAACCACATTGTACAAATACAAATACAAAAAAAAAAAAACAAACATAAATAAATAAATAACCATTCGATTCGGTAAATCGTAACTTACGTGGCTGAGTTTTTCCTCTTTCCTCCGTTTCGGTTCGCCGCTCTCGATGTCTGGCGTTCGGCTGCGAAATTTTTCACCCGGGGAAACCGATCGTCTCAACCGTTCGTCCGGTATTGGAATCGGTTTCCGGTCCTCGGGTGTCTCAGCGGCGTTTCTGTGCTGAAGATCAGCCGGCTTGAGGAGGGCCTGTGCCTGGGCAGCTGCGGCCGCCGCTGCACCGGGATGCGGGGGTGGTGCCAGGTGGGGTGGGACACCCCCAGCCGCCGCCGCTGCCCCCGCGAACCCCAGTAAACCCGCAGGGGGCAATCCACCCACGACCGCCCCGTGGGTCAGCTGCTGAGCGTGAATCTGTTGCTGAATAACAAACAAAGCGTACGACCTCTACGTTAATTTACACCTATGAATATTACCTTTTTTTTCTTTTCGTTCACTTATCCTTTACACATATTTATTACCCTCGATTTTTTCTCGGGATTGATTAGAAAAATTTCAATATTTTTTGCAAGAGATAGAATAAAAACGATAATATTTACCAACGTGATGCAAAAATAATTTTTTTTTTTTTTACACGTAGAGTAATTTGTATTTGGTTATGGTTATAACACGTCAAGTTGTACATGTATAACATAACGAAGGTATAATATTCGCCACATTCTAATTGTTAGCATACTCAGCGATGATTCCTTTAATCATTTCATTGAATTTTCCAAGGGATTGTTTCGCCTCTGTTCTTCGTTACTTTAGTACCTGCTAACCCAACGGTGTATAGTTATATCTGCCTCTATCTTCTACTTTGTACCATCCTATCGGCCAAGTGCCGATGCTTGACGGAAATTAAATTACTTATACAATCAGACCGCCACGCACGAGAATTCGCCTGTTACAAACTTTCATTTCAACGAAAATTTGAGACGTCAACCCTGTACCGTCGTTAAGGAAAATTCTAAAACACTTGCAACCCGGTTAACGCAGCTAAATGCGATACTGCATGCGTGTATGTAAGTGCAGATCGTAACGGAGAAGAGAAATAATGTGAAAGGAAATTCAATGCACACTCGTATTACCTGTACGTACTTTTCAGTAATCCAATTTGCAGATATTGTAACCTTTTGAATAACGATCCGTGATATAAGGTGGGATAATTTTGTACTTTTTTCCCCTTTCTCCACATCTTTCCAAGATCTTATTATAATTACAGGAATTAAAAAGATGAATTTTTGAACCACGTAATAATGGCCGCGAATACGCAAGTAAACAAATTACTATATATAACGTACATAAGAAAAAGGATTCGCTCACGAGGACTCACCAATAATTGCTGTAATCCTTGCTGATGTTGTTGCTGAAATAGACCGAGAAAGAAAGTATACATATTAATACACAATTGATGTAGTACATTAATTATCGATGGAAACAAAGGGTTATGCATTAAGTAGGTTAAACTTATTTATACACAGTAAAAAGCCGTGTTAGATCAAACAATCAAGCGTATGTACGTGAATTCGATTCTGACAAAACCGACGCTGCAACTTTCAGGCGACTAGAGCAAAAAAATTAAACTTTATTGACGGGAAAATTGCAAAAATACACGTACGTATACGGGTGTATTTAATTTGAAGAAATTCAGTATACAAGACAATAAAGCATAACGAAACGTGAATGAAGAAAAGTTAAGCCGCCACGGAGAGGAGCTATAAAAGTTACAGAAATCCGTAAAATATGATGTTACACCACATTTGTGTTATAATAACAGCGACACAAAACACAAGGTATTTCGAGAAAGTACATGTGTGGGTGAAATAACGCTAGGGAGCAATAAGACTTTGATAAACTTTCATCAAGTTACAACAACGGTTGGATAGTGTCCCCGACGACATGTGTACGTAACTGTAGAGGTGTGCATACGTGCTACGCGTATACGCGTATAAACTTACCCCAATAATGGCGTTGAGCTCGGTCATCGTAACTTGTTTTGCCCGTTCAACGGCGTTGGCCACTTGCTGTTGGTGCTGTAACCCGTGCTATCATTATCGTGTTGTTATCTCAATTTGATTGTAAAACGTTTTTATCAATCGGAAGAAAGTACGAGACTCACCTCTTGTGCCAGGAACGGAAGGACTTGGGCAATTATCGCGTTTAACCGCTTTGCAATCTCCGTCTGCAATCAAATTCACATTAATTTATACAAAAGGCGTTTCAACCTATCCACATACATTTCATTAATATATTTTATACGTCGTGTAACACGTATTTTCGAATAAAATATTCAATTAAACAGGAAATACAGGCTCAAACGAAAATACAATGTATTATATTCCTTGTATGAGTTTCTTTTTCATTATAATATAATTAAAATACTCTCATGGTGCAGAATTAAATACTGCTGCGTAACTTTTTCAATAAATTAGCAATGTACTGTTTAAAATATTCATCGATACCAATGTAAGCGTTAAAACCGATGCAATTATTTTTATATATCCGTATTATTTTACACTTATTCATCTGGAATCATGCCACAGCTTATGAAAAAAAAATTCTACGTTCAAAAATTTCAGTATATACGTATATCTCACACACAAGACTGTGCAGGTTACTGTGGATGAAAAAAAAATCATGTACCCTATCTCTGGCAAAAATCGTACGTTACTCTGAAAAAAATAAATCGATGTTTATCTAAATTTCCAAGTTGTAAAAGTATTCCCTAATCCCTTCCTCATTTGACGCGATAGCTACTACTCATTTCTCTAATCTTGATTATACCGAACACGCGTGACGACGATCTTGATTAAAACACGATCGATCATTACGATGCCCGTTATTATAGTTACACAGACTGCAGGTATACGACGAAACAAGTTCTAATAAAAAAAAAAAAATAAACAAAGTACGAAATAAGAAAAAATTTTACATCACGAATCGTACATCGTATCAATCCGTAATAAGATGCACTATCGATTGCCGACGTGCAGGCGGATTTCGGTAAAAATGTAAACCGAATTGCACAAGTTTAGACGTATTAACCCTACGTTTCCACGAAATGACCTGGTTACTGTATTTTACGTATGTATCCATAAATTGCACATATTTATGTATACATAAATGTATATGTAAACATTTCCGCACACTGCACACTGACCATGGTCAGTTGAGAGAGGATCGGCCGCGGATATACAAGAGGAAATAGCGCGGCGGGGAGTTTTCACGCAGGAACGCAACACTGAGATTAGCGGGGGGGTAAAAAAATCGATGTCATCGCCCGTAACTCCACCCTGCACGGACCACCCCCGGTGGTGCTGGTGGTGGTGGTGGTGGTGGTAAAGGGGCTCCGACGCCCGCGGAGGACCAAATAAAAGAACGCGACTACGCGTCACGGGTTTGAGCGAGCGAGGGAAAAGAGAAGAGAAAAGAAGAGAAGAGCGAGAATGTGTTGGTGGGTGGGGGACGCGGAATAGAAAAAGAAAAAAAAAATAAATAAATAAAAAAAAACGAAAAAAGAAAAATTGAAGGAGAGATACAACACAGCCAAATAAAGAGAACGAGAGGAGAAAGAGAGAATGAGACAGGTAGCGGGTAGAGACGGTCGTTATAGGTATATATATATATATATATATAGAGAGAGGGCGTGTAGGTACCATACATACGGATGCGAAGGTGGATGGGCAGAGGAGGGAAGGGAAGGGAAGGGTAAATGATGGTGGAAGGGGTGGAAGGGTTGGATGGAGGATAGGGGGGGAGGGGGAGGACGGCTGCTCGAGCAAAAAGGACCGACGAGGGACGAGAGAACGATGGATTTTATATAATTGGTCAGCGGTCCTGCCTGCAGAGCGCCTTGAATACAAATATATGCATGCGCGTAGGTATGTAGGTGTGTAGGTATACATGTATGTGGTACGTGTGCACAACTGATATCCATATACACATTGCGCGCAATCTGCGCCTGAAATCTAATTGAGCTTTGGACATATTTTTAATACATCGTATTAGACATGTTCGGTGCTGGATACATGTATGTATGTATGTACATGCTATTGCACGTATTATAGCAAAGGTATATACGTACATATATCGACACATTATACGATTGAATCAAACGATATTTAATCCGTTCGCAAGCTGGCAGCCGTGGAATTAGTAATTTTACGATGTTCAAGGTTCGAGTGCAATATTAACTATTGTTACGGGCGCTCTATTGAATTGAAACACGTACATGACTAAACACCGAAATACAGGTGTGCGTGTAAATATATATATAAATATATATAAATATATATAACGTTACTAACTCCTCTACGAATTCTGCAATTATTCGGAATATCTATATATTCTGTATACATAAATTAGCGACAACTCAAATAGTACGAGCTGTTGTTCGATCAGAAATGAAGAATGTGCATATTGAACGAAGAGAGAAAACAGGTACGAGTATACGTACGTGTGTGATACATGAATTGGCAATAGACGAAGCGTGCCTCCGTGAAAATATTCCAAGTATGCATATTATGTATGTATACGATAGAGAGATTGTTATGAAAAAAGAAAATGAAAAATTTTACGACCGAGGCAAAAGAGATAGACGACCGATTTATCAGTAGGTATCAACGGGGTTTTATTATCTCGCCAGTCTGGGGGCTGCGTATAATAACGAGGACAAACGTGGGCCTCAGCGTATTACGAGCGTGTGCAGGATATCCACCTTTCCATATCACGTGTGTACCTATATAGAGGACGACGAGAAAACAGGTACAATAAATAATAATTCATAGATCTACGTATAAGGCGTGCGATACGTAGAAACACAATAGCATGATACACGGTGTGATATAAATAATAATTCGCGCGTGTGTGTGTGGGTGTTTGGGTTTGTGCACGCGTGTCAATGTATTATACTGCAGGAAGCACGAAGGCGGATATTTTACGAGTTAAGTTAAACTCGAAACTGGGACATGGCCAACAAATTTGAGTTTAGCCAAAGCACAGAGCGCACAGACATCGTCGTCGTCGTCGTAATCATAATCGTCACTGTATAGGTGTACAGGGTTTATAGAACGCTCGAGGGATAAAGTGGTGGAAAAGCGCGGCGCGGCGGCCGCAACACCGAGACTCGAAGACTAGCCGCTGGATGGTATAAGGGGTGGAGAGGCGCGGGAATTGCAAGGGAGAAAAATGATAGAAAAGAAACCGCGGCGTGGAGTGAGTGAGAGAGGGCGAGAAAGAGAGGGATGGGGGAGGGGAGGGGAAAGATGAAGTTAAAAAAAAAAAAAAAAAGATAAAAAAGATAAAAAGGGAAAAAGAGAGAAATCTGACGGCAACGAAAGAGAGAAAAATACCGGAGTATAGAGTAGTATGGCATATATGTAGGGGGGGAGGGGGGGTTTAAAAAGGAAGGCGGAATGGAGGGTAGTTGCCGGTATACGTTGGCGGGGGGCAGCGGCGGTAGTGGTGGTGGTGGTGGTGGTGGTGGTAAAAAGGGTATAAAACGTAAAAAGACCTCGGGAGGTGCCGCAAGGGAAGATTGTTTTCATTCGAGGATTAAATTGAAAAGGATTATAGAAGTACCGAGCGTACCTATATAAAATATACCTCTGCGTGTGTGTGTGTGTGTGTGTGTCGATGAGGGTGTGGGTGCGTGAAACAGAGTCGCAGTCTCACTTCCGAAGTGTTCTGCACCTGTAATAACGTCTATGCTGTGCGTCGTTCGCGTACATATTGTATTCGAAAAATTATAACTTACATTATATGAAATGAATTAAAAAAAAAAAAAAAAAAGTACAACACACACGACACGAAGGATTTGTACCAATGAAATATCGTCAAAATTCACATCACCGTGTTACGTTTCGCAGCGAGTTGTAAAAATTATAAGGTATACAGGTGTAACGTGTAAAAGTATTTAAAAATTATAAACGAATAAACGGGACAACAAAATACAGGCATACCGAATGAATTTTGAAGAAACGCGTAAAAATAATTTCGCTCCTCGCTCAATTTCTATGCAATTATTACTAAAGGACGAGCGGAGAAGAAGCGTCGGCGAATAAGGGGCGGCAAGGCGAGGATGGGGATGGGGATGGGGATCCCGCACCACCGCCCATTAGCCGACACCCCTGGAACAAGAGTGAGAAATGATCGCCACGTAATGAATATCAACGCGCGGTAGGGGGTTGCCCTAAGGGCGGCGGGGCGAAGGGTTTCGCGGTGGACTCGAGGATATATCTAGGCATACATGCATACATACACATATATTAATATATACATAAATAGTTGACAACTTGGAGCAATCAATGGCCAACGTAGGTATATGAATATACGTCGTCGATAGAGATTACGTACAGATGTGTTTAAACGTGAGTAAGTGATGCGATATTCACATCGCAAGTTTAGAGGTTTTAAAAATTACGAAACAGAGCTTGGAAGAAGAAGAAGTACGTGATTATTAGGGGTGAAGAGAACGAAAGATTTAGGAAAATATGACATGTTGCAGGATTGTACAAAATGAAAAGCACAAGAAAGCACGCGGCACGAAGACACATCGATTCTGTGTTGCGGTAATAGAAAAGACTTGGCCTAAACTACATTTCGCAAAATACATAATTGAATTGTAACGTGGAAGAGAGTAGAGATTATGAACGACGCTAAAGTTTGACAATAAATGTATGTAATAAAGTCACTCGTATGTTTGATATATGTAAGGGTGATTGCAAAAATAAAAAAAAATATCGTTCTTGCTCTTACCCCCTGAAATGTGAATATTAAACAGAAAAAGGATATTCATAAAAAAACGAGCTCTCTAAGTCAAGTCGAACAGATCGTTTTTTCAATTTTTATTTTCCATTCATAATTTGACACTAAAGATTAAAATAACCGCAAGCTTTCAAGATTTTTCAAATTCATGCATAGATATTTGAAGCTGATTCTTCAAAGTTTTCAAACCTCTGTAAAAAAGTATAAGTATCATCCGAGGGGGTTCCTATTCACTCGTAGATCGGATGTCAAGCGATTGCAATGATATCAACTGATTTTAAGTGATTTCAAGCGATTTCAAAGTAACCGCTTTTCAAAGCGGTCCACGATTTCAACAAGTGAATAACCCCTCCTTATTATCATTAGAACAGACATCGCATACACAAGGAAGAGTAATTAACGAATCAAGAAATCGACCTGTTAAAACTCGAGCTAGAGAGCTTATCTTTAGGGAGGATCTTTTTTATACCAAACATTAAAATTTTCGAGGCTAAGAGCAAAAAAAAAATCCTTTTTGTCGATCACCCTAATATACATTATACGATTACAAATTAACAAGTAATCGAGTTTATAAATGATGAACCGACAAGTGACCCAAGACTTAAGACGAGTTTGACAACCTTCCGTATGCAAAATATGGTTTACTCTACTCTTTGCAATTACAACGTGCAGGATTCGTTTTTTCCGCTTAAGGATAGGATGAACAGTACGGTGAAAAAAAAACAGCTTTACTCCGTATGAATGCGCAATTGTTGAAGAGTTGTAAATTAATTCACAAGGAGGTTGTGCGTAACAGTAAAAAAAAAAAAATTTTCATCATTTTTTTATTAGTACCATTATTATCATTATTATCATTGATTTCAAGGAAGTTTAACGAGCGGCATGATTTCTAGTAACCTAGTTACTCTCTCGCATACACGAGGTACATTTAAGGACTGTAAAATAATTTCTTCATTAACGACAACGTGAAGATAAAGAATCTGCAGAAAGCTACATTTACCTGTTTATGCATCTCGACATTGAGCCCGTAGGACATCTCATAGTACTGCAACAGAAAGAAATGTTAAGATAGCGCAGCAATAAATTATGTAGAAAGAGATCAACGAGTATATAAATATAATATCTAAGAGGCGTAAGGTGCAACAAATACCAAGTTGCGTATAAAACGAGAATAACCTTTAATAATATTAACCAATGATTAACGACGATTCGCGTCAGAATTATTTTTTTTGTTATTTTTTTTTTTAACGAACTTGAAGAACACGTATTAGTTGCACCGGGAATGCCGTTTATTATCGGTGTCAAAATCCTCATTCCTTTTCTTCGCATTATATAACGTACAGTACGCGTAAATAACGAATGCCCGATCCAGACTATCCTTGCGGTAATTTGGAATTTAACACTGCGACAATCCGCTGCCATCCGACATTGAGCGAATATTTCCAACATCTACCGGATCCGTATAATATAACATAACATAATCACCAGCGGCCGTAAAGCATGTCCCTTAGACCAAGATCCGACGACCTCTTGTTCGGTAAAGCTAAGCGACACGATGCAGCACGTGTGTAAATATGGTACACACACACGAAAACGCATAAATATAGATACGAAATCGATAACTGGAGCAACGGAAATATTCGAGTTTAATAATGCAACTGATAACAACCGTCCCTCGAGGGTATTCGTATCGTTGGCTATATATAGGCTCGTGCATACCTTCGCCAATGCGATTCTATGTCTGTACTAGGTAATTATAGAGTACAGTTTTATAGTACGTTACGCCGATTAACGCCTTGTTCCTTATTCACTTGTACAGGTTATTCTCGTTTCTTTGTACGTTGTCCTCGTTTTATTTCTTCTTTTTTTTTTACATTTATACACTTTTCATTACATTACCGCTGAATTGATTACACGCGCTAGTTCCTTCGGCGCCATTTGATAACTTGATATTATAATATATTTTTATAATTTGAATTATCTTCGGTCGAAGAAAAATTTCATTTCACTCCCGTTTGCCGTCAAATATTACACATTGTACGAACATTTTAAAAGACCTAATAATTACGATCATTGCGTGCTGGATATTGCTGGAAAATATGAAAAAACAACCTTTGAACGTTGTTCAAGATCATTTTATCGATAGGCAAAATAATTTTAAATCGGTATAACAGATACCGCTAAATATTTGTAGACTAAATTTTTACCGGTTAATCGATCTGACGTGACAAGAAATGAAAACGCAACACAATTTGGTCCACCCTCGTTTTCTCTCCTTTCGTCGAGATCCTCTGGACAGATATGGCTATATTCGCTATGACGCAAAGTTGAGAGATTCTTTCGCGCATATCAATTACGAACTGCGAATCCCGAGGGTTGCACAAAAAAAAATTAATCACCAAGTGATCCGCAAACTATAGAATACGTAAGTACCTAATTACCACGATACTGCAGAATGATGATAATATAATGCGTCGGCAAAGTGATATTCGCCTATCCGCGAATGATTAAATCACATTTACGCCGCGCAATTTGTCCAATTACAAATCTTTTACCATTAACAAATAATTGATCGAAGAGCTTTAACCGACTTGTAATTAACCAGCTTCTACAAATTTTCTTACATCTTTCTGAAATCCATTTTTTTTTTTTTAATTTTTCATTTCGCACGTATAATATCAAATGGAATTGAAATAATTTCTATAATAAAAAATGACCGTCAAATTCACGCGTTATCGTGCAGGAAATTCGAGTAAATTTCTTTCGTAAACTAGGATGGAGGAATACTTTGAAATACCGAAAGAGCGGATAAGCGAAAATTTTCCCGGGTTTAATTGTAAATATTATATTTATAATAGGTGGATAGTTCTTTAAACACATACATCCGCATCTATATATATATATTTGTGTGCGTGTGTGTGCGTGTGTATGTACACGTATATATTATATGCAATGGTACAATATTATACGAAGGGAGGAAAATGTGGATAGCGCGATAATATAATAGCGTCGACGGTTGACAACAGTTTGCATCTCTCCTCTCCATTTCTCTCCGTCTACCCGACCCTCCCTCTCTCTATCTCTGTCTCTGTCTCTCCCTCGCTCTCCGCGTTTACTTGGAGATATCGATTACCGGGTGAACTCCCCACCTCCCGCCCCTCCGTTCCCCGTCAGGACGACGGACCCCCACCCCCATCCCCATCCCCGTCCCCAACACCCTGGTAGTCCGCTTGCCTGGTGTGTCACGTCAGTGTAGCAGTTTACAGGGATGTACAGTCGGCGTAGGGGGTGCGATGCCGCCTCGCGGAAATCTTTACTGCGCGTCGCGCGTTGTTGTTACCGGGGGTCGGGGTCGGGGTCGGGGTCGGGGGCGGGGGCGGGGGCGGGGGCGGTTTTCGCAAACAAATGACATACGCCCTAATATTTCATTTCGAGTATTCAATTTCCGTACATCCGTCCGTCCGTTCCCTCGTTCCTTCCATCCTTCTTTTTCGCTGGTCCAGTCAAAATATATGTAGGCTGGTATACGTGTACGTACTCTCTAAATTTTGTTGAGTGAAATGTCACTCTTTTTTATTGAAGATCGAGCCAATCCGACAGGAATGACATTTCACCCAAGAAAATTTTAAGTGCTCGCTAATTGTGTAAAAAAAACATTTATTACTCCATCGACGGTCTCAAAATTTGACGTCGGACTAACTTTTCTTTGTATAATATGATATAATTCGTAAGTATGCACGAAGTTACTCCCTTGTATATGTGCATAGGGGGAAGTCACCGCAGTGCCGGAAACATAAGGTTATTCGTTAATAAAATCGTAACCTACGTGAAAGTATGATTTGTTTTATTTTTATGATAATCTTTCGTAGTATCTCTAGTATTTTTAATGGTTAACGTTAAAATAAGGAAAAAATATTATTGCATTTGGTACTGACAACTAGCGAGATAGAAAAACGGCACCTAATAGGTACTGGACACTGATAGTAACGAACAGAGAGAAATGATTAAAAAATTAATAAACCTTGCAATGGTCACAAATGTATTGGTGAGAGAACTCAGGAATATCTGCGCACGCCTCATGCACCCATTCCTTGCAATTGCAGCACTGAATCCAATCCTCATCGTTCTCTTCAAGGATTACCAGACTGAAGTTAGTAACGTTAACGTAACGAAACGTGAGGGAAAAAACCATTGTTTAGCAATTTTATAGTAACTGAGGTAGTCGAGCTTTCAAAATATCAATATATTTTGGCATATTAAAATTCACCACATCGTCAGACATTCCTGAAATTGCGAAATAACCATTTTTTTTTTATTTTTTGCGTAACGCGAACCGTTACAATAACGTTACCAACTTCATATTCATGGGATATATGTAGGTTTTCTTTGTGCTGCTTCGCGTGTTTAAATTGAAGAACCGCCCAAAAACTCTGAAACTTTCTTACGTTTCTTCGGTTTTGCAATACGATTGTTTAGCCACGGTAAAACATCACTGAGACAATTAAGCGCAAGTTTTGTACGAATAACAAAAATAAGAGAAAAAAAAACGGGTGTCCGGTATTAGGTACCCGTAATGCACGACTGAATGACAAAGTATACGCTCGTTCGCAAGTGTATAAACTTTTATTGAACATCGTTTCAAAGAATACGTACCAACAACCATCTCGGACGAAAAACAGAACAGCACAACCACCAGTTTTTCAAAATATACACTTGCGAAAATTAGGCGTGACGAAAATTTGTGCAGACCTCAAACGTCAGCTGACTCTCACCGCAGCTTGCGGTATATCCCCCCATTGCTATAGCGTCCATTGTACGTGTTCGAACCACGCAAGAAAACTATAGGTACTGTTTTTACTCAACTAAACTTTGAATACGATTTATAATTTTACGACCCTTTTCTTTGTTTTTGTGAAACTATAACTACTCGGCATCGGTGGCGTGGAAAAAATTTTCAACGAGTTTACACCGAATCGAGATTATAAACGTCGATGACGCATTTAAGGAACCCATCGCTCTTATACGCAAGGAAATTAGTTTGTTTTTAAAATGATAATTATTACGTATATATTATATATAATACTAATAGCAGACATATAATATGAAAGAAAAGACCTCGTAAACCGGGCAAAACGGTGTGTGCGCGTGTGTACGTATGAAGTGAAAAAGTCCTCGCCGGCGAGAAAGCGCTTAAATAATTAGTAACAATTAAACAACTTACCACTACGTAATGCCTCTGCATTTCAGTCTTCTCATTAGCTAGCTTTTCGCACTCCAACTTCAGCCTGAAAAATGAAGAATTGTAGAAAAATGAAAATCGCCGCGCAAAAGGAATACGTACGCGCAGAAGAGATAATCACCGTTTATGCGGGTATGGTGTGAATAGAAAAGAGTATTAGGATAGGTAAGTAAAAGTATCGAGAAAACAAGAGGTCATAGGTAAATACATTTGAACAGAAAATACACGAAAATTAACTCACGAATGATACTGCTGCTGAATAAAACTGAATTCTTCTTTGATTCTCTCGCAGGTGTCGGCGACTGTAAATTTCAGCCCACCGGCAGCCCCCGCTGCACTTCCACCGCCACCCTGGAAAAAAGAAAATGAATTTAAAAATCACATTCATTTTACGACCGTTTCGCGCGAGTTGATAATAAAAATAAAAAAGAAAAAGAAAAAAAAAAAAGATCCGATTCTTTATCCCCCAACGAAAAAACTATGTTCTGCTTTTGACATTTCGTTATTAATGAATTATTATCTTCTTTTTTTAACCATTTTCTTTTCGCATACAACGTGAAACAAAAGGTACGCGATTCGACAATTTCGCTCGACCTGACGAACCAG
Organism: Neodiprion lecontei; assembly: GCF_021901455.1. Lineage (NCBI taxonomy): Eukaryota > Metazoa > Arthropoda > Insecta > Hymenoptera > Diprionidae > Neodiprion > Neodiprion lecontei. Next base: position 23,681,735 of record NC_060265.1, read on the forward strand.
AAATGAAACGAAGAAAAAAAAAAACAATAATAATAAAAACAACACGGGCTACCTGCTATTTTATTATCGGAGATTACAGAATTGAAAAATCGTCGACACTATTTTCTTTCTTTCTCTTTTTTCTTTTCATTTGCCAAGTAAAGTTCTGAATAATGTATTCTGTACAGAGCTGCTCGATCCGAAGAGCGGCGACGAAAATCCAATAATGCGTTATTAGCGAGTAACGTTCCGTGCATAATATTACAATAAATAGTCATTCGGTTGTCTATAATTTTTATGACACGTTATTATATAATATCGCGTCTTTTTTTATAAAATAATCGTGCGGTATGTCGTCGTTTCACTCTGCGACTCGTATAAACTAACGACAGGTCACTGAATAAGTGTAAATGCGAGTAATAATCATAATATAATAAATAATAATAATAATAATATAAATAAAAATGGTTAGATAAAAAATTATCACCCTTACTCCGTGTATATTTAATTTGTTTTCAAACTAGCACGCCACTAAAATTATTAACAAACTCACTAAAGCTGTGACTTGGGTAGAGAAAAGTTTCTTAAGGATTTCGCGTAAATCCGCCTGTAATAATTGCACGCAGGTTAAAGTTTTGACGGGCTAAAATTCCAGCCAGGCAAATAAAAGGAATTTATTCACAAAACTTGGTAAGTAGTAGGTTGTATCATCGTATTTAATTTATACTTTCGGACACTTTTCATCCGATTACTGTAATATTGTATTGCACATATCCACGCTGTTACAAGCGGTAGTTTCAACTCGAAGATAATTGCTTCGTTATTGCAACACGATAAGAAAGGTACAATTTGCGGTAACATGGTTAACCCATTGTGATAAAGACTCTCCGCACACCTCGTTAGTCGTGAAATCCTGTTGACTGTACGATGCGGTTAGCCGCTCTGTAACTTACAACAAGAGTGAAAAGTTTCTATCGCTCAAGGTTTCAATCATCGGCTACCGAGTAGAAAAGAAACATGATTAATCCGCGAAAAAGGCTCGGCGGCTAAAAAATTATCTGGGATTTCTTCGCTGCAGTAAGTTTTTACCACTTGGTAACAAAGATCGAAGAAGTTTCGAATCCAACACGCAGATCAGTAATCACGTCACGTAAAAGGGAGAAACGTGTAGGTACGTAACTGCGATTAGTTTCATTGACACGTGATCAATTAAGCAATCGTGACAACACTCAACACTCAATTATCACAATTAGCGGTAACGAAACTTCGATGTTCCTCATTGGCCATCCACGAATTGTATTGGCAACGTAGCAGATTTTGGAAATGAACTTTTTGAACCTCCGTCCCCGCTGTTACTTTTTGATACACGGTATCCACTGTGGACAGTCCACATTTTACATGAAATTCTCCGTGAAAAAGTTCTTGAATACAGAAAAATATATGTATATCGTACTCCAATAGTTTATCGATTAAAACCTTTCTCTGATTCATTGTTAAAAAAATTCTCAAATTTAGCTACAATAAGAGCTTTGCAATATCCGCTTAGAACTAAAGTGTGCGCAGTGAAGACGCAGGGTTTAATTACATTATGCTAAACAATCTGACAAGCAATAAAAGCATCATTATCAAATTTAAATATCAATTTTTTATATGCTGTACACGTATGTATAATCTTTAAAATTTGAGGCTCGATTTTCATTCCAAGGTTGAGAAGCGCTGATCTGCAGCACACGTAGGGGTTAAAGTTAAGGATGACAAACCAACGCAGAATGCAACAGAAAAGGAAAAAAAAGCGCTGGTCAAAAAGGTATTAAAAAAAAGTTGAAAAAAGTTGAAAAAAGAAAGAAAGAAATAAAAACAGAGAAAGAAGGGAAAAAAAAGGATTGAAAAACGAGAGTGAGACGAGTATAAGGGAACGCCGGTGCATACAGAAAAGTCCCTTCTACAAAAGACTAGCGGAAGCCAGGAGAAGGAGGAAAAGGAGAAGGTGAAGAGGCGAGTGTAGTCGGCATACGGCATCATCTCTACCGTATATAAGAAGAGTTGGGGTTGAAGACGTCCTTAATGAGACTCGCTCCACAAAACTTCCCTACTCCATACACCGTCGTTTCCTCTTCCCCTTTTACCTCCGCCACCGTCGCCCTTCGACTTCCTCTCTTTTTCTCTCTCTCTCTCCGTCGTCCTCCACATCAATAAGACCCCGGTTCACCCTCGCCTCACCTCGCCTCGCGCAGCCTCGCAGACGGTATATCAACAAATTATCACCCCACGGATCGTTTTAAGATAACAATTAAAACGTCAATGTTAGTTAGAAAGACCTGCTCTGCCTGCGTACAAAACCAGCCAGATTCAATCTGCTTATCGTCGTTCATGATACAGTGAAATTCACCGGAAACCCATCATCGTCACGTTTCTCATACCAATTATTATCACCGGATATCACGCAGATAGCTACCTATCAACGATTGAACTGTTTTACCAAAACTTTTACTATCATGAATCTCTTTTAATATTATCTTAATTGGAATGAAAAATTCTAACGAATTCCAGATCAAAAGTTTAAACACGATAAAACAGTTTACACCCAACGATTTTTAAACCAATCGATTTTCCCACCGACCGCATGTTCAAAATTAACAATGAAAAGTATCAAAGCTTATAAATACAATCGCGGCAAATTCTCCTCCATGTTTGAAGGAGGTTAATTACGTTATACGGCTCAACCTCTCGAGACAGAGATATACAATCTAATTTACGTCCACCCTCCTCCCCGCCGCCGCCATATCTCAATCGAATATCCATAATAAAAATCCGTCACCTCCTTTCCAGGCTCGCCGATCGTTGGACAGATAACACCAGATACCGACAGCGGTGGTCCACGTGTAATGTTAGGTTTAACGTTCGGCACAACCTGACACGATGTACGAAACGATTGCAAGTATTCGGAAACGAGGGAGACAAACGTCTGCCGTAGTGACGATTACCGCATATGATTTTCGTCCGATTTAAAATTTATATTGAAATTTTGGCTGCTTTTTGTTCGCAGATTTTTCATTTCGAAAGCGAAGAGAATGATTTGGCCACTTGTTGAATTCGGTTCAAAGCGGCGGCTGCTCTGTGCGGGGTTGATGAGACAGAAAATGGAGAGGCAGCGGGCTGGTTGCTGGTGTGTAGAGTCGTTCACTTGTTGCAATCATCAAAAGCGACGTCAAAGTCATCGAACAGGTTGTCGCTGTCGGTATTTGATCAATAAAACATGTACACCCTTTATCGTGGCGTTTTACATTACGTTGCGCCGGCCGTTTCATCAACAATTCACCATTATCCGGCAGTTTCGTCAAATTTTAATGTAACAAACTACCACGAACGACGTTGCGTGTGCGTTTGTTGAGTTTTCGTCGATCCATCAGGCCTCTACAACGGCTTGAACGATCGAGTAGGTATACATACATGTATACATGTATACATATATGTATATGTCGTATTTTCATCACGTTTAAGTGAAAGAACAGAGAGATATGCCTGTCGGTGCGATGTTGGCGAAGCTGCCACTCGAAAAATCTCGAGCATCGTTTCGAATTCCATCTAAAAAAATCTGCAAGCTGTTCAGTTTATTGACAAATAAGTCGTCATAGAACATAAGTTTCTACTATTTCTCAATTCGAGAAATTTTATCGAAATCTATCTGTTGTACACAAAAACGGGGTCTTTTGAAATCAAATCTTAACGCATTGATACGTTACACGTTCCAATTATTCTTATTACTATTCACACTCAGTCCGGATCGTTAAGCCGGAGCAAAAAATCTACAATTACACTTGATTTCAGTACACTTGATAACAGTAAATACCTCGTCATTCCAAACTGTAACGAGACATGTAACAGGCAAAAATAAGTAAAGAAATAAACAAATGAGAATATCAATAGTTAAAAAATCTATCCAAAAAAAAAAAAAAAATTGTGCGAAATCTCCGTTGAACGCAAAGAGTTCCGTCAAGAATTTTTCATACGTGTATAAAAGAGAGATGTGAAAACTAAGTTTTACAGAATCCTCCAACCCAAACTGTACTACATAGGTACTCGAAACAAGAACGCAACAACACTTCAAACATAATTTTACACGCCAAACTTTTATGATCCTTGCGAAATGTTTGGTAGAAATTAAAAAAATTCAAATCAAATACCAAGCAGCAAGAACAAATGTATAAAAATCTGTATAAACGCATTTATAATAATGTGTGTTTTTCGCACATACAGTAAACATATACCTATGCACATATCTCTTACATCACACGGTGAACTCATTTCCTCCTTCTCCTCCAAGTATGTAGGTATACCCTGCATACCTACATAACACAGCAGCGTATATAACCATCTAATGAATACAGACGCACCCTACTACTACTACTACAGGGCCGGACATGTGTCACGATGGTTCTCGCGGAGGGTGTACATGAGACATATTACACGACACATACACACATTGTAGAGGAAAACGTACGTACACGAGGTATACGTCAAAGCCGGAGGTAGTCGTATAATGTAATCGGATTCGCTCGATACGTCGCCCGGCATATACGCGTACTTACGGGTTACACGCGTGTGCGTGTATTGCGTACACGCGGCCGCACAAACGCCTGTACAATACGTGTGCCATACGTGCTACACTACGTGGTACGCGTGTCGGAGCGTGCATCCCTGCAGCTTCGCAGGTTGCACGATGACAGAAGTGTAACGTGGGTGGTTCGTTGCACGTGTGTAGATGTACGAAAGGGTACGACGCGATCATGCGTGGTACACTTGTAGGATGTAACGATGTGAAGTCCGAATCTCTCGTGCTTCGCCTCTGCGTTTACGTTAACATGCAAATACGTCCGTTATGCGTAGCAGAGAATCAGCGGCGATGATGACTGTTGTAATTATTTTATACCGAGGTTGTAAGGGTGGGTATGAAAGAAAAACTGAGAAAAGGGGGTCAGGCGGGGAACGGACGGATAGATGAATCCGTGACGCAAAAGAGGCTTATAAATACTTGAGCGGAAACTTAAATCATTCGGTTCCAAATTTAACTCCATATACACACATGCGTACCACTCTCGGTATACGCGTATAAACACGATGGCGTTATGGGTTATACCTATACATGACATACCCCTACACACGTACCTATCAAATCTCGATTCATTTATTTCCCGGGTATATTATAATAAACGTCATTGGCTCGATCCCCGCTATGAAATATATTACACACCTACCTATACATGTATCTATGTACGTATCCATGGCGTATGGTATATAGCCGTTTACCTGTACCACAGACACGGTAAACGGCGGGGGTTTCGGCGGCGGCGGCGGACGGGGGAGGAGGAGGAGGAGGAATCGCGTAACACCGCAAGAATGTACACACGATGACTTATACATATGCCCATATATGACGTAGGTGTAAGTCACCCGCGCGTATAGTTACGAATATATATACGTGTGTGTGTGTATATACCTACCTATATATAACTATTCGGCCCGGGGCATCGGCGGCGTTTCTACTCGCATATCGATTGCCTGCGGAACTCGAATGTTTTCAACTAAAATATATCGGCTCCTCCTCGGAGGGTGGAGGGCGCGGGGGTGTTCCACGGTTCAACCGTTACACTGTCACTGTGATACGGATTATAGACCTACGACCCATAACCCGGCGTGTCACCCCCCCCCCCCCCCCCCCCCCCCTTCAGACCGGCGGCAAGCCCTCAATTGCCGCAAATTCATTCTCCGTCCCACTCTTGCTCTCTCTCTCTCTCTCACTCTCTCCTTCTTACTCAAATCGCATCCGAGGCGTAATCATCAATCATGTAGAGTTTTAGAGTCTCGTTGCACAGGTATATTTAATTTTCACGAGTACCAATTAAAATTCTGTACAACTTCGGTGTATATGTAACGGCAAACGTTGGGGTGGGAGTAAAAAAAAAAAAATAAACAAGTAAATAACCAATCTGCAATATCCGGCGTGTTTGTAATGATTTTGAATAATGTTGGATTTTTAAGATTATTCTATCATGCGACACGCAGCTGAAATTTCAGATAATCATAAATATGCAAAATGACGATTTTATTTACTTCAAATTCGTAGCAGACGTTTAAACAACACGCTCTGACCAACTTCAGCCTTATTAATTTATACGACTATCCCTCGGGCAAACATTCCTCCAAAGTATTACGTTTTATTTTACCATTTAAATATGCAGTAATTCAACCACACTCGACGCGCACGCGATCGACCCCCCTCGATTTTTTCACGCTTGGTTGTACATAAATACATACGTACGTACACCTACGTGATAGATTTCCGATTTGTTCGCCTTCTCTTTCCTTTTTTCTCTCCTCCTTTATCGAAGCTCCATATTGGCGGTAGACGATGATGATGAGGAGGAGGAGGAGGAGGAGGAGGAGGAGGAGGAGGAGGAGGAGGAGGAGGAGGAGGAGGAGGAGGAGGAGGAGGAGGAGGAGGAGGAGGAGGAGGAGAAGGAGGAGGAGGAGGAAGAGGAGGAGGAGGAGGAGGGGGCGGTGGCGGTGGCGGCCGCTCCTCATATAATAATAACCTAAAACCAATCGACCGATCTTCTCGACGATGCGATTACTTTTCGAACTGAAGAGACTTTTTCAACATCTTTCACAATGATCGCGAAACTAACGTAAAATATTATAGCATATAATTTTTCTCCAAGTAGTAGAGTATTATATCATTGACGTTTAATACGTACAATAAAAATCGTACTGTAGCAGACAAAAAAAAAAAAACAAAAACTATCTGGTACAACGAAGTTCTTCCCGTTCCCGCATCGCGGTAACACCAAGTAAGTTGTTTCACGCAATTGCGGTTAAATTTTATCAGCAAAACTGCCTTTCGAAGCGAATCGCAATTCAAGATAGTACCGATACTTCTCGGCTCTGTTCTGCTCTGCTGAATACATAACAATGCACTACAAATATATAACAATGTATAATACTTTCACGACATGTTATACGAATTGTCGCATAAGTATATGAGAAGAGGAATGATAAAAAAAAAAAGTTTTTTTTTCTTTCATGACGTCACGCTTGAAGAGAGGCGCTTGCGTTGTGGATTATTTCTTCTTCTCTGTTTTTTTTTTCATTTTAGTTTTTTTAAAAACTTTTTTCAAAGACTAAAAACAAATCGAAAACAAAACAACGGTAGAACGCGGCTTGTTCCCGTCTGTGATAGATTTTATCGCTCGACACCGTCGGTATGTAATATAGGTGTACCCATGTATATGCATATATATATATATGTATATACGGGCACAACCATTAGTAAATATGTGTATGTGGAACACCAATATTTGTTATGTGTACCAGGTCTCTAGAAATAAAACGGTCGTGTACCTATACAGGCCGACGCATCGTGCACCAACACCAACGCACACGGGACAGTGAGAATATAATAAGAGTTATGAGCGTGACTATAACGAAAGGCCCGAGATAACCTGTAATGGTGGGCAATATATTACTCGCTGCCTTATATACCGGCCGTTTCGAATAATTCCGCGTGAGAATAGAAGAAAAGGTATATCGGGAAAAAAGAAGAAAGGAAAAAACATATAGCATGCGATTATTCCATAAATTCATACAAAGGTGTAACAAAATGATATATATATATACACACATACGTTAATGATACGTGTGTAATTTGTTGTTTCTGTGTGTGTTTTTTTTTCCAACGATATTTAACTGATTGTTTCACGCGATCGAATGAACTGTAGGTGTAACAATACAACCCATGATGTGTAGGTGGACATGTGTGTACCTTTGGTATATGTGTACGAGGCATTCCGTGACATTTCGATCAAGATTCTGCGTCGATGTCTAAGATTGGCTTTATAATTTTTTTTATGAAAGTAAATGACGAAAAACGCGACGGCGTTTCTGAACTATGATTTGAAAACTTGAAACAAAAACGCCAATTTCTAAAATCTGTAAAAGTTCAGAAAAATCTTACAAATAGATAAAAAAAAAAAAAATTTCAACACCCGTCGAAATACGGAGATTTCATAACTTCAAAAGGTAAATAAGAACAACAAGAAAATAAATTATTGTTATTATTGGATTTCATTTTTGACGTAAGAATTAAAGTAAAAGCTCGTTATAATATGGGCCAAAAAATATCCATCAGAAATTTCGTTAAATTTTACATGATTTTTCTGAATTTTATCAGATTTTAGAAAGTGGCGTTTTTGTTTCAAGTTTTGAAATCACACTTCAGAAACACCGTCGCGTTTATCGTTATTTACACTTTCATACAAAAAAAAATGATGAAACCAATTTGCTACATCGACGTAAAATCTTGATCGAGACGTCACGGAATGCCCCGTGTATGCGGACCTTTGAAAATACAGCGTATCGAGCGTATTAATAACATGGCTGCAACCATCATATCCCACCCATCAATCGGTAGAGAATTATACAAACTGCAATCCAGCATTGATTATCGAATTAACAATCGAATTATATCCACCGCCTTGACAATGTCCACACACAACACACGCGTTACTCGCTTGTATATGTATATGCATGCATGTGCATACAGGGTGTACGCATAAACAGGCGTCGAAATCCCGAGTGAGAGTGCAGCATTATACAAACTCTCCGCGCGTGCAGCGCTTCGCAGCGTTCGTACGTGACATAATACGTGAAATCTGTTAGGAGGATGTTGAGCTGAGCTTTCACGCAGGTATAATATTATGGAATAGACAGAGCGGCGGTATCGAACTGGGTGTCGATGCGGCACCCGTCGACTGATTGTGAGTGTAAGTAATGCCGTCATTATCCCTGGCGTATAGTTTCGGCATTACCTATACATATAGGTGGGTACCGTAACGAGCCGATGATCATTGATCAAGCAAATCCTCGTCCAACGAACAAACGTCGAACACGCCGGTCGCCACGGGCGTAAGAAGGGTTTATTGTCACTCAACGGCATGTGTGATCTACATATATTATATCACAGCTTATGCCAATAATTCACGCCACGCAAATAACACATTGTTACATACAATACCCTCGTATATGCGTCCAGTTTTCCGGGTGAAAAATAAGGCGGTCGTAAATAATAAGAAACACTCCGCGGATTAATAAATTCATGTCCCACAATCGATAACGATTATTCATCGATATCGTGCACGAAATGGGTCATCGATTGGTTGCAAAAATTAAAAACGAAGCGTAAAAATTGAAGACAATAAACGCGGCAAGTGCCGCAAACGATGTGAGGATGTACATGTGATATATGTAATGTACATATTATATGCAGGTATTCGTAAAAGCATCGAGTGAGCATCGCTATTTAACGATCGGTATGGTGGACGAGACGAGGCGGTGTGGTTAACCACACCGTAGGGGCGTCATCTCCGCATGCGGGAAAGATCGAGAAGAAGGGAAAAGCTTTCCTTGGCAATATCGCAAAGACTGTAATAAATAGCAGGTATGCACGTACCTGCTTCGATGCATGTATGCAAGCGCGTGTAAAATGGTGTGTCGCGATATGTATAGACACGTGTCTGACTGTGTGTGTGTGTGTGTGTATAGATACCGTGCAGGGTGTCGAGTAAAACTCGCCTATAAAAGTCCGACACTTAAATGTAATATAGGTAGTACTTGAACGATCTTATTTTTTGTAGGATGTTTGTTTTACGCATAAGTTTGTTTTTTTTTTTCTTTTTTTTTCTTTCTTAGCATTTCTCCGTTCGTACGGTGTAAAAAAACATTTTCTTTCGTCGTTGAGGAAAGAAAAAAAATTGAAAGATCATGGAAGACGAATTTTTACCGGAACAAGTAATTACGACCAGTCCCCAAGCCGATGTCAGCTGATAACGCGTTCAAAAACATGCAGCCGAAACACAGTTAAATTGTGCTGTACATGTATGTGTATATTTCATCCGTTGACGATTATACGATGTTCCCGCGGTGTTATTGATTTTCTTACATGCCAATTCGTCGTAGCCGGAAGGAAAATACTGGAAAATAAAAAACCACGAAGCAGAATTGCTTGACACTTTGGATATGCTTACGTAACGGATCCGACAAAAAAGAAAGAAAAGTAAAACGAACCGTACGAACATGAGTGATGTACGTATAACGCGCGTTATACGTGCTTGCGCGGTACTCACTGGGCAGCGAGGTGTGAGACTTGAAAAAAATTATCTTTCGCAAAATAAATAAAAAAAAAAAAAAAAATTGGTAAACAAAAATAGCAGGAGCCAGCGGCGATAAAAAAAAAAAAAAAACCAAAGCGTTTCCTTTCATTCCCAGTTTATTGTTCAACGTTGAACCCGTGACCTCCCACAGCATGAGCTTGAGAGACGTTGTGTACACATACATTAGCCTGTATACGTGTAACGCGTGTATACAGAGAACACACTCTTGAAATAGAAAATAATGATAAAAAAAAAAAAAGAAATAAATAAAAAAATAAAAATAAAACAGAGATAAAAGGCAGAAAAAAGAAACGGAGATAGAAGGAGGAGGAGGAAGCCTAAGATTATTTATGTAGGTGGAGATCCCGGTGGTCGTAGTCTCCGTCCGTCGGTCCGTCCGTCCTTTCGTTCGTTCGTTCGTTCGTGCCTCGTGTGGTAGCTACAATACGTCAGACGATGGTGATGGTGGTGGTGGTGGTGAAGGTAGTGCTGGCCGAGGGTTGGCAGTTGGGAAGGAGGCAGCGGAGGCTGCTTGGCACGCGGAGGAATGCTTCTTGGCATCCAGGGGTTCTCGATCGAAAAGGAGTTTTCCTCGCCATCTCGGCCGGCCGTCGCGGTCGTCCTTCCTGAGTGTATAAGCGACCCTCCGTACTCCGAGAAGTGCGCCGTGCCACGTCTCTACGCACGGTCGATGAGTAAGCGCAAAGAGGAGAAAGAAGGCAAGAGAAAGGTTATAATGCAGAGTCGGAGAAGGAGAAGATGAAGACGAAGAAGACGAAGCAGAGGATGAAGAGGATGAAGAGGATGAAGAGGATCAAGAGGATGAAGAGAGGAAGGAACAAGAGAGGAGAGGGTGTAACACAGTCGTACGGATCCTCTCCTTCGGATCGCTATACGTCTTGCAGGTCGCGGTCGCGATGTCATAAATCATATTACAGAGAAAGAACCTCGGCGGCGGTGGCGTCGCGTCGGTCGTCGTCGGCGACCGTGTCGTTATATCAGAGCTTCAACATGGCGGTCTACGTGTATGTATAAGGGTATAACTCGTAAGTCGGTCCTTACAGCCGCCGTCCGACCGCGTACACAATGGCTATGAAAATATGTAACCTCGGTATTTCTAGTTGCAGGGCCTCGTGCGATACGTCCCGCGGGATATGCACACACGCATATATATAATATATATATATATACAATGCATACACGTAGGCATATGAATATGGCGTCAGAGGATGAGGTGGTACAACCACGTAACAAACACGCGTACTCGACTCGCGGCTGCATGCTGCCGTGCCGCTGCGATAACGTCTGTATGGGATCCCCTGGACACGCAGTGATTTTGGCCACTTGACACTTTGACGTAAGCATGGTGCCAAGTGATTATTCGATTTGTTGGATTGATAATAGATTTAAAAATTGTAACATCGTACATCGACGTGGAAGGATGTTACATTTCATTGGATAAGATTGTGTATTAACGTCGAAAGAAATCAAGTCGCAAGTAGGTATGTATAACACACACGCGTACGCACGCAAATATAAAACTTTTAGTATCCTGCTGCAGAACAGCGAGTTAAAATGATCGTAAATTTCAGAAACGGCTCTGCCGCAAGTTGAGAAGGTGAGGAGGGGGGAGAGGTTTCTTCGCTGCAACGCGTAGATGTATGCGGAAAAAGAAATTGTAAAATTTCACACTTAACGATATGCATTCAACTTTATATTCCAATATTTATCTCAGTAAATATACATATATGTATATAATATAATATAATATAATATAATATAATATATATATATATACATAGGTATATAATTTATCGTCGATGGAATAAATAACAGACAAAATAAATTATACGATAATCGGATAATCTTTTCTCCCTCAGCCGATCCTTGTTCGAAACACGGGTACGTCAATTACCGAGAGAAGGGGAGAGGAAAGTGAAGGCAACGGGAAGAGGGGATAACATTAGACAAAGATTCATAAAATCGTCGGATAAAATAATCGAGGTGACGGTAGTTGGCGCTTGTAATCTAATGGCTGAAGCACGATGTGTTGATTGTATTATACATATAATATGTATAATACAGGTACACACGGAACGCGGGAGAATTGTGAGGTAATCTAATTTTGGGTGTGAGGTAATAACAAGGCTTGCGGAAAAAGTGGCATAAGTATTCACTGCAGTTTGCATGTAATAACAGGCATGTGTTATCTGCATATATGCGTGATAAAATGCGGTGACATGAACGAGCAACTGTGTGTTACATGCGTAATAGCGACATGGCGCTGTATTTCCTTTGCATCGCGCCATTCTTTGCGAGGATAGAGAAGAAAAGCGAGGTGTGCCGTACGTGTAACGATGATATACAATTGATTTCGCATATGTGGTTTAGTACAGGTATAAAAACATCCATCGTCCATATTTAATAACGCAGTGCGAAAGGAATAATACACGAGATTGTGCCGAAAGTTACCAAGCGACAAATGACGGTGGAACCCGAATTAAATATACGTGCGGTAATTACGACGACGTATCTTTTTAATTGCCTTAAATAAACACGTAGAGGCAGCGACGAATAGCAGGCCAGATGTTCTGTATTGTGGGGTTAATTAATAGAGCCTTTTTCGAGCTGAAGGTAAAGAAGAAGAAAAAAAAATGGAGGTGAGAAAAGAAGATGAAGATGAGAGAGCAACAACAACAGCGGCGTGTGCTCAAAGATATATGACAATACTGTAATTATTTGCTTAAAATTTACACTGCGCTGGTAATTGCTGCCATCGCTACCGCGAATAAAAGTATTCGAAAAAATTTCTAGACATTTCCACATTTACCATATTTCCATGTAAACAGAGGTCAAAGTTACAGTGTACCTAGCCGCTAGAAAGAAAAAATCGAATCCTCGAGTTTTTTAAAATGACTTTCGAAGACTTGAATTTTCAGAGCATACAACAGGTTTACCGTTTTTGGGACAATCCTAAACTTGCGAACAAAGGATTTTTCCTTCTGAAGCTGCCTCGTTCCATAGTTAACATAAAAAAAAATACCAATCATGTAATTCTAGCTTGTTAAAACTCTCAAATTATAATTTATACGGTGTAGATCAAAATATGTAATACATAAATCGTATGGTAGCTCGACTAGTGAACTCGAGGAGCAATAATTAGGGAAGAATGAAACGAGTAAAAAATAATACGAAATAAGGAAAGATAAAAAAAATAAAAAAAAAGCCAACAACAAAAACCAGAATAAAATATAAACGATGAAAGAATCCGTGCGAGAGAACTCGAGGTGTGATATCTCACGGGATTATACACGTGGATCGTTAAACACGAATAGGGTCTTATAAGACCCTCAAAAACATGTGCAGCGCGCGCTGCAGGTAGATATGTGCGTACATAAGTATACGTGTGTATAAGTATATACACATATACGAAATAAGAACGTCGGTCCGAAATTCCCTGCCTCGAAAAGAAAAGTTTGAAGGGAAAAAGGAGAATACAAAGTAAGCAAAAAAAGGTTAGCGTTCCTCCCTCTCATCCTCTCACTCTCTTAAATTTACTCAACCGTTCTATTCTCACTGCAAACTATCCGCAGCTGTGGAAGCGTGCAAAAATTGTTCCTGTCGCAAACGGCACAGATCGATCCTCCGTCCATCTTCAATAATGACTTTCGCCCAATTATCATTCCACGTGCTATATCCAAAGCGTTCGAAAGAACGAGGACGAAGCCGGTAACGTTACCGTAACGATACATGTTTAGGAAAAGTCGCCAATTCGCATTTTAATGACTTTTCGGTATGTGGTAAACGTTTAAAAAAAAAAAAAAAAAATATCCACTAATTCACAAAATCCAACTCCTCATCGTTACGTTAACGTTACCAACTTCAGTCTCATTCGAAAGAGCGATACAGATCGTGTCATACGTAACATCAGGCAGCAACGGACTGCCGGATCCTCCTCGGTGATGCTTCAACGCTCAATCTCCTCTAATCAAGGTTATGGATGATGCGCTATCACTTGCCTAGGCTGATGTTACGCGACGAGCCTCTCTGATTATCGCGAGTTAACGTCGTCTGTGATCGTGAGCAAGTCTACGAGTCGGCGAATCGAATCGCGTCGCGTCTACGGTGTTCGATTGACAATAACGCGACAACTGTCATCGGCATCTTCAAAAGCCGTCCATCCGCGTACTTTGTTGAGAGGAAAGAGCAAAAGGCTTAGTTTTATTAAATTTCTAGTTTTCAGTTTTTACCTCGTTAGTTTAGTTCTCGACCAAGTCTTCAACCATACGGTTGTGGTTGATTCGTTCCGATACATATACTTATTCAATCATTTATTTGTCTATTTGTCTATTTATTTATCAGTATATTCGACTGTTTTAATTTTATTTCTTCAATTATCTGTCCATCCATATATCCATTTACCCATCTCTATCCCTCGCCCCTTTTCGAATTCTGAGCAAACAATCGGCCCCATCCCACCATTGAGCTTCAGGTTTAGGGCCAGTTCTAGGGTGAGTATCTCCTCCGACTGGCACACCCCTTCTCGTCGCTCTCCGCTCTCCGCTCTCCGCTCTCCGCTCTCCGCTTTCCGCTTGCCGGGGCGAAGTCCCGGGTCCTTGTTTGACATGAAAATGTAAATGTTCAGCCAGCCTCGCGGCAGTGGTTCTCACAACCTTCCCCCATTCTCGCCTTCGAATTACAAAAAATTTCATCCGTTTGCAGCAACGATACGACGATGAATGCATCGTCTCCTCTCCTCTCCTCTCGCTCTACACCGCGCCGCAAATCCACATTTGCAACCAACTCGATTGGTTCCCAACTAAAGGTTTTCGTTTCAAATTACATACGTATAAACTGCCCAGTACAAATACCTCTCGGATTCTAATCGCAAACACTTTTGAATACATCGTTAAAATCGGATTTAAATCCAAAAGATTCATCAATCAAACTCCTCCACGACTAACGTCATACTATATGCGTGTAATAAATTTGTCACAAATTCTTAATATCTTTTGTTGGATACAGAGTTTGAGCAACGTTGCCCACGAAAACCAAGATATATATGTATATATGTATATATAAAACATACATGAAACAAAGAGATGACTACAAGAAACAACAGAGATTTATCCTTAGAACGAATCGTACCAAATGAATTAATACGTTGCATAATAACAAGAGCATAATTGATACGAATGAGAACCACTGGGGGGATTTCAGTGGGCGGCGGTGGTCCCCTCATCAAATGCTTGTCATACCGTTCTTACCCCAAACCCCCCATCGCTAACCTAACCGATCCCCACAACCCCTCCTCCTCCTCCCCCACTTCCACCTCCTCGTCCTCGTCCTCAACCCCGCGGCGCCCAACGGCTCTCGCTCTCTCGCTCTCTCGCTCTCTCATCCCCGCCCCTTTTGCCGGCGTCTCTGCCACCCTCGCCGTCCACCCCTGGGCCACCCCGAAACCCCGAAACCCATACGCCGTGACTCCCCCCGTAGACTATAGACTAGACCCTGTTATGTACCCACCCCAAAGCCGTTGGAATGATGCCGCTAAAACCTACCAATTATTTAGGGAATGATATGGTCAGTTGATTTCGTTGTAATACGCGTGGATTTGGATTTCGATTTGGATCTTGATAAACACAAGGTGTAATCGTTTCTTTACGAATAGTTTGTCGCGTTTTCCCCGTCTTATCGCCGTTTCTTTTACAATAAATTTTCATTTTACACTACGTTTTTACACGGACCGTCGAATTTGGAGGTAAGCTTTTATCTCGGTACACGTAGCTATAGACGAGGTCAATAAGCCGGGCAACAGTCGAAATTCCTCGACTGGAGTACATCGTTTACGAGTTTTTAATAGCGTAACGCAAAATATTCGTATTAATCATTTGGAATTATAAAACTGAAGAACTAGCCAGATCTTTACGAATCAGAATGACAATTACGCATAATTTACATATGATTCGTCCCTTCCTGTTCGCAGGATTCTTTTTATTTCTATACACTTCCATAACTATAACAACTTAAGAATAATATACCGCGATATAATATATTATAAAAAGAATAGGTACGTAACGTATAATAGGGACAACTTTTAGACCGCGTCAAAATCTCCGAGTGACGTATAATAACAACATAAGTTTGAAAGTGAGAACTTTATTCGAAATACAGTTTGTCGGCATCGGCGAAGAGAACGAGGGAAGAGAGTCGAGGTATAGTCTTGTAACCAAGAAGTTATACATAGGTAGTACCGCACCTACACACAGTGTTGTGCATACACAGGATAAGGCGAAGTTTTCCCCACCGAACTCAAATATACCCTTATACCATTATTTACATTGCCTTCGCATAGCTACGTATACACACATTATCAGTTATATGTATATAACATGTATGGTACACATGGAATGGGATGAGATAACTTCGCGTAAAGACGAAAAAAAAAACAATGTATGTATTACACTATCATATTATATATATATATATATATATATATATATATATATATATATATATATATATTATACAAAATGTAGTGGTTTTTTGGTATATACATGATATTGTGCTCGTTGGATGAAACTATATATACCGCCTAGTGACAAATTATCTTCTCAAATGCTTGCATTCCGATGCTATAATACAACTCGGACTACAAGGCAATCTCAATTTCACGCATTGCACCTCTGCGGTCGGTCAACTTTGATACGTACACACTTTGCCTTACGCGGACCCAAGTTTTATAAGGAGTGGTGAGTCCGATACGACTAACAGATAATTCGCGACCAAATACAGTGCAGGAGATCGATTTAATATTAAATTAGTGAATCACGAACGCTGCGCTAATTCTGTTCTACCAATTTCTGGGTTTTTTTTTTTTTTTTTGCAGTATTTGTTGTTTTGTTATTTTTTTTTTTTTCAAACCCCGTCCAGTTCCTTCTTTTGTTTTAGTTTTTGTTCAGCGAGATTTTCAATTTTCCCCGGATTCAATTCGCCTAGCAATTCACCGAACAATTAGCCGGAGCACAATTTGATTAGCGATTGTCATTCGAGTACTTTATACGAAAAACATTTTTCATCCCGTACAACGTATATACATGTATTAATGTACGTTGTACGTACGTACAGGCGTGCATAACGCACATTCGCAGCAGCCGAGCTCTGCAGGCGCGTGCAATTTATTTTTTAATCTGCACTGTGACTGGGGAAAAAACGAAGCGAAAAAAATGCAAACCTCCAGATACACAGACGTTATTACATTGATACTGATATACGTATAACTGTACACATACACGCATGCACACCTGTGTATACATATATACATGTGGCGTACGCAAGAAACGTAAAAAAAAAAAGCAATCGGAAATAAACGAAATTGGAAACGAGGACATCTTTTTTTTTTGTTCCGGTTATTAACGCACGAACTCAACCCTCAATAATACAACGATTCAATTTTTCATAATCAAAACTTGTGTTCTATGTGGTGAAAACGTAAATTACTCTGTAAAACGTCAACACCGTGCGACATAACGCTACGCCGACGAATGTGAAAATTGTGCAAATTTTCGAAACAACGATTTAGAAATGAAGGCAAATTATTCAAACAAGGTGTAGAACGAAGAAACGCTGTACTCAAAAATTGAATGAAAGAAAAAAATTAGAACTATCTTAAAACAATGGTTGCGCTTGTGATGATATCATGCATATATATTGTATATAATGTATCGTACAAATCGCCAGCTGAGTAATTATTTAAACGATATATTTACATAACGAGTAATGACAGCGGGTACGGGTATATAATAATGTAGGAGCTGGATATGTATAGGATCATAAATATTTACGTTACGAAGTTTACTGTATATTATTATACACATTACACCGATGTGTGCAGCAGCAGCAGCAGTTAAACCTGCGCGGTTTCAAATTCACTCCATACATGGTTGCATAATTGTGGGCGCCGTCGAGCGGCCCGTGAACGTATTCTTACAAAATAGCAACGCGTAGTGCGAAAAGGGAAGAGAAAGGAATTATTCAATTCTGCACGCCGGCGGCAGAACGAGTACGCGGCGCATATCGTATACAATAGGAATTCTTTCCTTTTTATCGTATCGTTTTTATTTTCCATTCCAATTCATACTCTTATCCCCAGTCCCCGCATATAAAGAGGATAAATATAGACGCTGGGATCACGCGTGCAAATTATTATCATTTCTTCAGCATATGATAAAAAAAGAACAAGAACGTATGTAACAAGCCATGAATCCTGCGTGCGAATAAAATCTCATCGTTGCAACGATGCCGGTCGCAAATAAAATCACGCGTCGTCAACGTCATCATCGTCATCGTCACATCATCTTTTCGTAAGCAATGCGAACGCGTTACACGTATTATAATACAAGAGTGACAGAGAGTGCAAAGTCAGGTTACATAAGTTGCGTTGAGTTGAAGTTAAGTCAGGTCAGGTTGGTCGCGGGAAAAGTTCATAAATTGATTTGATGAGCCTGCAGTGATAAAGGGAGAGCCCAACAACGGGGGACGGAGAGGAGATGATGAAGAGGAGGAAAAAGAAGAAAAAGAGGAAGAAGGGGTCGATCAAGAAGAGAAGCATCGAGGGACCCGTCTCTTCTCTATCAAGCTCTCCATACCAGCCAGCCGTAGCCACCGCTAACGTAGTTTTATAATCAATTAACATAATCTGGTTCACCCCTGGCCCCCTGTTATACGTATACACCGTCACTCCCGCTCTTGCACGCAGCTATTTTAGGTGTGTATACAGTTATACCTATACCAAACCCTCCCTGCCTCCCTTCCGAGCCCTGTTAAACAGACGAGAGGGCTCCTCCTCCTCCTCCGGTCGCGTCTTTACGATTCACTCGTAAAACGTAACTGCAAATCCTTTCCGGTGTCGGTCTTACGCCCGCGGATTAATCTAATCACTATTCGACTGTTATGTACACCGGGATATTTATAAACCCCGTGCTGTACTGACCTGTTAAATAAAAATGTACGTACGCCTGAGGGTGGTTTGGGAGAAAAGTTTTTTATTCTTTCTCGAATGTTGGCGGTGCTTGATAGAAAATTGATCTTCCCGAAAGATTGGCTCAGGTCGCTTTTTTAATTTTTATTTCCCATTCATTTAGCATGGGGAAATTCAACTTTTCGATAAAATGTTACAATACTCGTAAGCTGGTCAATATTTTTCAAATGAATTTCCAAACCTTTGAAACAAAGCATAGTTATCATCAATTATCGAGTTTTCGGATGACTTTAATGTGTGTTCTAATGATGTTGACTACGCTTTGTTACAAAGGTTTGGAAAGCATAGATATTTGTACACATTTATAGCTATATATATATTATACACCACCAACGGGATGCAGAGTATTTTTATGTGTAAATGAAACTTTTGAACCTGTTTCCAAGAGAAACAAAATTCGTTTTTGAAACACCGTAATGTATACATACACAGTGTTTGTATGTGTTACACAAAATGTAATAAGAAAACATATTCGACGAAACGTTTTTCGTATTTGAATTTTTTTAAGCTCGTTGAAATTTTCTTCGACCGAGTCGTTTTTTTTTTTAAATGCAATTTGAGGAAAATTTTTTTTGTCCAACTTACTACTTTTCAAATCGCAAACGCGACTGCAGTGGCAATGCGACGCGACCCAAATATGCAAATCATCATCTTCAGCCGCGCCGCGCTTTCGTAACTTGAGAGCATATGAATTATTCAATCGGTTGTTTAAGAAACACACCCCTGGAGTTATATGATTTTGGTCAAACGGAGGGTGCAAAGCAGCAGACGAGAAACGAACTCGACTCAGCCACCGCGCGTTTCACGATTCTCCGCGAAGCAATTAGCGCGATGACAAGGATAATGGAATAAATATATCTAAATGAAAGTAAGAGAATTGTTTAAAAGAGGCATATATTATACGACTGACAATCCAAACTATAAACGTAATAATTAATACTACCGCCCGATTCAAAGTGTACATATTACAGAATCCTTTTAATCAAGGTTTTGATAAATACTATGCATATATCAACCATCGGATAATCATTATTGATCCGAAAAATCGATCGAGTGTAGAATAAAATTGTAATTTGTATTCGGTTTAGTCATGGTTCACTGGGATTCAGCCAGATTGAAGAAAGCAGATTTATTGGTACACGAGCTAAATAACGGAGATAGCATCGATATGGTAATATAAATGTATCGACAAGCGTATGCGCGAAATTGATATATGCCAAGGGGTATACGTAAAAGCGTCTCTCGTTTTTACCGCGATCCATAGCCAATTTTATCGTTTTATACTCCACCCAGCGCCGCTGGGCGATAAAACAGCTGCGGAAACTTTGACGCAGTAATTAGAATCCTTGCAGCAGGACACACGATGCTTTAAGGATGATCTTATCAGCGAGGTTCCATCGGCAAGGAATAGAAATCGCGAGTCGCATTCTCTACCTTTGGTATGCGTAAAATCAATGCTGTAATCACGACTAGCCGTCGATAGTGAATTTATTCTCGACTCAATTCGTCCTGTTGCTTGCTGTTTCCGGTCAAGAGAGCAGCTACGCTCCGTTTCGTTGATTCTCATGTCCGTCGTCCGTGGAAGAGGCGAGGATGACATCAGAGACTGCAAACACTTCCCACACTTTTCATCCCGAACTTCAAAGATCGGATCTCACCACCGACCTGTACCGATTCATCGAGTAATCAACGACGATCGATATCGTTCGTTTTGTCTTTATATTACAGGCTTGCCTACCAATAAACTTATTAATTTCACCAGCCTGCTGCAACGATTCACGGAGAACCAAACCAATCACAATTATGACTCACTCAATCAATCGCTGTTACGATATACCAAATGCTGTTCTACTTTTTTCATCGAAATATTAATCTAATCGACTCTGAGCTGAATTTCCCACCGTAATTCAACAAATCGATCATCAACTTATCTCGGAGCGCTAGAAATTTCTGACAGCTTTCGCACCGAGGTACCAATAAGCACGTTACATCTAATTTAAAAATCAACCAAACAGAACAAATATTCAGGTAGTGAATATTACAATCCATACATACATTGGTCGTAAGAAATAAACGTTCAAGTCGGCAAAAATCGCGGTGTATCTAATTTTCAACAACGAGACGAGAGAGAATTCCTGCAAATTTCAATTTTCTACACGAATCGATGACGCTCGAGACTTTAAGACGTTAGGTAATGCAAACGAATGCTGATTAATGCTTTGCCAACTTTCGAGGAGAATATTTTGCCCGTCATAAATTGCTAAACATACAGGTAGTCTACAGTCCATAGGGTATATGAAACAGGCAGGGCACACGCAGTGTAAATATAACAAGAATCATCGACATCACGGATTCTCTTTTTTGGTTTTTTTTTTTTTTTCTTCTCCTTTCCCCCCCAACATTTTTCATATGATCACGTATACTTTACTTCGCGTCTGTCTCATCATAGACCTATACGTTTAATACTTGTAGGCAAGAAGCTATCTCGGTAGTTTGAACCGACTCTTAACGACCCGTGGTAAAAATTAATTCGATACAATCCCGTGGAACGAATTTTCGCCTTATACACAGGTTGTAACGATAAATTCTGTACTTGTGCCTCGGCAGCTGTACACCGTCGATTAAATAAAACGGAAACAGCTAGTGCGACAAAGAAAAAGAGAAACGAACAAAATTGCACAAACGATAACGACGCGGCAACGTTACATAGAAATTATACAAATTGAACGGAAATTACGACTAGACTTCTCTTACCTCGCGCAACGGAACAACAAAAAACGAGAACGTTGATCGAAGCTGTATACCTACGTACGTAAATGGAGCACACGTAAACACGAGCATAGGATATGCGCGTACCTACGTACGACCGACACGAATAAGAAACGATTCCGGGTTACGTGTGTGTGACGTGAACGAGGTTATTAATTCAAAGTTATCGAAAGTCGCACGAGGCGATATAATACATTATGCAACGTCATATCATCAAAGGACGTCGCAGTCTACAAAGTAAAACCAGGATATAGAGGGAGGAAGGGGTTGCATGGTTCGGGATGAATTGGATGTACAAGTCGCAGCGGCGAGTTCGGTCACACATGTGCGGCGCACACAGGCGTATATGTATGTATACGTATGCTCACACGTATATCCAAACACGTCTGAGGATGAGCTGACCGCCGTGAAAATTAATTGGTCGTCGCCGCTGCCGCGTTTCCCGAACGAGAGTATAGATTTTTATGTCACCGTCGAATCAAACTTGATCGTTGGAAAGTGTGTCTGATTGTGAGCAAGAGGGCGAGATTATTTGACTCATTAACCGTCCTCCGTGTTCCTCCTTCCTTACGTATTCCTCAGTCTTATTCTCATTTTCCTCACGCTCCTCCTACTCTTCTTCTTCTAGTACGCGACTTTGTAGTTCGTTGGTCGTTGGCGTTAAAAGCACGCGCGCATTTTCATGTCTCACATGTTAATTAAGAAGAGGAATTTAAGCGGCGGATAGTGAAAGAGATGACGAACCAACTTCGACAAATCGAGAAAGAAAAAAAAAAAAAGGAACGCAGTAATGTTTTTCCGTAAAAAACACACGCACACATCGTCCAGATCCTCGAAAGAAAATCGATTTGTTTTCTTTGCATAAAAACTTTGCTACGAAAATTCTTCTATTACTCCGGTCATCGTCAGCACCGTGGATTGATCGAAAATGAGTTGCAAGTTTTTCCGACCAAATGAAATAAACGAAAATAGAAAGAAAAGAACCGGCTATACGTATACAATTATATAGATAAATACACGTGTACGTGTAATAAATTCGTTAACGAGTACAGGCGAAAAGCCAAAGCCAATTATACGGGTACGTACTCGCGAATCGTACGCTCGATTCAACGCGACTTTTGACCACCGCACAAAACTACGTACACACATATTGCAACAGAATAAAGAAGCGTATAAATATTCTCAGAATCATTCCTCCTCCAACTTCTCAACAGAGAGCGGCGACGAGGAGGAGGCGGAGAAGGAGGAGGACGAGGTAGGTATACGATTGTTTGGTTTATACTCCATACTCCTCGCTCCGCTCGCTCCCCACACTCGCTATCTTCCTTTATTCCCTCCTACCATTCCTTACACGTAACTTCTTTTTCGTTTCTTTTACTCCTTTCTTTATTCCCCCTTTTTTTCTTACTCCCTCTCGCTCCCCCTCGTCTCTCGCAAACCCTCGTTCAATTCACTCGCTCGCTCGCTCTCTTGACCTCACTTAAACCACGTACCAGCCGTACACACACACCGCGAAGAAAAGAAAAGAAAATAAAAGAAAAAAAAAACTTAAACATCTCCACGTTTCAATAAATGTTATGCGCCGTGTGTTCAAACCTAATGCCGTGAGCGGCGTTGACGGAGTTGGTTGAAATTCCAAAGATTAAGAAGAAGAAGAAGAAGAATAAAATAGTGATAAGAATACAACACCGCACACAATGAGTACCTAAACAATGAAAGGTGAATCAGGGAAATATCATCACCTTCTTTCTCTGCCAACAATAACAGAGCCGTAAAGAAGAGAATTATACCCAATATAACGGCGAAGCGAAAAAGAGAGATAAAACGATGTGCGAGGAGAATGAAAATTGAAAAATAAAAATTAGGGTAATACTTACGGGAGCGGATGGATGTCTCGCCGGCGCGGGGTACATCTTAATTGTTTCCAATACTTTTATTGGCGGCGGTGTCGGGGATGGGGGTGGGGGGGCGGGGGGGGCGGGGAAGAGGGGGAGGATATGGGAGAGGTGGGGGGATATTAAGGCGACTGTCAACTGCTGCGACGTCGAGTCACTTCATTGCTAAATTTAGTAGGTAAATCTTGAATCGCATCCGGGACTCCTACTAATATTTCCACGTTTAATCTCCGCCTCGTCAGCATGAAGGTTTCACCTCACTAAACTATCGTTACACACCACGCACATATTTTCCGAACGAACTTTCGGATTTTTTTTTTCTTTCTCACAAACATCCAGACGTCCGTACGCGTGCGGCGTTCATATGTTTCACGCGCTAAGAGTCGTTTCTATCCTATTGTAACAATTTACAATTTTATTTTACTTGTTATTCGTTTGTTTTTTGAATTTTTTTAATTTTAAGTTTTTTATTTCATCATACACCTTTCTTCAACTTAAAATTCACGTTACGGAACAGAACGGATATGTGTTTATTACAACAATTCACAGGCAACACGTTGACCCGAGTTTTATGACTGTTGGTATTGTTGTTGTTTGTAACGTAGAGTTTTCTTGCGAACACCTTTCGAATCAATTCGTTGTATTCCTTTGTCTACGGTCAGTAAAACGTCTTTCAACCCGATGTTACGAAGAAAGCAGTCACGCGATTATCATTCAGAGCGTCGTGCCTAGATAAATAAGTTGAATTTCACTCGATGTATTACGTATATATTAGACGAATGTACGACGCAGGGTTTTATCTGTTTGCCCATCGAATGGTTAACATATCGCGGATCAAACGCGCTCCGTTTCACCGTATTTAAGCCCTCGTCGATTACTGATTAGAAAAAGAAGCGATCGCAAGCTAGGAACCGAACGAATAAGAAGAACAAATTAAAGTATCAATAATAGCAACTGATGTCGGTCTAGCAGCAATTTTTTGTCAGCTCGTTTGTTTCTTATTGTCAATTCGATCATCCGATTGTGAGTAAAAAAAAAAAAACAACCGTCAAAACTGATACCGTTCAACGTGAAAACACGCGAATGAAATCCATCCGACTTTTGGCCGTAAAAATAACTCACACTCAACACGGGTGGCGTTGCGATCGTAGATTAAAAAGTAAAACGTTTTACGACAGGCGGGAAAGTTTAAGAAACAAGGAATAAAACGCGACGAAAATGAAAAAAAAATAAATAAATAAAAAAAACAACCGAATAACGTAAAACGCACGTTATCAGCTGTTGCAGTAAATACCGGAAGCGGCGTTCCTCCCCTTCACTTTTTCATTTGTTTATATTCGCGATTTTCGTTTTGTTTTTATTTATTTTTTTTTTTTACGTTTAACGCAACGGGCGGAAGGATCGCCCGCACATCCCGATGCAACTCTATTGTTGCCTGCCCCCTCTCACTTCTTCCCTTTCGCGTTCACTATCTATCTCTCTTTATTCTCTCCCCGCGTCGCACCCCCGCCACAAACCGGGCGAAAACACGCACAACAAACTGGAGGGCACTTTTCACGAGCACGAGCACGAGCACCAGCACAAACGACACGGCAGCTCCGTCAACGACTACTTGTGTCGACTTCGCTGGGTCGAGTTAAGGGTGACGAGGATAAGAGAGAAAAGAGAGAAAGAAAGAAAGAAGGAAGGAAGGACCAACGATTTCAAGAAGCGATCGACGTAGATACGTCCGGCAGAACCACGCGTCACACGTCACGGAACGTTCTTCGCCTGCGAGGAACGACGCTCGACTGCTGGGGGCTGGAAAGTTGGAACGTGTGAACGCCGCTTGCCGCCGCGTCGAAACACACGACACGGAACGACGGACTGACGAACCGTCTCGTCCCCCCCCCACGCTCACGCTTTCTCGATCTCTCTCTCTCTCGCTCACGCTCCCGACAGGCGCGCGCATCCCTCGCTGCTCTTCTCTTCTCTCTCCCTTCTCCGCACAGCCGACATAACGCTCAATCTCACTCTCTCTGTCGCTCTCGCTCTCTCTCTTTCTGTCTCGTGCTCGTTCAACGAGCGGGCGGGCGTACCGACCAAGTCTTCTCCTCCTTCTTCTTCTGCTTCTTCTTCTTCTCCTTCTTCCTTCATGGCTATCTCCCATTACCGACCAAGTCGAGTACCAAATGTTGCGCTGCTGTGTCGGAGAGAGCCGGATGAGTGCAGCGAAGTGCTGAAGCGAGACGGCGCGGGTAAAGAATACTGGTGTGTGGTGTTGGTGGTAGGGGCCGGGGGAGGGGGAGGGTGTGGGTGAGAACGAGGGTGTGGGGAAGAGGAATGGGAGGGGGATTCGTTGCGCGGAAATTATAATACATACTACGCGTTCCGAATCTCCGATGTGTTATCACTCATCATCTTACCTCCTCCGCCGTTACCCATACTGTGGGTACATCTATTTATACATAATACATTGGTATATATACGCATACATGTATATATATATATATATATATATACCCACTAACTTTCGGTGTAGGTATAGTATTGGCGAAATGAAGAGGCGTTGATATTCGGACATGACGGAGTTCGTATATATAATTATTATTGCATCGTATCTGTACGCACGTATATGTATTACACGCTGTATTTACACGTTGAAAAGTTCTAAGATTCTTATCGATGTACAATATACAAGAGTTAATGCGTACGATAGAAGTAATAATTTTATGTACACACCTATACCTCAAACGATTTTACGTTACACGTATTTTATCTCTACCGTATAGACGATAATGGATTAATTTGGCTATATTGTATACATGTATACAGGGTCATTCATTCGTTGCTGAACACCAGCGATATGACAGTGTAGAAACGGATAGAGATTCGTGGTAGTTTATATCGTAAGCGCGTCCCAGGATTGGCTGGCGCAGTTGTCACGTGGTTCGAAACAGAGCCGCACAACACTTTGATCGTTGAATTCCCTAGACAATAATGCGACAATGACAGCCGGGCTAGGGAATTCAACGGTCGAAGTGTGGTACGGCTCTGGTTCGAACCACGTGACAACTGCGCCAGCCAATCCTGGGACGCGCTTACGATATAAACTACCACGAATCTCTATCCGCTTCCAAATTGGCATATCGCTGGTGTTCAGCAACAAATGAATGACCCTGTATATATAGACACAAGTCATTAAAATTATGATTCACAAACAAGTCACACGTAACGAAA
Source organism: Neodiprion lecontei (assembly GCF_021901455.1). Lineage (NCBI taxonomy): Eukaryota > Metazoa > Arthropoda > Insecta > Hymenoptera > Diprionidae > Neodiprion > Neodiprion lecontei. The sequence goes on from NC_060265.1 coordinate 23,708,842, forward strand.
TAACAAGTTGACGATACGTTCGATACGGATAATATTATGTGTACATTTGTTGCACAAGTAAGCTGTAGAAAACTTTTTAATATCAATTAGTTCTTGTATAAATACCTTAGAGTGGTATGTAACTCAGAGGTAGTTAAACCCGGTAATTTTTGTAGGAAAATACTGATCATACCCTAGTACTGTGGCTTTATACCAATGCTTAGAGTGAATGCACAGTTATATGTATATGCCTGTATATTTTTAATTATTTACTTTACTTTTTTTTATGTTTATCGACTCCGACACGGCACCACGGCGTTTCAGTAAAGCGTGTGTACTTTCGGTTCAACCGGGAAGAATCGAGGGGAAGGACGTCGTTGCGACTTATATGCTCATGGCTAAACGTGTATATATTATATATACGTATGCGTACAAATCTTATTCATCCAGCCGAAGATAAACTGTGTTCCATTCCCTTTCTCTTCATCTTTCAGACAGTTTTCTATATGCAAGTATACGTCATTTTTATTTATTTGTTTTTTATTTTCCGTTTACACAGCTTATTCAAGAAGGGGTTTGCCAAAGATCAAGTGCCGGCAGGATATTTGTTCCGCACTCGAAAATGGATTTTCTAAAACGTGACATTGTGTGATAGAACATGTTAAACACATTATACCTAATACGTTATAAATGTACTCAGTCATTTAAACAGAAATGATACAATAAGCGTACGGCAATATATCTTTTTCTCAATTTTTTTTTTTTTTATGCTCGAAACTCAATCCTTTTCCTACGTTATACAAGTTTACGATTAGATCGATGGCCACGTGTGATCTACACAGTGTAAAATATCCACACACCCAAGCTTCGCGGAATATAGCTGACGTACACGTTGCACGTATGCGTGCGTACAATGTACCGATATACGCTGCAGCAGGTGAAATGACGAACGCGCATACACCGGGGAGGGGGGTTGAAATTAATAATTTAAAACGCTATCCGATGATGCAGCAGCGGGAGCAGCAAAAGCAGTAGCAGCGTATTTCAAATTTCCATGCGAATGTCAAATATCGAGTAATTGACCGTGTGCATTTACCTACCCGACAGCCTACGTTTACACTGTTTGCATGTATGTAATACTCGTCGCGTAAGGTAGCGGGATACATCGAACTAAACTATTTTTACTTTTTTGAATAATACAGGTACGCAACATTTCTCCGCGGTTGTTATTTATCCCGGATGAAATTAATTCTTCCGTATAAAGGTTCGTTGATAAAAATAATACAGTCTATACTTGGTAATCTTCTAAGGGGGGTGTCCTAGTCGATTTCAACGTTGACGCATACATCTCCAAATATCGACGTCTGTGTATTTGAAATGCGAAAAAGGGCTTAACAGCCCCGTTATACACGCAATTCTGAATAAAAACATTCCAATGCTTTTTCATTTGACGCAGAAGTAAAGAAATGGCATGAATTGTACGAAATCGCAATAGTAAGTTCTTAAAAATTCATTCAGAAAAATATACACATGCACGTAAATAAACATAATAATCTTTTGAGGCAGCTCCGAAATCTCTGGCGGCTAGCTGCCCGGCCAATTCCCATTAACAAGGGGACAGCTTTTTTTCCCAGCAAAGTGCACCGAAACACAATCGTCGCGGTCTCCGAGCCGCGTCGCATAACATAATTTAAGAAAAGAACGTTCGCCGTTTCCCTCGGCGAAAAGAAATGTTGCGGAGTTAGTGGCTACGATGCAAGTGCAGGCTGATTTCTCGCGTTAGAATGTATTCACCGTGCATGCGGGTCGCTGGTTAAAACGTCGTAACGACTTCTGTGTGTAGCTGCTTTCGTCTTCCTTTTACCCTTCTTTCCGTTTTCGTATTTTTTCCCTCGCCCTATCCTTCTTTTTCTTTGTAAGTCGCCGAGTCGAGTCGAGTCGAGTCGTGCCATTACCGCCGACCAACTCGTCGACTATACTCGACTCTATCCGTGTGTATCTCCCTCTTCGTCCCTCCTCTGTTCACCCACCGGCAGAAATTTCTTACTCTGCGCGTCCCGAATAGGATATACCTCTTTCTTTCGCATCCCAATAGCCGCCCTCCTCCGCATCTCTGTACCAATCTCAACGCACACACGAACAGGTATACTTAAACAGCTATTCTCATCCTCCGCCTTCGCGTCCCCCCCGTATCCTCCAAATCCAGATCCGTAAGAGATACGCTATATAACGCTCCTTTCATCTCCCCTCTCGCCCCATGTAGCAGTCGCATAATTCGGCCAGGCTTCATCAATTATCGTTTCTTTCTACACAGTTACGATTTTCGAACCGAGTGCACAGTTTCAGCGCACAAATGTATACCTGTATTACGTATATATATACGCATAAAGTGCAGTTCGACGCGCGGTATGGATTTCGAAGCGCTTGCATCGTCGTCCGGAATGCGTAATATCAGACCCTTTTCCCGCATCCTGATAACTAAACTTATAGGGGAACATAGGGCACGACGAATCCCCTGAGCCGACAATTATTTTTTGTTCCTTTTGAGCACCGGGTCACAATTTGCTTCGATCTATGTCGAACACATTTATCATTATATTGCGTTACTTGATTTAAAAAAAAAAATTGAAAGAATTCTACTGAATGACGGACTCCCTCCAAAAAATGATTTAAAAAATGTTTCAATTTTTTTTTTATTTCAATGACTGCATCCTTTAATTCTACCTGCATTGAACGAACGATTGATTATCTATCGATATGTACGTATGACCAAATAAATTTATATTCCGGAGCAAATGGCTTTTATCTAAAACATTATTTTCAAAATATCTTGAAAAACAAAAAATTTTCCGCACTGAAAGAATGTTGCAAACTTTAATTCAACACACATTAAACCAGCATCTAATAATATCTCGATATTAAAAAAAATTCTTTTCTATTTTGTCAAAATTTTTCAGAGGTTCCATTGTGTGCCTCGCGTTCCCCTACGGCATCTGACTGGCATCGTTGTGAGTATATACCTATATTATATATGTGTTTATAGCACGCCTACACGCTCAGTAAATACACTTGCTTCCGGATCCACGCTTGCAAAAAAACGTATCGCCCGACCCACTCATCTATAAGCAGCGAGAAATACCTCGTTCAAACCGAACGTGTTATTTTCTCCTCGTAAATTACTTTTCTTCTGTAACCATTGTTATCGTTCATGTTGTTTTTTTTGTTGCTGTTATTGTTAACAGTAACGGTGGTAGATAGTATCTTTACCGTTGTTACAGCAATGTGCATTTTTACGTAGGTACCGATACGTTGTACGCTGATACACGTACAGCTTTTTTCACATTCCCGTACGCTGCTGTTTCTGCATCGCGAATAATGGGAGTATCGGTACACATGCTGTACCCATTCTTTTTTACGATGTTTGCGGTAATAATCTCATCGCCACCGTGCAACATCACACCGTTGTACGTACAAGCACACCGCAATAACGCATCCATGCTGAATGGGATCAGGTTTGATTCAATCCTGAGTCAAGATCAGCCGACGTTGTGGAATTAAGGTGTATTGTACGTGATATCTGTAGATGCGATATACTTTATAGGCAATACGCACACTGCAGCACTTTACTGCACCCTTTTGCTTACCCCGTCCACAGTCTCTGAAGGATTCACGAGATGCCGGTCGCGGTTTTTTATGAAGTAATACACAAATACGTTTTGACGGTGCCGAGCTGCGAGAAAGATTGCGAGATTGTATAATAATAATAATAATAATAATATCAAAAACAACAACCACAAAAATAATAATAATAAAAACAATAAGATGAAATCGAGTCGTTGCGGAGATTTCCTGGACTCTTGTACTACAGACAAATGGCCAGCGACGATCGCATGATAAATGACTGCGGTCTTATTAGATGTATAATATTCGTTGCCACGTCGCTTTTTTCTCTACGTGATGTTTTTTTCGTGCGGTTTGACGTGTGGCGGATTTTTATTTACTCTTCATACATGATATTTGTAATGCGCAGAGCGGCGAGTCTCTTTTAACTCGATATATACACACACGTACGTACATCAAATTTCTACACCGATATTAACGGAAGAGGAATCACGATTTTACCAATTTACTGAACGCGTGTCAGGAACTGACGTTTATCCGCGTACAACATATAAAGGACCGACGTTGTCGTAATAATATATGTCAAAAAAATTAAACCCAAGTACATGAAGTACCTACCTATCTGAATACAGAAAATTCGTCGGTAGGTCGATACAACGGTTCATCGAAGGTAAGTGCAGTCATCAAAGTTTCCTTACAACGTAAAAAGAAGCGATAAAATTATACACCTCCGAATGAGTTGAAGTTACCGCGCACGAACTTACTATTGTACGAAAAATTCAAAGACGCGATTCGTCCGCCGTCTGTGTGTTACGGCAAGTTATGAATTGGTTTGCTTTTTCAATTTTCATCTCAATCGTACGCACCTTACAAGCGCGGCAACAAAAAAAAAAAATAAAAAAAAACCGTCCTTTACAATGTTTTTTTCCTATCCATGAACGTTGGGATAATGGATAAATCGGAGTTTCGAAGAAAGGGTCAACGAATATCGCGGTTTTGCTTGATGGGATAGACGTTCGTGTTATTCCTTACCGCCGATTTATCACCGGCAATAAAATCGCGCAACACTGTGAGATGTAAAAAGAAAGGCTTGCTTCATCTGGTAACACGGTTGGACAGCATTTGCTAAGCGCGTTTTACAGAGATCTACGCTACCGACGCAACGACCGACGGTACGGTGCTGTGACCTGCGGCATACATATGAACCTCCACCACTGACGGGATCGAAGAAGCAGCCTCTTGCTCAACACGCATGACACCTACTCGCGTCCATATTTTTCAACGGGCGACTGGTGTTTTTTTTTTTTTAATCCGTTGACGAAAAACTACGTAGCTACCTCCGTTAAATTGCGAGCTTGACCTATGAAGGTGAAGTAAAACAGATGACAGACGATAGGGAATTTATATTCTCGGTCCGGACCGATTCACAGGTATACAAGAAAGACGTGACTGCGAGAGATGAAAAAAAAAGAGGGAGGGGGGATCGCGTCGTCTCTCTCTGACTCGCGTCGGCTTTGCCGTCGGCGGTGGGTAAGGTGGTGGGGGGTAAGGGGAGAAGGTAGAGGGACGAAGATCGCGATAGGACGAGCTGAGATCGATGCTGGGAGCTGTTACCGCTGTTAGTAGTCGCTCAGTGCTTACGGCAAGTCGGAGTTGAAGCAGCGGTTTTTCCCGTACCCCGACCGCTTTGTCGCTCTCGATGGTGTAAGACTTTCGGCGTGTTACAAACAAGAAAAGAGAAAAATAAAACAGGCCTTGTACAAATAGTAGATATTAAGAAGTGTCGGTTGTGAAGGAAAATCAAGGTCGGACGGGGGGGGATTTCGGAATATCGCGAGAAAGGCGCGCGTGTGTGTGTTAAGAAGAAAGGAAAACTAAAAGCATATAAATTTAAAAATCACAAGACGCTCGAGACGCATCGCTAGCGCGTTTTCTACCTGCAACGTTGCGATAGCGGGGAACCTTTTTCACCCGTAACGATTCGATTGCCGCGGGGTGTTTTACGTACCGCCTGTTGTTGTAACGACCGAATCGCAGAAAGGCGAGGAGAGCTTTCGTCCCACGCTCATTTAACCGGACCTCTGGTGTTTTACCCAGCTCCTTAGCCGGGCTGAGAGAGCGGTTGAAAAGAAAATAACGGGGATAGAGAGAGAGAGAGAGAGAAGAGGAAAAAAGGAGAAGCAACGAGAGGAAGACTCGCCGGCTGAGTCACCGGGACAAAGAACAGCATAAACCAGCTGATAGAAGAAGAAAAGGGGTCGGTCGGTAGAGAGTGCGGCTGTCCGAGGAACGTAGCATGAAAATATGGATTTTAAAAGCCTGGTGTATCACGCAGCGAGAGACGGAAAGCTCAAACGTCTGAAGGTAGGAATGCGGTTCACGTTTTTATTTGCTCATTACTATTTCAACCTTCTTCTTATTCACATTCTTTTCGTTCTATTTTGATCGTTCCAACCTACGAATTAGCTTCGATCACTTTCGTAACGAATTCGAAAACCTCACGGACACTCGGTGATATAACTGTTTTGTTTTTCTCGAAACTCGATATTATTATCGCTCACAGCATTTACCTCCCTCCTTCTCCTCCTCCTCCTCCTCCTCCTCCTCCTCCTCCTCCTCCTCCTCCTCCTCCTCCTCCTCCTCCTCCTCCTCCTCCTCCTCCTCCTCCTCCTCCTCCTCCTCCTCTCCCCCCTCTATTCGAGGGCTTGAGAACTTGACGATACTTTTATTATTAACGCGAAATGTTTAATTTACAATTAGCCTCCTTTCTAACCCGGGGGAAACGATAAGTAACGTCAAATAAGTTAATAAACCCACTCTTGCGGTACATACGTAACACATAATATTCGCTTGCGAACGATACGCGTCAACTGTGTAAATTTAAAAATAACTCTTTAAAGTCAGCTGCGGCAGATTTACGATAACTGTTCCTCATCGATTAACACAGGTTTCAAAAATATTTCATTCAACGAAAATCTTCGCATGTATCGCATGCACTTGATACTCGTTACAAAGAGTTTGAAATTTAAACATTATTCGAATAAGGCCATCGAGCGCCAATTTTTCAAAAGTATTTATCACAAATGTCGACAGAAATAAACTTGAAACATAATATTTATCACATACCTAACAAAGATTGTTATTCGTTCAGGATTGAATTTTTCACCGCACGTGTCGTCTTACATCTCCGAGATTTTAATCGTGTTCCTCCCCCCCCCCCCTCCCCCCCTCCCCCTCCACAGGTATCAAAACAGAGATTAGTTTTGTGTTTATCTTTCAGTTATAGCTGTGCAGCATGTGTATGTATGGTTACAGACGGCTATAAGCTGAAATATGGCCCTGAAGGATAAAGTATATCATACATATCATGCACCTTGTACGCATGCGCGTGTATTTAGACGCACGAGCAAACGTTAGCATCGCTACAGGATGTGACGTGGGTTACAATTAGTATTCGATGAGTGATGAATTAACGTATCGCTTCAACGCCCGCTATGTTTATACATGTACTCGTATGTACATAATGTCGCGAATTCATTGGCAAGACACGATCTTCGTGTGTAAACATACTCGTCGAATATTTCTACGTTGAAATTAATATTACAATTGGATTTCAATTTCTTGTTCTATTGGAAAACCGTTTAAATCGGTTACAGTTACCATCCGAAATCGGAATCTGGCAGCAGACCGAGGTTCGCCTCTTTTTTTTCTTTTGGATTTCGCTTTCTGAAAATATTCCCGTACGAATTGTTTACGCTAACTTGCAAATATTTCAAGTATATTATGATAATCTGCTTGAGTGGAATCATTTTTCAGTACACAAGGTTGCTACTTGCAACGGTATTACTCAAGAGTTTCGGTACACGTGTACACCTACCTACTCGATAACGTTTAGATTATTATATTTGAATTACTTCAATTTTCACTCTCGAGTCAGTGAATAATAACCGAACAGACTCGTTCCCAAAAATATGATACACAGTTTGACCCACTTAATGACTAACCGCGACTTGCGCATGCAATGTTCTCGATTATTGGTAGAAAAAAAACATGTAACAAAAAAAATATCCCCTTTTTTCGGCATGCATTTATTCAAAGCTCCTATCCGAGGCCAAAGCAGCAAACGGTAGTTAGTTATATTTAGGAATTGATGTATAGTAGAGGCAAGCAGGCGTTTGTGCATAGGCGTCGTGAAGAGCCTGCAGAGCAGCTATTCACAGGCGTAAAAAGAGACTCGGACACGGTCATTGGTTTTAACCCGAAGAAACCCACGGAAAGACGCTTCTGGCCGTCTGCTCTGAGTGAGAGCCAGATTGTGAACAACGGTCACCGGTCGTTCCGCGTCTGCGCAAATACGAGCTGGCCTTCCGTTTATTCCTAATTCATTTTCAATCCCTTCATATACGTTTTGCATTTCTATTTGAACTTGGCTACGTACGTAAGTGGGAATCAATGTTCGTAGTACACGTATATTATACACCTGGCTGATCATTCTTCAATTAGCGTCTGGAGAACGATTTATCATGCGCTTAATACGTGCGTACGTCAGACATGCGACACTTTTTCAAGAAAGGTATCACATATTGTTCCCAAATTCTATGTACACGCGGATAAATTGAGTTATTCGTAGAAGACAAGTGTATGAGCGTTGCGTAGATAGAGTAAAGAGAAAAAGATCGTGTTGCAGTTCTTACTTGGTACTTCTTTTCTTTCCAACTCGCGGAAGTGTCGAAACAGGTATCGTTGGAAATAGGGAGGTGTTGAATAATCTTTACCTTAACTTTGTCGTGATTTTTTTTAACCCCTCAGGCATATTTTTTATTTGTATATATATATTGTTATAGACATGAGAACCGTTGTAAGCGCAGGGAAAGATTTGAAATAACGAGTCTGGAACTCATTCACCGTTAGACGTAATTTTTATTTCGCATTAAATATATCGATGATAATCGGCGAATGGAGAATATGCGTCGTCGATTGGTTGGATCGATTGAAAAACTTCTATAGAATAATGAAATATTCGCATCAAATACCCGGAATCCTCTTTCAAGTCAAATTTAGTTCTTTATTAATCAAAAAGTTTCCATCTCTTTGAGGAAGAGAGACAGGTTGACATTTATAGTTGGAAAATTTTAATCCCCTCCTTTTTCCCTGAAATAACGTTGAAATTTATAACTTTTACATCCGTACACTGGTTAGTATTTACGCGAGTACTTTGGCAGCCACTGAAGTCGATATGTGTGTGTATATATATATACACGTGTATATATAAGATATTATACGGTTGCGCAAGCTCCTCTCGTTGCCTGCGCATTTCTCAAAATATCTTCATTTATTCCCGCCTTATTATAACGTCAGTTTAGAGAAACAGAAATAGATCATTCTTCGCAGATCCGCGTTTCGTTCCCACTTTAAGACACGCGCCGCCGTTCGCGGGTAGCGAATAATATTATTTCGTAATAAACGGGTAAATTTTTTGTATACCAAATAAGGAAACATGCGATCACATGTAGAAAATTTACAGACAATTAACAGTGAACAATGTTCGTGTAATAACATAAGGTATAAAGGCGTAATATCAAAACGACCTGCCTACTTCAAAAGAAACCCCTTCGTAAAAACCGACTTTATAATCGGCAATATGCCGCACTTTCGACGTTGATTTCACACTTTCATTTATTGCGAATAATTAATCGTCATTGTTTGCTAATTAGTTACATATTTCAATTTATGTCAAGTAAGATCGCCATCCGGTCACGTATATTCTTATAATTTGTACCGCCGCGGCACGGATTTTATGTATAATGTATGTTTATGTAATATTCCGTGTTATAATTTATGCCAACCACCGTAGAGTCACAAGCACGTTTAAAGTAAAGAAGTATACATTTTTCTATTACGAGTATTATAACGTATTTGATATTCGAATTTATACCTCTATGACTTCCTATGTTTGTACAAATAAAATATATTTATGAGGTTTTTCGGTGAGTAGTTTGCATTGGATAAATATTTTTCCGTGGATCATTAGTGAGTCTCGTTGTAATATTGGAATATTAGTATCCGCACTGTGTTCGTTAAATGTACGTACAGTACACATATACCTGTAGTATACAAACTATCCTGACCGACCGGAAAGAATTCAAATCACTCCTAGCATATTTCTGCGCAAAAGAACTTTTTTCCTCTTCCCGTGTTATCGTAATTATCGCAGACATGTACGCACCTATCGAGGATAGGTTTTACAGTGCTGTTTCATAACATTATTGCAGTTTGTTTGACCAAAGATATCGATTTTATTTGCAGTAAACCGAAACGTTAATTACAAAATTATCGTAGGAATAGATGCAATGTTTTTCTAATACGAACTACTTTGCAACGCCAGACATTTCTTTGCAGATATAATGACGATGTCTGATTGAAATGCTACAGCATGGTGTGCGAAACGTGTTATTCTTCTAACTAATGTATTCAGAAAATCTTAATTTTAAAATCGTGTAGAACTACTTGTTTCTATGTTGTCTATTAAATAAATTTGTTACGAATATACTTGATTTAAAAAGATAATATTATAACTCAGGCGGCCGGTGAAAGAATTGTGTAATCTTTAACGATTTTCTAATAATCGGAACGAAAGGAAAGAAAATTAGAAATGTCAACGAAGAAAACAATAAACAAGAAAATTAGTCGTTTGTCGGTTACATTTTATGACTGTAAAAAAAACTTTCGCGCTTTGACCTTCGTTTTCCATTTGTTATTCTTTCTCCTCTTCCATTTTTGGATAACGAATCTTAAAATGATTTTACGGTTACGCGTTTTATGCAGAGGTAGACAGGCAGTCATACGCGTTTTTCTACACACAGGGACGAAATTGACGCGCACCAATCTATTATCGGTGTGTTTCTAATTGTGAGTTGGTAGGCTTCGTCGATTATGCCTTTCATAGCTCAAGGTCCCGCCGTACAAACACGCGTGTAAGTCTAAACACCGCGAGTCTGCTTACACGTATCGCTTGTGTTACAGCACTGGGCCTCTTAACCTTTGTTTAAATAGAGAGAGGATTTCGAATTGTTACGAATGCCTGCGGCGCTCCGGGAATGAGCGATCACTATTGAAATATGGTTGAAATTACAAGAAAATATTGATATACGATTATCATTGTCAATACCTCGTTTGATGGTTACATATTTCAACATTAAACTTCTTTATTTATTTTCTTTTTTCTTTTTTTTTTTTCAAATGTATAAGGCTTTAACATCGATTCACTGTTGTACCAACATAATAAATTATCAAGATATATACAAAAATATATATATATATATTCTTTCATGTTTGTATAGGGATTTTCTGTTTATAACTGTAAAAAATCGATTTTTACGTTCTATGCCCAGAACTATTATACATTTTTCGGTTACGGTTAAAACTACTGTTTGGTAAAGAATATTGAAAATTTATTGCCATAAGGAGCCAAGAGGCCGTCGAAACTGCAATGCGGCAATTCACTCGTAATTTATAGAAACAAAATTCTGAGCGTATAATCTCGTTGTCCGAGCGATGCCGCGGAACTGGGCCGATTAAACCTGACCTAGAAACAAGCGCCGTCACGTTTCTAGCTCCGTTAATTCACATCGTGACGCAAAGTTCAGCCGCGGCTCAAATTCACAGTATGAATCGATACGAACGGGAATGAAGGAATATTCACGTTACACGCGTGTGGACAAAACTCTACATTGACATGTGGAAGTTTATTGCAAACATTGACAATTGTAAGCTGCAGTGCGACGTTTCTTGCGTACAATTAATTAATATAAATCGATGACGCGGTGTCGGTTCTGTAAAATAATATATCCATATATATATGCATATAGATACTATATGTATACCCGTGTTACAAAGTGTGACTTTCATTGAACGATGTTATACGTGGGTACAAACGCGAGGCGTCGATTAAGTTTAATTTGCCGCGATTATACGACTCGTTGAATCATTCGCTTATACGTTTATATACCGCACAACATTGTCATAACGTTAGTTCCCTATATCCGTCACGCGTGAGTACTCGACAGCTTTTTGTCGCGGTATTTTTATTTATTTTTTTTTATTATTATTTGTTTTTCACCCATTGTTTTACTCCGCCAATTCTCTGACAACAGATATATATATATATAGTTGCTACAAAATCTGCAACTTCTATATATACACACACATATATATATATAGGGTGATATGATCGATAATTTCCAACATATACATTTCACCCTTGGAATCGATAAATAATGATGAAACAACAGTGTCGGAATTACTTGAGATTTTTGGATTGATCGGAAAGGGTGCTGAAATCAATTTTAAATTCGAAAGAAAAAATTTTCAATCTTCGAGTAAGAAAGAAGAAAACTATTGTTTGATTAATATTATTTAATCGGAATAGAAGGGACAAAATTTGGATTGACCGAGAAACGAAATATTTTCAGCAGATAAATGTATTTGATGGTATTCTTATCACATGAAAAGGTTATGCAGACTATATTTGTTTTGCACAAAATGTTCATATACGATATAAACGTTATAACGTAACGTACGTCATTGATAAGTTTGATAACAATCGCGGAAAAAAATAAAAAAGTAGATAAATAAAATGCAGTGCGGCGGGCTCTAAAACGCTTTTCATTTATCAAATTGATTTCGAGACCGTTTCCGATAAAGCTAAAAATCGTAAATAATTCAGACACTGTTTGGAATTCGTTTAGACTTAAATCCAATCCTGTGCATGTACATACGGGATGTGCCGAAAAGGCCGAGAAACCTTTGATACTTTGATTTGAATTCCAAATGCTGAATTATCCAAAAACTTGCAATGAATATACTGTAAACCACAAACATAATTTTCGTAGCTTTATCCACGCATCGTGTGACTTTTAGATAACAACAATTTTCTACGCAAAATTGTGGCTAAATATTCGATTCCTCATTGTCTATTACAATAAATTGTTACGTGACAACGCGCTACGATTAACGAGCTAATGGAATATCGCCAGGTCAAAATCAATGAGAAAATATTGTTTTCCATTTTTATTTCTTTACTTTAATTTTCCGCTCGATCGGATAAAAAGGGGTCCAAGCATGTATACCAGCGTCGAGACTGTAACTTAAAAGTGAAATTTTCATTGGGCAATACGAATTGCGGGTGATCCAGACTCGCTGCAGGCTCGCTCGAATCCATTGCGTAAGATCAGAGCAGAGCGCGGCGGTCGCGCGAGTTGCTTAAATCGTTTTTGCTCTTTTTCTTTGTACATAGCTTGGCTGTTTTTTCTCCGTTCTCTTTCTCAATTTCATTCGAATGAATTTTCCCGTTACGAAAATAAGAAGACAGAAAGAAAAAAGAATAAATGAACAATTGATTTTTCGCATATATAGTTCAAGGGTACAAGAGAGTTGGTATCTATACGTACAGGCGAATATCCACCGCCATCATGCCTTGATTACAGCTGATTATCGGGGCTTCGCGTTTTTAGTATTGTGGCTTTATACGATTACAGTAAGTTTCAAAGGTTGCGGCATTTGCGTTTCAAATTCTTTCAATGAATCACAGAACGAGGAGAAATAAAATTAACAAAAAAGAAAGAGAGAGAAAAGGCAAACCTCGATAACTGAAAATTCATACGACGAATACTTGATACAGGTTACGCGTGATAATACATACTGTATATGTAACCTACGCGTAGTCAATTCGATGAGGGAAACAGCGATTTCTAGGCGAATAAAATCCTTGACCAACGCGTGCGTATTAATGTATGTATGTATTTCGAATTCGGGTTAACTCGGCAGCATCGATTTCTGTTGGTAGCGGCATAGCCGCCGCTGCCTCGGCCCATTTACAAAAATAAAACATCACCGTATCCCCACTTCTATGCCGTTACATGGTACATGTAACGTAGTTTGACAATTGGCATTAATTAACCTTTAATTTCAACGATCCCTGAAACGATGCGAATACTCGTATACATTCCTGTGTAATATTTTGTTTTATATGCGTATTATATGTAAATATAACCTGCAATGGTGATAGGATAAAGAAAAGCTTTGAATAAATTGTAAATCGTATAAATTTATAGGCCGTGTGCTGCATTGTACGTATACCTTTGACGCGCAAGAGTCATTTTATACACATCTACGTACGTATGTAATTGTGTACTGTTGTGAAACAGTGGCACAATGATTCGGTACAAATTTCATTGTCTACAAACACTAGGGTGACTCGTTGTTTCACTTCTTTTTAAGATGCTACTCGAAAAAGTTTTTGGTAAAAATCAGCACAGAAAATGAAATAGGGACATTAAGGTGGTACTCCTTTCTCGGTTACAAAAATTGTTATCCATATTTCTCCGAGACGATTAATCTTTCGGATAAAAGACGAGAACGGACAACTGCGGAATTGTTAGGCGCGGTCTGCTGTTGATTGGTAAATGATTAATTGGACCACGATTCAAATAAATAAACTAATATAAGTATACAAGTCCGTAAGGTGTACACGTAAAAATTAATGAAAAATATTTCAACAATCGGTAGCGACCTCTCAATATTTTCCTACCTTCTCCAGGTCTTACAATTTTTTTTTTCTTTTTTTTTTTAATATTTGTCATAAATTGTTCAAGTAGCATTTAGACGAATGCTGCATTTTATTCCCTTCTCTTACTCGCAATTCTATTTGTCATTATTCACGAATGCGCAACGCGTGTTCACATTCGTACAAGACAAGGCCACACTTATATTGAATAGAATAGGTATTTCATTTAATCTTTTTTTTTCGGCTTATCCACACTGTTTCGACCCATTGTTTTTTTTTCGATTAATGTAGTATAGCCGTTACCCTGATAATCGGTGTGTATTCAGATTAAATACTTGGATTATGCAATCAATGTCCGAGTTTACTATTAACACTTACTTTCGGATGCGCATGAGACATGCGAGTGTGGGTGTATAATGAAGTAGGGTAAAAAAAAACGCAATGAATTTAAAAAACCAACGGAACGCGCTGTGCCGTCTAAAACTCGGTGTCGGTGATGTATATATTTGCTTCGAATTTAGTCCGTATATAATGCGGTGAATTCTTGAGGAGAAGCAACAGAAAAGAAAGAGGAAAAAATAGTAGATTACACAAGTTAAGCGTACCGATCATCGACACGTTTAGATACAATTGTCGAACCTTTTATTATCAAAAATTATAAATTGACGGCACAAATTGTGAATTTCTCGATGATACAAACCAATTGCTAGAAGGTTAGGCACTGCAAATTTATTTTTTCGTAATTTTAGAACCAACGAACGAACAGATACGACCAAAAAGGGTCAATAACTGGGACACTCGCCTTGCACGCGAACTTATATAGCAGTGAAAATCGATAGGGTAGTCGGAACGATTTCAGAGGCGGGCGAAGAGTACGGTTCGAAATCAAATCAGGAGTCCTCGTTATCAAATAGGAAAAGACTCGATCGAGTTACCCTGACACAGCTACCGCTCGGGTGAAATCTTATTTCAGTGCAGCTAACGATAAGTGATTATAAGTTCCTCGTGGCTGAATAGGAAGATAATCAACGGCTTCCGGAGATCATGCGTTTAGCTTCTTTGACGCCTAAGCTTTTCAAATTTCCGATGTTTCGTAACGCTCAGAGTTCTATTTTCTATAAATTTACCGTATAACGATTTTTTCCGCTCTCGTATCTTTCGCATAATTACTATCGATGCTACGTGTTACATTTAAATATTTAACGATGCCAACACGACGAGACGAAGAAGTCTTTCAACGGATCACCTGTAAATCTTTCAAAAATTACTCATCACAATTTCAGTATTTTCTATTTATCTATTTCTATAAAGATCTTCGTAGCTTAACGAACATAACGACCCGATAAATATCATACCCGTTACACGGCTATCTCGTAATACGAAAATTAATCAAAATAGTGCCGATTATTCGCCAATCAACCCTCTTCGAGTTTTCTCAGAGTCTCGATAAGTTCGTGCGACTTTCTGCATTATACGTCGCTCAATCGTCGCCGTGCGACAAATCTCCACCCAGCACGCCGGATTCCTCCTCGGCTTAATTCGGCGTTCTAATATTACCCGTATATATACCGCGGAATAAACTCTGAGTCAGGCTTGCCTTGCCCCCCAGCAATGGGGCAATGCCCTGATGCGACAAAGAAACGGCAAGAGCCTTGTGCGAAAACCGTCCTTGTCTCGGTATTATTACGCGTGCACCTAGATAGATAGAAATGTAACTTCTAGGTGTGTATACTGTTCTATACAGGTGAACGTTGCGTCCCGTCGGGTGACACGGCACTTTAGAATTTTAAAATCATGATGAATACAGTTATTGTGCCATGCTTTGCGCCTCGACGAACAAAATTACGAACGCGATAACGCGGTGTCATTACTTGTTATACCCGGTTCAAGGATATCCGCGGGTGTGACGACTCGACAAATCACTGTAATGTATTTTCGATGTACAGAGAGAATGCTAAGGAGAAAGAGAGAGGGAGAGCTGGGAGAGACATTGGAACTCGGTCAAGTTCGAATAGTATCTGTGCAATCGATGTTTCATCTATATTTGACTTTTAGGTTTTTTTTTTTTTTATTTTCTAGTTTTTCTTTATCTACTCGAAATCGTTGACAAAACTTTCTGTACTAGTGGAAAAATATCACTACCACAATGGATGGAACGGACATAAGAAGGAAACTAATCAACATATATGTAGCTGGTACGATAATATTATGTACCTACGTATAATGTGTAGAGAGCTATTTGTGTCACATTTGATGATGAACCTTTGTACAGGATTATTATTAGCGCCTATAATATATGGCAATAAAATTGATGAAAAATTATCGCAGGCTAGCTATTGGTTAAGTTGCGTACGAATTAAATATCCGCTTGCTGATTATCGTACGACAATTTTGTTTGGTTATATGTGTATAAGATTTTGTAAAAAAAAAAAAAAAAAAGTTGTAGGTATATTCGTACTGAAAGATTTGCGGTTTTCCTCATAAGGTATGTACAATTTCATGCAGAAAAAAAATGCTTCATATATTATCGTCAATCACTATTCTCATATAAAATTTTCCCACAATTCTTGTAAAATTATAGCCTCGTTTGGTATTTTTCGTAAAAAATTTCTACACCGCAAAAAGATGATTATACCTACAGATACATATACAGAGGCGAGTATTCAAAGAGCGTGACAGACTAAAGTTGCATGCAAAAATGAATTAACATTCGTCGTCAATGACTTTTCTTTTTCGAGGCGCTCGTTAATATCATTGTAATTCGCAAAAGAAAATGATTGGTATCAATTAGACGTAAAGTAGTTTCTAAAATTATAATTTATACGTACGTATGAAAAGAGCGAGAGAAAAAAAAGTTCGTGTGATTAAACCCAACGTAGTTTGAGGCGAATGCTATAAGATTATTAGGAAAAGTAGAACGGCCCCGATAGCCAGTAGAGATAACACTCGTCGCTACTTTCGTTAGCTCTGCTGACTTTGATCAGCCTCATTCCGAGCACTTTCGCAGAGCTGCTGAAGTATATTACCCGCAAACTGCTCCGTTATACGATTACTTTATGCAGTTCGGGTATATTTTGCCACCTGTGGTGTTGTGCATACATAACCATACATAACATAAGCATGTCATTTGAAATTCTTATCGAGGTAATGACTTGCAGTGTGCATAATTATTTCTCTGTACGAACTCGAACATGACGAGGATGAAACTGTTTGTTCAATTCTAATTGTCGCCTCATTTGGCCTTTGGGGCGTTAAATCAAATTAATACAATACATTTTACTACAATGGCCTTTCTTTGCTTGAACAAATTAATTAATTCGGAACATTCGTTCATTCTTATGTTATACTACCGTCTGAACATGCTGATGTAATCCGCCAACACATTTATTTATGAAAAAAACAAACAAAACAAAAGCTGTTCACTGTAAAGTATTACAGAATAGAGATGAACGCAATATCTTTATTTTTTTAGTTTTTTACTTTACCACACGTGAAAAACTGGATAGATTAACTACACCGTGTACACGCCCCTGGCAGACATGCGAAATATTTTATCCGAAAGAGATGTCAGATTGCTATCTGGTCGCGCAAAAAGGAGTGCGGATTCGGTTTTTTTTTTTTCTTTTTATCTTTCCTTAACCGGTAAGATTTTTGCGCGGGTACAGAAAAGACAACGTAGATAACTCGAAACGGTGCTTCTGCACGATCTTTGCAGGGAAATACGTAGTGGAAAGCTATACGCGATTCTATGGAAGGAATACCGGTGTAAAAGATACGTGTTGCGTGAGTTTCGCAGTTACGGGATTTACAAGGCTTGGTTGATACGCATCGTTAATTAGACGGTGTGGTAAAGAGAGTTGTTCTTCATAACGCGCGGCAAAGAAATCGTACTGTATTAATTCCAACGTACCGCAGTTGAAGCGAGGTAAACAGTAATGCAAAATCTCACGTTTGTTACGTGAGACGGAAATCATGACTGTCAAAACAGTATCGATATCGCCATTCCGAGTCAGCAAACGGGTTTTTGTTTGGAAAAGAAGAGAAAAAAGAAAGAAAGATGCGGAAAGATATTATAATTTCAAGATTAACGGAATAGATATACGATATACGTATTCATTATACATATATACTTACATACACATTCAAAATTTTGTCGAATCGAAAACATCAAGTTTCGAATGACAAACATGCGAGATTATAACTCAACATATATCTGTACTGTTTTTGTTGTTTATACTGGAACGTGGAAGCCGTAGTATCTTGTAAAAAGTGATAATGTTTCTAAATTATATACGTTTAGCAAATCCTTTTCACATTTCAATATAATTTTGCACGTGATAATAGTATTCATCGCTATTTATAACGATATATCGAGTTTTCTGCATCAACTACGAATTAGGCGACGAAACGCACGAGTGCAGTCAATAACAAAAATACAAAATGTCAACTTTTATACTTCGTACACACAATATTTGCTGATTCGTTTTGTAATTCGAATTCGACTCTTTGTTTTATAAACGCGACGATTATGTTTATGCACCTGTACAAGTACGCCTGAATGATACAAACTGCGTATCGTACAAAGACGAGGTTGAAAAAATTCGACAAACAAATGGATGAATGTCTATACCATCGGGATATACTGTTATTAGTATAATAACTTACCGCTGCAGTTTCCTTCGCGTAGGTGCAGGATGACGTAAGTAAAACAAAGACGAGGAAAAAATTGACACACTTGTCGTTTCAACACATGGATCTAAAATCTGTATAATATACATATTGCGTTTTAACGGGTGTAAGGTACCCAACTACCATACATGCGGCATATGTGTACCCGTGCAGGTAAACCACGTCTCTTAAGCTGGAATAACCACTTCGTCAAAATCGAAAATGACCTATATCGGGATTTAGTGCTCTTTAGTTGCTAATTTGTTCCCCAAATTTTGATTTTGTTGCTCCAGTGATTTCACCGAAATTAAGGGCGATGTCAAGTTTAAAAAAAGTTGGCAAAGCCAGGCAAACGGATGACGGAATATTAACGGAAAAATGATGAGAATTTGTTGCTAATTAGTTGCTCGAACAATACACTCATTTCGAACTGAAAGAATCAACCCCTGCTCCGGAAACCACCCCCAAGTCGTCACGTACAAACAATACGCTTGAAATATAATTGAATGTACCGTATGTTTTGTTTTCAACTAATAAATCACTATATAGGTCATTTACGATTTTGATGAAGTGGTTATTCCAGCTTCAGAGACGTAGGTAAACCTACATATCTTACTTTTGTCAACGAATTGCCCAAACTACGTTGCGTCACACGGGCCGGCTCAAAACTACGTGGGTAATACGCGATATTCCCAACACGCGTTTAAATCAATCTACATCAATTTCCACAACCGGCCCAAGTTGGTTGCCCAATGACGATGACCGTCGTTCCGAAATCCCATCCAGAGTCTTTATATTATATATACGGAAAATTGCGCCAGCGTGTAAGTATAATAATAATAACAACAACAAAAACAATTACACACACGCACGCACACATATTTCAATTTGTTGTTTCCGTCGGAAACTGCAATCGGTACTTACTTAATTGACATTTTTTTGAAACCATGCGTTTATATCCTGCGGCGAATAGCTGCACAGTATAATTGGTTTTAATGCTACCGCGGTACGTTGCTTTAGCAATACTCGATAACAGGTCATTTAACAAACATCATGTGCATCATTTTTTTTTTTCTTTCTAACATCATTGCGTAAAGTTTCACTGCTTAAGGAGCGGGTAATTTCAAACTCACTTTTTCAACGTGCAATAAAATTGTACACAAACAATATATTTATCCTCCCTTTCGCGTATTGCCAGACTCTTCTTCTCTCAACCAAAACATCTGCTACTGGCATTTTTATTTATTCTTTTATTTGTTTTACTTTTGTCACTGTACGTTATACCCATGATTATATCACCGCGGTACAGAATTGGAATCGAATAAAAGGAATTAAGAAATCGAGACACATTTTCACCCCGCCTCGTGTTCTTACGGCAATTTTTATTCCTTCTCGCGAATCAACTTTGCAGTTGTTACAGAGGTAATCGAAGAAATTAAAAAAGAATGAAATTAAATCAGATTATTTCCTCACGTTCGCAGCCATATACTCCACCAGTACGAACTCCACCTGACATATAAGTCGTGTGTAAAGTAAGAGTCGATTTTAAAGGAGCCGCGACTAGAAAGCGCGAGTGTCTGTCTGACCTGCAACGAGCTCGCAAATGTTAAATGCCTCGTGTGGCGTGGCTATGTATACTTACAATAGATACACGTTACACCAGCTGCATGCGGACTTTCAAATAAACGAATGATCGTTTCTCGCTTTATAATTGATCCGTCGATCCCGCGTTGCGGAACGACCGAAAAGAAAGATCAGGGACATACAGAGATAGTGTAACAAAACCCACGTCGCAAAACTCTTTTACCATTTTACGTACAGCGTGATAGAAAGGCTGCTTATCGGGTCTGTGACGTGCGGGCATAAAGGAACTGGTCCATTAATCGTAAGCTCTCACCTTGCCGATTCGGTGACCAGTGACGTAGGCATAACGACGCTTGAAAGGATCGGTCGCCACCCATGGTCCATGGATTTTACGCTTATGTCAGACCACCTCGTCACACTCAACATCTCCTCGAGGCACCTTGAACTCGAACGATCCCGAGAACGACGTAATAACAACGACGATGATTACATAGCCGCCGCCGCTGACGCCTACGGCGATGCTGCCGGTGTGTATTTATATGGCTAAAAGAGAATTCAGTCGTCGAATGCGACTCCGTGCGTTTTAAGCCGACTGCACTTCTTCCGCATTCGATCCGCAGGCTTGGACCAAAGGAATTATCGCCCTCGACACTCGACTCGTATCCATCCCCTGCCAACGAATGCTTGCCGACCGATTGCGGTCGTTCATCAGCATGCTCCGGTACGGAACGATGTTTGCCAACGCCAATTACACTCGACGCGCGTCTATAACTGTAACTAAAAATGAAAATTTTTCACATATATAAATAACAACGGACGATCGGCAAGCGGATGATGATGGAACCATTGACTTGCGTGCCTGTGTGTGTATCACTCGTCGCAGAGTCACCGATAAACGCGCAGGCTTCGCGATATGCGTGATTAAAAATTTATTTCCTCAATTTTTCTCTTTCTCCCAATATATCTTTTTCTATCTTTGGCTCGTTACGGCCCCATTATACTTTGTTCACCGAGTCAAGTTGCTCGCCTTGTAGGCCTGACGCGGTAAGTCGTTTGTGAATTTTAATCGTAGATTGTAAACTGATCGATGGCTTCGGTCGAGCGTCTAACAACGCTCTATCGAGTCGAATTCATTGTCAGTACGGATATCGCTCCGGTATCATAGGTATCGAAAGGTGTCCACCCTGCTCCCGACTCATACATACCTTGCTCAACAACGCTTATTATCGTTGATTAATACGCGCTGCTCGTACACGTATCGACTTATTTTACACGCCAGGCACCTCATTCGCATCTGACATTGTCTCCGCGCCAACGAAACTTTTTAAACGGTATGTCGTTCGTTCGTTCTACGTATACGTATCTACGTACCATGTCCCTTTTTTTGTACCAAGTATTTACGCTTGTGCCGTATTGTAACCCCGATTTTTCCCACCTCCGCGTATCTTACACGTACGTAGACGAATTTACGGTACATGAGCAGTGCGGTTATAAATCTGCACGGATAGACGGTGGTGAATGAATATCTTTGCCGACGGGTGAATCGAGGGCAAGCTTCCGGGGGCAACTGCCGGTTACAAACGCACCGCGGCTTTGATTGCCGATTCTACACAGTCGCGAATCTACGTATATCTGTCGATCTATCTATGCATACCTACACCTACGGTTCGTTTGTTGGGAAGATTGCCAGACGACCGCCTGCCCAGCATCACGTTTCACCGTCATCGTATTATCGTACGATCGAGTGATTTTCTAACGAGTATATATAGACATGTGAACCGGCAGGGGATTTCCTCGATCGTATTGTATAAAAGGATTATAGTTGTTATTATACGAGCGAATCGATTTGACTACGTATCCCTGGATCGAAGGTTTCGCCTCGTGGGCTGTATTCCGTCTTTTATTACAATTTTTATTCATCTTTCATTCGCCCACGTCATTAATATGGCGAAAACAACGCGAGACAAACCAAGGCCGTTTTCGATCGAGGCAAACAATCCTCGTACAGATTATTTTCATTTTATATATCCTGGTCAGAATTTTCTCCCCTTATTCTTGGCCTCCTACTTGTTTGTTTGATACCGACTGATCACTTCTCTGTCAATTTTCTTTTTACAAAACACAATAATCGTACAACACCGTGTCGTGTACCTGCCTGCACGGTTAGTTCATCCGTCAATTTGTATGCATATCGCATTATTTCCAGTCAACTGATCACGTTGTCTAATTTCAATATCATAAATTTTTATACATCCATAAAACAAAGAGAAAGGGATTCCAGACGGAGTTAACGATATCGACCAAATACGTGCCACGTTTCAAATCGAATCGCATGAATTCTAATGTTAATTTTAATCGTGTATAGAACCGAGGTTAATATACATATATATATATATATTAAACCACTCTGTGCGTCCAGGCGGTATCAATCCGAAGGACTAGAGCGATCGTAATTTGATTTACATCACGGCTACGAGGATCCTTTGATTTATCTCTACACATTAATCCGAATTTAAATTAACATTAAGGCCACGGGAATCATAATTAGTGTTGAGTTTCGCGGACAAGGACGATCATTATATCAGCGTTGTGTACCAGTTGTTACGTGGATATACCTACGCGTACATCTGCATGTAATTTCATAAATCGCACCTTGTGCCCGGGTCTAAGACAACGGACGTTGCACGTTTTTCAAGATCACGCGAGCGTAAACAAAGGAGTAAATAAATCCGACCATCACCCATCGGATAATGCACGAGGCGTAAGTATTCCGATTCATTTTCAAAGCTGTATAAAATGCCAGTCGGCTAAGGCGTTCGCCCGCGTCACGTCACTCATCCGCAATGCGTTACAGGCACAGACATACATTGTTTGTTAATTTTGCAACTCGTCATTATGCAGCCAACAACCGATCTGCTTCTCCGCGCACGTTTCGTCGCCGCTTCGTACGTACGTAGGTAAATACGACCGAGCATCGCTGCTTGAATATTTTGCTTGCAATATACAGTTATAGTTAAGTCTGTAAAATCGTCTATTGCAGTCGAACGGTATGAGTAAGGTAATTTCTAACCTAGACTCCTTCGACGGAGATCATTTCTACAAGTTTTCTCTAGTTTATGCAGTAGAAGTTCGACAAATTATTCAACAATACGCCTCATCGATTGCAGTGTAAAAACTATTTTCCTCCAATTACATGAATGTTTACGCGATTTTCCTAAATTTTGCTACATCTTTCTTTTTGCTCATTTTTTTTTTTCAGTCGATCTGCAATGCGTTAAGTTTATATAATTTTGTCAATAAACAATATTCCAGTTGCAAGAATAGGACGGTATTATTTTTTCTGGAAGACCTGACCGATCTGAGAACCAGCTAATAGTGAATTTTGGAAGAATGAAATAAAATTACTTTTCACCAACGATTTACACAATTTTTTTATTTCATTTTATTTTATTTATTTTTCATGTTCTTGTTTTTGTTTTCTCAAGTATACACTTTGTTACATTTGTGGAATGCTAGGTAATAAAATTAGTTTCTCACCATTCTGCAGTAGCGCGTGTATTTACAAGCCATTAAAAAATCTAATTGAAATATTGACAAGCAGTTAATTATCGTTAGTCAATCATTACCATTTATGCCTGACACAACGACCGTACATGGGCAATCAACCGCAGCAATTTTCTGAACGAACGCACGTGCCTACACTTTGTACTAAAGTAGTACACCTTCAGAATAATTGACACCAGAAAAGGCATGTTTCTTTTTTTTTTTTGCCATCTTGGTGCAATGGGTTTAATGAATTGTCGTTGTAGGTAGTTCAATAAGATTCCTATTCGTGTCGTACGAAGAATTCTAATTGACTACAGTAAGAGTACGAAAATGTAAATAAAAAATAAAAAATTAAACAAACTATCGAACTATTTTTATCATTTATCTCAAGTAAAATTTCCGTCACGCATTTTCAATGCCGGTAAAAGCATTAATTTCCGTTTGCATATTCATATAATGTAAAAGCATAATTAAACGATTATGGGTATCGCAGGTAAAATTTATGGGTTCGCGACTACCGTTTATCCAGACGTTTCTTTAATCTAACAAGGAAAGAGGCTGTAGCCGGCAGGCGAATGTTCAAGGTTTCGAAAATGTGACGATATAAATTAAAAAAAAATTATGAGCAAATTTTTTACAATGTAATATAGTTCGATCCGTGCGTGTGTAAAAAAACGCAGATTTGAATGAGCTTCATAAGAGAACCAGCCGCTAAATATTGTATCATGGATTGTACACCCGAGTACAATCGATTTTGACTACGTTATTAAAATAGGCGTAAGCCAGCCGCTAGTGCCAACCTTATTTTCGATCCGGTCAGATTAGGGATGGTCATAATCGACTTACTCAGGTGTACATAGCCGCGAATTGTTTATAGGTACTAGTAACTTTTTTCCCTCCTCTTTTTTTCCTGTACTTGTCGTGATTAAACTTAGACATGAGATATGGTATTGACCTTCGCCTGCACCGCGGATCTGATTAGGTATTTCAAGGTTTAACGGCCTGAAATGTAGGGCTAAGTGCGTGGCTACTTTTTTTCTTCATTCCTTTATACGCGATCAAATCACACGCGTACAGCTCCATGCGTATTTCAATGTTTCGCGGTCTCGTCAGGATAACTTTTTTTTATGCCGAAACGTTCCACATTCACGACAAGAGCATTGACAAAGAAACAATTTGTTCTCAAGGTTTACTGCGACAATCTTGCCTCTCGAGGACTTTGATACCTGATCGGAACGACACCGAATGGCCTCAGCATCCTTGATCAATATTCAGTTATTGGCAAAAAATAACTTCGATGCCACTGATTATTGATGCTGCGCTGCAGAGCTCTCGTTGCATTCGTGAGTAAGGCCATAAGGTGAACAAACCTAACGAAGGTTTACCAATGGCAATGGCATTGACATTTATTATCGCACTGTGAGAAACTTCATTTGTTATAATTGATTCAAAATTTGTGTAAAATGGGTATCGTTGTCAGCAATGTTTCAAACGAGACTGAAGCTAGCAGCCAGAATTAGCAGCCAAACGTTCTAATGTTCATTCGAATAAAATAGTGAAGTCCGAAAATATAAATTTTGTAAAATACCTTGAATCCCCGATACTTTTGTAGAATTATGAGCATACAAATTAACTGCATTTTTTTATTTCTAAAAAGCTTAACACGTTTGGCTGCTGCGTCAATTTCATATGGTTCAAATATGCCTCGATTCGCAAAAAAAAAAAACGTGATACATTATAGTAGTCATTATTAAATTTTCTGGCTATTGCTGCATTCAATCGTGTTCTTCAGTCTACCAAATTATTCTCAATTTAATAAGGCCTCAACATCAATTTATTGTAACACCAATATCAAGTGCTTGCAGTTATTACCATAGTCAAAAGAATTAATAATGCATACTAGATTTTCTGACTAGGTACAACTATAATTAAACTGATTTTCATTTTGTACCTGTATCCATATATTTTGATTGTGATAAAAATTGGTTTTAGGGACTGCATAGTCTCAAAAACTAGAAATTTATCCCAGTGTAAAGTTTGCCCTTAATCGTACTACCTTCAGAGTTTTATATTTCCGCTGACCTTCTGTAGAGGTAAAGTTTCTTAAGGTGTCGCAGTCACGCGGTTTTTAATCTTGGCTTAAATTGTAGTCGGACCTGGTTGCCGAATCGCCGGCTCATCGCTCTGCGGTTTTGCAAAAATAAAAAGATAAGATTGTACGTAACAAAAATATCTAGAATGATCAAAGCCATCGGCAATAAGCGGAGTGGAAGGGACCAGAAGCCGTGAACCTGTGTTCGATATGTCGGGGTTAGACGATGGAGGTGATCGAGTTTTACATAGGTATGTTATACTACACATGTGTAACATATATACGAAATATTCGTACACGTAATTTATGCAGATTTTAAACTTACGCATGTGTACGTATTACCTCGATTCGGTACGTGAAAACATGCATGCACCTAAAAAGGACCGGGATGAAAACACAACTTACAATTAGATAATTAAGCTTTGTAAAAACAGATGACAATTTTCAACCGATGAAGCGGAGAAGTACTTTTTGTAGTTTTCGTTTACGTTAATGACGCGCTTATGATAAATGAGGGAATGAAATTTAGATGCGAAGATACAACAGCCTTACAGTTTGACCAATTTATTCGTCAAAACATAGCAGTTATCTGAAAAAAGAGGCACGTCCTTTGCGATAATTATTGTTCTAAATTATACTCCTCCTAATCACTTCTAGTTTCACATCTTGAACACAAAATATCGCCGGACAACCTTACCTGTTTGTCTGGATGATCATTTTTCATTGGAAACGTTCACAGTAGCGGGGGTTTCATCATACGCAACGTTTCACGATTCAAGGAAATCCCGTGACAACTGGTATTTATACAAATTCATGATTTGTCATTCAAAATTTTATATGTCATCGACCGTCGCTAATGGGACCGTGACACACCTCATTTGATAACTTTAGAAATCTGTATCTAGAGAAACAACAATAATAATAACGATAACAATGCTATCAAAGAATCACGGGCCAATGTACTCGGCGTTATAATGACGTCTGACGTTACTGGCATATTAAATCTCATCAAATTCCGTACGTGAAAAACTGTGAATTTGATTGTATGCCTTGCCTCGCCGCATCGTTAACTCGCTAAAAGTACGTTACATTACTAACGGAACAGAGGTGTAATTGCGTAGGAACATACATGTATAAAATTGTTAGGCGAGTATTTCAAATATCCGACAGGTTTCCAGGATTTCGTTAATCTCAAACAAGTCGATGTCCTTGGCCAATGGATGAGGATAAAATGCACGCTTACACAGACACACACAGACATTTTCCTGTTCGAAAACCGAAGTGGCCCGCAAAAATCTCAGAACTCGATATCCGTTATGCATGATTCGTGCAACGGGGGGCTTGGTTTAGGTGAGATTGAGTAAAAGTTCGGGTCAGTCGTTAGTGTCGCGAAGACCGCGAGGAAGGACGTCAAATATCCGTCTTGCTATTTTGCAACTCCACCGAAGGCTCACTTGTTTCAGAACGAGTGTTCCTATTTTAAATATTTGCTATTCCCCGGCGTGACGCGATCGTGGCAACCCAATGTCAATCCGCTCTCAGTTTCACTCTTTTACCGATTAGTTGCCAGAGACTCGCGACCGGCGACCAACGAGTCGTCAGTTTTGCGCCTGGATGTTGAAACAACCGCTTGTCGAGATATTTCGAGCGCTAATCAAGTTTTGTAAATCAGTGTACCACGTTCGTCACCGAAGCTTGCGAAAAATCCCATTCAAAACGGGTTCCGTACTGTCTAATGTAAGTGTTCATATCAGCGATTGGAATAAATCTTTGCCTAAGTGTGCGTCTCCGATTAACTTATGATTCGTACCACGTGCCAGAGTCAGTGAGATTGATGTTATAAACGCGACAACCGAGGAAAACATCTTCCGATTCTACGCACAATCCAACAGCTGTCACTATAAGGACTATATTTTTGCCTCTGTAGTATAAAAATTACGCCTACATCTGTTGGGTTTGCTTGTTTGCTGTGCGATCAGGATCCGTTACTCGTTACATCAAATTAACTGTTCAAAGTAATTCATGTAATTTTTAAACACAGCGTCTCCTTGTAACATCGAAGACTATAATATTGAATAAAAGTAGCTATAAAAACTATTCTGTATAAAATACTCATATAACTGTTGAGTCTTCTTTTATGCGTAAGCATTACGTGCAGTACTGACTACTCTCGAGAAATTAACCATTCGGAGTGTTTGCTATATTGTTCAGCAACAATGAATACAGTTGTGATTTTAACATTGACACTAATTCGAAATTCTGACATTGACCGGTTGTCTGCAGCTGCGTCGAATGTGTTGAAATGAGTTAGTTATCGTCATATGGTTTTTTTTTTGTTTTTTCTTTTTTTTGTTTTTTCTTTTTTTCCAATTATACGGATTTGTTTTTTAAACGTGTACAAATAATCACTTATAACTCATACGCGTTAAATACAGTATAATAAGAAATGATACTCCATGAAGTATAAGTCGTTTGTCAACTTCATGCCAGCAATGTAAACTCGAGAATCGCGACCGACAATAAATACAAAATGAAAAAGAAACAGTTAGCTTCTTTGTCCGCGAGTTCCCCAAATGTACATAGCTGGAGATTTACCTACGTTTTAAAAAGTTTAACTGGCGATGTTCCCAAGGAGTGAGGAAATAAAAAGATCTCTGGGTTTCCCCGCGCATCAGCGGTATGGCGTTTCAGTGAGATATAAACTGATCTTACTTACCGTACGTCTGTTCGTTTGAGCGCAGAATTACTACAGAGAAAGCGAGGTCATATCAGGAATAATTTCAGAGCCGATAAAAAATATCAGCGGCAAAAGTGGTGTACTGGTGACAAACATGATGAGACACCGATGTTGATAGATTCATATTATACCTGTGATTCCTCGTCATTTCAATGATTGCCCTGCGCCTAAACCGAGTGGGAAAACTGTTAATTAGTTTTTTAACGATTCGTTGAACCGGTGATCGTGAAGAGTGATCTTCGAATGTACGTGAAAAATCATATTAACGCATGTCTTTTCAACATTCGAAACTGATCGCGCTGTTATACTCGCGAGGTGCCTAAATCATGGCAAAGATGCCTGCATTGGGCTGTAATAAATTCGAATCACAAGATTAGGTCGCGACTGATTATACACTCTATACAGCTAATTTCTGTACGTCGACATTTTGGCCATCTGTCGTACCTTATAGCTTAGCTGTGATGTGTTCTTTGCATTTGAGTATTGCGTGAATATTCCACGTATCTACCAGCTAAGTTGCAAGGCGTATGCGTTGCAAAAGAATTTTGCATTTACCACAGAATGAGGCAGTAATTATAATAGTTTCGACAATACCAAGATGAAAATCCGGCGATTGCCGAAGACAGCAATTTCGAAGTTCTGTTGTAATAACATTTAACGATGCAGCATATCGTATATTATGCGAATGAACAGCTTGGCTTGATTAGAAAAAAGTGCTAATACATGGAAGATGATAAATTTTTGCCACTTAAGCCTGGTGCCTATTTTGCAAACGCGGTGAAGACTTTTGTCACCTTGTAAAGATGCCAGTCTCATTAGCAAATTAAATTATGATTTATACCCAAACTCATCAATGCAGCAAAAAAGATGTTTGATGACTTTGCATTTAACACTTTCACGAATGGCACGTCTCTACTCGTACACGTATGTAGTTATTCGTCGATAAAGGGCCAAGCATGAGGAAACCTGCGGGTGCACGTTTCGAAAACTGTCCTGATGCGTAAACAGACCACAAATGCTTTGGAGATTTTAGACAAAATAATTTATGTATCCGTAAGCCAATGTCTGCGGTTTCTCACTATTTTATTTTATGTTTTTTACGTGATTATTGTACAATACCGCAACTCGAACTTCGTCATAAACATAAGTGAATTGTTATCAAACCTTTTGACACCAACAATGCTTTGAAGTCGACTGTATGATGCTAAGTTTTCAATCGATCCGTGTCAGTTGAATCATCTTTTTCGCACGAATGCAACTATCTTACCAACGACCCCAACGACTCTCCATAAACGGTCCTTTTTCAATTTACAGGTCTTTTTGGAGCTCCGTGGTAAAGATGAGGTAGGGCAGCTAGTTGGCGCCAAAACCCATGGCGCCACTCCGCTGGTTATGGCTTGCAGAAATGGTCACTACGACGTCGCTGAGTACCTCATTGAAAAGTGTGACGCAGACATCGAGCAGCCTGGATCAGGTAAGAGCTTCGGACTAGGTGTAATCCCGGCATCTTTACAAAATCTAAGGCAAAAAAAATATTATACCCGTAATATGATGCGACATGGCAAATTATATTAACACTAGGTTCGGAACACCTTTTATCCTTGTTTTTTCCTTTCGCTGTTTGTCCATTTAAAGTCGAACACGTAATCAAACAGACGAAATGTCAAGGCTTCGATGGTATTGACTCGACTGTTTTTTACGTGCCCAATCAATAAGGCCCGGCAAATATACATATGAGTATGTCTGATTATTAAAACTGCATCTATATGCTATGTTACTAAAAAGCTTTTGGAAAATTATTACCACACTGAAATTTGACCTCTTGAATGTTTGATTTTTATTTTTCCCCACTTACAACTTTTTTAATTATACTTTTTTGTGTTAAAAATCATTCTTACACATTCGATTGTTAATTGTATTAACCGGTTGACCCTCACAGTCTAGGTCACCTGTTATGCGTTAGATAGTATACATGTATCTAAATCTATATTTCAATATTATACAAAGGTCGGGACTCTGATTTGAAAACTCTCGACTAATTATTCTCCTTGATTTTTTATTGCAGTAGTATTTGATGGCGAGACAATAGAAGGCGCACCGCCTTTGTGGTGCGCAGCTGCTGCAGGCCATTCCGCATTGGTAAAATTACTCGTAAGAAGCGGCGCTCAAGTTAATTCTACTACAAAAACTAATTCCACCCCCCTAAGAGCCGCGTGCTTTGATGGACACTATGCCATCGTTCAATACCTGGTGCAGAATGGCGCAGGTAAGATTATTATTACACCATATTCATTATTCATATTTTATAAGTGATTCGCAGGGTGTTTCGATATTTTCTAATGAAGCCACGTTGTTATTCAAGTTAAACATTATACGCATGTGCAAAGAATTCAAATGGAACCAATCGTGCGCCCGTGTGCAGTAAATATAAGTAAACTATAAACTACAAATTTTATAGAAATAAATTATAAGAAAGTATAACCGAATTAGAGCTTTAGAAGCAACAGCAATAAAGTGGACTTGAATTTTTTTTCTCCTCGTCACGATATGCGTGAAAGGTAACAACGATCACTGATCAAAATTTCAGATATAGAAGTCGCGAACAGACATGGTCACACGTGCCTAATGATCGCGTGCTACAAAGGGCATATCAGAATTGCCAAGTACCTTCTTGCCATGAACGCTGACGCGAATCGAAAATCCGTCAAGGGGAATACAGCGCTTCACGATTGCGCTGAGAGCGGATCTTTAGAAATATTGAAAATGCTAGTGGAACACGGGGCTCGGATGGATGTGGATTCGTACGGAATGACACCTTTGCTCGCAGCGGCCGTTACAGGTGAAAACTGGTTCCTTATCTGGTTTCTGATGCAGTCCATCTCGCGTCTACGTGCTTCAGCACGCCAGAGTACCCGGTCAGTGTTTTTACCGTTAACAATATGACGATATTTCTTATACCTCAGGTCATACACACATAGTCGAGCATCTGATTGGAATGCGACACCTGGTTGGCCGTAAGGAGAGAATAGACGTTTTAGAACTACTCGGCGCTACCTATGTCGATAAAAAAAGGGACATGATCGGAGCGATGGAACTTTGGAGAAGAGCGATGGAGGAAAGGTTGGTTGATATGCATTGCTTGTTTTACACTACCTCATCGGGCCATACCGTGATGAAAGATGCGATTCTGCTTACATGTTGTGTATTTGCTCACCGTCCGCCGTGAAATTGCTGATGTAACTTTAATGATCACAGGTACTCGGAAGTTCCGATCATGCCGAAGCCAGCACCACCACCTGCCGTAGCGGCGTACGATTTTGCGCGTGAAATAACTGACCCCGAAGCACTGGACGAACTGCTGGCTGATCCAGATGAAACGCGAATGCAGGCATTGGTAATCAGGGAACGAATATTGGGTCCGGCTCATCCAGACACCAGTTATTACATAAGATACCGAGGTGCGATCTACGCCGACGCTGGAAAGTTCGGACGTTGCATAGAGCTTTGGAATTACGCATTAGATATGCAGCGGAGTATCCTCGAACCATTGAATCCCATGACCCAAAGCTCTCTCTTCAGTTTCACGGAGCTTTTTAGTTTCATGATAGGCGAGGAGGGCAGACCGACGAGCAGAGGTCGCAGAGTTCCTCCCGTAGAACGAAACGAACTTGTCAGAGTGTTCAATAAAGCGGTAATCAACGTTATTATTACAATCTCATTAATTGACGGGATAAATTGAATAGCGAGAAACATGTGCTAAATAACAACGGTACAAATTGAATTCATACATTTTTTCCAACTTTTGTAGGTTTTTGAAGTCAAACTGGGAAAACAGATGTTGGATAAAGTACCAGCGTGCGAGCGTGACCTGAGTTTTCTGAATCGAGTTCTTGTCATCACATTACACCTGGCTTGTTTGCTAACCCACAAAACACCCCCACCAGATACAGAAGCCCACAGAGAGCTGCACGAAGCTATATACGACTTGGTCAGAATAAACGCAAAGGGTAAACAGGTGCGTTGCTCGAAATGATATATTATCGTTACTTCTCCACTAACGCGTTGCGCAACGATAATGAAATGTCAGTAAGACTCTAGCCCATGAGAATCATTTTTTTTACCAAATACGTCAATGGTGATTTAGTTATGAAACCGGATACATTGACTCGACGAACAGAGCTGTTTGTATCCTTATCTCATTACATAAACTGGGCGTTTGTAAAAAAAAAATATATATATATATATATTTCAGAAAAAAATATATATATATATATAGGATCACCATTAACGTGGATTTTTCTATTGTGAATACAGGGCAGAGACGCCTTGCAGCTGGCATGCAGCAGGGACGCGACGGTGATCGCAAGGTACCGAGCTTGCGAATTTCCATCTCCACATTTGGCAAAAGCCCTGATAACGACAGGCGCCGATGTTATGGCTCGCGATGCCGACGGAAATACGGCGCTCCATCTTGCCGCGTTGTCTCATCCGTGCCCACCAGCATTGGCGAAGACGTTACTTGACGCCGGTGCTCATTTGGATGCTGTGAATGGTGAAGGAAAGACTTTCGAGATGTTGTTGAAAGATCAAACTATTTACGATGTTGTAGAACCGCTCAAGTACACAACACTCGCGTGTTTAGCGGCCAGAGTTATAAGACGGACCCATAAAAGTCCCGAAGTACCTAGACACTTACAGGCTTTTGTCGCGATGCACTAACAAATAGAAATACCATAGAAGTTGTCTCGTTAAAATGTGCTAAAAACTGTTTACAACGATCTGTTTCGAGAGACTAGAATTGTACTGGAAAGAAATCTACGAATTATTTGATAGTGATCCTAGGAAAATGAAAACCATATATTTTGGCTAATCAAGAGTAAACAACAGTAGTTCAAATAGTCAACAGTCCGTTATCGCAGAAACGCGCAGTTATTGTTCTGGGTGGTGTTATCAGTCAGATATACAGCTGATTACATGTCAGTTAGCAGGTGTAACGTTCTACTCAACCAGACGAGACAATTTCTCTGGTATAAGCATTGAGACACTATCGACTACTTGATTCCTTACCCTGGGAGATCGTAATTGCATAAAGAAAAGCAGAGGGCTGTACTGAGAAATCCGTCGAATAAATACAAACTTTTTAGTATGGTAAGCTTGGAAACTCGCAATATTTGCTTATACATGAAACCCTACACACGCCATACTATGAATCTACATTACTATTGTCATTATTTGAAAATAGGATACAGAAACAAAAAAATCAAATTTATAGTTGCTTGATCGAAGTATCACCTGTTTGAAGGTGTATCGCGTGTGAATAAATATAATAATGCATTACTTAACATGGTTTTAGTGGTATTTCTGGCATTGCTATGACACGATTATACGTTATTTGTAGATCTGAATGACACATCAGTTTATACAATATATCGTTGGGTTATAGAATACAAATTAATATTTACTAAATAACCAATAAGTCGGGCGAGATGATCGAATAATGTGCAACGGAACCTTCAGCCTTGCCCAACACGGTTACTTTCATTTTCAATTGTGATAAAATAAAATATATATATATACATACTATAAATATAAAATATTGTTTTTTAATATAAAGACTGTTTGAAAATACAAACGTGTTAAGAGAAGTATACCAGCTATCCTTTATTTTTTCACACATACTCATACACACACCTCTGGATACATTTTACGTTATTTTCCAATTATTGATCATATTCCGTTCCACGTATTTTATTACTGTATTGGATCGATTCTTCAAGTTACAGTACGAAATTCCTGAAAATGAAACAATATTTTTTAAAGACACATTCCTTCTCTAGAAACCTACCTTTTTGGTTCTTCGTTTCCCTCACTTCGGCACAGGAATCGATTTCGTCCTGAAAAATATTCAATCCCATATGCTACAATATCATTGGAGATAGCTAATTTTACATTGAAACTTTAGATATCAAAGGTATTTGACAACGATCGGCAACGAGAATAATATTTTCTTAAGTTTGTCATATTTTCAAGACTGAGAACTAAACGATTTTTATTAGCTGCTTAGATTTTTGTTATAATCAACATTTTCCATTCTTTAAAGGAATACAAACAGCTGTTACAAATTTGCTAATAAAACATTTTTTGTCTTCTCTGGAATTTAATTCAACTGATTTATGTACATACTCAATCGAAAAATCTTACTTCACGTCTGTATTTGTTTTGATAAACCTCAATTGTTAGTTATTCGTTTCAAGCAAATATTAAAGCAGAGTACCATAAAGTGATGATCGTATCTGGAAATTACTAACTTCATAGAAGTATTCAACATTCGAATGCTATGACCGCTCATAACAAATTGATATCGATTCTTGAAAGAACGGCAAACCACCTATAAGGTGAAAATATTCGAGCGTCACTGAATATTATATATCAACATCTACCACACACCCATTGGACGGTTTGATTTAATTTGCAACTTTCCTCCTAGTTCGATAAGTATGGAAGCTGAAATAACATGCCAATTTCAAATCGAAACTTTAAAGACACATAGACAATTCAAAACAGCCAACATAATTTGATACAAAAAAAAACTCATAGTAATACAGCCTGAATTGATTATCACTTTAAACTAATTTGAATTTATTAGAAAATGGAAAAAAAATTAAAAAAAAAAAAAAAAAACGGAGGTATCGAATTATCAAACGAATTTGGAGTCACGTACAATACAATTTGTAGTTGTAAGACCAATCCCAAATAAAATATGCCTCGTAGTTATTAGAATATTCCACTTCCTAACACAAAATACCTTTTTTTTGCATCATCTGTTTGCGGAGTTACGGCATGTAAAAACACCTTTAAATTATCTCACCTGTATTATCAACGAGGATCCAATTTGCCATAGACCTTTTCCGAATGTCGACAAAGATCAGTAATTCCCTCTGTTGAAGTGGTTATTACACAAGAGCACAAAAAATAAAGTACAAAACGCCCCAAGTTGAAATCAAGTTGAAGTTGAGTTTTATTCAGTTACGATCAATGAAGTTGTTTTTACACAAGAATGTCATACAATTCACAGGATATTCCTCCAGGTCTATGTGCTGCCGAGAGAAATTATGTGTTTACCAAAAAATTACCATCACTTCCAATATCTTATTGATTTACTAATTATTGATTAACTAAAAATGTTAGAGTATGTTATGCAGATATAAAATTACTCATTGGAAATGTGGTATATGTTTTGGTGAACATTAAGTGACGTTGTTATTGGTACAATGAAACTGATTCACCAAAATCTTGAAGTGAGTGAACCCCAATGGACCACCTCAACATAAAAATCAGCTAATTACACTCTCTTGCCCTACGTGTGCTACAAGAATAAAGCGCAATGTGTTTAGAAAACAGGCCGACAAATCTTGAGACCAAACTCTGCTACCTCCTAAGTCTGGAGTGAAAACGGTGCATAAAAAGAGTTATCGGCATGAAACCTATCAATCTATGTCGAGCTCCACAACCACCTGGTATCTTCTCTCAGTCAATAATCGATAGACCAAACAAGATTGTTGAATTGTTTCACAGAAGAAATACATTAATCTCATTGATCAATTTACAAACGGTTGCAATATCCACTACCGAATTGACGATAATAGCTTAAATGTATAACAGTGTGTTAATGAACATAACCGGTTTGATCCACCGCTGTTGGAATACCTTAGGAATCTGCTAAGAATGGGACACCCTAAGTTGAATTACGATCTCACTTGTCATAGTACTAAGAAATAACTTACATACTAGTTTGTGTTACTATTAATAGTAATCTGAGAAAGCAAATCTAAGACCTATATAGACGTCGCAAACCTAATTCTAACAACTAACTAATTCTGTCATTGAATGAAACAACGATTTAGCGATGAAACAACACGGATATTATACCTTAAAAATACATGTTGTAATTTAATCACGGTAAAATTATCCATTGACAAAAAATTACTTGGTGGAAGAACGAGCCCAAAGTAGGATGAAAATGCTGATCAACGTTGAATGAATTTTCCAACTATTACTTTATCGAAGACAGATAGTTCTTACCGCGACTAGAATACTTTTACTCCTACAATCCGAATGAGCCACAAGTTTTGACATCAAAACACATGCAATGCAGCCGACACTATACGACCTCGCTTCGGTTATGCAAAATTGCTTAAAATAAAATCTGGTACTCAGTGGAAGTTTTATTGAGGATTACCTTGGAGGCGAAGCATTAGTAGAGGCGAACGTCAATGTTCCTACCATCAATGCGTGATCGGTCCATCATTGCTGAGATTGTTTTGTTAAGAAATCAGTGAATCTTTGTGATAAATATACATAAATACCTGAAACATTACCCGTCATATATCGTGACATACCAAACTTCGTAAATCGACTAAAAATTGGATATAGTGAAGAAGTATCAGGGTTCATACGCTTTTTGGAATCTGAAATTCGATCACTTATCCAGATATTCCAAAAAATAGGGGTTTTTCCAGTAACCTTTCAAAAAATATGTCGCTGACTAATCACAGTTCTTTTACATGTTGATACTAATACCTTTAGTATATCCTAATAACTGTATTACTGCCTGCTATTCATTTACAAACAACCTGCGATTTTCCGTAAGAAGAAAAACGAACGAGGTTTGGTATTATGTAATATAGATAGAATGTATGAAGTGGGGTGACGGAACAAAATTTTAACTGCAATTTTTTCCCCCTAAGATCGATAGTACTATAAGAACGAGTTTATTTCTGCGAGACTCAAAATTCCAGTCTTATTTTCAAAATTCCCTAACTTTTCCCTGCTGTGAGAAATTTCCCGAGTTTTCCCGGTTTTCCCTGTGCGTACGAACCCTGTGTATGCACCTCATTCCGTTTGCTTAACATTTAGTAAGGATACCGACAGCTCGCTCAGCTTCCCATTCGGAAGCAAATCGGACTAATCCCATGTCAGAGCCCCGCATCTCAGCAAATTTCACTTCACCAACATCTTGAAATTTATCACGTAACATCTGCCATGTGGTACTTGGTGGTAACTGAAATACGTTTAATTTGTCCTCGTAAAAGTGATATATTACTAAACTATTGATATCAGACATCGAATTACAATTGAATTGAAGTTACTGATACTGATTACTATACTTACATTGCCAATTAGAATTGTATCGGAAGATCTTCCACCATTGGTATTTTGTCGATTTCCACCTACACTTTGGTTTTGATTTGTAGAAAATGCCGCTGTTCCTCCGGACATACGATCATTGTCTCCTCTAAAGTTCCCATCGAAATCCCTGCTACCAAAATTTGAACCACCAAAACTGTTACTTCCACCAAACCCTACTTCGTTGTCCAACTTTCCCATACCCCTAGGTGCAAAGGCACCAAGGTTGCTTTGAGCATTGGCAAAAGAAGCTTGAAGATTAGAAAGCCCTCCAACTCCACCTCCAAAGTTGTTGAGATTTGATGCTAATTCATTTGTGAGGGACGAATTCAACAATGAACTGGTTGCTAGATTGCCACCCAAACCACCAGCTAAACTGGCTTGAAGTGCTGCCGCATTCGAATTTGAGAGTGCAGATGCTGTGTGAAAAGTAATATGATATTTTATATCTGTATACAAACTAGCTACAGCATATCAATGATTTTTGAACACAGATAAGTCTTACCGGTATAATCAATAGAGATAACAATACGACTACAGAACTTTATTAATGTCTCGTCACAATTTTTGAACGAGTATATTCAAAAACAAGTTCAACGGATTAATAAAAAGTGATTTCATGAAAGGAACTTACCTAGTTGTGCAGGTACAACATTATTTAGCCCACTGCCGAATGCTCCTGTGGCAAGGACTGGTGTTGAGATAGGGTTAACTGCTGGAGGATTATTTGGTTGCACACTTGGAATGTTCCTAGCTACATCCATCAATCGATTTCCACCAGCACCGAGACCCATACCAATTCCTTTCAAACCTATTTTTTAACAATAAAAATGGTTAAGCTCAATACCTAGATGTCTCGTACATGTTTATTCAAAAATTAGAATGACACAGCATTTTATTGAAATGAGCATAATTCAAGGCAATTGTTTAAAAAAATTGCAATGAAAAAATGTAATTTAAGATACCTTCAGGGAGTTTAGGAGGCATATCAGGCTCATTGGCACGGTCAAGCCTCACAGTCATACGGCGGTCAAAAAGTTGTTGATTATGGAGCATAGATATGGCTTGGACTGATTCAACGGGATGATCATACTCCACAACCCCAAAACCTCTAGATTTTCCATCTTTGTCTTTGCCGAGCTCGACGTGAAGTACTTTACCAGCTAATTTGAAAACTTCAAGTAGTTTTTTCTCATCAACTTTGTAATCCAACTGAAAAATGAAGAAGGTAACAAGATTTCTAATGTAATTCTTCATTACTATGAAAGCCACTGCAAAGACCCTCTCATCTTCCACTCACGTTTGCAACAAAGACTCTGGTAACCAGAGGACCAGAAATTCCCAAGGACTCCAAGAACTGCGTACTGAGGCCATACGTATTTCCAAATTTATTATCACCGCCACCACCTCCACTACCACCTCCAACGGGTGTTTGCATATTTTGTCGACCGCCACTGGATCGTGGAGGATCTCTAAATCTGTCTTCTCGTGGTCGATCATTATTGCGTGTCGATGCTAGCCGACCATACTTGTCTCGCTCGACGTCGTAATCCTACAAAAAATAATGAATTTGCAAATTTGAGTTAAAGTTATCCAGGGATAAGAGTACACTTATGATTAAAGGTAAAAATGTCCTACTTCTTTAACGACCAGCTTCCTGCCTTTGATATCAAATCGATGCATTTTATCAACGGCTATTTTCACCGAGTCTGCGTCTTCAAATTCAACAATGCCGCATCCTCTTGGCTTATCATTTTCATCCATAAATAACTCAACGTGAGCAACTTTTCCAACTTCATTTCGGAAGAGATCTTTTAAGTCCTGCCACCGAAAATCGTAAGGAATATTGGATACGTAGATTCGTCGATCGGATACCTTTCTTCCGGCACTTCGGTCGTTCCGTTCGCGGCTACGATCGCGACTGGTTGAATTCATTCGCGGTTGTCTGTCAGATCTGCGGTTACGATCACGTTCTCGACTTCGGTCCCTGTCTTCGTTACTGTTTTGCATTTGCACCCTAGAATTAGAATTTATTTACCAGTTACTAGAGTTACGTTTGCAGACATCGTGTTTGTTATCGCCTTGCCGACTTGACAACAGTTTCCAACAGTGTTAGAAATCCTTATTTTTCTGTGGAAAATACAGAAACATCGTACTCACTCCTCTGCTTTAATCATAGCAGTGTTATTGCTCTTCGCCACGAATGCGGATCACACCAATTACTTTCACAGGAATTCGCACACAGGTAATATATCTAGATTTATTAGCGGCTCCTTAGCATGCAACACAAGAAAAGACGCGTCCCGCAAAATGGCGGGGAAATGATGAGCTGCGAAAACCGGAAAGAGATCCGGACCGAATCGATTGTCGATTTTTTCGATATATGAATTTACTAATAGGGGTCTTGTCTTCACTGAACTGTGTGTAGTTGAGGGCAGCACAGTTACAGGTTCCACAGAGGCGGGAAAATTTAATTCTTAAATTTACTTTTCATGATTAAACAACATTTACTTTAATGAATGATTTATCAAATCACTGATTTCTCTTTATGATAGACAATTTATGCATAGATAAATTGTAATAAATAAAATAATAATTTGTTGTTATAGCAAAATTATTGCTTTAGATACATTCATGATCGACACCGTAATTACATACGTTGACTGAAGATGTATAAAGACTGCTAAGCCTTATGGGCTTTTCGTAATCGATAATGGCCGACATAAATTCATCGTCAAGCAGTGCTCTCTGCGTCCTCCCCTACACGCGCAACTCAATACGATAAGCGGTCGGTATGTAGAGGCGACGCGAACTGA
The DNA here is from genome assembly GCF_021901455.1 of Neodiprion lecontei. Lineage (NCBI taxonomy): Eukaryota > Metazoa > Arthropoda > Insecta > Hymenoptera > Diprionidae > Neodiprion > Neodiprion lecontei. Next base: position 23,749,635 of record NC_060265.1, read on the forward strand.
CGTTACCATCGCTCACCACGTGTACCTACATAATACAGAGTCGAATATTATTATGCTCATGGAATGACGAACGGGAACAGAGTGAAATTTTCATATACCCCGTACGGACGCCGATTAGCTGACCTATTAACTGAAGAATATATCTTTAGTCAACGGCTGACCATCGAAGGGCCTAGCCGCTTGAATCTGGAATCGGCAGGAAAGATGAAGTGCGTATTTCTTGTATGAAATGTGAAAACTAAAATCATTATACATCATATAATATCATCATACATCATACATCAGACATCATCATCATACATCATACATCATACATAGTATTAAAGTTCGAAACCAAAGTTTGGATGCCGGATGTTCAGGAAGTAACGTCACCCAACATTTTTTTTTTTCTGAATCGATCTAAAATCGGCTAGCCGAATTCCTCAGTCTGGAAATAACCGCGCAGTAGAGCGGACGGATGAGAATCGCGCTCCGCAGATTTCGAGTACCGGGTTAAATTCTTTCCCTCCTGGATCCTGCGCTCCGGGTTCGCTTCCTGGTGCAACTCGACTTCCAGGACAAACGCTCGGTAGTTTCTATGATCCAGGTCCGCTACCTGATGAAACTCGACTTCCAGGACAAGGGCTCCGTAGTTCTGGCTGTCCGGGTCCTTGATCTGGTGACTTTTGACCATCGGAACTAATTTTCCGTAGTTCTGGCTGTGCAGGTCCTCCACCTGGTGGATTTTGACATCCAGAAAGAGCGCTCCGTAGTTCTGGCTGTCCAGGTCCTTGATCCGGTGACTTTTGACCTTCAGGACTAATTTTCCGTAGTTCTGGCTGTCCAGGCCCTCTACCAAAATAACCCAAAAAGCCGTGAGACCATAGTGATGATTGTCGAGCTCAAACGTAAAAAGTAATGATTTTTACCAAGAAAATTCTGAACGAAAGTCAATGTGATTTAACGTTTTTTTCTGAATTTTTTAGTTCATCTATAGTAAAAATATATGTCAATTCAAAGTAATTTTAGTTTTTGCATTTCAGACAAAAATTACGTACGCCATCCTTGCTGTCGATTCAAGATTCCAGCGGCGAGGCGCTTCAATTGCCACCTAATAACTTCGCCATTTTCCGAAAATTGATGATGGGTAGAGTTTTCTTGTACAGTCCAAATGTGAGTTAAGATACACTCGAAATTTCGAAAAGCTTCGTTAGTTATCTCCCATTAAAATAAAAATAGCCGACAATCAACGTTTCGCTTAATAATTATCGTATTTGATTGATTGAAAAAAAAATATTCGTACTTTTCCCGATCTTTCATATGGCAGCATTTAAAAAACCCAGTTTCCACATTGAACAGACATGAAAGATATTTTTTCTCCATTATCTGATTTCATTATTGACCTTTTCTCGGTGTTACTTGAATATTTAGCTATATAATTATTGATTGCTTTCAGTTTTCAACCATTTGTATACGATAATATTACGAAATAAATAATTACAATCAACTATTTTCATGTAAACCAAAAACAAAAAGCTATGTTACTATTTGTGTATGGTGAGTATAATATTCTTATAATATTTAATGGCAATTGTAATTATATTTTATCTGAAATTTTTTAAACTTGTCGTGTTTACAATAAATTATTTCAATTCATTTTTCGCGCAAGCACAAATTCAGTAGCTATAAATGCACTTATAAAATTTATTATATTCTCTATTATTTGATCAATTATACTAATCCTTGCATAATATTCTTGACGTGTTCTTGTACTGAAAATATTTATTACTATCCCGAGGTGGTCGGCGGTGGTTGTTGGGGGTGGTTGGCGATGGTTGGAGGTGGTCGGACGTGGACGAGGAGGAGGACAAACTGAACTGAGTCTCAAAGCCCTGTTGACATAAAAGCAGCTATTCGATAGAAATTATAGTTTATAGTTTGCACAGCCCATTGCTTGATATTTCATTATAAATACATATGTTTCAATGTATTTAGGAATAATTTATCAAATATACAGAGGTCATGTGCAAATAATAAATGAATTGATTCGACCGAAGTTTGATGTATTCATTGGAGCTTTAACAATAAATTTAAGCTTCGTTACCTCTTTTATTTTATCATGGATAATCAAAAACATTTCCGACTATTCGTGCTGTGGAAGCATGGGGATTAAACCAAATGTAGCAAGAGATTAGAAACAGTGTATGTAGAGTACGGGTACTTTTCTAATAATGCAAACACGTGCCGCTAGCTCAGTTTTGACATATCTAGAATACCACGCCTTGCGAATGAGCTTTCGAGACAGAGATGAATGACGAATTTTAAGGACTGCATTATCGTTGTTGGATACTCTATGCCTCATGGAAAAAGAAAATCTGTAACGATCAATTTCATGCACCGGATCATCGTCGACTTTAACTTTTGAAATGCCCTACCATTTCCGAACACCTCCAACCATCCTATTTACCTATATTACTAGATTAGCTATTATATGAAAAGAGAATAATTATTCACTTCGAAATGGGATTCTATTCGACGCGCGCTCGATGTATTCCATAACATTAGTATTCATAATTATTCCAACAACTTTTCATTTGCTCTCTCGATCTTGAATTTTCGTAGGCATATAATCAAAACGCTGTTCTAGCTAGTCGAGAGTGAAGTATCTACGTTGGGTAGAGAAGCAAAATTGTTTTTCGAAAAGTATTCGGATGGAAAAAAATTCAGAGTAACTGTAATACATCACGGATGCGCTAATTTTGAACGAGATGAAATGGATGCTTCGTATATGAGACAGTATTTAACGCTGCGTAGTGATTTAAAGACCTAAAAAGGTGATAGGGAGAGAAAGAACGAAGCTTCTTAACACTTCGAGTGTATTTTAACACACATTTGAAAGATACGAGCAAAATTTTTCATCATCCAACTGTCGCAGAACGGCAGCGTTATCAGCTGACCCGTTAAGTGAAGGATATATCTCCAGTCAACGGCTGACCATCGAAGGGCCTGGCCGCTTGAGACTGGAATCGGCAGAAGAGATAAAGTGTGTATTTCTTGTATGAAATGTGAAAGCTAAAATCATTATACATCATATCATATCATCATACATCATACATCATACATCGTACATCATACATCGTACATCATACATCATCATACATAGTATCAAAGTTCGAAACCATAGTTTGGATGTCGGATGTTCAGAAAGTGACGTCACCAATTCAAAATCAGCTAGCCGAATTCCTCAGTCTGGAAACAACCGCGCAGTAGAGCGGACGGATGAGAGTCGCGCTCCGTAAATTTCGAGTACCGGGTTCTCAACCTCCCGGATCCCGCGCTTCGGGTCCGCTACGTATTTCGAGTACGGGGTTCTCAACCTCCCAGATCCCGCGCTTCGGGTCCGCTACGCGGTGAAACTCGACTTCCAGGATAAGCGCTCCGTGGTTCCTGGTTCATGTTTACAATAAATTATTTCAATTCGTTTTTCGCGCAACCCCAAATTCGGTAGCTGTCAGTCCGCTAATAAAATTTCTCGACTTCCAGGATAAGCGCTCCGTGGTTCCTGGTTCATGTTTACAATAAATTATTTCAATTCGTTTTTCGCGCAACCCCAAATTCGGTAGCTGTCAGTCCGCTAATAAAATTTCTCGACTTCCAGGATAAGCGCTCCGTGGTTCCTGATTCATGTTTACAATAAATTATTTCAATTCGTTTTTCGCGCAACCCCAAATTCGGTAGCTGTCAGTCCGCTAATAAAATTTCTCGACTTCCAGGATAAGCGCTCCGTGGTTCCTGGTTCATGTTTACAATAAATTATTTCAATTCGTTTTTCGCGCAACCCCAAATTCGGTAGCTGTCAGTCCGCTAATAAAATTTCTCGACTTCCAGGATAAGCGCTCCGTGGTTCCTGGTTCATGTTTACAATAAATTATTTCAATTCGTTTTTCGCGCAACCCCAAATTCGGTAGCTGTCAGTCCGCTAATAAAATTTCTCGACTTCCAGGATAAGCGCTCCGTGGTTCCTGGTTCATGTTTACAATAAATTATTTCAATTCGTTTTTCGCGCAACCCCAAATTCGGTAGCTGTCAGTCCGCTAATAAAATTTCTCGACTTCCAGGATAAGCGCTCCGTGGTTCCTGGTTCATGTTTACAATAAATTATTTCAATTCGTTTTTCGCGCAACCCCAAATTCGGTAGCTGTCAGTCCGCTAATAAAATTTCTCGACTTCCAGGATAAGCGCTCCGTGGTTCCTGATTCATGTTTACAATAAATTATTTCAATTCGTTTTTCGCGCAACCCCAAATTCGGTAGCTGTCAGTCCGCTAATAAAATTTCTCGACTTCCAGGATAAGCGCTCCGTGGTTCCTGGTTCATGTTTACAATAAATTATTTCAATTCGTTTTTCGCGCAACCCCAAATTCGGTAGCTGTCAGTCCGCTAATAAAATTTCTCGACTTCCAGGATAAGCGCTCCGTGGTTCCTGGTTCATGTTTACAATAAATTATTTCAATTCGTTTTTCGCGCAACCCCAAATTCGGTAGCTGTCAGTCCGCTAATAAAATTTCTCGACTTCCAGGATAAGCGCTCCGTGGTTCCTGGTTCATGTTTACAATAAATTATTTCAATTCGTTTTTCGCGCAACCCCAAATTCGGTAGCTGTCAGTCCGCTAATAAAATTTCTCGACTTCCAGGATAAGCGCTCCGTGGTTCCTGGTTCATGTTTACAATAAATTATTTCAATTCGTTTTTCGCGCAACCCCAAATTCGGTAGCTGTCAGTCCGCTAATAAAATTTCTCGACTTCCAGGATAAGCGCTCCGTGGTTCCTGATTCATGTTTACAATAAATTATTTCAATTCGTTTTTCGCGCAACCCCAAATTCGGTAGCTGTCAGTCCGCTAATAAAATTTCTCGACTTCCAGGATAAGCGCTCCGTGGTTCCTGGTTCATGTTTACAATAAATTATTTCAATTCGTTTTTCGCGCAACCCCAAATTCGGTAGCTGTCAGTCCGCTAATAAAATTTCTCGACTTCCAGGATAAGCGCTCCGTGGTTCCTGGTTCATGTTTACAATAAATTATTTCAATTCGTTTTTCGCGCAACCCCAAATTCGGTAGCTGTCAGTCCGCTAATAAAATTTCTCGACTTCCAGGATAAGCGCTCCGTGGTTCCTGGTTCATGTTTACAATAAATTATTTCAATTCGTTTTTCGCGCAACCCCAAATTCGGTAGCTGTCAGTCCGCTAATAAAATTTCTCGACTTCCAGGATAAGCGCTCCGTGGTTCCTGGTTCATGTTTACAATAAATTATTTCAATTCGTTTTTCGCGCAACCCCAAATTCGGTAGCTGTCAGTCCGCTAATAAAATTTCTCGACTTCCAGGATAAGCGCTCCGTGGTTCCTGATTCATGTTTACAATAAATTATTTCAATTCGTTTTTCGCGCAACCCCAAATTCGGTAGCTGTCAGTCCGCTAATAAAATTTCTCGACTTCCAGGATAAGCGCTCCGTGGTTCCTGATTCATGTTTACAATAAATTATTTCAATTCGTTTTTCGCGCAACCCCAAATTCGGTAGCTGTCAGTCCGCTAATAAAATTTCTCGACTTCCAGGATAAGCGCTCCGTGGTTCCTGGTTCATGTTTACAATAAATTATTTCAATTCGTTTTTCGCGCAACCCCAAATTCGGTAGCTGTCAGTCCGCTAATAAAATTTCTCGACTTCCAGGATAAGCGCTCCGTGGTTCCTGGTTCATGTTTACAATAAATTATTTCAATTCGTTTTTCGCGCAACCCCAAATTCGGTAGCTGTCAGTCCGCTAATAAAATTTCTCGACTTCCAGGATAAGCGCTCCGTGGTTCCTGGTTCATGTTTACAATAAATTATTTCAATTCGTTTTTCGCGCAACCCCAAATTCGGTAGCTGTCAGTCCGCTAATAAAATTTCTCGACTTCCAGGATAAGCGCTCCGTGGTTCCTGGTTCATGTTTACAATAAATTATTTCAATTCGTTTTTCGCGCAACCCCAAATTCGGTAGCTGTCAGTCCGCTAATAAAATTTCTCGACTTCCAGGATAAGCGCTCCGTGGTTCCTGGTTCATGTTTACAATAAATTATTTCAATTCGTTTTTCGCGCAACCCCAAATTCGGTAGCTGTCAGTCCGCTAATAAAATTTCTCGACTTCCAGGATAAGCGCTCCGTGGTTCCTGGTTCATGTTTACAATAAATTATTTCAATTCGTTTTTCGCGCAACCCCGAATTCGGTAGCTGTCAGTCCGCTAATAAAATTTCTCGACTTCCAGGATAAGCGCTCCGTGGTTCCTGGTTCATGTTTACAATAAATTATTTCAATTCGTTTTTCGCGCAACCCCAAATTCGGTAGCTGTCAGTCCGCTAATAAAATTTCTCGACTTCCAGGATAAGCGCTCCGTGGTTCCTGGTTCATGTTTACAATAAATTATTTCAATTCGTTTTTCGCGCAACCCCAAATTCGGTAGCTGTCAGTCCGCTAATAAAATTTCTCGACTTCCAGGATAAGCGCTCCGTGGTTCCTGGTTCATGTTTACAATAAATTATTTCAATTCGTTTTTCGCGCAACCCCAAATTCGGTAGCTATCAGTCCGCTAATAAAATTTCTCGACTTCCAGGATAAGCGCTCCGTGGTTCCTGGTTCATGTTTACAATAAATTATTTCAATTCGTTTTTCGCGCAACCCCAAATTCGGTAGCTGTCGGTGCGCTAATAAAATTTCTATAACTTTACAATCTTCTCATAATCTTTTTGGTAAAATATGTCGATAAAAAAATTATATCAAACCTTACACATTATTTTTGATTTGTTCTCACGCTGAAAATATTTATTAGTATTCGAGGTATAACTCGAGGTGGTTGGCGGTTTTCGTTGGAGGTAGTTAGGGGTGGTTGCGGGTAATCTCAGTGATTCAGGAGCAGTGGGACGAGGATTTGTGCTCGGTGAGTAAAACACTTTTATAATATTTCATGGCAATTGTGATTATATTTTATCTGAAATATTACAAACTTGTCACGTTTACAATAAATTATTTCAATTCATTTTTCGTGCAAGCACATATTTAGTAGCTATGAATAATCTTATACAATTTATTATATTATTAATTGATTAATTAATATTCTTATAATATTTAATGGCAATTGTAATTATATTTCATCTGAAATATTACAAACTTGTCACGTTTACAATAAATTATTTCAATTCATTTTTCGTGCAAGCACATATTCAGTAGCTATGAATAATCTTGTACAATTTATTATATTATTAATTAATTGATTAATTACACTAATCCTTACACAATATTTTTGATGTGTTCCTATACTAAAAATATTCATTACTATTCCAGGTATCACCCGAGGTGGTCGGAGGTGGACGAGGAGGAGGACGAGCTGGACGAGGAGGAGGACCAGGTGGACGAGGAGGAGGACGAGGTGGACGAGGAGGAGGCGGGGTGGGTCGTGGGAGAGGACCTCTCCTCTCCTCAGAGGAGGGGAGGGGGAGGGGCAGGGAAGGGGGAGAGGTGGGAGGGGAGGGGGAAGGGACGGGACGGGTAGGGAAGGGAAGGGAAGGGGGAGCGGTGGGCGGGGTGGGGGAAGGGACGGGAAGGGAAGGGAAGGGAAGGGTGGAGGGGAGGGGGTGGGAGGGGGGGCGGGAGGGAGGGAGGGAGGGAGGGTGGGCGGGAGGGAGGGAGGGAGGGCGGGAGGGCGCGGGGAGGGTGGGAGGGAGGGAGGGAGGGAGAGAGGGAGAGAGTGGAGGATGGATGTCGATGCGAGCCCGTTAGAGTTAATAGAGCAGTACACCCCCCCCCCCCCCCCCCGCGCCCTCCCGCCCTCCCTCCCTCCCTCCCTCCCTCCCTCCCTCCCTCCCTCCCTCCCTCCCTCCCTCCCCCCTCCCCACCACCCTCCCTCCCGCCCCCCTCCCCACCACCCTCCCCTCCCCACCACCCTCCCCTCCCCCCCCTCCCTACCCTTCCCGTCCCTTCCCCCTCCCCGCCCACCTCACCCCCTTCCCTTCCCTTCCCTTCCCTTCCCGTCCCTTCCCCCTCCCCTCCCACCTCTCCCCCTTCCCTGCCCCTCCCTCTCCCCTCCTCTGAGGAGAGGGGAGGTCCTCTCCCACGACCCACCCCGCCGCCTCCTCGTCCACCTCGTCCTGCTCCTCGTCCACCTGGTCCTCCTCCTCGTCCAGCTCGTCCTCCTCCTCGTCCACCTCCGACCACCTCGGGTGATACCTGGAATAGTAATGAATATTTTTAGTATAGGAACACATCAAAATTATTGTGTAAGGATTAATGTAATTAATCAATTAATTAATAATATAATAAATTGTACAAGATTATTCATAGCTACTGAATATGTGCTTGCACGAAAAATGAATTGAAATAATTTATTGTAAACGTGACAAGTTTGTAATATTTCAGACGAAATATAATTACAATTGCCATTAAATATTATAGGAATATTAATTAATCAATTAATAATATAATAAATTGTATAAGATTATTCATAGCTACTAAATATGTGCTTGCACGAAAAATGAATTGAAATAATTTATTGTAAACGTGACAAGTTTGTAATATTTCAGATAAAATATAATCACAATTGCCATGAAATATTATAAAAGTGTTTTACTCACCGAGCACAAATCCTCGTCCCACTGCTCCTGAATCACTGAGATTACCCGCAACCACCCCTAACTACCTCCAACGAAAACCGCCAACCACCTCGAGTTATACCTCGAATACTAATAAATATTTTCAGCGTGAGAACAAATCAAAAATAATGTGTAAGGTTTGATATAATTTTTTTATCGACATATTTTACCAAAAAGATTATGAGAAGATTGTAAAGTTATAGAAATTTTATTAGCGCACCGACAGCTACCGAATTTGGGGTTACGCGAAAAACGAATTGAAATAATTTATTGTAAACATGAACCAGGAACCACGGAGCGCTTATCCTGGAAGTCAAGAAATTTTATTAGCGGACTGACAGCTACCGAATTTGGGGTTGCGCGAAAAACGAATTGAAATAATTTATTGTAAACATGAACCAGGAACCACGGAGCGCTTATCCTGGAAGTCGAGAAATTTTATTAGCGGACTGACAGCTACCGAATTTGGGGTTGCGCGAAAAACGAATTGAAATAATTTATTGTAAACATGAACCAGGAACCACGGAGCGCTTATCCTGGAAGTCGAGAAATTTTATTAGCGGACTGACAGCTACCGAATTTGGGGTTGCGCGAAAAACGAATTGCAATAATTTATTGTAAACATGAATCAGGAACCACGGAGCGCTTATCCTGGAAGTCGAGAAATTTTATTAGCGGACTGACAGCTACCGAATTTGGGGTTGCGCGAAAAACGAATTGAAATAATTTATTGTAAACATGAACCAGGAACCACGGAGCGCTTATCCTGGAAGTCGAGAAATTTTATTAGCGGACTGACAGCTACCGAATTTGGGGTTGCGCGAAAAACGAATTGAAATAATTTATTGTAAACATGAACCAGGAACCACGGAGCGCTTATCCTGGAAGTCGAGAAATTTTATTAGCGGACTGACAGCTACCGAATTTGGGCTTGCGCGAAAAACGAATTGAAATAATTAATTGTAAACATGAACCAGGAACCACGGAGCGCTTATCCTGGAAGTCGAGAAATTTTAGTAGCGGACTGACAGCTACCGAATTTGGGGTTGCGCGAAAAACGAATTGAAATAATTTATTGTAAACATGAACCAGGAACCACGGAGCGCTTATCCTGGAAGTCGAGAAATTTTATTAGCGGACTGACAGCTACCGAATTTGGGGTTGCGCGAAAAACGAATTGAAATAATTTATTGTAAACATGAACCAGGAACCACGGAGCGCTTATCCTGGAAGTCGAGAAATTTTATTAGCGGACTGACAGCTACCGAATTTGGGGTTGCGCGAAAAACGAATTGAAATAATTTATTGTAAACATGAACCAGGAACCACGGAGCGCTTATCCTGGAAGTCGAGAAATTTTATTAGCGGACTGACAGCTACCGAATTTGGGGTTGCGCGAAAAACGAATTGAAATAATTTATTGTAAACATGAACCAGGAACCACGGAGCGCTTATCCTGGAAGTCGAGAAATTTTATTAGCGGACTGACAGCTACCGAATTTGGGGTTGCGCGAAAAACGAATTGAAATAATTTATTGTAAACATGAACCAGGAACCACGGAGCGCTTATCCTGGAAGTCGAGAAATTTTATTAGCGGACTGACAGCTACCGAATTTGGGCTTGCGCGAAAAACGAATTGAAATAATTAATTGTAAACATGAACCAGGAACCACGGAGCGCTTATCCTGGAAGTCGAGAAATTTTAGTAGCGGACTGACAGCTACCGAATTTGGGGTTGCGCGAAAAACGAATTGAAATAATTTATTGTAAACATGAACCAGGAACCACGGAGCGCTTATCCTGGAAGTCGAGAAATTTTATTAGCGGACTGACAGCTACCGAATTTGGGGTTGCGCGAAAAACGAATTGAAATAATTTATTGTAAAAATGAACCAGGAACCACGGAGCGCTTATCCTGGAAGTCGAGAAATTTTATTAGCGGACTGACAGCTACCGAATTTGGGGTTGCGCGAAAAACGAATTGAAATAATTTATTGTAAACATGAACCAGGAACCACGGAGCGCTTATCCTGGAAGTCGAGAAATTTTATTAGCGGACTGACAGCTACCGAATTTGGGGTTGCGCGAAAAACGAATTGAAATAATTTATTGTAAACGTGAACCAGGAACCACGGAGCGCTTATCCTGGAAGTCGAGTTTCACCGCGTAGCGGACCCGAAGCGCGGGATCTGGGAGGTTGAGAACCCCGTACTCGAAATACGTAGCGGACCCGAAGCGCGGGATCCGGGAGGTTGAGAACCCGGTACTCGAAATTTACGGAGCGCGACTCTCATCCGTCCGCTCTACTGCGCGGTTGTTTCCAGACTGAGGAATTCGGCTAGCTGATTTTGAATTGGTGACGTCACTTTCTGAACATCCGACATCCAAACTATGGTTTCGAACTTTGATACTATGTATGATGATGTATGATGTATGATGTACGATGTATGATGTATGATGTATGATGATATGATATGATGTATAATGATTTTAGCTTTCACATTTCATACAAGAAATACACACTTTATCTCTTCTGCCGATTCCAGTCTCAAGCGGCCAGGCCCTTCGATGGTCAGCCGTTGACTGGAGATATATCCTTCAGTTAACGGGTCAGCTCATAACGCTGCCGTTCTGCGACAGTTGGATGATGAAAAATTTTGCTCGTATCTTTCAAATGTGTGTTAAAATACACTCGAAGTGTTAAGAAGCTTCGTTCTTTCTCTCCCTATCACCTTTTTAGGTCTTTAAATCACTACGCAGCGTTAAATACTGTCCCATATACGAAGCATCCATTTCATCTCGTTCAAAATTAGCGCATCCGTGATGTATTACAGTTACTCTGAATTTTTTTCCATCCGAATACTTTTCGAAAAACAATTCTGCTCCTCCACCCAACGCGGATACTTCACTTGCGACCAGCTAAAACCGCGTTTCGATTCTATGCCTATGAAAATTCAAAATCGAGAGAGCAAATAAAAAGTTGTTGGAACAATTATGAATAGTAATGTTATGGAATACATCGAGCGTGCCTCGAATAGAATCCCATTTCGAAATGAATAATTCTTCTCTTTTCATATCATAGCTAATCTAGTAATATAGGTAAATAGGATGGTTGGAGGTGTTCGGAAATGGTAGGACATTTCAAAAGTTAAAGTCGACGATGATCCGGTGCATCAATTTTATCGTTACAGATTTTCTTTTCCCATGAGGCATAGAGTATTCAAGAACGATAATGCAGTCCTCAAAATTCATCATTCGTCTCTGTCTGGTAAGCTAATTCGCAAGGCGTGGTATTCTAGATATGTCAAAACTGAGCTAGCGGCACGTGTTTGCATTGTTAGAAAAATTCCCGTACTCTACATACACTGTTTCTAATCTTTTGTTACATTTGGTTTAATCCCCATGCTTCCACAGCACGAATAGTCGGAAATGTTTTTGATTATCCATAATAAAATAAAAGAGGTAACGAAGCTTAAATTTATTGTTAAAGCTCCAATGAATACATCAAACTGCGGTCGAATCAATTCATTTATTATTTGCACATGACCTCTGTATATGTGATAAATTATTCCTAAATACATTGAAACATATGTATTTATAATGAAACATCATGCAATGGGCTGTGTAAACTATAAACTATAATTTCTATCAAATAGCTGCTTTTATGTCAACAGGGCTTTGAGACTCAGTTAAGTTGGTTCTAGATTTTTGCCATCGTATGTAGGACATTGGGTTACAAGAACAAATGCGAATTACGAAGAACTCCGTATTAGAGATAAGTATACCTAAACACAGAAATCCGTATGTGAATATACTAAAACCTCTGTGTTTATTGTAAAAATCTAGTTTTAAATATGTGTATATATATATACACATGCATAAGTATACATATACGTATATACACATACATGTACATAAATAATTACCAAGAAATTAGAAACACTCACAACTTGTCGCAAATAGAGTAAAACGTACGGTTAATAATATACAAATTACACAAGCGCAACATAAAACTTGGCAAGGGTAATCCTAGTGCAGTGATTGTATAAACTGAAGAAGTATACATTTACATATACATGATATAAATTAATAGACTAGAAAAAAGTATTTAGAGAGCTTATCTAATTCCAATCTTGTCACAATAGATCATTAACATAATCACTATACGGTTAAAGCTGTATCAGCTACATTCACTATTAGAGATAATATTTTTTATCCATTTTTATAGTTATTTAATTTCTTGTACAACAATTTTTCAAACTTCACCGCAAAATGCCCAACGAGTTCTCGTAGTGCAAATACGAGTCCAATTACCTTACGGATGGCATTACATTGATTTTTGCCTTCTCGCGTCGAGTTATAAATACAGAGAAATCTCAATGAGAGCTCATTTCTATAAGATTTATTGTAGTGCTATATTGGTAGCTGTACCTGTTATTCTATATCATATACTGTCCTAAATTTTAAACACACAGCACAACAATGGCTGAAAGCACAATGGCAAGAAGAGAGGAGCAATTCGCATCCTAATAAATCTTTTCTTCTTTATACGTAGCACAGCGATGTCACGTCGGAGGATATGTACTAGTGGATCACTAGGTGGGGCACAGAACTGAAACATAATTATGTTGAAAATCTTCAACATCTCTTACAGAAAGTAGGTACGTTGCCAGACCTTATATACCAACAATGAATATTCATAGATGGTATATTCATAAATACTTACAAAAGTGAATTGAAATAATTTATTGTAAACATGACAAATTTGAAAACTTGTAGACGAAATATAATTACAATTGTCATTAAATATTATCAAACTGTTTTACTCACCGTGCACAAATCCTCGTCCTCCTCGTCCACCTTGTTTTCCTCATCTTTCTCGTCCTCCTCCTCGTCCACCTTCGACCACCGCCAACCGCCCCCAACAACCACCAATAACCACCAATAACCACCTCAGGTTATACCTTGAATAGTAATAAATATTTTTAGTATAAGTACTCAGCAAAAATATTATGTAAGGATTAATAGAATTAATTATCCGATTAATAATGTAATAAGTTTTATTAGCGCATTTATAGCTACTGAATATGTGCTTGCGCGAAAAATGAATTGAAATATTTTATTGTAAACATGACAAGTTTGAAATATTTCAGATGAAATATAATTACAATTGTTATCAAATATTATAATGTTTTACTTACCGAGCACAAATCCTGGTCCTCCTCGTCCACCTCCAACCACCTCCAACCACTGCCAACCACCTCCAACAACCACCAACAACCACTTCGGGTTATACCTCGAATACTAAGAAATATTTTCAGCATCAGAACACGTCAAAAATATTGCGTAAGGATTATTATAATTTCAGTATAGACACATTTTAACAAGAAGATTATGAGAAAATCATAAAAAATCGGAGAAAATTTAATAGCGCAATGACAGCTACTGAATTAGAGCTTACGCAAAAAATGAATTGAAATAATTCATCCTAAACATGAAACAGGAACCCCGGAGCGCTTGTCCTGGAAGTCGAGCTTCACCAGGTAGCGGACCTGGAGCGCAGGATCCAGGAGGTAAAGAATTTAACCCGGTACTCGAAATCTGCGGAGCGCGATTCTCATCCGTCCGCTCTACTGCGCGGTTATTTCCAGACTGAGGAATTCGGCTAGCCGATTTTCGGTTACTATAGCTCGATGACGTCGATGGAAAAAAAAATTCGGCCGACGTCATTTTCTGAACATCCAAGCATCCAAACATTGGTTTCGAACTTTAATACTATGAATAACGATGTACGATGTATGACGTATGATGATATCATATGATGTACAATGATTCTAGTTATCACATTTCATACAAGAAATACGCACTTTGTCTTTCCTGCCGATTCCAGACTCAAGCGACTTGGCCCTTCGACGGTTAGCCGTTGACTAAAGATATATTCTTCAGTTAACGGGTCAGCTAATAACGCTGCAGTTCTGCGACAGTTGTATGATACAAAATTTTGCTCGTACCTTTCAAATGTGTGTTAAAATACACTGCAAGTTTTAAGAAGCTTCGTTCGTTCTCTCTCTATCACCCTTTTAGGTCTTTAAATTACGACACTGCGTTAAATACTGTCTGATATACGGAGAATCCATTTCATCTCGATCAAAATTAGCGCATCCGTGATGTATTAAAGTTACTCTGAATTTTTTTCCATACGAATACGTTTCGAAAAACAATTCTGCTCCTCTACACAACGTAGATACTTCACTTGCGACTAGCTAAAACAGCGTTTGGATTTTATGCCTACCAAAATTCAAGATCGAGAGAGCAAATGAAAAGTTGTTGGAATAATTATGAATATTAATGTTATGGAATACATCGAGCGCGTGTCGAATAGAATCCCATTTCGAAATGAATAATTCTTCTATTTTCATGTTATAGCCGATAATTGTAGATAATCTAGTTAGTCTCCTGGAAAATTATAAAATTTATAGTATGCATCACGTATTAATCGTAAATGGATCGTATATATTAATATCGTACATGGAACGCATATGGTACATATAATATATACTTTTTGGTCACTGCATCATTATCATATCTGATCTATTATTATTTATGATCTATGTATACATTCTCCTCTCTGGTACCTATACTTTAATTAAATCACTGTTTTGCTACGAATTTTGGAAGAAATTTATTCTCGTTATTAATTTGTTGTATCGCTGACAAGTCGGTAATTACACACAGGCTAAGTACAGGCTTGGGCTTACCATTGCGACGTCTGTGTTACTCGGAAGATGAATGCAGCCAGCATCATGTCGAAATCGGTAACTCTGTGATGTTCCGCAATGAGTTCTTAACTCTACCGTTGGAACATCTCAGGGAACGCAAGCACACGACGATTTTCGGTTGTCACACCAAAGCCCATTAGGGCAACTGTCTTTATATTCTTCAGTCAACGATTTATCAAAGAAAGTGGGTCAATTCTTACCGAAAGGACACTAAACACCAATGTCAGTCGGAGGAGCGCTAACCAAATCCTAAAACGTGCGTAATTATCGTGTAAACTGTACTGTATCCAGCAATATTATCACAGATATACTTATGTGAAAATTGATTATAAATTGGGAACTCTATTGCATTGTTCGATCAAATTTAAGACTACAAGAAACTTTGTTCTTTATAACAAGTACAGCATTTATAAAAATTATGGTATTAATTTTCCAGTACGAGGCTGTTAAATTTCTCAATGAAATTCTTCATTTTATTCACAATTCATAGATTCTATAAATGAGGGAATTTCATTGATTTTGTTAATGTTTTGTGTAAGAAACGAATGAAATTACTTACATATGTATTTCTTTATGCTGACAGTTTCAAATTGTCTTATTGTTATCTGTAAAATTATCAGTAGGACTCCGATACTAGCTCTTAGTTTAGTAATATAATAGGTAATTCTAAATGTCTGTAACAATAAAACTGGTTATTTCGTATTACGATAATCTATGTATTTACATTTACATGTTTCCGTGTGTACAAGATCGTTGAAAAACATTAGAATGTTTACAATTTATATTTTCCACTCTTTCATAAACTTTTTTCGCTTAAAATCCACGAATTTAGTTATTTATTTACAGTAAAAAAATTTATCTGGTAACAACTTTGAAACTCCGGCCTTTTATCATTTAACTAGTTATGAATTTCGTCTACGAGTAATGTCATATTCCACTTTTTTTACTTAAAAAAATGAATATGCTGATACGAATATAAATTGAGTATGAAAATCGACGATGAAATCCATACTCTCATTATTATGTACAAATTCCAAAATACATAATTCAGCGTGGTTACTTAGACTATTTAACTGATTTTACAGGAAATGTACATAGCTGGTAATAAATGGTTATCGCATCTCTCAGATCATTTACACGTTAGCCTTATATCAAATATTGTGCTACGACGGGCGCAAATGAAATACAGTTTGGTCATTGAACTGTCTATTTCTTCTACTCATACGACGATGGTCTGCTAATGAATTGAGTAAGAGCATCCGTTTGAGTAGCTGATTTTCATCAAGTAATAAAAGTTAACCAATTTACTTAAATTTTATTTACAAAAATGACAATAAAATAAGATAAACATTTGTTGGCCTCATATATACTCGACATACATTATTTCGCATAACAAAATACCTAATATTAACGCGTGTCCTTAATCTCTGCGCAAATATGAGTAACGAATCAAAATAGCAACTACTAAGTAATGCCGATAAAAGTCTCTGTAAAACAAAGTACATACTTTCTGCTTTGCATTCTCCTGAAAATGAAGTTTAATCTAAATTTTATAAAGCCGCAGACTGATACGAACTTCTTTTATGGATAAAACTGTAACGGTTGAACCGATGAAAAGTAATGAAAAATAAATTACAGCTTAGCAAGCATGAAAATTTTTCTGAGATTGCAAAGTATTTGTCATAGATATCTCAGGACTGTTGGACTTTTGGCGTATCGTTTATTTACAGATTGCTTACTCTATTATGCATAGCATATTATATTATCTTACTACTCTTAAAACTGGATTAACTTGCTGCACACACGCGCACGTGGTCCATATGTCGCATGAAGACACTGGGTGGTCAGTCGCTATCAGAGCCAACAGGGTTTATCTTTTTTCTTTTTTTTGCTTGCTTTGGTTTGATGATTTCTTCTTCCTGAAATTCAAAATAAATCCTTTAGACTTGACTTAAATGAAAATTTTTGTCAAAATGAGGCACGCTGTTGGACTTGTTGCCACAGTGGCGTCCGTGCAAATTCGGTTATATAGTGGCGATAGAAGTAATATAAGGGCACTAGAATATGCGACGCATTTCAGAGACACTCTACGTGATATTTCAACGCGAAAATTTTGGCTGAAATTGCTTCCTAAGAGGCTAGAAAAGAAGGCAAAAATGAATAAATGTTACTCAAACAAAACATAGATTTATCTCGCAAATCGGTGAACCGTTTGCAGTAAAATACGCAATGTCTGTCTCTGCTCAAATCAAAACTAAAATGCTGCTCCCTACGCTCAAATTTTAATGCCCAAACTAAATTAAAAACTCGTGTAAATCAGTAAATGTTTATTCATTTTTAAAATACTCACTTCGCTACTCTGATCACTACTTTCGGTAGTCCTATCTCGCGGTGGCGGACGTTTGGCAGCAGGTCTTTCTCTTGTACTGGCACCAGCTTTTCTATGACCTCCTTTCCCTCCACCGCCGCTCGCTGTATTGGCAGCGTGTTTCCTTGGTGGAGGTGGGGGTGGCTCATTTTCTTCATTAACTTCGGCTAGAGCAAAGAGATCCCCATAACTTTTACGTAAAGAATCATTGCTCGAAGCTTGTGCCTGCTGCAATGCTCTCTGCATCCCATCCAACTGATAAAATTCCAATTCAGTTGACGACAGACAGTGCTGTCTCAGTTGGTCAAGGTGTCCTAGTACTTGTTCTCCCGTTGGAGGTCCTGACTGTTGCGCATGCTTAGCTGTTGTCCGCTTCCGCTTGTTAGGGCTAGTCGCAGGATACCGTGTACTCAATAAATTTGCTACTAACTCGCCCAATTTGTCTTCGTATTCGCGACACCAGTAACGTAATGCAGCTACCACAAACATATCTCCGTCAACACTGTGCCGGCAAAAAAGCTGTCGTAATAGCTCCATTGTGGGTCTGTGAATACCAGAGACAAGATTAATTTATTAACTTGCTTCTATATCTACTTTGAACGTGATATTCAACTTGTAATCAATAGAATTGAAAGATAATAAAAATTTAATTGCAACTACTAACTTTTCTTGCTTTAGCATGAACAGGATTGACGTCAACGCTTCTGCATGGTTTCGAAATTCTAGTTTGGGCAATATAGGTAAGACAGACTCAATAGAAAAGTCGTGTGCAGCAATAAGCTGCCAGAAGCAATATTGCTCGAATGTTTCCCAATGTAGACTAGCCGTGAGAATGTTGGTAAATGATTCCTTTTTGAGCATTCTCAAGTGACCTTGCATTATCTGGCAAATTAGGTCCTGCAATTGACTGGCGTCAACAGTTGATACCACTAGTTGTAATAGGTGTACATTTCCAACTGCCACATTTTGAAATCCCATGTAGACATCAGGGATTAAGTAACAGAGTAAGTGTATGTCGTCTTCATGGCAAAGCTGTAATTGAAAATAATATTGACTGTGATGTTAGTTGAGCTCATAGTTCCAGGAAATTTGCATCTAGTTTTTATTAAATTAGTTCATATAACATATTTATAGTGCTTTACCTTTAAATCTGCCAAAAGACATGCTTCTAATTTCTTTTCTCGTTCTGAGCAAAAATCCTTGTACACTAACGCCTTAACGTCGTTTAACTCGTTACTGAAAAAGAAAAGAAAATAGTCATAGCTAAAAGTATAGTAAATAAATTTCTTGTCAAAGCTTAGACGCTACTTGAATTTGTTTCAAATCATGGACCATTCGTCCTGATTTGATGTGGTGAATATATTAACGATGTTTTTCAAAATCAAGACTACTAACCTAGGCTCGCCTTCTCTTTTCTCTTCTTCTCTTCCCCAAACTTTAAGAAAATACAAAAGTAAGTATCCAGTTCTTGGCTGGATAGCTTGAACTTCTGCCAAAACTCTAGATAAGAGTTTTCGACGCTTGTCTTCTTCTTTGCACAACTGAAATTGGTTTCTGTACATTACAAATAACGGTGTGCTTATACTATCTGCCAAACTCTCGTCATTTAGATTATCTGCAGGGAATATCTGCGACGTCGTTTGTAAAAATAGAACTGTAGATATCGCTGATGCTAACGCAGGTAACGTTTCCGATTCGATTTCGTCTTCTATGACTAATTGAACTATCCTCTCCATAGCTTGACACCTGCAGACATAAATTTGGGGTATAACTTATATATTCAATTACAAACTTATTGTAAATCTAATTGAAAAAACAATCAGTAGCAAGGTTCAATTCGAAATTGAATTGCAACTTACATTTTCAAGTAAATAAAATATTTTTTTCATTACTTTTTGTTATGGTTGTATGAAAAACTGAATTGCTTAATAGTGAATAATTGTGCTAAAGGCTGGTATGAAAAGTAACTTACTTGGCCTCATTATCAGGTTCCAGATGTAAGCTTTCAACCGCTACTCCCAATTCTGGAGGTTCCAACATGAAACTCAACTGTGGTACTACATCCTTCTCTTCTTTTAAAATGACGCAATTGGCATTCCTTTGGTCATTTTTTAGTTTCACTTTCGCAAGTGGCATGTCATCCTCATCTTCTTCCTCTTCAATTTTTGTAACAATCCTGCCAAGTCAAATACAGCACTTGATGAGTGAATGTAATTTTAATAATATGAACAACAAACTAAAAACATGATTGCGTTGTATAGAGCGAGTAGCTAACAGTGGTCTGTCCCCAACTGTCAAAATTTTTAATGTTACGTACATCGAGGCGACAAGTCATCCGAATTTATGACAGTTGGTCGACCTGACAAACCAACTGCTTCTGCTCTAGAATTTTAGGAGAAGTAAGTTGGACCATTCGAATGTTCACTACTTACTCTGTATAACACATGTTGCAAGACAGCGGGGAAAATTTGTAAAACATGGATTAAGTTGAACAATACAAATGCTCCACTTACTGTAATGGCATTTCTTCTTCCTCATCACTAAAAGCTGGCTCATCTTGTCCCACATGATTGTTATCCAATGTATTTCCAGGTCCTTCCAGCATCAGCCCAGGACCAAGATCCTTATTAAGTTCCTCCATTTTACCTGAATACATTGGGATTGGAAGCTTATTACCTGGTCAAAAAGATTGTGCAAAAAACAGTGTTAGTAAGCAGTCGAGTGACAAATGATTATTCAAAATGGTAGTGCTAAAAAATTAGGTTTGACGTTATTGATTATTGACATTTTCTATGAAAATCAGCTCTGTTATTTAAAATAAGCTGGCAGTGGCATTGATATGGTAGCACGCATGCAGTACACAACTGAGGATTACCTGGATCAGTATTGGGTGGTAGACAAAATTCTTTGAAGGTTTCCCGTATTTTGGTTCTCAATTCTCTGTCTAGTTTCGGGCTATCAAATAATGGATACAGACTAGGCAGCACACGCTTTTCCAAAATCTGCCTGAGTGAGGAGAAAATACCACTTCTAACTTTCTCAGTCAACGCCGGGTAGAAATTTGGAATTATCTGAAATATGTATGTTCTCTTTATGATGTTCAAGATCAAATGAAAATGTTGGTTGATCTGACTTCTGTCGTGTAGTCAATATTTGAGTGTCAAATGTTTAACTTACCCTGCACAAAAAATCTAACAAAGTGGCAGTGACAGCAGGATGTGATCTCATCGAATTGTGCATCACTAGAATAGCTGGTTCTATGTTCATTATATTATCTTTTTCAGGTTCAAAAAATAGCCAATCATAAAATAATGCCAATTTGGCATTACTAGCGGCAACGGTGGATGTGCAGGTAGTGAACAGCCAGCCGATCACGGCCCACCTTGGAATAATGTCAGAGCACAAGAGTTCATTCGTTGGATGAATAACACCAACTATAAATCTAATGAGGTCACATCTGAGAGATTGAGACTCTGGAGTGGCCAAGTATTGTCGTTGGAACCAATCTTGATACCGTTTATGGTTGCCAAAACGCACTTGACTCGTTAAGAATACCAGTTTCCTTTCCATGTCAGGTGTCAGTCTTGACTGTAAAAACCTTCTAGAGGTTCTTGTTTGTAGAAGTTGCAATACACCAACGAAGTTTGGACACAAGGACTTTGGATTCAGTAACAGGTCTTTCCAAAGAGCTTCAATCTCTGGTATCCTTGCAACATTTTGTAACAGTCGAACCAAATCTCTGAAAATAATATTTCATTGCATTATTCATTGTCAAGAGTTCTATGAAAATGACAGATAATTGTTGTACAATCATACGAAATAGGAGTGATTATAACTTTAAAAGAAACTTGAGGCATATTATGATTTTTCTTAGCACTTTAAGGCTTTCTTCAGATTGTACAATTTGAAAAATCTTGTAATTACCACACATCTAGGTGCAAAGTATATAATTGGATGAATGTAACATTTGAATCTGATTACCTGCCGATCACTAAACAGTCAGCACATCTCTCTCTGATCAGCGACACCATAAACGAGACTTCCTTCTGCCTAAGAGTAGCTAAATGTGGAGCAGTGTGGTCCTCGATTAAACGTAGATAAGTATAGACAATTGAGGCAACCAAGAATGGGAATTTATCTAGCCACGGTCGGTTCTCTTGAAATATGTCCAAGAGAGCATCGACCAGAAATAGATTTCTCACTGAGGTATCTCCGCCAGCAGCATGCCTCAATAAACTCGAACAAAGGTTGTCGACATTTGTCACACTCGTTCTTATCATTTCTCTGAGAAGCCATAATAACTGACTTCTTGCTGTATCGTGAAGGCGTAAATATCTTTCTAGTACTAGTTGGTTCAGATGACCTAACACAATGGCTAAACCATCTCTAGTAATAAGGGTCAAGTCACGATAACTTTTGGCTGCATTGGGTGGCTCAGTCAGAATAACTACCAAGAGTCCCAAAGACACTTCTTCGTGAGTCTTATCCTTGCACACTGCATTATTCAGGCTATCGTGGGCTTCTTTCTCAGAGAGTCCCGAAGTGAGGTTTTGCAAAATTGTGTAGCAGCGCTCGAACTTCTGGTGAAAAGATCAAAGTGCGTTAAATTACTAAATGTCATATTCATTAATGGTACAACAAGGCAACAAAAATATGATAAATTTAGTATTTTCCTAACAGACATTAGGTGTAAAAATATTGCACTAGCATTTCACAATGTACCCACGTAAACATTCGTTAATTATTAAAGTTAAAAATTTCATATGTGTAAGGTGGACTCGTTGTCGTGTTATGTATGTAAAAGTAGTCAGCAGCTGTGTTTAAACGTCCTATCAGAAAGGAGGGAGACATCGCAGTATATACACTTGTTGAAATCTAACAATGAGTCGTTACGGATTCAAACAGCATGAGAATTTTCGGGAGTTGGGTTTGTTTTCACCGACCAAATACTGCCGGATTTGTGTAACAAACTCAATGTTGAATTTTCATCACCAACTCTGTTTAGTACTACAAAAAATGTTCTTTCTGATTATCACTGTTTCGAGTTTCATTTATTTTTATTCTTCGTGGAACAGTTTATAGTAATGAAGTATGTATTTTTTGTTTTATCGTTTCTTATATACACAAGCTTTCCCTGTAGGATAATTATTTTCATCTACGATAATATAAATCAGTCACAGTCGATTTGAATTCCCCGCGAAAATAGGTATTTAGTAACAGGTGACGCCGCGTGCGGCCGCTTCCGCAAACACGGGACCGTCACAACAATGGCCGACTTCGCATTTGATACGTATCCAGGGATTATTTAAAATATTAATATTACCTCTTCCAAGTCGTCCTTGTTCTCAATGCATGAGGTGTAGAAGAGCCTAGAGGCGGCCGCTTTCGTTTGGTCCATCGTTGGCCTTTCTGTGCGCGAGCACTCGCTCAAAAGTCTTCCACGCGCGAGGCCTGCCCTGCCTGCTTGCCGTTTCCTCCGAGCATCGTGTCTGTTTATTCCTCGTCCTCGGGAGTCGTGAAACGTTTCGATGCGATTGCGCATTGATACACTCCGTTTCCCTGCCTTGCTTCGCTTCGTGACGCGGTCTCAACCGGGGGAACAAAATAGTACGTTCTACGCATGCGCAGTTGTAGGATTCACTACATATTCAGCGCTTGTTGGCTCGTGATCCCAACTCCCTAAAGCCCCAGCTGCCCCCCATAGGCCCCTTCACTCCCCCTCGAACCCCCCGCCAAGTTCATTGTTGCCTGAACCGAGAATCCGATCTCGTGCAAATTCGAGTACTTACACCTCGCGTTCTCGTCTCCGTCATCATTTCCGTCTCTCTGTCGTTTCCCATTTGCATCGTTACATTTCTCTTTGTATTCGCTCGTCTCTTTTCAACTTTTCCGTTTCACCATTTATCTTTATGGGTTGTACGCACATTACTTACGTATTAGATGCCTGCGTTTACCGCTTGACCGGACGTAATGTACTACCTGTAAGACCATATACTTCCGATTTCTCGTAAATATATAAGCTGTAGAATTGCTAACATGTTTCCCTCGCCGCAGCCCTTTCGGAACCTACCAACGTCGCTACGGCGGATACGGCTGTTGGTACTAACAGAACTTAATTATATTTTTTCACCGTATCTCGCTCTCACAAATCTACCAACCGATAGTCACGAGGTCACTTCCGGTTTTCCTGTATCAATTATCACAGATCTAATCTTACAAAACGGTGGTTTACATTGAAATAACATAAACCTACTAAATCTCACTACAAAGAAATTCCACCTGTATGCAGTATTTATACAATTTCAAACGCACCACATTGAATGCGCATGCAAAGCGTTATCGTCTTTGAAATATTACCCGTGCACGCGGTTTGGCCATTAGGAAAGTCGGATGGATGGTTGCGTAGATCTTTTCTTCATCTGCGAATAAATCACTGTCAGCTGTGATGCTATTCACGAAAATGCTTCGAGTACGTATACCTTGCCGAGAAAAAATTTGTATCAAATGACGCATAGAACGACACGTTTGATTTCAACTCCTTTTTTGGATGCGATGAAAAGCAGCGAAGAGCAAATAGACTTCGGCGGCTGGTCAACTTATCTATGAATGAAGTTTACACCATGTGGTTTACAGGTACTCTTCCACGCCGTTTCGAATTTTAAAAGCTAGACTTTATGCAGATCCCATTAAAACGAACGACAAATTATGCCAAACGTTGAAGAAATTACTCTGTAGGATGGAAAACTTAGTATTTGATAGATATTACACATTATACGTTCTACAGGTAATGTGATCTCCACTCCATCGCTTGCCGTCTACCGTGTAAAAGTTGATCAAACAAAGACTCGAGCTGGCGTTGGAATGTGAGTTCCACATTTTCACCATTTGCACCATGTAACGAGTTTTGATGTGTAGGACAGATTAATTGCCATTCACATTTTCCCCAGTCCCTAATCTAGTATGCCCTACATATATACGACTACTTGGAACGTTTGATTGTCAACAGATTCATATACGTAGGCATGTATCTAAAATTTATTGGTTTCATTTGCGCTGTAATGCGAAACACTTACCGCTATAATCTTTGTCAGTTAAAATATATACACCGGATTACAATAACCTTATACTCAGAACTTGACTACTTAATCAATTTTGTGTTATTAATCGTACAAAACTCTGATGTATTTATAAGTAATTATAATTTGAGGTCGTTCCAACCGGCAGTTATCACTTATCGCACAGGACTGCGCGTCTCACGTCTGACTGCACAAAGGGCAGAACCACTTCTGTCGAATTCGTTGGTAATGGGAATTTTTTGGAAACCAGGGCGTACAACTATTTACTTTACTCCTGTCTTTCACTGATAGTAAAGAAATGCGGTTCGACTGTACGGAAATCAGTTCTACAGTGCAAATGTTCATTAGAATATGTTCTACGCACTCCTTTCTACAGAAATATTTTTCCACAGAATATTTTTGTACAGAGGAATTCGAAATTCACATCAGTAATAATCCTGCATGAATTATTCTACAGGAGAATTGTTCTACAAAATATTTTCCTTCAGATTGTGTTTTACACAACGCACGTTCCGAGTAATCATCGAATCGTGAAAATAATACATCTAATCATCAATTCCGTACATTCCGATTTCATTCGATTTAATTTAATCTAATTTGATGTAAATTATTTGAGTTGAATTTATGTGTGTGTTAAACGTGTGCTATGTCGAACGGTTATTGTGTTGGATGGTGAAACTCGAAAATTATTTTGTAGAACAATTCTACTGTAGAATAATTTATGCAGGATTATTTCTGATGTGAATCTCGAATTCCGTTCTGTAGGAAAATTATATTCTAGAGATAAATATTTCTGTAGAAACGAGTCTGTACAAGATATTCTGCAGAACGTTTGCTCTGTAGAACTGATTTCTGTAGAATCGATTCTCCCCCATAGAAAAGTAATACAGTGCCATGCAGGCACGCGTGTGACACATGAATCAATGGACACATTGTACTATACATTTTTAGTCTTAATACGTTTATTACAATGATGCCAGATTTATACAAATTAATTATGACCGGAATTTTCTACGTTTAGCCATATAATAATACCTTTTAAAGATCGAATTTATGCTATACCGAATTGCAACTGCCGCTATTACTGGTGAAATTAACACGTCTTCAGGATTGTAGAGTATTGACATTTTTATAACGTTTTGCATCTCGAATACTTCAGCATTATCCTTTTGTCGGTACTCAATTTCTATACGACTGACGCGTTTGGATTGTATGCTTATCATTAGCTATTAAAGCCAGGAATACAGGAGTGCTTGATTTAAGAGGAAACTGTGGTTATTTCGAGGCATAATACGAGTATACATATGTATTATGTAATGCGTATCCTTCAAGGTTTCTGCATATTTTTTAAATAATTCCTAGAAACAAATACCGCAGGTACCCCTGTTTATGTAATTGTATTTATTGTCAGACTTGTCTTCAACTTGTGTATATTATGCTGCGCGTACAAACGAATGCACGAAACATTAGGTAGCGGTACGGTACTTTATTCAAAATCGTGTAATGAGTTTTTTATATCTCCAATAACGAGATATAGTAAATGCATCGATCGGTCCGACGTCTATTTATTTATAGAGCATACATTCATTATAATTCAATACATCATACAAATATGGTAGAAAACGGGAGCTATATGTAACCAATACATTGTATATAATTAATTTTCTGCACATATTGTTCATTACCTTATAGTGCAATAGTCCCGGTCGCAACCCGTACCCGCGAATATAAATATGATTTTCCGCCGAGTATTCCACATTAATTGGACTCGCGGTATCGCGGTTGAATAAACGGTTTCGTCTATTTTTCGGATTTCTTGTTTTCACCGAGTAATGAAATGTTATTTCCTTGAATAAATCCAGCTACAGCTACTCTCACGTAATGGTAACATATTGCGTATTATTAAGAATGGGGGGAAAATCACGAAAGTTGCGCGAGTGGTCAAAAGTATTTGTGTCAACATAATAAAAGTCATGCTCGCACGTGCTATAACAAGGACTTTTATGGTGAGAGAGTGGAATCATTGCGGAATGGTGAAGAACCCCTTGAGCTCGCCTATTATTTCCTGTATAGTACGGTATATCAATTGAAATAAGTCGTCGTATCCCTGCAGCCACCGTGCAAGTTATTATGCGCGATGTTTGTAAAAGTCTAATTGTAAGACGCGTATGACGGAGATGGGATAAAGGGCTAAGATAAACGACAGGAATATCCTAAACCGTCCGCTGGGATCTAGAATACGTTGAAGAAGAAATCGTTTGCCACGTTTTGTTACGACTTTCCTTTCTTGAACCGCTGTCTCGCCTGAGCTTTACTATATTTCGGATGCTTGTCCCTGTCTTCATTGCTCATCTGCTCCTGCTGCGAGTCCTCCGGTTCTTCCTTGCTGCCCTCGAGGAGATCCACCGGCGGCTCAAGCAGCGACCGTCTTTGACATTTTACGAAATAACGGCAACCCTTCGCGATCCCAAATCCGAGCATGGCGATGGCGATGGTAAGCAGAGCCATCAGTAAAGGGTGCTAAATGCAGATATTCGATAGTTAAGCAAATTTTCAACCGGTTACTCGAAGTTGCAGGTTTGAAGAAAATATTTGATTCTTGCTCGCTTACGACCTTTTCTTATAAATTCCTCTGAAAATGAACGCGCAGATTGAAGACTTGCTGATTGTGAGGTATATTTTTTTTCTTGTATATAGATAGTCCATTATTTTCCAAGAACTTGAATGTATAGAACGAGACTTTTAGGTTTTACAATTCAAATTTCCAGTGAAATAAATTCTTAGCTATAAAACAGATCGCCGATTCACATATTTCATCTATTGTTTTAATAGGACGTTACGATCACCGACGTGATAAATATTTACATCAAAATTTATTCCCTGCCTGTGATGTAGATGCTAGAGTATCAGCGGCAACTTGACATGGCGGATTGTTTTGCTTTGCAGATGATTGAGACGATTGAATCGCGATTCGAAAACAAAGCCTGCGCTCGTAGCATAAAATAAATATCACGAAGAATAATGCAGTAGACATGGCGACTGAACCCGACTAATTCTAATTGGAATCGAATTTTCATTACTCGTAAATTGTGTAAGTTGTAGGCATGTACGCCTATAAAACTCTGACAATTCGATCGATTACTTACAGAATGTAGAACTTGATAGGTCGGCTCGTTTTTCAGTAATCAAATTGACAATTAGAATAGATTACTTTTCAATGCGTTCGCTCAATTTCGATAATATACTTTAATTTACTTTAATCGCGAAAGTAGTTCTTCGTCCCATTTACCATTTTTTTTCACAATGCTAACTATCAGACTTGACAGAACGTATTCAAGATCGAACGCAGAATAACGCAGTGTTACAATAAGCGCTAGTATTACGCAATCGCTCTGTAGAGAATGTTGAGCACTGTAATAGTTGCTTTTTAAATCGATTACATACACGCTCAGTCATTAAACCATAAAGATCATACACTCACACTTCTGACATGGCTAAAATGCATATAGCAAACGAATATTTATCTATTTCCAGGTGCACGGATTCAGAGTTCTGTCAACTCTTGTTTCTCTTCGTACGCATTTTAGTATACTAAAGTGCTGAAAATGTTTGCAAATCTATAAACATTTATAGGAAGAAATTTACTTTGGGAATTTATTATCTCTGATCATGTGTAATGATGAGTAATTAGAGAAGAATTGTAAATTCAAAGAGAAAATTAGTCAAGAGATTGAAAGGATTCGTTTACATTATTTCAAATTATGATTTCTGTGTCTCCCTATGCAATATATATAAGTAGTTAGCTCGGAATATAACTGAGCTAATCACGCGTGATTCGATCTACAAACATCTCGTTCTCCAAAGCTGTATGCGCACTAAGTTCCTCACGTATAGCGTCAATATACGTATACGATGTTGCAAAGTTGTGAATCATTGATTTGATTTAATTAGGGTAAAAACTTGATTTCATCATTGTCCTACGCATAGAGATCCCACTCTATACCAGTGGAAGAGAGAGATGGATATCGGCGTGTTCTTCTCTGCACGCCACAATTCAACACGTAGATAGATAGCCGTAGATTAGGTATATATTTACATAAATGTATATTACGTACTAATCTCTCTCAACAAGTGCGTGCTGTACGCGTATGCATGTCTGTATCACGAATGCGAATTTATACACGCGTTCAAACTGCGGAGAGGAGGTATGTTGCACGTGTCCGCGGTAAGCTCGTCTTATAAACTCCCGAGTCTCGGGGATAAAAGGGAACAACTTGAGTACAATACCGGTGACAACGGGCCGTTAAACATCGTGTAGATAAATTTAGGACCTAGGTCATTGTTTTACCTACCGTTAAGGTCGGTTTGTTAGTGAAGACGTAATCGGCAATCACCACGATGACACCGAGTATTATTCCCACCCCAGCACCCAGCCAAGGTATCTGTTGGTCGGCTGAAATGATTATGCAAAACCAGTTTCACTATCCAAGCGGTATACATGTGTGTGTATACATATATATATATATATACGGGACTTCGTAACCATCGAATTACGAGGAAAGTTTATTCGCGATCTATACTAAAACCGAGAATCAAAACGCCACGTGATAGGCAAGCCTGAACATAAAGTGAAATTATTATTTGTCAGGATACGTGGGGCAGACGTGTGATATTTTTGGGAAGTATTTATGCGGCATTCGTGTAGCTATATAGAGAATCCAGACGAACTTTTCGTCTACCTTTCTTTTTCCGTCTGTATCAACATCTAGTTCGACAATTGATGTACAGACGGATACACGTCATATTTACGTCAAGTGGTGCAGTCTTATACCTCTCCTGTCTTTGATGAGCTGTTTCGAAGCCCTTTTCATGGCGTCTAGAATACTGGGGTCATTTGGCTGCAAGCTCAGAGCCTTACTGTAGGACTGGAGAGCTTCGCTAAACCGAAAGGTCTGTGATTCGACTTCCGCCTTACGGTAGTAACCCTGGAACAAACAGAGGAGATTATTATAAATAGCTAGAGCCTCGGTGGGGGGTTGCACGAATTGCGATCGAAAGGGTTCTGGTTCTCGCCTTTGTCCAATCGGGTTTCAGCTGAATGGTCATGATCGCGTCTTCCATGGCAAAGTGGTACTGCTGCATTTTCAAAAACACCAATGACCGGTTGCTGTACAACGAATAGTTTTTGGGGTCCAGTTTGATCGCGTGCGTATAATGGAACATCGCTTCGGCATATTTTTGCTCCTTAACGCACGCGTTACCTTGTTCCTTCAAGGATTGTACCTGAAAATATGACAGAGTATGATTTTTATACTTATATACATGAGAGATCCTTTGCCTCGGCTAGTTCGACGTGTCGAATTATTATTTTATCTAGGCGTACAATTCAACGTATTTATATCCGCAGCTAATTGAATTTAATGAGCGATGCCCGAGTGAAATTTATCCCTTATTTCGTTAACATTTAATTGCAGGTATCGGTCGTAGGATGAAAACTCATACGTACAGACACGTAGTAATGAAACAGTGCGGCGGCCGATTAGCCGCAAATTAAAAGCGTTGCGATTCCGATATGATTTCGTTTTTCGAAGCATGTCTACAATATCGCATAACCACGTCAGGTGCGCATACGGAATACAATGTAATAAGATACGAGTATAATAAATACATGTTTAATTCTTTCTAGGACCGCAAATCGGTGAAACTTTCTATTCGGTGGTTTGAATGGAAAGAAATTGATGTAACAAAGTGTGAAAACCTGCCGGTTGTCACAATGGGATTTAAATAATATATATGATAGCTAAAAAGCGAGTCACGTATATAACAGCACTGCAATTCGTACATAACTAGAATATCTCACCTCAGTTTCACGGCTGGCAGCCATTCTCGAGATAATTTGATATCACGGTGGTTAATGTAGTGCTTGCGTAGCAGTGGGGCTGCTTTCAAATTGAATTAACCATCGAATATCGTTCGAAATATCGTCAACCCTGCCGGAAAATAATGA
The DNA here is from genome assembly GCF_021901455.1 of Neodiprion lecontei. Taxonomy (NCBI): domain Eukaryota; kingdom Metazoa; phylum Arthropoda; class Insecta; order Hymenoptera; family Diprionidae; genus Neodiprion; species Neodiprion lecontei. The sequence goes on from NC_060265.1 coordinate 23,780,525, forward strand.
TCAACAATGCCGAGGTGCAGACGACATCTTGGCCGGCCATCAAACCCGTATAGCTCGATGCTCTTAATACGCATGCTTGAAGTCGGCGGCCTTGCGCATGTCCGTTCGCAGCATTTCGAATGGCATCGGGTGGCGAACTTCTCGACGGTAGGTTGTTAGGTACGAAGGTACAATGCTTAATTAATCTCTTGCAGAGTTTTATCAGCGCGAGCTCTCTCGTACAAGTGTATAAACTATGTAGAAACGACTTGGAACTATCTAAAACTTTATTGGAATATGCTGTTTCAAAAGACAATGAAAATTGTCGTACGTTTCTACATATTTTATGTCATGCTAGATTTACGAGGCTTGAGAAACGAGGATTTCATCAGAATCTACAGTTTTATTAGACGTTTTTCTCTCGCTCGTTTATATAAAGGATTTATACAAAAATGTTTATCGAATAATGTAGACTCGCGGTTATTTCCATCATTATTTTTAATGATATCTTCATTTCATACAAATTAAGTGGGGAGTTATAATACAAACTTAAAATATATACATCAATATCTCGTGAAACTTTTCAATAACTATTCAACTCATCCATTAAATCCATATGCGATATAGATCTATTCGATTCATCAATATATAGAAACTTATATGCATATACATATACATACACACACACAAATATATATATATATATATATATATATATGTATATATATATACACACATATAATTTGTCAATAGGCATACATACAATTATACTGTGCAATGAACCTGACAAGTAATTTGAATAAGTATTCAATTATCTATAGTCATCAGCTGCTGCTCTCGCTGCAATGTAGGAGACTATACATAAGGATTTGGGCAGAGCAGATCGAGAATTAGACTAATCGTAAATCATTATATGCATGTATCACAACACAGTACCATATAATACCCATGTATATATTTTTTTTATACATATATATATATATATATATATAATATTAAAAATGATTGGGCGGCGTTGTCGTCTTATTTTTATTTATATTTTTATTCTAAAAACCCGATCGACTTGATACTTCGAAAACACACACTCGCAATATCAATAGCTGTCTGAGCTTATCGATCGCCAATTGTGTATCCATGTAGTAAAGCATACGTATATCGTTTTCGGCGTATGATTTTTCACCCTCGTTTCGCACACAATTTTTTCTACGTATAATAAATCGAAAAGATAAAAGTGACACAATTAGCAGAGAGAATGTTGTTTTTTTTTCTTTTTTTTTTCTTTTTTTTTAATAACACAAAAGTGTGTAATCATCTCGAAATATTCTGCCCAAAGCCGTACGTATATCATGTTTATGCACAATCCACACTAGGTGTCGTTTAACTTGCGTTATCCTGAACCGTAAATTTTCTCGCTTAAAATACATTTTATGAATTTTTTTTTTACTTGTTTGTAATTTTTTATTTTCACATGTGTGGTTTTTATGTTCATCACATGTATAGTAATATGCAAATCCTCGAATAAAACAGAAGCACATATACAAAAACGCATATATAGTTGAGAATGAAGAGATTGAGAAGCATAGAACGGGTGAAAATATACATTATATATAAACGGTAAACGGTTGAATAAACTTTCGACATAAATTATTGCAGCAATCGTCGTGAATATTAATTCACCAATAATTATCTCTGTAACGGAGGCGCAAACCCTGTAAACTATTTCTTCACAGTTTAGAGCTACACAATCATGAGAACGTTAAATATCTTTACGAAATTGTACGAAAGCATGTGAGCTGCTAGTATAGATGATACGTACACGCATGTCTCGTGCAAGCTCTCGTACAAGAACAGTAACGTTGAATATTCTGTGTTCCAGATTTTATGCACAAACGGCGTGTTCCACGAGTTTTCAAATTATGTATCCTGGTATACATACACATGCGTATAAAGTGTAATGACCTCCTACCGCACCCCATTGCCCATTGCCCATTGCCCGATATTCATCTCCTTGTTGTACTGTACCGTATATTGTGTGTTTACAGCATTTGATAAATATTTTTTTGTCCCTGGTTTATTCAGCCGTTTAAAGCATAATATAATTTAACGTAAGTACGATACGATCGATTGAATGCTTTGAGACGTTCGAAAATTAATAGAAACATGTAGGTACATACATACGTACATGTCTACGGTGGTTGCTTCTATCGTGATCATTCTCCACATAATAATTATCTTTTTATTATAATATATAATCTTTATTTATTTATTCAATTAATTAATGAATATAATATAGGTAATAATTGCAAATACAACTATATAGGTATAGATATACGACGAAGATACGAGCGTTTGTCAGGGAGCAATGCAGTCGTCATAAATATATAAGAGTCGGTCGGTACATAACTATATAATATATAGCGTAAGTAGTACGTTGTATATAATATAAGATATATCAGATACAACGTATGATTTGCTTCTACTCGCTTGCGTTATTATCAATTATTGGTAGATATACAAGTGAATTACGGTCACGCACGCACGCATTCCCTTTCGATTTACACGGCTTCAAGGGGGGGGGGGGCAAGGGGGTAACGATATGCAGACGATGAAAGTTGACAGAGGTGGACAAGTGTTAGAACTATCCGGGGTTCTTTCATATCTTCTACGTATGAATATATGTACAGTAACGTAGTTTGTGTTTCTATCATATAGGTACATAGACGCATATATGTGTAATGCATACAAATGTAGTGTAATAATGATTTCAGGGAGTTCTCTACCGGGTGTCAGGAGGCCCGGATTATTTTAATACAATATATAAGAAAAATTAATTAAACGTATATACGGTGGAAATGAAAATTCAAGACGTAATTAAATTCGTGTCGTACGGTTAGCGTACGAATTGTATATAAATGTATAACAGAACGAATTTACCCACGAAAACTTCAGGTTGAAACAAAACCGGTAGTACAATGGTAGCTCTAGTTATATTATGCACCACGGCCCCCATCATTTAATTATTGAAAGGAAATGCATGTGTAAATATAATATTATGTATATAATTATGTATATACACACAGATATATATATATACACACATAACAGCATCACAGTCAAAAATATAATATTACAACATTGGGCATATTTAATTTTCATTTCCGCGCTGTCGAACTTTATATAGTTAAATTTAGATGCCAAAACAAATTGTGTCCACCATTTTAAAAAATATCATTTTCAACGAAAATTATATCAACATCGTTTCAACGCTTATACACTAGTCACATGTACGTCAATACACCATTCACTTTTCGGCACGGGTCAGTTTTCTTTTTTTTTTATTTTTCTCTTTTTGTTTTCATTTTTCGGCAAATATTATCTCCACCCCAATTTTCATAATTTTCGATTATTCAGTCCTGACCTTTGCGAAGCTTTTGAAGATTAATTCATCATTTTATTCTTTTGTCTGTTTGAAAACTTCAAATGTTAAGCCTGTTTGAGCTTAGACATTGAAATCATATTTTTGAACCAACCACGAGCAAAAATTTATTTCTACGTCGTATAAACTAATACGATTCGTATATATAATTTTAAATTTCGTGCGTCTAGTGGTTAATTCAAACGACGTGGCACACCTGTATAACCGCGATGAACGCAAGATTCAAACAAAATGAGTAAAATAAACAACAATGTCTCGAAGAGTATTAAAAGAAAAGATAAAAAAAACAAATTCGAAATTGACCTTACGACAGTCAGCGTTTAAAAAAAAAAAAAAGTACGCGATAGCGAACGTCGGAAAACAGACCATTAATTTAAGGAGCAATCATACCTGCGGTAAAATTAACAATACATATTTATCTCTAAAGTACAACGCTGCTTTCGTAAGATTCGTACATAATACAAATTTTTAACTTTACACGGAATAATTGGCCGCTGGTCACGCAGAAAAGGTAACTACTAACTAATAAGTGGTAATAAAACATCGATACAATTTGTGGAAGTGATCCCCCTTTCTGCGTCATTGAATACGTCCAATCCTCTATCAATTATTAACTACTTAATGCACTTGACTTGGTAAAATGGTACATCATAACATTACATTACATGTTAATAAATTTTACACGCGATTATGTACTTGTATAAAAATTAACAGAATAAGGGCATGCCAGTTGCGGGTTGTTCGTTTTTCGTGAATCATTTCACCACCTCTATATGCTACGAATATCATACAATTTTTTTTCCTTTCTTCAGTTTTTCTCACGCAACGTACATTTTACTTAGGTATCTAAGATTGGCTAATAATTTTCATATTTCTTTCTATATTTTATTCTTATTTATTCCCTGCACTCCGAAAGCTGCAAGAATTTTATACTTTTGAGCCACTAAATAGTTCCTTATTATGTACAGTATCTAGGAAAAACTTTGCTGTCACTATCAACTTCACCTTTTTAAATGCTTCCACAATTTAACAGGTCAATCAAGTGTTAAATACTTCTATTTAACACAAAGCTTTGAAACATTCTTTTCTTTATTTCATAATAATAATAGTATAAAAGTTCTGGCAAGAAATTTACACCAATTTCAATATAAATATATAATAAATTACGTGAAATAAAGTATACAAATTTCGATTGTTTTTAGGATTTTTTTTTCATTCAGACAAACTCGAACAAGTTGCCAGTTAAAAATAGAACCTTTGTTCTTGAGGCATTCGCTGTGCAAGGTTTGTTCCCACAAAAAGACTCATACATTGTTCATTTGACTCATACGATCGAATGAGAACAATTGATTCTGAAGAGTTCGGCTTAGATGCAAGCGAATTTCCTATAACAATCTTTTATTCCGCACTTCTTACAAGAGGACAATGGCTATATTGGCACACGATTAAATTTAAGTTTATGCTGTTAGATTAGGCATGTACATGCAAATACATTTTGTTCTTTAAATTATCTCACCTTTTGATTAAATTTTGGAATTGTGTAAGATCTTCTTGTCCGGATTTTCTAACTCTCAAAAATCAATGAACTCATTCGTATCTGCAAACATTATATCGTTAGATATAGAAACAAAATATCTTTGCATCCATATTATAGCATGCTAATCATTGTCGTGGTGACGCTATATCCGTATAGTAAGCTATTCATACTTTTCAGGCACAAAAAATTCTAAAATGCTAATTTGTATCTTCTAAGTGTTAACGAATTATTACAGTTTTATTATTATGTATGTGCTTGTCTGACGAGTAAAGTACAGGTTAAGAATTTTCATTGGAATACACATATGCATATAACGATAATAATGATAGTATAATAATAAAATTAATAACAGCATAGTACGCACCAGCACACCCCTGTACCTTCTCTCTTTACGCGATATTCTAAAAAGGACGTCACGCACAGGGAAACAATATCTAATTCATTATTATAATCCGAATATGTAATTCCCTTTATAAAGTCTGTGTATGTATAAATGGCCTACAATTATTTAAACTGCTTTCCTCTTTTAATCTTTTAATACGTTTTTTTTTTTTTTCGTTTTCTTTTTTTGATCAGTAATCTCCGTCCTGTCACGCTTGCTAAAATGTATTTTATTTCGTAAAAGAAGGATATGACGAGCAAGTGGTTTGAATTGAGAATTGATGATTGGAAAATTTGACCAAGTATCGTTAGATTTCTTTCTATTCTACAGATTTCGTAATTCAACTATTCAGCTGAACAACAGAAGTATAGAAGATGTAACTTTCTAATTTTAGGTATAGTTCTCGTCTTCTGGCATACTCTAGTTTGCTGTTTTGGTATCTGTATACAATCATTGTTTATATTTCTACATTTCTCTCTCTACAATTGGCACTTGATAAATCTTTTTGTCTCGTATGTATGAAAAGTTTTCTATAAAGTTTTACCATTCACCAAACAAACGTGAACTATTTATTTGTAGAACTTTGATATGATTATAATACTTGAATTTCCGTATTAATTACAGCTATATAAAAGTGTTGCGTGTTATTTTGCAAACAATACTTTCAAGCACAGAGATTAGATCGAATTCCATCTTGTGGATCGATGAAAGTCTAATGCCCAATTAATATTTGCATTCTGTTTTGTCAAAAAGTAAGCGATTCAATCATCAAGGCAATGATTACCAAGCTGTATAACAGGAGTGAAAAAAATAAGCTTGTCAGGCAATACAAGTAGTGAACTTATGGGAAGATAATCATAATTTTTTTCAAGAGGAAGCACCGTAGATATTTTCAACTATGACTCACTAGCTATTTCGCCAAATTACGCGAACTTCGGTGCTACCTATATCCTCATAGCGACATATCTATTTCACAATGAGTAATGATCGTGATTACACACATCTTTGTTATATAAACGGGATGCAATAAGTGTTGACTTTGTCGGTGTGGTAACTAGTTTTACTTAACGTCAATTCGGTGGAACCTATTTACCGAGTTCGGTGATTGTGTCCCATTGCCTATCCAAGTATTTTTCTTTTTTTAATCGTAAGGTGTGCGCAACAAAAGTCTTCGGCACTTCAAGATAGACAGAGCATAATTACCGATCTCAGCCACTATAACCATGTATGACACAGTGTCGTGGGTGTTAACTGGTGAATTGAATTTCAAATATCCCGTTTTTGTGACAGGTATATACCTATTAGTTGTGCTTCACTGAACCGGGTGTCAAACGAGTGAACCCTCGCTTAAGGCACGACGATTGTTGATTGGAAAGATAGAAAAATCAAGAGAAGACGAGAATTCTTGTTTCAATAGTGTTTTATTAACTTGCAATGCAAAAATTACGAATTAAAGTTACCCTTCAAGAGAATATATTATTATGCACCCATTATTGTTTACTTTTTATTTCATTTTACTTTATTTTATACATTTTTTTTATTCCTTTAATTTGTATTTTTTTTTGATGTTTTTTTTTTTTGTTTTTTTTTTCGTTTTTAAATCATGTTTTGTGTTTTTGTTTCTTTTCTCGTACGCACTTGGTTAGTGATACATTTGTTTAACATATTTATAAATAATATTATAAGTGAAATCACTTCTTTTTTTTACGTTTGCCATTTTTTCTATACACACGTTCAAGCACTGTGCCATACATTTCTATACGTTTAGTCACTTTTCATTGTTGCATGTAATATCCAACATGTTTAATTTTAGTAAATTGTCCTCTGAGTTCAATATTGAACAGCAGATGCTGCCATAATAAAATATAACAAACGTCAAATTTTTTGATGTATATGCATATCAACATAACACTTGCTTCTAAGTAAAACGTAAACACATCATGTAACATAGTAAAATTTGAGTAACGTAACATTGTTTTTGTTTTGAATCGCCATTATCTGTGAACGATACTAGGCTAAGCTGGCCATACTAGGTATATCGTATCGTTGCCCCAATCGTCAATGAAAACTTCAATCACTTGTAGTAACGCCGTCATTGATATAAATTTGGAACGTTTGATGCAATTATAAATTGACTAATATTCACCAACATAAAACCATAAATTCCAACACTGGTTTGGAGATAATAACATTATTTTACTGTACAAGCCTTAAATATGGTCTACTTATTACAGATAATTGAAGTAGATAGAATGGCCGAAAATTGTCAACGTGAAATTTTCAACAAAATTAAAAGGAGAATCCGGTATTTATCCGAAACTTTTTAAAGCTAATTTTTTAGTGGAAGGTTCCGTCAACGGAGGAAAAAGAAGAAGAAAGGGCAAGCACAATTCATAAATCCCACAAGAACAGTTGGATTGGAACCGATGACATGGAAAGGCCAACTTACCCTTGAAACTCATCAAGCTAATTGCATATTTTGCATGTCTTTCATGTTTTATCGCGAGTCTGCGTCTCTATAATATCACAGAATACCAGAGAGAGAGTAAATCCTTTAGATGCGCATGGAACGACACATGAGCATTTGTCAAACGATAAAACGCCCCTGAATTTGTTTCGTAAAAAGAATATCTTGTTTAGGTACGGGCATAAAGTAATCAGATATTCACAGATTGAAAAGAAAAAGTTAATTACAAGGTCATGTGGATCTTTTTTGATATTTTACTATTTTTAATATTTGGCACAGAGTGTGATCAATGCTTATCACCGCGTTCACCTATTTCCAGTTTTCTGTGATAAATATACCGGCTAGTGAATTTTCATCTAATCAATAATGATAATAATAATTATAATAATTACACAACAAAATATTATTTAAAAGTGAAACATCACGGTTTGCCTGTACATATGCATCATCAAATGATCAATCATTAAACTAGCTCGATATTCTTCTCGAAATTGATGTTATCATGAATTACATTGAATATTATTATTTATTATTAACTATCGTTAAGATTATTAAAATATTTATATTACTCAATATGCACAATCTGGACACAAATCACAAGCTTTGTTTACTTCTCCTATTATTCAATCGTTAATTCCCCTCTTCCTCAGCGGACTCTAGAGATTCCGAGTGATTTCGGTAATTGTGTTTCCCATTAAGGAAATCCCCACTCACTTCAACGGATAACTGTGTTTTTACTCTCAGTTTGGCATTTGGTGGCTAAGCCAGTGGCTTCGGAATTTCTGTATCTGTCGTGTCGGTGATACTTTTAAATATTACTGTTATCCTATTTCATGATACGGAACATGTCAGTGTATTATTAGTATGTTTTGTTGAAGAATGAAAATTTCCTTTTGTAAAACAAACCTTCAAACTTTGTCATATGTATAAAAAGAACTAGTTTTTTTTAGCATTAAAAAAAGGATATAGCAACGAAATGCTGGTGGCCTACTCTTAGCAGACCTCTGTTTTGGATCAGCGATTAGTTTGATATGGTAAAATTAACGATTTATAGATTTTGATATTCGTGGGATTATAATTTTGAAAATTGTAGTTCTTTACTTATTATATGTTTTCGCAACTTCATATGTCATTCTTTTTATTTTTGTGTTTAGTTTTTGGCTGAACTGCTTACGAATTTATTAGCTTTATCCTCAGACTCTCACTCGCATAACTACTGGACACTTTTGGACGCGCGTATTATATTATTTATAGCTTAGTATTTTTCTCTGGACAGTCTTGGACGTAGACGCAGTTTATTATACGATAGAGGACAGAGTCCTTTCTTTTTCTTTATATGATAGGATTGTCTTTCGTGCTTGGTAATTGCTTTGTGAATTACGTATCCAGTTACATATAACGAATACTTTTTCGCTGTTACCGGATATACAATATCAAACCTTGCCAAACATTGCCTAACAAGTGGATCCCGTTGTTCTTACATGGATGCAGTTGAGCAGAATCTATGGCCTCTGTTTTAAAATCAAATACGAAAGTAGTGAGCATTTTGGGGTAAGTTAAAAATGCCGTGACAAAAACAGCTCAAACCGTTGCAATGTCTTCGGGGACGTCTCTGCAGGAACAATTTTAGTTAACCTTGGAGTTTGCCGAGAAAATGCACACTTGGCAATAACGTCGACAGCAGCGTATTAACAACCGAGAAGAATAGAAGGGATAAGTGTTTGAGCTTATGTCAGTAGTGCAAACTGCTTGCACCCCCACCGCCACATTGAGAATCAAATTCTTGTACCAGCCGCTTTATGTGACTCAGCTTGTCGTGGAGATAGTGAAACCGCTTCTTGGTCTGCTGATGATCCGGATCATTTTTGATCGCGTTATACTCGGTGAATATTTGGCTCTTGATTTCCTGCACATAAAGATAATACTTCATTGTAAAATCATCCTAAAATTCCTACGCCTCGATGAAAGCTTCAATAATTCAATGGGCTTCTATTTTCAGTGCAGTTTGCCGTTTGGTGAAGAATTTATTGAAGACGTTCTTTGAACAAAGCAAAAAATTCCAATGATTTCCAATTTCAACGGACTTAGATCCCAAAATTTGCGATGTGACCCCAAGTAGCATACAATATCTTGTAGGATAAAAAAATTTCAGATCACTTGAGAACACTTTTGTGCTTATCACAGATTGTCACGAATAACAAGATGGATATGTACATAATGTATTGTTATATAAAATGCAAGGAAATGTAAATTTTCCCAACTTAACATTATACAACTATAGGCTGAGCATTACGAATAAGGAATTAAACTGACCGAATATCTAGTCTCGTTTCCAGATTGACGCTCTTTCCTTAAAAGTTCTTCAAGCTGTGCAAATCGTTTCGAAACCTTGGTCACTTGCGTGTGTAAAAGCCTGTACTCATCGTAGTCCGCACTAAACTCTGCCTTGTAACGTCTTTTTTGCTCGCTGCTGCTGATTGTCGTGAAGTACCTGTTGTACAATGTATATTGTGATGTAAAAAAATTTCAATTAAACTAATTATAGAAAGATATCGAAGGTTTCAGTAAAGCGGTGTAACGAGCAAAATTGAAATCTCTACTACTGTAGAACATACCAGCTTTACTGATTTTTTCACGAATAATCATACGACATTTTGCGAACAGATAGGGTAATTTAAAATTGACAAAATTCTAATTACAAGAAAATTTTATGCAATAGTAACTTACGTGACATAGTCTGCAACTTCCGGTGCGTTGCTGATCCCGGGTTGGAGGGGTGATGTATGCCCAGATCCCAAGTTAACATGCCCTGAATTGCCACTTGTATTTCCGACGTAACTATTGCCACTGTAAGTCGTAACTTCATAATTCGAAGATCCACCACTATTTACACTTCTGCCCCGTTCTCTCTCGCGCTCCCTTTCTCTTTCTCGTTCCCTCTCCCTCTCCCTCTCGCGCTCTCTCTCCCTCTCCCTTTCTCTCTCCCTCTCTCTCTCTCGTTCTCTCTCCCTTTCCCTCTCTCTTTCCCTCCCTCGGTCATCCCTATCTCGCCTATCACTGGCGTTCGGACTACCCCCGAAGCTGGCACCACCACTCCCTCGCACAAAATTCACAACACCGCTATCAACACTGCTCAATTTATTACTGTTACCATTATGGTTATTTATAACGTTATTATGGGTTAGACTACTATGCGAATTATGGCTGTTTAGATTGCTAGACGCGCTATGAATGTCCTCACAGTCACTGGATGGCGTCAGGCACGATTTGCTGACACCGTAGCTGCTTCGAAGCACATCACTGTTTGTTCTCTCCGTACGATAATCGCGTTCGCGTTGCTGTCTTGGATCCCAGCTGTTGCTATTACTACCACCACCACCACCACCACCACCTGATGTCCTTCCGTTGTCCACAGCAGCCGATCCATTGTTGCTCGTTGTAGAAATACTCGTTTCTGGTTTACGGTAGTGAGATATCCGAGGTCTCTTGGTTGGTAGCCCGTCATTTCCTTGGAAGTAGCCTGGTCTCTTTGAGCTCATTATACTCGGAGGTGGCGCTGTTATCCCTGGAGGTGAGCCTGGATGCGTAGAGTTTGGCGACTGACCGCTACCTGTTGAAACAAAATAAAAATCAAATGAGTTTATTCATCTTTTTCGATAATTCTTCGTCGAAACCAATTGAATGATTCAATATTCAAATCGTGTTCAAAACTTGTGAATGGAAAGATATAAGTCTTTATCTAATAAAATTGATTGAGATAAACGTTTAAAAATTAACAAGCCTCATTGAAATTTTTCGTAACAATCAGTATCATTTGTTTAATGTTGTTTCAGTCTTACACTTCCTTAGTCGACAGCATCAAGTGTCGGGTATCAAATTTTATTTTTTGAAATTTTGACCATGCCTAACATTCTACACATCCGAATTGACGTATCCTCGAATTATACAATCGCTGAAGCAACAGGTATGCTTCTGTTCTCCGCAATAAGAAATAATTTCAGTTTTATGAAAGAATTACGGTAATATTACCAAATTTATTTCAGGTTTAGTAACTTAGGCCTAATAACGGCTGATGTGCAATTTATCCTATTTTTAGTGAGTGAACATCGCTTACCACAAGAGCCCCCATCACTGGAGCCTGGTGGAGTTAGGTTTTGCGGTTTACGACGTTTCAACATTGTCTTCTCCTGTTCGGTGTAATAGGGCCAATCCTCTTGCACGTCATTCCACACGTGCCGATGCAGATGATAAGTATTATCTCGCATGTAAGCTACCTGCTTCAGCACCGTTGTAATTATACTTTTTTCACGGTCTTTGATACCCTCTGAAAGAAAAATACAATATCAAATGTTGCATTTGCATACATTTAATTTCTTTTCTATGATCATATTTGAACCTGCACGATAAATAAGAATTACAAAATGTCTAATCTACCTTCTTGAAAGGAAAATTCCAACCCCAGATTACTACCGTGTTATTAAACTACATATAGAGCTTACAATATTTACACATACAACATTAAAGTTAGGTAATAACGCAGCTTTATGTAATACCTCTGTGAATGCGTTCCAGCAACTCGGGCTTCTTGTATGGCCTCAAAGCGAGGAGGTGAATAAGTCTTTCTCTGTTGAACGAATAAATAAAATTACAAATTAATGAATTTGAAACGTAGCGTTGTTTTCTTCTTCTTCTTTCTCATTCATGGTTAATTTTCAATTTCCATAATTGTTTTTTCAAAACAATTTACGCTCTTGCGGTGAATAACAACTATTATTAATTGTTTTTACTTTGGCATCACCAAAACTTGAACAAAATCGCTTGGAGTTGAACAACTTTGTGAAAAATAATTACACAAGATTTAAAAGTGTCATAACTAATTATGATGAATTTCGCGTACTTTAGAGGCCTTCGCATAATGTCAGACATCTTTTTTTCAGGTTGAGCACGGGCAGCAGGGGGTGGATTGTTGGTCGAGGCGGGTTTGTACGAAGAAAGGCGTGATTGAGTGGTGGTCGACGATGCCAAAATACCGGAGGAGTGCGAAACAGTCATCGGTGATTCTCGTACTCTCGGAGGTGCTGATGGCGGTACAGTTCTTCCAGTTCCTCCTTTTACTTTGACCTTTACTTTCCGCCCGATATCCGGCCCATTGGGTTTGATTTCCCTTGTGCTGTCGAATATTAATTGAAAATTTAACGATCTCGCTTCCTCAACACCAAATAAAACTGTAACGCGCAAAATACAATAGACCGCATTATACACGTTGAAATTTAGAAATTTCGAAAATTTCCATCGTTATCTGTCTCCTTCGGTCGACCTCTCGATAACCTGAGATATATTCGCTTTCGGACAAACATTAAAAATTATGTTCTCGAACGAGTAATTCCACCACCAAGGCTATAATGATTCAGATATAATTACTCTCGCATTATTATAAATGTGCTATCGTATTATTATTGAAGTCTTCTGAATAATACTAAAGTAAAACCATATGACAATGGAATATTGTTTGGATTGCTCAAGCATGTATAAAATATTACATCTGCTACATCGCAGCTGAGCCTTATAATTTAGTTGTTGCTGCTGCTGCTGGTGCAGCACATGTCAGGCACTTGTAGCCTTGACAGTGTCGGCACTAAATAAATTAGCACTCCAAGTGCAGTATCGATACATTGATTCCTGGACATCATTGCAGTATCGTGAATACATGTGCATACGAGTGCGATACTGTCATCAGGTTAAAGCTAGCACGACCGAATGATCGCAGATAACAAACTTGCGAAAGTATAAAAATAACTAAAAACAAAATTCATAAATTTCTATCACCATTTATTTTTGTGGTTCTCCTCTGCAACGGCCATCCGAACCCTGGTAGTCTCGTATACGTCGTCCTTCGCCTGTATCCGCATTTTACACGGCAGCGTGCCGAGGCTTTCCAAACTCCTGTTGGGATACAGGTAAGATTGAGTAAATAAATTACCAACTGCTTATCGAATAGAATATCTTTACGTCACCATCGCGATGTTGCCCGAATTAAATAGCTAATAAGTATCATTTGTCGCGTATTAAAACGTCAGCCCGGGTAGATAATATTCATGCTTATAACGTATCGTTGATTAGGTTGGGCTAAAAATTCACCTCGTCCCGGTCTGTTGTACACATTCGAAACTCCCCTGTGGGCCCTCAATGTCCTGATTGCCGGAAAGGCTGAAGGTGAATCCCGCTGGTCCATGGTTGGATTGTGACGATGGAAAGGATAGTTGCTGTAATTAGAAAGAAAGAAGCTTGTGAGCAACGCGTGATTTCCGTTAACGTTAGCGTTATAGTTTGTGATAGAAGTATTGTTTACGTCATATCGGTCTCGTATTTTTCAAAACTTTTTCCCTCCGCTGCTTTTTAGCTTATCTCCTTCCTTCCCGGAAACTCACGAGCCACAACTACGAGGCTCCTTAATTACGGAACATATACCAAGTGTAAACTGAAGGAAATTCCGGTTCACAGACGTGCGTCGATTAGTCACAAGCCAATGTTGTACCCGCAATCTAAACTATTCCGCTTTTCTTGTAAATACATTTTGAAAATTTATCGGAAAGGCTGATATTAAAATCAATCAGACTCTCCGCCGCAACTATAATTATATTAATGTACTTGCGATAGATAGAATGTGAAAGCGTGTCGACGGCTTGGAAAAATTTAAAGGAATATAGCAATGCAATTACGGTCTCATTTCGTCTGGGATAAAATGTGAAATTTGCGAAGGTGGCGCGGCTCCCTCGGGACGCAGATTCAATCTGAAGCTGCACACAAAAGTCTCTCTCGTGCGGCTTTAACCCCGCACGAACCTATTTCATTTTCCTGCCATCCTTCGATATTGGAGATACCATCGTTTTTCACCGATTTTCACGATAGAAATTCACTGTCACCGAGTGCTACGTTTATTCACTCAAACGCGTATTAGATATCGAGTGAAAAACACAGCGCTGATTAGAGCAGGATGAGTGTTAAATTTATATCATCTTTCTAAATACGAATCGAAGAATATAGTCGTACTGATCAGGAATTCAGATAACGGTCAATAATATACCACTTCAATAATAAGTGGAACGCATTGATTTAGAGAAAAATCATTGGTTCAAGGGTAAATCATCAACGCGTTGTTTGCATTATTGGGGAAATAACTGTTTATAAAGAGGCGCTAGCCTGTTTGAACAATGTGCATGGCGAAACTATAAATATCTCGAATTTTTAGGGATATCATCCGTTGAAAGATCGATTGAAATTCATATTCGATACTTCATTTGTTGAAAATAAATAATGACAAATATCGTTACTTGTGGAAATTGCCAGATTTTAATTATCAATTTTAGTGAGCAGTTTAATTGATCCGCGTCTGCGGGGCATTTCGCGAATCGATAGAGATCTTTGCAAATGATCGGATATCTGATCTACTGCGATAAGAAATGTTGTGATAATGCGCATGGTGATCATCTAAGTACACATATCGTTTCAATTATTTTCTCTTTCAAATGACAATGAATAATCAGTTTTAGGCAGTAAAATTAATTAAAAACAGCCGAGGAATGGCAGGAAGAAAATTCACTGATCCACTTTTGTGAATAGTGTGGAAATTCTGACTGCGCAAGCCTAACAAGCGAAGTAAATAATTCCATCCGGTAAATCTGTCGTTGCGACCGGAAGTCGAGCGGGAGAAAAACTCGTCAACGACAGTGACCTTCGAATATTGTTCGGAAACATCCGTCAACCGGTTGATTGCGTTGCAGATACGCGCCGTTTGATTTTTTACGGATCATCTGTCGCATCTGAGGTCATGCCGATCTGCATACAATGATCGCGGTTTGATCGTTTATTATTGCGCAATCGGCGATGATTACGCCTCTGGAATTCACGAATGTATTCAAGTTTCGAGAGCCATGCGAATGCTGCAGCGAATCTTGGACATTTTTCTTCTTAGGACTTAATTTTATTCATCTGTACTTTTTTTAAACTTTCAAGACAGCCTGCGTTGATCCGTCGGGAAGGAAACGGAAAGCGGATTTTGTTACTTATATTTCGCTGAATTTAACTCATTTTCACGATCACGGAAAAGCAATGCGAAACGGACGTACTAAAAATGTTCGAGAAGCCGTTCCGGAACCCAAAATCGGAAATCGTGACAGCAAACAGCATTCCTTGAATCTTTCTTTTAAACCTTCACCCATTTAAATTAAAGTTATCAATTTTTTTCATTTTCTGACTTCTCACGATTTTTCCGCACCACGTAAATATGTTTAACCGTCTATAGGTGGCAGAAGAATTGTATACACGAGCACAGTTCAAGTGACTCCGTAAGAGTCTCGTTGCGATTAGGATTTCAAATTTTGCCTACCTACGTCATAGGAACGCGTCAAGATATGCGGAACCAGTAATTGAAACGAAATATTCATGTGCTCGTATCGCGTGATAATATTTCAATGAAAAATATCGTATTAACAAGGGTCGTGATTTTTGTTCACGAATTCTTTCGACTCTCGGCTGTATAATCTCGCTCTCTTCTCACGAATCGAGTCAATTATGCAGCCGAGAGGGAACCGGGCCGAGTATCCCTCTCTTACCGAAAACTTGAATACCGAAGGAATGCGATATGAAAGTTTCGTGAAGGGAGACGAGAGAAATTTTATACTTATACAAAGCGGCGTCTGTCTGCCTTCGGTTTATTTCGCGTGTTTCGATTCGTATTATATACCTACGCAGTATCCTCCGAATTTCTACAGCCATGCATCTGATACCGTTGCTGTGACATCTGTAACGCAGCATATCGACAATCCAATGGCTGTTTTTATCGAACGACTATCGCATCCTTCGTTTCTCCATTTATATCGGGCATATCAAGCATCCCTCGCGAGTCAAGAAGATCTCCGAACTGCTTGCCAGCTGTTAACCAACGTTATACGCCAGCAGTAATTTCAAGGATTATATATTCGACGTCGTGTGATTCACCCGCTACAACCGCGCACATTTCCTCTAATTAGTACTCAATCAATAACAATCCTAGGCAGCGGTGCCAAAGCCTCCGCCAACGGGTCCGGACGGCAGGGACGGAGAAGACGAAGCTCCGCTCACCCGAACCTTTCATTATTTTAGCTTCGAGGACTCGAAAATAAATTCCCCGCTATACTTATAACTCCGCAGAACTAATCTCACACTGAGACGATGAGATAAATATCTTGGCTACGTAGATAGGTGTATCGTGTAATATAATAACGGAGCGGGTACATCGGCAGTCGTTTTCTCCCAGCTCGGACATATATCTGATCTTTTTTTAATTTTTTTTTTTTTTGCTAAGCACGTAAAAATGCAAAACTTAGACGCGGACAGTCTAATTAGTTGCAATTAGTCTCGCCATAAAATGGTGCTGCGAGTCACGATTACAAGTGTAATAATGGGTAATTATTTGTTATCCAGAGAAATCGCAAAACATATTATACATTATATGTATGACAAACGTTTCCAAGTACCGTCCGTACAATGATTTGGAAACTATTATTTCAACTCAGCCTGACAGTAAGAGAACGATCGGATCAAATTACTTGTAGCCACGGTGATAAAAGTAATTATTCCTTTTACAAGTAATCGATGCGTGAATCATGTTATGTGTGTTTTTTTATTTTTTTTTATTTTTTATATATTTATTTATCGTTTATTACAAAATAACCGACGACGATTGGAGTATATTCTTGATCATCATATTATATCGTACAACTCTGTACCGAGATCGGTAAGCGTCAAAATTGAATTCGGTTATCCAACGAAGCATAGCGGCGAGGTGGAATCACCCTTGTTAATTCGATCGAAGGAGAAGAAGAGAGATAGGAGCCGGTGTGCAGCAACGTGCAGAGCGGGGGCGTGGATGTCGAAAATAGACGGCATTCCTATGACAGGGCCAATTGCCAACCCCTGTTATATTACAGGCACGCGGCTTACGAGTCGGTAACAAAAATCGAATTCCTCCGCTCATCGGGCATCGGGATTGATCGGTGAGTCGACGTATGCATTTTTTTTTTTTTGTTTTTTTGCTAAATAATTTGAACATTTCATCTGATTACATCTGTTTCATCAGGCATTGCATTCGTTATCTTTTTTTCTTTTTTTTTGTTTTTTCATATTCTTGTCGTTAATTTCCTTCGAAGGAAGTGAACGCGCAGAGACGTTGAACGCGGTCTATAAAAGCGACTCGATACCTGTGATCTTTGATTTTATGCCAGCTGCGTGGCCGCTTTCACTAGCCTGTCGATGTCAACCTTGTGGCGGTTTTACCCGCCGCAAGCCGATCGTGCAGCACGGCAAACAGAGGTTGTGCTACCTTTTTCCAACCGCACAATCATGCACGCACACCATGTTCCTCTCCCCGATCCCGTGCCTTTCGACACGCGCTCGAATCAACCATCATCGTCCATGTCAGCCAGCCGCACCGCAGAATATATGTATGTAAGGTAGGTACGAGAGGTTTGAGTGTCACAGGGCGCTGCCATGATGTTCCTATCTAGCCGTGCACGTATGCGTATATTCGCATACACGTGTACGCAATGAAGATTCAACGCGCGTTCACCTTCTCCGTTGCAAAGCGCCTCGTTGAAAACAGCTTAAAATAGATAGGACTTTACCGAGAAACCGAAAGAGCCGATGAGGGGGGAAAAAGACGAAAAGAAAAGGAAAACAACAACGTCGAGGTGGTGGCAGAAAACTCAAAGACGATTATTTGATTCCTTTCTATTCTCTCCTTTCATTATACGCGACGTACATAACGTGTATATATGCGCGTGCGTGTATGTGTGATACAGTTTTCTCCCTCTTTTTAGCCGACAATTCTCCACCGACTTGTACATAATATATAACATAATATATGTATATATATAAATAATTATAATATATTACAGCCACGACTTTTCCACTCGACATTTACCCGGTACCTGGAACGAGGACGCGGCCGGATTTCTTACATGGTAGCGTTATATACACTAAGATATTTAAATTAGAAACAAATTACTCCGCGCGGGTTGTTGGATATATAGCTGAATATTCCGTAACGATCGAGAGCGAGGATAAAGAAGTTCTAATCTATCGATTAGAGAACATACCTATACATCTATACATCCATATATATATACAATATATGTATTTTGCTGAAAAGGAATGCCATGACGTTTCCCGCATTTGTTCAATAGAAATATATTTCTATAATTGTCAATGCTTGTTTTTCATTACGACATGCCGAATAATATACGTTCGTATTTAAGCATCGACCTCGAAACATGCAAAATTTTCACAAGTTTCTCGTGGTAATTCTCACTCGCAAGATCCCGGATGTACGAAATTCGTTGAAGAATAAATTGGTAAAAATAAATATGAAATAATAATAATAATAATAATAATAATAATAATAATAATAATAACAACAAGAAGTGAATAAAGATACGAGAGAAAAAAGAAAGAGAGAGGGAGAGAGGAATGAAATAGAAAAAACGAACTCTAACTTGTTCTCGCTCTAGCTACCGCGAACTGGAGTTCCAATTATAAGACCAGAGGAGTATGACAGAGATACTTGGTTGGTATCGCGACAATCGGCAATGACTGCAATATCGCACGGCGCAGCAAGCAGGCACATTGTACTACATACCTAGCAGCAATAAGTAAGTACGTGGTGGCCCTGGTGAAGAACGAACGACGATTTGGCACAAGGTCGAGTCACCCAAAGCCGTCCAAAGAGCAAAATTTCACACGAAATGCGATATTTGCTTCGCAAATCGTCGCAAATGATCATGGATTGCTCTGTAAATATATCTAATACGTACAAAATGCATGCGTAAGCATGGCTCTCACGGCGTTACGAAACCGATTTATTTGCTTCCTATTTGTTTTTGTCTTTTTTCCCCCCCATTATTTTTCACTTGTTAACATACATACATATATATAACATTCCTTCAACAGTTCAACAAGTTTCTAATTTTTCACTCACTGACTACGCGTTATATTACAAGAGAGCCCGAGGCACCTTCTTCTCCGCATACCATTCGTATATTCGTATTATTATATACCTACAATCTTTCTCACAACGTACAAACCAAAGCTATAAGGCTGTTCGCAATTAACCGTAAGTAGTACCGCGGGATTATCATTCGAGAATTCCGCCTCGAAAAAATAGACAGTCGTGAACGACTCCCGGATTCCACGTATGTTGAACACGTAAAAAGGGTATGAAAAAATAAAAAGAAACGAGAAAGAAAGAGAAACGAATAAAGAACCGTAGCAGCAGCAGCAGCAGCCAGCGTTTTTGATCATCGCAGACGATCCGCCGCACTTTGACATCGGCAGTGGACAAAGTCAGATAACACGTGCGTAAATATACTGTATAGATAGATGGGTAAACCTCTACGTATGTACATCGACGCACAATAATTTTCCAATTCCACGTACAGGCAAGCACCTAGCAAATTTCGTTTAACAACCTGCGCGATTGACGTCGGACCTTTTTCACGCTTCACCGATTCGTGCTGGTGTATTAATACGCGAATACACACATGCACGCATAGCTGCACGCTGTATCCTACATTATATACACGTCACAATTTGCACACACGTAAAGCGCAAAGTGTTGCGCCAATTCCCGGTAGCGTGAAAACTTTTTTCTCGCAAGAAAAAAAAAATATATATATATATATATATATATATATATATATACATGTATATATAATAATAATAATTGCGCTCAGTTACTGTACGTGTCCGATGTACATAAAAATATATGTAAGACATGACGGTAAGTTAAGTTTTTTTTAGAAATATATAGAACGTAGAACGAATGTGCCGCGTAATTGGAAATTTGAATATAGTTTGAAAGTTTCTTTGGCCTATATACGTTTGTATACATGTGTAAAATGTATGTAATAACGTAGAGGTATAAAATTGTAATCGGTATACTCGCCCTCTTTCACCTGTGCCCATTTTCAGGTTGTGCGAAGCCTCTTTTCGTTGATAATTATCAATTTTTTTTTTCAATTCATTGGGAAAAAGATAAGGATCGTGGAGAGAAAATACGTATACGTATAACCAAGGACATCGTTGAACCTGAACGCGAAATTGCTTACGCTTCCTCTCACCGTGTGTAATAAAAAGAAACATCCATACACACGTCGACGTATGTTATTACGTATTTACGTACGGGTACACGTTTCGGACAGATGTAATTTTTCGAAATACCATGAGCGGTAACGTTGACGCCTGGAATATCTGATTTAATCGCGTATGTAATATACAGAGAGAAGAATCGAAGAGAAGAGGACCGTGAGGCTTATAAATTCAACATTAAGACTTGGATTTGACGATTCGTGTGATAAATTCGTACACGCTTCTAAACTCGAGATATGAGCGTGTAAAGTCAACCGACAGCGTACAAAAACAAAATCGTGCAGAGGCATATTTATGTCGCGCGAGGAATAAGGACAAAAAAAAAGAAAAAGAAGAAAAAATTTGATGGCGTAGAAAAAATGACGAGTAGAAAGAGTGTTTTTTTTGACAATAGTAGAAAACAGTTGTGTCTGACGAACAGAAGAGACCTAGACCCAGTATTCGTCGATAGAGTTGCCTAATAGTTGAGGCAAGAGGCGACGAACGGAATTGGGTTAGAAAGTACGGCTATTACAAACGGACACGTACGCAACCTTCGAATCGTCTAGTTTCTTGTGAAATACTTTCGACTAACAATTAGAAGGAAAGCTCACATGTCGCCGCGCGAATTTTTTATAGAACAGCTGTAACACATCCATATCTGTATGTACCTACGTACATCGGGTGCATTCAATATTCGTGGACTCTGATCGCGACTTTGATATTTATACAGTCGCCGATCGAGACGCAAACAGTTGTCGTTGTTAAACATACAAAACAGAGAAAAGCTCTGTCCGTACACCGCGGGGAGTTTCAATGTACAACACAAAGGAAATGACGATGACTAATAGGAGAAGAAAGAAGAATAATATTTATTATCATTCGACCTGAAAGAGAAGAAAAAAAAACAACTAATAATTATGGCAAAAAAAAAAAAGAAAGAAAGAAATGGGTAAAAAAAAAAAAAAACTGCAAACGTACAAGATGGCAATATTTTCAATAAATTAGTTACGCATCGATGCCTCACATAAATTGAATTGGTGTACGAAATTATTCGGTTAATGTGTTACTATGCCGACGATTAGCGAAACGAAAAAATTTTCACTTCGATTGTATATGCATAGGTAGACTTACACGTGTTCTATACCGTTTGTGAATTTGCACGTATACACTAGTACGTATACCTGTAATTGTGTGTTAAATGTCAAAAGCACGATCGCGCGTTCAGTGACGCAACATCATCGGTATTCCCGTGCAATGCCAGACACTAGTTATTGCCATTTGGCAGTTTCGCTTATATTTCGTACACGACCATTTATGCATATTGTAATAATAACAACAAAAGTAACAAGTCTGCAGCGGAGCGTTAGATTCGTGCCGTATCCCGAGCTATGACGCATAACGCGTACATACGTGTATGCATATCCGCATTCAAACGTCACTTTTTTTTCTTAAGGATATTCATTTTCACTCAATATTGTTGTACAAATAAATATACACGTATAACATGCCAGTCATCTTGCAACGCGAGCGTGACAAAGCTCAAATACGAAACGTCAGAAAATTCTCATCTTCTTCTTTGTACATCGTGCACGACATTCGTATACCGAACTGAAATAACGACGTTGAGGAAATAATAGTACCTCAATATATTACGCACGTGTATGCGTTTCAAAGTCAATAGAATTTTAGATGATAAACACGTAGTTACGTGTACAGTGGTGAATTGATATAAAAAACACCGACGAGTATGTATGTTAAAAAAAAAAAAAAATTTATCATTTTTCAATCTGAGAGAGAGAGAGAGAGAGAGACGTCGGGTCTTCGTCAGGCAGGAAAATAAAGTACCCGAATATCTTCCGGCGAACCCGAAGAGGTTCGTTCCGAATGCCTGAGCGCTTCTTGCGACCCGAATAACCAGCGCGCTGATTCACCAGACTTGAAGACTAGCACAATAAGGAGGACTATAAATGCTTTAGTGACTCATCCACCCACCACTCACGGACTCCGCGGATCCGTCGCGCCAGACACTCGGATAATAGATGTGATTTCCGTAAAATCAATCGTCGTATCAAACATTGTACTTCCGATTTATTACCGGCGTTAGAAACCTGCGGACGGGAGTTTCAGCCGCGAGACGGACCCTTGCGGAAATCGTGCAACAAGATTTGCCGAAAATAGACTGGTTTTTTTGCTTCTTCCAATATGTACCTACCAACGATAAGTCAACTCAATTTCGCTGGTTGCAAGGTCAGTGTTTTTCTGTTTTTAGAATCGGACTACTAAGAAATAGAATGCGGCTAATATTTTTTTTTTAAACGAATCTAGATTCGTTGAATCGCACCTTTTCGCTTGTTCGAAACCTGCGTCACGAATAATATGTATAAATTTCGGGAATTTACTTGTTACATTTATAGATGCGTATGATATACGCAATTCCTTGAAATTTTTATGTACTCTTCCTACGGTCGATGTTCTCCTACAAATCCGAGGACGAAGCTTTGGCGAAGTAATTTTACGAAAATTAAACAATCGTTCGTACGATGCATAATTTGTCTTACAGGTACGTTTCACACCGGGTACCGTTAAAGAGACGACCGCATTTGTTCGTGATCGCCTGAGGTGGCATGAGAGGTTACACACGCGGACACACGCTTGTGTAACAAATAAGAAGATGAATCTATACGCATCATCATATTTATAAACGGTAAATAATACTATACGTTCGAAGGTATTAGAGGAGAAAAAAAGGGGGGATCTGGTAAAATAAAATGATATATTTACTGCCATGCAATGGTGCAATATTCGAATATTTTGCAGGAATGTGTTTTAAACGGTTCTTTGGTCTGGAATTCATAAATATTATACCCCGCCAGCGTATAACATACAATGCGTCAATTCGATGACCGATTTTCAACATTATTCATAACGTACGTACACGGCGAAGTAAGAAATTTTTAATTAGGCGAAAAACGAGATGTAGAACATACGTTGCTTGGTACATGCAGTGACATAAATGGACGACGGACGTGTACTTCTATCCTTGATACAATGCGTGGATCTTCCAATGAAAATTACGGTAAATAACCGTGTACCTTATACGTTATACGCGATGCAATACCAAAGAGATTTTCCGCCGGCGGTTATTCTCCTTCTCCTATAATAATTCGCGGTATATATATACATATACACACACACACACGCTATGCAACGCATCATACAAATTTCCCCGCCTACGATGTGTAACTCGATGATAAATAAGAGGAAAAAAAAAAAAAGCAAAAAGAGAATACCATAGAAATGACAAAGTAGGATGATCCATTTAATGACATGGAATTTCCCAATGGGGAATTAATCAGTCGCGAATAAATTTTCCTCGCGTCTCGTACGGTGACTATACGCAGGCGTACGTGTAAAGATGAAATAAGAAGACGTCAGATTGTATACCGTCGAATTGTCTTAATTACTTTAAAGAACAGCGAATCGGTGCAGCAGCGAAGCTTGGTGCGGCATTGCCGCATGATCCTTGTCGCAACTCTTACGTCACCGCGAGAGCAAACGGGATAAGTCCGGTAAGCCGTGATGGGTATGTAGGTACGCGACATACACATGGAAAAAACGTGTGTAAAGGCGCGCGCGCGCACACACACACACACACACATTACACCTGTATGTGCGGCATACCGAAAGGCGAGCTTGCCTAGTTTTCTTTCGAGCCGCGAAGCCGCGGTCTTGACAGACGTACCGCGATGTCCGATAGTGTGTCAGTAGGTTGGCGAATCCGCGTGTGCCACCCAAATTTGGCACGCACCAACACCTGCGTCTTTCTCTCTCTCCCTCCCTATAAGGGACGCGTATAGAATACGTGCATCAAACGCGTGGCCGTCTTCTGCGTTATGTTCTACAGGCGTAATGCATATATTATATAGATATACGTATATCAGGGTGTTTCGAGAGGAATTTTTTTTTTTCTTGGAAACACGTTCAAAAGTTTCATTTAGGTATAAAAGTACGCCTGTTATAATGAGGTCGAAAATTATTTAAGAACCTTAAATAACTTTTGAAAGAGTAGATTTCTCGTAGAATGATAGATGACCTTTTTTGTAGAGCGTTATATTTCCTACAAAAATATGTCGTTGGCTAGTTATTCAAATCAGAAGGAGAAAATACCAATTTTCTCGTGTTATTCCGATGGAAAATAGTAAAGTGCGACGCGCAACCTCTTAATGTTTAATATTAAGAGCTCAAATTTTAGCAAGCCTATTTCTATACCCAAATGAAACTTGAACCTGTGTCCGAGAATTTTTTTTACGAAACTGCCTAATATATACAGCCTCTTTCCCCCGGAATGTACCCTCCCCGATTTAATTCGTTTCTCGATAGTTTTATCCATGTATCATACGTATAACATACATATAACATGTAAGACGTGTAAAACTTGCCGAAACCCCCGTGTTTTTGTAATGTCATGTGACGCAACTGATTGACGCGTATTCCATCTCACATGCGTATATCGTCGGACCGAAGTAAATAGATAGTATTATTGAAGATACGTATCGCATAGCATAGAAACCCCGCAAGGTGGTAATTAATTGACGATAATTACAGTCGTTTTTCGTATCCCGCTTCAGTACGTTATAAACACGTTAAATGCGCACATACCAACGTACACATGTACACACACGTGTGTTCGCTGGTATTCGTTTATCATTTACACGTAAGCTCATATACCGCGTAAGATTTTCCATCGCGGTATAATTTGATAGCTAATAAAAGGCTCACTTTCAATTTGCACGATCGCGCGCAATATATATATATATATATATGTGTATTATGTATGTATGTATGTATACATACACACATATACGTTATGCACATAAGAATGTTTGCACGTATTTTTACGTCGAAAGAACCAAGAGACGTTGTATTACTATAGACGAAAACCGGTCGGGTTTTACGCTTATAAATTATGCGCGGCCTAAAATAATCTAGGATTATTCCAAGGAACAAATAGATAGATAGATAGACGGACTACACGAGACTCGGCATGTATCGTTTCGCTCGCTGCAACGCTCTCGATAAACTGTATAATAATCGAGGTTTACAGTCTGCTCATATTTCCATTATACCAGCATTTTTTCCTCTTCATTCATCCACGGTACGTTACAACTTTTACGCCGAGTTTAGAACGTCTATCGACGAAAATTGACTTAAATATGATAAAAATACGACACTCTTGTTATATTCCACATACGTACACGAGCGTGATATGATAATTACATATCGGCTCGTTATTGCCCCGCAGTTGTAGTTGTAGTCCTTTCATTTTCACACTTTTTCATCTCCTCGTATTCTTTTCTCGAAATTTTGTTAGCTTTTTTTTCTCTCGAAATAATCGTCATCGTCGTCATCGTCGTCACAAGTTTCAGGCTGTCGCTGCGTCTAACCGACCGCGGACTGACCCACAGGGTCAACAGATTTAAACCTAGGTATATGCCTATATATACAAATATATATATATATATATATATATCATACACTAACGTCGTACATGCTCGTTCGCGCGTCACGACAGTTTTGCAATTCAATTCCTCTGCAGACGGCAGTAGCTATAAAGCCCGTTCTCGAATAAACGCGTACATATAACACAACACTGCAATATAACGTGTAGTGGAAAACGACGATTACGACGACAAAGAAAACTATAGTAAGCTGCTTGCTACTTCGATTTCGACGATGATATAATTTTCAGACAAGAGGGTGAGAATATATACTCGCGACTATGACACATGTTATCTTTCTATATTTACACACTGAATGGAAATGAACCGGGAAAAACGCACGATTCGATCGTTACGCAAGCGGCTTAAGAAAATTTCCCTCAATCGCGCTGTCATGCTCCGCAGGAAAGCGGTTTTAAGCAGAAATCGTTTCGCGAACAATGTATACTTATATATATATATACATATTCAAAAAAGAAATATATATGTATATTTATACAAGTTATGATATCGTGAATGAGGCGGAGCCAAAGACGTACGATGATGGAATCTTATCTTGGATGTTAACGAAACCAAATACGGTCGTTTTCGTTCCGAAGCTTAAACGAGGCACAATAAGGCATACATAAATACATGCATACACACATGCAATAGGATATATACGCGTGTAAAGACGCGTACGTGTCAACCTCGGCTGCCGCCGTCGTCGTTTCTGTTCTTTGAAGTCAACCTGCGTCATTGTGTCAGGCGAAGCTAGAGTTAACGATCGTTCCTTCTAATACGCGATAACATGATAGGTAGGTACGCACGTATGCGTGCGTGTACCAACCTACGACGATGCGACGTCTGCTGCGTTCTTACCTTAACCGTGGGAATATTAATTTTTCTCCCCCTCCCTCCACCACGTACTTGTCGCCCGATTATCGAATTTCAACAAAAATCACGGTTATCGCGTATGCACACACACACACGCGGTGTAAAAATTCTCATTACCTCAATGTACACTGATACCTGTAATACACTTATGCATCTGCAGTACGCAGTACTTTTCGTCCTATCGCATATCTCGCGTAGGTAATCCAGCATATCTACCTGTAGCTTCTTGTTTTTCATAGTTTCCATTTCTTATTACCATTAATATCGTTACTATTACGAATATTGTTAGTATTACACGTATACGTACTTTGTTTTTTTTCCCCTCCATCTCCCATACTTTTCCGTACATTTATACATTACAATATCGCACGTCTACCTACACTACGAAAACTTTCGCGCGGCCTTCGCTCGCGTCCTTCTCTCCCTCTCTCGTATCTCTCTCCATCTTTCCATCCACCTATCCTATTCCATCCGACGATCTCTATCTGCGTCGGACATTTCGCGGTGTCTGGGTAAGTGCGCTTCTGCGTAATTGCGCCTTTGGTGTTTGTCGAGCCAATCTGGTCGTTTTTAGCGTGTCTCTCTCGGGTGGGAGAGAGGTTGGCCAGGCCGTTCTACCTCGCGTTCCGCCTGGTTACAAGATAATTTTAAATCGTTACCCCCCCGCCTGCCTCTGCCCGGTGCGAGATAACTACCGCACGACAAAGAAGAACGCCCGCTAGGCGGCGGAAACGCGTCGCGACGTCTCGTCCGAGGAAAATAATTCGAGCTCGCCTATTTACCCCAAGTTTTACAGCCTTTTCCTTATCGCGGCAGACAATTGTTATTACTATCGTCATTGTCATTTCCACGCATCGCCGTGGTTTGTAAAACAGAATCGAGTTTCGCCCTGCGCGTTGCATCGATGGTACCGGGAATAAGGCGTGTTGTGCATACACGCTTGTGTTACATAATAAATAAATTCGACGTGACAAACCGAAAACGAACGTAACGGACGCGTTTTTACGTAGGTGTCGCCGCTCCGGTAGGTATAATAATCGCGATTGTTGAAAAACCGCACACGTCCGTGTTATCCGAGTCGTCCGATGACACGGTATTTTCGCCCATTCCCGAGTGTTGCGTAATACGTAAGTATACGCGCGCGTTCTCTCTGTATCTTCGCGCCCACGGGGAATCTTTTCCGGATCACTTCGTGTTAAATTGTTGTAAAAACAGAGAGAGAAAAAAAAAAAAGAAAAAAATGGAGGTTAAAAAAAATCAGTATACGTATAGATATATTTCAGGATATTTACAGACGTCTCGTGCGGCTCACGAGTCCGACGATCTCTAGGTCACGTTCAATTTTCTAAATTTTCTTTCGACCGTTCCATACACAACACACATGCATGTACACATACATACACTATACATAAATGATGCACCTTCCAAATATAAGTCCCCCCCGCCTTTCATTTTCGCGGTCGAAACGTTGTGCATATATACTCTCTTAATATTCGCGGCCCGATTCTTGCGTTCTCTCGGCATATCTCGCCAGGTACATACATGAACATACCTATGCGTATAATACGTATACGTAAGGTGAGACTGGACATATGCGTGCGATAATTGAAGCGACGTAACGCATCTACGCGTACGTAGGTACGCGCATAACCGCGTAAGCTACGGTATACTTTGAGAACATTGTAGAGCTTGTCGGACGCGGTTGTAAGAATGAGCGAAGGTAACGAAGAGACACGTATGCATGTTGCCTGTACGCATGTGTCGGCGACGATTGTTAAAATATCGCGTTTAACGGGGCTGGGGGTGTGGGTGGGCTGGCAAGGGCGTTTCCCCCTTAATTACCGCTCGGCGAATGCGGTGTTTGTATATTAAATCGTTGTCCATTTTAGACGCAACGTACTTGCACGAGCGTCGAAATACGTGCAACGCGATGCGTCGTCGTTTACAATACACGTGCGAGTATATCGTATGTGTATATAAACCCCGGAACGACGAGTATAGAGGAGCCGGTCTTTTGTTTCGGTTCCTGACCCGCGCAAACTTTTTCCTTTCCTCTCCTCTCCTCTTCGCTCCTTTCCTTATTATCGAAGTTACAGAACTGCAAGGTCCGGGCGTCGACGACCTACCGTAAAGATAGATCTGTGTCGGTGCGAGGTGGTGTTCCTTGCTTTCCTTCTTTCTTTATTGAAAACCGACCGAACCCAACGACCTTGAGCTTTCCTTCTCGAACAACTTTTTTTTTCAAAGCTTCTCCCTCCTCTCTCTCTCTCTCTTTCTCACGAGCGGGGTTTTTCTTTCACCGATGTATCTCGTCGGACGACGACGCGTATCCAGGCGGGCGAAGGTCAGAGGTCCGGGTATCAAGCGTTGGAGCCGATTGGTGAGTGGCTGACTTGGACGGCGAACTCGCCTCTTTTATACCGACTCCGAGGCTCCGGGCAACCTGCTGCGCAGGCGCGGCGGTCACGCGTCGCGCGTCGTTTCAAAATATTCCACGACTCCTCCGCCTCTCCGCCCCCCACCCCCCCTGCCGCACCACACTTCTCACACACAGCACACACACGTTGGCTGTAAGCGCGGTTCTGCGTTCGTTCGTTGCAGGTGACATCGGGGGCACCTCCTCTACCCTACTCTACCCTACTCTACTCTACTCTACTCTACTCTACTCTACTCTACTCTACTCTACTCTGCTCGACTCGAGTCGCGCGTTCTTCAAGCCTTATAGAGGGCCGGAGAGAGCTACTAGGGCACTAAAATTACTCCGAATGTTAACCGGATGTTGTCGCACAACCCTGTGCCCGAAGTTGCCTTGTAAGCTTATACGCGCACACACGAATGCGAGCTCGAGAGAAATGACATTCCGACGTGTAGCGTTTTTCCTGTTTTCTCCTTATCTTTCGTTTCTTTCCTATCATTCATTTTTTTCGTTCACACGACGCAGGTATACAATAACGCGTGTATGTACACGCGTCGTACGTATCGCGTGCATACGTATATACGTGCGTTGGTACGGTCAGTTTTTTTTCCCAATATATTCGTGATATTCCTGGCTGTTATAACAATAATAACAATCAAGTTCCACATATTACGAGCGACGAATTATTCGACACGTTCCTGCGCGCGCGCCAACGCGCGGAACGCGTTTTTCTTCGACAAACCGTTTGGGAATTAGAATACAGAAACAAAAGTAGGTATGTGTGACAGGCGGTCAACGTATGAGCATCCCTGACGCATTCTCCCGTCTCTGCACATGGGTGTACAGTAATTTTTATCGCATATTCGATACATTGTCCTGTTACGGAGTAAGCGACGTACCGACTATTCACTATATAGTTTATAACAAGGCATTACGATCTAAACGTCAAGTCGGCGTGATGTTAGCACAGCATATATTTTGACGGCGTTAAATGCCACAACAGGCCCCGTTATCAACGGCGTCGACAGACTGTTGGAGATAACCGTGCCGATATTTTATCTACACATGCATTTATACACAATGTTTATATGTTGGTGTCGATAACGGCAAATCTTTACATTACACATGGTTATATTACTTTCGTAAATGAATTAAGACGGTCACGAATTATTCTTACAGGCAAGCATGATACGACGAATGAAAATCTGAACCAATCACGTGATCTTGCTCAATATTCATTCGACAATTTAGTGTTTCTAAACCCCCTCCCCCTCCAATACGCGACATATAAGAGACGACGAAAGGATAGTAAAAAATGACGGCAAAACTTGAAAATGAAAAAGAAAAAGAAAAAAAGTACACGGTTATCTTACATTCAAATTTCTACCGTACAATACGCGGCAGCTAACATCCAAACATACCTGTATTATATTTCCTTGTACTTCAAAAATCGCAAGATACAGTGAACATAAATTTATACCTAATTATCCTCAATTTTCTACAAGTCAGAAGCGGGACTGATGTCGTATTTCCGGGGATTAATCGATAAGCTTTTTCCATAAAAAACGCTGCGTAAAAACACGTTTCGCGGAATCTCATATGACGCGGTAAAAGTATCCCACTTTGTTTTCAATCGGAAAATGTTAATGCGTGGGAAAACGTTACATGTATAAAGGTTAAAACTCGAGGGTTCTACGAACCCTCCAAGTGTGCCGTTGTTCGATGGTTCAGGCTGACGGCTCCGCTCTTTCCTCCTATATTTGGAAGGATATCTTCGAAACCGGAAATCATACGCTTCGCGTGTCTCAGCTTACGAATCTCGGATTATGCAGAACTGTGTCGCGTGAGTAAGGGAAAGATTCAGCAGTCCATACGATACATGTATATACATATATAAACATACGTACATAACGTATGCGCTCACCATTGTACGAGTATTATATCACGTATAAAACAACAGACCCGAGTAACCGATCCGTTGCTCTCGACGTCAGAGGTTTGTGCGATGCGATTTTCCGTTCCGATTAAAAATTACTCAGAGCAACACACTTCTGTATATGATACGTTTGAAAGAGCTTGATCCACGTGTCTTATCCCTATCGCCATTTTCCGCGGTTAGGTAAAATTCGAGACGACCTCAACCGACGCCTACGCGGCGCCGTGACGTCACGCGGCGTCGTCGATAACGTAGCCTGTAACGCGTTTTTTCTCGTATGTATAGGTATACGCAGGTATCGTGCCTCCGAATACATAGCTGTATTCCCAACGAAACGACGCCCCCCCAGCCTCAATCCCACCGGTAAATCCCCGTCAACGGCGTCGCGACGCCGCGCCGCACCGTCGAAACACACGAAAGAGGAAAAGCCCGATTGATGGTTGTCGCCGACGTTAATCCCCCGTCGGCACTTTATTACTTGCGTATCTATAGGCTAGAATATGCGTATTGATAATACGAGAAGAAATCTTGTTCAGCTTGGAGAAAAAAATGTCGTTAAAACAAAACTATCTATAGGTAAGCGTGATTTTCTGCAATTTCTTTCGATTCTTTCAAATTTGAGCACGGAATTAAATATGCGCAAAATCCGTGCAACCGTCCGAAGTGAGAATAAGAAAGATAAATTATATCAACACGTTTAAAATGGCTGGTATAACAGACGTTGCATAATAGAAAGTTATTATACATACACATACAAGTTGGAATAGAAAATGTCAGACTTCATTATTGTTGTAATTTTTACAGCGTTAATAAATATGATAACCTCTCGCTAGAAAGACACGCGAAAACCATCAATGTGGCAATATCCAATGTTTTTTTTTCAATGACGATAAATATTTACGATATAGATTATAAAAACTGCGCCTATACACGAGATAGCAGCAAGTTATCCGGTTATGTAGAAAATAAAACTTATAAATACGGTACATCTCGACGATTTAAACAACGCTTAAACGATGTCGAAATTTAACGGCATAACTTTTAAAACGGTGACCTAGAATCGTGAGTCTGTTACACGGTGAGAGATATTTAATATTAAAGTTTCATACATCATCGGCGTTACAAGCAGATACCACGATAATGAAGAATATTCTTGAAAAGGAGAAAATTTTCAATTTTCGCAATTATAGACACGTAATAATTAATCGGCGATGGGGATTTGAATTGAAACCTTGACTGTCGACGCATAATTTCAAATTCGACAATCCATTGTGAAGTTAAAATCAGCTACGGAATCGTACATAATACTCGAATATATTACATGCTGTTACATTTTGTTTGTAAACTCTCTTTTTCCCGAAACGGACAAAGAAGATCGCGTTATTACCATTATGCACAGGCACATGTACAAGTGAGTTTACAAAATTCTTGAAAGGCATGAATTATACGGCGTTATCAAAGCACGTTCTTAACTACCGTATTTCTATTCATCGTATCTTCACATTATGAAAAAG
This sequence comes from Neodiprion lecontei, assembly GCF_021901455.1. Classification (NCBI taxonomy): domain Eukaryota; kingdom Metazoa; phylum Arthropoda; class Insecta; order Hymenoptera; family Diprionidae; genus Neodiprion; species Neodiprion lecontei. Next base: position 23,813,730 of record NC_060265.1, read on the forward strand.
GAAGTAAAGAATCATCGAACACGCGCAGCACAAATAAGGCGGATAAAAAGTAGAATGAGAAAGAAACAAGCACGCGAAAGAATCTATCAGTACGTACGTATAACAGGCACGGACCGTCTTTTAGCGAGCCTTTTACGCACCTCCTTACAAGACACACACGCAAACACACAGACAGAAACAGCCCGCAAACTAAAAATATTTGTAAAGTGTGCCTCGCTTGTATAATCGTAGCGGTTATCCGTTTTAAAATGCGTTCTCTGCCGAAAATAACTTCGTTTGAATTTCGAGTGGGTGTTCCTAAAACCTCACACTTTTGCTAAAAACGGTAGGATAGCATAAAAAAAGAAAAAACCCGTTCCATTACCTCTCGTTCTCAATTCCTCGACGATGGTTCGGTCCCACCGGAGTAGGTACTTGGCCTAAGAAAAATACACCACAAACGACATATCGTATGACAAGAACGCCTTCGAGGGTTGGAGGAATAAGCCTGCGGCGTGCGCCGCGCTATTTCTGGTTTCGGTTACATATAAATTTAATTTTTTTCCCCACCTCGCTGATTTTCCTCTCCTCTCCTCTCCCGATTCGGCGCAGCATCCGTCTCGCGGTCCAGCGACGAATATCGGGACCCGGTTCGACAGCTCGATTATTTCGCGCGTCGTCATTCGCCTTATTTTCGATCAAAGTGACCGAATGCATAATTATCGGAAGTCTGCGGATTTTCGAAACTGAGGCATCGTCTCGATGCCGGATTTGCCTCACGACTAGCGTCGATTGATACGAGTAAAAGATGCTGCGATTCAAGGTGATTTCGGTACGTGCGTAGCAGTGATCGTTGATTTTGACATCTTGAGTCTTGCGAGGATCGCGAAAACGTATAATAAGAGAACCGTAGGGAGTTGAATTGCGGAAGGGGAATCCGAGGGGCGACAGGAAACAGGCGACACAGGGGAAGCGGAGGAAAGGTTCCGCAGACGATGGTTGAGGCAAGACGAACGCAAGACGAACGCAAGAACAACGGTACGTACGGTGGGCTTCGTTCAGCGCTTAAGCAGGTATAACGGTTTCTGGGCAAGGATGTGGCACAGTCCTACATACCTCTGATACACGGGCGCCCGGGAAAAAGAGATGAGGAGATAATAAAAAGAACGGAGGGACGGCTTTGCTTGCTGGAGCGCGGGGAGAGCGAAAGAGAGACGGAGAGAGCGGAGAGAGGAGAGAGAAGAGAGAAATGAAAAATCAAGTTTCTGCCACGGAAACTGAACGTATGCGGTGTAGGTACACCTGAGCCGCTATTTGATCGTAAGGGGATATTGAACGTGGAAATTTTCTTATCAATATTATTACACATGACGAACTTAGGCGTGATTTTATTGAAAAAATATCTACAGATATACGTTTATATATTAAACATGTATAACATAAATTGAAGCCGAATGCATAAAGCCTGCAAACATATGGCAACCCATATTTCGCAACCCTTGAACATCGTTTCAAACTAAATTTGTTTAGTTTATCAATGTTGCTGGGCGTGGAAAAAGAATTTGGAAAATTTCGGCATGGATCGCGGATCGGTCGGACTGATTTGAATTGTTCAATGGATAAAACAAGCTCGTATTTTGAGATTTTGTTTAAAAAAAAAAAAACGAAATAAAAAAGAACTACACTTTATTCGGAATTTTTCGATTCAGTATGAAAAAAAAAAAAAAAAAAAACACCCAAGTATAACTTGAAACCGCAAATCTGTATGTACGTGTATGCCGAAGCGTCCGAAATGCCACATATTATAGAAAGCGCGTGAAGCATCGTGGTTGACCGGTTCAACCGGAGAAAGAGAGAGAGAGAGAGAAAAGGAGGATTCATTTTTCTTTCTCATTCTGGTTCTAGTATACGAGAACGTCCTTATCTCTCTCACTCCCTCATTATGTCGCTCTCTCTCTCTCTCTCTCTCTCTCTCTCTCTCTCTCACACACACTTTTCTCCCAGCGGTGAACGACGCCACGTCGACGTCGTAACGTTTATATATCAGACACGTGCAGGACACCTGTGGCAGATCCGATATAAATGAAACGGATAAAGGAGAACGCAGAGAGAAGATGAAATGAAAAAATGAAGAAGAGCGTGTCCGTATAACAGAAAACAAATTGCCACATAAGAAGAAATATAGAGTTTGATCGATAGTGCAAATTGGAACATTAAAATTCCCTATCTTCGTATTGTACGGAAAAGGGTACAAGTTATTTCAAAATATAAAATCTTACGATCTTAAAAAATGATCCGAGTACAATAGCCACGAAATTTTCACAAATTGTCGACAATTTTTCTTTCCCGTTAGAGTAACCTCCGTATTACAAGTGTAAAGAAAATCAAGTTTTTCACATTCAGGTAGGAGATGAGAGCCGGAGATGGCAGCTTTCGTTAACTCGGAAATGGAATTGACATTACACGTATACGTACGGTAAATTCCCGAGAGGGTATCTCTTTCTCTTTCTCTTTCTCTCGCTGCTAAACGAAGCAGTATCGCGGATGAAAAATATTGCGGAATTCGAAACGTCCTCGGTTCGACGAAGTCGTATTTGTATGATCTATAGAATGCATTACACATAAAATCTTAGACATGTATTCTAAATTACATACAAGGCGTAACACACCTTGTAGAGAGTGAGAAGGCAAACAATCAGCGATCGGAACGTCCATCAATGTCTTCCTGTGTCTTACATATGCATACGTGTATGCGTATATAATTATAAGAGGTATGTGCGTGTGTGCGCGCGTAAGTAAGAGGTATCTATAGTTGCAGGTCGGCGCATGCCGATTGGTCAGAGGATCACGGGTGCACGCGGAACAAAAGTGTAACACAAGAACACTTTCGCTCGCATACTTGGAGAGGCTTTCGCCTGGTGCAAGTCCCGCTAATTCTCTTCTTCCTCGGCGTTCACCCAACTTCTCCAAGCCCCTCTAACGCTCACCTCTCTCTCTCTCTCTCTCTCTCTCTCTCTCTCTCTCTCTCTTTTTCTCCCTCTTTCTGTCTTTCTCGGTGCCAACTTCGCCATCCGCTGACCGCTTCACGCGGCATCTTTGTACTCACTCACTCACTCACTCCCCCCTCCCATCCTCTTCCTCCTTCACCTCCTCCCTCACCTCCTCCCCATTGGGTCGCCCGCAGTCTCCTGACAAGAATCCGGATCTAGTCTCAAGGTTTACATAAAGGAGCTGTACGAAGCCAATCTTTTTTACTACAGCCAACCTCTCACGTGGAGCCAACCGACATACCAGCGTTATGCATATAACGCAGGTATGTATTCGGTGGTAAAAAAAACTCCGTGGTGTACAGGGTGGTCAATTTGTTTACGCACAATGTACAACATAGGTACGCGTATGAAGTTGGAAATTTTTCATCGACGATTTCGCCATCAGCGGTATTTCGATCATCCTCGAGCAGAGAGAAGAGAAAAAAAATACGCGACATAAATCGAACCCAGTATTAACAGTTCTTCGTTCACGCGTAACTACGTACGTAGTTTCGAATTCATGCCTTTCGGAGTTTTCCTGTCAAATTTTCAGCGTATATTTAAAGCCTGTTTTTAAGCCACCCTGTATACGTGGCTCAGGTATTTTTATACCTGTATTGATGTACCGAGGCTACTAACTTCGTAATAACTGCTTGAAGACTGCAGCGCTGCCGTTGCAGCGCGTCTGCAGAAATGGAGTAAACAAATTTCTGTTATTTCCTTAACTACACGTTGCACTGTGTTCTCCGCGGATGTTTCTTTATATTCTCTTTTCTCGGACGACGGAGTATTAACAACGATACGCAATTATGATACTATTTCAGAGGATAGAAGATAAAAAAATATATATATATGTACGCTATTATGAAATATACATATTTTGAACGATGTACACCGATTGGAGAATTTTTCGTGAGGTATATTACGTAACGATATTTCCACCGATCCGACCAAATTTCCGATCAAAACCAATACTTCTAGAACTTATTTATACCGGGGCGAAAGGATGGGAAAAACTTGTGCCAATTGTCGAAGGAAACATTGTACAATAATATTCATTAATGTTTTAACCTTTCGGTGCAACTTGTTTTCGCTTCGAAACAAAATGCGAGTCTCAATCCCGTACGAATATGTGACACATAACGCATCCCAATACCTCGCGTCGGCTGCATCGCTACTCATTGTCACATAATTCGTACAGAATTGAGATTCGCATTTTATTTCGGAGCGAAAACAAGTTGGCCGGAAGGTCAGGGAATTAATGAATATTATATTAGTGTATATTACGTAATTACCTACCGAGTAATTTCCTTGTAGTGACATTTTTACCGACCGAGATGGATCGAACTGGATCGCGAACGCGAGATTGTCCTCGTTATATTAAGGCGCGTAGGCTGCACTACGTTACCGACTGCCTGCAAACGTACGTAATACGTCTGCATGCGGCGAGCACCCAACATTTGCAAAGTAAATATATTTCACGTTACATGTTTGACACGAAGACGTGGCGCCAAAGTGTGAAAAAATGGAAAAAAAAAAAAAAAAAAAAAAAAAAAAACTTCAAACAAAATCCCCGATCATTCCGTGCAAGTATTTGTTTTGATCTAAATATAGACGTTCTGCGTTTTACGCAATCCGGGTGACGTTTGCGGATCGACGGCAGCGTAACGTCAATACAATAACCGACCGAAACCGAAGGACGTCGCGAATAAATCGAGAGGCGGTTAATCCCCGGCGGCTAGTTGTAAAATATTAACGTACATCGCCGGTTAGCGAAAGAGAGAAAGGGTGAGCTAGAGAGCGGAAGAGAAAAAGAAAAAAGAAAATGTTCAAAAGCTGGAGGGTAATTATTGCGGCAGGATCGATACAAGCGGGATCATTTCGCAAGAATCAGGGAACCGGTGTATCAAATTTCTCGTAGACCTTACACACGTAAACTGCAATAATCGCTTGTAGTAAGATGTAAGACGAAAATCCGAGATCGTTACATCTCATGGCGATTCTGCACCGACGTTGAGACACAATGGCGAGAGACTCGAGAGACAGGCAACAAGTTTCAATGTATGCGCATACCTACGGATAACGTTATACATATAATATACATACCAGGTTTATAGGTGTCTTTCTATTTATCTGCCTGTCTGCGTCTCTGCGTGTCTATAACGTAGTTACACGTGGATAAAATACACGTATAACAGAGTATATAATACACCATATACATACAAAATGACTTTCTCCGCGCTCGGTTTGCTGTAGCAACGGAATTATATACACCTATACTTCATGCCCGGGTTTTTAGTACGCTCTTATTATTGTTAGCGTATAGTTATTGCATTATCTATCCGTAGTTTGTATCGGTATTGCAACCGATTGACGAAAGGTAGTTGGAAAAATTACACGCCGCAAATGCACAAGTGATTATGTATAATAATAGATGATAATCGAGTCCAGGTTGCAGCTTACGACGTGTACAATCCACACTACGGTAAATCCGAGAAATCTTACGACACGTAACAAGCGAATCTCCAATTTGATCATAAATAATTAATGCACGCACTAATGCGAAACCCGCACATTCGAAATTATTCGTCCCCCAGAGTACCGAAATCATTTCGAAAATAAACGACTCTCCGTGAAATTCCTTTTAACACAATGTCACAAATTCCTGTACAATATGTGTTATACGCTGTTTCGACGGTGTCGTTTCGAAGCCCGAATTTACGCATCGCTGCAGTTGCGTAATTATGTAAGCAGAAGAAAAATTCTGTCTAATCCTCGGCGCAACAGCGAAGCGAAGGAACAGCCGAAGGCCACGAAATCGAACGATTTCATTCGGCAAAAAGATAGTTTCCTCTTTATTGTTATTATTATTGTTATCATTATCATCATCATCATCGTCATCATCATCGTCATCCCGAAATCTACATTGTTGCGCGGATTGCAATCCTGTCTATAGGTATACATAATATAATATACATAATACAAGTATACTGGCCAACATTCTTTAACCGCAAAATGAATAAATACAAATAAATAAATAAAAAACAAGACGCAAAGTGGAACGAAATCGTTCACTTTCTTTCGTAGGAATGACAAGTTTTTGTGGCCGAAATACCGTCAACAGCCGTGACACGTATTATACATACACGTATTCCAGACGTGATTGCTCAAAGAATAAAAACAGAAATCGACGAAAGAAACCACGTTATACGTTGAAAAGAATCGCGGTTAAATAAATTTAGTATAGCTTCAAATTATTTATGTTTCCACCTCCCTTTTTCGTCTATCACGTAATTATAATACATACAAATTCCCGGCAATTGTTTGCATGGTTTTCTGGTTATTTCTATGTTAACAATTCCAATTTCGTTTTATCGTACTGAAGCGGGCAGAAAAATTTGCGAGTTACTTTTTCGCGCACTTTGCAATACAAAAGTTATATATTTTTAAAAAATTGACAGTACTTCAGTGTTACAGTTAAGCTCGTATTGAACAAAATGATTGATGGTCGATACAATTTGCAGTTCTGAAGAGGATCCCTTTGACAGGGTGAAAATTATAACATTCCTCTGACTTTTATTTATTACCCCTGATACTGAAAATTCCACACATAAATTGGATAAGATCTCGAGAAGCCTTTGTTTCTAAAACGGTTATAAAGTGTTTAAACGGCAGAACGTAAGCTTTAGGAAAAGTTTGGATTAAACTTTGTGCCTAATTTGGATTGCAGGTTTCACTTGGCGAGCTGCTATAAAAGTGACTCGCAAAAGCAGAGGGTTACTAACATCGAGAATGGGCTCGAAAGACTCGTTTTCAGGCTTAAACTGTATGATTGAGATTTAGCCGTAGTCATATGAATGTAATTACAAAATGTAAACGTAACTTGCTCGCATTTGATTTGATGCATCAATTATTATTATCGCATACCGTATTAAAAGAAAAGTCATTGACATGGCCAATCAATATAGATCGATTTGTTGTTGTTGTTAATATTTCTAATCTAGAATCTTATATATTCCAGGGTGAAATTATACACAAAGAAAACAAATTTGATCAACTCAATCGTATAATGCATATGTGTATAATTACGTGGCGTGTATAGCCTTACAAGGTCGTCACTTCCGTATTGATATGTAACCGGACCCATTAAATCACGATCAAATATTCGACGTGTCGGAATGCATACGATATGCAAACACATAGCAATTGACGAAATCGCGCCGGTGACAAGAGCTGCAGGTATTTTACACGCCGTATATTTGAATTCGCATTAGCTGCAGTTGTGAGAAATGTTAATCTCGGTTGACAATGGGTAGCTTTGTATTTTGAATAAAATCAGAATTAGCTGTTCGGTGGAAAATATATACGTAAAGACGGAAAGAGGAATAAACATACTTGACACCGACCAAGAAACGTCGAGAAAGGTAAGAAAAAAAAAAAAAAACGTGAATTATTATTTATGACGACGGCGTTTTTACTTCCTCGTCAATGGGTTTTTATTTTTCATTAATAATCAAATTCGACGTGTCTTTCGCGCCTAGTTTTATATGTATGCGGAATAAGCGTTTAACATATTGAGAGAAAATAGGAAATCACGACCTGATAATAAATTCCTCTCTACGGATCATAACAGCATACTTTTCTTTCCTGTACACGGTGAAAATATACCTAGCGGCGTAACTGCTGCACGATTCGGACGATTTTTGGCCGATAAGATAGTTTCGATATGTACACAGAATAAAGATGACAAAACTGCAGTCGCGTTAAAAAGAAAAGGCATGTTCGAGACATACAAGTTTGTAAAAGAAAAAAGGAGAAAGAGAGAGACAGAGAGAGGGGAAGGAATGATAATGCGAATCTGTCGACTTGACCAAATACACCATAGAAATATGAAAAAAGCAAAATCAATTATAAGTCAACGTAAACATGCGATATTAAAAATTCAATCCAAATTAACGTTCGATTGACAAAATAACTATTCTGTTCACAGAGTGTAAAACATTTACTCACGTCTTTTTCGTACATATACCTGTAAATACGTAGGTATCGTCGAATTTCAAAGAATTTTATCTCGAACAAGAAAGATGGTCAAAGAAGTGACGGAAAATAATGATCTATAGTACCGCATGAAAGTTCAACTTTCATCGGAGCTGCAAAATTGGCGCAGTGATTAATATTGCAACCAGTATCTCTGAGGGTATAAGCAAAAGTTGAAGTCGAGAGGTAGGTAAAATAAGATGCACGCACATCACGGGTATGAGGGCTGAACCGTTGAATACTTTAAGAGGTTGTAACGAGTGCAGCTGCTGGAAACGCCCGCAATTCTCGTCTGCATCATAGACAATTCGGATTGCAACGGGTATATATTTTTACATGTACGCATACAATATACATGTAAAATACACACGTGCACATACCTGCGATACAATGTCGAAACGTGCCTCTGTAAATGATTCACCCGTCGAACTCCTGAAACCCGGTGAATATTTCACGGGAAATTGTGCGGAGAAACAACTATGGAGGAAAGTGCAGTGTGGGAGTAATACGCGCGGACATATATCGCGAATACATAGTGCAATCGTCTTCGTTCGTCCAGAATCGTATAAAAGAATTAGATATCGATCTCTGCGATACCAAATTGTCAACGCCCCGTCCTTCCGCATTACAATATTAAACCGATGGATGAAATTCTTTGATCCGCCGCACCGTTCATTCACTTTTCAAGGCGCTTTTAATTGAACTTGTTGCGATACTCTATAATTTTACCTGTAACCGTGTATATAAAGAAGCGATGTACCATGTGGTGTAAAGATTTTATATGATCGTCAACAGTTCAATTACTCGAGCAATTAACACGATGACTGATGAAAACTGAAATTACGAGCGTGTACGGTTCTTCCGAAAATTCATTTACGTACATAGCCTGTAATCGTTGAGAATCGATATCGAAGATTCTGAGGAAGAAAGAGAAAAAGAATACACGTGTGAAAATAATAATAATAACAACAACAACAACAATAATAATAATATCGATGGGTTTTTCAGCGAAAAGCGTAACCGAGATTGATATTCCATAGATTTAGGAGGTCAGAATCAATAATTTAGAGGACAGTTACCTCGGCGACCTCGAAGTCGACAGATCGAGAACCCGATACTATTCGTCGTGTATTTATAAAACCGTAAAAAAAAAAGGGAACGTAAGAAGAAGAAAAAAGGTATCGACGATAACCGAGGAACTTTCTAACCAGAGACTATACAAACCAACCTTATATATTTAGTTATAGAAGCTGTGGTATACCTACAGAGTCCGGAAATAATATTATCTCAAAGGACGTTATACGCGGCGAAGGTTATATGTATGCTTATAGATGTTGGTATAATAATTATTATACAAAAATATGCCAAAAAATTATGACACATAGACCAACAGTTTTGAACCGAGAGATACGTACGTCACGATCATTGGTTTGAAATATATCACGTATAGTTTCACGTACCTAATGAACGTTCTTCGTTAAATCGAGTTAAAGTATTCGACACAACCGTATTCTGACCTCCCTTCCATACGTAGATATACGGAGTGAAACGGGGTCACATATGAAAGAAACTTGATGCGATGGAAAATGAATTGGCAAAAATTCCTCAATATCTGTTTAAATTGGTGTGGAATCCTAACGAGACGAAATATCGGAAAAGGAATTAAAACGACTATAATCTGCGACTTAAGAGAATGATTCCGAAGTACGAAAGTTGATTTTGTAAAATATGCGAGCATGTTTTCCTTCGATCAATTCTACCGGTTGATCGAATGTCGGACTATTTTATCGAGTTACGAAATAACAATAAAAACAAGTTTGCAAGCTTCAACCTCCAAGTCTGTTAACAAATAAAAGAAAATTCAGGAAAAATATGAAAAAACGATATTACTACACGTGTTTCAGGCATACGTCGATTCTACGCTGTTCTAAATTCCCGCGTTGCACGGTGTATTGATATATTAATTTTTCGCCAACGGTTCAACGTTTTAGCAGGCAAAACGTAACCAGGCAGCGCGAAAGGAAGGAGATACCGTGTCGCAGAATAGAGAACACAGAAAGCAGAAGAAGAATAAGAAGAAAAAGGAGGCGAGAAACACAGAGAACTGGTAACCGACCTGAGAGCCCAGAGTTCCCTGCACAGTTGTAATTTCAATACAGATACGGTCAATCCAGTTTTACAAGTCTCGGTTCTCGTCGCGTCGAAGACTTGTGATTATTTGATCAATACATATATATACATAGGTATATTACATACGCACGTAACCCGCGCGACCAGCGAACAGAACCGTGAAGCGGTTGCAACGTACTTAAAATGTACATATCCACGGTAGATGTACACGCACATGGGTATAATACATGTACGTAGACGTACACGGGTCCCAATTTCTTTTTCTCCCTCCCTCTCATTGCCAGTTTTCCTCCTAACGTCAGTAACGATTCGAAATACTGACGAAATGAAAAAAACGAAATCGAATACAGATTATCGTAACGTTGATTTTTCATCGCGATATGCGTTGACAGCTTTATTTACGGTTGCTGTTCCTGAACTTAGAATACGGACGCACGTTCGCGTGGGTACGCATACGTGAACACATATCCGAGGTATCCATTATCGGTGAAAAACCAGTTTTCCCTCCGACTTTGCGTACGGCTTGAAGAGTCGAGCGTGTTCAGAAGTATTCAGGTATATAATAATGTCCTACCGCGGCGAAACGCCAAGTTTATCCCCGAGGACGTTGCACCTCGTTCGGAGTTTCTGCCACATCCGAACACCGTTGTTGTCGAGGAGGACCGCATCTCTCGAACGGTCAAACAAACGTTGTCAAAGATTGAAGAAGCGCAGCCTTTTCAACTTCCCTTCGCGGCATGACGGGGATTATATTAACAAAAAACTTATCATCATGGACGATCGTTGACGGCTCCGAATCGAGAGTTGAACTCGGTGGTGTGGTGAACGCCCGATCGCCAAACGAGCTCGAAACGCATTCAATGGCTCTGCTGGTGATGGTGATGGTGATGGTGATGGTGGTGGATGCAGGTCCCTCGAGCCAGCTCGATAGCTCGTACAGAAAACGGCGAACACAGGCCGAGCAAAGGTCTTGAGAACCAGTTTTGCCAGACACCTCGATATACGGTACGGGGAAAAAGAAAAGCAAGAAAGAGAGAAAGAGACGAGAGGAAAATGACGAAAGGAAAGAAGAAAAAAAATTCATATGTCGCCGACGAATTGTCGACGCTGCTGCTGCTGCTGCTACTGCCTGATGTTGCGATGGGATCGCGGGGTGCAAAATTGATCGCAATACGCTCCTCGCGATCATTGATCAATTTCACGAATTTCGGTTCATTTTTGTTTCTCTTTCTGATCCCGAATCAACAAACTCTATTCGTCAAATCTGAACAATCATAATAATCGCGCTAAGGATGGCGAAAATCTATGACAAATCTGACTCACGATGTATGAAAATCTCTCCCAACTAACGTGGTTCATGTACAGGCTTTTAATCGATCATTATTTTTCATACCCTAGTTGCATTACATACCCTGAATATATATATTAGTTATACTATATATATATATATATATATATATATATATATATATATATATATATATATTGTAATCGGAGAGCGAGCGGTGTGCAGATTATAAAGTGTACAGCAATTATTCTGGTACAATTCGCAGTCCGTTTAGTAGACGTCCTTGTACCCGACGACGGTGACGTAGGGATATAGCTGTGCTGTTTTTTGCATGTAGGTATAGGTATTATAGGCGTGTGTGTGTGTGTGTATCTATATGCATAACGTAGGCATATGCATGTACATACACACACATACACATGTATATATATATATATATATTGTACATACATCCGACGCTTATACGTTGCATCGAGAGAGACTCGAGCCTTCACATCGCTCGCCTTTGCCTTTCACTTGGCTCGGCTTCTTTGCAAACTCGTATAATACCCTGATACCGTTTGTAATAATTTTCAACTTTATCCTACATAACTAATGTCGCTGCTGCTGCAGTACCGTCGTTATATGCCTTAATACGATTCTTGCAAATTTTCATCACGCACCCTCGTCGTTTCTTCCCCTTCGCACATATCGCACCTTGTCCCGTTTCAAATTTGTAAGACAAATGATTTTCGTTTTTCCCCTTGCTCGTCATTTATTGTTGTTTTCTGTTTCAACGTTAAATATCGAACGAGAGAAGGATCGTGATCGCGCAAACGAATTACCTTCGACGTGCAGATTCGCACGGCACGTGTGGACCATTACGTTATATCGAAATACACCAGCGGCGCTAGCCAATCTGCGATCACATCTGCATGCATCTAGCTGCTGTTCAAGGCGTGTTGAACATGTGAGTGAGGTCTTGTGCGTCAGAGTGGTTCTTGTCCGCTTTCCTTGAGTAAATCTAACGTCAAAAATTCCCGAGATAAACTCGAACAAGGTACATAAACGCTCGGGTAAAAAGATTTACGATACACCGCATCGCGTATCTCCGCACATACAATATACGTACACACATATGTGCGCGATTTGCAATTGCTCGCTCATCGTGAAAAATGCACGCTTTGCGTATGCATACCTTGTAGACCTAGGCAACAGGCGCATGGATAACGTTATTCTCGAATATTTAACAACTACCCGATTATAGAAAGATAGCGTAAAACACGCGTCAAAATTCATTGTAGATACACAGAATTGTTATACCGTGATGCAACAATGCACGTTATACACATTATACACGTACGCAAAGGCGAAAAGTTATAATAATGCGAACGCGTAAATAATTCAGGGCGAGTAGTAGTGTCGGGTTACCCGTATAACCGTCGGAAGGAGGGGAGGCTAACAATAACAACAACAATTATAATATGCATATGCGATACAGAGGAAAAAAATAATGAAATTCAAAATATTTGTTACATATATGTACATACACGCGCGCGGTGGGAAAGAAGAGTTGCGAAACGATCCGCCCGCATCGATAACTCGTTGTATTTATTATACCTTCGACGTGCATCGCAGCACGGTGCAAGGCTGATAATTAATCGTCATTGTATACGCCATGGGAAATACGGGGTATCGTTGATCGCGAAGACTGGGTCAAGTTTTTCATCTAATTGTGAATAATTTTTACATTTCAATTGAAAATTTTTCATACCGCGGTGTGATTGTTTTTTCTTCGTTAATTCTTCCCAAAAAAGAAGCGATTCCACCTGCCACCTCCGATAACAGCCTGTATCTACGCTTTATCGCGAGTGTAGCATCACGTTGAAGAGTCTGACAACAACAACACTAACAACAATCGATTGCGCGAAGTATTCGTACCTAGTAACGCATCCTTTGGATGAAACCCCGTGTAATAAAGATACATATACAAAGAGAATTTCGCTGCCCTGTGATTTTGGCAGGTAAAAATTAAACATACCCGAAAACCGAACGTTACATCTACAAGAGATAAAAAAATAAAAAATATTTCTGCAAGTCAAATATTTCAGAGAATTGTTTTATCGTTATTTTTTACTCATTTTTGATGAAATTGTTAATTTCGATACATCTTTTCTTTTCGATTTATATCCGCGTGGAACTTGACGTCGTCCTTAACCATGAGTGTACCTTGTTCCAGAGGTTGTGCGGTAGCCAAGCTCTTCAGGCACCTACTTGACCATAACTGCGTATATCGGTTCAGGCGCTGCTACGTCTTACACATCTAGGTATATCACGCGCGGAGGTGGAAAAAAAAATAAAAAAAAAAAAAAAAAACAAAAAACCAACAACTTGTAGGTACGTAATAGTTGCCAGAAATGATGGATACGGGAGTCACGGTATAATTGTCTGCATGGCCACGTTTGAATACCATTACACGATGTACCGAGAAGAGGAAGGAAAATTCGTTTCGCAAATTCTCGGAATTATATTCCTGGCATCGGAAATTAATTAACCGCTGTATATGTATACGTATAGACGCGACGGTGTGAGGAATATAAGAAGAGGAAGAGATAAAGAAAAAAACGAAAAGAGAAAAACGACAAAAGAGCAAAATAATAATCACCTTACGCTTGTAACATTGGTCAATGACTCCTTCCGCCACCGAGGCCTCTCACACCCAGAGGTAATAACACTGCCTACCTAGCTGACAACGTGACGCCGGCTTGAAATTGGATCAAGATTATTGCGTACGAGGATCCGGGATGAAACGAGACACCTGCATACCCGTCATTATACCGTTAAGGCGTTAAGGTTTCGTTTCTGTGCGTTCATTTTTTAATCCCGAATTTCGTCATTTTGCAAAAATTATTATACTTCGCGCGTAACGTACAAGAAATTCGGAACCGAAGCCAAAACGTATTCGATACGTTTCCAAAGTCAGATACAAATGAAAATTGCTTTACCTTATTATCGAAAAGAAGATAAAAATTAAATATCATCCATCCTTCGCATAGAAATATATATAAATATATATGTATGTATAGGGCATTCCATGATATCTCAATCAAGATTCTACTATCGCAATTTTTTTCAGAATTTTTCGACCACGCTTGTATCTGAAGTATAATTTAAAAACTTTAAAAAATATATGTGTAATATAAAAACACATGCACGCACAATAGTGAGAGAAAAAGAGAGCGAGAGAGACAAACGGAAGCAAAGCCTTCGGAGCGGTATAAAATCAAGTATTCTGATAAAAGGACTTCCTGTACAAAAGTATTTCACGCAATTATACCACACGATGTGTATGTTTTGCCAAATTTTATTTAATTTATTTCAGTGCCGGGGTTTAGAATGTAACATAAATAATTTTCGCGTATACACTATACTCAAAACATATCGCCACGGTTTATTTCATTCTACTTTAACATTTTCATATCTCATTCCTCCATCTCCCTCTATTTCTCTTTCTCTCCAGCGAGACGTCACAAAACCTTGACACAGACAGACACGGCAGCAGCCACTGACTGCCTGCATGTCCCTGAACGCTATGCGACAATATTAGCGTGCGTACCGATTATTAATGGTTCGTGAAATAAACCCGGAATTAGTCACAAAATTGAACGAAACGACGTGGTAAAAATAAAAAAAAGAAAAAAAAAACCTGCATTCGATCGTAACTTATTTTCTATACGAAGTAAAATTGGCGTGTGGTAAAGTGATTCGTATCATAACTATAACCACAATCGTTGCAATTTCTAGGAGTCAGCGAATAACTCGGAATAAATCATGCATCGAAAAAATATCGACTTTCAAGAGAAAAATACCGGCCCTCTAAAGGTCAAAGAAACATGATCCGCACGCGGTTCATTACCCAACGAGTTGTGCAGGATTGCACATATTTTAATGAACACGAAGCAGTCAATTTAGTTTTTATAAAACTGGTAACTTTGTTAAACTTCGTCACGAGCCTAATTCCTACAAATTTTCTAATTCATCAAATTCTTTTCGCACCCGGCATAGACATAGTCTATTGTAGATGACTATTGTATACGCGTAGTAATAATCTACGAATGCCCCTATAATTAGTTCGCACGTATGAATTTGCGGTACAATTAAAAATGGCAAACAAATAAATTCGCCATCAATAATTGGCGTCGTCTACGCGAAATGAAACTCGAAAAAGTCGGGCAATAATTATTGCCACGAATTGCGAATCGAGTCTCTTTGATTCTTTCGCTTCTTGTTATACAATAAAATTTAGGGGGGTGATATTTTTCTTCTCCTTGACTTTTCGAGGCGTTTTCGTTTGAGCAATTAGTAGCGGCGACGACACGAAGCGGCAATCGATCTAGTCTAACAATAAGAAGATCAACGCGGTGCGGCTTGTAAACATATATGTATACATTATGCACACGTTTTCATGATTATATGCATACGTCATATATATATATTGAGATTCTCATCGTACGTAATGCACAGTGTGAATAATAATAGTAATCTACTTACGCCTTCGTTTCCTAGGAACTGTATAGTTGGGCTGTCACTCGTCTTATTCTGCAACAGAGAAAAGAAAGAGATAGTATCCGGTGCATCATTTGATATCGCACATCATCGGCGGTTTGCAATCTTTTATGCGATATAATACTGATTATATGCAGTGTATATGCATTACAGATTACATCATCTCAACATTGCTATTCAATCAATTAATCATTCGGTTAGTCAATCGTTTTATTAGGAATAGTAAAATCTGCAGACAACAATCGCTGGGTTTTTTAACTAGATATGTACAGGTATAACACCGTCTCGGTCGCGGAAAGGTTTCAGAGGTTTGCAAAAAGGAAATTATTCGCAAGGAGTAATTTTCAATCGTTGCATTGTATTGTAATGAAATGAAACCATCAGCTGCACTGAGTGAATTCATTTTCAAATTATCGACGTCTATTTTATTGCGAAAAAAAAAAAGAAATCTACAATTATATACAGTTAGTTAAGATTTCATTAAATTTGCGTTATCGAGTGCGGCGTTTTTCTTCCAAAGAAATTCCGCGATCAACTTTATAAGATCGCATATTCAGTCATCGATGTGAGAACGAATTGAGCTGCGATAAAAAATATTCGCCGTTTTATGCTTGGTCTCGGTGTTCCGATCAATTTGCTCGCCATTTCAAAGACCATGGCCTAAATACGAAGCCATGACGACCGACATGTTTTCGGCCCGAAGCTACTATTCAGATGAAGGAAACTAAACGAGTGCCGGTTGAGGTACGCATAGGTATTTGCCTAAGAGCGTGGAAGTTGATCCGCAGCCTCATTACTACTACCACACGTTGTCCAACGTTGTCCGACAACAACCATCGCGTATACATATAAAGAAATGAATATTAAGGTGGCAGCCCAACGCGTCAGACTTGCCCCTGACATTTCAAACCTATACAATAACCTATCAAAGCGAGATAAATTTTTGTCTATCCGATCTGAAGGAGACTTTTGACTAATTTAGATAAGTTCCCCGCCCCCCCTCCTTCCCTCTGTTACCTCACCTTCTTTCGCTGCGTTTTATACACCAAGCTGCACGAAATTTTGCACAGTGGTAAAAACTGAGATATCGAAAAAATAACTATTTGTAAGAAGCAAAAGAAAAAAAAAAATGATTACGATTTTCTTTGTTATAAATTACGGATGAACCCGTCGGACAGTCTGAATCAAAGGTTGAAAGACGAGAAAAAAAAAAAGTCGAAAAAACCTTTTCGTTCGCGTTACGCGTACACACGGTGCATGGGAGCGAAAACTAAATAAAGATCGATAGCGTAAATCGCTGTTGAATACTCCTAGATCAATTAGCGAGGAAGGTACGTATTCGCAGAGGCGTGAGCTAGGATGAAGAATGATAAGTGAGACGGGCTCGGGTAACGAGGAGAAATTTTGCCGAATTTCGTACGAGTTGCAGAAGCACCGTCAAAAGGCGGCAGCGGCGGCGGCCATTATCCGAGGATTTACGTAACATTCGGTATAGATGATACACCCACGAGTCGGTGCCGCTGCTTGATCCCAGGTTTTTGGCTTTGTCTTTTGCGTGTTGGTTTCATACACGCTCGTATAATCGTAAATGTACGCTCAGAAATGACGTTCGGTATACGTAGAGCTGTGCACGATGCTGCATCGACTGATCCGAGAGTGCGCGCGTGTTAAACCTTAAAAGGGAAAGTCACTCATATCGTATGTATGCATACCCAGGTTATACACGCGTCGAGTCTTGATCGTCGCGACTACAGATTCACACGTCTGCGCACGGAGGAAAATAAAAGATCAGATTTTACTGAAAACTACGGGTAGGCGCGTCAATTTTTCTTTTTTTTTTCTTCACCATATATTTTGGAAAGTACAGAATTTCCCCCAAAAAGAGAGCGAGCACTACTTTGTGGGTACTATTTCATTCTCTCCGTGAAGTGGTCGGTGAGTAAATTTACCTATATCTAAAAGGAAAGGGAAAGAAAGGGGCGGGGAAGGGGGGGGGGGGGGGGGAATGATATTTGCACAGCTTTAGAACGCGAAACAAACGTCCCCCATATTCTTGGTAATCGAATGGAAACGACTGACATAATTAGGTGCGTGAAATTTATGTCGCATCGGTCGTGCGAGTCTCGGGTGGAAAAACTCCAAATTACTCCGTCAAGGGCAATAAAAAAGGGACAGTCATTTCGAAGAATAGCTAGGATTATAAGGATTTCAGGTATAATATTTAATGAGGTTGAAGGTAGTACAGTTACTTTAACAATGCATGGATGTTTAAAATTTGAATAAGCTAACTACTTCTTGAAAGTAGTTCTTAAATTGTAAACCGATTTATTTCATGCCGTTTTATTACGTTAACGTTATCAACTCCAACCTTCGAAATTTTCCAAAAACCCGAACTCATTATTTGTAATAAGGCGCCCAATATTACTCACGATTAGTGTATGTATTGAAATCGCGTCTAGGGTCAGAATTTGTGCGAAGCAAAGAAAATACGATATATCAAGAGCATTATTTGCAGTGTAGAGGATAGATGAGAATTTCGCCGTTCGTTTCGTTTCAAATTTAGAGTCAATAAAGAACTACGTGTATCATCGGATCAGGCGCATTTGTATACCTATATAGGTATGTCTTACGTAATAATGAGTAAATCAGGTAGTATAAGGGAATAAAAAGAACGCGAATATACGTCTCGAGCCTGAAATTGACGACAAAAAAATCTGGCACTTGCAACAATTACGAAGGATATATTTTTGCATCGGTATAATAATTCCATAATTTAGCACGCGCAACGATAATTCAAACGAAGATCTACAGCACAATATGATATGGACTAGAATAAGAATATGCGCTCGGTATCGCAGAAAGTATGAGAAAAAACCGTCACGCGATTACCTCTTACGATGAGATTATCAAGATTCCATTATTTATGTTTAAGTTTCGTGCACTCTTCGCGGATGCGTGTTTTTTGGAATATTTTAATACCTGGAATAAGGTACGTAACGTGTAAGCGCGGAACACCCCAAAGGATCGGTGATCTTTTATCAAAAGGATCAGCCTAATCAATTCTTAATCTAGGCTTGATTCGAGCGTAATTTTCCTTCTCTCCCTTTGCACCTCATCTCTTTGTTACATAACTACGAGTAAACGGCTCTCCTCTCCTCTCGTCTCATGTAATATATACAATATATGCGTGTGTCAAGGGATCAGCGAGGCATCGGTGGCGTCGCGGAACCCCGTCGTCGAAACTTATTCCCAAGGAACGAGGCGTCGCGACGCCACCCGCGTAGGGCTGCCCGTACGCACGTAGAGCGTCGCGAAGGAGGGTGAGAAACACGAAATGACGTAGACGAACACGAGCTGAGGTCGATTCTTTGCTTACCCAGACACATATATTCTCATTCGCGAGAGCGTCAATTTATGGAAGAAGGAGAGTATTATCCCTATACCTCTAACCCGTAACCTCGGCGGGAAGTTTATTTCAAGCTCAAATTGGATACCTATGTATATACCGTGGGGGTGAAGATTATACGTAATATATACGTATAAGGAGAGACGGACGAGAGGTTGAATTCAGATAGTTTATACAAGGCATGAAAATTTTTATCGAAACGAACTCTCGTAATTACTCTAAAAGTTTTATACACCTACCGGTACTCAAAGACGAGCGACGAGCCTCTCGCCATGGGTATTAGGTATGCACGTGGTCTATGGTTATGGTGTGCGAGTCATGCGAGACCGTGCTTCGTATAGGTTAATAGATAAGCTGAAGAAACTGCGGTGTCGTTATCGTTAGAGCAAGAGAAGAAAAGAAAAACAAACAACAAAGTGTTTATCTTACTTGACAGGGAGAGGAAATCGTTGCGGCGGTTTTATGTTTAGTTCAACTGACTGATATACAATTTATAATCTAAATCCCATATTTTCTATATCGTAAGTAAAGAATTGATGAGAATACGTGGAAAAACAAAAGAGGAAGAAATAAATTTAAAAAAACAAAAATTCAGAATAAGGATAAGAGACATATTGTTATACCGGAAATAACATGACCGGGAAAATAATTGAAGCGCGATTTGCGCAGTCAACTGCAAGAAATTCGTAACGGAAATTCTGTAGATATATTGCGATAATTGATGAATCTTTTGTGTACAATCTTGCGGAGTAATTACCACCATCACGTATATAAGTACGTGTATAAATAATATCGCTGATGGGCACGACGAAGATTTGAAAACTCAGAAGAAGAAAGAATATCAGATAATTGCGAAACTTGCAGATAAAATCAAGCGTTGCCCATAAAACGGAACGGAGCGTTAAGATCACCGGTCATGTTTTCAACCGATGAAGTTAATTAACGGGGTTGCGTGTTTTGGGTACAAACAAGTTCAAATTGCATATACATAAATTCTCCAGATTCTGCAGACGAGTGTAGTTGGAAAAGAAAAAGATTGTAGAAAACAGGGGTGGTTGGGGTGGAGGGGCGGGAGAAGCAGCCAATCGGCAATCAATTTTCAGTAAATCCGTACGAAGACTGTCACCGAAAGTAAAACTTTCGACATAAGTCCAACATTTTCTAGATACGCATGTAAGTTTCTCACGATATTATACCTACGACTTATACAATTATGCTTATGTCATGCACAATCATATTCATGAGAACTCTTTCTGCACGCATGCAGTTAGGCGATTCTCAAGTGCAGTACAGCAATGAGTTACGGGTTGCAGTACGATCGCAGATTGTATACCGCTGGTGCGGATGACACAAGTGGAATTACTTAATCCAGAAATATATTTATGTATGTGTATATGCACACGCATGCGACAAACGGCGTATACGTAGGTAGGAAATTAAGACTCGAGCGGCGGAGTTGCCGTCTGTGATACGAACTTGCGTTGCAATTATTCGCAATCAATTCGGCAACGTCGCCAACTGGTTCACTTTCTCTCGCCACCCGTTGGCCCCGACGACGACGACGACGACGACGACGACGACGACGTCGGATTCTGCTGGCGAGCCGCCGGTCGGTCAGGTTTTGATCGATCGATCGCCAGACATCGAGCAAAGAAACAATCTGACCCAACTTGTATTACATTTTACACCACGATTACGACCATTGAGTTTATTTTTATTTTTTTATTTTTTTTTTTCAACTTCATCAAGGTTGGTATAATAATTCGTCAACGAAATGTCGCGTCGTTTCTGATTTCAGGTTTCGTTTCTCCTCTTGTATTATATTATACCTAGGTACACGTATTCCTTTCGCATGAAAAACAAAACTAATTCATATTTAACGAAATAACCTTTGAAAAGTTCGAAGGTTTTTTCAGATCCCTGCA
Organism: Neodiprion lecontei; assembly: GCF_021901455.1. Lineage (NCBI taxonomy): Eukaryota > Metazoa > Arthropoda > Insecta > Hymenoptera > Diprionidae > Neodiprion > Neodiprion lecontei. The sequence goes on from NC_060265.1 coordinate 23,835,069, forward strand.
GCAGCTGGGATGAAAAATAAATTCGCCTTACGTTACAATAATGCGTGGGAGATATAAGAAAATATGAACGCAGTCTCTTCCAGTCCATTAAGCGGAGAAGTGGAGAAGGAAAGAAAGAAGGAAGGAAAGAAAATTACACGAAGATACAAGCAACGAACGTCCGTTTGGCGATTTCACGAATGATGTCGTTCGCCTTTTCTCTACGTTACGTGCACCTTGAATCGCATGGAATATAAATGCGCCGTTTCCGTTGGAACTCAAACTCTAATTTTACATCAAGATTAATTACAATGTCTATTTAAATTCTTATACTTCCTCGCGTGAATAAATATCGCGTATGTTTTTATCAGCGCCCAATGAACGTATTTTTGTTCAACGTGAAAATTTACTCCATTACCATATAATGGAAATTATAACATACTCATAAATATATATATATATATATCTTTTTCCGTATTTTATTCCCTGATGGAAAAATCAAACGAAATGTTCGCGCCTTGCACACGTGCAAGCCTTCGCACAATTACACCGATCAAGTTTCCGGAGGATTGAATGATAAGAAAAAATGAATAAATAAAAATAGCGACAACTTTGCAATGTATAAATGTAATCTGTACACATATTTCATTCGAATTACACGAAATTAAAAACTTTCACCCTAATTCTCGGACCGTTTTAACTTCTTTCCCGAATTGAAAGAATTTCAACACATGTATACATATATATTTTTATTTTTTTTTTACCACATTTCTAATTGATTTACTCTTTGGATAAATTTCTCTCCTTTTTCGTCGCAAATAATTTGTTCTTTCGTAATTTTTTTCGTACCTTCCGACAGCGTGCACATTAAACCACGGTACACTTTGTACTATACCGCATATGACGCACGTGGACAATACACATGGTAAATGTGTATAAGTACATAGAAAGGTTTACGGCGTGTAGCCTCGTTGTAGGCGTGCACGCGTGCATGTACATTCTACACGCATACGTCACGTTTTCAAGTCCGGGTATTAATAACCTGTAATCGACTACCGGCTAGTGACTGTCGATTGTTTACAGCTATATCAACACGCAACTCAACGGGCGAGGAATTTCATTGAGAAATCATGTTATAGTATGCATACCTGTATGCATGTATAGAAAGATAGACGTACACACGCTATGTAGACACAACAACGTTTCATCTATCTACATTAATAATAATACACCGAATTTTTGTTCTGTAACGTAAGAGTAAAAATCTGTAAAAAAAAAAAAAAAAAAAAAAAAAAAAAAAAAAAAAAAAAAAAAAAAAAAAAAAGGAAGAAAATGCAACCGATAACCGAATACAGACAAAATTGTTCAAATATCGAAATATTTGTGATAATCGTGTAGCATGAAGATAGAAAAAAAATAGGGGGGGAAAAACACATGCGTTGGAAAGATTTTAATTGTATAAGGAGAAATTCTATTCGTTGACTACACGTTGTCGGAAAGTAGTACGTGTGTAATATATATACCTATAAAAGTATACATATCTACATCTATACGAAGTCCAGGTTTTCAGACTTTGATTGCAGGCAATTAACTAAACGACGCGCCTGCCACCTATACGTACACGTATTTACGCATGGCCGTCTCCTCGAGAAACCGGATAGTAAAATAGTACAGACGTGTATGCAAACGTCAAGGAACCCGTGTCGGGTAAGTTTTCGTTAATTTTTATCATTTTTTCGTTTCTAATTATACAGGTACCTCAGCCTGTTTCTATCTTTCTCACCTTTTCTACGTTTATAATATTACACGACAGTTATCGCGTGTGCATATTGCAATTGCCATACAGGATAGTATGTATATTATGTATAATGCGTTTAATTTTTAATAATAATATACAATACACAATATGCGTGTATATTGTACACAATACCACGTAGCTGCGTAGCCACGAGCTAAGAATCAATGTCTGCCGTGCAGGAGGAGGAGTCAGGGCTGGCTCCCGAAGGTTGTGCAGACTCGGTTTGCGGTAAACTTCGTACTGCATGTGCATGTGCATCATACACACCCACACACACGCACACACCCGGCGTAGCAACAACGAGTCAAAACGGCGAAGGTAGAAAATTGTGTGCGTTGTTCCCGTCTTTGCATACATATTCTATGTAATATACTCGTATAAGATAATACAGGTCGTCGAATCGTATCGTCGTGGCTTAAAAAGTACATGTAAATTGCGTTAATACATAAACTCGTGCTAAATGAAAATAAATTATAAATTCATTAACCATCGAACATTTCAAATACGAAACGATACCGAAAGCTTTTACGCCGATTGTTTGTCAAGTAAGGAAAACTTTAATGCATGCTTCCGTGAAATATAATTTTCAACGTGTAAATACTTATTCCTCGTAACTTATTCATATCTTGAAGTGAAAAGGCTTTCGTCATTTCACGTTGATACTACGTATTTTTCTTTCTTTTTCTTCTCCTTCTTGTTCTCTAAGAATTACCCGGCGGCGCGTCGACTTATCGCGTCGCCACGTTTCCTGCAGCAGTTTTCCGTTTTCGTGGAGATAACGCGGAACGGATTCAAAGTAAATATATATATATATATATTCGACAGGGTTCCACGAAATACAACCCATGTATAAAATAAGGTATCGCCGAGCTATTGCGTTAATTGAAATTCAAGGATCGAACATGGCGCTGCAGATCGCCTCCCTAAAACCAGTCGTCGTCGAGGTCTTTTACCCTCCCTCCTTCCCTTTCCAACTCACGTACTCTCCCTCGCTCATTCTCTGTCTCTCTCTCTCTCTCTCTCTCTCTCTCTCTCTCTCAATCCATACATCTTTCTCACCGTTCCTCTTTCTCCGCTACAGAACAATGTTTGCTTCTCGATTTTCACCGCGACAGTCTCAAGTTACCGATCGACGTAATCTGCACGCGCCTCGCGTTTTCATTCGGCATCATTTCATCTTGTTTTTAAGCCTTTTACGATGCGTCGGTTGAACAAAGCTGTAATAATCGTAATGCGTACGTACATAAGCTTAGAATCCCGGCAACGTAACAAGGATATATAATAACCGCAAGTCTCTCAATACGCTATACGTACAACATTTCCCCGTAAGGATTGCACGTACCTACCTACTACAGATTCTTCCAAGTTACGCACGTATTATATATATATATATATATATATATATACATACATACACACTTATAGATGGTGCAGTAGCTAGAGGACGACAAACATGCAGGGTTATAGATTCTCTCAGCGTGAAAGGGGGAAGGAACCAAGTTTCCGCATATACGCGCATTATACGCACAAAGGCGTTATACATATACACACACGTTACACACACATACAGGCGCAACTATACTGCATACAACATAACAGAAAATGCTAGCGTGGAGTTCTCTCCGGTCCGCACACCACCACCACCACTACCTGCTTTCGTCCTTGTTTCCTTGCCCGCTGCAGGGGTGCATTATTTCACATCTCTTCTAGTTTCCCAAGGGTTATTTCCCCCCTCTCAGCTGGAACGACCGACGGATCCCCATCGACGACGACGACCCGACCCGAAAGACCGTCGACCCCAACACGAACGACCCGACGCAGTTGAAACACAGCCGTGCGCCTTTCTTGGCTACCAGACGTGAACGACTGCATAGCTATATATGTACACCTATATACTATATGCCTGTATATGACAATATGTACATATAGTTCTTGGCACGAGTGACCAACTCGACTGACAAGAACTATGGGATATAAAGTAATAACGCCCGGTACACTTTGCTGGGTTGTATTCTATTGGGTGTACAAGTGCCGATCGAGTGGTAAACGGGGGGTGGTCGTAAGTATGTAGTTTACATTTTGGAACGTTGCGTACTAACGTGTAATGCGTAACACTTAATTTTCAACGTCATTGAACGAGGTAATCCTGCGGTGCAGTTGCGAAAGGGGGGGGAATTGAAAACATATTGCCTAATTCAATACCTTTGCCGCATTATAATAAGCAACCGGAAAGTCACGTGTAATATACATGTATTTGAACGTAATAAACCCGGTGGTCGAAACGCGGAGAGGATAAATTGAAAAATCATTTTCTACGATATTTTCACCATTTTCGTTTTATTCTCTTTAATCTTTATGAATCGTTATACCCTGGCAATGCGGTTTCATATAATAATATTCCATCAAAATTGCACAGCAATAAAATGGTCGTATTTATTTAGGCACTTCATCAATATAATACATTAACTTTAACCGCGTACACAATTATACCAGGGGTTAAAAATTCATGGAAAATATGTACTTTTGTTTGATATTACATACATTTCATGCATATGTAATTTTTTTTTTCCAGCGACAGACCTTAACACCAATATTATCGGTGGCATTCGGGCGTAACGCATACGTTCAACTAAAAAAATCATGCGTAGTAGCGTTCGTGGCCGATACGGAGAGGTAGGTAGGTAAGTATAAAGTAGGAGGCTATAACGCTCGAATAACGTCTTGGGTAAAATCGGCCCGCAGCCCGGCATCGTAGTTCCGAAAGGCAGATATATATATATATATATATATGTATATAACCGCGTTTATTCGACTCTAACGAGCTCCTCTCAACAAATGGAACACAAGTAATAAGTGTAACGCTGCGGTATAGGCGTACATACACACATATACATGTATATAATACCCATTTTTCGTATCTAAGATCGCATCTTATACCTATATACTTGTAATATTATAATAATTATATGCAATGACACATTTTGGCGCGGGGATAAGCATATACTATGCATATAAATGAGTAATAAACGAAACAAGAAGGAAGAAAAAGTAAAATACCCGCGCGATGGTATTTATAACGTAAACCTTTGTAATAACCGATGGGAATTGAATCGCCTCTAATAAATGTTCCGGCCCGTTTTGGTTTTATTCTCAGCTTTGTTAGATCGACTGTATTGGGGATAAATTAAACTTAGGTTAAAATATTCCAAGAGTTGGTAACGATTATAGATCAGGGATAGCCAACCGGTAGATCGCGACGAGGCAACGAGGAAACAGAAAGAAGAAAAAAATAAAATACACGACTCTGTCGAAAAATATTTCATTTAATTCTGTGGTAAAGATTTGAGATTGGTAGATCGCAAAGAGTCTGAACAGAAAACATTATATCTCGGGTCTGATCAAATTGGTCATCCGTGTTATAGATACGTGTCGACGAGCGTATAATACGTGGATAAATATTCAAATAACGATCAGCGTGAAAGTTCAATGCGATCTGCAGAACTGATCCAGAAGCGTAGATGGAATTTTACTAAATTACTCCGTACTCTACGTACACATAGTTATATAATACAACGCGCGTACAAGTGGAGGAGGAGCGTTAATCATCGATCGATCGTCATACGATCGCGTGATATCGGCTGCATATAAATATAATTGCTGTGTAACTATTTGGCCGGAGAACGAGGCGACGTCGGGTTGTCAGGCCGAGCGTGACATGAAAGTTGAAATTAGGAAATTTGGCCGTTTTCACCGCGCGCATTGAATTGCAATTCTTATTCCTCAATTCTAAATATAAAACGTCGCGCGCGACCAACCGCGGCACGATATACATACGTATGTATATACCTATACATTATACATGAACGAAACCGTGTATCGAACGCGTACGACGAAAAAAAAATTTCGATCGACTTTATCGTCGCGATGATACGCATGCGTGATACCTGTACGTTTTGCAATGACATGTAATGCGTAAGGTGCAAAAAAGAAAAAATTTTAACTGTCCAACGTACGTCCGGAAAATCACAACGTGCATTACGTACCTGATTACAGGACCGCGTTAACATGTATACAAATTAATCCCTCAACAAAATTCATGACTGACGTCACGTAGATACGCTTATATGCGTACATAGGGATTTTACATATATATATATTTCGCTCGGCGAGTTTAAATTAGCTGTCATTTCCAGAGGGGTTCAAAACTTTCGTATTATTACTACCGTCGCCACTTCACCCGCAGCAGCTAAATTACATGTATATAGCATGCAGTGGGCTCAATAAGGGTGGCTGTTGACTGTCATGAAATATATACATGTATTATCACGAGAGAAATATCGATCACGCGGTCCACCGATATCCGCGATATATGTACAATTAATATGTAAAGAGGCTGTCAAATAATTTTCAACTCATAGCTGAACGTTAATAAATTGAATATTATACATGCTGCAGCTGGTAAAATATACGTGTATATAAAATATACTGATAAAAATTGCCAAGCGTCGAATTCGTTGAATGCGCGTCAATCGATACTTTTCATAACCCACGAAATACAAAACAAAGATTTCGCCTCGACCTTCCGGTTAGCTTGTTTCCGGTCCGAAACAAAATACGAGTCTCGATTCTACACGAATTATGTGACAATGATTCCCAATCTCTCACGTCGGCTGCATTGCCAGTCATCGTCACACAATTCTTGTAGAATCGAGACTCGCGTTTTACTTCGAACCGAAATTAATTTGGCCGGAAGGTTAAGGCATTAACGAACGTTGCCGTACATTATAACCTCGAGTGGATCGGTATGATAACGTGCAAGCGGTGGTGAAAAACACACACACAGACACGCCAAGAGCGAACGCGCTCTACTTGCACCATATCATATTATACGACTAACTTAATAGACTATAGTTGTACAGAGTATAAACTGCACGGCGGTCAATGAGTTACACATACACGGCATGCATATACGATAAATTATATAACAAGTGTAATAAAACGAAACCGTATTATACAAGAAGAATATTTACACACGTAGAAGCAGCGGATTCCTAAACATACGTGTAAGGCACATAACGCGTGTACGTGTATACTGCATGGCTGCGGAGGAAGCTCCGATTAAAGGAGTTAAAAAAATAATAACACGTTAATACGATAACGACGTGACAGTAGCCGCCGTCAACTCGCCCCCCTCCCCAATTCTCTTTCTTCTCTCTCGCCCTCACTGACCCTCCATGCAGAAATACGCACGGTACGCTCATTTACGTCGCACGGAGAGTGTGTACGACAAACCCGACCGACGTGCACCATAAATCAGAGTCAGACTGAGGCGAGCCGCTCTTACGCATACGCGAATCGGGTGTCGAAGGGAGGATACGTCGACACCCGGAAGTGCCACGAGTTACCCCTGAGCGGGCAGTTTAAGGTTGCGATGCACGCATGCCTGCAATATCGGACAACTGTCGCTGGATGAATTTGCGATGCGAGAATTCCCCCGTATACGCATAGATATGATAGATGGTCGAGCATTAGAGGCAATCCCCTTTCACCTTGCGTTATGTTGTCCGTGCTCTATCCCCCTCCGCCTCTTTCGCAGCACGCATGCACGTCTATAGGATGTGGAAAAGAAAATGTTGTTGCAATTGCTCGGTGTGCAGCAAAACCTGTCGCCGACCCTTAATTATATGCCGATAGTTACAGACGATTTTTTTAACAAAAGAGGACACTTCTAGTTTACCCCATTTTTTTTTTCGTGGTGAAATTCGAGTGTTGAAAATTCGCACAATTTTTGAATTATCAATGTTTTGATCGACCCCGCAGCAGCTCGGCTTACAGACAGAAAGGTGTACGCGTATCGAAACGATTCTAATCGTCAATAGCACTGCATCCTGTGTGTATAATAAGACCGGGTATAATGTAATATATCATTCGATCCGGGAGTTCAATTACGTTGTTACGATATCGTGATCGATGCCGAGCGAGCTTAGGACAAAAAGTCAATTAAAGATATCCGCGGTAAGGCATACATACGTACACCATATGCGTACATACTTGGTCTAGCGATGGGAAAACCGCATTTTCGCCTCAATAATATCACGATGAACACAACAGACAGAAGATGCGTATTACCATCGGGTTTGTTCTTTTTATTTGTTTTTACTTCTATCTCTCTCGTTCCCGGATAACGTTTGTGACTACGCGCCGGTTATCTAGTATAAACTTTGCCTATCTTGACGTCGTCCTCGGGCCCGTTATTAAAAGCCACCATATATACTCAAGCCACATTTGTACTCGCATTATTAACATACATGTAACACGTTATATGACACTCACAGAACTTCGGAATCAACAAAGGTCTGACGAAATTGAATTTTTTTATTTTATAATTAGAACATGCCAGAATAATATCGATACGTAGATTCTCCGACCGAGTTGACATATTTTGGCATACCACAGAGCAAAAATAGAAATAAATGCTTTAAAAAAGAAGCATCGTACGCCTTCAGGGCTACTAAGTGTACGGCTACTGTACCACATATTCTGGTTCTCCTCTCCCAGTTAACTGCACAACACGAATTCGTGTGGATATACCCAATTTGCATTACGTGCTTGTATGTACCTGATATAAACCGCGATCAAGTGCAGCACGGAAGGTACATATATATACACATATTATAAGGTATAACGGAAAATCTTTCAAGCGTACCGAAAACCAACATGTGGCGTCTCGACGGTTGCGCCCCGGCAGAAGAGTTGTGAAGAGAGGAGAGGAAATATAAAAACGAGAAAACAATAGCAATAAAAATAATGGTAACAACGCTTAGGCCTTCATAGACGCGCGTATATATATACATGTATATAATGCATAAGCACAGGAATTTACAACGTCGAGAACAACAAATGCCTGACTTAGTTTTATTTACATTATATAAATTGTATAAACTTTCGATTTCTATTATGCGTTTCAATTTCGTTCTCGTGCAGTTCTTTAAATTCCCTCAACAGCTTTAACGCGGGTTACAGTTTCGAAACTGAACCTCAATAATAATATACCACATTAGTGAGCAATGTGAATGATAGAACAAATAAATAAATAAATAAATAAACATGATTGCACGGTAAAAATATATTTGCGTATGCACTTGTACGTGGGTGTATTTGAATTTTGGATCGATTCTGATAAACAAACCACGTCATACGTGTACACTGCAAGTACGTTATGAGCCAGCATCTTATTTCCTCTCCGCTTTATCTTATGACGACAATGATCATGTATATCTATATATGTAAAATCTAATCGCCTCGGTGTTGATCGCGTCCAAAAATTGGACAAATTGATATAGCCTGCGTGATGAAAATTGTTTCCATTTCGAGATGTAAGTAAACTTTCGGCCTTTAACTTCCTCGTAGTACGGAGGATCAAGTTAAACCGCCTAGCCTTTAACTTTGCAGCGAGTTTCTGGTCTCACACGATCGGAACGGCATAATATTCCTGTTGAACTCTGCAGCAGTATTTTACATACGCATACACGACGTTTAAATTGCGATTCGTTGTACACACACACACATATGCACGCATCATACTTTGTACTCTGGTTCTCGTTGCACGTTAAGCGAGTTTCTCATCGCTCGGTTATTCTTGCTGTTCGACGATTTTCAAAGTAATCATTTATACTTATAATTGGTAAGGTTGTGCGTTGCATGTTTTATACGCCGGCTGTTGCACACTGCAACTTTAAGCGCAGTACTGTATTCCGTAGGAACAATAAGCGAACGAGAAACGATATCGATGGTACCCATAACGATAATAATAACGTATATAAAGCTACGTGTATACGTGTCCATGGATATATATATATATACATATATATACACGTATATAGACTAGCGACCGGCAAAAGGCGAGTTATAGCCCCGCAGAGTTGAGGAGAAATCTGAAATTGCGTAACTTTTGGCTATCGCCACTTGGTGCTTTCTTAATATACCAACAACGCGGTCGCGGAGTTTTGCGGCCGTCTGACGTTTGGAAATTTAAACTAAATCAGGCCCTGACGTTCCGAATCCATTTTATCCACTTTTATTTTTTTCCGTATGTAAATCAAAATTAATACACCCGCTGTAAGTCGAAAGACGCACCGTTCTGTGTACGAATAGTTTGAAACTATGCTCTACGTGCGCGCGTGAATGGTATATACGTATATCTATGAATCGTAAAAGAGTGCTTGATTCATTATCATTGGTACGAAAAATGCTGCGGAAATAAAGCTTGAATTTACAGAGTACAAATAAGATAACCAACGGCGATATTTTATTTTGCGAATCGATATCACAACAAACGATGAAAAGTTCGAACGAGCTCTTTCGTAAAGTGATTGAAAGAAAAAAAAAAAAAAATCAATTTTCGAAGCAAACCTGCACGTCTTTAATTAAGACACGGAATTACGTATGTACAGAGCGATACATTGTCCGATCGTGTATCGGGATAATTCGCGACTTCGAATCGCTGCCAAGTACATACTCTCACATAAGTGTACGCGTATAGGTAGTATCGAGTTTAGAGAGACCACATAAGAATTATTCGCTGTTGCGTCAGTTAAGCGAGGCACCGATCAGCGATGTAATTCAATACCAACTCTGACGTACTTATTTTTTCGTTTTTTTCCCCTATTCTTTCCGCTTTTATTTTTATTTCTTGCACTCGCTTTCGATACATTGAAAATGGGTAGACAGTTTATTATATGTTATACATAATGTGTGTATATTGTAAGTTGTTTGCGATATATATGTATATGCAAGTCGTAAGACGCGTACGAAATGGATGTTTGTGAAAAGCTTGAATCGCGTATATTTGCCATTTTGTTTTTGCAAACGAATAGAAAGAAAGAGAGAGAGAGAGAGAGAGAGAGAGAGAGAGAGAGAGAGAGAGAGAGTCGGAAATTTCGCAAGCCTATATATTTTTGCGAAATACGCGACGTCCCGTTGAAAACAAAGTTTTTACTCTGCAGGTATCGAATAAAACTTGAATAAACATATTTAAACGATTAATGATATGCGAAAATAAGAAAATCAATCGATGAAGAAAAATTGAATTACTCGGGTCTTAAAACGAAACATGCTGCACGCGAATGACGCTTTCTCGTGATAAAAGTAATAACGACATTTACCTTCGTATTGGTTATTTCACGCATTTATTATAAGTTTCGTGAACAAACACAAAGATACCGGAATAAAGGGAATATACATGTAATTATAGGTGTGACTTAATTTCTGAAAGCGATTACGCGAATCGATAGATAACAACATCCACATCTTATCCCACCTTGTGTATGTATAAATGTATAGATACATATACGTATAGGTGTACAAAACAACAACAATTTCTTGAAATTAATGAATCCAATTCCTCGGTCATCGTCGGTTTTCGATAGGAGCGAAAATATCAGCGTAATAATCGTTTCGAAGGTTGATATCGGCTAATCCCACGAGAGGAAGGAGATGATCGATAGCAAGACAGCAAGCACAGTACGACACGAAGGTCCGCGCACACTTGAAATTTGTGTGCAATAAAACTTGAACCCTGTCGGCGTTGACGAGCAGTCAGCTGGTTCCATGGATTAAAGCGATGCAGGTACGTACACAACGAACTGCGAGAAGATATCGAACACCTATTTCTCGACTTTTCTCTCTCTCTCTTTCTCTCTCGGGCTGCGGCTACGCATCTCCAACACACCGGTGTTGTTTGGTTAATTTTAGACGGAAATGTAAGTTCAGTAGGTGGTTACCGAAGACAAAAATAAGGCCTACCGATTCGGTTTCGTATTTCTGCTACTTCGCGTCTCCCGAAAGAACTTGGCCACGACTTACAAATTGTCGGCGGTGATCCCTTAACGAGCAAAAAGCCGTTTACTCTTCCAACGTTACCACCGTCGTCGTTTCAAGCGCGGTCAACGTCTCAAGGGTTCGCACAGCGGGGGGTCGAAGAAACACTCGAAAGAAACGGAGGGGTGGAAGACACAAGATACGTCAAGATAAAAAAATTTTAAAAAACCAACCCGTCCCCGAGGAATTTCAAACCAACACCGGAGACGTGTACCAGAGAATGTTTATCACGCGTGGTCGACTCTGTGTTGATATCGTGTCTTTATCGATTCGCAGCTGAGAGAGGAACTTGCCGAGGGGTTGGTGGCGGGGCGAGGAGGGGGAGGAGGAGGAGGAGGAGGATGCTAGGCGGTCAGGACCAAGATCTAACCGAGAGGAATATCCGGAACGAGGAAAAGGGCTGGCTCGAAGGACAGTTGGGAAAAGGCAGGAAGATCTCGGGCATGAGTAACTAGATTTCGGCAGCGAAGTCGGTGACAACTGCTGGCAGCGTTACGTAACGGTCGTTGTCAAACCATACGGTGTTTGCCGATCGCGTGTCGAGAGTCGTAGAGAGTGCGGGTGACGATTTTTCGTATTTAAAAAAAAAAAGGCAAATTCGTAAATCGGCGACGGGGATTGTCGCTTCGTGGAAACATTTGAATAGGGTACCGGAGGAGAGAAGAAGACAGCTGCGTCGACGTGGCTCGGTTATTCGTAAAGCGGGGATAATTTACCGTATCCGAGGCGACCCTCGAAAGGTAGAATAATGTCCAGGGATTAGCTCGGGAAGGTCCCCGACTGATTCCAGATACGAGCGAATGAAATCTCGGACGAAATATGGCTACCCGTGTGCGCTCGACACCTCTTTCATCCATTACGACACACGCACACAGAGGACAGAGAAACAGAGGCAGAGAGACGGGGGATTTAAATAAGGGGTATTTACACCAGCGGGGAAATCGGTCAGGTTCTATTATTTACTCACCCGATTGCGAAGGTAGTCCTCGATCGCCCGGTAAGCCGAGTCCGTCAGTTTCACAAATATCAACGATTTATTTTCATGAAAATTACTTTGCGATGACAAACCATACTGGACACCTGCCACCAGCGCCGCCATTTCTAACTTGGTTCTCTCACACCGAAGACCAGCTGACGTCGGCTAGTCAAATCAAACACTTATTTATCCAGTCAGATACTCGGGGATGTTGATCGGCTCTTTCGTTTTGTCACCGATTACCTGAGGGGCGGCGGTTGGGAAGCGAACCCTTCAAACCTTCGCCGAATAATCGCACCTCCCCGGACACATACGCGTCCTTCTCTCTTCGTCCGACGAGATTTAACGCGCAACAACACCTATCCGCAAAGTTTCTCCGTCGTTACTCGTCCCTTCGACAGTCCCTCGTCCGTCTCGCGTATTTTTTCTTTTCGATTATCACTTACTCGTCACCCCCGGGCACGCATGGTTTTATCGAAAGATTTTCTCTTGATTAGAAGAGAACCGTGCCTCACCGTCCGTCGAAGAAACTACACACTTTCCACGGCCACCTGGTGGGCAGGGCCTACAAGCCCCGAACAACCAGTAGGAATCGCCTCTCTGATCCACGAACAATTCCGGTGGCGGGAGACGCGACACTGTCGACTCCTTTCGAGGTTCGCTCTCGCACTGCCGTCGCCTCGTCGCGACCCGCCGCTCGAAGGACTCGCCGCGCCATCTAGCGGCGGATTCCGGAGTCGCTTCGTCTCGGCTCTGCTCCTATGATAGCCGCTCCGCGGAAATGATATCCTCTCTGCTATGACGTCACCGGACCTCCTTATCTCTTCCTTGCCTATCAATCTCTCCGCGCACACGCGTTGCTGCACGCGTGCAAACTTATTCTCGGCCGAGAATTCGGTCGTTCATCCCTCCTCAGCCGCGCGTCTTGTTACTACTACGGCTACTACGCGTTATCGCGTTCTTGGGTCAGGTGGATGCGTGTGCGTGGGGAACATACGCGTGCACGCGTGTTGAACGTTGTGTCGAAACTACCTACGTGGCACGAGTCACGTTGTAAAATAACAAACAAATAAAATCTACCAACCTTTATGTTTGTCTTCTCCGAATTATTGTAAAGTAGAACCTCGTTTAACCGAAATAATTGGGACCGGGCTTAGTTCGGACAATCATCGGGATGATCGAACAGTAATGGTAAGTGTTACGATGTTCAGCGCTGGGAAATATTCAAGATATATATATATATATTATTATTATTATATATATAGGGGTGTGGGAGTACTGAAATTCTTCGGGTTGGGATGGGTAAACAGATTAACTGCGGGTCAGGTATTCGAAAATTTCGAGTACTCGAATATTTCGGACTCTATATACATATTTGTCATATATACACCCATAATAAAAAATATGTATAGTATATACATATAGTCGGAAATATTTGAGTACTCGAAATTTTCAGGTACCTGACCCGAAATTAATCCGTTAACTCATCCCGACCCGAAGAATTTCAGTCCCGCACATCTCCATGTACATACATATATGTGTATTATTTGTATAATTGCGCGCGGTCCTTTGACGTGCATATAAATTTCAAGATTTCGTGCCGTCGTTGAAACAGATACATACTATGTAATAAAACACGAAAAACGCGCACATGGAAGAAGAAAACAAATAAAGACAGCAGTTTGAGATTCGGATAATCGAGGTTCTACTGTACACTGGTTCCATATTGTTGTTTCAGGTATTGTCAAATGTTTTTATCGGCCTATTGCGCTCTTCTCTGCTCGATAATGTGGTTGTTTTTTTCACAACTTTACTGTTAAACCGGATAAACCTTGCCGCCTCATTATTATACTTCGTTATTATACAGCGAGAGGCGCTAAAGAATTTCCTTTCTTTTACAACGGCAATAATTAACGATTCTCAGTCTAATTACAAGGGAAAGTCTGGTGGGTGCATTATACCAACGGCATCGCGAAATGGTAAAGAGAGAGGAGGGTAAAAAAATTAAAGGTACTAAATCAAATCACCTTTCTGCGCTGCAGTGCACCAAACGGAGAAACTCGGCGGTAAATTATCGCATAAAGCGAATGTGGGAAAAAAAAAATAATAACAAAATTAATCATTAATGATAAATATTTTTCACTTTGTTGCTTTGAAAATACCGAACCTAGAACTGCCTGCGGCAGCTGATTTCGTCGGATCGTCGTCGTCATTGGTCAAAGAAAGAAAGTGGTCAGGCGTGTATAATTTTTTTACGATACTGCAACAATACGGCCGTCGAGTCGGTTAAACTTTGTTTGCACCATTCCCTACGCCGAGCTTATAAGACCTGCGACCTACCTGCCCGCATCCATAGAACAGGCATCTAAAATCACGTAGATAGCTGATCTTGAAACTTTAACATCTTGAACTGCAGTCTACAACGCTTGTCTGTATAACTGAGTTATACGCAAACCACATGCCGCAGGTTACATGCTCCATTAATTTTGTACAATGATATTTACTGTGGCTGTGAGGGTAGCAGAAATCATCGGGTTGAGTCGCGTTGGGAAAAACCTATTAGTTTTACGTCGGGATCCCCGAAAGTATTAGTTTTGTCGAAATTTTCGTGATTCCCAGATCTCCCGAAGAAAGATGACATACTTCTTACTGAAAATATTCATATCATCTAGATACACAATTTACTGTTAGTATTTGTCCAGTATTATAAATATTAGGTAAGTGAGGTTCCTCACGTTTCGGGATTCTCGAAGATTTCGGGTTTCTTAACCATTCCAGGATCGCCGAAAAACCTGATCCGATACAAACTGGTCTCGGACCCGAATCCCCCCCCCTCCCCCCGAGATTTCGGGAACCCGCACAGCCGTAGTATTTGCTTAAAGTTACTGGTTCAACGTGTTACTCGAGTTCAAAGTTTAAAGTCCTTCATGTTGTACGCACGCTATTGCAGGCCAGGGCGACGAATGATCGGCTTGTAACGTCTGCAGAGGCTCTGCATTGTTACAGCGACCACGAATTTTACCGTAAACCGAAGGGAGCTGCCTGGGATAAATGACTGACCGTTTGGATTGTAATCATTGTGCTTTAGAAATGTATTTTCATTCAATAATACACAATAAAACTTATCTGTAATAAACGATAACTATATATTATATCAAGTAATAATGTATAGTATTATTATTGTTATTTTTATTGTTATAATTTAGCGTATATAATAATAATTTATTATTATTTATATTTATGCATGTGTATATATATATATACATACGTATGTTAATGATGCTAATAGGTAAATGAAGTAATGTTGGCATTTCATCCGTCGTACACATTACTGGTTTTAATAATAAAATTCACGATAATGAAGATTATTATATAATCTTAATACGTTATATCACTTATCGCCCTATATATCATTTTGTACATTTCAACAAATTGAATATGATCAACGAACGTAACATATTATAGTACATATATTATATACTATATATATATAATTATATATTATA
The DNA here is from genome assembly GCF_021901455.1 of Neodiprion lecontei. NCBI lineage: Eukaryota > Metazoa > Arthropoda > Insecta > Hymenoptera > Diprionidae > Neodiprion > Neodiprion lecontei. The sequence continues at coordinate 23,851,207 of NC_060265.1, forward strand.
TAGTATATATATAGACTTTGGGTTTTATTTTCATTTTCACGTATTACTTCGTTCTTTCGTCAAATAAGTTGTACATTACGTACTTCATCGGTTCATTGACGCTGTAGTAGGTATAGGTATATTGTTTACAACACTACGTGTGGGAGGAATCGTTGAGCTTTATGCGAAATCTCTTGAATGGGACGATTTGCGATCTACGAATAACGTTTATTAACACATGAAAGTCTGCTCCTATTCGCTTCAGCGCGTTTACTGCGAATCCCGGGGACCTGCAAGCGTGCGTCTTGCGTACAATCTCTATAAGGTTTTTAATAAATGGGTACGAGAGCATTATATGTAAATACAAAAATAAATCACGGAGAATCTTAGAACGAAACGTGCAGAAATACGATTTCATAAAAGAAAAAAAAAATAATAATAATACGATTAAATCAAAACTGTTTATGCGATAAGTGATTTTTATACCGGAAATTTTTAATTACGCAAGACTAAGGCCAGTTAATTTTCGAGGTATATATAATATTATACATTGCATATAGTCAGTGAAGTATACAAACCTCAAAAATGAAAAGGCATTAGTCTTGCGTAATTGGAAATTTCTGGTATAAAAATCACTTATCGCATAAGCCGTTTCGATTAAATTTTCTTTTTTTTCACACATGAAATCATATGTCTGGATATTTCGTTATAAGATTTTTAGTAATTTATTTTTGTAATTCCACGTGAATATGTAAAATGGAAATTTGTGACTCACTGTTGCCTCGTAATTAGTTTCTGCGGAACGTGAATTTTAAGCGACTGCTATATTTAAAAGCCGATAAAATTTTTAAATGGCCACTGTTGATCCGCTCGCAACTTTATTTTGGTTTCACGATCATTTCCATCGCTTATCAATTTAACGAGTGCGGCTACTCAACGCCGAAGAAAATAACGGCAAGAACAATGTAGGTATATCGTTTCATCTTTGAGTGGAGCTTAATTATGACTGTTGATTGAACAGCTTGCAAAATTAGCTCCTACATGTATAATTACGCGCACGTACGTATCACCTGTGTAACAGCGGCTCACTCTCAAGCATACCCGTCAATTATCCATAATGAAAAAATATCTCGATGCTCGTTTATAAGTATGACGCAGAGAAATTTTGACTTTCGTTCGGTGTATCGATGCTACTTTCCGCCGCGAAATTAGCCTTTTCTCTGTTGGTATAAAAGTTTCAATTCGGGATAGCCTTTTCTCCATGCCTTTCCGAGCGGTATTTATTGTGCAAATCTAACCGTTGATTAATTGCATACGTGTATTTTCGACGCTTGGTTATAAACTATAATTTTCAAGCGCGCAGTGAGCTACGGATTTCCATATTTTTTTATAGTATAAGATTAACATATTCGTCTAATTTTCATTTCACTGCTTTAATAATTTTTCTCAATTTCCTATTTTTCGTTCTTCTCGCAGTTGTTCTTCAGCGTAGATTCACAATACCGAATGAAAGTTTCGCATTCAAGGCTAAATTTTTGAAAATGACGCTTGAAAGCGTTATACTATGTTTCTCATCAACAACAACCCATTAACACACATTAAATTGATCGGTGAAACATGCATGTGTATTGTATATATAATATCTATACGTCAGAGAAATTATTTCTCAATTAAGGCTTTTTCTTGTCTGTCATGAGCCCGAAGGACGTGACGTCAATTAGCTAATGTACAAAAAATCGTCCCGACTTTATCGCCAAGTAAAAAACAGTGCCGACTCGTCATTCAAATCTCGTGAAAAGAAGACCGCACATTTGTCACCATGAAACTTTGATCTATAATCTTAAATTTGTACGCAGAGTTTTAATCCTTTTTGACGATGCTTAATGATTTCTCGGATTAGATTTTCCGCACCATATATTTTCGGTGTATACAATATACTGTGCCTACACGCTTATCGCTGATAAGTGTGATAATGTGTGTCAGTTGACGAAAGAACGTAGCGAGGTACAATGAATTATCTATATACTTATTATAATAATAGGCGCGAAGAGAGAATAATGAATATTTTTCGACCGGAAATATAGATGCTGAGAATTACATAGGGTATGTAATCGTTTATAATTTATACATACGAGCAATGCGAGTGACGATGATTGGACATATCTTGTAATAATATATAAATATACATATATATGTATATATTCATGAGAAAGTATGCTGTGCTTTCTACGGTGATCTGCACACACGATATATCGTATTATGCGCTATTAGTATCGCACTGTGAATATTTTATTTACATATGTAGCTACATAAATATATACATATACTTATTATCCATTATCCTTATACTTCTTTGTTCTCTTCGTTTCTTTTCACTTCCTTTCTCATTAGCAAATCGGTGCGAAATTAACCGACGATTATCGACCAGCATGAAAAAATTACGTGTGCAGTATTATAATACATATAATATACGTACGCGTACCGTAAAGCTGAGATGAATGAATCTGTGTATCTGCTATACGCACACGGAGATAATGAAAAAAGAAATCTTACGATATCTCTTGGCATAATTCCTGAATTTTGTGAACTAATACGGGCAAGTTCAAAACTCCGAAAGATGACGTAAAAAAACGCCCATGCGCATTTCGGCATCGTTCAAGTGTCAAAATTGAAAGCATTAGTTGCCAAAGAACGTTTCTCCGTGCGTATAATATACACACGAGGCTTGCGTTTCACACTTTACAATCGGATTGGACACGCGAAGTAAGCAGCTATCGAGTTTTTTTTATTCTTTGTTTTTTTCCTTGTTCCAACTTTTCAACACTTACGCCCCGCGAGGCGTGACCGATGTTAATATAACAGGTACTATTAGTCAATTATCTCAGCTAAAAATTAAACGCTTTTGATCCACTGATCCTTGTATAAGAGCACCGATGGGATATGGTACATTCACGCGGAAGGGAAACACATGTTTGAAGAATTTTACGACAGAAGCTTGCAAGTTATTTGCGTATAAATGCGTTTATGAGAAAAAAATCAGTTCAACATTTATTTTCGCACGTTCCAGCAAAGGGTTTCGCAAAAATTATAAATAATTGAACAGCAAAGGTTGGGCGGGGGGAGTTTGTGGGAATTATTTTTGCACACTCGCGTTACGTCTGCACCTTTTCATTATGAAGATAACAAGAATTTTCAAAAATTGTATAGTCAATTTACGTATACATTCGTTCTAAAGGTATATGCAGGAATTATATTTTATAACGGAAAGGATTAAATTCTTGTTTACATAGTTATATTTAACGCTTGCCATGTATAGATGGAAAATTGAGTCGAATAATGCCAAATGGAACATGAAATGTATTAATTTACGTAATGATCGAGGAAACGTCCACGAAGAACCAGTTACTACTGTATGTTTGATAATTACTGTAGAGTGGAATTTCAAGAGATTTCATTGGTATCTCAGCAGATTGATATTCTCTCCCCCTCACCTCGTTGCGCTTCTTCCAGTTTTCCCGCACCTTTAACCAATATATCGGTTAATTATTACCCTGACATAATGTCGGATTCATTTATACATCGATCTAAAAGGTGTTGCGAGGGTAATTTTGAAATTTCCCTGCAGCTTAATGTTAATCATGGTTCAACGTTTAGATAGGTCTATCGAAACTTAATAATATTAATATTTTTTTAATGTTTTTTTTTTTGTAAACATGTAATGATATGAAACGCGGCACAATGATCAACGGTGATATAATTTAGTTGATTTATTTGTTAAAATTTTACATATGTATATATATATATATATATAAGTATATATATATATATATATATATATATATATATATATATATACATATATATAATTGTTTATTCCTTAGCTATATTATATGTATGTGTATAAATTATTAAGGTAACGTTAACTCTTACGATGTACATCATAATCATTTCTCACGTTTATCGTAGTCTATCTAGCTACTACGGGCTAGACTCGTGCTCACTTTTTCTTCCATATACCATATTTAAATGTATATATTATTTAAATTTACCGTTATGTATGAATGACGTAACAAACAATTTTCCCCTGCGCATTTCGAAACGCGGGTTATACACACTATAATATTTATCTTAAACTTTCTATTACACTTTGAAATATATCGCCAATGGTTTTCATTTATTTATGAATACGAGGTGTGGTGATCTTTTAGGTACATGATAATACCAGCTTAAACGACTTTAAACCTATACCTACAAGGTATGTAACACGATGGTTTTACCATAATTATCGATTCACGCGGCGCCTCCGGACCTTTGAATCCGATTTGCATGACGGGGCACGTATTTGCAAATAGGATTTCGGTGATTTATCATACACGAATGTCGATTATACCTATAAACCTATGTATTCCCATTCTCACAATTATTTGCCTCTCTAATTTTCACTCATTCGTTCGTCCGATAAAGAAGTTGCAGCAGCTATAATTCGAAAACGGTGAAATCGTCTGACGGCCGATTTCGATATATTAGGTGTTGGTACGAGAATACGGAAAGGGCGCGAGTACATCCAGTATATATGTTTAATATTTCGCGAATATGACGAAAATTAGCGAAAAATACCGCCGCTGTATCCGCGAAATGGACGGTTGCAGTTGCGCCGTGAATCACGGATACACTTTTCACTTGTAGATTACAGTCGAGATGCATACCTGTATACGTCTATGTGCATGTGTGTATATATACGTGGGTACTAATATATGTGACGTATAAAATGGAAAAGATTTCAGGTTCGAGTTCTTGAATTATTCTCACCTTTATGCACAACGTATATATTTTACATTGAACGTGTAATACGACGCGAGAAAGGAAAATTAATTAATAAAACGTAAAAATCTAAACTATTCAAAAACTTAAATTCGAAATCCTTTTTACTTTATGCGTAAGATGCATTAGCACATGTATACATATACTTGTAAATGTAGGCGTACATCTGCACTATACACGTAACAAGTTTATGCATACAAGTATAAAGCTTTTGCGTTTTAACGTCATATGCAAGAAATAAATCTCCTACATACGGATGTGTGAAGTGTACGAAATTCCGGTGAAGTATGAGCTGAAATCTTTTCAACTATACACGTACATGAGATCTGACATCGTCCCTTTTCTTCAAATATAAGGAAGTATCTGTAACAGAACTTCAGTGTTGGTTCGAATAATTCTTACAAGGGTATAAATTAGGTTCTGATTTCCTCTTGTCGGTAATGCGGATATTGATATGTGAAAAATATCGTGAGTTTTGCGAATAATGTTCAGAACTAAATTTCCTCGATTGCGTTGCGAGGAATATCGAATTCGGGATTTGTCGAACGAGTTGCAAACTATACCCATTCGAAATGTTCAACGACAGAAAGATGAGTGAAATAAGTAATAAGCGAATGAAGAGAAGATTTTTTTATTCCCTTGACATTCCTTCTTCGTCCTAAATGTGCGTGTTTGGTTTGATGACGTCAACGGGAGACTGCAAATTAGGGTGTAACATTTTTCGTACACGGGTAACATATTTTTCCATATATATATATATATATAAATATTTATATTTATATTTATATAATATATATATATTTTTTTTTGCTTCTTCTTTACGTCAACAACTTTTTTAGTAACAACGACAATTTTATACACAAACACGCAGTCATATCGCATCATAAACGCCCGAGTTACAAATTACGCCATAATTTCACACATACTTTCTTGCAAATACGTCATGTGCTACATGTGCATGTATGCATGTGTATACCGATAATCATTACGAACGATAATTATGATTGAATTTTTATTAATTGTGTGTATATACTTGCGAAACACAACACAAGCATTCTCTTCATTTTTCATTATATATTGTATAATATTTATTAGGTACGTAACACACGCAAATTTCATATACGAATTTTCAAGCATAGTATTGTCAACAGTTGTGTATTTTTACTTACTTTTTTTAAAAATTCTTTTTCATTTTTCTTTTTATTTCTCCTCTCTCTCTCTCTCTCTCTCTATATATATATATATATATATATGTACATATATATATATATAGTATATATACATATATATCTCTCTCGCTATCTCGCTACCTCGCTATTTCGCTATCTTACTTTTTACATGCTTTTCTTTTCTGGTCCTTCGGCTAGATATTATACAGGCTAGTTGTCTGTGATATTTTATCTCTGCATTTGACAAATCATTTTTAGGGCATTCCGCGTACTCTCGTTTCGCCGTATACCATTTCATCACTGATTTTCAGCGCCGCGTCCTACGTATAGATATATACAATACATTTTATACTGACGCGACGTGGCAAAGTGATTGCGTGATAGTCAACGCACGCGAAACTGATGCCAAACGCCGGCCCAAATTCGTCTCGAGATTTAGAAGAACATATTTTTCCCCTCCGTTAACATTGATTTCCTATAACCGTTATTCAACTTTGCGGCCTAAACTTGATCACCGCGTGGCTGACCTCTGGTGAAAATAATTGTCTGAAGATTGACGAGATTTTTTGTCGAATGTATTCTGATAATTCGAATTCAACAAAGTGACAAAATCAACGGTTGGTAGAAAGTTGAGGAAGAGGGGAAAATATACCCACTTACAGGGAGTTCTTAATGCAAGTTTTGAATAACCGATCTACTGAAGAGGTAAATTATTATAGTCGCTGGACCCGGCTCGCGATAATCAAGTTGCAAGTATACAAGATAGGTACATATATTTGTGATTCTCACGGTTTTTCGCGTTATTGCAATTGCGTAGTATATATAATGTGTGTATAGATTCGATTGGAACTGACGTGGACGTTGATGCGTACATAGAGTAGAAATCGTAATGGTATTATCTTTCTAATATCTTTTTTTTAATGTATGAATATTTATTTATTCATGTATTACTATCATTAATAATATTGTTTCATTTAATTATATGTCAAATTTTTTTTTTGTTTTTTCGTTTTTTTTTTTTTTTTTTTTTTTTGAAAGAGAAAAATACCGTTGCTATTGGGAAAATATGTTTTAAAGGGTAATTATCACAGAATACACGAGATATTTCAAGCTTATACAGGACATATTATAATAATCCAAGCGGAGTCGATAATTAATAATAACAGTAATAATAATAATAATAATAACAACAACAATAATTATAGAAGAAGAAATACAATACGACGTATTTCGTCAAGCAGCTGATCGATTTCTGCTGATATATTGTATAATATTTTATTGTTATCATAGACGAATTTCATCTCTCGTTTGACGAAATCATTATTTACATCCATATTATTATTATATATTTACGACGCCGCCAGCGCGCCCTCACCGTTGGCTTTTTACCGGTTTTTAAGCAGCGAAGAATATAGATGTTTTTTAAAAAAAGATCGTACAACGAGTTTCAGATTTCAAATATTTCAACAAACATTGGGCAGATAATTATACGAAAGTCGCTAACGATAAGAGTTTTATTTCGTTACGGTAATGGATGATTTTATTTTTTGTTTCTTCTTGTTTTCAATTCGTTCATAGATATTGTTTTGACTAGACTTGAGGAGGATTGTTACAAAATTGAACATTGAATTGAACGGATTGATCGAAGAATGTCGATTTTTAATTGTTTCATTATTCTAGTATTAATTTCTGAAAATATTCGCGTCATGCCAATTGACGTAAGCCACAACCATACTGCAAGTAGGGTGTACAGTATTCTACGTTAACTATTATAATGTACACCCTGTCTCGAAGATGTTTTCGACTGTTTTCTGTCAATCGAACCATAAACAATATTGAGTTTTTTAATTTTTTTTAATTTCACGTACGCTACTGAAGCGGCCTACGTGTTTATGATTAACGTCAGGTAAGTGCGTCTATCTAATCGTCGTTTCCGTTTCAACTTTAGATATAACTGCAGTATTGTACGTAAATACGTTTCACGGTATGATATACCTAATATTGTGTGTAAGGTAATGTAAATTTTTTTTAACAGAACCGTTGTTTCTGGCGCGTGGGTTTTTTTTTTTTTTTTTTTAATATGAAACACTTTAAAAAATCAGACGATTACTCGTAAATTGGGCAACATGTGTACACGCTATCGTAACAGATTATCTCGAATGCATGCTTGTTTCGTTCCCTGCCTCCACTTCTGTGTAGTAATCTTTGATTTCTCGTTTTTCTCCGTAATCCGAATATATTCAATGGAATATGTGTAAAGGCGTGTATTACAATTTGGTTATCAGGCGCGCGACTCGATGTCTAATTCAAAGAAAAATTCCACCTTCGCGATCTGACCTGGGAATTCTGTTTGTTGCATTTTAATATACACCGCTTCGTTTATTTCACGGTCACAACCAATCCTTCATGCTCACACTTTTTCAACTGACGGATCTGTATTTTACATCAGCACATATCACTGGCAATCCTTGAATTTGAACGATTAGCAAATCTAGCAATTTACAAAAAAATTATTTTCTCCTTTCTTTTTCTACTTCCTCAATTACAAGGTACTGAAACTTTTTTCAAATATTCAAGTTACCACCGATACGCCTTTTCGTTTTTAACATTGTTCTGACAATATTTACTTTTTTACTATATTTTACCCAGCACGTTAATGCGAATTCGCGAATCACCGGATACACCCAGTAGTTTCCGAATTGTCTGCTGATTTGCTGATTATTCAAATTTTCCGCATACATATCTGAATGCTCAATAAGATATTGCTATTCAACCACGTACGGCTTAATCTATTCCCCTTCGATCGCTTCGAGATATAATATATCCCGTGTAAATCGTTCAGCAAGCGCCCGTGTTTACAAATTCCAAATGCCAAAAAATTGCCTAGTCATTCAACTCCACAATCAAGCGTATCACTCTTAAACATGTACTTATATAAAGAACGTATGCACATGGTACATGTAAATCTATATTTTTACACGTTATTCAAGGGCCTACATTCATAAATCGTTATTAACATTTCAATATTTATTATCGTTCTTGTTACTATTGTTGATAAAATTATTGTTATGCCATTATTATTATTCTCATTAGTAACGATTAATTTTTAATGTGTTATTACTCTTATTATTTTTATTACTATTATTATTATTATTATTATTATTATTATTATTGATATAATGAATGTAAGTAAGTTAATTTTATGATAATTTTTATATGTTAGTAATCATAATTATTACTAAAGCAGCGCGCCACTTTCAACGAAGCGTGGCGCGCGTCTTTTTTGGTCGTCCTCAAATGCTATATACCTTAATTTTTATTAGAAAAAAGAGAGAGGAAAACGAAAAAAAAAAAGGAAGAAAGAGAAACGAACGAAAATGATGAGAAAACAGTTATCGTCAACAATTTTATATAGTAAGTCTATACAATAAATTGTCCTCCGAATGACGACCCAAAATTTACATCGAGTCTTTTACGTTTCCTAGCTAGACTCAAGGCCCGGATCTCTTTCTCTCTTTCTCTCATTCAGCCACACACTCTCGTTATTCTTTCATTTAATATCTGTTTGTCTGCTTATATTTTCTTGTTCAAGTTTTTTTACTACTCATTCATGGTTTATCGTATCAACCCGTTTATTACACAGATTAAATTGTTATGTTTATTTATTGTTTTTCTGTATTTGTTTGTTATTTTTTCTTCGTTTTTAATATGCGTTTATGTGCTTGGACAACGGATGAATTTATTCGGTATGGGTTTTTTTTCACACTTAATATTTACACATTTTCACAGTCTCAGTTGTTACATAGCTATACGTACACCAACATGGCAATAAGTCTGTTTCGCATGGCTGGATACTCACGTTTTGCCTTTTTTTTCGTCGTCTTCGTCGAATAATTTTCTTTTCTTTTATAATCACTTAATTGTATTCAATTTTAATTACTTGTATACGAATATGGTTAATATTGCGTACTGGCAGCACTTATTTCACGGTCTAAAATCCAATCCGTTCAGCCCCCTTCCCCGCCGTCAGTTTTATTCCATATATTTTAATCAGTTCGTATCCTCGTAATCGCTGTACAAAAAGTATATGTACAATATCGATGCCAGAGGCACGGCCTCCGTAATTTCGTGTATCGTCATATCAAACAATAGATTAGGCATAATCTCGTATCGTGATTCCGCATCTTTGGCAATGACAGTCTTGCGATTTCTTCCATCCATATGTCGTCTTCGACGCGCGTTCGTGGCGTTCGGATCCTCATCTCCGTGAAGCTAATTGAACGCAGGACGTAGAACGACGTATGGAAGTCGGTTCGTCGTACGAATCGCGAAAAGCTCGTCAGCTTTGGTCCACAGAGCCAAAGATGAATTTTCCTTGGCGGATATTTTGCGTCGTGCGTTTTAGGTACACGCTGTTGCGGGGGCTTCAGCTCGGATGCATGAGATGTGGCAATTCGAGTAACGCGTTCTTCGTTTTAGAGATTGAGAAATCGTCGACGGTACGTCCGGAACCTGACGCGATCGTTCAACCGTTGCAGCCAGTCGGAGGTAGATATACTTGACTCGATAAAACCCGGTGCCCTCTGCTTGTCTCGATGCGATGCGTACGAAACTGCGGTGAAGATGACAAGGTAGCGATTTCTAGTCATTCTCTTCGACGACGTCGAGCAGCGCGTTTCGCTGCACTCTTACTTCGGCAGCTCAGATGTGAGGGATCCTATTTTTATCGGATGAAAATTCTCCCCCGAGCTCTTTCGAAGCTCAAAGAACGCGTCGAACGGGATTTATCTGTATTATTTATCTTCCTACGTATCGCTGCAGCTTCAGGTCGGATTTGGCAACGGGTTCTCCTGCCTTATGTCACTCTTCAACTTAACGAATTCCTTCGCCACCTCGTCGTTGTTCCTCTGGGAGAGTATCCGTAGTATCGTCCATCCGGTCTCGTCCATGTGGATTCGCTTCCCCAGGGACAACCAGCACGCGCAGGATCCTTGATCGACGATATCCTTCAGCTGCATTACCGCCACTCCCACCAGACGATCCTCACGCGCGAAGCAGTAATCCTTAACGCAGATGTGAAGCTCGAAGAAATCCAGCTGCTCCTCGTTACCGATTATACTGCAATAAGTCGAATAGGAAGCTTAGTCGATTTTACCATGCAGATTGCCAAATCATTTTCAACACGGTTCTACTTAAGTACGAATTTTGTGACAGCTGTACCAACACGTCGCTCTGTGTTGTCCGGACGAAAAATGAAAAATATTTATCCAACTAAGCGACGCTGTCCAAGTGGAAATAGCCACATGAACGCGATTCAGATTCACGCCAAGTTTGGGTTTCAACATTGTGAGCTTATCAATCGGACGAACCAGTGTTACAGAGCGCGGAGATCCTTCTCAGAAGCACCTCCACGTTTTGAGCAGGTACCCGTGTAATGCTCGGTTCGCAAATGAGTGTGCATTGTTTGGCAAACGGACGCGGTAAATACGCCGTTCTGATTTATTTATGTCAATTCACTTTCCTTTAAACCAGCCACTTTTCGTGAGATCCCCTGTCCTCTCGCAACCCTTAGTATATTGTTTTCCCTCCTCCGAAATCAAGACCTTTTCAGTCAACTAGGATTGTTATGTATGTATGAAGTGATTGAATGCTTTTCAGAATTCCAAATGCCCATTTATTCCGATCTTAAATATTCCTGGATAAAATTTAACCGTCGAGTATTCGACCATCACCCCGCGGCTTCTGCGTGTTGGTCGTTAGCATTAGGGTATTGCAAATTAAACAGACACGGATTCTGATTAGTACGAAAATAGAACGGAAGCGTGAGCTTCGACTTACAAGTGGAACGTATCGTTGAACTTTGGTGACCAATTGTTGCTCTTCGACTTTGTTGTGTGTTTTCTCTTCTTGTCGGCGAGGTGAGGACCGATTAGATTCACTTCAACGAACGGTCGGAACATTCCCGTCGCCAAGGGCCACTTTAGGTCGTTTGCAGCGACCACTATAATTAAGAATGGCCAAAGTTGATGAGGACACGGATTAAAGTACTTGAATAAATTAGATACGTATCCTAAGGCTGCGGAAAATAATTTTCGTCACTGAAAGATTCGGCTGTTGCGAACGCGAAGCATGGTTTTGCAGAAGAATTCTTTGACATTAGAAAGGTTTTATCTCTGCAATTGGAACAATGCTTTTCGACTTATTGCGGTAGCCAGGAAAAGTTGTGTACGTGTCGTGTGGGCGAAAAAGTTTAAAGTACTTCTGCTGAGAACGTAAAAATTGTTGACATCGAGTCTGCGGTTACTTTTGGAATTGAGAGAAAAGTTGGGTACCTTTTACGGTGACCTTGTGCTCGCCAGTGCCAGGATGAGTGAAAAGGTCGACTTGGATGCTGACTTCTCCCACGGAACCTTCGTCAGATCCGGTAGTATCTGGAATATGCAAGGCATTTAAGAAAAAATCGTCCGCTCAACGTAGCTCTGTAAGCTCAGCGGGTCCCTAGAGGTTAAAATCAAGGTTTCCTTCGTCTCTTTGGCCTCCTGCAGGCTCCAGAAAAGTCGTATTCCCGATGTTTACTTGCAGCTATTTTAAAAAATCTTCTAATCTATTCCGTTACTAATCCTAGAACAAACGTCATGCCCTACTGTATAATTGTGCAGCGGCTATATGTACATTTAAATAAATAATTGTTTGCACAGCGTTATTATATGTGGTGGGTGTAAAGTGTTAAGCGGCTTCCTAATGAAAACTAGCACGCGTCACACTGGAACAGGATCCTGGGCAGCTTTTCCAGCTGAAATAATTTTGCGACTATGTATGTGGGTTTGTCGAGTGGGTTTGCAAAGTGGTGGGAGTGTATGCAATATAGCGAGCGAAACGACTGACTTACGATTAGAATTTGTTCAGACACAAGTGTATGTACAATATTCTATGCGAATTGGTGTCAATGATTGAGTGTCAAGCTGTGGGTTTTTTTCATTTATCGTCGAAGGATTGTGAAGTGGAATTGGTTATTATCAGCAGCAGCGCCTAATACAGCTATCGAGACGTCCTTTAAAGTTTAAACCGTGCAGCGTTGCTTCACGCTATTTTGTTTCGCATGCTTCTTCTTGGAAGTGAATTTACGTATCTACATATTCAAATGTAGGAGCAGAAAAAGAGAGAGAAAAGTACTTTGCGAGACGGTGAAAAGAAGAGAAAAAAAAACGTCGTGGAAAAGCATATCTCAAGAACTCACAATCAGCTATATTCATAAATTTGTTATGGAATAATATTCTTCTTCTTCGAACCTCCAACGAACAAGGAGACATTTCCGTTGCGAGTGCTTTAGCCGAGGGTGTGATTTTACAAACTTTTGCGATCGTTCGCAAACTCGGTGAATAAACGAGGGCGTTACGGTTTTGAATCCGTCGATCACGAACGAATAAAAACGCTGACGACAGTAAAAGCCGTGTTTGATCAGTCCTAGTCGTTGCGTTTCTTCAAACATGTGACGGGTGATATTTTACCCTTCATTCATTAATGCATATTGGAAACAGTTTTACCCAGCTGGAATATGAAGCGTGAATTGCGGCACTCGTAACGGATATATTTCTCGTAGAAAAGTACAAAATATGATGTACGATAACTGGAAGATGGGATTCCCGCAATTGTCCTTGTACTTTATGGCTGTTAAAAGTTGTGTGCGACACGAAAATTGGCCCGTTTGAATTCGCGACTCTGGTTGCGTTTGCTATACAGTAACAATGGCTCTATAAAGTTTCAGTGTGGATTCGAGAAGTTGTATTGAATTGATTTATTCCACAAGACTTCGTCGAATAAATGGTATCTTATGATTCCTGGGAGCAAAAAAGTTTGAGAAATGTTGGAATCGAGTTCGTTCCCCCTTTTACGAAGAAGCGAAAAATACTTAGCGTACAGTTAAGCACGTCGCGTCGCGCCTTAATTAAAACTTCTTTCCCCCCCCCGTATAATTGAATGAATCCTCTCACTTTCTCTGAATCTCAATTGTATCCCGATTTCAAATAAATTTCTGGCAGAACAGGAATGATGTTCCGGTTCAATGGCCATTCCACGGATAATCGAAAGCTTCGTTTCCTCGTGCGTGTGCCGTTACGCTGGTCAGCAATAATTGGCAATTAGTCAAACCGAAGGACGTCTCGATTCAATGCAAACTCTACGAGCTACGATCATAACGTCTAATATTCGAAGCTGAATATTAGGCTAGCTGGCGATCCTGGTCTAAGGTGGCAACAAGGTACCTTGGCGGCTCTCCCGTCGAAGCGGGGGATTTCGCTGGCGAAGAGGCTCTTCGAGACCCTCCATGCCTTCGGCTGTGTCGCTTTCATCCCCCCGGTCGCTGCTCATGGACCGTTGACGCAACGTTGCCTTGTCGTTCAGCGGCACTGTGTTTCCACCACAATCATTCATAATGGCGTTGTGAGACGTGTTTTGCACGATTGTGTTAACAATGATTCAGTGTTCACATAATAATGTCAATGCAGTAACAATGGAGTATCAGCCGTATAAGTGAATCGTGTATGCGCGGCGATGTGGAGTCTGCAATTTCGCCATTCGTTAATGGCTCAATTATACCTCACATTGTCGTCCATGTCACTAAACCATTAGCGTTACTGGGTTGTTACGATCGAGTGTATTATTGCCGATAAATCAACCTCTCCGCTATACCTAACCAGTTATCCTCGCGACTTGAGACCTGGCCGTTGCGTCGGACCATAAGTGATAAAACGTGATCTCTCCCTGGGTAATTGCTCAGGTAGCTATTACGGCTAAGTTAGTATAAAGTTGAGCGGAAAACGCGCGACGTTGACGGAAATGGAATTTTTACGCCAATGGCACGGAGCGTGGCAAGTGAAGTGAAATTTTTTTCATCATCCTTTTGTCAGCTGTGCGAAATGGGTTTTTGTCGTTCTTAGAATCCTCGGCCCTTATGCCCATAAAGCGACGAGCTTTATGGCAAGTGACCAGTCACTGTTATTTTACTATGGGTAATTTTACGTCCGTTCTTGCTGCAGTATGGAAATTCATGTTATGTGACGCACGTAAAGTTCTGACCCCGTTACTACGTCGTGAACAGCGAGATAACGGCGGCAGCGGTACAACTAATCATTCGGATAATTTCACGATAGGGGAATGCAAAGAAACGGGTTATCGTGGATGAAATTTGATGCCTTTTGCAAGTTTACCGTGTAATCGAGAAATCTTTAGTCAGAAAACTTCTCCACCGCTACCGCTAGCCTGAAATATATTTGACGATAAATTAAAAACGGATCGAGGAGAAGCCTACCTTCGTTAACTTGGGATGTCACGAAGGTCTTGATGAGAGTGTCCGTCGTCTGCGTGTACAAGCTGAGGGCGTAACGAAGGCTCTGTAGCTCGGGTGATTTCTCGAGGAAATTCTTTTTCAGTCCATTTCCGCCAGCATGGAAATACTGCTTGATCGTGTCCAACGCCACGTCGAGCACAGCGCATTGTTTGGGCGACAAATTCTTCTCAACCTCCTTCGATATGTCCTGAAAAATCAAACTCATCGTGGCTCAGTATAAACGTAATTCGGGAGTTTCACAATAACTTGAGCTTACCATGACACCGCTGAGGGCATTTTTCACGTCTGGTTTACCGGCCATGTGATTTTTGAACAGCCTCGACATGTCTTCGATCTTCGCATTTGCAGCCAAGTTTTTTGCGTTGTCCGTCAGGTTCTTGAACATCATCTGAAACATCGAAACGAAGAGTCAGACTTCACGAGCTTTGGGGGTTCGACGCAAGCTTGAGTGCTACCGCATCGATGCTCACGCTCTTGTCCGTCATCGGTGGAAGAACGACGGTTTTTTCTAGAATCCTCATAACGATTTTCCAGAGCTCCTTGAGCAGCCTTTTCAGCACGGTCTTCTCGCAAGATTGGGCGTAAAGCGAAAGGCTGCCGTCGAGAAGAACCATCAACGGCCTCAGAACGTCGTCCGCTTCGACCGCAACTGCGTTCCTCTGGGCGGGTTGAGTGAGGGTAACTTGTCCCCCACCTTTGATGGCCAGAAGAAGTTCACCGAGTTCTCTGACAGAGGCTGTTATCCTCGGTTCCAAACTTTTGGCGAATAACATTGCGAGGTCGTCGAGAGCGCCATTAAGTTGTTGCTGAAGTTCTTTCAGGATGTTGGCAGCGTCTTCTTCGAGTTTCTCCCCTCCCATTGACTCAAACATCTTTTCGAGTTGAACCCGAAGCTGCTGGATGTTGTTCATGAGGATGCAAGCCTACGTGAGAAAGAAAATATGTCGTTACGGCACTTTAACAAGGTGAATCATTTTCCGCGGGCACTTACTATCCGTTCCTCCTTCAAGTGGCTCGGAAATTCCCTCTTGACGATGTCGGCGTACGCAACGAGGACCTTGACGATCGTCTTGGCGAACCTCTTCATGTACCTCTTCCATATCTCGGGATCGGGACACTCGAGTTTTGACACTACGTCGAAGCATTGGGTCAACTGCGTGAACACGTCGACCACCGAACAACTGAACAAGGCGTGTTCGCTGCTCCTTTGGAACTGGAAAAATGGAAGGTGAAAACTGAACATGCAGGATAATTCTCAGCACCGAGGCGAACGCTTCGAAAATCCTTACCGCGTCCTTTTGGTCGCGATTAAACGCCCCGTGGAGATACTCGAGTGACACGTCGTCGTTTTCGTTGAGCCACTGCATGACGAAGGGTTCGAACCAGGCGGGGTACTCGGGAACGGCCCCCTTGTACGGGGGAACATCCTTGACGTAGTTGGCGTGAAGCCACTTGACCTTGAAGTGGAGGTTCATGTACGCGGACGACTTGCACAACCTGTGCTGCTCGTGTTCCTCAAGGGCGTACTTCATGTCGACCGCAAACAGGGACCACATCGTAGCCGCCGATAGTTGACCGATATTCAACTCCTGGGGGAACTGATTGAGCACCGGTGCGTAGCTGTTCCTATCCTCGTCGATCACCGATACTATCAGGGCAATCAGCTTGTGCCAAAAGTCGAGTGAGTCCAACCGCGGTCCGTGATCCTCCGAGTCCCGTTTAGCCTCATTGGGATCGACTTGGAACTCGCGATTGTACAACTCGTAGCAATTCTCGAACAAAAATTGGTACGTCGACCTCAGGCAGGCCTTCACGCAGTCCTTGACGACAGTGCTGGCTCGCGGGGGACTCGACAGCTCTTGCACTTTCATCCTGAAGAAGGTTATGCTCGTGAGGAGATCCACCGTACTTTTTAGATCCATCAGTTTTTCCTGGCTCGACGCTGGGAAGTTGTTCCGATACATCGACAAGTCTATCCTCAGGGAGTTGTGCAGCTGGTCTAGCAGTTTCACGAACTTTTCTTTCTGCAAACGATAAAATAATATCCTATACCAAGTTCTCGCGCCGTTCTATCATTCTATATTTTATCGACGATATACAACCGTAGAACAAGTCCAACTTCAAGCTTTATTCCGGAACTCTTCATCGCTTCTTATCGACTACCTTCGGCTCGGTATCCTACACCGAACCACGCTTACTTGTTTCTCGAAACGGATTTTTACCGATGAACAAATCGCCTTGAATCTAACAGGTTCATAGAACTATGAATCTTGGTTGTAACTATTCATGGTTAAAATATGTTTTCGAGTTGCCTCAGTTGATGCATTATAGTTTGTAATCAGCGCGGTAATGTTTTAATTACTACGTAAAATAGGCTCTTTATATTACAAGATTTCAAATATTTCAGACTCCCGTTAAGATTTCCAAGACCCAACACAAGATTTCACCGAGATTTTCCCGAGATTTCTCAAGAATTTTCTATAACCATTAAGAATTCAAAAGGGTTTCCCGGTGTTTCTACAAGATTATACGATGTTATTGAAATTTCGTTGGTCCCGGCAGAGTTTCACGGAATTTATATTCCAACGGTTATATCGATTCGATTTTGAAACTGTTCAATAGCGCTGTGCTGGAATTCGGGTTGTAATTAAAATGTACAATATACGACATTAAAATAATTTGATGAATCTGTCCATCGATACCGGCAGATAAAAAGGTTGGGAAATGTAAAATTTTCACCTCAACTAAATGAACACGACTTTAGTCCAGACGTTGAAATTAAAAGACGACGAGTCTGCTGTACACGGCCCATTGCACTGCATAATAACGCACGATCTCTAAGGCTTCCGATACGAGACTCAAGGGATCAAGCTTGCCCAGACCGCGGCGGTGTAAAATGTATAGTGGGAATATCCGGTGAATCTTGATTTTCGCGGCAGCTGAGGTCGCGGTGGGTTGCCACATGGATTCGAAGAGGCAGAGTGCTGAATAGAACGGATTCAAAGGAGAGAGGGATCGGGAGGAGGTGGAAATCGGAGCAAGGAAGGTGCGGTCGGATGAAGTTCCCGCAACACCTTATTCTCCATGCAAAGTTCAGGAGAATTTTGCGGATCGTGGAATAGTCAGGTGCATTGTTTATGGCACCTTGCTGGCTGCCTGCCTTCGACCGCGGCACGTGCACGAGAGTAAAGTGCAAAAGGGGAAAAAGTTACTACGAAGAGCAGGAGGAGGGAAGGAAGAGAACGAACGGATGAAAGGAAGGGGAGAAAAACGTCTAGTCGGTATCACGAGAGAGCGAGGCAGGGCGGAGCTTGGTTATTTCTCGTCTTATAAATGGGCCCGATAGTCGAGGGACGCGATATCATCAATATGGATAAAACTTCGCCGTTGTCTCTGGGCGATGCCTCCCTTGACACATCTACTCGCGATCTCTTTAGCGCTGATTCAGACTCGGGGCGCACGGCGATTTGAGCGTGACTTTGTCCTCGTGAATCATCAATGGACCGGGACAGATTCGCTTGATTGCGTCTGTAGTTTCTTGTAGTACGCCAATGTGTACATATCGAACGAAACATTGCATTCGACACATCGAGTGAGCGTTGCCTCCATATTTTACTCTTTGTAGCGCCAAAGCTCAAGATTTCAAAGCAGCGCTTTATCGCCGCGTTTCGCGTATACTTCTCCGAAAGAGCAGTAAAGATGCAGTTTCTGGTCATGATTTATTATCAGTGTTGTTACTAAAGAAGTAAGAGTATCGGAGCTGACGCTTGTCGGCGATTCAATTCCTGTCAAGAATAATAACGGTAGAGTAGTTTTGTTATTCGATTCAAAATGTCGTATAATAAAATATTGACGAATCAATTTATTGATATGATTTTACCAATCTTGATGCCAGTTTGTTTCTGGAAAACCTTGAGAGCTGTTCCTAAACTTAACGGTTTACATGAAGATATTCGTATGAAACCACGGGTTTCAACCTTACGCTATTACAATTGGTGGAAAGGTCTGCGCTTCACATGTTTTACAAGGGTCAGATTATACATCTGTTTCCATGCAACGGGAGTTCGAAAGGTCGAATTAGGCCGATTTCCTCAGTCGGTACACATTGCAAACGTAATCAAGGATCGAGTTATATATGCAAATATGAAAGGTTGGAACCACGGACAGTCGAATCACTCAAGACCGCGGTGTTTGTTTATTAATCCGCTCCGCACTGCAAAAGATACTCAATCAAAACCTGTAACTTCTTAGGTAAGCAGGGTGCGGAATTCCGGTCGACGAATCAGCAGCGTCGTTTGTCTTGCAGGTTAACATACTGACATGAAAAAAACCATACACGTATCTCATCCTGGAAACTCTAATTCTACAAACTCACCCCGAAGTTGCTGGCAGCAAATCTATCACTCGCCGAGACTGCGGAGCTCGCTGTTGTGTGGGCATAGTAGGCGTTTATGTTGGCCAACAAAGTTGACATCACTGCGGGAACACCCGGGCAAAGGTACTTCGTTGACAGACAATGAAAGTGGCTGAAATTAAATCATACATAAGTTCCTCGATAGAGATAGATAGAGAGAGCGACATCAACCGAAGTTGAACAACGTGAGATCCGGACGAACCGACCAAATTACACAAGTGTCATTAAACATTTTCGTAATCAGATTCGTTTCCCATTAATTTGCCAAAAACATCGTTTCAAAAGCTGGCGCACCACCGTGTATTGCCTTTGCAGTCCTCGTTTATCATAAATTCACAGTATCGTGAGTCTGGTACCAACGCAATCATCAAAGTTGAAAGCTGGCATTTGAAATTATGCTACGGATACATGTTGCGGAATACAACTAGATAACGTATCGACAGGGTGTTACGGAGTATTTCACACTTACGTCATAGCCTGGTAGATGCTCTCGATGCCGTACCGCATTGCGAATTCATCAACCAGCTCCTCACCGGATGGATCAAAGTATATTTTCCACGCGTCGTCACCCTTGGCTTGTGGAAGAGTAACAATGCCGCCGTTCTCCTCGCACAGACTGTGAAACAAGTTTTCGTGAAGGCAGGTGTACTGCACGTGGTAAGGGGCGACCTTCTCCTCGCCTTTGATTTCCACGCTTATGTGCAACCGGATGGCACCTGAGACCGCGCTTTTATCAGTCCTTTTCTCGAGGTTGTACCATACGTCCATTTCACCACTTAGCGTCCGGACTTCGATGATGGTTTGTCCGAGGAAATCGTCGCTCTCGCGAGTCAGTTTTTGCCTCAGCTTCGACTTGAGGTCGTTGTCCTCGTCCCATACCCTCACCTTTATGCGATCCGACGAATTGTGACACTCGCTGTGCAGGCGGAAACAAACAATGGATTTTACGATTTTGTTCGTACGATGAATTGCCCGATTTCGTATCAATAATGTCATCGCGATACGCGGAACCGTCGCATATTTCGTCTTGTTTTGGACCGTCGAAGTTACATGCGATTGCGCTGTTATACCGCACTGTTATTTCAACACTAAAACTTGTAAAGACGTATTTGTACAGCTCGAGGGATGCAAACGCTTCGCTAATATCTTCCAAGTTTGTACAGAACGGAGGATTCGTATTGAAGGGGATGAAAACGTTGCTGTGAACTGGCTGGTACAAACAATTTCAAGTTTGACATTACGGTGAAAAGTTTAAATTGACTTAAAAATTTCACTACATGCTTAAGCAGCGCCCGCGGGTAAATAACTATGAGGAATCCCTTGCCTTTTCACGATCGGATGCCACTACGACGACGGGCTCTAAGATCGAGCGGATGAAAGGCGAAGGAGATTGAGAAGGGAAATGAATAAAAAAAAAAAAAAAATCGAAGATAAATGAGAAAAACCGTTCGCGACTTTTGTCGTCAACCGCCCGGTCCTGCATTCAATTTACTTACAAGTAGAACTTTTCATTCCAGACTGGATTCAGTTCTTGCGGCATCGTTCTCGTCCGTTTCTTCACCTTGCCAACTTGCACGGTAACGTAGGGGTCCGATGTGCCACTCTTGTCTTTCGCAATCAACCCCTGAGCGCAAATCACTGTGAAAGAAGTTTTACAACGTGAGTACTGGCTTGTCACGTTCCCCCTTTCACCAACGTCGGTCGGTTAAATGTCAAGAGGAGAGTGTAGATGTGTCAAGATTCGTAAAAAGCAAACGGTGAGTGCTTTCCTCCCACTTGCTCGTTCCGTGAATCGAAAAAAAGTACGAATTGTGCAATTTTATTTTCCGAATCAAATTCCATTTAATTATCTAGGTCTCGACTTAACGGGGACGTGAAATCGATCAGCGAGTTGTGGAAACGGCCGTACCAAACGAATGTCCTCAGCTTCTTCCATTGGCGTATGCATGTACGCGATAGGTCAGCTATCAGGTTAGTGGAAGTTTACGGCGCCGAGTCGCGTGCGAAAAATTTCAAGCTTCAAAGAGTAGAGGCGTTTCCGTGTAGGTACTCAAGGATTTCATGGGTATGCGTGATTACACGGTCGTATAAAGATAGGAACCTCGACACGGTGTACTCGAAGAGCTGACAACACGTGCACGAAGATAGGCCAGAGGGGTCAGCCGTCGATAGTTTGGTCCTGGAATTTCCGACCTGGGTTATCCTGAAGGGCGGATGACCGTGGAACGCGTTACTCGCGGATTACATTTACACGGGTAAAGCTGATATTTTGTTGAATTTTTCAGACGCGATTCGTCATTCCAACCTTCCCCAGATCGATCTTGAATGTTTCAGTGGGGGGAGGAAAAGTACAGTCTGTCTGTCCGTCGAAACTGAGAGACGTAGAGTTTGACGATATAACGTCGCCGTTGAAATGATTAAATTCTCAGTCCGCATTCCGTCGGGTCGTAGGTGTGAAATTTTATCATAGAATTTAGAGTCGAGGGCACTCGTCTTCCGTACAAGGTCAGCGCGTATATTAGGAACGATATCAAGGTTGTTGTTTTCATTTTTCATTTCTTTTTATCTTTCTTGTGAAACGTGTCGATGGTGTGACGAATCAAACATGCATTAGCTTTCAGGGATGTTGGCGTGCGTTCGTTATTCGTGTTATTGATTGTTATAATAGCAGCCACGATGCAAGCGTGCATTATAAGCGCGATAATTGTTACACGTGCGGTGATATGGACGCAGCCACACAGACGGACAAATCAACATACAATTATTATACATAATTTATATCATTATACACGATAGTCGGACTGCCGTATTACCAGACACACATGCTCATGCTACAAACGGTTTGTCCGCCATTGGTGGGAAGGGCCAGAATTATCCTTGGTCGATGAGTGTGAGATAATTTATTCCTACCCTAAATGCGACAAAGAATCGTTCAGAGTTCTTTTCTTATTCCTGTTTCTAATTTTCTCTTACACTCGTGCTCGGCGCGTGTGTGCGTGTGCGCTCCACCGCATCATTACGTGACAATCGTACAACGTACCCGTGACTTATTGTTAGGGGTGGGATTATTTTTCAATTTCAACATTTGCCCAATTACTTTTTTCCTCTTATTATTTCCATTTCGTTCTTTCACTCCGTCGTTCCGATTTACGTTCGAAATATTCACAATTATATTACGGTTCGTTCATCGGTGAATCATAATATTAAAAGCTCGCAAAAGCACACGCGAGTCGCACACAGTTGCGAGTGACGGAGGTATATATGTATATATATATATATATATATATATATATATATATATATATATGTATACATATATACACACTGTGGTACATACATATTCAAGAGGGTGAGTAATTTAGTCGAGCCACGAAATCAAGCGAAATGCACGAGTCGCGAGTTTAATGGACGAGCTTTTCGATTTCAAAGTACAACTGTTCAAACATACTTTTCACATTCAAGGGTTGACTCGTCGCGACGTATTACGTTATACCCGCCCTCTCGACACGTACACAGTGCCGTCTAATTTTTTTCACAGCGAAGGAGTGAATTAGGGTATATAAATGAAATATCTGTCCGCGTGTTGCGTGGCCGTCTTTGTCGGGTTATAGCGGCAAGTCGAGAACTACGATCCTTCGGCCGAAGGTGTTTGCACGCCACGTTACGTCGTATGAATAAATAGGCCTATAGGCGTGAAAGATCGTGTTCTGGGTCTGATTCGTATTAGTATGGGCGATAAAACCGTCCCGGCACAACGGAGCATATATATGGACATTGTTCAACCGAGCGTCCGAGCGTGAGTCGAAATACAGGAGCTCAGGTCGTGTCCAATCGATACAAAGGGTACAGCATTGCAATAATTTATTCCCTGGCCGCCACGTCTGCGTTATTCTAATTCCCGGGAAGCTTTATCAGGAGATAAAAGCCCAGCCGGACGGCGTAAGCTCTCCAGCTCCAGTTTGCTTCAGGCCGAAGAAGGGTTTCCAACCAGGACTTCGGAGTGCCTTTTCCAGTTTCGAGCACTTTTTTCCCGTCCTTTTCGTTTCTTTTCATTTTCTCGCTTCTCTCGCAATTTCTACCGAGTATTTCGATCACGATCGCAGGTGGATATCCTTCTCTCGCTCTTTCTTTCTGCATACCCGAATAAATCTGTCAAACGAATACTGGAGCGTTATTTTCACGGAGTCACCCGACCGATTCGCTATTTCGAGTCGGGTTTCGTCAAGCGCGGAATTACTGCAGCTCGCGGGTCCTTCGACGCTGCGCAATGTAGTTTTAATTTTCGCCTAGGGAATCAAGAGATTTGATTACTGGGGCGGAAGCGGATGCGGAAATGGAAACGGTGCCAACTGTTGCCCTCACACCGCCTGCCGCACGCCGCCTCATGGCTCCCGCTTGCGGAAGTTCGACGTTTCGAAGTTTCGATTGAAAATGAATGGACAAGGATGACAAACGGACAATATCGGATCTTTAGGTTTAGAATTACGAGTTCATTTGTCATCGGCAGGCTTGATCCATTGTTCCCAATGCCACGTGGAATATCTTCGCCCCGACCAGCGAGCTTCTTGGAGAGGGATCAGCTGCCGGATATACATGTATGTATATATATATATATATATATATATGCATGTATAGTTGCAATTTCATCTCCAACACCGGTGCGGACGACTAGCTTCCGAATTGGCGTTCAAATTTAACTCAGATTCTGTGAATTCAGTATTTTCCGCGAGAAAATCATTTCGAATCACCGTTTTCGTCATTAAAATAAAATCTCATCTCGGAATCATTCGACAACGCAAATGAATATATCATTGTACAAATAAAACTCGCGTTACGAAAATGAATAATTTTCTTTTACTGCTCGAGTTAGCATAAACGTGCCGACGTGGAGTTGACGTAATATGACGTGTAGAAATAAAAAACCAACTCGAGCATAGCTTTACGGGAATTGTATATAAAATATTCGGATATGCGAAGCTGGAGTTGATACGGAAGAACGTAAAAGGCGCGTAAAAAATCACAGCGTAAGTCCTGATGCCGCAGGTTTGTTATACCTACGATAATGTGAAAGTTACTGCGTGGTTTTGTGAAAATGCGAGAACGCATCTGATGTTACATTCGCGAAATGCTTCTCGAGCTGTCGGACGACGTTGTCATTATAATTCCCGTCACATCCGAAAATTTATCATCAGGAAATTACTCATACATTATTCGTAAATCAAATATAGATTTAGGCACAGCTGTCAATGCGGAAAATATGCGAAACGCCGTAACTTGTTCGCCCAGCGCGGTTTGACGAGCTGACAGGAAGGCGCGTGAAAAGTTTCCCGGCGTTATAAAGGGACTTGAAATTGGCTGAAATTGGTAAAATTTTTGCGGCTTAAGCGAGCCCCGAAGGGGTTACTACATCGATTTCTAACCACTTTTCGTAATCACCGGCAATAGCAGACGTTGAGCGTGCCGATATTGCATACCTACGCTGTTGGGAAACGATTATTCACCCCTGTTGTGAATCACGCGTTGATTTTTTTCCTGCGGTAAAGGAATTCATCGAAAAAAAAAAAAAAAAAAATACACCGATATGGAACTCTGCGTGGATTTATGTACATATCGTGCAATTTGATAATCCGACAGCGACGTGACGCGACGGGTCGTTACCTCGGTGTGGCTCAGTATTGTAATCGATGGAAGCAAGAACGCGATAGTTGACACGACGAAGGTGAAACCGAATCGAAGAGGTTTGAGCATTTCGAAAGAGAAAGATGCAATATATCTTTCACAGTGTTCAGCTCTTTCGTATAACTTCCCACGCGCTACCGCAGGCATTGAACTTTTCTCATTTTCAAATCAAATTTCAGCATTTTTATAAATTCTCATAAGTGAAGTTGTGTGAAAGTGTGGTTATCCTTATACTTGGTGCAAATTTTTGCGGAGGGATATGAAAGCTGTTTTCCGACGATCGATTTGTCCGGTCTACTGAAAATTACACCGTTCGCCCGCAGGTACATGTTGAATTTGTTTCTAAAAACTGGGGCACACCATGGCGTGTGAACAATCGGCGATTACTCGCGGTGAATCGAATTGAATGGAATTTAAAACCGCCCTATCAGCAACCGCGGTTAAAGATATAGCGAAATCGGTGAGTCTATAATAATAATAGGAAATCGGAACGGACAGGAGTCCAGATCCAAGCCGAAGGATCGAATCGCGAATGAATCAGAGGAAAAACGACATAATGGGCTTAACAGGGTAGCTCGAATCCGGCTCTGAGGAGCGTAAGAGGTGGAGGTAGCGGGGTGCCGAGGGGTGAAAGAGAGGAATGCTCGTCGGGGGTTCGGAGGGGCGAGGAGGGGGGCGAAAGTGTGGGTGGCACCGTGCTCGGATGTACGTTGAACTATCGATCTTTTCAAACTCACACAAATGAAGCGCGTGCAGGCCGGTCGGAAGCCGGGGGGGAGTTTTCACGAGCTTGAAGGTTCACGTAACCGCGTGGATCCTTTTTGTTACCTCCGGCACTTCATCACGGATTTTCCAATTTTTTTTCCAACTTTTTTTTTCTATCTTCCACCCCGTATTTAGCTTTCGTTATTCCTCAGTCTTACCGTGGCAGTGAATCCCCGAAAGCTGCAAGTCTCAACCGCGCTGTCCTGGCTTCACTGAAATTTGAAAAAACCGCGCTTGCAACCGACCGAGGCAACTTCAGCTTGATCGATCGCTCTTCAACGAGCAACGCGAATGGCGAAACGTCGACGGATCAACGGCATACCGGAGTTTAATTAATTACCGTAATATGCGTCGCGTTTGTGCCGGTGCTTCAAGGTAAAACTAACCGGAGGAAGTCTCCTTGGTCTGATCGAAAATTTATAAGGAAGACTGACGAGGTACAAGGCGTTAGTCCCGAGAGGGAATCAAAGTCAACTTTGATGTCAGCATCGGCGATACGCGAAAATCCTCAAAGATGTGTGTTACAACGCCCTATCGATGAAATGAGCTCGTAGAAATTTCACCGTATTTATTTGTGAAACGTAATAACTCTAATGGAGTTTTGGACTTCCAAGTAATATGCTTGCATGCTCTACACGCTCGAGTACTCTCCGGGGGCTCGTGGGAGGGTAATTTAACGATCGGTTATCCCCCTGAACTTCGCGCTAAGCACATTGAAAAAATTATCTTGAACGTTCCACCAATTCTTTATTTAATAGATTACTAATTTTGTGTCGCGCTTTTGCTCCGTCATGTGTCAGTGTAAATCTTGTGAATAAAAAGTCGACAACCGTGCGGCGAGCCCGAACTATCAGCTGTGATTCCGACCCAGGTCTTAGTCGCTCGGTTTGCCATGTCGCACCTGATAATGACCTAATAATGCTCAGGGTACAAACTACGATCACGAGAACGGTTTTATCGTCAGTTTATCGAAGTCGTGTATCGGAGTTTCAAATTTGAAAAAAAGAAAAAATATGTCGGTAGCCAGTTTGTGTCGTTTTGAAGTAATCCAGGTCGGTGTAGGTTGAATAGTTGTTAGAAGGCATCGAAATTGAGATGAAAATTAGATCCAAGATGAAGATTAGAGTCAAGCTTAATTCGAAGATCACCTGTGATGGCAATTTTGCAGGACCACTTGCTAGTCCCCTCCAGAACGATTTCCTCGGCCTGTTCGAGGGTGTCTATGTGCGTGTCGGGGTCCACTGAAAAGGTGGTGCTGAAAAGAATAATTTACTTGTCATCTAACATTCATTTACCTCAATTTAAAAATCCCTTTCTCACTTTTCCTGACGAGGACTTAGCCGCTCTCGACGATCGCCAGCATCAGGTTGATATCGGTGACGTTTACGCTGCGGGAGGGGGAGATGCACAGATATCTTTGCAAGTAGTTAGCCGAGAACGATGTCGTCGAGGTTGTTAATGGGAAAAATTGAACTCCGCATGATCGGAGGCGACACGGCGACACCTACTTACAGTGTCCGGAATATAACCGTCTAGACATCGTTCCTGCACGAACA
The DNA here is from genome assembly GCF_021901455.1 of Neodiprion lecontei. Lineage (NCBI taxonomy): Eukaryota > Metazoa > Arthropoda > Insecta > Hymenoptera > Diprionidae > Neodiprion > Neodiprion lecontei. The sequence continues at coordinate 23,878,936 of NC_060265.1, forward strand.
TCAGCACAACATCGATATACAGCCGACATACACAGGTGCCCGTATAAAAGTGTATTCGCTTGAAAATGAATCGTAGATCGTAGAAACAGATGAAGAGAAATTACGTAATCAATCAACCCCTGGCGGACAACGCCTGCAGCAGTAATTATCAATCAATCATTTGGCGCTTTCATCGGGTTTCAATGCAGGTTTTGTAAGCGGGTATTGGTTATAATTCTCACACGCGAAGGTGTGCGAAACAAGCGTCACACGTCACGTCGTGGCTTCGCGACACGGCGATGTGATTATTACGGATCGACGATTTGCGAATATCTATTTCCCGTACCTCGATGGCTCGCGCTTGATACACGTTATACCCACAACAGGCCCACAACAGGCGCCTCGCGTTTAATTCCAACTTTTTACCCGGCCCGATTAGCCACGGCTCAAGGCACGAGTGTCGGTCAATAGGTACAGCTACATCATTACCGGTAAAATGCCGTGGTGAACACCAGGCCGCTTTATACAAAAAGGTCAGTTTACCAGATAGGCTTTATATTATACACTCACGCATTTGTAACAACGGCCTGCACGCAGCCTGCGGCGAGGTGATTTTGGTAAATCGGATATTATAGCGCCCCCATTTTTCGGAGCAAAGAGCTTTTACGTGTAACTTTTCGTAGCCCAACATCGTTCGCTAATGTCCGTTGAATCTGAAATTCCATAACCTTGTCTCCTGCACCGCTGGTCCTATGTGACATCGTGTGCGAATACCTTCTCCAACATTCTAGAAGGTATCAAATTTATGTCCAGACGATCTCGCACGACGGAGTGCAACCAATACCAACCCGCTGCGTTCGCGTAGCGCGATATTCGACGATCGATATTTAGCGGAATACGCCGACCAGGGTTCATGAAACGTAAAAAATATTCCGCCAAAAACTCGACTCCGGTAGTTGTTCCGCCTGCGCGATTAAACGATAACGGCTGCTGTTCTCCACGCTCGAGAGGAAACATCTCGCGTCTTGAATGTCGGGGTAATGCACGTTGCGGTGTGTTCCTGGCATCGACCGAACCAACACAGGCGAGAACGCGGGGTGGTAGCCACTTAACGGGATACCAGAAACATCGAGTACGAAGGTCTTCTATTTTTTTGTCGACTCGATTCCGAAGACCGGGAGGTGGCTCGGCGTACTCGCCGAGGAAAAGCCACCACCTGGGCACACTCCCAAAGCGATTCGACCACCTGTTATCTGCACAATTAGGAAATTAGCATTACCCACTCTTGGCTGGCATCGGCGGTGGTCTAACGATTAACCGCGCTGTCACGAGTGCACGCCTCGTAGACGAGGCGTGAAAGATAGACCTCCCTGCAGTTGAATAAGAGTAGGTATGTGGGTACTTGTTGCTGCCCGGTTGGTGGCTGGCTGCCAACTCGCCTTCGTGTTATGTCCGACGAAATAATTGTTACGGTAAGAACCGACGCTAAGTGAACGAAAATTACCGCCGCCTTAGTCCAGCCGCAGATGTGAAACGTCGGACCGCAAAAGAGGCAGATTACAATTTAAGAACGGGTGATCACGTGTTCTATACCTTCGCGCTGGTCGATGGATGTTGATGTTTTTACACCCAGTGACCTAAATGAATTTTCGATCAAAGCTAGACAGCGAAAGAATGAATTCTTGACTCTGCGTAACTTTGACGCGGCATTATTATTTCATATACAACTTATGTCTTTTCATTCGGTAGAAATGCGCGGAACGAACTTGGTCGGGAACTAGTTCTCGGCAAGATGCAGCCAGAGTTCGAAGAGAAAGAAATTCGACCGAAGAAGACTGAAATGCGACCAACGAGCATGATGGAGTGGAGTAGCAACGTGCAAGAAAAACGATGGCGCTTCTTGTGTTCGGGGTGCAGGCGTGGCTTTCCTCGGCTCTCGCTGATGCTATCCTTTACAATAATTGCTTTTAAAGCCAGCGTGTATTCCGTCGTCTGCTGTTGGTACGTACCAACGCGGAATACGTGCCGTGCATGCACGCTTATGCATGCCTGATACGAAGAAAGAGGCATTAAGGTCTTGCATTTGCGTTTCTAAGCTTTCCCCGGATCGTATTGCGTCTAATGCCGTTCTGCTGTGAGTCAACAAAGACGGCGGATCCTCACTTTGCACCGATCCGCGATCAGTCGGTCCCCGTTGGAGTATTTCTGTTATTCAGCCAATCGAAGGTTCTACAACGTTCAGTGTTATAATCGTAAATCTACGCTCCGATAACCGTACGTGCCCGAACGATTCTAAAATAGCTGTTAGCAAGGAAAAAATTTCCAATTTCCAATCCCAAGCACACGAACAGTGTAAGTACGTATCATATCCGACAATTTCCTACACTTGGTACTTTTTCTCTTCACATTGAGCTGCGTATTTTGAACGGCAACATCTCTTTTGTCGATGAACGGTAATTGACTCGATACCCAACCCCTTTGTGACATCCAAACTCTGTCTCGTCAGATACTTATCGTCTGAATGGAGTTTTGTTTGAAAGGGGGCTAATCACGCGGTTTATCAAAGTCGGGAGAAATTTTAATGAATTGCAATTAGTGAAATTACCGTGAAATTTAAATCGTTCTAAAATAAAAAAAACATCTAAACAGAAAATACCCACGTGCGTCGCAGAGTGGGTACTTTGGTTCGTTCGTACTTGTGAGCAGCACGTTGAAGTTAACAATGATTACACCGATAACGCAGTCTCATTTTCTCGACACTTTAAGAGAAACGCGTGTTACGTTCAAAGTATAATTAAAAAGTTGAAAGAGTTTAGAGAGCATGGTTATTTGCGGGGAAAAACAAGCGGGTACCTAGTACGCTTGTGGATTTCATCAAATCGTCCGTAAAACTTTCCCCGATACGAGTCTCGGGTAGGAAAATAAAATAATAATTACAAAACGCGATAATTGGCCTGGTGAGATAATCGGTGAGTTTTCGCGAGGGAAAAAAAAGTAGCCAGTAATTTGAGGATATTTGACTCGATGTATAAAATTACCGGCAATTTCATTAATGCTCATCCAATTTCACCCGTTCCGCAGTGCTGCAAACTTTTGCCGAGTTAATTCTACCCGCCGCCCATGCGAACAATTGCAGTTGCCAAAATACAGTCGAAGCACATCGAGGTACGACACAACTATGTAACGTTTGAGGGAAAGTGGGGGCAAAACGGGACACGAATTGTCCAAATATCGAATAATCGATTAACCAGGCACGAAAATTATTCCCAGAGAACGTTGGATTAGAGAAAATGCAAAAACGAAACTTGATTTTTGAACATGGTAAATCCTGATGGTACTCAGAGATTTTTAATTTCCGGCTCAAAGTTGGGATACGTCATCATCAGCGTTAATCGCGTGCAATTTGTCGTTTGCAATTCGACCAAGGGAAAATAACAAAAGGAAACGTGAACAGCTGCAGCGTATCGTTATCGTTTTTGTTGTCACTCACAATTGCTCCGGAGCCTTCGTCCGATCCGTCCCATTTTACCCTCATCAACTCCGCGCTCTTCGGTAAGCTTATATAAAAATGTGCGGAAGTTTTACCCCCAAAACGACGATTTCACATTTACCTATATCTATGTATAGCAGCCCAACTATTTACCTATATCTATAACACAAAAGTCATCTCATCCGCAGCGACGTGTTCAATACCGTGATTTTTTTTTCCTCTTCTTCAATCCAAATGTCTAGTTTTACCCCGACTTACCCCCGTCTGACGTTTAATAATATACGATTAAGTACGTATAAATATAAATACATATAATAGACAACATCCAACATCATGGCAAGTTACGTGACATTATAAATAATGTACTATAAGGTTGTTTTTTTTTTTGCGTATATATATATAACAGAGGATTGCAGCCGCTCAGCGTAATGTACTATATATATATATATATATATAGGTATATAATGTTGTATAGTATGGACACCGAGCAACGTATCTATGAGTATATATACATATAAATATGTATGTATGAGAGACGACGAGACGTTATAGCGGAATTTCGATTGCAGCTAACAAACCTGTAATAGCAATCTTCGCTGACCATTTGCTGGTGCCGTCCAACACCGACTGGTTGATCTCCTTCATATGTTTGATGTGGGCCTTTTCACTTACTCCAAACACCGACCTAGACTCCGATGAAATTTACACAATACATCCATGGAAACATAGGTGAACGGGTTGATTGGTTTGCAATTGACTCAGGCTTATGATCAATTATTATGCCATTATGAACTAGTCGATAGCGGGTTTGGCGCATCCGTTTGGGGATCGACGGGGGTTCGGATGCGACGAAGCGATTGCCTCGCTTACAAGTCACGACAATACGTGTAACACTCGAGCAACGGCTCGAGAGGCATCGCGGTGTAATAATGAAAAAGTGTAATCGAACCCTGACCGGCCTCGCGTGTAAAATTTTGACTAACCCAAGGTAGAAAAAGATTCAAGGAGTGGAAATCCTTTGTCAGTCCCGTTCAATTGATCCAGGACTACCGTCGAAAGCGCGAAACGCGATTTCTTCCCTAATTTTTCACCATCACGATATCTCGAACCACCGAGCGCGCTTCTCCAAGCCAAGCATATTATTTGCACGCCGCCTTGCGGTATGAACAATGGAATTACTCGTTCGCGCCTCCCCTTTTGTAGCGGATAAAACTCGTACCTGATCAACGAGCTTAAACAAAGGGTAAATCCTGGATTAACACGCGAAGGTCCGAAAACAGCCTCAAAGCCAGCAAACAATATTATGCCAGTAAAATCCTGCACGCCTTTGCTCTCAATTTCAGAAATCATTTCATTACACCGAGGTAGAAAAATGTCCAGGGCCTCGTTGTCTCGGCCATCAGAGCTACTCTGTATCCTCTGTCTCAAGTTACTAACCGGCGAATATCGGATCCGCGTGCAACTCTACGTTGTAGCTTGATATTTTTATTTTCTCTCTGTCCGAAGCCGTCCGATTCAGAGTCTCGACCTTTTCGGCCGGGAGGCGTTAGGTTGGCGCGAAAAGAGGCTTTGAAATAGGAGAACAGTCTTTCACCCCGTGGTAAAAGGAAAGGTATCGAGCCGCTGATGGCTATTACGTTTCGCGTCGGAAAGCATCGCTCACTTTATCCGTTCCGAGGTGACCGGGCAAGAGGGAGAAAAGGTTGTATATGTAAGGCTAGCCGGCTATCTTCGGAGGTAAAATAAAGGAACCGCCTCGCGCCGAAGACAATTTTCATAAATCTGACTCAGTGTATAAACTCATATCCGTGACAAATCTGACGCGTTTCTGGGGGGGCTGCGTATTTTTATCCGTAAGCCACGCGGTGCGATGATTACATTTGCTTATACGTAGGCCGCATGCGATGCTGATCGCCGTACGTTGACGGACCGTGCATACGTGTATCGTACGTAAATCCAAAAGCCTTACGCGTGGCCTGGACATTGAGTGCGAGCACTTCCGGCAAAGAAGGCTACTGGGAATTTGATTACTTATCTACTTGTAAATAAATAAAATTTCATTCCCGTCTCGGTTCGAGGTTGTGCTCGCGGGTAAGGAAACTGCCTCGAAGACGTATGATCAAATTTTCATCAAGTCCATCAAGGTTTTTATGCGCGATTTTTCGACCTAGGTCGATTTACCGCGGAACCTGGGAATTCTGGTAAGTCGTATAAGCAGGCGGATCGCGAGGTCGACGAAAGGTCGTCGTAACTTTCGAAATCAACGGCTTGGCTTGGAAAAAGTAACAGAGTGTGCTCGGAGTAAATGAAAATCGACCGGTTCGGACGACAATTGTTTATCGCTCGATAATTTTTCGTCTCTTGTTGTTTCCCCTTTTGTATCCGGATCACGCGTATTTTTACGTATTAAAGTCTGATTAATGGAAAGATTTTTCCAACTTTTAATGACACTCACCGAATAAGCTCGAAGATTTCCGGCTTCTCTTTTTCTCGCTGCTTCATTCGTTCTTTCATTGCGGTTATTATGCTGTTCGCTTTGTCCTCGGCTCCGTGTTTCGAGCTCTTCTCAGCAGCTCCTGAAACCCAACGAAGATAAAACGTTACAATACTCGAATGCGAATTCGGTTCTCCCGTTGCTTGAATCAAAAACGATCTGGCAATGATGCGCCGCCAATAATCACTTCGCCGTTTCTTATCTCTTACCGCTTCCACCCTTCTCCTTTTTCACTCTCCTTGCAACTACAATGGGAATGAACACGAGACGGTGGATCTTATCGAACGCTGGCAAGAAAAGCTGGTTATTACAACCCGATAACCGGGGGTGAGTTCGAGTCATCGAACCCAAGTTCAGGTCGGACTTTATTATTGCATGTACATCAATCACGTGCGGCCTTCGAAGTGGTAGCTATTTGTTCTGCAAGCACGTTAAGCCACGATTAGCTAACCTTTTTCTCGGTTCGCCTTTCCATTCTTTATACATTTCTTACATACCTACCGCTGCGGGATTCTGTAGGAGTTCGATATCGTTTTTACAATACGCGGTTAACCCGCAAAGAATTGAGCACAGATATTTAATCGAAACTCTTGTATCGGCGTGAGTATACCACGACAATTTTACGGACAAATAGAATTGTGTATAACTATCAACGCGATTCATGTTACAGAAATAATTAAACCCTGTTTGAATTTATAATTTCTAAATCGATTCAATTAGCAGATTACTGTAGTAATGACGACTCTACAACGTGCATATCCGTCCTCGAAAATTAGCGAGAAATTTTCACAACGTTGATGCATTGATCGTGCATTTTACACCGCGTACCTAGATCATTTTTTATCACTGATCGACAAACCGAATTAGTTCGCGATTAAAGCAGACGTGTAAAGTGTCGGTACACGATTGATCGGTTTCGCCAATTACCAGTTAACCGAGAATTAACCGTCGCCGAGTGACCGAATCGTTGAATTTTCATTTTCAGCAATCAGAGTTAATCGATCACGTTACAAATGATTATCCGCCAAATCCTTGCCGATTTTAAACGACGTGTAGAATAAATTGCTGCGCTATAATGAGAACGAGGGTAGAGAAAAGAGAAGAATCCAGAAGAGGCTTATACTCCAAGGCTGCAGTACTCGGTAAAAACGCATTGCTACGTACGTACATAGCGAGTGGTTATCCTCTTTTTTTTCAACCCAGAAGCCGTTCGGCATCTCTAATTTTCCGGTGCGCCTCCTCGCTCGCTTGAATATGTTTCCAGGCAACTGGCAAAGCGGTAACACATTCATACCGGTGCAGGATGTACGTACGTATGTACGGGTATGTACAGGCTTGCGTATAGCTACGCGAGAGCCTAATAAGTTCTATTTTCGGCGAAACCTGTTTCAACCGAGCTTAACTGGGTCGGAAATTACGTATACCAATCATTCTAATGCTCGCTGGCCATTAAGAAAGAGCTGGAATAACGGGTCGCGGAGCTGGAGAGTTTTATAATTTTATTACGCTGCCACTACGTGTTTTTATCGCGGTTGCCGAATCGCTTTGTTACACATGTATATACTTGCCCAAATTCAATAAAAAAAAACTCGTATATATATAAATATAGTTGTAACGCTATTTCGTAAATTTGGGGCGATTGGAAGCTCGACAAATTTCGACTACACCCACCGAGGTGCGATTATCACGACTCACGTAAGACAGATTTCAGGCAGTTGAGAAATGTAAGTTTCACGTGAGTCAGAGGTTAGAAATATAGCGAATAAGCCGTTTTACTTTTTGCCGACAACTTTCGATAGGCGGTAGGTCTACCGTTTCTATTATTCACGTCTACTCGAGGCGCCCGGTAAAATTTTTGCTATCGCTAATTAGATCTACATGAAACAACGAACTGTGAAAAGTTGGTCTATATTTTGCGGCAGCGGCAAGTATCGTGGATTTGACCCGGAAGGCAGCGGGAGGTTACAAAAAAGACAATTAATAAAAACAAAAACGAAGGGGGAAAAAAAACGAGGAGGTAAGAAAAATGAAAAAAATATCCTGCGGCGGTTTAACGGCGCGACGTAAAAACTAGAAATATCTTTTCCAAGGCACAATAAAATCCGCGTCGTTAAACGGAACCGGAAGACCTAGATCTACACGAGACCCTGATACATTTTTCTATCCGAACGGAATAGACCGAGGAAGCCTGCAATGGTTTTTCTGGCGTTGAAAGAAGCTCAAAAATCTCTCTCTATCTCTCTCTGATTTCTCCGCGGAGTTGCGACGGGTGTTGGGCGGAGAATATAAAAACACTTCACGGTACTTTACGGTTTCTCCGGCTGTCTCACAACCCTTTCTCGATCGGGACAACGCACGTGCTTGTCGCGTATTCGGCCTGCCTGCGGTGAGATTACGACGGGTGAAATCGGTGGATGCGGAATAGAATTGATCAGGCCCCGAACCTCGGCTAGACGTTACGTACGACAGAGAGAGATAGAGGAGAATGCGGGGAAATCGATCAACTGCCATCAAACGTTAGTGCGCGGCGAGGATTTACACGACCCTATTGCATCCGGAAGCTGCGTCATCCGCACCGAGCCGAAAGCCTATAAACTCGACCCGATCTCAATCAACGTCTCCCGCGGGAATTGCACCCGTTGCAGTTCTAGTTTCGCGGAAACTGTGGCTAAAACTACGGAGCCTGCAGGGCTGCCCCGTTATTCCAGAGGTCCATGTATAAACTGCAGGGTGAACAAGTTTTTCACCGTTTAATCAGTTAGACGAACTATCAACTTCGTTGAACGCTGCGTTCGTCCTTTTCCCACGGAAACGAGGGGAAGTGCAGAGGGCTTAGCTCGATTTTGATGGAACGTTTATTTTTGGATAGAACCAAGAGTTGGATAACCTTCAAGGAACAAGACTCAGTGCATGGGAATTGTCGCTTGAAAAAGTTTAATGTTATCATGGTTTAATTGCAAGTGAATGCCGGATCGTCGGAGAGCGGACTGGGGGTATAAGATATATGCGGGTGGGAAAAACTGTAAACTTGCCACATTTTGGAAAATACTATAACCTAATCATTATCAAATTTTCGAAACTACGGATGGAATTGAGAAAAGGTCGTTAAAGGTTAACAGAGGTAGTCCATCGTGCGGAAAATTTATTTATCTATTTATCATACCGACGTGATTGAGTGCACTTCTGATAATTTGCGAATACTTTTTCCACGTGTTCCGTCAACGGTTCATGCAAAATCATAACTCTAATAAGGGAGTCAACAGTTGCAAACGAATGAGGAAATTATTGGGTGGTAAAAAAGTATTTTTTATCAGTTTTATACGTACGTAGCTTGTGAAGAGAAAATAGCATTTTATATTTATTCGTTCAACTTCGGGTTCAAATTCACTACCAACAACAATTTATTCGAATTTTCTTAAATAGCCAGTCTCTCTGGACCTTGAATTGCAGGTTGAATGTCTGTTCTAAACAACAACACTCTTTGTCCCAACAACCAGCGATTTGGATCTTCTTGTAAAACATCGAACAATAGCATCGGTCTAAACCTTGAATGTCAATGAGTAGTCAAAAGTGCGAAACAGGACATTATTCTCGTAGAGTGATTAAATTAATAAACGAAAAAACCTGAACGAAATCAATTCATGGAGAAATTTTCAACTGTTACGTAATTTTTACTTGGAATGCACACGAAAATAACGCTCGGAATATTATACAACGACGAACAGTTTTTCGATTACCTGAGGTAAGAACTGCGTTTCTGGCTGCAGCTACACGACAGGCAGAATCTGTGGTTCAGCCTGATTTCGTGATAGTTCTCCTGATATTTCTTCGGAATAGATGTAAGGAGTTTCCAACAATTTGAATGATATCCGTCGTATCCAGTAATTGATTCGGAAATAACTACATCTCTGTATTTGATATTCATCACAGCACGGATGTTTTCTTTTTCGTGGCATACATTCAACTTTTTCTTCGTGAAAAGTATTACTTTGTTGCGTAGACTTTTACATAAAAAACAAATTGGAATCTCCATGAACCGTTTGCGACAAGTTCTATGGTATCCTTCATTTTCAGACGCAATTTCCGGAAAAAGAACGTCGCTGTATTCCAAGTTAAATGCGACACGAATTTCCAGCTTTTCATTGCACAGAGATAACTTTTGATTTGAGAAAAGTGCTACTTTCTCTTTCACATCGGTACATTCGAAAACACATGCTGCATTGGAAATGATTTTTAAAACAAAACGGCAGCGCAAGGACAAGCATTGACAGTCTTACTACGTGCGTTGAAATCTCATCGGAAACTGAAGCGTCTTTCTCGTTCACTTTCCGAATGATCCAATTCAAATATGACAATTACACATTACGAAAGGAGTGGAAGACGGTAATGAAGACGATTTTTTCTTGACCTTGGTGAATTGTTGAATAATATTATTCTTGGATATGAAGGTCGTGAACATGAAAACACTTTTTTTGTGTTAACGTTTCAGCCCGGATGGGGGCCCTCCTCAGAACAATTTATTTACAACATCTGATGATGAACTGACACTTTCAAATAACGAAGAAAAGGAACCCACTAGTATGTAGTGAATGCGTGTTAGAATAACCGAGTAAAACGCAAAAGTTCATTTTTTAAAAAACGCTACGACAGCGATACGAAACTCCCAAGCATTCATCCTGGTTGTTAATTGAATAAAAACACACAACGACCGTTTTAGGTTTTGAGTCTGGAGCACTTTTGAACGTGTGGAACGTCCAGTGTGTAGTGGTCCAACACGCATTCACTACATACTACTGGGTGCCTTTTCTTCGTTATTTGAAAGTGTCAGTTCATCATCAGATGTTCTAAATAAATTGTTCTGAGAAGGGCCCCCATCCGGGCTGAAACGTTAACACAAAAAAAGTGTTTTGATGTTCACCACCTTCGTATCCAAGAATAATGTTATTCAGGAAGACAGTAATGTTCTACTGCGTTTGAAGGTCCAGACCGATGCTATTGTTCAATGTTTTACAAGAAGGTCCGAATCGCTTGTTGTTGGGACAAAGAGTATTGTTGTTTGGAACAGACATTCAACCTGCAATTTAAGGTACAAACAGACTGGCTATTGAAGAAAATTCGAAAAACTTATTGTTGGTAGTGAATTTGAACCACCATAACAATCTAAACTTTTTCAGGTGAAATTTCCTTTGCCCCGAGTCATGTTTCTTTAAAGTTACTTAGCTCTTGGTTTATCACGCCCGCGGGTAAATGCGTCGTTTGCTTAATTGCTGCGTCTCGTCGTCGATTAGATTATAATTAGCCAATGGTGTCTGCACCGAGGAGACGTTCGATTTTTCCCAGACCACCAGCTTCACAGCAGCTTCATCTATAACCGGCATTTGATTTGCTTAAATCTTCAACCGGTAGTCGCGCGTTTGATTCCGTGGATTGAATTTAGTTGCCGCTTAAACGGTCGAGTTATATACCGTTGAATGCGGGACTTGACAAAAGGTTGAAAAATCGCTTCGACAAGTCGGCAATAACGTTCGAAATAATGTGGATAAATCGTATATTTTTCCCCCTCGGCACACACGCCGCCTTTCACGAATCTGTCGGAAATTCGTTTGTGCCATAAGTTGAGTCGAGTTTGTATCCCGGTGCGAACGATTAATCAACATCTCGAGAAGGTGGTATCGGGGGTCGTGCGTGTGTAAAGGGTATCCCAGACACTCCGTCATTCCTAAATCGTTAATTCACCTAAACAAATGCCTTCCGTCACGCTGATTGCTTAGCTCCATAAACTCCCTTTCGCCGTCAGGGGAAGCATGCAGCGGTTGTAACGAAAATTTGAGTGTCGCACAAAGACGCGACTAATGACAACAATGAATTTCGGTAAACCGGAACAACGGAAATAGGTGGAAAAAATAATCTATCTGCGAATATAGTTTTATTTTCAACTCACTCTGCAGGCAGTCGGCGTTGAGCAGGTCCTTGCACTTCTCGTGACATTTGACCCCGCACTCGGTGCAGCGAACACCTTGTCTTGCGATGCCCCATAGAAGACCTTCGCACTCGTAGCAGTAGGTCGGCGAGGTCGCTGTCCAGAGTACGAAGTTGTGCGGCGTCGTCGATGATATTGGATAGATGAGAGCTTGAAGCGTTTTTTTGTAGACGTGCATCTTCTGCGAGAGTCAAGAGAACGATTTGCTGTTTTTAGTTGAAATATCGGCGCGATACCTACTTCCTAGTCACGGGTGACAGACAGCCTTGGACTCGTTCTTTTATATTTCATTTGCTTTTCACTTTTTTTCTCGCCCGTATGACGACGCTAGTTTAAAGCGACGTCTTGCTTCTACAGCTCGGAGTTTTCAAAGTTTGGCGTTGAATAGATAATCTGTGCTTAAAGCGAGAAAAACGAGCAGGGAATGGAATATATTAATAAATGTGAGTTCCGTAATTCTTGGCTGCAGCGCAGGAGGATTGAGAATTATGATCTCATGGTATGGCGCAAAACTTTTTAGCAAATAGGAACGAGTCAAGGCATATTCTGTTTTTCCAAGATTCTCTTTTTCCGATTCTTTTTTTTCTTCCTTCGTCTCTTCCGTATCCTAGATTCTATTCGTCTAACTCGCCAGCGTCACGTTCTCACAATCAGTCACGCACAATCGCAGCTGATGGCTCGGCAACGACTAGAATTTACTCCCGTGTTACATGTGTATGTATCGAGTCGTTGAAAAGCTCATATTTCAATGGAAGCTTCGCGTAAGTGGATGTAAGAAGAAAAAGAAAGTGACTTGTAACTGATTTCGAGATGGTGGAAACTCAAATTTCAACAACTCTCATCCCCAGAATATTTGGATTTGAATTATCTCGCCGTTATTGTTCCTCGCGTTTTCACGCTTTAGCGAATGTATTCGTCCGTAGCTAATTTCAACACCAGTCGTTATGAAAACGGAGCTTACAACGTACGGCCATTGAATTTTTCAATTCGACATCCGAAAGGTGAGTGTACTGTGTACAAAGATTTTATCGTTCACAGGTAGAATGACGACGTAACTCCGAGAAAGGGTGATAAAATACAAGTTTGTGGTGTTTCTTTCCTTTCTCTTCCTTCTTGTTCTTTTTTAACGGTCAAAATTTATTGCGACGTAAAATAATAAAATGGGAGCGCTTATTTTTTTAACTGCAAACGTGTGAAAAGAACTCGCTTATTCATTCTCCTTCAATCTCCGTCAACCGGATGAAAAAACAACTCTAAAAAAACAAAATAGAAAAAAGACTACAACGGTGTATGCATAACGGTGTTTTTATCACCTCGTTCAAAGCTTTCCGAATATACTGGATTTTACTCTTTGCAAAGGCAACAATCGCCTACTTTTTCCGTGAGGAACTGCTCATGAATATCGTACATATGTGCGAAACATTCAATTGTCGTTATTGAAATATACAGCGGAAATATGAAAGAAATTATCCGACTCGAACTAATACCTACAATGTTACTTGTTGTTCCGGTAGTAAATGTATTTCATTCGCTACGGGGTACGATTACGTTTCCGCGAATTTGCCTTCATGAAAAATTCAGCCCCGCCCGTTTTCCCTTTCTTCATTTTCTCCTTCGTATATTCACATTCACCCGCACGTAGACATTAAATTGCATGTATACGAATATAATACACGTACACGCAAGCATTCGAAGGGCAAAAATCTCACACCGGAAGCTCTACAGTTGGGTAACATGGCAAACGGTGCCTGCATGTCTGCCAATACATATATATCACATATGTATTATATATGTATATGTAATGTTAGCTTTGGGGATGGTTTGAGAAAGTTGCGAGACTTTTCGAGCAAGCATTTCCGATCGAACAGTAAAACGTGTCGAATCGTGGTGAAAAGAATTTCGCAATTTCTCTGACCTTTTGCTAAAACTATAAGGAAAAAGCATTAAACATATCCTAAAAAGCACGTCTCGTACTGCGTGAACTTGAGCGTCTCGACTATCGTCCCAATTTCACAAGACGAAGCTTTCTCGTCGGAAGTTCATTTCGTCACACTGCAGCGTCGATAGCAAAAGTTTGCCACTTTTCAAATTGCAATTGGCAGAGCAATAGAGAAAGTAAACAAGCATATGTAATTTGATATATATACATGTATATCAATACCGCAAGATGTATAAAAAATTCATGTAATTTGCTAGGATCGATACGCGGAAATGCGGATGATTTTGATGCGACCAGACAACGGCGACTGTTCAACAATAGATGAATGGGCCGGATAATGCATGCTTTTATAAGTCGATTGATTATTGAACGGCGACTACTGCAGGCGAAGAGCGATTTACGGCAATATAATCCATTTCGATGTCACGGCAGGTTGATATGGAAAACGGAAAAATATTTACACCCTGTGCGGGTGTAATTGAGCTTGTTGGCTTGGGTAGGCGATGCTGCTTCGTCAGGGGCCGTTGCAGCAAACTTTTGCCATCGCGTTGTTTTCGTGCGACGAAATTTAAAATCGAAGGTGATACGTTACCCTAGCGCTACCTATGTAAGGTCCTATTTTTATACCTATAATTTGTGGTATAGGTAGAATACGGAGTTATTCCTGACAGGAAATTGAATCTTAATCTACTGTTCATAGACCTACTTAGTATTTTCTATGCGGGGGGGGGGGGGGGGGGGGGTGTTAATTTGATTTTCTATACATTATGAATATAATAAACTTGCTATAGACCTTGCAGAGAGCGAGACACACTTACGTGCAATAAAATAGAGACAGCGTGGTAATGAGCATAAAACGCAGCATAGTAGATATCAGAAAAGATTGATATTTTAATTAAAACCTTTCAAATTATATTATTATACAAGTAGATTTATATTGATAAGAATTTTTCTTGTTTCTTTTACCTTACTTTTTTTATGTTCAAGTGAAATGAGGCGTGTCGTGTATAACAGGTAACAGGTAACAGAAGGTGTATACGTGGTATTTATCACACGAGGAATCCAAAGTGCTTTTGGTGTATATTAATTACACGAGGAATATAGTTGTAGAATAATTTCATTAGTAAACAGCTATATGCGAAACCGTCGCGTTTTCACGATAAATTATTACTTACGACGCGTTCGCCGCCGTACGTTTATATGTATTTACACGCAGTTTGGTAAATACGAAATTTTGTTTTTACCGTCAAATCGGACCGGAAAGAGAGAAACGTGATTGCGAAAACCGCCGATAAACACGAGTTGCGATAAAAGGCGAATAAGGATTGTAGGCGGAACTTGAGTATAAAACGGGACACAGCGGTGGCGAGAATTTTTTTTTTTTTAACCGTAAACTGCGAATTCCGTGATTAAGTTACGCCACGTGCGGTACCAAGTCTCTGTCGAGAACCCGTCAAATTTATACACACACATATATCTGCGTGGATAAGTGAAAAATTTGTAAATTTCGCCGGTGTATGCCGTGCATGCGCGAAAACAGTAATCAACGAAAGTGATACGATTATACCGTTTTCTGAGCTGTGCTCAAAATTTTTTTTTCACACTACATAACACAAAGTTTGTTCATAATCGCAATGATTCGGATCCTGCGTTTCCTAATTAAAATTTCCTCACCAGATCGGGGTCTGTATAAACTTACCAAGTTTATCCTCATTTTGGGCGGTCGTGTGTTAGATTTAACTTAATTCTGGATAAAGCTTACTACCCCTGACAAGGAAATTTAATTTTATCTTCAATCAAAACGTACCCCGCTAACCTGTCCTGTGGTATACAGGAATTATACGCACACCTGTATCGTACGTGTTGATGTCGCAGGGTTTCTTGAATTTTCATGGGAATTGATTCTAGGTTTAAGGCAACGTGTTCGTGAGTATAGAAGGGTTGAAATGCGTTATTCACAGCTCTGAGAGTTACAAAGAAATTATTTTCATAAGGGATAAGGATTGTGTATAAATTAGGTGAGCAGACTTACCAAATCCTCGTCGTTGAGGGTGGCTCGAGGAACGGCTGAAGTAAGTCCCGCGTTTCTCTTCGTCGCTGCCATTGTCTGAGGAATGTTGAAAATTAATTTTCTCACATCGTTTTCGATAAATTCGCGTGCGAATTCAACTATAGTGCCCAAAAATATATAAGTATAGTCGAGTATAACAGTATCTACTTTTAAGACTCGAGGCTAAATACAAGTCGAAGAATATAGTATATAGAAAAGCCATATGTAGTTTCAATTCAGCAATTACTTTATACATATGTATAGTATGATGTATGTACAGACGTTTCGCAATGTGCAAATTTCGGTCGATATAAGTTTACAGAAAATTACAACTATATACATAATGTGTACTTATGCATATATGTGTTTGGCATATCGTATGTACGGAAGTTCCTGTCAAGAGTTTGTGACAAGATCGGTCCAACTTATACGTATAACGTATGTCCAGAGGAAAAGAAAATAAGATAACAGGATTGAAAAGTTTCTATGTAAAATATTTACACGATCCATTTGATCTGATTAAAAATTGGACAGAGAAACACAAACACAGCTCAGCAACGGAAATTTCCGTAGCTGCGCGTCAGTTATGTTTGCAATAACAAATGCTCAGAAAAGTAGGTCTGGTCGAATTTCGAATCTACGGTGCACAGTTTGAATTTCACTAGAATTAAATGTAAAAATAAAAAGAAGAAATGGTAAATAACGAAAAAAGTACCGGAGTATAAAATATTGCGGTTGCACAGCGATACTTGCATAATATGCGAATCGGTGAATCGTTATACAGCGGTAATAAGAAATGAACGTGTTTAAAAACTTGCATCCCTTTTTTTTCTTAATCCAAGCCGAAATACGTACGTGAATATGTGGTGAACCTAGCTTTGCGATTGTTAATGTAAAACTCGAATATGATTGCCAAATTATTTTTGAGATCGGATGAAGCGAGCGCTTTATTAAAAATGAATTCTGTTACATATGTAGAAACAAGATGACGAGATAAAGCAACGTGTCGCTTCGTGCTGTAGCCAACGGGCTTTCAATGCTATAGCCACATAATAACAATTGCATTACATATACCTAAGAGTATTCACGATATATATGTATATATACCTACACAGGGTGAAAATATATGTATTATATATACCTATGCATGAAATAATACATATATTACAAGAGAAGTGTGGGTGAAACGAATGATTGTAAGAAAAAAAAAAAAAAAAATTACGTCGCTGTTCGATTATAATCTGTTTTGTGTCGTACAGCGTATATGAAACACGTTCGCGCCATTTCCCGGTCAAAGCTGATCGCCCTTGTTGACTCTGATCCGTAATAAAATATTCCACGCAATTCATCATACATCTGTCGATGATTATTTTACGGATCAATTGATAGGATGCGAGGCGTAGCGATGTCCGGGAGAATATGACGTGCTGAGTGGTAGTTGAAAAAATTTCCATACGCATATGTATGAGTAGCAGTCGTGTCGTTGTTCCAAATTGAGTGTCTCCTCTATTCATCGATATGAATCTACGAAGCGTCAACATCGGCTATATGCCTAATAGTGAGAAATTCTACATCGATACGTAATATCTATATGTATATGTGTAAGCATAGGAACGAAACGATAGATCGATAACACAAAGGTTTCTAACAATAAGGTAAAAATCTAGACCAATTAGGCATGCCGTGACTCGCAGCGCGAGCAGAGCCTCGAGCCTCGAGATTTCAATTAAGATCTTGCCCGACGTATGTATAGTTGCGAGTGTGCCTATGCATGTACACACGCCTACCTATGCATAGCTATGTCACATACTGGATGTATTCCTCGAAAGTGCTCTACTTGGCATTCTTTGCAGGCCTTGACTCGACCTGCAACTTACACCACTTTTGTCCCAAGCACCCGGGAAGTTGGGCTTCAAAAATCCCCGGCATAATATCGCGTCGTTCCGTCTAACTACCAGAGATAATTGCTATTTATTCGTCTTCGATTCGATCGAAAATCTGCAGGTGAGGAGATCGATACATATTCTCTATTCATATACCTACTAGTATAAGTTGTGTAAAGATAACAGCTAGTTTGGCGTTAAATGGCGGAAAGATAAAAGCAGCGATTTGGCACAACTGTAGCCAATGGATTTTATTTTGTGCAAGGATCGGACACTGCGAAAAATTACTCGTGCAAAGTTCGTAACCGGAGATGAACAGAGTTCGCCGCCTCATCGTCAATTACGAATCAAAGATCGTGACGATTTATTGTCGTACTTTTAACCTCGGCTTTCTCTTATTTTTATGTTTTTTTTTTCTTGCTACTTGCACTTAAGTACTGATCGCGAGTTGCCATCCTTGCGAAAAATAAAATACCTTGCTTACGGTATTGATTTATTCTCGGTGGAGTCGTGCGGCCCTGATATATACAATATGTATATACATCATACGTGGACAAGTATACATAAAAAATTCATGCTGTTTGATGTATTGGATACGCGTAGAAAAGCAAAGTAGCAAATACATGTAAGCAAAATTATCTCATCGATGAGAATTATGATATATTTTGCGCGAAAGAAATTGAACGATGAGCGAACAGTTTGGAAAAACGATAACGATGTCGTTTCGAACGATTCATTGTTATCGAAATTATTCACAAACCGTCGTCTAATCACTTGAATTAATAATACAGCGTTCTCGGGGCGGTTTCTTGTTGTACAAGCTGCGATAAATTATGCCGAGCACGTTGTACGAATGATGAATTGGCATCTTGCAGTTACAGTTCGGCTAAGTTTAGTCCCGTATACAATTGGCACTCATGCATATAAATCGTGTATATGTGCATACATATTTATATGTGATTGTATAGATCAAGTTTTGTGTGCGGTAGTAATTTCAGACATTTGCCCACATGCGACGAAAGTTTTTGCAAACATTCCATAATTTCGTCACGCCAAGTGCGAAACGAGAAAAAACGCCCTTGAAGGTGGAAAAATAAAACTTGAACCATGACTGCAAGGTGCGTTGGGAAATTTACGACGTAATTTTAATACTATATATGTATAAGTATACGCATTCAATGCAATCTACGGATATGTTGTTAATGCAACGGAAAGCCCCGTTCGTTGAGCATGCAGCAATACCCCAACAATAACTCATGCGTATATTAATTTTGGTAAGGACTCATTGATTTTGTACCTTCAAGACCTGGAGGTAGAGTTTTGAATTTGAGAGGTCAGTGAGTGGTTCAGGTGTGTTGGAGAGAGTACAACGGTCGCCACAGAGAACAAACAAGAATAGTAATTATGTGCTGATGAGTTTGTTTCTTTCTCCATGGACGTTACAGATATGCCGTAGATACATACATCAATAGGCCCACATCTGTATCCGTATATTCATGTATGTATATACGCGATTTTAAAGAACTACAGAAGTACAAAGTTACAAAATTACGGTACATGAAAAAACTTGGATAGAAAAAAAAAAAAAAAAAAAAAAAATGAAATTACTTCTTCCACGGTATGGCTGATAGAAATAATCGATGTTCGTTAGGTTTCAATTTTTCACCGCGATAAAAAATTTGCGAAAGTTGTTGTTATGCGGCATCTATCAGCAGAATAGCGATAATTTTCCCAGCCAAACCGAGGTGATGTGAATATTCATTTTTTTTCTTTGATTCTGGCAACACTGAAATGCTTACGGGAGAAGGTTTGTTCCACGCGGATATACAAACACTCAGAAAAGAGGAAAAAAAAAAAAAAAACAATTATTGTTTTCCTGGAAGGATTAATTAGTTGGCGATGATACCGTGATTATGGGGATTAAAACGGAAGCGCGGGGAATTTGGATGAGAAGAGGACCGGGGGAGTATAATATGAAAATTGCGATAATACGTTTAAAATGATGCGTCTCGAATTTACGCGCGAGAATACGAGGAATCGAACTGATCTATTGCATGTACTGTGATGCAGGGGTCAATTGACGTGTTGAAAAATCCAATGGAAGCAACTAATACCAGACATGGGGGGATGAATTAAAACTCGGAAACGAGAACAGTGATAAATCTTCGATGAATGCACGTCTGCAGTTGAACATCGAACACTGCTCCGTGCAGGGGAAAAAAATTGACTCGATGATAGCTGCGGGTGCAGTTAATGGTTCGCTAAACTGGAAGTAGAGAGGTTCTATTTGGCGCAGATAAGCACTACTTTCGTTTAATTGGCTGGTATACCGTAAAAGCCGCGATTACAAATACATAGGTTATTCAATCAACGATTTAGCGAATCGGTGTCTCGTCTACTCGCAATTAGGGTGTTTACCACTTCAACTGGTACGCATGTACGTACCTCTTCTCTCAATTTCCAGTCTCCGTGTTTATCACTAGTGAAGACAATGTTCCGCTATTGGAAATAAAACTCGTTCATAAACTGCCCTAGGAGATGCGTTAATTATCCGATCCCGGTCTATGCGGTGATTGTGTTAAGTCGAAATATGGTGAAATTTTCAAAAAAATAGGCACCGGGAAACTTAATTATCGGTGAGTGGTTCAATGGAACATGAATGTATGTGAATAACAAACAATTAGACAGTCACCGTTTCGACAATTGACACTCAACATTTACGGGACGCGTGATCAATGCCTACGGCGAAAAAGCGTGGTTCGAAATTGCAAGAAAGTCTCTGACGCTTTTGTCACATCGCTATTAGCATTGTGACTTTTGTTCCGAAATCTTTGACACGCGTTACTCTCTCTTGCAATTTTCCACCCGCTTGATCGACGCGAATTAAATCGTCAGAAAGGATCGAGTACCGCGACCCAGGGAAAACCAACAGCCACGTTGGTCACATTTTGCATGTTTTTTTTTTTTTTTAACTCGTCTCGTCTCGTGGGAAAATATTTGAACAATGTTTGAACGGTTGAGGATCAAGGGCGTCGAAACGAAAGCATCTTCCGTTGAACGTTGACGTATAGGCGTAGCGAGAGGGATAATTTGGGGTGAGGAAAAATGGATTGTAAAGGGTGCGACGATACACTGAAACGTAGAACACACATTAAATATAGGGAAATACGAATGTAGTTCGTCGAAACATTTGGAAAAATTTTAACAAAGAAATCGGCAAGCTGTTATACTGTTCGCGTGAGTACGAAGGAGACAAGTTTCGAGGCACTCGAACATATT
The DNA here is from genome assembly GCF_021901455.1 of Neodiprion lecontei. Taxonomy (NCBI): domain Eukaryota; kingdom Metazoa; phylum Arthropoda; class Insecta; order Hymenoptera; family Diprionidae; genus Neodiprion; species Neodiprion lecontei. Next base: position 23,900,030 of record NC_060265.1, read on the forward strand.
GAGCGGTGCACAGATAGATTATACGTGAGTGTAAAAACAGAGCTTGACAAATGTTTCGAGAAAACGGGACACACAACATTTAGAAATTTGACGGTTAGATTAGCGAATACGCGTATACCGTTGTTACCGAGGGTAATTTCAGCAGTTTACGGAATTCACCTGGGCACGCCATTTGGCTTACCCACTTCGCTGTTCGTGTACATTTCGACAAAGACTTAATGAAATGATCGTCATTTGGTATGCAGATTCCAGACACACAGGGGACCGGTTATACACGTGAATGCATAACAATATACGGTTCTTGCAGGTATAATTTCAAGACGGACGGCTAGTCCAGGCCGGTGGCTAATTGCTGTTTCAGACAAGGCGTAATTGGACGTTACCACAATCAGCCGAGAAGCGCATCCGTGGAAGGAAATCCATGATATTAAAACGCGATGCTGATGCAAGGAAATTATTCCCAACGACCTTTTTGGCAATGTCAAAAGCCAGAACAGCATACCTGTTCGGCTCGTTTGCTTCCACGTGACTCCGACTGTCAGAAACGATTCGATGATATCCGGGATAATCGAGGCCGGTAAAAGGAAAGTGTATTATCCAAAATTGCGGAGCTAGCTGTGGCACAGGACCTTACACGAGATTCCCGCTAATGATTGAAAAAGGGGCTTGAAAATCCCATTTAGCCTTGGAAGGAACGAGCCATTTTCTGCGCACGAAGGGGGCTCAGTCGCATTGCCCTTAACGCCCTTGGAAACCCTTGGCCTGGAGGAAACCGTCATCTTGTCAGGGAAGTGGGAGTATCGTGCTGCAATAACCAAGGGAGTGAAGATCACGGTGAGGTAGCCGTAAAACTTTTTTTTCCTCGAACGACATCAACGTAAGCCCGACGATCAGGCTCGCGATAATAATCAGCGGGTTCTTAGGGACCTTTGAAGATCCGTGTTGTACACGTGCAGGAAAGTTGTCGAATTGTCCGATTCGACCATCCAGATATTCCGGATCGCCGATCAAACCGGAAGCCTTGAATCGAGAGTGAAAAATGAAACGAGCAAATGTAAAGTGTAAAAAGAATCAAAAAACGGGGGGGAAAAAAAAATCGGATCGGTAATTCACTGCCCTTGGGTATCGACACGAGACCTGTGGTTATTCGAAACAGTAATTCATCGTCTCCAATAGCACAGAGAGAATATTGGCGAGTAGCTGATGGTTAAGCGAGAGTATGAAACGGAGGGATCGAGGGGCTGGAAATAGAGAAGAATGGAAAGGTGCTGAGATGAAAGAAGGAGAGAGAGAGAGAGAGAGAGAGAGATATAGAAAGAGTGAGAGAGAGATGCAGAGATATGGACGGAAAGAGAGAGAGAGAGGGAAAGTGGGCTGCCGGAGTATGTCGGGATGACGGATAAAACGGAAGTGACGGAGAAAGATAGACAGATCGATAGATAGATAGATGAATGAACAGGAGGAGGAGCGAGCAAATTACGTACCAGCTCAGAGACCAGGGGTATCGACTTGCGACGTGGCCGAATGTCCGGCATGCTGTCGATGTTGCTGTAGAATGGGTTATCTCCAGGATGGCTGGAAGCAAATGTGATTATTTCCTTATTATTACCTGGCACTCGGAAGCTTCAATTTTCTATGTGTAGTGTGTACATACATACATATATATATATATATATATATATATATATACGCGCGTGTAGTGCTGACGCAAACACGCCCCTTTGAAACACCCTTGTAGTAGACTAACTCGAAAATCAATCAATTGCCACCGACTCCGAGTCGGCCACGTCACTCACCCACTGCTACCCGAGTCTCTTACAGTACTCTATTCGTTTCATCCCTGCGTTAAACTTATCACGGCACGTAGGGGCAATTATTTTCAGCTGCGTATAGGCTGGGGTTCGTTTTGACTTGGAGGTAAAAGAAGAGAAGAAATGATTCGATTAACGTATTACTTAATTTCGAAGCCATCGTGGATATCTTTTTCTTTCGTTAAGGGTCACCGGAAGTGACTTTCAAAGTCACAAGAATCTCACGATTTGTCTGTTTATCAGCAAAATTTTGATCGATTTGAAAAACTCCAAACTCGGGGTACTTATTTGAATATCACTTTTTACTCTCACCAGGAGTATAAATTTCAATATGATATGAGTGTAAATTTGTGGACAATTATTACAAAAATGTCATCAAGTGTTTTGATCGTGGATTCGTAAAGGGGGAAAAAAAAATTCACGGAAGGTTTGACGTAGGGTTTCAACATAGCGTCAGACTGAGAAATGAGCCGTTAATCATATCTTGTACACGGGATTAAAAGCGCACCCATCAAAATTAGGTCAAATAATAATTCAACCTAATTGTAAGGGTGTAAAGAGGTGACTGGCATGAAAACTCTTCCAAGTTTTTAATATGAAAACGAAGTCGGCGATTAATCATTCGGCGAGCTTTTTTCAAAAAGTACGAGCCAGAACCGGGCGACGCACGCACGGTCCGATGGCATGCGAAACGGGAATAAATTTCGCCCGGTTACGCCAAGGCGGTTACCAACCGAATTGCGTTATTTCCCATGTATACACGCACACTTGTATACATCGGCGGTGGTCAAAGTAGGCGCGTCGTGGATTCCCGTCGAGATAGTCGCGGGTGTGTACGAGCAAGAAAAGCCTGCATTCAGAGAAGACGCGAATTACTTGCTTTGTATTCCCGACCCAGCATTCGGACAGAAGCTAACTGGTAACTCGCGACGTTCCAGATATCCTTAGAAGATAGCCTGGTCTCGGTTGGCGCCTGGAAATGGCCCTCAAGACTCGCTGATGTCTCAACCGAGGGACCGAATTTACCTTTGTCTTATCGTTAATTTCGATTGCTCGGTTCCTCGGGGTTATGGCCGGTATTGTGGAATCTGGGTTACCACCTAGCGCCTCGGATACGCCCACCTATAATCTGCATTCGCGTTGTCCCACTTTCATATCACGTGAACCACGTTGGGTATATTCCGCATGATTTATTCGCTTGCCGTCTCTCGAATCGCAACCATGCAATTACACGAATTAACAATGAAAAAACGAAAAGAAACTCCGACCAAGCCTGATAAGTGTCAACGCCGGGTATCCCCAGGCTTCGATTATATTTCAGAGTCCGTACGAAGCCTTGAGGCCCACGGTTAATCCCAGTTTAGTCAGAAATGTGTTTAAAACCGAGGGTGGAGAGCTTATTTGTGTTTGACTGAACAAAAACGTTCAGTCCGGCCCGAAGCTAACGTTCAATTTTCTGCGAGCCAAATAAACGGCTGGGATTTTTGTGCCTCGCGATCCTACCGATTAAAACGTCAGTTAAAACGAGCTGGAAATTAATTTTCTCCAGCGATGTTCCGCCTTTCTTTGTCCGTTCGCTCTTCGTAACCACTAAATGTAAAAACGTGGAATTCGAAACTGCTAATCGGTTCTAAAAAGCGTTACGGTGTACGTAACTTACCCATTGCTGCGTCCGCTTGCGTCACCTCCGGGTCCGCTGCCGTTCTAACAAACAAAAAACAATTTTATTAAAACAGGCTAACAACAATAAATAATAATGATGAGGGTAGGGGAAGGGGAAACTTTGTCGTGTGAATAACAATAATGATAATGACAATAATAATTATAATAGTAATCATAATTCACAGTCTTATTAGAAACATGCGGCCACAGAAAAGCTGCGGTACAGTAGCGTGGGCATATACCTAATACAATTGCCGACTAACTTTGATAACTTTGTTAATTCTCACAAAGCTCTGCGCTTTCTCTTCTACGCGTGTTAAACACGAATTTTACTTACTTTCCTTACTTTCATCTACGTAGGTATGCAAAACGGCAAGAGTAAGCAATTGTAAGTCCGCGTTCGTCGATCTTAAGCCACCCGAAAGATTGCCGAGTGGAGAATTCGCGGTCCAAATCATCACGCAACTGACTTCCCTTTTCGCGGAATGCAAGTCAAAACGCGTGCCAGTCCGTCAGCGAAACGCTAAAAAATACTACGTAGTCGGCAATTGAGCGGGTTGATAGATACTTCATTACGTTACAGGGAAGGCGAATTGACGTCGAATGACAACCGAGTTGACAACGCTAAAATCAAAATGTAATACTCCGTGGTGATCGTAAAAATTTGAACCAATACCGATTAACTACAGAGGTATACCCGAAACGCATTTGACAAACAAAAAGTTACATTTTGAAATATAGGCAATTAAATCGATGCCGAATGGGCGGTCTTGATATTACACGCTAGAAGTGACGTAAAAACTTCGTACTCTATGAGCGAGCCGTTACGCGAGACTATTAATATTAGCCCGTAAACGGTGAAGGGATGTATCCAATTCACTTTTTGCAATAGACGGATATAACTTGGAAATCGGGTTGACGATTGTATCGAGTCGGTTGGACCGTGCCAAAAACCCGAATCTGCAAATTTGGCCGTTTTGCTTTACGCAGCTGTAACGTAATGTCACGAAGATAATTATAGCGGGATAATACATGATAGTTTGGTTAATTCTGTGGCCGCATAAGCACAATGTTTTGCCACATACAGTTTTACGCAATTAATATAAATATATAGGTACCAGGCGATTTCCACTGGCAACGACCTGCTGAGTTGCGATAAAATTTTTGAAATTATTATCCAGTAATTATGCAGGTTGGAAATTCGCCTCGAGTACCTAGCTGCATGTAATCGTTCGTTTGGCTTTCGCGAGGCTCGAGGAGCGAGATTCGAGGATGATCGTTGACCAGATCGAACGGGGGACTCGACTCTTCTTCGAACATTGGATCATTAGCCGCGAAGAACTAATTTCGGGAACTCCGAATCTCGCCGCTCTTATCTGGCGAAGCAAAGGGTACAGTTCAACAGTACAATATAAATATATGCTTAATACGTATAGTAGAATCTTTGTCGTTGATATATAATAGATAAACTTATAGACAGCGTAACAAGTGTTATAGAATTAGTTCCCATGCACGGGTATTTTCGTGAGTGAAAAACAGTCTCGTGGCAGAATATAACATTTTTCGGCGAAATTCTTGCGAAATTTTCAATATTCTTGCTGGAAGAACGTCTTTCGATGTATTTTTATACTCGTAATACCAGTTTGTGGGCTGATCCAAAAACGACTTTTTCGAAGAAGATCCGCGAGTCAGTTAAGTTCACGGGAATCATCCATACCTTTCTGTTCATTTTTCTGCGTATTTGCAACGACGCGATGATAGGCATTTCTATTCTTGTTAGAAATTCACGTCATGACACGGTTCCTTTTTTTTCGTCAGAAATCTGTGCGACAATTGAGCAACTTGACAAAAAAACGAAATTTTACAACACATTTATAGGCTCTGTGGGATTGATCCCTGCGAAATGAACTGCCTACTTGGCGGTTATGCGTTGAACGTTTTGCGAGTCTTCTTGGATCGAGACGATTTGGAAATTGAGGAAGAGTAAATAAACGTTTTTAGCTTTGCTTCTTTTACAATTAATACACGTCTGACAAGCAACATTTACAACGAAATTGGTTCATTTATCAGTTAGGCCTTATTAACATTCTACATTCACGGTATTAATATTGCAAGCCTGAACATTCTAATGTATATGATGTTCTATCTTCTATACCAAGCCATTAACTTATTCGATCGATGATTTTAATGATATGACATCTAGTGTGGTACAATGTTAGTGATATGGAGAGATGATATAGGTATACCGCTGATTCTTATCGAGGCCCAAAGCAAGTGAAAGGATCCTGTCACGTGCAACTGTAACTTTTACGCCGTGAAATTACAGAACTACGTATAGGACGTAGCGTATAATTTACGAGAAAAGAATCGCCACGTTTACGCTTATATCGTTGGACCGCAGTGTGAAATTTCAGAATCATCGAATCTGCGAACCACGCAGCGGTGTATAAAAATATTCACGATAGAATTTGATTTTGAACTTGCGAATACATCCGCAAGTTTTGCGTTAACTGGCTTAAAAATTTCATTCAGATTCAGAGGAGCGAAAAACTTGTTCTCCGCTACTTTGATTACATTTATGCTGCATGTAATAGGCACGTGCGTTTACCACAAGCCGTGAACTTCGTGATGTGTTAATTGACTTTGCAACCGGCAGTTTTTTTTTCGTATCAAAACGTGACATGTCAAATATGTTGGGAAAATTTTACTGTCATAAAGTTCAACAGACGTTGGATAACAATTTCTACGTCGTTCCAATTTAATTTCAATTCGTACAATATCCGCGATTTCCATCCATGCGTAATGCATAACGTAGGCTCTGTACGACAAACTTTGAAATTCAAACTCGGTAAACGGAAAGCTAAAGAGGTAGTAGGTGAGCATGGCTGGTACGCCCGTGTGTATATTTCCAAGGGAAATTAGCAGCTCTTTGTTGCTACAAATTGATGACGAAAGTTTTCCCATCAGCTTCTTACGCTTGACATCTTTGCTACCTTCACGGCGCTGTCTTTTCGTAACAATAAGAGGGGTGGATGTAAACCCTGTTTACATACGCGGGAGTACACGCACCTTATATCGGGTACCATGAATAAGCATGTAGACCAACGTACGTGAGCAAACAAACGGGAGTAACGCTCCCTGAGCAGTCAAGCTGTTTAATTGATTTATTCGAAACTAGCACGGAAACGAATGTCATTGAATGCCCCCACAGTCGTACATCGCCAGGAATCGCTTCCGAGTGGCGATGTGCGGAATTCGGTGATTTATCGGCACTTCGGTTCAACGGCTTGTATTCATTTACTTGCGCATCCATTCACTGACCTTGAGCCTCGGGAGAAAGAGATAAAAATATGTTCTTAATTTCTTTTTTATTCTTTCCTCCTATTTTTATACGCATATATGTATATATATACGTACGATATATTTATATATTATATACCCGTATACAGAAATATACACGATAGAAGAATTACAACGGCCTACGAAGTTTTGCCTTTGCAGAGGTCGCGTGTGCGTTTCCGCCTGCGTGCATTGTATGATATGTTAATGCCTGACCCGTGTACGCATGTACGTATATGGGTGTGTGTGTATGTGTGTGTGTGTAACGATAACCTAGTTTGTGAGTGTGTGCAGTGTCACATACGCGCGTCGTGTATGTTGGATATAATTACGCTCTACACCAGCTCGGCTGTAAATCCCGTTGTCGTGATTAATCTCACGCCAACATTTATATGTTATACCTATATACCTATGTGGATGCAGATATATTGTGCGCAAAAAGCTTTTTCTTACAGTTTCGTGGAATTTATTTTACTGGTTCCGGGGAGAGAGGGGACGCTCATATAGGGTACCTGCATTCAGTGCCTGCATGATTCTTTGAATCTATTTGGGGAACTTGCGACAAGCGGAATCGCATGAAAGGCTGCCAAGCCTTGCAGTCACGCAGTTTCAGGTCTGAATTCAACACGGCAATTGTTTATTAACGAGATGCCGGCTCGGGATACGCGGTCGGATTTTAATGAGGAGCAGATTATTCAGAAGATAGATTAATTAAGCTTCTTATACTGGCTTTCGGCGGCAAAGGAGTTTTCGGAAAAGTATCACGATTAAAGCTCTGTCGCGTTCAAAGCTGCAGAGGCTGCACGTCCAAGGCTCGGGCTTTAAGTTCCGCTCCGGAGCCCGACTTCGAATTAATAGTTCGACAGCGACGTGCTCGGCGTATAGCGAATTCTGAAACGCGAAACATGGGATAGGAAACGTCGGAACTTGGCCAGCTGCAAGTGGAGCGGGAACAGCGAGGGGCAGATTCGGGACTGGCAAACTTTCCTTGCACGATCTCTCAAACAACCCCGAGAGAGGTGACGAGGAGGGTGAAAAGAAATTGAGGGAAAGAAGGGAGGCTAAAATGGAAACCGGCCGAAGGACCTTTCCCTGCAAGTTTCGCTACGCTTCACTTTCCATTTCCATTCCTGTTCGCACCGCCTCCGGTGTTCTTTGGCTGATTTTTTCTTCCTTCTCTTTTATTTTTATTATTACTTTATTTCGCTTGCCATTTATTTATTTTTATCTCCCTGTATTACCTTCTAGCTTTACCTAGACCGTCGCAATGTGTTGCTACATGGTTCCTTCTCACACCGTGTATACGTACTTCCTGAATTTTTAGTTTTACCAATATTTGTATATATACTAGGTGTGTATGTGTAGCGAGGCGGAATATCGATTCACCGAGTACCTATGTATTTTTCACTCAGACGGGTGGCCCGAGAGACGCGGGTATCAAAGAATTGAGTCGCGGGTCTTAGGATGCACGAACTTTTTAATTGCTGCATAAAAATGGCTTAATTAGTGCGGTTTCCTTCTTGGCTGTAGTAATTTAAAAATTTTCACAAAATTTTCGTGAGTCTCAGCCGCTGGAGCAGCGTTAGAGCGTATAACCTGACCTGCACTATCCTGCTACAATGAGATTACCAATTATTTTACTCGACGTATCATCTTCGAATTTAATTACCTGACTAATTTGTGAATCTCATTTCTTCGGGTCATTACTCAAATTTTTAAATAGTACAAGTACCGGGCTTATCTGGTCATTCTTTGAATCGCAACGCTCACGAGGATCGAGAGAAAGGATCTGAGAATGGAATAAAAAACGGAAGAAATCAGGAAGCCGCCCGCAATCCCAAACTCTGACAGATCTGTCACTTTTTATCGGTAAATCAGTGTGGAGAATTACCATCAGAGGAGGACTTATCGAGAATTTTGACAGGTTAACGGCCGTAAGGGTATTTGGAAGGATGTTTCGCTATTTCAACGCAGTACGATTGGAGCGACGTGTGGATTTCATTCGCGTGGATTATTTATGCATATAGGCACGGCATTTTGAAACAAGAGTCGGGTGAATCTTTACTCAATACATTTGTACGAGAAGATAATACACCGTTGTACGTATGATACATTTTATATTATGTGTATATGCATAATGTATGATATATTACGATGAAATGTATTCCTATATGTACCTATAATATACTATAATAATATTATATATAATAATATTCTCACATGTAATTGTTTCATTGATTATAGAAATTCATGTAAAATTCAAAACGCGAGACTACCGTCTATATAATTAAGTAAGTTATTAATTGACACAGAGACGCTGCTACTTACACTTTGTTCGATAAGAAAGAGTGACAACTCGATTATGATAATGAACGGTGAATTTGTAAATGTTCAAGGAAAACGAAAAATTCATTATAATCTTATGCACGCATATTATATACCGCGTACTATATTGTAGTCGAAAACTATATGCCGTAACAATATAATTGTAACACATGAAGTCATTGTTACGTTATAGGCGTGTTAGTTATCTTTTGTATAAAAGTGTGAAATTGTTGGTCTCCTAGTTCACCAAAGCTTATTGAAAATTTTTTTTTGTTTTTGTTTAATTTCTTTTAGGCGGTGGTGGAGCGATTTCAACCCATCGTATTTGTCAAAATCATTTCTACTGAAATTCAACCGAATCCCGTTAGTTATGCTTCTTCAGATGCAGGGCAATTCCTGATGATAAACGTACGTTTATCACTTGGCAGAATATCGGATTATTACAGCACCGTTAAAGACGGTAAAGTGGAAGATATCAAAATCAGAACGCCTAACTGAAATGTTTTCAATTTTGTCGCGGCATTATTTCAACACTACGATTTGCCAATGAGTTCATATTCGCAATATTTTTGCGCCTCCTTTTGTCCAGTTTCTTTTTCGCGTGCAGGACTATTGTTAGCGCAATTGATGTGTATTACCTTGTTAACGGTAATTATTACTAAGTATTAACGTCCCCATCGCCCCAACCACCTCCACCCGCCTGACAAACTTTGCAAAATAGAAAATTATCAGAGTGATGATTTTTCAATAGCTACTCGACTGGTCGTGATAATAGTGTAATGACAATGTGTGGTAATAATAATAACGATAACAATAATACTGGTAAGATAATCACTTGGTTCTGGCGTAACGTAGAAAAAAAAACAACCTAAAAAATAAAAAAGGTTAAACGAATAAACATCTAACGAATCATAAAAACCTACGACAGCCACGAAATACTGCTAAGGGTTTAATTTCGAAGTATTCGATATAACGAAGATAATTACCTAATTAACGGCTAGTTAGCTTTACCCATTTTCAAATATCGCGAATAATCTCCTTGTTTGTGCAGGGATGCATGTGAAGCCGCGTTGTACCGACTATGACTCGCGTGTTTGAGCACATGAAAACGATATATATCGAGGTACGTCTGCGTACGTGACTCAGAGGGGCGCGACGTTAAAGTCCTGAATTCAAAGCTGCGCTGAAGACGAGTTTGCGTTGTTACTGGTAGTATAAATGGCGTACGGAGAGTGACGGAGCTTATACGCGAAATGCTGATTAAACATACGGAATGTATACACATCTATAATGTATACGTATATATGTGTATGTATATGTATTTACCTACGCGTATACTTATCGTCTACTTATGCCTGCATACTCGTTTTTCCTGTGAACCTATAACACCAAATACAAGAGAGTATGCACGATTCCTATATATTGTGCCAGTCTAGAGCAAGTCTTTAGATACGGAAGCATGTATTTTCTTTACCTTCTTAAACACCAAATGATATATGAAATGCGGCGGGAAGTGCTCGCACGGCATCAAGACGCTTGCTAGGAAATAACCGTACGATATATGCGGTACGAGCCGACAGTTTCAACGTGGAAACTCAACCGTCAAGATTAACGTCAAACGCTATTCGTCCCTGCGCGTGGCGGGAGCTCGTTTACAGCGGGCAAAAAACGATTTCGAATTCCGTCAGATGCGAACGACGAGGGAAGCCGAGGGTCGCCCAAAGGCACGGTAGTTGTCGTCTTTTCAAACGTGCGGCTCAAATTTCCGGTTACAATGTTATAGGGTCCGGCAGTTTTTGCTAGATCGGAGGCTGGTTCACGCCACGCGTACGCAAACTCACCCTCATTTTCTGACATTTTTTACAAAGAAATTCGAATAATCACATTCTGCAAGTTATCGGTGAAAGTGCGAAGGATATTTAGGTATCCTTATACTGGACTCGGCCTTTATGAAAGTGGCAATGACAAGAAGATGACTGATTGTGAGTACGCTTTTGACAATGGCCAATCAATCGAGCTACACACTCGTATACGCGATAACTGTAATCTATTCGACTGCAAATACAATTTGGCCTGATTACATTTATACGAGAATGAATAGTCAAATTTTGAAGCCCCCCGTGGGCTGTCAAATTAAACTAGAGTAAAAATAGTCGTTATATCGGAATTAGATGAGCAGCCGCATTGCGTACAAACATGTTTCATCGACAAGCCTCACGTATTTCCCGTAGCAATAAGATCGATTCGATAAAATTTACCCGACACCGGGGTACGGATGTCGTGACAATAAATATCCCCACACGTGTGTCTGAATACATTTCTGGTGGACAGAAACACGCCGTACGGTTATTTTCAACAAGCTTTCGCATTTGAAATTGTGCGTAAAGAGTGCAGTGAATAGGATTGAATGGTGTTACGAATGATTCGATGTGCGTGAAAATGTATATGATGCATCAATCGCAGGTGCAAAAATCAGCGGTGTGTAACCTTGGAACTAATTCTTGCACCTGCTTTAGAAGATGTCCGTCTCAAAGCATTACAGACACGGTACAGACACCGTCTACTTACACTTACGATTAAACTACAGCCATGATATCGTTCCTACGATTATATATGTATGTATATATTTTTTACTACAGTTATTAATAACCTATTTTACTACGTGCACTCAGTGTTCGTTATCGGCTGGGTGGATTGATAGTTCGTGTTCAGGTTCTTAAAGATATTGCTTTGCAAAACGTTGATGGTGCTTCTTTGAATTGACTAGTTAATATTTGTTTATCATGTATCAGTTCATAGGGAGGATGGGTGTACGCAGTGTTGAATTACGCTCGACATGACAAACTCAGCGTGCACGAGGAGAGATAAAGAACACAAACTCGGCGTACATTATCCGCACACACGTGTAACATCCACGATTAATTGATAAATAAGGTATTGACTTGTTTTCGTTCATCTCGCTATCCACGATAGCTCCTTATCACCTCTGTTATCATTTGATTACCGCACCTAGGGTCGAGCGGCTGTAAGGTACATTCGCGATTCGCCAGGCAAAGACTACGGGATCATTCAAAACTAGCCTTAAACGCAAAGCTCAAAGAGCAAAGTTCGAGATCCGCAAGTTCGATGAAAACGCGTTAAATCTTTGCCCAATTGAATCGCGAGTATACTTTACACAAGTTTTCGTGCCCTCACTTGATCATTATACTCACTGCCGTGGGAGGATGAGTGACCGTGGTTTCTTGTTGGGTTTTCGCGTCTTCGACTTCCTTCAGCTTCTCTTCGGCCTTTCGCTCCTTCAGCGCCTTCAGAAGCTTCCACTTGGACGCCGGCGGTCCGGGACTTGCCTGGCCCTCCTTGAGGGTCGTGTCGGAACTTCCGCACGACGAAGAGTCGATTTTGATTTTGGGGAGGCTGAGGGTTGCCGTAGTCCCGGTCTCTTCGCTCCCGGCGTCCTCTCTGTCACCTTCTAAGACAGTGCTCTCTGAATCCCAGCCTCCTGGGATACTGACGGATACCTCACTAGGTGGTACACTTACGCTACCTTCTCTGGACAGCGAATCTGACCCCGGAAGATGCTTTTCACCGTGGCGCAGGGTCGACCCGCCGGAGCTCCTTCTGGACTGTTCTTCGTTCGGCATTTCATCTTCCTCCTCGTCCATCGAGTTTCCAGGACTATCGGGACCAGATGTTTCCCCCGAGGATCCTTCCTCGGCCGGTTCCATCCTCTCCTCTCTTCTGACTTCCTCTTCGTGGGCCCAGGTGTGATAATCCGTAACTCTGGCGAACACTGTCTCGACGCTTTCCGCGGTCTTTCGCTTGGGAATCGGCCGCTCGTCCCGGTCTCGCGATCTCTCCAGCTCTCTTTCTCTCTCCGGATCTCTCATAGTGCCGTTCATCCTCGCGTTCCTCGCATATTCATCCTTGCTCAGCACCTCCTCCTTGGGCTGAGCCTTCAGCCGCAGCTCCCGCAGGACGAATGACATCCGCTCCTTGACGTCCTCGTCCGGTTCGAAAGGCTCCGTCTCCTCGGGTTCCCGTATCACACCCATCTCCATTTCCATCTGCGTCTGTCTCTCGAGTTCCTCGAGTTTTCTCAGCTCGTAGCAGTACCACTCGTCCTCGGAATCTATGGAATCCTCTGTGCTCTGCCTCCTGGAAGATACGCGTGACGTGCTTCGGTACGAGTGCGTGCTTCGGTTGTCTTCGTCAGCTTCGCCGCTCCTTCCCCAAGGAATCTCGAGCGATTGCTGATGCCTTGGCAGAAAGCGACTCCCACTCGTTGCGTGTCCTCGCAAGCTCGATGCAGAAGGGCTGCCTTCGGACGGTGGACCCTCCTCGGATATACTCGTCACAAGTTCCGGCGGCTTGGCGATCGAAGGCTTTTCCTCTCTCTCGGAAACCGTTTCCTCGGTGTACTCGAAGGTAGTGTCCAACGGTTGAATAAAACCGTCGTCCGATTTCTTATCCACTCCGACGTCCTCGTTGTTCGCCTGTTCGTCGGAAACGGTTGAAGACTGTCTTTGGCGATACTTGCCCAATGCCCTAGACACCGCGAATTCCATGCTCGCACCGCCCATGAGCGCGACCGGCGGTAGTTTCGGCGCCTTCTCGTTCGGCGCCTCGTCCGAACTGCCCGCCGATCTCTTGATGTCACCGACGGTAGCGAATATCGAGGAACCACCTGAGCCGGAACCAGTGCTCTTACCGGAAGCCTCTTCTTCTGCACCTATATTGTCCGAAAACTCGTGTTCACTACCGTCCGGTTTACGCTCCTTGACCACATTTTCCTGAGCTACTTGCTGCTGGAGCTGTTCTTGATGCTGCTGTATTTGTTGCTGAAGAATCTGCTGTTGTTGTTGGATGTTCTGTTGCTGCTGTATGAGTTCCTTTTGTTGAAGCAACGTCTGTTGTTGTTGATGATGAAGCTGCTGCGCCTGTTGCTGCTGCTGCGTTTGCTGTTGGTTCTGTTTCCTCTTACCGCTCGATTTGACTTTAGCAAAAAATGCAGTGTCCTGAGGAGCGTCCGACAGAGCACTGTCCTCGTCTTCCGACATCCCACTCTGACGCCCGCTACTCCATTCCGTTTCTGACTGTTCGGGATCAGAAAGTGATTGCGTCTGATGCCCCCTACGTTTTGCTTTTTGTAAAATTCCTGACACGGTAGAGACTAAGGTGTGCTTTTTTTTCTTTCGTGTAGATTGGCCACCACGTTCCCTGCCTCGCCCCGTTACTTCCGCGGGGGGTCGTTGTTGAGGAACACTCTCCGGCGGCATGTCCAAGTCTTCTCTCCTGACGCCTCCGGGTAACGACTGGCTCCGATATCGTTTGCTAAGGTGTAAGTCAGGCAGCCAACTGCTCATCGAACTCATCGCGCTCTTCAGCGAAGCTCCTCTTCTGACTTTCTTCGAAGACTTAGGTTCTTCGTGCTCCTTGATGTCCGCAGATATGCTAATGTAGCCCGACTGTGACACTATGACCCCAGAGGTGCCGTAGTATTCACCTTGTTGCGCCTGCTGCTGCTCCAGGCCGGATAACCTGGGAGCTTCGAGGTCCTGAAGGTACTGCTGTTCCCTCTGCCACTGTCTCTGGTAACCGTCCGCTAGTTGAACGCTTTCCGAATGGGTCAGTCTTAATCCGTAGGTTGGATACTGTTGCTGCTGTTGCTGATGCTGCTGCTGTTGCTGCTGCATGTAGTTTTGCCGGTACATTTGATTCGCGTAAGCGTGATACTGCTGCGACTGATAGCCCGGAGGGTTGGGATACCTCCTGTCAGTGTAGGGGCTTTGAGCGTAACTGCCGTCCGAAGTGAGAGAGCGAATGCTCGACGAAGTAGAGTCGTGGGGTATCTGTCCTTCCATTGAACTGAGCCACGAGTTATCGTTCGACTCGGTCCTCGGTAGGTTTTCGCTAGTCGGGTAGTAGGATAAAGCGTCTGTAATGTTGCCGGTCGGGAACATGGTGCGGTACATCGCTGTTTTGTAACCTTCGTGATTTATCATACCGTCACCGTAGGACATCGCTCTCGTAGGTTTTTTACCGTGAGAGCTACTACTGGTTATGGTCGACGCTGGGTAGGGATAGAGGTTGTAATCCTCGGGGTAATTCGAGTACTGCTCTAAAATTTCCGGATAACTGTCAGCGTCCATCGTCCTTGACATGTACGGCCCGGAGCCACTCGTGTAGACACTGGTTATAACTTGCTGACGATTGCTACCAGCCACGGAATATATGGCGGGTTGTTCCGAGCGATAAACAAAGTCCGCACTGGTGCCAGTAGGAACGGCGTCGTAAGTATGCTGCAAGCTCTGCTGCCTTTGTCCCCGTCTTTTAGGACTTGGACACGGGTTCTCGGAGCTCGGAGCTGGCGGAGGCACGAAGTTGTAGTCATCTTGAGCGGAGGCAGGGGACTTGACGGTTGTAAATGCCGACAAATGATTTATCGTTGTCGACAGTGCGTCAGTGGTGGAGTGAGCTTTTGCCAGGGCAGCGTTGGCGAAAGCGTCTCTACCCTCAGGAGTATCATACAGTGGTTCCTGCGTAAAGATTGGCGTCTTTTCAGGCAGAGGAGGTATCGGGCTACTAGTGCGAAGCGTCTGTGCTGTAATTAAATTCGATCTGCTGTGATCGACCGAGTACGACGTCAGCATTTTGTTTATCGAACTCTTCGGCGACCCTGGGGATTTGTCGAGGCTGCTCCATCCGCTCATCGACGAGAGGCCGGAATCCGACTTGGCTGCAACTATGTTCGCATTGTTCGATTTTACCGCATGCTTAGGCGAGATCTTCGGTGATTTGGGGGAGTGCGGGGTTCGTGGGCTAAGCCGCCCTTGATCAAGGCCAGTAATTTTATCCCCACTCCTCGAGAAGCTCGGACTCGGGGCTCTTTTAGCGTCAGTGGAATCCGACGCTCTCGGATCCGAGCCGGGCATCAAAAAGCTGTCACCGGCGTCCTGAGGGGCGGGAGGTGGTGGGGAACTGGGCGAGGGTGACGGAGGCGTTCTGCCCTCGGAAAACTCGAGGTTCAGCCTCGCCGCGCTACCAAAGTAGCCGTCCTGGCGGGTCCTGAGGCTCTGTACACTATGGACGCTGTGAACACTGTGGGCGGACAAAGTGGGGGAGGGCACCTTGTCGGTCGGGGTATTATATATCGTCGGCGAGGCGCAGGTCACCGTTGCAAAGCTCTCGGCCATAAGATCAGTGAGCTCCTTGTTTTCCGCATACCCTTTAGCGAAATTTCCAACGTCTATAGGCAGCGGGATAACCGGCTCGGGGCTTTTCTCCAACAGCGCAGCAGTGTATCCCAATCTCGGGGGTGTGTACGTCGACGACGCGGAGTCCGTGTTACTTCTCTGAGTGTTTACCCTCGGAGAAATCGATCTGGTGGTGAATTCGGCGTCAGTGACCATTCCGCTATCCGTGCTCACTCTCGAGGCAGACCTGCCCGTGGAACCGGGACTTCTGGAGTAAGTCCAGTTGTCGACATCCGTTTCGGCGTAGATTTTCCGAAGTTGTTCGTCGATGCTGCACGATTCCTCGGCGAGTTTAGCCTCGTTCTCCGTTGCGTACTGGTGCTTCGGTGACTCCATGAGTCTCGATTGCAATTCCTTCAGATTTTGCGAGTCTTTTTGGAGTTTCGTAGTGAGCCTATCGAGTTCGTGGAGTTTCTCAAGTGCGACCTGGTCGATGGAACTAAGTCTCGAAAGCTGCGCGAGGTCCTGCTCGCTGACACACGGTGTATTTCCACGGTAGCTCTTGTAGTCGGCTGCGCTGAAGATTTCACCCTCGTCCTCGTCATCCCCGTCGTCGATCGCGGACCCCGCCTGCTGACTCTCTTTGTCCCCGAAGGTCTCGACGCACGTGGCTCCACCCTCCTCGGGTTTTTCCTTCAAAGAGATCCGCTCCAAGTGGTCACCCGCCTCCTTCTTCCCGTTCCCGTCTTCCGCCTCTTCGGCCTCCTCCCATATCATGCCCAGCTGGGAAGTCGGCCTCGAGGTCTCGCCGCAAATCAAGTCTTCCCGGTAAGCGTTATTCAGACTCCGGTAAAACGCCTCGTCGGGGGTGTTTGCTTCTTCTTCCAGCGTCTCTAGGGCCTCGCGATCAAGATTACGAACGTTCCTGTGCATATCTGCGACGGCTGCCACGGCACCTGTGCTGTCCTGAGTTATGCCGTGTAATCTCGCCAGTTCCTGCTGCGCCAATTTTTCCCTCAACACGCTCGTTTCCTCGATACCGATGGCCGCCCCCAGGCTCTCCGCGATGGCGTCAAGCTCGCCGACGGAACTGTGTTGCGCAACGAGCGCATCCTCGACTCCCGCAACGCCGTCCGGAGTTCCTCCGGTCGCGTAGAACTCTATCAGCTGGCTTATCACCGTCTGCTGCTCGTACAGCAGACCTTCCAGTTTTTCCAGTCTTTCCCACATCTTGATATACTCTTGACTGAGGAGGTCCAGGGCTCTCCAAGCGTACTTCAGCTCCGTCTCGAGGATATTCAATCGCGTACCTAGCCGCTCCATGTAGTCGCTGATTATGTAATCGATGCTACCGTCTCCCGATATCCCGTAACTCGGCATCATCGGGGGATGAGCACCAGGAGGGCTGCTTGGGGCCTGTCCGGAACTCAATTTTGCAGACTCCATTTGAAACTGCGTGGTTCGTGACACTGTTTTAAAATTTGGCCGCCTCACTCAGGTTGTTATGTGACATCGCAGTCATCGACGGTCGATGTTATCACGTCCGAGGAAACGTTAAAATAGTAAGATTCGTTCTCTCGGTCCCAACAGCCATAGTTTCGCCGAGTTCAGAGTCGGAAAATTATTGATGATTTTTCGCTCGCAGCCGGTACAGTTGCGGCGACTTTGTAGGCCCTCGTTAGCAGAACTGAGTATCTCCATATTCGATGAAACATTCGTTTACTTCTTTTCGTTCGTCAATTATTCTGTCCTTATTGAGAAACTCTTGAAAAACTATTTACTCCGTTCTAAAGCACATTTGTATTAATTTTTTTTTTATAAACTTTTTATTCAAAGAAACTTTCAAAGCACTGGGTCTGTAACGGTTTTCGTTGTCAAATTCCTTTTACCTTGTATTTTCGTATTTTTTATAGTTACTTTAATCACACTGCACGCCACGAATGTTTCCAACACGCGATGAGTCATTGAATCGTTGGGTTTACACACCACTTTGTGAACATGAAATAACAACTGGCGGGTTCAAGCTGCAATTACTCTGCCTGTAAACAATCGGAAATCACAAATTAAATCCATCAGCGCCGTGACAGCGAATATAAACCGTTGCAAAGTCTTGTATTGGGCTAAAAAAATTTCTCAATGAATTATTCGACAGGCAGCACAAAACCACTTTTGGTAGTATCAATTTTGTGCCGCACAGTCGAATTGATTTCGTGAAAACCAAAGGCTGATGGATTCGACAATGACCTTTCAACGATCACAGGCCCTGGCTACAAATTACGGTGTAAGCAATGCCCGTGCGATTTATCGTCAGCGAATCGATGGTGATCTATTATTTAGAGTCAGAGGTTTCGGCAGAGCCGGTATTTCTGTGCCCATGTCAATGTAAATAGTTAATCAACAGCGAGTCGCTGGGAATTGTCGAGGTGAGCTCGGTTGTTCGTTAGACATTGCCGAGGAGGATTACGCGCCTCGTAAGGTGAGGCGAATAAGCTTGAAATTAGGTGTCACGGCGCCGCAAATGGTTAAGATTGTATCAGGAAAATCGACAGGGAATAGGACGAGGTGTAGCGTAACCGCGGTTCAACGTGGGTCCTTTGTAATTGTGATTAATGATAAACGAGGATCGGAACTTCCGCGGGACAGCGTAGCCGAGGAGTGCGTGGTTCGCAGGGCAGATCGTCATCCCTTATCCGTGTGACAGTGTTAAGCCTCCGGGATGTCGGATGAAGGAGATCTGAATCTATCACTCGTCGCTTCTACGTAGAATGACAGTCGCATTTATGTGCTTCAAGAAGTAAAGAGTGCTGTCAATGCCCGGATTCTTCCTTGAAAGTGACACCGACCCTCGAACGGATAACTCCTTTCACCTTATACGTATACGTCCTGGGCTAAGTGAGATAGACCAACGTTTCAGGTGGCCTCACTGATGGACGAGCTCGTCAAGTTTTGTTTAATTCGAGAGTCACGCATGCTGCAGGTACTATTTAGCGCAGGAACGCGCCCCGAATTTTCAAGGAATTTCGGCTCCGTACATCGGTTCGGCAACTTTGTCACCCCCTCGGGTAATTACGTCATAATTTCCGCAAGCTGATCGGAACTGCATGTAAGTTCCCGCGTGCCGTGCTTTAGTTTTACCGGATCGCACAGAGGCATTGGACTTTCGATGGGTACTAAGAGTGTTCTGAAATAGTCGCCAGATATAAATGCAAGAAAACGGCGTGAACGTTATTTCAACAGGCGAATAACGCGTCGAACACGTTTGATCCGAAATCATCTATCAAATTGGTTTGTTCCCTTCAGTTTCCCTACCGCGAATAAGGTAAATCAGACTTTTGTAAGCTGTTGTAAATTTATGACTCGCAAGATCCTGAAAGTGTTTCATGGGCTTTCTAAATAAAAGCGGTAAAATGTTGAGTCCTCCAGTTACAGAGGAGTCGTTTTTTCTTTTCCTGCTTGGCAGTTGACCTCCTCGACTTTATTATTCTTCGAGTTGTTTGTTCGTGGACTAAATGATTCTCCGGTAAAAAATAGCGTGCCTAGCGTTTTTTCTCTCACTTTTGTCATTCGTTTGGTTCGTTAAAGTAAAACTCGCCAGAAATTTAATTAGCATATTTCTACGGTAAACGAGACTCCCCGAAGAAGGGGGTCAATTTTCATCAAATAATTCGTCTGCACTCTTGAGAAAGTATGGATTTTTTTTCTCGCTCAACAGACCGTTATCTGTCTCGTAGAGGTTATGGCTGCCTCTTATCTGTCCTCCCTTCCACTTAATCAAACGGGCGCGATGCGAGGTAAAAGTAACCGTGTATACCTATATCAGATTATATACCGTGTACATAGGAACATATATACGTATACCTATACAGCTCTGGATTGCAAAAGAAATGAGAGCAGCACTAAGGTTAGTTCGGAGGGCTGAGCAAACGATAGAGAGGCTCTTTCGGCATTTTTTAAAAAGCATTTCTACCGAGTATGTACCCCTCTTTTGCCTCATATCCCAGGAAAAATGGGATCAGCTCCGTTGGCTTCGGTAAACAATGATCAATGGATTCCGGAGACGACGGAATTTCGAGACCACTTCATATCAGGCAAGACTCGGCTCTGGTTGGACACCTGCGAATTTCGTCCAGGGTGGTTTCACCCCGACGATATAGGTCATGGCTACGGTACGTGGAACGAGGTATCGTATCGCAGCTGTCGTATATTTGAAAGATTTTTCTCAAAAATCGAGATACAGAGGGATTCTCTCAACGCAAGCTATAGCTTTCGGAGCGTGAAGTCGGATGCGATATAAATAGGCGATTTTCCACCCCACCGGACACGTAATGGAAATCCAATTTGAATGTTGGAGATAAAAGAAAAAAAAAGAAAAATGAGCGTGTCTTACAGTAGTCGCCAATGATGTGTAACATTTAACCTTGGTAACGAGCAAAATTTTTGGAAATATATCAGAGTCGGGTATTGATTGAAGTGATTATTCTCTCTCTGTTCAAACATTATGAAAATATTGATGTTCGTCGTGTTCTCTAACATACTGCAGCACAAGCGCCAACTGTAGTTTGCACCAAAGAAACACATTATAGTAAATTGAATAAATTAAGTAGCGCATGCTTCTCTTTACTTCAGGTTTCACATTTTCACCGCATGTTTTAACATCAAAAAATTGACTCAATAATTCTGCGTCACGACAATTCAACGAACGTATACAGTTGGCATTATTCAGTTTGAAAACGCAAAGAGTAAATATGTCGCTGCGTTTGCAGTCTCCGCGAAAACGTTCATATTAAATGAGATTGAGTCAATATTACATTTATTTTCCGTTATTCAACGTCGTTCTTGCTTTTCTTGTCTTTCTTTTTGCTTCTTCCATTTCCTTTCTTACTCACCGTACTAAGATTATAGCGACTAGTTTACCTTAACTTTCAAGCCCTTCGGCTAGTATCTCTGATTTTTAATTTCTATTTCTAATCCGAATTTTTTTTGGTCAATTTTAATTTTCAATTTTATTTTTCAATCTTTAATCTCCATTTTTATACACCGACTCTACTAAAGGACCTTTTCTATTTCATTTCTCTTACTACAGTATAATCTTAATTTCTCTTCACGCCACAATGTACTTCTAACTTAGTAATATTATCAGGTCTTTTTCTCTTTTCTTTTCTTTTCTCTTCTTTTCTTTTCTTTTCTTGTTATTAGATTAAGTTATTTACTGAGTTTGTCACTCTGGCAACAACTGATTTATACTCATTTATACGCATTTATACTCATTTATACTTTGGGGCGCCCACCCTGGGATAATAAAAACACGTTCTTCTGCTTCGTCTTCTTCTTCTTCATACCAGGTTTCGACATAATTTGCATCGAGAAATAAAAATTGATCGCTGTTTAAACACCCGTTGGCGCAAGATAAGCAAACCTTCCGTTGCCAGATATTTTTCGCCTCGATAATGTCGAGTTGAATATTAAAATTCAGCTGTTTAACCGGGGATCGAAGGAAAGTAAATTCCTCGAGGATGGTTCTCAGATATGGAAATATTTCCTGCAGCCGCAGCTGACGGTGAAAGTCGTGGCACCTTTTAGCTTGCAGGGCGATCAATGCTTTGAACCCTGCACGATATATATACCGTGCTATTTCCCAACTTCAAAAATTCCCCGAAAAATTTCTCCAATATGAAATATCCACTCCTCAAGTAGAGTTACCGTTGACCGTCGAATATTACATTAGACGTAAGCTTAGGTTATGATTTAGGGTAAGGCTGTCTACTTGAGTCGAGTTAGGTTCGATTTATTGAAGGTATCGTACTAAAAATACAGAGCCAGGTTAAAGACTGGGTTTGATTGAGTGAGAGAAGCCTCTCAGCTGTGCGGGGGCTTCGTGTTTTAAGTAGCTGTTAAACATGCACAGCGGTACCTATAAGTACAGATATATCGTCGTTGACCAGGCGCGAAGAAGATCCGAGCACCTACGTAGATTAAAATTCTCCACAGTCTGATAACTTTGGAAGCATCTGGAAGGTAATTAGGGCGAGCTTCGCGTTATTTACCAAGTTTAAGCTACCTTAAACCTTTTTCATTATCGCCTAAACAGCTTAATCACCGTCAATTATTATTTCAATTTAAGTACTGATACGCAGAATACCTAAGTTTTCACCGCTCGACGGAAGGGATTTCGCCTCTTGTAAATTTAGCATATGATTTTGCAAAACGGGATATTCGAACCGTCGCAAAGTGTACGTTCTAAACTTTGCTTCTCACCTGTAGAGAAAATCTCCGTCGATTATTACAAGTAGCAAAATAGTTTGCGAAATTTTACAAAGGTAAATTTTACAAGACGCCACGGCTCGTATCTAAAAGATGCAAGCTGTCTTTATGTAATTTTTCCATGTTTCGTCCTTTGGTGCTGGGAATATAAAATGGCGACGACGATAGATCGGCCAAGACAACGTCTGCGCAACGGGTTTATGGGGAGCCCTGAGAAACTGCGTGAATGTAGAACAAGGGTGAGGGTGTGAATATTTTTCTTCGATATGACGTAAATTTTCATGAAGCTTGAGCGTTGAGATAACGGAATAATAAAGCTGCCACTATATACTCGGCATTCGAATAGTCTCAAGCCCTATGCGGTCATGCAGTTGGTCGGAAATATGAGAAAACCAAGTTTGATAATCAAGGGAAACTCGTGTTTTATCCCGCCAGTTATACCGCAACAAATTTAGTTAGGTCGAGGAGTGGTCTTCGCTAATGAAACGACCCTCTCTCAACTTTCACCAGTCCGTATTTGAACCCATGTTTGCTCCTCGGCTTCGCTACAGTCGGAATCTTGTTTGAAAAGTGCCCAAGGCTGGTGTTATACTATCTGAAATTGTTCGGAGAATCTCATATGAAAATCACGTGTCTTCTTGGGTTTGTTGAAATCATAATTACGAGCCCAACAGGCAAGCTTTTGTTAAATTCTACGTAGCCACTCATACAATATTTTTCTTTCTGCATAAATGAGCTCGCTATTGTTGATCTCTTGTACCTGGGGGAAAAACAACGCTGCGGCAATATGAGCAAAAGCAACTAACATCCCCTAAATATACAACCCTACGCCCACATCAATTTCACGATATTTACTATCATGCGCTTCACGTCGGAGGGCCGTTCGAACGCCAGAGGTCTTTCAAGACGAAGAGGGCTCTATTTTCGTTCGCAAATTGGAATACCAGACTGAAAATACGTGGAGTGGGTAGGTATTCCGCGACAAGTTTGGAGCTTCGACATCAGCGGAGAGTATTTAATGCGTAATCTGTGATTGATTCATGCAATTAACCGGGGTTTCAAACGAATCCAGACAGTCTACAATCTGGCCTGACGATAAATTCATGAGAAAAATTTTCATCGTTGAACGACTGACGGAGCTTGAAATAGTCCACACAGCCGAGACGAAAGGGATATAAAAAGCTGGCGAAGAAATGAAAAAGAGTAACTGATCGTGCAATCAAAGGCCAGAGAGGGATTAAGAGTTTTCACGAATCTCTTGAAAACATGCTGCAGGTCGTTGGCGTTTCCTGCGCCACAGCAATTACGTCACGAGAAGCTACGGAGGTCATTAATTTACGTCAGAGACGCATTTCGGACTGTCTGGCGCTGAGGACAACTGGAAATGAAAATTACAATCCTTGGCGAGGGCCACCGCGAGAACAACAGGGTTCTTCGCTGCTATACAAAATGGAAATTACTCTGGAGTACTCGGTGCGGGAAGATGAGTTACCTAGTGAACCTCGGCAGAGTGACAATTACTGTGACCTACATTTAGGTCAACGGCAACTGGACTGCAGACGTGGCACGGTACGGTCAATCCGGGGTGAACTTGGACGAGGCGTCTGTTTAATTAATCCATGTTGTATCAATAATCATTCCGCCTGCGAATTAATCCAGACTGTATCAATTGGGTGTATCTAGGTATACGTAACTCTGGACCATGGCCTGTGTACCTAATAAGACAGTCCCGTCCGGTACTAAGACAGCGAACTCAATTCGTGGCGATTCAACGTTGTTAAACAGTCAGTTATTTGCGGGGGTGAATTGAATCGGGTAAAATGCTCGAGGAGCTGGGTGAAAATTTTTTTAACAACCGTTTCGGGATTTGCAAAAATTATCCAGATCAAAGGTTCATCTCGAGCGAACATACACTAATAAGATTAACCGAGAATCAAACTCGAGCTGGTGTAGGTGGAAGGAACGGCGTCAATGCCTCTTTTCAGAAAGTCCCTGCTCCAAAGTGCAACTCAAAGTATTACGAACTTCGAGGTTGGCGCCACGCTCACAATTAAACCACATCAGAAAAGCCCGCCGCGTAGTATAAATCTTCCGATTGAACGTTGCTAGAAATAAAGCCTGAGATTACTTCTCTCAGTTTTTCGCCTAACGTAAATAGAGTCGGTGGCTTAATCCGTTGTATTAAGTAGAAAGATAGGCAGTGCGATCGAAGTTTGCAAGATTGAATGTTCTGAAACGTGGAACAACGTTTTTTTTCTCACATAAATTTATACGTATACCTGAAATATATTATAATCGTAAAACTCCATCATTGATCCGAATATTACCAGATAGGCCGACTGATGAATTTTTAAAAGACGAGAGGTTTGCGTCGGTGAAAGCTGTGATCAGCGAATCTCTGTAAAAGCATCATTCATTTTACCTGTCACGTCGGAATTGCTTTTGGTTTTAATGCCGTCTATAAGTAATTAGTGCGAACGAAATCCGCGGTAAGCCGTTATGTGAGCTTTCCTCAAATTCCTTTGACATTCAGTTCGTCCAGTGTAATGTTAAATCTACCCTTTCTATCATGTCTGTAACTCCTAGAGATTTGCACCACGCGCAATGTTCGCGAACGTAAAAAGGCTCTGACGCCGCGCGTTGGGAATCGCCCTACACGTCCGCCTCTTGCACTCGATAGTAAAAAATCGCAAATCACCCATTCCTAGGCAGGCTCGAGAATGAAGTTTTCGAGGTAATTCTACCGGCGCCAAACGGATTAAAACAACCGCCTCAATGTCTGTGCGGATGTAGCTCCCTCTTTCAGGTTGAACGAATCTTATTTGGGTTGTTGAGAATGAAGTCGGGGGCAAGATTAATCGCTGCGAAATCTTTTCAATGCAATAAAATTTGCTGAACAAGAATGAGATCGTGGATCCCCTGGCCCATCGGAAGATCAAACTTCGATTTTGGTTGTAAGGAGCCTCTGCAAACTACTGAACAAGTTTGCCGAACATTCGCTACTGCTCGTAATCAACGGTTTTTTCAGAAAATTGGCGGATCGAACGAGCTGGATCGAAAGTTGAAATTAAACGAGTTGCAGGCTGAGCCGTGCATGCATAAAAAAGTTTGACTGAAACTCTTCAACTATCTGAAAGTATATACAGAGAAAACTGAACATGTCTCGAACCAAGGATAATGCGATGCGAAAATGTTTTTCTTTTTCTACCAAACAAACCGCTGGACTTGATTATCCTCACTTACGGGGCTGACAAATGTGAATATAATAGAATTGATGGCACGCGTCGATAGACGTGCCGATATAGCCCGATGGGCTGAGGACTGAATTGGAGATGGATTATGCGCAGGAGGGATCATGTAGACGTCGTTCAGTCGTCGCGGAGGGTGATCGACGGGGCGATGTTCTTTTGTGGGTATAATTAAACTCGATCGAGATCAATTCGAGCGACCGGTTTGTCACGGACCTGTCCGCAACTCTGTTCGAAAGGACATAGCCAGGAACCCGTGAAGATTTACGGTATTTCAACCGGCAGAAAGACAACCTCCGGTTTACTACTCGGAAATACATTTCCCGGGGTCCCGCCTCTTGATATACCGTTCTATCCAACATTAGCGGGAACACGCAAGGTAACAAGACGGTAACAAGTCTCGCGCCGCGGGCGTTCCATAAAAGTAACAACCCCTGAAAGTAAGCTCAGGGTAGAGAATAATTAATCTACTAAAGGCGGTAGCGCGTATAAGCCTAGCCATGCCCTTCCGGTTATAGGAACCTCCGCCCTTTCGATATCTCCCAAAAGTTGGCGATACGAAACGACAGACGTCCGAACGTGGATGAGGCTTAAAACGAAAATGGCTCGTCATACAGACCGAGCGAGGTTCGGATCCCTTATCGCGGTAGTCAGAGCTTGTTGTCTTAGGCGGAAGACGTTAAAAGGTCTCGAAGGGCGTAACGGGGCGTTAAATTTAACGAAGCTGTTCCCGAGCCGGTAAACTCCGGTATAGTTGGACATATACCGGCCGCATAGATACCAGGATTTCTCATTAGTTGGTCAATTTACCCGTTGATCTTCGCCCGTCGCGTTATTCGTATTCTGTATATCCTTCCAGCTTTTTCTATGACACGGTCATTTCCTCGTAGCGGATGTTACTCGTCCAGGAGCACGAGCACCGCCGACTACCCCAAGGTTAATTTTTTCACCGGAATACTTTTTTGTCGATCCAGCAGGGCCGGAGGAATCGGCATTCCTTGTACCAATCCTCGAACACGTTCTCGTCCTTCAGACATTCCGTGTCCTTGGAGAGATAAGGGGCCATTCCGACTGCGATAGATTGTTGGATTGGGAGAATGGCGAGGGACGCTTCGCTTTTAAATTAATTGTCATGCGGTGAAGCGGTCAAGCTGAATTGATTATGCAGAAATCGTGAAAAGTGGACACGTTTGAAGATGGCTGTTCAATTTCTCGCTAGTCACAGTGGTACAATTAATAACGTATGCGCTGGGCTGATAATGGTGCGGCGCAGCGATTTCTCTTCATTTCTCGGTACATTTCTAGTAATGACGATCGATTTATTAGACACTGCCTTCATTTGCGGAAGTGAAGTGAACAGTAGCGAATAAAGCGAGAGGCATTCTTTTCAATAAAACCTCCTTAGCCTTTAGCCCGTGGCCACATCTCCGAGGTAGCTATACTCTCGAGGTATAACGTTCACCGCGAGCATGCGATAATCAAAAACTCGGTCAGAGGCGACCGGGAATTCCCGAGTGTCCTATTGCGACACGTTTCTCGCATAACCGGCGGTTTGTCAGTGTGCTTTATTGCACCCTGTTACGATTTAATCCGGGGACCTTCCGACTTCCTATTCGTCGGAACGAATTACCTTTGTCTCATTGTCAGAAGCAGAAACGTTACGCGAAGCTGCGAGATAAGGATCGTCCTCGGTGATTATGTCCACGAGAAAAGGAGGATTATATTCACAATTAGTATCTGACGATTCGAAGTTTGTGCCATTTGTACCGTGTGGCGTGACGGCTTCATCCGTCTGTTTTTCTGCACGTCAATTTTCGGAGGAGGAGATATGGCATGGCCCTCCTATCGAGAGGGTATTACATTCAATTTTCAAACTTTCATTTCGCATATAGCACCGTGTGAGCTAGGTCATAAATGATTAGAGCAACGCAAGGATGCAATATCGTTGATATCAAGAAAGTTGGCACACTTATGTAATTGGATCGTTTATTATTTATGACGGAGCTTCTTGAAGCCGGCAGATACTCCCCAAGGAAGCATTCGGTGTGTATTCAGCGGAAAAAGATACTTATTAATTTTTATTCAGACGACATGCGGAATCTCTTGTCGTATCGTCATACTAAATTTCGACACTTCTTCAGCAACCCGGGTTTAAAATACGGTGAAATTAGAACTCAAGAGTGCTTTTCGAGCTGGGAAAATTTACATGTTGAAAGGATTTACGTGCGCGGAAGATTTTCTCCCTACGACACCTGCAGCGACAAATACATTTGGCCTCGAACTACATTACCGTCGCATTGTTCACGGTATTCCCCGAGCTTTCGACCCGGGCAACGAAACTGAGAGACCGCAAGTGAAAGAGGGCCCCCAGACAAAGAGGTGAAACAGCGCCCGGGTAATTTTCTGCCAGTCTCAAATGGCGGAGTTTATTCACCGCACCAGAATTTCTCTACCTCTGCGTATACCGATACAGCATTGCACGCACGCCTGCCTTATGCATGCATATTACACGTTATCAGGATTCACGTCTTCAACCTAACATTGTAATGTACCTACAAATTGAGAGGAAAAGAAGAAACGTCTTCTCAGCACATTTCTTGGGCCAGAGTGACGTCGCGTGAGTCGTAGCAATGCCCATTTAGAGAAAAAAGTAGGTGTGAATCTCGGTGGTAATTAATTGATCGATACATCACGACCCGAGGCAGAAGGCGAGGAGAAATGAGACACGGCTTTGAAAACGAGCCGGAATCAATGAGTCCTGGTTCTGTTCTGCATTGGTATTCGCGGTAGATCCTCGGTGGTTCACTTTCGCGTTCGATATTCAACTCCCCTTTCCCTTTCTTTGGCACAATTTGTTGACCTAGGCAGAAGCCGGCGTTCTTGAAAATTGCGACTGACACAGCACACCGAAGAGGGCTGAAATTCACTTATCCTAGCAAATTGAACCATTTTAACAAATTCGGAGGGTCTTTTAGGGAAACGTTTACCTCAGGGATTAAAATTGTAATCCAGAGTTTTGATAAAAATTCATTCGACTTCCAGCCAGTCGGTCGATCGGGCTTTAATATTCTGGTTATAGCATTACGTAAATCATATCTCTCGATTGTCACTATACAGCGGCGAACTGTTGCCTGAAACTTTTACAGAAGCAACAGACGGCGTGAAATGGAATTAATTTCGCTGGTTACGGATGCTGGAAATACTGTGAAAATTCATCCCGATGTCAACCTATCGCGTTTTGAACATGAAATTAGACGGCGTTTCTATCTTCCGCAATTCAGTGAAACACGCACAGCCCAGTTTCCGTTGTCATTACTTCTTGATAAATGGAATTTAATTGAAGATCGTTCGAAGCTCGACTCTTTTATTCGTCGAAGTTACAGGAGCGTCCTCAGATTCTCGTATTACCTACTAATTACCGTGCGACGCAATTGGATACTCGGTATTTTAGAAACACATTACCAGCCAGCTTTGTTTTGCAATCGAATCCAAGACTGTCCGCTGCTCGTAAGCTGTAATGACAGCGTTGGTAAGCTAATCGTAAGAAATACGACACCATATAAAATAGATTGCTAGAAACACGCCTACCGCTGGGTCGAAAATAGAGAGCGAAGATTCCACTCGTCGTTTGCCGACAATTCTTTTCAGAAAATATGTCTAGGTAGGTAGCTGAGAAAACCTGAGAAAGTATTTGCAAGTTCTGCAAAAAGCGAGCGTAAGAATGACGTCACCCTCCGGTTTTTCGAGGCAGGCGGTCCCAGTCAGCCAATAAAAGATCGAACAAAGAAGATCAGCTTTTCCCCATGAATAAAAAAATTTCACTTCGGAAACTGGAAAATATACCGACGCACTCGGGTGACACGGAATATTGCTCGTGTATACAAAGCGTGCCTTTAGCTCCTTCTTTAATTCTGAATTATCTCTTCGGTAAAATATGCTTTCAATTTGCTCCCTTCGAATATCACGACCATGAATTTTCTTTCCGCATCGATCCGTACATTTTTTTCTGCTACGTCAATTACCTCATAATACGTTGAAACCCCGGACTTACGGTGCATTGTCGAAGTTGACGACCCTTATCTGAGGCTTTGTCACGTGTGGTTGGAATTCAACCTTGGCGATATAAATATCGATAATAGTGAAACGCTTTAGCCGCGTCGGATTCCGTGCGGGATAAGTTATTCAGGCCTGCAAATATCCAGCGCTTATTTTCTCGAAGAACCCGAAGATGCTCGAGGTTACGGAAGAGATATTCCTAGCCCTCCGTGAATGCTTCGGAGTCTTTGGAAATGCAATCGTTCAATTCTGTACGCTTCGAGAGCCTTTCAAAATGCCCGGAAGAGGGAGACTCGAACTGCGACGGATGCTGTGTGTACGTATATTTTGCGCTCCAAGAAATGGCTCTTCGTTATAACTCTATGATTTCAAACTTCTCCCAAGTTAACAGATTGGCAGGTGCTTCCTCCTCGCCTATAGTCAAGCGGTCCTTACGTACCCGGTGATTATGGCAAAGTTAAGGGCCAATGATCGCCCCGTATTGGGTACTTGAACCAACCAACGTTCCTTGTCCAAATCGGGCCAACTTGACTTCAAGCATTCCACAAAACCTCTCGACAAATATACGCTCAAAATCTGGCGACAGGCCTTTTCGTAAAGTCAGGGAAACTTCGGTTCAAAAATAAAATGACCAACCGTGGATGGATTATAGGGCGAAATGTTTTTCAATGCTCTTATTTTGATATTACTTCCTTTCACACCATATGCGATGTTGATGGCTCATACAAAGAGTGCGTACGCTCGTGTGACTTTATATCGAAAAAGAGATGAATAAAAAGGTAGAGGGGAGAATCATTGTTTGGATATAACGTTGCATGCTCGTTGAGATATGCCGGAGTGAATTATTGTTCGTACGTCCGAATTCTCTTTTCACTGTATTTTCGCACTGTTACATCGAATCGATTGTTGTATGGCGTATGCTTGAAACGTCAGCTGTTTGAGCCTCGCGGTGTTAAACACGGGAGCAGAACTGACTTGAAAACGAATATTAAAAAGTGGCAACGCGTATATATACCGAGTTCATTCAATTTTCCGTCAGTGCTACGCTTCACTAGCGATTCTAAACAAGTGTATCTGCCAGAATGTAACGTTGTATCTCGACGTCTAGCAGCTGGCTTAGACCTTTGGCAATCCGTCACTGCTGATTCTATTTTATGGAAAGCACGTTTCAATGAAGCCTAATTCCCCGCAGCTAGCAGTTAACGAACCAGAGAAGGTCGGTGTTGGAACGGTCCCCAGTATTTCACGAATTCGCTCCACAGCTGGGACACCGCGTTCCTTTTGTTGATTCTCGTTAATTACAAGATCGATGATAAACGGATTGAAACGTAAAAAGTAGGGAACATTCTACTCGCGGTCAAACGATACCCATAATGCCAAACTTAATTAGCATACTCAAACTCAAGTGATTTAATCAGGATATCACTGAAATTGAGATATCGGGCTTTACACACACACACACACACACTTTTGGAAAATACCTGTTAATTCTGCCATTTCTTAATCTTTGAGAAGGTGAGAAAGTACCGAATGTCTGCAAAGAAGTGTCAAATGAAATTGTACGATTGATCTAAGAACAGAAAAATCTCGGGTCCTCGTTTATGTGTAAGTCTCTGTGAAATTAGCCAACTTTACGAGAGTTGTAACGAGTAAAAAGTCGTTAACTTCACCAGACGCCTGACACGTCGAATACAAGAAAATTGAACATTTGCACAAGTTATATCGAGTCGAATCACGGTGTGAAAGCTGGTGGTAAGATTTATCCTATAATTCACAGAACGTATGAGGAAATTGAGGAAAGGACCGGAATGTTCAAGAGGAAGAACGACGAGGGCTTTTCCCACCGCGAGCTGTATTCCCGGCATAATTCGGATGCGTGTGGATACGCCGTCGTGTCATATACGTATGCTTCTCGTCGGTGATGTGCATATACATGTGCTTATATATACTCGCAGCCAAGTTCTCACAGGTGAACGCATACGGCTGCACATAAACATGACGAGGAGGGTGGGAGGGGGAGGGGGAGGGGGAGGGGAAAGCACGTTTGTGAATACCACCACGTTGTACGCGCGCATACGACGTAAGGTCCGGGGTTCGAGACCGAGCTTTCACTGGCGGCGAGGATCAATATTCGGCAACCCTCCAAGCCCCAAAACTGTGACCGACTCTTTCTAGCCCCTGAAACCCTCCCTCTCCACCACGGCCTACGGTTTCATCCCCTCTCGCTCCCGCTCTCGCTCTCGGCCCACGTTCTCGTCCTCGTCGCAGAGACAGGGCCACCCTGTAGACGTGCAGGCTGGTGTCTGTCTCTCCCCAAAGCTCTCCTTCTCCCCCTTCTCCCTTTCCGTGTCGCTTGGCAGAGTGCTGCCAACCAGCGTCTTGCTTCCCGTGCCGTTTGAACGCCCGTATCGCTGTACGAATTTTCATTCACTTTCGTGCCTCTGTTAATAGGAGTCGTGGCTGCTCGTTGATGCGAAATTCGTATGTATGGTGACATTTTTGCTCTTCATCTCTTCGAAAATTTCTTTGCTACGCTCCGCCAAGTCGGTTATAGGGGTACGTCAAGAGATAGAATTTTTACGCGCGTATCACCGCATATTACCGGCGTATTTTGGCACCTCTACAACTGGGGATTTATTCGTAAGTTGATAAGTTGACACGGGATGGATCAAGGAATGTCGGTGTTCTGTTAGTGCTTACTTTTCATGAGGGAATTTTTTTTTTTTTCGGGTACCGTCATTTTTCGCTATCATCAAGTAGTGGACGTCTTCGACGTATTTCTTTGAACGGGCCATTTCTGATCTGCGTACATACCGTAATATTTTACGAACTCTTTGGCGAAGGAGGTGGACATTTTTTTTTATTACTCATACAAACTTTAACCCCTGAACTACAGGGTTTCTTATTCTTGTACGTTCTACCGACTTAAGGTTGAAGGTTGGCTTTACGAGAAAGTTGGCAAACGTTGGATACTTTTGGAATTATTGTATGTCCTTCTCAATAATTTAATACGCTTGAAATTCAAAATCGATATATTCGTATAAGAATATATTTTCTTCTATAATCTGTAACTTGTACTTTATCATACTCTAGAAATTTCTACTCCCCTCGCTCAACCGGAATTTGTAAAATATGAGTTTCTAATGGCCTGTTGGTTGAAATATCGTAATTTAAGGACTGTGCGAATCTACCGGAAAAACGACGATGGCAAAAAATCCTGTCTGTGAAGTTATCGGTAGAAACTGGAGAGGTCGATAAAGCGTATACACCGAATTTTGAGATTCTCAACGCAGCGATAAATTGTTCCGATATTTTTTCAATCCTTGGATTAGGTGAAGGAAGAGGAGGTGGGGTGAAACCTGATGCGAAAGCGTTCGATCAGGGTTCTTCGATCAGGGTGAAAGTTTCATTTGCCTCGATACGAGTCAAGGCAGCGTCGCTTAACTTTTTGTCGATCAGAGCTCGCCGTCTATTGTCGATGCGTGCTTGGTCCGTACGTTCGACGATACGTACGCAGTATGTTTATCGATTCTCTTCCAGGGTGAGCCAACGGCGTGACAAAATATACGGTACACGCTATTTGCGTCGCGCAATAGTATTCGCGGCATTGAACCCTCACCTTTGACCCATAATGGTTTGCAAAATTCGTGGGTCTCGCACATTACGCGGCATTAATTTTCGCCTCCATTTTATCCTCTGAGTGTAATACCAAGTGAAATCAGCCTTAATACGATGTATCCGACAGAGAGATTGATCCGATCAATCCCTGATGTGGATCCTTTGCGAATAAGATACTCCGCGACCTTTGGTGTAGTAACACTGCGATTAACGTTGCGGAGACGTGTATCAGCCCGCGATTGTAGTCCTCTTTGGGTCGTAAAATATCAATTTTGGTACGCTCTACTGCGTCGTAAATAGCATAATTAATTACGGGCTCTAGGGCGAGGGCGGCTTTGAACCCGTGTTCACAGAGACACACGTGTGGATGAGGAGACATTAAGAAAAGTACCGGTACCGACTATGGGGCTGCGGGGCTGCTTTGTACGGTTGGAAATTATGCCAATTTCAACTCGCTGATCGACAAACTCGATAAGGAAAGTACGCCGGAAACGAGTGTGCCGACTGCTAATTACCGCGAGTGTATAAGCTAGAATTATGTCGGTTCCCCCGTTCTCGTAGGCGCCGATCGATAACGTCAACGTGCAAGCCTGATTGTTATCTTTCAACTTGGTACAGACATCGATGTAAAATATTTCTAGAACTTCGCTCAAAACCCGGCGTTTTTTGTACGTCGATACGCGTTAAGACCGTGCTAAAGGAATGCAAACGAGGATAAAATCGGGGGTGTATAGAAAGGTGAGGATAAATTTTGAGGGGTTCTGAGAGGGCGTCGAGGTCGAAGGTCGAATCCCCCTACAGGAAAGGAAACACGGAGCTGATTATCTGGATCGGAGACACGGGAGGGGGACGTTGCTCGGGCACGCTTTCTGCATACGAACGCGTTTCAGTCTCCAGTCTCCTGTTGATCGGCTCCCGGCGTTATTGGCGAGATCGAAAAGAATGAAATAAAATAAAGTCCGACGAGAAAAAAGAGAGAAAAGTAAAGGGTCAGCCGCCTGAGCAAGCACCGCCCGTTTTCCTCGCCGATCGAGCGGCAGGACATGTATCACGGCGTCCTCCTGGTGGTCCTTCGTGGCTTCCAGGGCCGAATGAAGACTGACCTAAAATTTATCGGCCGTTTGGTTTCTCGGAAATTCCTAGCGCGTAGCCCTCGGACGTTTACCACGGTTTTTGGTTGGCGGACGAAGAGCGAGGGAAGCTTTAAAGACCCTCCGACCGCGAGGCAGAGGTCAACTTGTCACGCGCCAGCGCTACTTTCTCTGGACTTTCGATAAGCTCGGCTTCAACTTATCCCTTGCCCTCTGTCTCCGGAGAAATGTATAATAAGGCAACCTGATTTCGGACACTTTGCAATCCTCTTACATCGACCGGTTCGAACAGCCAGACAGAGGCTGAGCAATGCGGACTCACGTGTCATGGAAATATTAGACTTTTACCGAACCGCTAGGAGTTTATGCGCAGAGCAATTGAACAAACTAGCGCGACTGTCGCCTCTCACTCTCCAGTATCGTATCGGATCTTGATAATGCTGTAGGATAGGTCGCAATCAAAGTTGTGCCCTATACGCGGTAGTTTCCAAAGCGCGATAAAGAGGCGTCTGAAATTTACTGTTTACAAATACGAGCGTCGCTGCCTGCGCCCTTCCATTTCAGTCCCATATACCATTTACGCGACGGGGAGAAATATGCTGGAAGACGAGTGAAATTATTTTTTCTCGAACCGATACGTGACATGGTTGGTTGTGCAGAAAGAAAGAGAGAGAAAAGTACGCTTGTATTTATGCGAATATGCACAAGTCTCACGCGAGGACTTCGATCGGGTGAACGGTATACCTATAGCAGCGTCAGGGGTGAGTACAAGCTCGGTGGCTTTCGAACGTGAAACGGAAGCCAATCGCACCACAAGAAAGATTTATGGTTCTGGCTAGCCAAGTCTTTAGTCAACGGCAGGAAGCATGGCCCAGGACCGAGTGTCTTATCTTGAAACTTGTTGAACTGGTGAAAACGGTACTAAACGGTTCTTGCTCTTTGCCGTGGCGTGATGCGGTCGCCAACTTTTTCCGTGATGTTTGCCAAGACACCTTATTTGACTCAACCGCACTCTTCCACCTTTATCTAATCTCCTGCCTAAATGTTTTTCCAAAAACACTCAAGGCTCACCGTTTCACGAACAATTACTCATCTGAAACTCCGTTTATTACTCATTCTGCCTCTGGAGAATACCGAATGCCGGGTCGATGCCTAAGTTTTCACAACAATCATCGAGGATACCACTGCGCACGCTAATTTCGTATATTATATTTGACAGATGAATGAAAAGAAAAGAGACCATAAAATCTAGGAAATGGTTGAAATGAACGAAGCACTGTGGTATTTCGATGTGCACAGGAATTTATTTGTATAATATGTGCTTTTGCGCTCGGAGATTTCCGAATCATCATTCAACCGATTGATGTTCATTGCAACAAAAGCTGCAGGCCGCGTATCCGCGTACAAACATTCACTGCATACGTACTGAGCATACTTTTTTTTTACATCCGTGATCACGAGTTCGTTAAAAGCGTGTGCAGACTCCGAAATAGAAAGCTTAACGATCCACTCGGGATATTACCGGCCACTGAGGTCTGACACTGTAAACTTGTCCCGGCACCACCAACCAACTAGGCGCTGGAGATTATAGAGAAGAAGGACAGTGGCTTAAATCCCATCCAGGCGAAACTGTCTGAAGTCAACGAAGTGGGTCCCACTAATTACTTAATTTAGTGTAAGGGGTGCCAGCCGAAGCGGACTAGACTTTGAACCACGCTGATATGGGTGGGTCAAGGCGAGGCAGATTATTCCACTGTGGCCGGTGATGTTTGCTTGCGAGTTAACCGGCTCCATCTAATTAGTTGAAAATCGTGGATAAATGAAGCCGAACGTAAAAAGAATGTCATATAATACCTCGTCCCTGCCTTGACCTCGGTCCAAGAATCCACGTTATATCGGAAACCGTTTCGACCCGGATGGTAGGGTGTAACCTTATTCGCAAATGGGACGTGACCACCTGGACTTGAGCCGATTACGTCTGGCCGCCTTGGTTCCACCAACAAAGTCAAATGGCGGTTTAGATTGTCCCCAGAAGTGCATTTGA
The DNA here is from genome assembly GCF_021901455.1 of Neodiprion lecontei. Lineage (NCBI taxonomy): Eukaryota > Metazoa > Arthropoda > Insecta > Hymenoptera > Diprionidae > Neodiprion > Neodiprion lecontei. The sequence continues at coordinate 23,936,678 of NC_060265.1, forward strand.
AACTAGGTTAGGAAGATTCGCGACAAATTTCACATACACAAAGGTCGTTGGATTTCGAGGTTAGTTTCTAAAAGCACTTTGCCACCACTTATGCTTAACTATGCAAAGGGGTACGATGTCGGAGCGTCTCACGTTCGGAAACATAAAACTTGTACCGTGGCTCTCCGTTTGTTCTGGGTCGCTTAATACTTACCACGGTTGACCGGCCCGTTTTGGGTCACGTAACCGTAGTTTGTGGTTCGTTAGTGACACATTTCGTTTCCACTACAACGGGCATACTGCTATAATATAAAAATAGCAGAAGTAAGTCAAGTCGACTGATGTCGGGTGCATTCCGCTCGTTAAAAATACAATTCGAGTTGAAGTTTCATTGTAATGTAACCTTGGTGAAGTTAAAGGTATATTATCAAACTGAATTGGATGGTGAACGATTTTTGAACAGTTTTCCTCGAGACCTGGGGGCAAAGAATTTTTTACTCAATGGACGGACGAACGACTCTGATTGCTTGTATTTACAGTTTCAGGCAGGTGGTTCAATTCCATACAACTGGCAGTAGATCTATAGTCGATATACTTGGCTTTTATATTTACGCTGGCCTCTTTCTCGGGAACGACAATTTTCACTCCGGGAATGTTTTCAGACGGAAACTGCGGGTCGATACGCCTACGAGCTACTGATTTATCACCCAGCTCCGTATGAAAACGAGCTCGTAAACACGTTGCTCGTTCAATTTTCTGAATATACACAATCTGTATGGCTGCTCGCACAGCTTCGGACAGGGTAGTTCGGGGATGTCCGAGAGAATAATTGGCTCTTGAAATTTGGAGGAGTGAGGGTGTCGAATAAAACACAGTTTCGAGTAACGTGGGCATAATTTCCGATACGTTAGATTCCAAGTTCCAATCATGCGACCATGTCGACGATTCAATTAATGTCGAAGGATAATTTCCTCCGATTGGTAGGGCAATATTGATGACCGAACTCGGTTTGAGATATCTTGATCGTTATCAGCAGGACGTTGAGGATGAGTTCCTCATCACTTAGCAGAATATTCTTTTGTGTCCGATAGCGGTGATAGAAGAGCTTTAAGCGAGGCGTGGGCGTAGCGCAGCCCCAAGTGGTGGTATAAAAAAACTCGCCCTATAACTGGGAGCACTTTCGGGGTGGCTCGGGTTTCCGAATAATACTTGTCTGACTGGCAGGTTGCGGGCTACGCGATGCGTGACATACGACGTGTGACATGCGACGTGTGGTAACTAGCGAGGTATGATCGGTTTCTGCTTTTTCGTTTGCTTTTTACACCCACCCAGCGATATGCTGCTCACAATCTACGATCAAAGATCTCGGTGGTTCAACAATTTTCCCGTAAACACTTTCACGCTCTATGAACCACTTTCCGCGAGCTGAAATGCATGGAAATAATTATTGTGAAACATGGTATACCTAATCGTTCCATGAGGAACCAGGCGGCACGTCAACCGAACGCATAAATCGGAATCCAGGTTAGAATCAAGAGTTGTGACAATTTAATATCCCTTACCCGAAGTGGGTACCTGTTGTTAAATTTGAGCGAAACTCAACGGATGGGTTATATAATAAAACGTCGTCCTGATAATCGTCAGAGCGCCTCAAAGCTTGTATCAAAATTTCATTCGCGTGCAGAGTGCAAAGTTTCACATCCCTCCTCCTTGCCTCTGTTACCCGCCCCTCTCATGCAGCAAAAGAGGGGCAGGAATATGAACGTCGAGTTGCAAAAGGGATCGTGTTTCGAGGGATAAGAAGAGAAAGGTCGAAGCGAGGAAGCCTAGCTGAGTAAATTCAAGTTTCCGTTCAAAGCACGTGACCGGAAATTTTTCAAAAGATCATCCCCACCCGAAAGCCCTTTCCATTGGACTAACCGAGACGTGTTTACCTTCCGCATCTTCCCTTGGGGCACGGAGTTAAAGAGAAGACCAAAGACCGGATCATCCTATCCATGTATATATATATATATATATGTATCACAACGAGATCGTCCATGACGTGTTTTGCAGGTGGCCGGTTGGGTTGAGAGTGGAGCGCATGTATCCTCTTCGGAGCTTCGAAGTTTCCGTGATCTCAGCTGATTTGAGAAGTAATGCGAGAACCGATCGCCGAGGGTGAAATTTAACACCGCGCAATTGATGGAAGACCGGTCTAACATCGCGGTTGAACTAATCGCGTAATCGCGGTCGGGTGACGATTTGATAATGAGCACCGACGATGGGTAAAAACAGGCCGGGACGCGAAGGGATGAGACTGACAATGAAAGGAGGAATTTGGTGTTAGCCGGAATGCTTTGACACAGCGATCGATCGCGGTAACAAGATTGTTACCTCGTCCGCCGAATGGAGTTCCTCGAATCGCCTACCAGAGCGGAGTTAAACGACCAGAAAGGGGTGAATTTCTCAAGGGTGTTGGTATACATGTGCCGCATCATCCCGGCTCATTTTCATGCAAGAGAAAAGCGCAGCGGCGTCAACCCCGGGACGGTTGCACACACTTGGGTATGCGGAATTAGAATCGCAACGTGTAAAGGCGGGGCCGGCTCGGCTTTTCACATTTTCAACGCTTTCCTCGGGATAAACTGGAAACTCTTACGACCCTGCCCAACGATCCCTTCGAGTGGCGAAGGTGGGAACCCGTCGTTAACAAAGTTATCCGGTATACATTCCTTTCTGTGAAATAATTACGCCCAGTATTCACCTACTGAATTTCTCATTTTCGTGCTCGCTGGCTCGGATCTTGCCGGTCCTGCAGCGCTTAAGTGAGGACCATCATCATCTTCGGCCTGACAGGCCCCATTGCCAGTCCTAAGTATCCACGGTCCTGAGTAATGCGGCACAAACACTTTACATGTACAAACAATTTTCGACCCACCGTCGACTGAGTTACAAGGACCTAAAAATGAGGCAGGGACGCAACCCGCGCTCTACCAGAAAGTGGTCCTCACCCGACTGTCGACGCCGTATTATTTATCTTGGAAAAATAAACGCAGAACAGCGGATATTTGTTGTCCATCATTTTCCGTACACTCGACAGGTCTGGTTAATTGGAATATTTTCCAAACTCATTATTGTTTTGCAAAAAGGTAGATCGTTTAAACAACGCGAAGTTGGCGAGAATAAAATGGTAATGTAAAAGTTAAAAAAAAAAGGAAAAGAACTAGATAAAAGAAAACGCTTCTGACAGTCACTTCATGTGGTATCTTTTTTCTTCAATTTAAGAAGCTATGTCACTGACTTAATATTGTTCTTCAATTTCCATCTTATTTCAGGGATACATACTACGTGATCTCGGCGGTATTTTTCCAAGGAATGAAGCGTTCGACGAGCTTACCGACGTTCGAGCAGTCGAAGGTTGATCTCGATACCTTATCAGTCCTCTCGCAATTAATTCGAGCGAATTATTTGCCAAGGGAGGTTTGAACCCAGTACCAATTTGCTATCGTGTCCACGTCGTATCGCCCCTTTAACTCACAACGGAAGAGCAAGAATCCAGTCGATTCCAGCCGGCTTCCGTTGTTACACTGACCCGGCCATCTGCACTAGTTCACCGAACTGATCGGATATCGGCAGCCAGCGGTGCGAGTGACAATGCATTTCCTGCAGCGCTCTTTCGGCAATGGAAGAGGGTCAACAGGCAGCCCCGTCGATGGTTTTAATCAATTTACGCGGACATCCATAATTTGCATGCGATTATTTTTACACCCTGTGTTTTTTTCGCGTTTTTAATTATGAAACAAATACGTGGCAGGAGTAGAAACGTGCAAAAGTGACCGAGGGCAGCAGTGAGCTTTCGATATCGCGAAGAATCCCGATGATGCGGGGGAATTTTTTCGCGACTCGAATAAGGTCCGGGAGACGACTCAGCCAATTTTTGCGAACAATACGTGACTGATCTTCCGCTCTTATTGCGTTCTTTTAATCCTACGTAGCCCGATCAATTCTTATCTTTCAGCTTCGAAGGTCGCGTTAATATTGTTCAATGACCCGCTGCAGGGATGGACGTTCCTCGATTCTTTCAGGGCGGGATAAAAAGCGTCGATCACTGCTGGTGATACTTCTACACGGTATTACTTTGCCGGTGAATATAACAAAATCATTCTTGGCTAGAATGAAGTTCTGTTTCAAAACAGCGGACGATCAATTACATTGCATGGATATTTTACGTGAGACCAGCTGTTACGCCAATTACTGTTAAGCCACTCGCAGAGACAGAACGTAATAACAATGCGGCGACCATTCTTGGCGGTACAAGTTGCGGTAAGATTCTGACGGCACTCAGGTTACGGACGAACCTACGTAACGTGGCGGGGTCGATACTCGGTAGCTGATTGCATGGTATTTATGAAGCCCGGATGGGCAGATCGTGACGTCATGCACCACTACCATCAAGTGCAGGTTGACAGGGCTTGCGATAAATTGCAAGTCGCGCTCCTGGAAATATCGAGGCTCGGATAGCCGGGAGCCCAGAGGTTCGTCAGCAGAGAGTCCCACCCTCTATTTACAGTATCCAGCTCTCCAGGCCCTCGGAGACGCTGTGGCAGTCTCTTCTATCCTCCAAGGGCCTCCCAGCAACAAAAACTGTGGCTCCGAGTACCCGAGGCCCCTCCTCGCACTCTCTCTTTCCCTCGGCTTTCTTAGTTGCTATTTCTCTCTCGTCTCGACCTCGAGGACGACCTTCTCCACCCCGTTTTTCCGAATGAAATCCGGCCGGGCTCTTTCCGCGTAGGAATAGCGGAATCTCGGTAGACCAACAAAAGCTGGAGACTCCTAGGCGCCTGTCTTAATTTTCCCCGATCCCTCGAGGAAGGTCGATTTGACCTTGTCCCGGGAAGTCTTCCTTCCTCCCACTAACGCAGTTCGACGTCCCGGAATTTCAATCCTTCTTATATCCGCCGTCGTTCTCGCGCTGCATGGGGCGCGTCAGCTTTTATTCCCAGGAGAGAAGTGGTTTGGGATTCCTCGCGGCGACGCCGGTGTGCGAACTCCGGGAAAGGTGAAAGCCCTGCTGCCACTCAGCGCCAGATGGCAAAGAACGAGGATAAAGTGAAAAAAAAAAGGAAGAGGAAAAATAATCTTCATACGTCCGAAACCCGGCTGCATTCCAATGCGCCGATGCTATTCCGATACTAACGCTTCTCCGGAGGCAGGAATACGCCGAATGAATTTTCGATAACTCATTGAGGGCGGCGACACTCCGCTGGCATCGGGTAAACATAATCCTAACTGCCGGATGAAGGGTGGAAAGCCTTAGTGTCCATGGCACGGTGACCGTAGGCATAGTCGAACTGGGGCAAAATCAATTCGGCCGTTTTGCGACTCGTAAGCAATCGCCAAGACAAACGGCCCCGATCCCCAATTTTCCCTCGACCCCATTTACAGTTTGGCGAACCTCACCCGCTAATTGCAAAGCGTTTTCGACTCCATCGTTCTCCTGTGATAAAGCAATAACGCCACCTCTTTAAATTCGACTTAACTCGCGTCAAATTTATAGTCGCGATAGATCGAATAGGTTTCGGTATTATAGTCGGCAACAGAATTGCGTAAAATCAAACTCGAACGGGTCGCTATTGACGAAGACCTTAAGCTGATCCGACCGGGTTAATCGAGGCTCAAGACTCAATAGGTAGACGTGACACGCACCAAGTTCAGGAATTCCAAGGGTATATCAACAACGTGGTGCCAGGATTCCCTCATGACTCGAGCGTGACTCGATATGGCGAACACGTAACTTATTGCCGTTATTATATTATTATCTTACAGTCTTCCATTCCGCGTCGTTTCCATAGTCGAGGAAACAGAAGGGGATGAATATAAGACACGTACACACTTCGGTGGAGTTTTCTGTGCGAGAGTCGCGACACAATTAAATGGATATTCCACTCCAGCACGAACTCAGCTGCTGTGCGCAATTTTTCTGTCACAACTGGATTTATTTGAAAACGAGCATAGTTCGTTCGCAAACTTGTAACGGATATTATTTCAACCAGCTGAATCACCGGATAATGGAACAAAGGTGTTACGCTATCTCTGGGAATTCATGGAATCGTCGAATATTCAATAAGTACCCTTCCATCCCAATGTAACAAGTTATTACAACCATCCGGTATAGGTAATTAAAAATTCATGACGAGCGAAAACTGTTGAGCCTGATAAGCGAAACATGAACATACATTCGTCGGTTACAGCACAGGTCAAAAAACCACGGAATTAACGAGCTTCTGATTATTGACAGAGAAGCTGGTAAAATTTTGTTACTACCATGCTTTATGTAAAAATTTCCACCGCCACTTTCGAGGGCTAATGAATAATATCGGTTGTAGGAATTTTCACCGCAATGTAATTGCAGCGCTGTAAATGAATAACCGTCAACCGGTCCCACCGACAATGAGTTATTTACTCAACAAGCTCACTGGGATCACGGCTGAGTGGCATCAATTGTCTAGCAATTTCGAAACACTCGACATTCGCCGAGAGGAGTACGAAAAGGCTGTTTTTCTCGGAGTTGCGGGGACAAACTTGGATGACATTTCCTCCGGCACGAGTACTCGTTAAATATTGGATTCCAATAAAGTAGAAAAATGTTTCCGTGTTCCCGTGGGTATCGGGTCAAGATAGGATACCGATGATTTAATCTAAACTTGAAGAATTCACCAACATTGCACGTACATCTCGACGATTGTTCCCGTCATTCGAAGCTTCGGGATCTTTGCTTCGATACCGGAACGCGTTTCAAGTCCTATATACCAACCAGTCCAGGGTATAGATGTATATATATATATACATATCGGGATAAGTTGAAGATATACGAAGCGGTTTGCTCACCCTCGCCCTCTGCACAAGTTAAACGTACCGTAGTTGCTCAATGGTCGACGCGTCAAGGAATCTTGGGTGATAAAGATTTGCCCCGGTAGTAAAAAGAGTCGAAAAGGTGTAGGACCAAAGCAGCTGAAATTCGTTGGTGTTTTATGGGCGCCAAGAATTTCGGCCAGATCTATTCGGCAGAACCGATTCCGAAAGCTAGCCAATCTCGTTTCAGCTTATCGAGGCTTGTCTAAAAAATGGGGGAACGACGTCATCCGTCCGGTGTATCGAAGTTCAAAATACATTGGTTTCATGGTGAAAGTTATAAACGAATTTCTGCTTTTTCCTCGCAGAAATACGTGTAGTAGGTGAATTTGCTGGCATAAATTATACTCCACAGCGGAAAATATTCACATGTAAATGACCGAAGCTCGGTTTTCAGTACGATATAGGAAGCATAAAACTTTACTATCATTGGAGATTGTCGTATTAATTCGGGAGTACAATGCTATTTCACATTCGGCGAGAGAAGTAATTTATGCAATTCAACTAGCGAGAGAATAACCACTGGGAAATCTGTACGTGAAACTAAATTTCCATTTATTCAGTAAACAGTACTCTGCATAACTTGGGTTATGCGAGTTGGTAATTTTTCCCCGCAATATCTAAATCGGGCTGGCCTACTTCGATAAGATAATGGGAGTCCAGTAACCGCAATCGTCGGCCTAATCGCATTTGGAAAGGCGCTAAGCCTCCGCTGGTCGCTGTTCCTCGAGTTATAAACGATCAGGATCGAAGGAGCAATGACAGAAAATTTTGAAGACATCGTCGCGTCGAGGAAAAGTAGGTATCATCGATCGCCCTGCCCAGCCGTAGTCGTCTTCCGAGACCTGCCTCGGAGGTATTTGTCTAATAGCGGAAAACAGCGATAGGTATACGATATCGCCGAAGGATAGAATTTTAGTGTAGTTACAGTGGGATGCGTGGGGCGGGCCGAAGATGTCGGTCGTATTTCCCGAGGAGAGCGGGGATGAGATCAAGGCCGAGCGGAGCTCACGAGGAATGAATGACATCGCGTATGGAAGTATCAATTATTGAATATCGAGTATGGAACAGCAGTTATATTATCCGGCCAGATCGAAAAAGATGGAAATTCAAAAACTATCCCGTGCAACGCTCACCGGCGAAAATTAGAGCTTTTCGGCATTTCGCTATAGGCGTGCATGGTGTGTCGGTGCGTTATTTTTACAATTTTACCCCCTCAGGCGAAGGAAGGCGCTGGATAGCGACTAAATGAATTTCGCCGTCTCGCGGATACGTTGATTGACCACTCAATTAAACGCAGCGTGCTCTATGAGGCGTGATGGGTTATAGGCAGTCTCAACTCGGCTGAGCTGATAGCTCTAATTGCCGCTGATGATCGAACGCCTCAAGTTAATACGGCACTTACTCCACCCCGGGTGAGCTAGGCGCTATTATTTATCCCTATCCACTGCGCCGGTTTCTCGGTCAACCCTGTTCCGGCTATTTACTTCATTTTCTGTTAGCCTTCTGCTGCGTCGAGTATTACGACAGGCAATTTCTTCCTCGCGGTGAGTGACGCGCCAAATGAGACTATCATAGTCCAGGGAGGAATTCGTCACGATTAGCTCGCCTTTCACGCATCGTCGAATCGACGAAAATTGCGAAAACCTGCGGCGTGACGGGACAATGTTGAAGTTTGTAAAATTCTCCAAAAGGCTTGGGTTCAACGGTCGAAGAGAGTCGACACTTACTAAAATGCCATCCACTCGGCTTTCGTTAACCGACGAACAATTTGTGAAAACGAATTGTTTAATGACACTGAAGATTGAAACTGGATCAGATGAGATGATAAAATTTCATTTTTCTCCTAACGATATCCGCAAATCGCGTGGAATTATGTCTCTGGTAATTTTGGCGAGGGATTTACGCTCGTGTTGTCGAAGGAGAAGGAGGAGGACTGCGACAATAACTTGGCGGTATCTCGAGGACGCTTATCTCGACTCGGACAAAGCCATTTTTTCAATTCATCTTTTTTCCGAACCGCAAGCGCTTATTAGAGGTCATAGATTTTCTAGGAATAACATCGCCCCGCGCTTCCCGAACGCGTCTTCATTTTTCACCCGAGTATATATACATTCTCTCACATCCCTCGGATTCCCTCGTAAACCACGCTAGGAGGTAAGAATAGAGGAAAAAAGAACGAATGAAAACCGTTCGACTCGGCTGTTGCAGGCAGGTGGAATGTTTTGCGAAAGCTGCAGAGTCGCAATTGCGGCACTATATACCTGTGAATATATGCATTGTATACGTCTACAACTTCTATCTCCAGAGTTTTAAATTCGCGATAAGGGTTCGGTGAATTACTGGCGCATAGTAGAGACGACTGATTAACAACCACGGGTGGCAAGCTCCGTCGAGAACGGTTGAGCTTGTCTGAAAAGAACGCCCAAACACTAGGAGATGCTTCGTTGCACGGCAAAGGTTGTTTTTTTTTTTTTTTTTATTAAATCAGCTTGATCAGGTTAACCAAGCTTTTATGAAACCCACACGCCGGCCTGTCTTGCCGCCTGCCACCGGATGATATTAAAACCCATTATCCGAATAATACAGTTGGCTTACGGTAGCTGCGTAAGGTGAGTAACATTATGCAAAATATTATTACACACAGAGTTTTCTGCACCACTCGGATTAACGCCGGAGACTGTAACGCGAACCTCGTTGTGATACGAAATATTTTCCGTGATTATAATCTACCGCATGCTTCCCCTCGTCACGATATTCAACCTGCAGACAGGCTGATCTTTTGTTAAATTATTTTCACGCTTTTCAATCTGTGCTGGATAATGCAAATTCGACGGTATGAAAATTGCAAAGTTTTGCACACCCGTGTGCTGAGTTATTAAACACAACGAAGCTCGCTGATTAACCCAACATTTCAAACATCTCTCTAATTATATTTGCTGGCTGATGTTATAACACGATTAGGCACTCAAACCGTCGCTATTACCGAACAGTGAAAACGAACTCGCGGTTCTATAATACGGTGGACCGATATTATAAGTTGGCAACTTACAAACTCGCAATTTTTTCATTAATTATCTCTCAGTTACGTTAAACTCTAATGCTGATTCCTCTCTGATATGATTCATGTATGCATATCGAATATTAAGAACGAAATTACGATGCCTTACCGTAATTGGGGGAAAAAAAAAATTATCCAAACGATTGAGTTTGAAATATGACCTCGTCTTTTCTCTTTACTCACAGCACAATAATATCCTTTAGCCAATTTATGGTCTCCGTGCAGATTGTACACCTGCGGCCATTTATTTTCTGGTAATAATTCGTTGTGCGACGTATTTCCATTAAAAGAAAAAGTTTAAGGGGATTATTTCAAGCCCGACGATACTCGGTCCAGCTGTTGGCACTGTTTCGATACAAAATTGCGGAGATTTTCACTCCGGACGGTCGTGAGCAGACACGATAGTCATTTTCAGCCGTTATATTTTTCGATTTTCAATCGATACACTTACGGTCTCGCCAAACTCACGTTTATTTTTTCGTGTCTAACAATATCGATAATAATAATGTACAACATACCTGTTCTACGAAGCAATGAGAATATCTATCGACAACATGGTTCGTTGCATGTTTCAAATGTAAGGGAATCGCGTTTACGACTTGGCATAAAGTTTCGGTATTTCAGAGTTCAACAGAGGTTGACCCAATTCATCGTGCGCATGAACGTGAGAAATGTGAAACGATCGTGCGTACTTGTATTAAACGGACAGGTTTTTCGTAATAAACGGGCTGCAACTATTCGCTTCAGTCGCGTTCTGGATCAGCGAAAAAAACAAAATTCTTATTCTTTCAATTTCAATGGGAAAACTAGACTCTAAGTGGCGAGACTGATATCATAAATCTGGACCGGTAGGATCGCACGTTCACGTTGAATGTATGTATATATACGTATATATCTATGGTGTAGGGGATGTTCAGCCAGTATTGAACTTGTGCTAACTTTGCTCCCTGGGATTTATTCACGTCTCGCAATTATCGGCGCCCAGGTTCAGCTGCAGATCTTTCACACAGCCGGTATAAATATATATATGTATATAATCGTATATATATATATATAAATACCGAACTTTATATATATAACCTATGACCCAACTGCAAGATTGATGGGATAGAAAGAGGGACGAGAAGGAGATTTGAGTGCTGCAAAGATTACCGCTTTCGCAGCGGCGAACGGTAGCTCTCAGTTTCATTTTAATGAAACAAAAACGAGCCCTCTACAAGATTCTAATATTTCGCCGCCTGATACACGAGCAATTCGACCACGGATGAAATTGAAATACGTCCTGACAAGCCAAGCTGTTATCGTTGTTATTATTATTATTATTAATAATAATAATATTATGATACCCTACCATTATCATTATCTACCGAACTCTGACGCATTATCGTAACGTGAAACGATCTCGAGGACTAACTTATATTTATTCGCGTAACTTGTTACATTTTTTGCAACTCATCCGACGGGGTCAATCAGGCGGATTAGGAAGAAAATTTTCCGGTATCGATCAAGCTTCGGGATTTAACGCCTGGCAAGTTGAGCCGAATTTCCACGCATACTTAAGAAGCCTCCCCATGCAGTTTCCACTTGAAATACTTCGCCTCTTGTAAATATTAATACATGCGGGCTGAGCGGAACAATAACAATCTTCCGTAAACGTTGTGGGAGTGGGGGTGTCTCTAAGCCGTATAGTCAGCATATTCCACGGTACCTCAAACTTGGCGAAAATGGGTTGAATAGATTTTCAAAGTTTCCCCGCATTCCACGAGTTCGCGGTATGCGTGTGTAAACTCGTAAACATGAAAGTACAGGGGTTTGAAGTCTCAATCGGATCGTCATTTCGGCATTCGGTTATAAAACTTTATTACATATTGAACCTGAAGGTATTTATTTACACCCGTGACACACATCGACAAGGGGAGCGCACTCAGGCGTTCAATAGGCGGTCGTAAGAAACACGTGACATTTTCTCGATTGCACGAGTAGGTATCTTGTTTCTTTGGCCAATCCGCGACGGGCGAAAGCTTCGAAGATGCTGCGAAACCTGGGATCAAAAGCCGCCGAGGCATCTTGCGGTACAGGCAGGGAAGCAGACGGCCGTGTGGGGAAAAAAGATTTAAGGAATATATCGGACGGCGAGAAAGCGTTTTTCAAATATATTCCGAATCTCTTTGAAACAATTTGCAAGTTCTGAAACCACACCGCGCCGGCCATACTGCAGCAGCCCGGAAAGTCGGGCACTGTGAATTCATAAATTACAGGCTCGGGAAAGTTCTTCTTCCCGATATAGGTATATGTAGGTACCTCCGTACTATTTCTCTTTCGCCTATATTACGCCCGACAATGCTACGAGCTAACATATAACCCAAAGTTTGGGGAACGGCTTTCCCCGTTTGAATCACGTCTCGAATTCCCGTATCTAGTGCCGCTGCAGGAAACTCTTTGTGAGCATTGCTCGCGCTCCGGTGTAAAGATCCACTCCTCGGATAGACAGGCAACTTTGGTCTTAACGATGATCGTCGCCCTCGGAGGAATTGCCAATGGGAGAAATTTAGACTCGTTATACGAGTCGACTTACTTTCGTACGTCGAGTTCAGAGTGTACCGAGGGTGTGAGAACGTGAAAGAACCCTCGAACGTTTTTTTTTTTTCTGCACACCGTGATCCTGAAACCCTTCCCATGTTGGCTGAGTCTGCATTAAGCGTATTTTTCAGGCAACACATACCTACTCAATCTCAAAGCGGGGTCGACCACATGGAGAGAAAAATATTGTAGATTTCACATTTCCTGTGGTGAATGTTATATATGGACAGCACATTTTTGGATTTAAATCCACAGCAATCGTGGCAAGATGTACAAACCCGATAATAAGAGTTACAAAACCAACAGTAATTACTCACTACGATCGGGTGATCACGTTTTTACAGGAATCCTAAACATGTATCCGTACCGCAGGCTTTGCAAACGGTAATCAGTTGCAAGTTTTGGAAAGAGGCAGCTGGCGCAATTTCTCAATTTTAGGTCACTACAGAGGGCTCGGTGGTGCGTGACCAATAAAAAGCAGACCGTCAACCCAAAGCCTTGCCTGCAGGATCACTTTGGTCCTGTTTAATTACCGCAGCGTTGGAATTTCCCAAAGTGATCAAAGACGCTCTATATAGGCGAAGGCTTACATTCCACGATATTGGTATGCCCCTGGCATCCGGAAGTAGTGTACAAGCCGACCCGGCGTCGAGGTTTCCAGGGTAAAAGTTACTCTCGGTGACCCTACTATATTCTCCCCCCCTTCGTCTTTTTGTTACCTGCAGTGTTGTTCTACGCGGTGCATTTGCAGCCTGTCTGACAGTGGAATAGAAGCGTCTGATTACGAGCTACTGTATCGGTTTCAAAGTAAGTATGCGGCATTTGCGTAGGCAAATGAGGGTTCTCTGCTGTCGTTGGAATCGAAATTTTGCGACCGAGGTAAATAATACGTCGAAAGTACACAAAGAGAGAACTGATGGCTGCACATAGAACGAAAAGAATATTCAATACGTTCAAATGGTGCGATACAGAGCCTTATTTTCAATGGAAATACGCGGAAACTCGCATATATTTCACTCGGCGTGTATAACAGCGGTGAATATTTCCCTTTACCAGTGCTTTCTGTAAGCACATTGCACATCTGTGCAGAGAGGGATAAATTGGCTTGGCGACTCGGCGTTGGCTGCTTTATTTAAATTGAATTTTTCAGCACGTGCCAAGTTATTTGACAAGATTCTTCAACCTGTGAACCAGTATGTCCAACAGTATCCAACTTCTCTTCTTTATCCTTTTGCAGTAAATTGATTCTCACGTTTCTTTGAAACAGAAGACGTTCGTGACTCTTGGAGTTAAAAGTTGCCAGGCTGAATTTAATCGGGAAGAGTGTCGATTACTTTGTTATTTTTTCTTTTTTCCGTACGTATTTTAAGAAACAAAGTACACGGCGATACTCGAATTTTCCTTTGTGGATTTGCCCCAGCATATAAATACGTCAGTTGCCTCAGCCGTGTGGTAGCGAGGATTAAATCCGTATTGATCCCTAGTAGCTACTTGAAAACTGCTCGCTCGTAGCCCCGATAATTTGAAGGTGAAAAATTAATCCAAGACTCGGGAGTCGCTGCACTTCGGTATATTCCGATCCCTTTTCCTTCCTCCCCCGAACCCAAGGTCGATTCTTTTTCACACAAGGATATGTGGCAAAGGGATTCTCGCATTTCCACACGGAGTGTCTAATTACGAATTACGTCCGGGCATTGTGTGCGTGTCCGACCGTTTTTGCTCTATATACCTAGTATTTCCCCTCGGTATCCGGGACAGAGCGGAGAACCAGAGCGAAAACAGGGAGGCCGTGAATTATGCAGCTTAACCCCGGCAGCCCGGTGCCTTCAACGAGCAGCGACCCATGGCTACCGGGGCTAAAAGCAAATCGCAGTGACGAGTTTCCCAATGGCTCCCAGTGGCCCAGTGCAGGCATGGCGTCGTCATCGAATTCGACCGGCAACTTGATCTGGCATCGCTAGTGTGACAACCTGACCGTGTCGATCTGCCGTGAGCATCCGGGATCACTACGACTGGAACGACGTAAATCGCTTCAAGTTCGTGCGTACAAGGCAGAACGGAACAAGACAAAAGCTTCCGACGTCGAAACTCGATCATGGCAGATAAGTTGAGTAGAGATGGGTGCGGCATTCCATTCCGCCATCATGCGAGAGAAAGTGAAAATTTGACCATCTTCTGGGTCGAGATGGAAAGATGAGGCGGTAATTTGATTGGTAAACTTATTTTGCTTCTGACTTGGAAGACCCAGAAGTCGGGAAAGAAAGATTTGATTTGAAGAGAAAGTTCCGTCCGGGTGAATATGGAGCGAGGAGCAAAGGAGGAAGGGAACGCTGTCGAATCGCACGGGACATAACGCTCTTGTTTCCGCCTTGTAAATCAGACCCAGATGTGTCTTCAGGGGCGCTTTTCTTAACGCGTGACGTCACCGAGTCGTAACAGGGAAACACACCCTCAGCTGGATGCGCGCAACGCATAACGCGCTCATTGTTCACCTGGCAGGTAGCTCGTCAGCGCTAGGAAAACTCGTTACGAAAGCGGTTCACCCTGGCTGAGACATGGAGGGTTCATGTGCGTCGCATAACAGGATCCTGAGCGTTTCCGTGTTATATGTTACCGGTGTAATAGTCTCTCCTTTCAGACGTTGCAGAGGCTCGAAAGCCGGGTATAAATGACAAGACGAAGGAGAGCCGACTCCTCCAGGATTAAGCCAGATTCGTCACACTTGACGTCATTTCGCCGAGAGAGGAGAAGAACCGTAACGACGTTAGCATTTCCTTGTTGAACTCCAACAGCTCCAACGTCGGTAAGATACAGAGACAATTTGATAGTGTGAGGCGAGGGAAAAAGAAGGGGATCGAGTACTCGCGAGACCAGGCACGGCTGATGGCTAACTAGTTTTCAAATTACACCTACCATTGGCTTTGGCGCAATTAAAAGTTCTATTCACGTAGGTACGTGCAACGTCTACCTGCTACGGTCCGTTCTTGCATTTCACGCAAAGCTGCAGACGCGATGCGTCGGGTTTCGCCTTTGATCCGGGACGCCTCGTCGTTGAGAATTGTCCCAGAAAAGCCAGCTGAGGTAGGACGAAAAAAAAAAATGACTCGGTGTTTCACCGCTTTACTTCCTTTTGACGTACGTGTTGAATATGCGCGGCTTGGACGGCGAAACATTGAACACGAGTTGTAGAAGCGCGACGCGGAAAAAACCTGCTGTTCGAAATAATTTCCCGACTAAAACTAACGGGGAATGAAGTAGCAGGAAAAATAGGATTAAATCGATTTTTATGTGTAAGAATGATTCTCGCTCGAATTAAATTGTTGCATATAATACGACCTCGAAAGCTGAACGAGGGGCGGAATGCTTAATTGAACCTCTTCAAGTTAACGACTACAGCTCAAAGGCCCAAGATTCATCTTCGTCATTACGATCCATCCAGGAAGTAAGGTTACAGTCCACATCTCCGAATAATACCCTCGTTTGATTTCAGGAGTTGTAATTTATTTTCTACCCTAAACTGGTCTCCCAGTTTTGTGATTGGATTATGGGGAAACCAAACGGAGCTAATTTTCTCTCGGTGTGATAATTCAGAACGAATTCAGTCGATGTTTCTCACGAGTATATTTATGAGATCGACGGTCAGGCAGCGAGCCTGGAAAAGTGTGACGACGACACTCACCGATGCTGCAGTGTCGGTCCTTGACCGTCGATCGCGACGAATAAGATGTAAGAAACGAAAGAACTCGGGGAACATCAATTTCCCCCGACGTCAAACCGCCGCTATACTTTCGGGCATGAACCTAATCTCGTTATTGCAAGGAAGTAAACTGCGAACCCCAACGGTTCACTCGATTTTAATTGATCAGCTTGAGGATCAAAATTCCTTGCGCGACAAAGGCGCAGCGTTACTCGCGAAATTTTTAGCAACAGCTTTTCCCGAGAGAACAGGACAAGCTCACCCCGTCAACGAGCCACTCAAGTTCCATTGATACGAGTGCAGTGAAGGCCCCTTCACCCTGCTCTCGCCTCTTCGCACCGCGTTTCGTCGCCCCTTCGCCAAAGGTCTTACGCTTTTCAAAAGCGACTTCTCACCAACTTTGCTTCGCAGGTTTAGACGAGCTTCAATGGACGACGTCGATCCGAAATTAATGCCCAGTTTTTGCTCGTCTCGCGGCGAGAAAACAAGGCGAAATCGGAAAGTCCGCGTAATCATTTCACGCAATTCGCCGACGACCTGGAGCAGGGAATCTACGTGTGTAAACGGACTGTATAATGTGAAAAACTTGAGGTGGGTGTGCACGTGTACGTATATACGTACACAATATGTATTATGTGACCTATCGAAATATCGATTAAAGGAGGACATCTTGACAATAGGGACAAAGCCATGTTGGCGTCGCGGTGGCCGCGGGGGGCGGGGTGCGAGGCTGGGGGCGAGAAGAGGAGTGCCGGAAGATCTCCTGCAGCTTCGACCGAGCTGAGAGGAGTCAACGACTTGGACCTCGCATCGATTGCAAATATTTAAAGCCGGGTCAAACAGGTTCCGCGGATAAGTAGGGCTTGACACGTTCCGAATAGCTTGACCACCATGAGCGTAGGGAGTATTGATCCTGATTGAGAAAGCCCGACACCCCCCGAGATTGTTACTGCCAAATGGATTTGATTTCGTACTACGATTCGGTTACACCACGATCTTAATTTGATACGATGAGAATATCGACAAGCGGAACCCAGTCGAAGTGCAGAGTTGAAGGCACAGGGCGAAACTGTTGAGCGAAAACTCGTCATTCGAAAACAAGCGGAATTTCAATGCAATTTAATGGATTCCATAATAAATTGAGTCATTTCGCGGATTTGATTGCCGGTAATCAAACGGAGTCCACTGCGATAGTTTTTCATCAGATATTTGCTCACTTCGGAAAAACGACCCCACGGAAACATCGAGAATTAGAAACGTGTCAAACGATCATCCTGTGATCGTAACCTAGCGATCTGTATTTTCAAATCGACCACTCGCGGCTTACGTGACTTTAATTTTAACGTGGCAGAAGAAAACCGTGATCTCCAAAATTGGTTTATTCTCAACATTAAGGTGCTCAACGATGGGTAACGTACCTTGTACTATCTAACGTGCAGGCAAAAGGCAAGTGACAGAAACATTTCCAGTGAAAAGAGGTGAAATTTAAAAAAAAACGGTAAAGTAGAACAAGGCATTGTGTGACCAGCCGTAAGCCGAGCGGAGTTTGCTTCTGGCGTCAGATTCAATGCACGGACTTACTGCAAAACGTGGTGGTGAAAGGCAATGATTTAAAAAATAACAATAGAGGCGGGTCTGTATGGCGAAGCGCAAGAGGAAAGAAACGCGGGAGGGTGGATCGACGAGCTTGAATTATACAAATCAGTACAATACAAAATTGCGGGATTCCCGTGACCGTTGAAAAAGGCCAACGAATGAACGTGGAAAAAAACTTGAAACAAAAAAGAAGCTAAAAACAAAGAGCACTGGAGGCAATTTCATGGTTGCGCGTGGCCGAGCGACCAAGGTAATGACAGCGATGGAATCGCTTTGACGCGGGGTGAAAAAAAAAAAAGGAAAAATACAAAACCCATATATAACGGAATGAGAATAGCTTGGCAAAGTAATACTAACGTACGTTTCTAAAAAGGAATTGGTCTGACAGAGATTGGAAGTTTTTGAAATTTAATCATAGATTCTAAATCCGTCTTAACAATTTGAGCGTGGTTTATAATTGAAATTGAAACCAAAACAAACAAAAAATAAAAAATAAAAAAATCTTTTTCCCGTCGGCGCGTTGTTCATTCAATTATTTCTTCTAAAACCGTACAAGGTGCTCAGTTATCGCGGTAGTGTTCCTGTCTGAAGTAATTTTCAACCTGTCAAAAAGTATACCGTCGGTTAATAGATGAGAAAATTCGCGCCCCGCTACATCTCTTTAACAGTCCTTGGGGACGAGAGTAGACGAGAATATCATGAGAGAATCCTGCTGGAATGACTATTGACTTATAGAGGCGTGCAGAGAGACGGTGGGAAACTGAAAGAGGCACACCCGCCTGCCTACCGGTACTGAATAGAAAGTGTCTACTAGGTCAATTGTGTAGGTGGTAGGTATAGTCCGGGCTAAACCTAGGTGTCAACAAGTGGGTTCACGTTGGCACCATTTCGGACTTGTCGTTTCGACTCTTTTGTGTGTTTGTTTTTTTTTTGGGAGGGAGCGAGAGATCGTAGAATATATTTCTGGCAGAATCCCTAACGGCCAACTATCGCGGGAAATCGTGCGAATTGAAACACTGACTCCCTTCGAAACTGGCCCAGCCGAAGAAGCGGCCAACAACCGTGGCTTGCGGCCGTTTTCATGCCGTGAGAACGCGATTCGCGGAAGTTGATATCACCAAGGCTCGAGGGAAGAAAAGAAAAGAAAAAAAAAAAGAGTCACCGCCCTATCTCGCGTGCGTCTTGCGACTAATTTTCTCTAACAATAAGATCCCGTCGCGACGCCACGTCAACCCGTATGCGAAACACCCTTGTGAGATTGGCATCGCCGCCAGCTGCAGAGTCGACAACGCAACTTTACGCATCGAGCTTGCAATCAATATCAAACACCGCGTTCCAGGTCGCGAAGCACTTTATTAACGTCACCGCTGCGTCGCTCTTTGGCTCGTTCGTTGCTTTTCCAGCCGATTCGGCGTGACGCGTGTATTACTTTTTTTACCCTCAAACTTTGCGAACCCCCTTGGGAAGGGAATTTGGACCCACGTTAAAACTCGCTTTCATACCAGACGACGGAATTGGAATTCAAGTTTCGGGGGTGCGGAATTAGGAGGCGTATATCGTAATTTAAATCTATGAATGGCGCGTCGCTGGGTAAAGCCGAGACTTGAGGGTGGAAAACTTGGATTATACTCGGTTCGATTGAACGGAGCGGGCCGTTTATTCCGTCAAGCGGCGGCTTACAAAGCAGCATACTGCACGCCAAGATCTCGTCAGCCCGGCGAACCGCCATTTACCCGTAATTATTATTATTTCACTTGCTGGTTACCTGATGTCGTTGATTATTTACGGTAAATAATGTGCATTTACAACCTTGGACGGTGGTGTAGCACACAACCTATACCGAGAAGGTTGATTTACACCTTTGATGCGGATACATACATGATACGGAAGATCACTCGAGCAAAATGCGGCATAGCATCTGTGCGATTTACACCTGTAGGTATTCGTACAGGAATCATAAATTCATCTCACACTGCACAGTATAATGTAGGCCGAGATTGGCATTTCGTTGTTAACACGAAGTTTATATTGTATAACGAAATTTTCTTAACGATCATTATTTTTCATAAATATACATATATATATATATATATATTCTTGTGTGTATATATATTATGCGACAAGTCAACTGTAACTTCAACAAACAATCATTGATAATAATTGACAGTTTTCGATTGGTCGAAACATTCTATACGGTTCTACGGCATCTATTATACTCGCGCACACATACACTCGGAATTGTTTAATCTAACTCGCGACGCATTCACTGCGATTCAACTCGTCACTAGGTTAATTCCACTTCTATTTACCGCACTAATTTGTCGCATTAGTGCCACTGTGATTACAATCACTCCACAATAAATTACCGTAAGGATAAAATGACTAGCAATGATTTTTGTTTAATATTTTTCCCCCCTCTTCCTTCGGTTTAATTTCGTACTAGTATTTCATTAGCGATATTGCGCGCATACAGACTTGCGTTCATCCACGCTGTGCCTGTATACGCTTGATAAATATATTTTATAGAACGTGTATAATTATATCTCCGTTTATTTATCTATTCCCTCTTAACTCCGAGTTTAATATCTCAACTTTGTATTAGGCAGATATGGATTATTAACGTAATTTATGCATTTTCCCCAGAGTCGATTCAACGCCGCGATAACCCGAACGATCGCGTGAAACTTGCGTGCGTTGGTGGCGATATTTTACACATATACGTGTATGCGTGCTTAACGTAATGTAACACAGGTATCCGAGTTTCCTTTGCCACTTTAAAGATATTGTAACAGCTTCGTGAATATTGAGCGATGTTAGGTCGAACTTATTATCAAAAAAACGTGCAGCTTAACACGTATATCGAAGGTGTCGGAAAAAATGAGTAAACTCCCGAAAAAGTGGGTCGATTGTGATCACCGACGTGGCAAGTAGAAGAACGGTTATAAAATACGCGACACGAAACACGATCGAAAGAGTATTATATCATGAAATGTAATAGAATCAACAATTATGCAAGGTATTATTACTTATAAACCGATTATTGAAAATCGTCGTGTACCGCAAATCCACGATAACAACACTCGAATGGTATTGTAAAATACAAACGACAACAATGATTACGATGAAAAATTGATATATATTATTTTTTGTATGGAAATAAGAGCAGGCAAAGAATCGCAAGGTTAAATTTATCTCCGGCACTGTAAATAAATAAACTTCTCCACTGGTTTTCACTTCCAGTTTAGCAAGCCTCGTACGATAGCTTTAGAATTTCGTTTTTGTAAAAACTCGTCGCGATTTCTAACCGCCGCCGTCTCCGGACCCAGGTGAGACCCAATGTGGGCCGGGGGCCGTGCAGCACGGCTTCTGCTACTGCCGCCCGCCACAACGTGTAGCCAGGCTACTGAGGCACCCCTCAATCAACCCGAGGAGGACGACGACGAGCACGACCGCCACCCCCTTGACTACGCATGCGCCTCGACGAGGAGCGCCTCTGGTGATTCAATTGACCCTACATTTTGAATTCACGCACGCCGATCCGGTCGTAACGAAACGCGCTAATGCTTGTCTCTTGGACGCCGTCCGGGCGCGGTCCTCGAGTCGGCGGCGTTAGCCTCGGAGATGCTGTAAGTCGTTTGACGGGGATGCGGATCGGCCACGAGGCCTGGGGCACGCGAGACGTGACGAGATTGAACCAGGCGGTGGCTTTTGTACGTGGCGGGAGCGTCGCGACGCGCGTTCAGCAAGTCCACGCGGCCATCTCCTCCATATTGATTTTCCTCGTCGGCCGCGTTCCACGGCCATATCCTCGTCGGCGCGGTTCGCGAAAACCACGCCGAACAATCTCCTCCCCTTCGTCCTTGCAGCAATAATTTTCTCGATCCTCCGCCAGTTCCCGCGATGCGCCAGTTTCTTTTCTTTTAATCGCTAAATTCAGGGGCGATGTTTTTCCACCCGCGACGTCAACGTCCGCGATCCCGACTTCGGGTATTGCGGAACGCGAGGATTGGCGGTAAACGGAGCTGCGGGTTGCTAAAGGTGTTGAAAATACAACCTGCACCTCGGGGCTGAAAACGGAGCTGCTGAAGCAACTCGTTACGAGAATGCAGCGGGAAGTTTTTGCTCTGCCAAGCCACATTAGCGGGGTGGCGAATCTAGCCGAGGTGAGGAAAACTGCTACCTGCAGAGCTGATCTATGTAAGAGCTAGAGACGCGTTCCGCGCGCTGGAGCGAACGTCTTGGAATTTATAGCGTAGCTACGTTTCCGCTGCCATGGTTACGGGAGAAACTGGCGTCGCGGCCCACGCAAGAGGAGCTTTCAGAATTCTTGTTTTCCAATTTTCAAGATTTACTTTTCTTCCTTCCGCTTTTTTCCCCTCCCTCCGTCGTCTCCAAGGAAAAAGCTTAATTTCCAGCCGACATCCCCCTTATCTCTCAATGACGCGAGCAGTCGGATTTCGATCGAGCCACAGATAGACACTTTCGTTAATCACGTCCCCTGAACCCCTTGCTTTGGGTATTCCCGGTTGATTCTGCGAGGCAATCGTTGGTCACGCAGAGAACCAGAGCGGAGAATTAATTAATCAATGACGCCCGCACTTTGCTCCGCAGCCTCCCGTAGTCCTCTTCGATCCATCCGCGGCTGTGCGCCGTTAGACGTTTCAACCTGAGATGCGGAACAAGGTAGGTACACACCTGCGATCCTGGCTTATATACATACCTACATAAGTTCTCCGCGTACGGAAAGCCGAGCGTTATTGGCTAATCGGCGTTTGTCCCGCACCCACGCCGTTCTCCTTGATAGTAATTACCTACAGATAGATAACCAGGGATGATTAGCGACGAGTATCCCGCTTTGACTACGTCGCTACGTGTCTATCCGCGTTGATATTTGGCCAACAACAAGACCTGCAGATGCGAATTAACAGTTGCATGGGCGTCTCCGGAACAGGTGGCGGTTACGCGTTATCATTTTTATTATTTCAGCTCCTAATTTCGAGAGAAAATTCGCCGAGTCGTTCGTTAGCGCTCAATTAATCAAGTACGAAGTTTCTTTGGGACCAAGTCGGGACAGTAAAGCCAATTAAACTTTAACTCTCTATTTGAATTAATCATGCACCATTGAGTCTCGGCCACCGTGGATATAATTGTTGGAAAATCTTTATCGGCGTTCGAGAATTCTCGACGGATATTGATAAGAGGAGAGGATGACACACAAACCGGGGAAAAACATGATGAGAGATGATATTCAAAGGTATCTATTTCAGAGGGACACGATCATTCGGGGGTATTGAATTCATTGCCGCGAAACTGACGAGGATCCCTCAAGGCTCGGTATCCGGAATACAGTTGATGCTTGTAGCGTGTCTGTACACGTAGTGCAACTCGTTGTCGGAATCGATCGCTATTACATATATATAAACGAACTTCTATTTATGCAATTAGCGTACAGTTGAGTCAGAAGCGACTATAGTGTTATAACTGGAGTAGGTACTCGTGGAAATTCATTCATGCATTAACAATGGGAGGAATATAACAGTTTTCAATAACTGTGAAACTTCGCGCCTGAACAGGGAGTAAAAAAATATTGTTGTAAAATACAATTTCGCCGCATTGTAATTAAGGACAAGTAAAAAGTCGCAGCCATCGTCGGTGTAGCCGTGAATTTCGTTCCCGATATCCCGAAAGCGACGGGATTGACTCGATAACTGCAGAGTTCCGTCTTTGCGGCCGATCCGTAGGGGTTGAATAATTGGTTCCCATCTCACGCGGCGCCTCAGTTCGCGCGACAGAATCGGGCTACGAATTTACCCGGAACATCAGGCGTCACGTATGCGAAGAATGACAATATCTTCGCGGCAGGAAATGTGCCAAGTATACGCGTGTGCTATAATATGCCAAATCATGGGACGCGAGGGCGTCAATAAAAGGTGAGAAAATGTGGATCGAAAATACTCGGAGAAAATTTTCAGAGGTCGGATGTAAAACTGGGGAGGCAAGAAACTGAGAACTCATATAGCTGACGGCTCGTGCCGAGGGAAGAAGAAATTCCTATTCGTACAATACCTTGCGTTCCACTGCAATCAGAAGATCAAATACTAGCTGAGGAGCGATCTAGGCGACTTGATTCGCCCGCACGGCGGAATATTTCTCGGTTTCTCAGATCCGTACTTACGTACAACCCGAGGAATAAAGTAAATTGCTCGACAAATGTTTCTCTCCTCCCATTTATTTTCCCGAAAAACATAATATCCCATCGGTACAGGTTTCCTCGCTCAATCGTGCCACATGAAAGTCCATTTTCTTTCAACCCAACGTCCCCGATAATGCCCGAAAAACTTTTCCTCCCAGCTGGAATCCGAGTCGTACATTTAACGACACCGGGGCGCGATATGGGAAGGAAACGAGTCGTATCGCATTCTTATTACAGAGAGACACACCGAAAGATTCACTCCGTCCAGTTCCCGCCCATGATAATACTTGACAGATAATAAAAATAAAATGCCATTTTACTCGCGAAATGTCAACCCAACGAGATCACGGTTATTGTTTTCAGATATCGGAAATAATCCTCTCCTCGATAACCTCGAGCGGTAACCCCGTTGATGTGATCCGCTGGATTTTCAAGGATAAGGACAAAGTGTCGTTGTTTTGAACACAGATTATGCAATTCCAAGTGAGTTTGAACAAAAAACTAGCAAGCTTGTCGTATAAATTGACGAATATATGTATTATATAGGTACATTGTGAAAAGTATATGAAAAAAATTTTTGTTTCTGCTACAGATTATGACCAGAGTCATACGGTTAGCCTGTTCCGAGTACTCGAGTACAAAAGCCTCAGCAATTTTCACACTCATTCGAATATGTCCATGCGCTCGCAAGCGGCTTACTTATTGTACGTACAGGACATAAAAGTAAGTAGACACGAGTCGGAGAAAGGAAGAGTGCTAATTGCCCGACGCTTAGTCGTGAAAACGTGGCTGCCATCAAGTTGAAATACGACTAGGGCTGGACTAAGTACCAAGACGTTATTATTCCCGGTGTTTTAACTTTCTCAGGGATCCTGCAGCTAAAGAGTTTTATGAAATTTTGGTATTTAAGCCTCTCGCAGGGATATTTTTCACCAAGAGTTCAGAAAAATTTCACCCCAACGAGTAATACGAGAAATATTCCAAACGTTTCGTTAATTTAGACATTTTTTTCATCCCCGGATGAAAATACTTGAGATTCAACGGAGCGAGGAGTTTCTCCTCGCCACATCGTGGTTCAGCTCCAAGGTTTTTCGATTCCCCTCATATTTTTTCTTCTTTTCCTCATCTTTCCGGTCGGTTTTTTTTTTCTTCTTCGAAAAACCAGTCGCCCAAACGACGGGCAATATATCTGAACGTGAACGTCGGCACACTCGAGTAAACGCGTGCCTCGTGTCCCGATGCTTCGCCCCTATTTTTTCGGCCCCCGCGCCGCCCTTTCATGACCTACAGCGTTTATTTCACGTGTGTCGGCGTGTATTGTTGTCCAGCCTCGAGCGTTTTAGCCTCAGCCACTTGAGCACGTTAAGACCACGGAAGAGTTCCTGCACCCGATGCAGAAGGAATACAAAATACGCGAATTGCCTGGAAACTGGCAACTTGTTATCACGATTATTTGTTTTTTTTTTTTTTTTGTACCTCGTAAAAATCATTTGTTAAACCCTTTTTTCACCCAGTGACTGATGCGACTCAGATATATACCATCGGACCTATTTAATATTGCAGGCGTGTTTCAAGCGCAATGAGACGACGGGGGAAGGGTTAAAATATGAGAGAGGCAACGCCTTCACGACGCCTCAAGAGTTTCGGGAAAACGTGTAAGGAAAGAAAGGCAGGGAATGGAAGAGACTGGGAGAAGCTGTATTTTCGCGTAGGAGAGCTCGGGCTTCGGTGGAAAGCGAAATTCAAACGCGTAGGTAAGCAGCTCGAAGCTCGAGAATTATCGGACAATCTTTATGCGCGCAGCAAGTGTTTGCTCTAAATCTCACCAAGATTTTATCAAGGAAAGAAATCAAAGCGAAAAATCCAAATAAATCAACTCGACGCGTTTCGCTTAAGTCCCCGATAAATTTTCGCAAAGTACCCGCGATACGTATTTTTTCACCAATCGCACAGAGTGCTGTAGTTTACGCATGTCTGCGAGTACTATTTTAGATTACAAGTACTGCGAAATTGAATACAAGATCAACGGCACGTCCCTGTTTTGAAAAATTTATCTACTTAATATGACGATGATTTGAGAACGACGTACTTGCATGAGTGCAAAATTCTATCTCGGATTTGAAGAGTGTACAAGGGCTAGAGTTCGTGTATCCTCTGCACGTTGGATGACTCTTTTTCTAACCTCGTAGACTATTCATCGTGTTTTAGAAATGTTGTTGAATTCAAAGCGACGGTCACTTTTGAACGGCGATAAGTTCTGTGGGAGAAAACCAACTGAGGATATATCGAAATGAACGTGGACACTTTCGTTGGACGCCTCTGAACAATAACGAATTTAATGCGTTTCGTGCAAGCTGGCCAAGCATGCGAGCCCCTAGAGCTGCACGTCAAGTATTATACGCATAGTTGGGGGTGAAAATTTCATTGGGGTGAAATTCTGTCCGTTGCAAGGTAGAAAAAAATCAGCCCCGAGCCGAGTAGGTCTGGCTACAGGATATGCGGTTTTAAAACAGATCGCACAAGAACGAGGACCTGCTGCTGTTGACACGCTAAAGCGATATTTCAGCACGAAATGGTGAAGATCAAGTTCTCGCGTTGCGTTATTCGTTTGATCGTTAAATCCAATTACTGCAGTGTAGGAAAGCAGCTTTCTTTTTTAATTGCGGCAGAATTTCGCGGAGGGGTCTGTTGCTTGCGTTGTACTTATCTATAATTAGCGGAACTTTAAAGAAAACTTGAAGTTTACTTGACGCGGTTTAATAATATTTGTCTCGCGTCGATGGGGCGTAATATCCCCACGTCTCAGAGTCGGGGTCAAGTTCTTTACGAGAGTTAATACAGTGTCATTAGCGAACTCGTTCGTAACTTCGAAACTTAAACTGCGAAGACAGACACGGACGGATTAAGCTTCGGTAAATTTTCTCGTCGAACATGCTTTAATTTAATTTCCGAGTTACTTGATTTGTCTCGTGGAGGTAAGGAAGCAGCTCTGCAGTTCCAAAGTGGGGAAGGTAGTCAAAGGCAATTTGATTACCGAGTAAACAGTTGGTAAAGGAAAAAGCAAAACTTTCCCACGTCTGTCCAACTTCCTTAACATGTCTACGTGTATGTACTTCTAGGATCATTTCTTATCGTTGTGACCACGATATCGACCGGCGTGTTATTCTCGCTGAAGAAACACGATACCTCCTTAAAGGGTTCTCCCGTTTTTCCCACTCCCCGCGCGATCGACGTTCAAAGGTTTCTTTTCCTACGATACTGGTAAGAGCTTGAATTTTATTTTCACGAAACTCGGCTCTCTGCACATCGCAAGATTCTTAATTTTCAGTTGATCGAATCAAATTTGGCGTTCTTGGGGCATTCTTAAATTGCAAAGAAGAGATCCGTTCGACACAGCAATTCCATTCAAGACTAATTGTAGAGAAAATAATAAAACATAATCAGGTAAAGAGAATATATTCAGCGAAATAATTCTACGAAGCTTGAACAATCATCCGGTGAACGTTCTCGAACAAATTATGTTTGGCAGTAGATGATGGCGAGTAAAAAAATCTTGAAATTATGGATAAAGCAAGAAGGGTCGAAGAACAAGAAATCTAGAATAAATCCATGATGGAGGAGACGACGAAGAAAGGAGGAAAAACTATACACGAAAAGTGGACGAAGGTGAAACACCGGCCCAGCCGAGAGCGAAGAGAGGCGAGGAAAAGTTGGCTCGTTGATGATATTTTCCTCCTTTTGCCGCGGTTCCCGCCGCGACAGCGTAATCCCATAAAAAGCCAACATTGCACCGTCCTGTCTGAGGGTTTAGGTATATGCAAACGTCGTTCTTCGCCCGTCTCGTCGACGAATTCATTTTAGCAGACTCGTATAATTCGCTTCCTTCAATTCAAACTGCACGTAAGCGACGTGTTGTAAATTCACGTCGCGATCAGCGCTTCGGGAGTAATTAAAACTTGGATGCGGACCATGAAACTAATCAAATATCCGCAGCCGGTGTCTTCGCCAAGATGTTGCGAGGCGTTGTGTATAAATCATTCGACCTTTGCTGGAGCGGTAAAATTCAGACCAGTGTCACAATTGAAGATCTTCCTTCCATCGTTCGTCGGCGGTTCTATTGTACCTGTAATACGGAATTCGTATTCGAAGAAGAGTTAGAAAATAGATGAAATCAATCCCATCCCATCTCTTGCACGGAAAATTTCCACCTCAGACTTACATATTCCCAGTCGCGATTTCCTCACCCCGCCCTCGCTACCCACGGAGGGTTGGTTTAACGATTTGCATATATAACCTGTTCCCCGCGTCGCGGCGACGAGCGAGCGAAGGACCCACGCGCAAAAGTGGACAGAGCGGAGAGCGGTATCGAGATTGGACCAGACGGGAGCCCGAAGGTTTGAATTTAACTAATGTATTCAAGAATTGCGTTCTGGGGTAATTTTAAGTCGCGTCTAAAGCCCCCGAAGGGTAGCGGACGGCAAGGCCGATTAGTTTCCATAGCGGGCCCCGCGAGGCTTTCGTCGCGTAGTTCCCGATGCGTGAAAACGCAATTAAAGCGCGCCTTTCGGAGCACCTCGTGTGTGATTGAATTAACTTTACGTCAACGTCGTTACTGGACGACCAACCCTGCATGCGGGTACCATCTAGATACGGCATTACTCACCTCTAAAAGCAAGAGGGGAAAAAAAGAGGAGCTAAAATTTTTGTCATGTAAAAGTCTTTGACGGCTTATTTCATTCATTCCCTCCTTCCTTCCTTTCTTCCTTACAGTCATGCACTCGAGCTGTGCAATGCTGCGGGTTTATTGACACAGAGAGCTGACGGTTTGCACACGTTTGTGTAGTATGAAAATTGTTTTCGGCTAGCTGCCGGCTTTACGGTTGATGCTTACCGTCGCCCATGTCATAATATCGCTCACTCAACTTCTCCGCGTGCCCGGAGGCGCCGTGGTCTATTTTCACTGCAAGCTCAAGCTCAAGCTCAGGCCGCGCGTCGCGCGATGAACGACGTTGAGCATCGCAAAGCGTCGCTTTTACGGCAGATTATAAAGCACGGCTGTCACTGTCTCGACACACTCGTCGACCTTCTGTACGATTCTCCGTTTATGGGTAAGGCCTCGAATCCGGGACGCAAAACTCCATTTTAACTTCTTGATTCCTAAAACGTTTCGCGGTCGTGTAAACGCGTCCCTGCGTTTTCTCACATCCGTTTCATCCCTCGCCGCAGACTCGACTATTCGAACGTCTTGGGTTGGGAATTTTTTGAAAAATACTCAATATTTCCCGCGATATATCAACGAGACAGTATCGTTCGTAGGTGATAAACGTCGACCCATCCGAGAAATTTACCAGTTACTCATCGTAGGAGGGAGGGTGTCTGCCTCCCGTCAGAAATCCGACACAAAGAATTTGTCAAGCTCAATACGGTGTATCCCAAGTATACATACACAAAAGTTATTTCTTGTAGCGAGTAAAATTATACAACAACGTACTGAAAAAGCGTAAAAATGATGAAAATAATAATTTTCTAAAACTGTCGGATACATCGTTTGTCGAAAATCCAATACCCTTGAAGTACTTGGAACTTTGCAGTTGGAAATCGGGCTAGTAATTAACACATATGGTGCAGTAAGCTACGCGGTATTGTCGCGTGACAGTTGAAAAAACGGAAAAAAAAATCGAAAACCGACTCCCTAATACGAAACCAGGTGTCACACCGCTGTATTTCAAACACTCCCGTTTCCGGCTTCAAGTGAGACCCACAATTATCGTGTTACCTATGTACCGCCGCGTATGCATCCGCGAATAATAACTTTTTTAATAACATATGTACGCACCCTCGAGTGACACGTTGACGATAATTACTCCGTGTTAAAGTACGATGCCGGATATTATGAACGAGACGCTTGCAGATGGCGTCGCGTCGCCCGGGAGATGCGGGTGAAATTATTCACTTCTTCCGGTATCGTATTTTCGCGAGCTTAAAGAATCCTTCATCTCCGTAAAACAATGCAACGTTGCGTCGCAGCTCGTAACGATCGTTAAGAAAAGCGCGCCGCGTGATGACGAGGAATAAAGAAGAACTGATTTGACGAAAAAAGAAAAACGGCAAACTCGACACGGACAATCTGCAGCGTTGTCTTCATCCTCCCCGACGCTCCCCTTGATATCTCTATTAAATTCACATCCATCATTTTTCCGGGTCATTAGTCTTCGTGTCGTGTGTATTCCTCGCCTTTTCACTACCGTGTATACTTAATACACGCCGATGTTAAAACCGCGAGATTAGCTAGATAAAGACGGACAATCCGGATGACGCGTGGGTGTGAACGCGGAAGGCGACACGACATCTTATCCGGTTAGTTTTAAGTGAAATGTATTAGCAAGGTTGAACGTGTTCAAAGAATTAGGTACAACCACATTGCGAGTTCCAAGGAAAAATATCACGCTGAGCTTCCGCCAAGTTCCACTTTGTTTCTTTTTACGCGATGTTAAACTTTTCTACGTCTTATTCACTTTATTGGGAGTGACTAATATAATCGACAAGTTCAACCTGGCGCCAGTTTTCGACGAAATACACGCAGTTCGATTGATCTTTTTCTCTTTCTTCGTTCTGTTAAATCCTGCTGCGAGTGAGTTTCGATATCGCTTCGGTGTGAGTAAATTTCAACAATGCGGTTTTAATCCTGAGCGCGATAGCAGATAAAGCGTGAGCTTCTGCGTTGGATTTAATTCCTGTATTTAGGTGAAATTGAGTTGAACGAAATGCTCGGAAATTCGCGGTCTGTGTATAGCCAATTTGAAGTTTACCAACTTCGCATGCGCATTTACGTCTCAACATATACATATAGTTTATTACTGTATATATATATACATATATACAATATATACGTATATGTAATATGTATAGAGTACATAAATACATGCTATATGTACGTTGGGATGCAATTTGCGCAGTTGAATGCTTTGAGCGAGTCGAATACCGCACTCGCCGGCAGAAATTACGATTTATGGAATCTTCAAATTAAATTTACACCACAGTCGCAACGTTATGTTATATACGAGGCAGAAATATCCGGTATACCTTGAAATTCCACAGAGGGTTATGATCCGCATCAATTATGATGATGAAATCAAAGGAACATCAAAATAAGGGTGTAATCCTGGCGCGTTCGGCGAGGCGAGCTTTTCGGACGGTAAGTACCCACATCAAATGCATTCGCTGATCTCGAATTCCACCAAGGAGCAATTACCATCGCCTGCATTAATCAGCCGATAGTTGCAAGTCTAACGTTTACAGATTCAACGGTATGCATAAGTGATTTAGGACCAAGGGTCGATTTGGAATTCCGTTTGATTTCGGTTAAATGCACGATCAGAATAGGGACCGAGATGATATTGCAAAGATTAAATGGACCCTTCGACGCCGAGGTACCTTTGCGAAAACGTGCCAATACTTCATCGTTTTTCTATGATACGCGTATGTATTAAACGGATAACAAAACCGACGTACCAACTCGATTCGTCGCTGAAATCGTTGAGTAATTCAGGTTGAGAAATAAAACTTAATGGAGGCGAATCTTCGACAAGTCCCGCTACGTTAGCAGAAGCGGCTCTTGATTGTTAACATTTCCAAGGTGATTTATTGTCTGCTAAACGATCCGTACATTTGAGTAAAATTTCCCGCGCATTATCGGAACCTAAATTATATTGAAAAAACGCCGCGTCACTCAGCCGTAATTGATTATTAATTTGAAACTGAATTCAAAGAAAAATTGTCTTAGATATTGACTTGTGTAAGAAATTTTCAGCCACGTAAAAGCTACGGGGATCAGTGAATAACGCAAAGTGCTACGAGAGAGATAAACAAGCGTGAAAATAAAATGTGAAAAGCTCGTCAGTTGAATGCGAGAAAGCTTTCTCGGCTGGCTTCTTCGATTGCCGTCAATTGTCGATGTGAGAAAGTGTCGCCAAAAATAATTCGACGAGTGAAATCACGCGATTCAATGGCCCGGGATCTTTGAATGCTTCCGTACTGTTCCAATTAATACCGTTGAAAGGAGAAATCTCCACGGGGGGGATATTTTCACGAATAAGCGTTAGAACTTGAAAAATTATGGCTCCAGGGTATCGCAAGGAACTTCCAGAGGGCCTCTTCAACTCCGAGAGGGATTCTGGCTCCGGGCTGATACGTAGCCTTGGCGAGATTAAAATCAATATGAGAAAAGAACACGAGAGATGAAGAGTTGAAATAGCGTAGACTAAAATTGGGTTTCGTTGAATCTTCTGAACCGTATACAGGCAAGAATTGTTTAACATTTTTTGTCCGAAGTATATCGGCCAAGTTAATTTTTATTGCACAATATTATTTCAGCTCGATTCAACGTTGAAGCAGCGTAATTAAGAGAATAATAAGAAAGAAAGTTTCGCGTTATTTTTCTTGAGGTTGAAAAAAGCACGAAAGTCCAATATCTTGGACCTCGGTCTGTTTCACGGAGGCGAGCGGAGGGAGCGAATTTCAGTAAATTTGATCGGAGTAAATTAGAGATGTGAACCTTAATAAATCCGCAAGATATTCAGACCACGTTTACGGCCCCGCGTCGTTTTCGGGTTTCCGGGACGCCTGAAATGGGGAAAGAAACGGCTGCAAGACGTCGGTTCATAAATTGCATAATTTTCCTTCCCTCGAATCAACCGGGCTTGTGATGTAATCCGCGCATAAAACCTGTCCGCTTTCCAGGACACGAGCTGCAGGATGTTGTCCTCGAAACACCGGCCAGGCAATGATAATAAAGTGTGAGGGCCGCGTCGCGGCAAAGGCGTTAAAAGTCCGGCACATTTCGGCCTCGCGCAGAGAATTATGCATGAATATTTAAAAACTCATACATCACATACACGTCGTATTAAATTCCTTTCGAACTCATGTCGGCGCCGCTCCGTCTGCGTTATATACGTGAATTTATGTGCAGTAAACGTGAACGTACGCGAGGGAATTTATACAATATCAATGTGTACAGCACGGTATTTACTGACCATATTTTATCATGGATGGATGAAGAGAGAGAGAGAGAGAGCGATAAAGAGAGCAGGAGGAAAAGAGCGCTCGGAGCAGATATCCATTCGCAAACAATTTCTACGCCAAGTGTTTGCCGGAAGTTGTGAAAGGAAAAGTACTTCGGAAAAGTTTCGCTCTGTATAAAAGCTTAATGCTTTTACCGAATATCGGTCAAGGCTGTTACACGGACGGTGAATCGGAGGAGTCTCAATCGGTTTTCGCTCACGCAGAAGATGCGAAAACTGAGCCTCGTCCTGATAGATTTTGCGCGAATAGAGAATATTCGCAGAGAATACAGTGGGTGGTGAATTTTGTCTGCGAAATAGAGAATATTGGTTAAGGCTCGGGTTCTGTAGCAGGCGCGTGGGATTGTCTGTAAGCAAAGTTACGCGGTTCAGCCGACTGCCAAAGCTTGAGAAATGCCTCAGCTTCTGGAGCTTCAGACAGTGTTTGCGATCCTCCGACGTAGAAGAGGGCAAACCGTACTCTCTGTTCGTCAAAATTAATTAACGTAATCAAACCATCTGTCCGTTTGATCCACCAGCGTGGAATAAATTCGTACGCACTGCGCGTCGCGCAGCAGCAGAAACTACGCGTACACAGCGTTGCCCGTAAGTATAACTCAATTCCAGAAAAAGGTGGGAGAGATTTTTCAACGATAAGGATGTTACACTTAATTTCAACGTCACGCTATCCGTCGACATCACCGAACGTTTGGACGACACGCTAGAATGTCGTTTATCGGCTACGATGTTCGACACAAATTTTTCAATAGGTGATACCCGTTGAACAATAAAGAGTAATTGTATCGTTACACACTCTTGGCGTAAGTTTAACGATATTTTGATGCCGGTGGATTAAACCGGCAGTCTCGCAGATCGATCGTTATATTTTAATGGCAAAACATTGTGCTGAAAAACGAGAATTTAAACGTATAAAACTGATAAAAAACAGTCAATGGAACAACGAGACTTACCCACCGGATGTGAAAATGAAACGTTGCAGGGCAAATAGGTAACTGTCGTAATTACTCACCTGAAACAAAAAATATTTTCGATTAGTACACGTATGTCAAATTTTACAAGCCTACAGTGCGCACGTCTTTACATCCGTGTATTACTCCCGGATTGGAAAGCTTGTCGATGGAATTACATTGCCCACGTGCATCAACGAGGAAGTAATTTAATGTGATTGAATTTATTTTATCCGAAGGATTTATCGCCTCGAGCTACGCTTTTGCTACGAGAACGGTGAACGTACCGTGCGCAGCTGGTTTCGAGCAGTTTCGTAAGCTTGGGTAAAAAATTTACTTTCGCATTACCAGCTGCGCCGGTACTGTAAGTAAAAAAAAATGATCTTGCAATGAAGCTGAATTCATAAAACATTTTAAACAAAAATGAAAGATTGAATAGAACCTGCCTCGGATGATTCTTTACGTCGACGTTTGTAATTCACTGTTTAGAAGAAAGAAGTGAATTAATTGATCGAGGGTGACGTATAAATATTTTGGTAGGTTTGATTAGTTGAAATAATATTCATAATTATTTATGAATTCCAGAAAGATGGAAGGCTTTCGTTACAGGGTAAAGTGAATACTATGAATAATATTTACAAATATAATAGCTTGCTTTGCCCGAGGTCAATATTTGCTAAATTTCAAATACACATATTGCCCGATACATCCATC
Source organism: Neodiprion lecontei (assembly GCF_021901455.1). Classification (NCBI taxonomy): domain Eukaryota; kingdom Metazoa; phylum Arthropoda; class Insecta; order Hymenoptera; family Diprionidae; genus Neodiprion; species Neodiprion lecontei. The sequence goes on from NC_060265.1 coordinate 23,971,419, forward strand.
TCTCAATGAAGAGGTGTGATATTCGTTTAAACGAACGATGGGATTTCATCGTACTAACGGATAATACAAATCCATATGCACGTCGAAAAAATTTTGAAAAGTGATTTTTTTAGATCAGGTAGAGTTTCTCCAACCACTTGGCTTGGTAGGTTGATACATGATCCAAAGATATTACGGAAGATATCCTTTGAAACAGACCAGTTGAATCTCAGAAGTATTAATTTTTGTTTCTCCGAAATCATGTGCGATATGTTCACGTGCCAGGTTAATTTTAGCTTCGCACAGATTTATGGGTCTTTCTCAGTCGCACCGTTCATCCATTTTCACTCCTTTCACTATCCTTCAACCGATTCATTGACAGCGACGCGCACATATGACAAATTTCATATTTTACAACCTCAACTATCCGTGAACTGGACTAATTCAATAACTTCTTCGTTCGCTTATTCAATGGCGAAAAAGGGGGGGAAGAGGAATATTCGTTAAAATTAATCTACTCTCTGCATCCACGAATCTGTTAAGATGCAGAACTTTTGTAAATAGTAAAAACAAAGATAACTGTTCTGTCATCTCAACCCGCAAAGTCTTGACATTTTCTTCAATGAGAAAACACCGCACCGAGCCGTTAGATGCGAGTCGCAAAACGTAATGTACGTATGTATCGTTTCCGACGAAATGATGTTTTAGAAATTTGCAACACACGTCATGGAAACCCCCATAAGTAAAGGTGGTGTTTGATTTTCTAAAGGAAGAAACGGAGTTCCCATATTCCGTTGGATTCATTATCCACGCGACGATCAAACCGTTGACTCCAATCCAGAATCATACGTACATGCCATTCCCGTTATACGCATTGGGGCGAAAAGTAAAAAAACCCCTTTTTCGGCAAGATTTATATACATGTTCCGGCGACGAAGATGCCGTTGTAGCTGACGTGAGTATCGCGAACAAATACCTTTGACCTTCCACTTCCGCTTCTGCCTCGGAGACATCGACGTTAACCATTGTCTGCAGAATCCGTGGGCGGAACATGAAATAATATTAACGTGGAAAATTCTGAATAATAAGTACACAACAGTGGCCGATACGTAGAGACAACACCCTGGAGCGTCTTCCAGGTGTACGAAAGTTCCCTCGACCAAAGAATATACCCAGAGAAATTAGCCGACCAAAAGAAGCACGCGGAGCCGAACAAAGACTCGTTCTTTCCTTCCATGTCTTTTTCTTCTCGGTATCTACTGCTGATTGGCAAAGTCAAACTAACTCCCGCGGTTATCGAGGTATGCGAGTCAGGATAGAAAAAGAAAAAGAGATGACATCCAAGAGATGCCTCATTTCACTGGATTATTTAGTACCTTGGTCGTTGCAGAAATCAAAGAAAAAAAAAAAAATATGACACCACCAAGAAATAAGAGAAAAAACATACACGAAAAATAATAAATCGATTGTGGGAGAGGGAAATGGTTTTCACTGAATTCTGTAATCATAAGGAAAGTTACGATGGTGCATGGAAATGGGTTTATCGACAGCCTAGCTTTTGCCATTTCATGCCTGCTACCGCGGTTGCCCACCCCTAAAATTTGTATACCTCATTCGCTTTAAACTGTTGCTGAAACTGAAAATTTACGCTCACCCGAGGCTTGTGATTTTAGCAACATTCCGCGCAATCAATTACCTAATATTCAAGGGTTTTGGGTTTAAAAAAATTCAAAGTCGGTAATTAACTCTCTTTTTTTCCCCCATCTCCTAGCGCAACCAGTATAAAAGGCAGGCTGCAGCCACGATATTGAATAGATGCCGCGGATTCCTGCACTTCAAGGATATTCAAGCCCTCTCAACAGAATGTCAGTTTATTACAGCAGCAAAACCGCAGAAATTTCCAGCCAACGAATCACGGATTATTATTATCACGTTTTTTGACCCTCGTTAAAGAAAATTGGGTCAAAATTGTGACTCGACAAATTGCGTAATTACACCGCGAGAATCTGTGAAAGAATCCACCCATTCAGAAATGGAAATGGCCATATAGACGGTTAGTGAAAATTGGGTAAGAAAAAAGCTTTTGCGATTTGGGCATTAGGCACGGGACGCGTTCCTTTTTCAGTTCTGAAAATAGAGAAAGCAGGCAACAGTTTGCACGGATTGGTCAAGACGCCTCGAGGAATCAGATTTTGACTACACTTCCGTACGAATCCCTCGGGATTCCGACGCGGGTTCGCGCTACCTGCAATTTATCGAACGATAAACCGTCCTCGAGATGAGAAAAAGACGGGGGCTTACAGCTGCAGCATCCTAAGCGCAATCTACGTCTGCCTCTAATACCTACTTGACCTCTGCAACTTGCAGGGTTGTACATAAAGACACTAACGATAAATACACTCCTGAACCCGGGTACACGAAGCGTCGCTTAAACTCGTTTCGCAGATTTATCGTAATTACTAAGCACTCTCAGAAATTTTTTCAGTTTTAACCCTGGAACGCATGTACGGGGTCGTAAACCACCCAGCCGTCTTTTAAGCTGCGCTCTTAAGCTTAAAATTGACATTATCCGCCCGGACCTGTGACCGTAATTCAGTTTCACTATCTGGCCCTGAGGCTTAGGCCGGCGATAGCATCAGCTGCTCGTTCGTCATTACGTAAAAGAATTGAAAACAACAGCTGGGGTTGCTAACTTCCCCGCTCTGTAGCCGCCGTTGGTGCTTGGTGGCGTTAAGTGAATTTTAGTTTTTCGCTCAAATAAAAATATTTTAATTATTATTACATAATTTAAGCGTCAATAGTCACGGACATGATCAAATGCCATACACTTCACATACCGAAGCAATTTTCTCCGTGAACTTGGACGCTTTATAAACAATGTACGCTACTTTATTTTTTTTACGTCAACTCGGAAAATGGCTCAAACATGCAACATAGCCGTTTACATTGTTGCCTTCGCGCTACTGCAATCGAATTAGTTATGCGATTCTTTACACAATTTATTATTATTAACTATATACTATTTTTAAAATAAAAAAACATGAAAATATATCAAAACCCCTTACACACAATTTTTTGTTACGTTTCTATTGACTTTTTTCATATTTCCGTACTTCGTATTCTTTCCATTTTCATATCCCGAAATAAATGTACTTCTTCAACAGAACGTAGGAATAATAATTTTTTCCTGATAGTGTGATGTATCTTTTTAAAAATCGCCTATGAAATTTGGAAATCGGTTCATTACAAAAAAAGATATCGAGATTATGTTAGAAAAATGACGTTTTTGCCGTTCTTTTGCCACTTTTTGGTAGTCAATTGATGTTTTTGCCAAATAAACTTCAAACAAATTGGATTCGCTCCTCACCAGTCGCTTCCTTATTGAAAAAACGAAAAGATTTTATGTACTTACGAGCCCCATTATTGCTTTTACATCGATTTTACGTACGAGAGACGCGTGCGGTTATTACCAACCCCGCTCATGCGCTACAAGGTAGAAAAAAAGATACGTATATGTTCTAGGGTTAACAAACGTCGATTTTCAAAGGCAGGCTGTTAAGGTGTCACAAGGAGCGAAGAATTTCCAAGAAAAATATCATTCCGGTTAGTCGAAAGCATCTGTACCTATACGGCTGTATGACTGGCACGTTAAAAAATTTCACTTTGGTTCATTGATTCGCTCATTCATTCGGTAGAACGCAATCAAATTTCAAGCTGAAACATATTAACGTTAGTCAAGTCAGCCATCTGCGAATGCAATGCCGACGCGTCTTGGAGGCTTCAAAGATCGAAATTTCAAGTGCGTCGCAAATGTTGGCAGTCGATGGTACTTTTCGCGCAACATCGAGAATCAAAAGAACCTAAATCTTCAAGCAAAAGGATGTGCGTTTTTTATGATTGCAAAAATGAATCGAGAATCATCGAACTACCGATCTGATTTCCCTCTTCAAATCCCCAAAAATGACCGCAAGTTTTGGGCATGCAATTATTGTACCCGATATATTTTTGTTGAGAATGAATAAAAAAAACTAAAAAAAAAAAAAAAATGGCGTCATGTTCGTATAAATTTCGGCACGCTCAACGAGGTCGAACCGGTTATTTATACGAACTCTTTGTCGAGTTTCCTTTCCAAGTTGACTGAGTCCAACAATTGAGATAACTGGACGCGGAGAATCTGCGCGCACAAAGCGATATCTCGACTGACCTACTCTGCTAAGTGTCGCCGCGCGCGTGTTTCCTTACGTACGTGTAAGAGCCGAGGGGATATTTCTTCCGAGGGGCATGGGAGTGGGGAATTTTCTTCCCTGCTCGTGCCTTCTTCCCGTTGCGAAGTTGTATACGCCCTCTTCGAGGTACGGTTAAACGATATCCGTTACCGATCCTTCGGGATGCCTTTTTCTTCAGCGTGGTTTTAACGACGAGAACCGGCGACTTGCAAGCTTGACCCCCGTATGCTCTGCATGTCTCACGACGATAAAGGAAACCAATGGAAATAAACCGTAAGTAACTACACTGTAATAAATGTGTCGTAACTTCTGAATAAAATTATCTCGACGGAGAATGAACTCGTTATAGTTGGAAATTTATCGTCATATTTCGGGTAACGATGAGTGAAACATTACAGTAATTCAGTTTATCGCGAAAACATTTGAGAAGGCCTAGCTGGGAGATTGAAACTTTACATGTAAGTCGCTGGAAATCGGAGAAGTAGAGAAATCACTCTGTCTGCGAGTGTTTTCAGCTTTGTAAAACACAACGGGCGGTGATTGTAGTTGAAATTGTACAACAGCTTCACGAAAAATCAAAACCCCGGTGCTCTCTTTTAAACGGATAGGGCCATTAATATCGCAACTTCAAGTTTAACAGGGAAACTCGATACAATCCGTGGCAGAGCGTTTCACGCTGGTCTGCGAGTTTTACTTTTGAGAGAAGAGCTGCCTCTGTCGGGATAACATTACTATTCTTTTCAGCGAAATGGCTCAGTACTGAAAAAGAATTGACTAATATCTCCGTAGTCGAGGAAATCTCTTGTGATTCTGCGAGTGTCTTGACTCGAACGAAGAATGAAATGTTGAGTGTATGCCGTCGAAGCTTGCGGAATAAACGAGTAGCGGTTGACGTGCCCGCGTAGAATTAGCCAAAAATGGATAACAAATCTAACGAGATTTTAACGAGAGGATTACATGAGTCGGAGCGTAAGCGTGGACCATGAAATAACGTACACGTATAATGCATGTATGTATATCCATTAAAATACGCGCGGCTCTTCAGTCAGAATAAATTTTCTTCCGAACTAATCCCATTTAGGAGTTGAAACACTCTGCATCCGGTATGAAAAACGAAAGTAAAACAGAATCTGAAAAATAGGTTTCAACTTTCTGGGGTGGTCGGGTTTCCATCGCATCTTATTTTTCAGTCAAAGGCCCTCTGATACGTGCAGAATTTGATCCATATTCCGGATCACGAAGCGAGGCTCTCCCAAGAAAGAAAGATCCGACACAACGTCGGTGGATTCGCACCGTTCTTTTCGGATTTTGCAAAATTCGTTGAGCGACAAAAGCAGTCGAGATAAAACAGATTGATTCCACGATCTATAAACGAAATTCCGATGAAATATCAATAACTACTCACAACAGCGTTAAAAATTTTAAACTTTGACCAACATTTGAGCACGCAATTCCAAACGGTCAGCGCGAATATAAGGTTTAACATGATCAAAAGTGCAGCAGCCGGCAGTTTTGCGTACACGTAATTGCGTAATTCGCGACTGAGTGGCGTGATGCAAACGTATAAGCTTTGAAATTTGTCAACTCAGATATTATCTGGCTTTAGTAGTCCCAAAGCGCGTGAAGCGAAGCTGGAAAAAGTTTTTACGACGCAGAACTATTACACACAGTTATATATACATATACGATGAACTTTTTTTTCTCTCGCATTCCCAGGTCTCTACTTGAGAGTTCAGAAACTGTCCTAATTTTTTTATTCGGATTCTAAGGCCTGAACTTTATCTGAAAGATACCTATAAAGTATACCTACACGGCCGAAATTGTGCACGTAGATACAAGAAGTATGCGATGATTTAAAAATCTTCAGGGATTGCCAATTTGTTAGCGAACCCATCGACCTAGCGATTTTCTATTTATGCGTATATCTTAAAACCACCACAACTCGCGTGACAATATATTCTCTCGCAAGCTCTTTCCTCATACCTTTCATACGACTGATTGTGAGTTGACAACTGGTATACGTGGGAAGGTGGATTACTCACGTCACGCGTCAAGTGTAGACTTTCCGACTGATCTGTTTGTTTCCGATCTTGTTGAGTGCGCCCATTCTTCAACGACAGTACGGTAAGATAAACAGGTGAAAGAATTCTTGTACAATTTTACGTGAAAGTATCTTTTCCGCTCCCCATTGCACAACCTGCCACTCGCGACACTCGACGTAAATTGACTAGCATCGAATGTGTTGTACATATAGGAGATGATACACGTGTAAATGTAAACACTCTCGGCCGCAAAGTCACGACCGCTATTTGAGTGTATTATTGAGGCAAAGCGAGTAAGAAAATACCAAAGATTGTAACGCAGATCATGATTGGTGAAATAATTGATACGTAGGTAGTCAATTGTGTTGGTACGTGCTGTGAATACTCACGAACAACCAACTGAATAGGAAAAAATATACCAGAAGGATGATAAAAATCTTGCATATATTAAAACAATCTGTAGGACGTGCTCGGAGAATTTACTTAGTTATACGTAGTGTCGAATTTTTATAACTTCGGGCCAAAGCTGACAATGAGTGCCGGAGAAAGTTCACGACGAAAATCTTTTTGCACAAACTTTGTGCAGCGAACTTGTCGGATGCAGTATATCAATCGATTTGGAACACCTTCAGCTGAATATTTGACCAAGTTTAAGTGTTTCTCGTGGCAGGTGGATAAACTTTAGAATGCAACCAGAGAATGAAAAATCAATGAGCTTCCAAGTTCGATCGTTCTCGGCGACAGTTCCGAGATACGGTTCAACGTCCTGGGATTGAAATAGCACACTTGATGATCCAACTTAAATGTAGCGAATTGGAAAAAAGCAAGACGAAACGAGAGCCGGTATGAAATTTCTTCCAATCGCTGTATCTCGCCTAACGATAAGCATACATAAACTAGACAACGAGTAACGCTGCGGACGGACGTCCTAGCGTATTAAAAGAGTAAAATTCACCATGGGATTGTTTTGAGCCGCGTAAAATACTGCGCAAATTACACGCCAAGTACCGCGGATGGAGCTTTCCGGACAGCGAGGAGAGCAGAGGAACCATTTAAATAAAAAAAAAAAGAACAATAACAATACATATAATATATATTATACGTAATAACCAGAGGAAAATTTCCGACGTCGTTGATGAAGATACGTATGCGTAACGTCTCGCGCAATATCACGGGGACCGGAGAAAATGAAGCTCGTGTTTAATCTGACCCCGTAAAGTTGAAGTATTCCCATTTGTATAAAACTAACCAACGACGAGTGCGAGCGCGGATTATGCGGCTGAAAGTGATAAATCGAACCGGAACTGTACAAAACTGAGCTGATATAATTATCAACGCTAATGCGACCAAATGACAGGGATCTTGATTATCGCTCGAGAGAATCAGCGCCACGTTTTAAGCGGTTGAGAAGGTAAAATAATTCCGCACGCCGTATAGAAAAGCAGTCGATTTCCCTAAATCGTATATAATACTCGCCGATTTTCTCGCTGGTGAAATTCAGCAAAAATTTACATCTCCACTAGCTCGCCCAGTGGTGAATACGTTTCAATAGAGAACGTATACGTTCTCTGCTGTGAACCCGCAGCTGAACCGAGCTCTTGCGAAAAGCTTACAGGCAGCTCCCAAGACGATACTTGGAAAAAAGTTTGATGGGAACTGAAATTCGAAAACGTCTCTGCGAAGCGCCGAACAACCTACAAGTTTGGCCACTTTCGGTAGCCAGACAGCTTTCACGTGCTGAGCTGTTATATTCCACTGAAACTACGCGGAAAGACTTGTACGTGACCGGTCTGCATATCGTGCTGTACTCGTACCGCTTGTTATCCCAAATTCTTTTCGAATTTTTATCGTTTATAAAGAGGATAATAATGATAATAAAAAACGGCATAAAAATACCCTCAACGATATTGTCCAAGAAAGCGTAATACGTCGGTGCTTCGTAGGGACGGTCAGAGGCTATCCGCCCTCTGATCAATTCACCCGGCTGTTCAGCTCGTGTAATACAATCAAGTAGATTGTACAACGAGAGGTCAGTTTAAACCAACAAATTCCCCTGGACACAAGCATGCTGCGGAGCAAACACGACTCGCGCTGCACTTGAGCGATGGAACAACGCAAACAAATTTCTATCGCAAACGTAGAAAATGGACTGAAATATGCAAGCCGTTTTAAACGAAAATCGTTGAATCCATCCGGGTTTAAAATCTCTAAACTTTCTCGCGCAGCGGCTTTTATCGACGAATTATCTATTCACATCCACATAACCTTTCATCGTTACTCGAGGTGAGTAAAACTCACGGAAAATCACTTGCGGGACATTACGAATCAATGAATCATTAAACCTCCCAAATGCACGAGCATCTATCGATATCGTGCATGAAAAGGCATCGCGAACGAACAAAGCTCGCAGTTCTTCGCGCTTACTTTACTTACAAGATTTTTCGTCAAAGTGCTGGGCGTCAGCACTAAAGTTTCCCTCTGCCTTTTGATGAGCCTGCTTAACCTCTGAGTCCTCTGAGCGCAAGTCAGAAGTTCCCCGTTCTCGAGGCACTCTTCCGTCCTGACGAAGACCTGCATCTCGGTGCAAAAGTCGTCTTCGGATTGTTCGGTCGGCGGACTTTGCTTCGGTGTGACGGTGCTCAGTGGGACGGTTTTCGCTATCAACGTCTCGCTGCGGACGCTCCAGTTTGATCCTCCGTATTTTTTCAGATTCATCAGATCCCCGATGCTCCCCCGGACCTGAGTCGTAAGCTGGAGATTCGTTCTTGACAAGGCCGGCGAGTGGGGAACCGATTCGGAGCCCTTTTCCACCGACCTCACTATGTCCGGTAGCGTTTCCTTGTTCTGCAGTTTGTCAAGGTCCGAGAGAGACGAGCCTCGGCGCATCCCGTGCCTCGACTGAATGTGTTTTTCCCTCAGTAGTTTCTCCCGCTCCTTATGGACGCTCTTCGACGATATGGAAGAGCGCATAGCGAAGAACCCGGCCTTCAAAGGGAAGAGCAGGGCCCACTCGGTTGACCTATCTTTACTATCCATTCTTATATTGAGTGACGTTCTCTCTGTTTCAAAGGACGGTAAGCCCGACCTCTTCCGGCACGTCACTCGTTTCCACCACCGCGAGTAATAACCAAAGTTATTCCATCCTGATAAATTCAAGTCATTCCGTCAGCCGTCTTCCGTCAAAACACTTCAACTCGTTATTATTATAATTACGGTTGGACGATTTAATATTATCTTTGAGAATTTCAGCGGGAATAATTTTCTGCGCTTATTATATAACAGCTTAATTGTTCGTTAAAACCGTTCTTCAAGTCCCGCGTAATTAAACACATGAATAATTGTCAGGCGAAATGCGAAACATTCAACGGAATTTCAACAGTCCGTTGAACTGCCCGCGGCTATTGTACGCTGAAAGGGTTAATATTTCGCGGTAAAACGTACGCTCGTTGTCTTGCCGCTGTCGTATTGTTTATCGCACTGATAACTCACGTCCGGTTGCCTGGCGTGACACATTTCCGGTCCGATTCAAACTCCTCCCCCCGACATCCGAGTGCCCCGACACTATTCAAATCGTAAATCCGTGCTCCAACCATTCTGGTTCGGTCCTTTTTTGCCGTTGCTAATCGGAAAACAAGCGATTATCCTTATCATAACGTTAGCGTCCGTTTTTTGGTCGTTTTATGACCGACTGATCACAGCTTTAGCACCCGCGGATTGATCGAAAAATGTGAAAGGTCCGATTTTTTTATAAGAAAACTGCAGGAAACTGAAAGCTCTGTCCAAGTATGCCACCACATTCCCTTGTATCAGCCCGTTGTCAGCGCCCTCGGTTTTCTTCGTCCACATTTGACGATGCCTGGCTAGGCAATGCGAATCTGCTCTAGGTAGGCGATCCTCTGACGGAGACCTCTCACAGAGCTTTTCACTTAAGTTAACACAACCACCCTTGACGATTTACCCCCTGATCACCAGGGGTCTTCGTTACTAACACTTCCGTCTGATATAAGCTAATAACGATCGATAAATAGATTTTACTTTCAGCCTTTCTGCACGCAGGGGATAAAAAGAGAAAGCGAGAAAAAGGGTGAAAGAGAGAGAGAGAGAAAGAGAGAGAGAGAGAGAGAGAGAGAGAGAGAGAGAGAGAGAGAGAGAGAGAGAGAGAGAGAGAGACAAGGTTAGTTAATATCACAACGCGGAGGTAAACGGACGTACGTAATGAAACTCTGGAGAGAAAAAGTTGTAGAAATTTTTTTTCTTTCACTTTCACGAGCAACGGGGTAAGTATTACGCTCCTCGCGGTAATCAAGTCGAAAATAAACTCGGGCCTGAAAAGTTTATTAAATTAAAACGTATGAGCGTTGGGGTTTTATTTTACGTCTTCGGTTAGTTAGGGCGCCGCGCCGAGTTCTCGACTCCGTACAAGGTATAAAAGGGTGTCAAAGTAACTTTGAAACGGACACAGACAAAAGGCGCATATACACCGAGTTCGGATTTTCCGAGGAAAAACGGAACCTAATAACCTCGTCCCTCACTCCCTCGGGTAGACCTTGTCCCACGCGTGTATCTACGACCTTTACGTCGACCTTGTTCCCGGCTTGTCACACAAAATCACCCTCTGAACTCCCAGGGCGGATACCATCGAGAGTAGCACTCGTCGAGGGAGCTGGAAACTCTCGCAGTGCGTTCAAAAGTACGGGGGTGGCACTTATCGGGATAAATTAGTTCGCTTTTCGCTAACTTATCGTCACTTTATCCCTACTGCGGCGAAGGGTGGAGGAAATCCGTTCGCGGCGAGCACCAATTACCTACTGAACGTTATGGACAGGTGCATTTAAACTGATATGACGAATGACTGGCGTGGGAGTCCTGGCCTTGTCTCTAAGGTGATATCGCGGCCTATCCGACTGCTTGTTATACGGGCTGCTTATTGTTGCATACTGAACACGTTTGGCCTACATTGATTGTCAGCATTCTGTACAAGCGTCATGTAGATTCACCGAACCTGTCTCAAGTTCACGCCTACTACCTTTCAATTGCTGTGCGCTCGGATTTTCCGCAATTCAATTTCTTCGTGTGGTATCCGTTTTTCATAATAACTGCGAGCAAATAGAGGAAAAATATTCATCAGGAAATTGAAAACTGCGCAGTTTTGGGATTCGATCAAATCGAATTCGTCTCGCTCGCACGCAATACGGTCACAGCCTTTTAATATCGAATTAAACTCCCGTGTAACGCGTTTGTTGTGTATCAATTTCTTTCCCGCGTTCCAGAACGTTTCCATTTTTCAGTCTGATTATTTCCACCCGCGATATTTCACTCCCGTAACAAATTTTGCATATCACAGTGTTGTTCGGTACCTACGCTATATCGTACACAACAGTCACGTAATGCAACCCACAAAACGGGCAAATTCGCGTTTACTTCAACCGGCGACATAACAGAAATATGTAAAGTTTATTGGAATTTAATCATCCTCGGGTATTTGTTGATCGGTGGATTATACACGCGTGACACGAATGAATATTAACGATGCAGCATGCTAATGAATGGTGGAAAAAAACCTGCCAGACGCATATTTTTGCGTTATCTAGATACTGTGTAGTTATAGAAGCGGGTACACTGGAAATATTCCAGTCTTCCTGTCGACAATTTATTAAAAGGGAAAGCCATCATTATATGGTCGATATCGCGATCAGTTGGAAACTGCTTTGGGTAAACGCTCGCTTAATTTATTTGCCACTTTGTACGCCCTATAAATAAGATAAGGATAAAATTCGCGGAGCGGTTGGTTAATCAGCTGATGTTCCTAAAACTGCCGTGTATTGAGCTTGGCAAAAGACTAGTTGTTTAGTTTTACCTGATTAAATAATCGATTGGCCAATGTTCGGAGGGTACTCAGATGCAATTTGAGGAATTACGGCACGTATTTCGACTCCAAGGTTGACGTAATTCGTCAATCTATCGGGACAATAATGCAGAGCAAACAGCGGCACACATGGACGTTAATGGAACGATCGTGTAGGCCACGTTAATCAGAAGCAAACAATGCGAGGCTCCGAAGTGCTCGACGCCAATCTCAGCTGCATTTCAAGTGCGACAATGTGTTCGGACACCTCGGAAGTTCGGATAGTCAGGAACAGGATATTTCAGGAAATTAATTGCAAATTTGATCCGCCACCGCGCTGTCCAGACGGTTAAAAGTGCGCGAGTATTCTCAAGCTCAGACTTATTATCGGTTCCAGTGAAATGCGTATCAGATGCGAGAAGCCCTTGTTACAGAAGGTCAAGTTTCTCACCTCAGATATCGGATTAACTCGCTCTTTTGCCGTCAATCAAATATTCGCGTTACACGGGCGAAAATGAAACTTCGCTTCGCTGTGGCCAAGAGGAATCGAGTCCTCCGATTCTTACGAGTGTCAAATAAATACACCCGTCCGTAAGGAAGGACAATGATGAAAGTTTTCCCACCACCATAAATTCGAGCAGTCCAAGTTCTCTCGATACACGAAGCCATTCGGGAATTCTCCGCCTTGAATAAGTGCCGGCGAATATTCGGAAAAGTAAAAAAAAAAACCAATAGATCGAATCGACGAATAATTCCAGATTCAGTTTTGTGAGAAAATCGAGTTTCAATACTAGTTTAGAACGTGGCTGACACTGGTCGGTGATCCATCATAAAATTTCTCACCAGTTTATACCCGATGAACGAATTTTATCGCGAGTAAAATGTTGTCCAGTGGATCCATTCAACTCCACAATGGCCTTGGCTGGCGTAGGTGACTAATATGTTTGACAATGTCATTCTCTTTTCCCGAAGGATCGTATAATAGAATGCGGGTCGTAAGTCGAGTCATGGACAAAATCTGAGGTTAGTGGCACGCGATATTAGTGAAGCGAAGAAAAAAAAAGATGAAAAAATTTGTCGCATCTCCAAACGTTACGAGTGTACTAGACTCAGAATTATGGAACGCGAATTTGGGGTTGAGAAGGGATGTTATCAGCTCCAAGAAGTTAGTTTATGACAGGGGTTAACCGTCTCCCACTCCTGTTACTCTAAAGAGGTCCTTTAAGTTATTGTCTTCACCGAGTTCTACGATGACAGATGGTATTTTCGGTAGGACGGATTAGTCAGAAATGTGGCTTTGAATAGAATTTATGCGTTGAAAGATTACTGGAGAACGCAGTGTGTGCTGAAAAAATAAAACGTAAAGCTCGGTTCGAGTAGGCGTGGCAGTCATGTAAAATCGTATATCACGATATTTAGTTGAGGAAATGAACCAGCGTGCGAAAGCTAGTTTAATAACGATAGGCAATGTGACACTAAGCCTCGCCAGGAAAGTAGAGCTCTTCTAAAAAAAGTTATTAACTTACCCCCTGACAGTTAATCGGAAAACCTTGAAGTGGTCATTGAAGAGAGACGGACGGTGGTGAACATAATAAACGACTCATGGGAGCTCTAATTTTAGCAACTCAATTCAGACCTCAAAAGTTAACCCTGCTCAGTTAACGACCATAGGTATGTGCATGCTGGTGAACACGATTTTCCCTACACTCTATAGTCATACCAGCTAGTTTAATAATCATCAAGCTACTAAAAACTCCCTTGAAAACGAGAAAGCTTGATTAGTTAATTCGCGACAAACTTCTCTACAGCGTGCAACGTGTAAACAACGAGAGAGGTGGCTTCCTTCTTCTGTATATATATTTTAATCCTGCTGTCAGTAGGTATTCGAATGGGAATTGTTTTGCAAATATAAGTTTCATTTCGATAATATTAACTTAACAATCAGTTAATGGAGACACATGAAGATTAAGATAGATTTTTAGATTACAGTGGGGACTTCATAATATGATTTAGAACTCTTCAAATGTTTTTTCTTTAATCACATTCAGATAAGGAATGTCGCGATGAACGCAATTCCGGAACTTCATGAAACCTAATTTTACAATTGAGAATCAGAGAAATCCTTAACGTTTCCAACACCACCATTGTAGGCACAGTTTAAGTGGTTGCAATGACTATGATTGTTGTTTCGAAACAGAAAGCTTATTGTTTGACAACCTTCAGTCGAGATTTAAACCTCTAAAACGCTTGTGACAGTTTTGTTTTTGCAGTTGCTACCAATATTTTTAAGATATAGAAAATTTGGTTCTTAACAGATATCTTCCATCTAAATCGTGGTCAACAGCCAGTCGTACTAATTGTAAAAGTAACTTAAGTGAAAAAACAACTCACGTTTAACTGCATGATGATCTTATTGTAGGCCCAGTGCCATCTCTGCTTCGGTGTCATCTCCGTGCGTTCTTTCAGTTGAGTCGGTACAGGAACAGATCCTACCAGATCAAGGAGTTCTTCGTCCGCAGGTGGTTCTGGTGGACTTCTCGGAGGTGTATCCATCTGCACGCTCTCGTCTAAGGACGCTTGTTTGATCACGCTCCCTGCGTAAAAATCATTGAGGTATTAAATAACATTTCTTGATATCCACATCTTTCTTTACAATAAAGTCGTTCTTCATTTGTGTCAGTCGTTGAATCGACCATTTTGTTTTCGATAATTTAAACGTCAAATTCAAAATCAACGAGGTCTGCAACCTTTGAGACTGAATCTCATTGACGAAAAACAAAAAACTTTGGAAGTTGGAGATCATGATATGAAAGACATCTAAATTTCAACATTGCGAAGTTTTTGATTCGATCGACAATTGAATGAAATAAGGCAAACCTTGAGGACTGATGGAGTGTGATGTGGGTGGCGTCCCCTTATAGGGTTCGACCAAAGAGTTTTCCCTAGACCCTCGAATCATGGCTTCTTCTCCACGTTGATACCTGTTAGTACAACAATCGATATATGAGACTTTTACAAAAATATTGTGCAACTAAAAAGCTCGTGAAGAATTTCTGGCAAATATAAGTCCGGATTCAATGACATAAACAAAACTTAGACCAATTGGTACGTAGACAAATATAGCAATTACCTTTCAAGAGTTTCGTCTCTCATTTTGTACTCTCCGTTTACAGTGTTGCTAAGAACAATATCGGTGTCCTCCATAGAGTCCTGTTGTTTAAAATACCCTCTCTGATAGCTTTCGGCCCTGGATATGGGCTGAGGCGCGTTGAAATTTTGGGCGTATGATCCACCCCTGGACAATTCCCTCTGTTGATACGAATCGGTCCTGTTGAGCGGGGGTTTGAACCCGTCTTGAGTGTGGATAGATCCGTAAGAATCCCTCCTCACCGACTGTGCGTAAGAGTCCTTCCTGGATAAATTATCATAGGAATCATCCCTCGACATGTGATCTGTCGCGTAAGGTTCGCCTCTAGTTAATTTTGGCTTCTGTTGGGAATGAACGGAGGGCTGACTGCTGATACTTTGATGGGAAAGCTGCGAGTCTTTTCTCCGGGGTTCACTTGGAACAACGTCCTGATACTCATCCTCCATTATTTCCGTCTGATACGAATCGGTTCTTGTCAACCTTTTTCCGTTCGTCGTTATCGCCGACCCGTTGTGAACAACCGCCGACGTCGTAACGACCGCCACATTTGCTTGACTGCCCACCACCACGTGGTTGGCTGACGTGAGTCCCGACACTGAGATTTGGCCTTGACGCTGCCCTTGAGGTGAGTCGACCAGCGTGGCCGCCGTAGGACTCGATTCTCCGGCTGTCGAGTACTCGGAAAACCCTCTTCTGGTCTGGCTGCTGGCAATGGAGCTGACCGCGGTCTCGAAGGACTCTTTCAGTTCGTCGTCTCTGGACTCAAGAGAGTCGGTGTTCTGCTGTTGAAGAGGATTCGCTTCTCGCTTACCGAGCTTCTTTTTCCTCGACAAGCCCAACGGCGAAATCACCTGATTGTCCTGAGAGGGGTAAAAGTATTCCGACTCGCTCGAAGGGTAACCGTTCAGCCTGGTCTGGCCTCGCGGGGTCGTGACGGAAAGTTCCGGCACTTCGCTCTGCCGCCTTTCTATATCCGCCATCTCGCCTTCCTTGTACTTCTCGAAAGATTCTTGATACGACTCCTGGTACGAATCGTCGTACTGCTCGGTGTAGTCTTGATCCTGGTACTGGTGCTGGTAATCATCTTTGTAGTCACCCTGACCCTCGTTTACATATGCCTCTTTGTACGCCGTGTATTGGTCCTGGTACATATCCTGCTGCTTGTAGGACTCGTCGTACTGCGCCTGAGAAACCGGGACCGGTTCTTGACCGAAATCTTCCTGGTACCCATCGCCATACGCCCCCGACGTCGGAACGACATATTGGTCCGCATATTTGTCCTGGTAATTCTCTTCAGTCGGCTGATCGTAAGGCTTCTGATATATCGCAGGATCATAAGCCTCCGTGACGTTGTTTTGATCGAAGCTGTCCTGGTAGTTTCCCTGGGCCAGACTCGTCTGCTCGTAATTCACGGAAGCGGGAACGTTGTACTGCGAGTCGTAGTGACCGGGATACTGCTCCTGATAATTATCAGGCGTTTGTTGGTACCCTGTATCTTTGTATGACGTCGAGTCCATCGCGTTTTCGACGACCCCAGGTTCCACGTACTCGTCGTTGGTCCGTCCTTGCGACGTTTGGTAAGGATCGAGCACGGCCTTTCCATAATTGTCGTGAGTCGTTTGGTCGTAGGGGTCTTGATAAGGCTCCTGGTAGCCTACCGCCTTGCTTTGCTCGTACGCTTGCTGTGCGTTGTAGGTCGGTTCCTCGTAAGGTCCGTCTTGTAACCTGCTCTGATCGTACTCCTTGGGATACTGACCTATCGCCTGATTGTAAATTCCCTGGTCTTGTACGGCCGCGTCGTTGTACGCTTCTGCCGAGTAGTCGGTGGTGTAAGTTTGGGTGTATGGTTGCTGATACGAAGAGTCCTTGAGCCCGAGATACGCCTCACCGTAAACATTTTCCGTGTACGTATCCTGCGGCAGGTTGTCCTGGCTCTGGTACGCGTAGTTGTAATCCTCGTTGTAATCAGACTTGTAGTATCCCTCCTCGGACGGTGTTCTAGTCCTGGGCAGCTGTCTCCCCGGGGTCGTTGGAAGTGAGGCAGGTTTCTTACCGACTAAAATGCTACTCGGTTTCGTTGGAGTTGGGGGTAACTTTTTGCCGGTGCCTTCCTGTCGCGACATCGGCCTACGCTGGGGTTGAAGGGTTTTTCGACGCCGTGACGTTGGTCCACTATACAAAAAAAACACCTTAATTAAATGCGTGGGTGGTGGTTAAAGCGATGGTGGCGATGCCGGTGGTCGTGTGCCGGTGACGGATAAACCTATCTAATAATCGACTATCTAACGACCACCCATTTCAGTTAAGTTACGAACTGACATTTATCGCTGCGATAACATATTCTTAAATAATGGGTATCGTGAACTCTAATTTTGGTTACATCATTTTGATTTTATTATA
This sequence comes from Neodiprion lecontei, assembly GCF_021901455.1. Lineage (NCBI taxonomy): Eukaryota > Metazoa > Arthropoda > Insecta > Hymenoptera > Diprionidae > Neodiprion > Neodiprion lecontei. The sequence goes on from NC_060265.1 coordinate 23,989,059, forward strand.
ACGCACATCCGTGCAACTTGAGTCTAGTGATTACATCGATTGCTTGGAAAAAATGAACAGTTTCGCTTCTCGTGTAGAATATACCCATGCTCTTAACCAATTCCGGATTATGCGGTATATCGACCGGAATATTAACTCGCGACGAAATTATCACCGCGTTTTATGAGTAAGCTAAAAATTTCCAAGCCCTGATTGTATCCTGAGTATACAGGAAGATTTGGAACTTCTTCAACCAGAGCTCAACCCTTCAAATTTAGGGAACAGCGATAGTAATCCCTCTCAGAAATATAGAGAGCCGCGGTTGATGCTATAATCGGATTGTTGGCAATAATTTTCAAAACTAAGAAGCTTACGCGTCCCCTTAACTTTTATCCTGGTTCGTGCCTGCGCCATTTTGAGCTGAGTGCTATTTCAGTTTTACTGAAATAACTATTTTCTATTTTTTACTACATGTATCTGTGAAACGAATGAGCTTAATTATAAATACAAAAGCTATAACACAGTAAATTTTTTTCTCATATATTCGAACGAACTTCAACTTTGCATCTGCGATGCTAGATCATATTTCAAGTAATCCAGTAAAACAATGTTGAATAGTTGATTAAAAATTAATATTCTCAGATGCTTTAATATTATTTCTTTCCTTGTAGCTCTTTTTTCTTCCTATCCCCACACGACGTGGCACGATACTTGAATACTTGCTCATGCGTACAAATCGTGTGTATACAAATTATCGAGTAGTTTACATTTGGCTGAACAGACAACGACGAGGCTGGTCGATCTTACTCGTCAGTCAAAGTAAAAGAGGGAGCTTTTGCATTATAAGCAATCGCAAACTTTATGACGTCCTTATAGACAGAGCTTATAAACATGGATCGAGCTACAAAATTCCAAGTTATGTCGAGCATCTGTTGAGAAATTTCTTTACAAATCATACAGATCTCTACACTTTTAGTAAAAAAAAAATATCACTAGTGATAAATAGATATTCAAGTAGTGCAACGAAAGTTTGGTCCGACGGTTTAAGAATCGTGCAATTAAAACCAGCAAGAAACCGATTATGATGCTGAATCTGACGTCGCAATCAACGCCTTATTGTTAGATAAAACCTTTTTCTTCGAATTACCTATAATCCATTTCCTCCGAGTCATAACTGCGTTGTCTGGTGACCGCTGGCCTATATTCCGGCCTATGGATTCCAATGCTAGACGCAGGTCTCTGAGGAAGATTTTTTCTACGGTTACGAAAATTTTCATAAGGAGTGCTACCGTGTGGGTACCACTTCCCCCCGCTATCCCACTGTCTGTCCTCCTCGTCTTGGCCGTATCTGAAATTTCGATTGACGCAGTTATCCATCAGTAAGGCGAATATATAACAGTTGCGATGAGATGAAATTTATGGTTGCATGTAACTAGATGCTCTATATTTTAGTCATGTAATTAGTACCCACGACCGTTATGCCAGTTTCCAAATGCAATTATGCGCTGGATTGAGCTGTTCGATTTATCACTTTTTTCTGATTCCTTTATTTTTAGAGGTGCGGATCAAGGTCGACTGGAAGCGAATAACGATATTGGGCGCATGAAATTTGAACTATTGGCAGCGTTCCAGTGTTCGGTACTTTCAATTTCGTCGAAATGATTTTATTTTTACTGTACTAACGATATCACGGGATCTTTGTCTGAATGCAAAACTTTGTTGCGTCATTGGAAAGGAGAAAAACTTTCTGGAACCACGAGGCTGAGGACACTTCCAACTTCTGAGACGTCAATATCTCTCCGAACGAGTGTGGAGAGATACGAAGGAGTCAGGGTACAAAAGGTTAGTTAAAATCATAAAAAATTCTATTAGCCATAACGCAGAAAGGCTAATTAATCCATGTATTTAGCACAGGGCACTAACTGCTTGAGAAAAGTCTTGGCTCGAGGTTATCAGTCGTTCAAATTCCACTAGAAATTGGTTCGACATGCAGCGAGGTTCAATAATCAATTTTATCTGAGAAATAATCTGTAACTCACCTCTCGTCCTGGTAGGCGTATCCTGTTACGGGGTCGTAATACTCGTTATAACTGATGTCCGTGAAGCTTTCGGGGTACGTTGCGCTCAGCTTTCTCGTCCTGGCGTCCGTCGTCGCGTCCGGATGCTGGTTGTTCAAGTACGAATCTTGAGGGTAGTGCGAATGCTCGTCGTACAAAGTCGTCTGTCGTTCCAGCGACGGCCTCCGTTGGGATCCGGAGTAAAGAGCGTCTGGAAAAATTAAATACAATCGATTCCTTGCACCGTGAGGATTGTTCATTTTTGTATCAACCTATTCTTCGAAGTACGAAGGAATGCCTCAGAAATGGCAATTCACAACTCCGGGAAATTTCGGACCGAACTTAATATCTGATCTGTAGTTTCCCGAGAGTTTGGAAAAGCACTCGGTGTCGTAAGAAAAAATTACTGCCGTCCCGGGAAATTTCGGCTTTATATACGTATATTATAATTCTAAGGAGCTCTAAGGAGCTGTAGGGAGCCGGAGAGGGAACGTCGATTGATTTATTTCTGAAAGTACCTCTCTTTTTCGAGGCTGTATTCGTCGTCGTCGTGCTCGTGAGAAAATCCAATTCGCTGAAAATACTGCCTTCTCCCTTGGTCCGCGTGCCATGGTAGTCTTGGTAACCTTCGCTGTACCACCCGTCCTGGCTGAAACGAGAATGAGGATGAAAAATTTCCCCCACCAAGTAAATCACTTTCGAAACATGATAATGAATGTTAAATGACCATAATTACTATAATCAGCGATGAAACATTTGCCGTCTATTCTTCAGGCTACATTCAACGATTCATATTGTAATCAATATATATACGTGAAGGTGATTCAAGCCAGTGTTACTAGTATAACTATGTGACTACGGATGCGATATGTAATGAGTAACATGTCGGTCAAATCGTAATGACCCCTCTTTGAATTTCTTCAACACCTTGGGCTGACCGATGTGATGTATAACGGTGATATTAGAAATGAAAAAATGCGATGTAGTGACGACTAAAGTTGTATGTGTTTGAAAGTTTCCAGCTGCGACTATTCGAAGTGAGTATCATATGAAAATTTGTGATTCAAGAAAGTGAAAATGTTCAGCTATTTTTTACTTGGCCAGTCTCATACCTGTCGTCCTGGTCCCACGTGTGCTTCCGCCGTCTGTTCCATGAAAAATATGAGTACCGTGTCAGAAGAACGGAAAAAAAACATAAAAACAAAAACAATCAAATTAAGATTCAAGCTAAATTAAAATCTCTGCTCAAATTTCATTACCATAATGCCTATAGTATTTTCTTGGTAATTAAATCTTTTGAAGAAAGCTTCTGTATAGTATAACATCATGTTTGCACAATCATTTCCTTATAAGACCTACGTGTAGTGGTGTACTTATGTACGTTACCTGCTCAAATAACATTTACACGTAACTCAAGGAGACGTAGAACAAGAAAGAGAATGAGAAAACATCTACAAATGTTTCAAAGATATGATTGTTGCAGCCTCTTGTGCCGCAGCCTGTACGATTTACGAACATTCATAATACATTTCTACGTTCGAATGCGATCTCTTACAATTTCGACACACACACGTACTTCATGCTGTTGCGCTGCTATTAACGTCTGATCGTTTTACACCGAGTCTGCTCGACTTTGTATAAACTTAATTTTCATCGTGGCAAAGTCCTGGGTCTCAACTGGCTGCACAAATAGATGCAACGCAAATTATTTGAAATCGATATTACGATGCTATTGCACTATGTCAATACTCCACAATATCGAACCGGGCACAGTGCATATTGTAGTCAGTTTAGCCACGGAACTCGGCCAGCAATCCATGCTCTTTGCAATGCAGAAATTCTGTATCAGTAATATAATACACGAGCTGCTATATCATCGTCAAACATTAACGGTGAGCTGGCACTAAAGTTTTCTATCATACCCTACATTACGTACGTGTATTCTACAATACCGAAACGACAGTTATTCCGGCAAAATCATCACCGATCGCTACCTCAGGCTGTTGTCTGATTGAAACGACTAGCTACTAAGTGCGAAGGCTATGCCGGTACGAGTATCAAACTAATTGCGGTATTCCTTGTTTCAGACTTCTCGCTGGTAGAGTTACGAGGAGAGTGGGCAACGTTACCTTCTCCTGCGAGGGAGAAGACGACGCCATCCAGCTATTAGAAATCAAGGAACATCTCTGACTAGCGAGAGACTCTGTACTACATCCACAACTAAGTCAAGTATTCGTCGAGATTCTAAATAATTAACACTTGAATCATAGAGACAGGTTTGAGGAGTTTCGAAGACAAGAAAGAGTCTCGCTCGCTCCTCAAGAATAGGTCTCCCAGTCCCGGTTCTTTCGTCTTGTTATTTTTCCTTCTAAACTCCGTCGAGAAGAGCACACGTTAAAAGAAACTGACTCTTTGTCGAGGTTCACGTTTTATCAGTCCTTCGTTGGCCTAGAATCCAGGGCTTATACGACTAGGGGGTATTACGAGACTGCCTGCTCGAGTGTCCACTTGTACGTCGAGTGAGATGGTCGTTCGAAACATAGACTCCAACTCGACGACAGCCAGGAAAATAGATTAGATTTTAATGGCTTTTGCAACGGTGAATTAAACGCAAAGCGTTACATTTTATGAACTCTCAATACCTGCAGCTCGTTACGTGAAATGGTAGGTGAACTTTTATCAAGGAATAATCCACGGGTAATAAAAACGTTTTACAGAATAAATTTACACCTTTCGAATAATACGACTCAAGTGTCCACTACTTTTCGTCATCGTTTCGGAAAAATATTTTTCGCACCATGGGCGTAATACTTTACGCCCTTGGTACGAAAATAGCTATCACATATTTCTTACACCACACAGAGTCTCTCGGCACATCATCGTCGAAAAATCCCTTCCAGTCAGAGACGCTACATTCAATCGTTAAATCAATTACTTTTAAATTTCACGTTGGCTCTGGTGCAAACATCGCAAACAAAGTGATCGGGCGTTACCTGGATTCCTTGTAGTGTCGCGGCCTGCTGTTGTAAAACAAAGGCTCGGAACTTTCGCCGACATGAGAGGTGGTGTACCTCCCGGAACGCCCCTCTTCGGGATAGGGTTCATCGTACCTTGGACTGTGTCCTCGACCACCGTACCCACCGTAACTTCCAGCTGTCAGTCGACCGCCAACCGTAGCTGGAATCTGAGGGGAGTAAAGCCTCTGTTAACCAGGAACTGAGCTTCGCTCCTATTAACCAATTTAATACACTATATACTTGTCATTCTCAATTATTAACCTCGTTAATGTATCGTTTAACTTCCGAGTCGACGGAAGCTTGCCTGTTACAGGACTAATTTAATCACGCATTGATATCCTCAAATTGTACCTTTCGCGGTAAGTATGCACACCGTATTATTACCGAGCCTGGCAAAATTACCGAACAATTCGAATAAAATTAAAACGAGTTTAGCATCGTCAAGTGTTTCACTTGTTCAAGTAAAGTCATATATCAATTTACGTGGACCGGACTGGTGTGTAAAATTTCGAGCTCAGGTTTTAAATTCAACACCGCATTACCATTTCCAGTGCACATCGTAAAGCGAATTAGAAAAAATAATAACGTACAAGTGCAGCAGACCTGCGCGATAATAACAACGGTGGCAATATTCAATTGAATGTAAAGTTATTTAGGGAGCTAATGCAGTCCTCGTTGAGCCGCACACACATAGCGAACGGAGAACTAGCGAATTTCTACAAGAGCCGCGGGCAAACTAATTGCAATACCGTGCAGCGTAGCAGTAAAATGGATGGATTAACAGATTCAACGAGGCAAGAGAATTCTGTACCTGTAATCGCACGGCAGTCGTACGCTGCCGACTTTTGACCGTTATACGTTAACCACTTTGTTTTTAATTGAAATTGATCGAATACAAACTACCAGCTGTTAACACGCGGTTATTCGCAAAGCTGCGTTCACGAGGCGAGCACCAAAAGCAGCAAATCCCCCCTTAACCGATCGATAGATCGCTGCTGCGCCTCTTTGACACTCGCCTTTTTACCCAAGCTTATAAGCTCCCTAGGCGACAGAAATAACACGTTCGCCACGTGGATGATACGCGGTCCGCCGAATGCACAGATCGATACCGAGTCAATCCAATCAATTGGCCCAACGTTATTTCCACACTGCAGTGCTGCAATTTGGCTCGCGGGCTTATCTTTCGGAACGTTTTACACCTGACGTGTGCCACGGACGTTATACGGATGTGTGGGTTCACCTGCGTACGTGTGACTAACGGTGGTCTTTAAAGTGGTGGGAAAAATGTGCACAACTCAACCTGATGATCGTCCCTCTCGTAGCTATTTTCCCTCGATGTTTCCAACGATCGCTGCGGAGTGGCCAGTTGGTTTGCAGCGGTGCGAAACTGGGAGGCGGAGCTATTCGCGCCCTGGCCACCGACCGGGTAGTTTAAATCCGACGTGTAGTCCGAGTCCTCGGAGTACCCAGCTGAAATTAATCAGTCCAATTTAACACGATATTAACGGGTCAAGACCCGCTGGTTTGCGGGGACGTGGCGTACTAGTTGAGGTGAATACTGGAGGTGTAAAGGAGTTCCCAACTGCAAAGGCTGTGCTTTTATTATACGCCAAGCCTTACCGCAGCTTCTAGCTACCCGCGACAATACTTTTACTCGAGTAAACTTCAAGTAAAACAAGCAAAGAAAGCTTGAAGACTCTTTTCAAAGTCCCGCGAGTCAAAGTGTAATGTTCTAGGGCAAAAACTTCCTCGGTTTCTCTATGAAAATTATCTATTAATCTTGATACCATCTGAAAGAAGCGCTGTTTAAATGCTCATTGTATTTAAAATTCCTCAGTCACTTTCTATGCGAATCTGTAAATCAGACGCTAATGATTCGACGTGTCTGACTGTATATACGCAAAGCAAAATCGAAGAAATTCATTAGTGCGTCGGAGTTCTTGCTCAAATGGTTATTTCTCAGCAGAGCTTTGTTTCATCTGCGCTTTTCGGAGAAGCAAAAAATTGTCGTTTGTTCTACCGAAGATGATACAAGTCTCGATGCAAAGTCGGTGTCGAGGAAATCAAATAGTTTACAAAACGCGACCCACGTCAAACGAGAGGATTAAACGCAGATGACGCGATCCTCTCATCTCCGAACGACGTGTTAGACAGGTGAATTTTGATCCATCCCTGTCAACCGACCTCCCTACGCTTCGAAGACAAATTAGCAGTCCCTGATTGGCGGCGGACCACCCTTACACGTCTCTATCCGCCAATTAGAGCTTTACAGTTCGGTTCCCACGTCCGTTAAGCTCGACGTAGAGACGTGGCGCAGTAGGTACGCTCAGCATCGAGTCAGCCACGCCGCGCTGCAGCCTGACCTAACACGAGTTTTGACTACTGTACAAGAGTTTCGCAGAGACGGGGAATGGCGGGGGCCGCGTTTATTATTCCGAGTAGAGGTCCTTGCTCATGCCGGGTCGCTCGATGTTTGTTCATTCGAGGCTCGCAGGGGCGGGAAGGCTGTTCTCCATCTTCCTGGTAAAATTAGCCCTCAGCTAAGTGCGTCAACTCGGTACCCATCCTGATTGACACTTAAACAATTTACCCTTGCGATGGTACCGAGCCAGCCCCTATTGTTAACCGAGGGACGGTTTACTCCGGCAAGATTACAATATAAACTAACGATTAATGCCACTATCTTCGCGGTCCGAGTCATTGACTCCGAAAGCGTTACGCTCGCGGAGATGTAACAGACGACCGCGATTTCCTCGAGGAATGGGACATAGCTTGTGGGATTTCGGGAATTTATTACCAGTCGATAGGTGGGTGTATACTCACATGCGGACGAAGATGCGTGGGATTATCGGTTAGCTTTGGCTTCCACATTGTAAGATACAGTGGCAGATAGTTTGGGGCGATTGCTGATTGTTCCGATGAAATATGTGTATACATATATATGAGAGATATTGTACGTAGGATAAAAGAAATGATCACCCATCGTCACGCTACTCAGCAACGGTTCGTGATAGAGAGGGAATTCGGTAGTTTTTCATTACATAACACTCGGAGTATAATTCATACCTGCGGAGCAAGGAAATGCCGTTTGAACACGTCAAATCGATATCGCGCAGTGATTAATGAAACAGTCGCGGCACTTGATCGTTTCCAAGACGATACTTTCGTGCCAATGTATTTTTATACTATTGTACACTCGATATAAGAGTCGAGCTGAACTTGTGTTGCTGTATAATTCGCTCGGCGACGAATCGTATAAAAGAAACTTATGTCGGCTTCGCATTATACTTATCAAGAGCTTTATACTGAAAACGGATATTAACGCTTCCAGACGTCTCGTACCACCGGGTAAAGAGGATCTAAAGATAGTGAGGATCCGAAGAGCGCAACTCGTGGCTATAAACAGCCCACGAGACTTCACCTTAGGCTGCTAAAATTCAAAATTAACCCAGTCAAAGCAAACTCAACATTATACCCAAGCTTTACGTCGTTGCAAGATAAATTTGCCGGGCAGCCCTGCGGTTCCAGATTTTCATCTAACGGGGATGAAAAGCATTCTTGCATAAGATTTTCAAGATTACCGTACACGATTGGTTCGTTTTTAAACGTGAAAAATTGACGTAAATACTCGTAGATGATTGATTATCGCCATGAATTTGAATGGTGAAGATAATTTACTGATACTCACAGTGTCCTGTGTACAATATCTGTCGTCGTGCCTGCTCCGCTCTCGCCTCCTGACCCATTATATTGTTCAACAGTTCCAACTTCCTTTGAAGGTCCGCTGCTTCTGTATTTTCTGGGTCTTTCGAACAGAAAACAAATTATGAATTCACTCCTTCACGGTCCGTGATTAGTCGAGAGGAGAGTGTACGGATGACATGTCTTTCAGGGACATTGCTTAAAAATGACTGATTAATTAATTCGCGAAATATTCACATATATAACGACGAAAGTTTTATACATCGACGTAATGCGCTTGGGGGACCTTACCATCCCAGAAAGGAATGTGTTTGAAAAAAAACAAGCCTAGTAATTACAGCTGTTAATCCTCTCCTTCCAAAGTAATGAACGAACGGTAAATACGAAAATCTTTCACAGAAAATTTTTTCGCCTCTCAGGCTGTGCGGACCTTCGCTCGCTACTGATTGTGAATTTAAAGCTCAAGTAATTTCTCATTGTATGAGATTCGCAGAACCATTTCTCAAGTTCCATTGACTCTCGGCACGTTTCGTCCGATATTCGATTACAGTTAACTGTCTCTGTTACAAGCTGCACCCTCCACAATTGCCCACGATCCCTCGAGAAACGTGTCAACCGGAGCTCTCTGATTTACATCTCATCGCGCAGTCTCATTTCAGGTTCCGGTCTGGCCAACGAGTACGGAGGAAAGTTTTTGGATTTGTCCGTTTTTTATGTGTTACTCGATATCTTCCCCGAGAGGTTCAAAGGGTCGGCATACTCAACGCGCAAGGTGTGAAGGTACTTCATCGGTACCTACGCCTTTCTGGTTGGCCTTTCGTACAGTTACACAGAATGCGAAATAAAACGAGACACCAATTCTACTGGGAACAGAGGTTTATTTTTACCACCAGGTTTTAACTTCACCCGGCATGCAATTAGAAAAAAAGGTCAAGTCGCGAAGAGGTCCTTCTGTTCTCTCCTCCCTTCAAGCCACCGCTGTAAAATTTTTAAAACGTACACGGTTAGAAAAATATTGTACGTTTTACATCGCCTGTGGTGAATATATGGACAGCACTTTGTTCGAGTTAAATCTACAGCAATTTTGGCAAGATTTACAAATCCGATAATAAGAGTTACAAAACCAATAGTAAGAGTTACAATATGCTCAGGTAGATTTGACTCGAATAAAGTGCTGTCCATATATTTACAACGGGAGATTTAAAATCTACATTACAATTTTTTCCCTGCATGTAGAACGTTTCAACGAAACGTCATCCCGCTCTGGGACAATTTGATATCTACCTGGCCGATTCCACCTTGGCTTTTCCTCGGCTTTGACTTTCGTCATTAATTGATGTCCGAACGTTACAATTTTATTATTTACATTATTATTTTTATTACTATCGTTATGGCTTTAATTGCTTCAGTTCATTCGGCTGCGCTCAGTTCGCGTGTAAACTTTGCCAATGGTCTCGGGGGAGTAGCTCGACTTTCGGAACACGTAACAAGTATCTTACACCCTGTGCGATGCCTACGTAGCTATCTCTCTGTCTTTCGGACTTCTTCACTCCGAACTTTGCGGGGCCGGGGTATAAAAAGTGAGGGAAGTACTTCATTTGAATTTATTCATTCTCGTTGTCATTTGCAATCCAGGCCTTTTACCGCGAAACAAAGGAATGAGCTACAACCAACAGAAAACGAATCATCTCGACACGACGGGAGCGTCGATTGCCACTTTGTTCCTCGGTTGTAATTTCTCTAGCAAAAATAATCATCCGAACGCGTCAAAAGACCCACGGAAAAGCGGAGTCGTTTCCTTTTCTCAGAAATAAAAAGTAGTAGAACTGAAAACTCATTTCGAACGCAACTAGAAACCTTTGATCCCCCTGAACGTTTGCATTATTTTGCAGCCCACACTTCCGTCACGTGAAACGTACGGTAAAGTGGTGAAAATTTCAGCGGATATAAGTAGAACGGAAATGAAATTGTAGAAAATCGCAATGAGACACCTCTGAATATTAATATTAAGAGCTAAGACTTCGAACGCACCTTTTTTTGGTCATTGGGAATTTGAAAAAAAGATGGTTAATTTTTTTGACACAGTCTAGTACGCATTATAAGTAAATGTGTGAATGTTTCTGAATACATACGAACATACACAGATGCTACACTGATTTTACACAAAACAATGTATTGTTATGTATACGTATATATGTATATATGTGTCACAGAGGGCTCCGTGTATACAGTGTTATGCCTTTTATACCTGCTACATATACATGTAATGTATATATGTATAACGGTAAATAAGTTAAAATCTCGAGGGAGTCGTTTTCGCGCAACCATAATCAGCTTGCTGGCGTTATTTTATTATTTTTTTTTTCATACCGTTATTATTTTTTATTTATTTTTTTTCTCTAGATCTCGTTTTCTTCTCTTCTCACGCCTTCGCTACGCTTCGTGCGCGCGCGTAGTTAAAGCATCGTATTCCTTTCACTTTGGAGCTTAGAATAATAAAACTTTTCAGTAGCAAAAAACTTGAATTCCGTGTTTCTCCCACTGCACGCGCTTAGTAATTTTCAACTCCGTGAGCGACTCGTCGAGGGTGGCAACCCCTCTGCTATAAATATGCCTTCTCAGTTTCGAATCACTTTGCTTTTGCATGCCACGAACTCGGTGGAATATTTCCGCGGGGTGAGCTGAGACAAATTGTGATTATTTTTTTCATTTATTATCAATTTTCAAATGCGGAAAACCACCGGTTAACTTCATTCTCGAATTGTGCTGTGCACGAAAAAAAAAAAAAAAACAATTCGCTAGACTGGCAAATTTTAGTCCCAATATAGAGATAGCTAGAATTTCGGCTGTCAAAGCGAAAATTCACACTGAAATAACAAAGCTTTTTTAAATATAGCGAAGTCAGCTTCCCAACTTAGCAAACCCGTTAGTTAAACTTTTTAACATTCTATTTATTGCAATAAACTTTCTTCTGTCTGCACATTAACACTAAAATTTATTGGTCCAGCGAATTAGTTTTTCCGTTTAGTCTCAAAGGCATCATCGTCTTTTGTAAAAAGGCAGGCGATGTGCAAAAGAGAACAAATCAAGATGCGAAGGCTGTATTGACCTGACACTTGGCAAGGTTTCACAAAAAAAAAAAAAAAAATATATACCTCGCATCTGTAAAGTCGAGAAAAAAAGGTTTTTAGAAATGGGAATAGTCGCAGGTCGTACATCCTGGATATTTTTCCATTTCCTAATTACAATATGCTCTATAACCACTTTTCTAACATCGTTAACACTCTTTACTGTGATGGGTGGGATGATAATCATACAATCGTAATTCAGGCAAACGAGCAATGAAATTCGACCTCGATTATTGAATAACTTGTATTTGTATATAACTATGTATAACTACAATTATCCTGTGACTATATCGTCCTAATTCAGGTACTCTACGTTTCTACGGGTGAGTTATTATTGTGAATACCGCAGGAAATAAAATCGATTTCAAATTAATTGTAAGCGTGAATTTTCCCAGTCCTAACATCCTGCAGAGATCGAATATTTGTTGGTGTTGACATGTTTCGTTACGCAGCGGGCTTCGATCTTGTATTAAATCTGTGAAACACGTGCTTTTGCGTGCATGCTTAAGAGAACACACACAGCTTTCCTCGATAATCCAATTTATCAGAGACAGAAAATTTTACGTTGTAAAAACTGCATGTACTCCCTTGAACAGGTTATACCTGATTACTTTCTACTGAGGGTATGATTAGGTTTTAAAGTCTTTGATGCAGGCTGGTTTTGCCAATTTCAATATCAATAAATGTCAATTAATACTTTGTTTGCATAACCTACCAGCGTGAAGCGTACTAGTTTTATGGGTATATACCTACGTCATGAGAATTCGTCCGAAACGAACAAGATTAATATTATTATAGGCCGAAAACACGTTTATTTACGTACGGGTATACGGACAGGTGAACTATAAAGAATGAGAAGGAATGAGTAGAAATAGAATTATACTCATACAGTGTCGCAGCCATAGCTTAAGCCCCAATGCATCGACCGCAGGTACCTTCCAAATAATTCACTCAGCACACTCCGAGTTAGATAACGACAATAATTCGCGCCCCATCGATGCTATTGCCGCGCCACTGCTAGCACGTGATTTTTGATGCTTTCAAAGTGGCAATGATTTTCTATCTAAAATCTGCGACTACAATTCTGTCATATATTGCGTGCGAATTCATTTACTGCTTCAGAGTCGTTCAACGAAACACACAAGTGCTCGTAATTTTCAAAGTCGATAAATTTCATTCATTCAACCACTGTTCCTGTATCTAGACTCTTTTTTTTCTCGAGTTTGAGAATCAAGTTCAATTTAAAAGCCTGGTGTTTGTTATGTCACTTTTTTTTTTTACTGTTAAACGTAAAAGTGAGCCCTGTTCGTTATACTTTCTGACGTTTGTAGACTTTAAATTTTGTTTTAGAATTTTTTTACAAGTTTTATAAAACGGTAACATCAATACAGAGATTTTTTTTTATTTTTTATCGAAAAGACAGAGAATAGAACATCAAATAGTATATAGCAATATCAAACAGCGATGTTCATCAATATCGAGAAGAAGAAAAAGAAAACATCGAATATATTCACTTGTTTCATTTGTAAATTTGTATAATATATATAAGTGCACACATATTGATATGACAGAGGTAATTTTGAAAAGATATGTAGAGAAATGTTCATCAAAATGCAGTGCTTCTGTGTGGGAATGGTGCTAGTTGGGCTTGTGCTGTTGGATTGTTTTGCTTCCTCTCGTATTTCCATATTCGTGAAAATAGTTGAAAATGACACCGAGCAAAAATAGTTGCACAAATTGCTTTCCAGAATCTGAATCTCAGTTTCTAACCCATATCCACTAGATGCCAATGAAAAGTTTCTCTCAATTAATACACTGGATGATTCGGAATTGAAACAAAACATATGCTATACGAAGTTAACAACAAGAGCACAACTTAAAGCATGAAAATTTGGCGTTCGATTAATCGGAAGGCCTCAAGCTTTTGTACGACACCAAATCGAATCGCTGACAGGTAGGCAGGTACCTTTATATTATGCATACAAGTGGGTATAATATACTTTCGTACATACAGAATGTAGGATACATAATACGATCAGGTACATAGCGAGAAAAGTATCCATTGTACGCTCGGTGGAGGAAAATTATCGAACTTACCGCCGTCGTGGAAATCTTTTCCTTCAAGAAGTGGTATCGGGGAGCTTCCGTCGCGAGCGTTGCATTTACTATGAAAAGTCGATGCATTTCGATAGCATGATATGTACCTTTGCCTTGGAACATGTACGTGGGTGGTCGATGACGAACGGGGTTTCGAACGTATGGTGAGCACGAACAGGGACATGATCATCCAGTGTATTATAATAGGTACGTAACACGTATAACTTTGGAGATTTTCAATACGTGTGGTACATTTATAATATAACATGATAGGCGACATATGTTATAGGGACGTTTGAAAAGCACACGGAAGTTTGTATAACAGTAGTAATTAAGTGGTGCAGTGGCATGGCGAGCAAGAAGGGGTGGAAAGGGTAAAAATCGACTAATTACAAGGTGTAGATTAACGTGGTCGGCCGTTCGTTCGAGGATCGTCAGCTAAATATGCGATTAACCAAACGAGGTTCAACTCTGGCAAATGTGCTTCCGTTCGAACACGGTTCTCTACGTCGCTGAATACATATACAGCGCGCTGCATAAGAGATTGGAACAGTGCGAGAAAACGACGCAACGTGAAAGAGAATAAATGAATCGGAAATAAAAACAGGAGCAGAACGGAAAATTGAAGCAGTCTTTTCTACGGTAAATCTTCATACTGAAGAGAAACAGGATTAAATTTCGAACGCGTTCGTGCAGTTCGCGTGAAGCTGTAACGAAGTTATTCCCAGCTGGCTTCCGAGCTGCCACGAGGTATTAAATTTGACAAACTTTTTTCCCAGAGTGAATGAAATTGTTCCATATCTAGAAACCGAACCAAGTATATTTATTCGGAAAACAAAAGGGGAGAAGAAAAGAAAAAAAAGATTGCGCGTAGGCACGTTTGAAAAATCATATCGAAACAGAAAAAACAATAAATAAATAAAAAATACTAAAAACAATAAGTCCACGATCGGAATAAGATACTGAATTATTGCCCAACCTCACGAAATTTTTCACATCAATCTTCGGCCGCGTACCGAATGAACGGCTCGTCGTCGGTCTACACTGTGGTAAAACTAAAGAAAGAAAGAAAGTTAAAAAAGAAAAAACAAATACAATATATGGTAATATCGATGGGTTTGAGAATGACGTGTGAAGGTACCTGAGCCGCACGTGGGCCGAGCCGCTCTCAACTTCATAGCCGTTTCGCTTCTTAGCAGAGATTTCCATCCGGTCGGAGGGTCACACTTTCCTGATTGGTTAACGATTAATCAAAATTCTACGATACGTTCGCGAATGATAATAATATGGATTGAATTCGGGACAAGGGGGTTTTTCCTTTCTCCTTTCTTTTTCCTTTCTCCTTTTCGTCTCGTTTCGCAATCTCGTACCGCGATATTGCGTACGCCGCTGTGCTACACAAGTTCCGCGAGAAAGAATGGGAGAGAAAGAGAGAGAGAGAGAGAGAGAGAGAGAGATTCAGCTGCGGGGAAATATAATAGCAACTGCAACCTTCCCGAAGCTGATAGCGAGGCGTTATCATCGCCCACGCTCGACTTGTCCCGGCGTTAATTGGATGAAACAACCGAGTCACGTAATTAACCGTTCGCGATATTGTTAGCCACGGAACTTTGCTTACGTATCCGCCGTTCTTCGATCAGACTTTCGCTTACTTTCACCGATTACAGAGCAGAGCACACAGAATTCGAGAAAATTGAAAATGCCATTCCGCTTCGCGAGCCTCTTGCTTGCTTAGCCCTTGACCGAGACGGAATCACTATTCCTATCCTTTTATTGTTGCTCAAGAAGTGGCCGGTGAAATGCTTTTCTTCCCCAGCTTCCAGCTGCCGTCCCCAAATCAGCCCGAAGGACTTTGACTGACCAAGAACGGAACGAGACGACCTCTTTCAACCCTTCCAGATCTCTTCGTCGTGAGGCGACAATGAACCGCCGTAACCTCTCTCTTTCTCTCTCTCTCTCTCTTTCGGCACGTAGCCGAAAAAATACCGACGAGAAGATACGATAGGAAGGAGGAAAAAGTGAAGGAAAAAGAAAATTTTCCTCCGTCATAAATCTACGCGGGATTTTTATACATAGCTGTAGGACACGGGTATGTAATACGGTTTGTGTGTATTATATGTAAAATATATTTATATATACGCACGTATGTAAACGTTTACCGTTGCAGTGTCAATGTTAATAATCGTATATAAATATGCATAATCCAAGTAGAGGGTTAAAAATGTTCGCCGTTAACGCGGCGATTCGCTCGAAAACTTACCAAAAGGCAGCTCGAACCGACAATCGATCAGCAGCATGTGTCCCGTCGGTGCTTTCGTACCAACTACTTCGCCACCTCTCATCTCCAGCTCCGAATCCAGGCTGATCCATTGGCCGGAACCGTCCTGACGATCGTCGACCAAATGGGCAAAAATAAAAATATACACATATATTATTGTTGCTCGCTGTTTGCGGATCAATTTCCGGCCGAACGCCGAAGTCGTCGGCAATCGGAGTGTGCGGCGTGTCGATGTTTGTTTGCGAGTGCATGTAACGCACCTTACGTGCGGTGCAAAGTGCCGCCAGTGAAACGAGTCAATATCTCCATCAGCCACGCGTCCCGGCTCAGAGGAATTCGGGTTTGCGTTTCTGCGCGTGTAAACAGACTTGAAACGGATTACCGCGCGTCTGATTCGGGGGATACACGTATATATACACGAGGTCTAAGGAGCCGTGTTTTCTCCGAGAGGCAGATCGTTATACCGCTGGGAACTCTTCGAAACCGTGTTCTTGTCGCACCAGTTGACTCTCGTCTCTTCGAGCACCATTGGCTCAAACTCAAACATTGACGACGATCGTGATCAAACTTGGACGAAGTCGAGGAGAGAGTATTTCTTGCAATATTACAGATCGTCCGATTCTTATTGTTAGATTCTGAATGTTTTGACCTTCGAACTTTTGGGACAGAGATACCGATAAGAGAGTTCCGAGAAATGAAAAGGAATGGGAAACGAAAATGTAACAGGTAACGGGTCTCACGAAACCTGAATTTTTTCAACGAACAAACTTCGGATTTAGATATGATGGAAAGATGTTTGTTCGTTTTTTGTTTTCATATCTTGACCGAGGGTACATAGTATTATTTGCGTATTTACCCTACATTGATACAGAAAAATATTTATAAATTATATGAAAAGCTGAGAAATGGCAAAGGAACAGATGAAAATCGCCCCGAGATTTAGGCAAGCCTGGAATGAAAATATTGGATACGAAGAGGCGGAAATTTTTCATCAATTATCCGCTGCCGCGAGTCTCTGCAAGAATATTTTTATGAAATGTACAAACTAATCGCACCCACTTATCGCATTCTGCAGACACTGGCTAGTATCGCTTTGACGAACGAACAGAAACTGGAGATGGATTAAGCTCAGGTACTTTTCCCAATTCAGCGTCACCCTTCTAAAAAGCTGCCAACCTTAGTGGACAGCGTGTCTGTGACGCCGGGGTGATCGTTGCAGGCGTGAAAAAAGTGTGACAAGAAAAAAGGGCGCTGATGCATGGAAGTGTTTTCGGAGCCGCGGTTTATAATTGAGAAACTTCGGAGCCGATAACAAGTAAAGTTCTCAACCCCGGGAAGCCGAGGAACGCGATTATAGCGAGGAAAAATTTTCCGCCATAGTTTTATCAGGCTGGAAAAAGAATCACATGTCGGCGAATGCGAATCCGCGGTTTTATCTGAAGGCCAGCGGACGTCGAGCTTCTAATTTGCTGGCGGGATTAACTCCTCGACAGAAACCGTAAGTCTTCGGGGTCCATGCATGACCCCGTCCCGATAGGGATTAACCGAATGAATTCAACGGCGCCGCGGCGTAGCGTCACTTTCCCATCACCTTAATCATCCGACGGTGAAATCCCCCGGGCCTAAACAAAAAGCGAGTTTCTAACGAGGCCTATCGCTGCAGAAGGCGGGCGTCGTCGTTAACGCCGCTCTTGATATACCTATACCTTACATCTGTGTGGAAGCCCTATTCGAACCACGTCTGTCCTTCGCTATGAGGTACCCTTTTTCCTTCTTTATTTATTTCCGAGAAACTCCGTCAGCGTATTTCTCGTAGCCTCGGTGGTTAGAAATCCTCGAGGTGTGCCTCGACGCAGCCTGCTGATCGTGAAGAACCTCCCTGTACATTTCGATACGCATTGCCGAAGCCCTGCGTTAAACTACGAAGAACAAGACTGAGAAAAGCGAGAAGAAGTGCTCGGTCGGATTCGTCGAGGGAACGAAAACGTCTCGCTATTTTTTTTTCTCATCCTTCATTCTCTCTCTCTCTCTCTCTCTCGTTCTCTCTCGCGGCGAGATCGCAGCCTCGTGCAGTAATTTTTCCGTCGCGTAATCGAATTAAAATTTCAATTTTCCACCGGGCGTACAGCGGGTGAAGGATGAGAAAAAACGAAATTGGACTATCCTAAGTCGCGATCATTTCACGGTCCAACGAATGCTTTTCAAACCGCCAATTATTCGGGTCAACCTTTCAGACCAAGTTAAGGTCTGGGCCCGTAGAGTTGCTGCTAAAATTAGTTGAATCGCGTATAATTAACGCCACGGCTCTTTGCACGTCTGCTAGCAAATGGCCTCGAAACTGCTGCGGACGTCGGATGGAACATGCACGCTACGGGACGGTTAAGAACGAGATCAGCTCGACTGCGAACCTGCAAAATGGATGTATACTTCATCACGTCGGAAGCAAAGCGAGGGGGTTAATCTGCGGATCGTTTAATCAGAACGGCGTTGTTTAACCGGTGAAATCTAAGCATCGGTCGGAGCTGCGGAAAGAGGTGTAAAGAAAAAAACGTCAGGGTACTTTGAGATTACTTTGGCCTGATCGAACCTGCAGGTCTTCCAAGTTGTCCCCGAGATAGATAAGGGAACAACGGCCGAACTTCCCAGGTTTTATTTATACACTCTTCGTACATCTTTAATTAACGAGCCTTAAGAACTCCTCGAGTGAGTCGATGTGCAGCGAAGTGTGAGAAAATTTCCATAATCACACGGGAAATCCAGCCTCTTTACGCGGTCACTGCCAAACGGTGGGAAATTCCCCTGAGAATTTTCCTTCGGGATCCGCACGTCAATACTCCCGCAACGCGTACTTCTGGCTAACCCGATCCAACCGGCAGTCGGAAAAGCACCGCAGCTGACGAGAGAACGAATTCGGAAAAAAACAAGAAATATTCTTTGCAACATCGAATTGAAACTCGCCTTATATCTATACCCGGCAAATGGACGTGTTTTCAACGGGATCGCGGGTGAATTATTATCCCGTGTAAAGGGAGGGTCAGGATTCACGCAAAGTGACGCAGTCCCGTCCCGTTTCAGGCAGGACACGTGACAAATGATTGAACAGAGATAGCAAGGTGCGTGGTTAAATCTTTGAACAGTACGAGGGTAAATTTATTCGTTTGACCACTTGATCGGCTTTAGTACTCCAACCATCGAAGAGCAACGATGACCGTAACGATTCACTTGTCCTCCTGCTCTCGGAGGGATGAAACCCCTTTTCGACATTCACTCCCCCATCGATTTACCCCCGTAATTATATTTCAATTGATGTATCTCGTTGTGTAATGTACTTTTTCTAAATAACCGTCCTGAACATCCAGACGTAAATAAAGAATGAAAAGTATTCGTTTCAAAGCATTTCTCAGAGAGCGCTGCGTAGGGGGAACTCTTTAATATTCCTGCACTGTTACAAAATCCCTTTCAATTGTGAACCAGACACCGCAATTCGCAGCTCCAACTTACAATCGTTTCGAACGGTGAAAAATTAATGACTGAATATATATTTCAGATATCGGTGAGGGGGTCGATTCTCTCTCGGAATTATATTCTAACGGTAGGGGCATTAGCGACTTTGCAGTCTATACCAGAAGTTGTCATCGAACAAAGTTACCCGCACCGTAATTATACCGATCGCCGAATCGGAAGCCATCTATTACATGAATAACAATGGGCAATCGGGTTAATCCGCCTCTAATTCATCTTCACCGAGTGCATAACCGAACAAAGAGTTAAAATAAAAATCTCCAGACACGGTCTCTAAGCATATATATTTACGTCGTGTGGAACAAGGCATTCCAAATAAATACCTTGAAGTAAGCTTGATGTGTTACAAGTGCCGCCGGCATAATTGCTCAGCTATATGCTAATCTACAACAATACTATCCGCGCGTAAAAAATTCATATCCGGCATATATAGATCAGCGCGGGCTATTTTCATATAGGTTAACGGTCGTTCTGGGATGGTTGCCGGGGGACGTTCAACCTCGCGGAAAGTAAAGAAAGATAGATAATGTTACAGAATCGCGAACGAAGGGGCGGAGTATCTCCACCTTCAGCGATAGTACGTGTTCTGTACAGCGGTAACTTTGCTGCGCTAATCTCGAGACGTTTTCCCACCACTTCCCTGATAATTATCCCCTCCGCCCCTCGCCACCCTTTTCGCTAATATATCCCCCTCGTTCCTCACATCCTGCCCTACGCTTCACGTCTGCAGCCTAAAAGTCCTCTCACAGTTACGAACGAATCCCACCGAGGTGAATAACCCTCGACCCAATCTCGTAATTGCATTTGCGATGTAGTATATTCGGTAAGATCAACCGGTAAGTTATCGCAAGCAGGATGAAATATTCGCGACCGTTGAATTATTGCACTGTATATGACAGAGACCAACCGACGTTGACATCGATTCCACTCTCCGAGGCAGTTCGTGTTTCCAACAATAAAAGTGCTCTCAACGTTTGCCAAAATCTTTTCAAACTAGTACCGCTGTAGCTGCTAACGTCGTCGATTTCTCACAGAAGCAACGGATAAGCCGTCGGACGTCCGTTCTTCTTGGCAAGGGTCAAAGATGCCAAGTATTTTCTCTTCCATTTACTTTTTCTCTACGGCACGTGAAACGATTCCGAATAACTTGAAAAAATATCCTCCAAGAATGTTCAACTTTTATTGGACTAATTTCATAGCATCCGCGTATTGTCAGCAGAAAGTTAAACGATGTGACCTGGAGTGGACGACACTCGCGATTCACTCGTCAGCTCGGCCGCGTTTTAACCTCCTTCATCCCCCCGCCACGGCGTGATTTAGACCAGTGGCTTCATCAATCAAGTGAGATTTAATTCTCATAAGCTCCTCCTCGACGATCACCTTCACTGGAATGTATTTTGTCGCCTGAGGAGGTGTTATAAATATATCTATACACTACCGCCTTTGCCTCGGCATTGGTAATTATAGCTCCGTATAACTTTGCTCGTTTGAAGTTTTGGGTCCGAGGTTGGAAGAGGGGTGGGTAGGTCCTATATATATATATATATATATAGTATATACAACAGATATATATATATATATATATCTATATATATCTGGGCTGAAAGTGTCGCGAGGGGCGGACAAGGAAAACTACTCGCAGTTTCGCGGGAGGGAACTTCCTTGCGGACCGTTCGCCTGCTCCCTTTTTCACTCGAATAACTATTCTTCTGCGAACTCGAGACAAATCCTCAACGTCTGTGCTATAAACTGAGGATCCGGCACGCCCACGCCTTCCGGTCCGCGAGTAAAATTTCACCAGGTCATTTATTATCCTGACACAGAGCGACACTTCGCATCGATAGTCGCCCGATGATGTATACGTGCTGCTGAATCTTTGAATCGTCAAACTTATTCACATTCCTTTACACAGGTCGCGCGGTTGGTGAAAGCTTAACGTGAATGCGCGAATGAAATGAAATCTTCGATACCAATTTCAGCCTGTCACGTGTATCTGGGACCTTGAGCACAACTGACGCATGAAAACTGGCATCTTTTTGCCGTGACCCGGGTGAACAACGCAGAATACACGACGGGTTTGGGAAGCTTGTAGATATATTGAAATTGGGAAAGAGGATAAAAATTAAACGAGGGTGAAATGCGTCGCCGTACTTTGCGCTGCATGGTACAGAAAAGGCTTGAAAAAACTCGAGTGGATTTCTGATGCGAGTCAAACCTCATATGTAGATCTCGCGTGTCGCTTTATGAATATTTTAAGCCAGGTCTGACCCAGATTGTCCTCGACGAGAGCCTAGGGCAGGCTAGCCTCTCCGCAATCCTTTGTTTTCTACGTATAGCGAGGAAAATCACGGATATACCCCGTTTTATAATTTCAAATCGATGGTGATGCGCCGCGTTAATCGAGGCAACCGATTTCCGCCACGAAGTAGACAACAGAAAAATTAGTGAAAGTTGAAAGCAAAAAAACAAACAAAAACTGTATGAAAAACGCCCGACTTCATCAACGATAATAAGAAAGCAGATTATTGAAAATAATTGCTAACGTAACATTATTCCTTGCCCTCTGTGAAAAAAGAGGCCCCCCTTTGTTTCAATCAAACGAATATCTGCTTCCTTTTCCCTTTTCCCTTCCCTCTCTCTCTCTCGCTCTCTCTATCTCTCTTTCCGTTCCTCTGTAGGTACCTCGTTGAAAATTGGCTTCTTGAATACAAAAGAAAAAAAAAAAAAAATCAAAGCTGACAACGATGCCTCGGATCGGACTGGCTTTGAAATATGTTCGGGACTCTTTAAAACGCTCTCAACATATCCTCTGGTATTGATTTCGGACGAGTTGACTCAAGACCATTCTTCAAATTTCACCCAAGTTCACCAATTTCCCAATTCCTTTCACAAACCAAAACCTAGAATCATCCGATTATTCACGAGAGCTTAACCATCGTGCATGATTACCGTCAATGTACGAATGCACGCACGCTATAAATAGCCAAATGTACATGACTAGACGCGCATACATAAATCACCGCGATAGAATGAACAGTAATTACTGCCGTCGCTGGTCGACCCGAGGAGGCTGAAAATGAACCGAGAAAAATACTCCACGTGATTGTCCTCAACGATATAACCTGAACACAGCGTTCTGATCAAACAAGGAAAAGAAGAAAAAAAACTCGCTCGATACGAAATGAAAATGGTATGCAGACATGCGCTGAAAATCGCGGGAACAGGGATGCACATACAGTTGGTTTTTGACCAAGCATCGCCAGTCAAGCTTCCCACAAAGCGTGGGATCATCGTCTGCTTGGATTGATTCATTGACGACTTATTGTTCGCGAATCGCGACTCCGAGCAAATGACGTTACACTGTACATAAATCAGGATCCGACACACGTCCAGGCGTGTACAACGTAACGCGTAGCGTGTTGCACGTATACGTGGCCGGGTTGCGTGAGAAGGCAAAATTACTTTCGGCGTGTACACGATCTAATAGTACAGCCATACGCCGCGTCGTCCGCGAGAGGCAGCGGCAGCCCCTTCGTCGCCCGCCCCAACCCTCCTCGTCGAACTGTTTCATTGAGCGTTGCCACTTGGCTAAGTGCCAAGTGACGTCACGGCGGGGCCGACCGGGGGGCGATATCAACCCGGGCCAAAGTCGAGACAAGACGCCCCCGAAAGCGAATCCTACAGCTGCCGGTTGTCCCTCGAACTCGGTCTAATCTAATTTGCAAGTACCACGAGCCCCCGGAGACGCGCTGCGACCGCAGACGTCATTCGACGTCACACCGATTCGCGAGCCATGCCCGCGTGGATCGGTGCCACTTTTCTGCATCCACTCCCCGCGAAGTCGAAACAATTTTCAAAGCGAATTAATTGCGAGCAAGCTCCGGCGATTCCGCACCCCGACTCGATCCGAGTGCGCTCCACGTACCGAGATATTAAATGACGAGGGAGGGAGACGAATGTCGGGCACCCTCGTGCTCCGGGTTCGCTGCATTATACACGCTCCTATCCCACTTGTGGATCTCCTCGTCAGCGGATAAGGGACATAATGTAATTCAAAGGTCGGATGAGACCACCCCTTTTCCCGCACCACCAAGCTCTCGCGGTTGCAGGCGAGTAGCGACGACGAGGTTACGAATATCGCTTGTTTCGACGTTCTCCACGCCCTCCCGATGGAACCTCGACGTCGTTTGACACTGGAAATGGATTTCGAGACGCCAACTGTTCCGGAAAGGGTTTTGACCGAGCTTTAACCTATCTGCTTTCATTTTTTATCGCGACATAATTAAACCTGCGGTGAAAAGCTTTGCCAAACTGATATACGCACAGTGCGACTAATATCGCTGATGTAGATTCCGATGGAATTCGATCTTGGTGTAAATTCCGTTCGGTTACTTCAGATAGAGTGCAGAGAGAAAAAACGAGAGATTCAGAATCCGCGAAGGAAGTAGTGAAACCATTTGTTTTAAACACTATCAATCTGCGTTCAACCCATTAAGGGTTTTCTTTATCGTCCTCACAAGAATGATAGAAAGGATCAAAGTTTGTTTACGGCAAATGAGTGGTGAAACCGCGGTGAATCTCGGTCGTTGAATTATAATTGATGGTTTTTTTGGTTCATCGAGCAAAAGCGTCACGTTCCACATCCATAACGCGTAAAATATCTTTTGGCAAGACGAGATGAGCTGAATCCGGCAAGCCCACGGCGTATACACTGCCAATCGGAAGGGATTTCGGTTCATTCGACGTAAAAGGGGTTACGAATCTGCGTGCATTGCGCCAAGAATTATTGCCGTAACATCGTCGGTTGAAGAAGCGAAGAAAAAAGCTGCATCCATACATCGAGAAAAAGAAATTGGCCCGAATCTCTGTCGCGTCGCTGACGTACCGGGGAGCTCGCTGCTATTGACAGCTGAAATTAGCGAGACTCGTTCCTCGAGGGAACTTAGATGTACGTAGGTATAAAGCTCGTTTCCGCAAGCTATTATTGCCCTCCGATCGTGCAAGATCGCGAACCTTCACGGGAATATTGAAAGGCTGTTGGAGGCACGGAATGAGCAGGAGAAATTTACACATTTCCTTCTAAAGCTGAAAAAAATTTTCGTACGATTTAGATTCGAAAAGTTTGAGGCCTTTATATACTCCTCGACCCCCCTCTTTCCCTCGCGGGCTGGTTCTCGCTGCCTCTCTTTCTCTCTTTCCTCGCGGTAACTCGGGCGAAAAGTATACCTTGACAGATCGTTAACGGTTTCACAGTCCCGTGCTCCTCCTCGCGGTTTGAATTAACGTATTTCTACTGTATCAACCAGTTCCAGTCCGGCCTCGCTGCAGGGTTAAGGTCACCTCTTGCCGCTGCCCGACGCTAATGAAAGTAAAATTATATTCGAAATTTACCCCGGCGTTGCGTGCCGAGGATATGCTTTGTCCGGCGAGGTGGAAAAAAACCACGATTCTCAGGGACACCGACGAGCCTTATTGGCGGGCTCATTAGGCCTTTGATTGGAAAGTTGAGCTGTGTCGCGGACGCGAACCCATCGAGGTATTATTCTTTGAAACAGAAATAGAAGGAAAGAAATTCACGATGAAAGGGCAATTGAATCCCAGAGAGGCTTGGCACTTGATCATCATTAGGGAAATTAATAACCCCCGATTAGGGTTTCTGGGTTGGCCTCGCAATCGCGTGGGTACCTACGTATAGAAAGTTGGCAACTCGGTAAGTCTCGGTCTAACGGGAGCTCGACTTGCGCCGACTTCTCTCTGTCTCGTTCTTTCCTCCCCTCTAAATTCAGCTCGCCAATATTCCAGCACTGCTCAACACACTCGCACGGTCCGGCATTACTTTTGGTCGCGCACCGCGGCAGGATTCTTGCGAGTGGTGGAATTTTTTCAAATTTCGAAACATACGTCGGCCGACAGACGTGAATAATGGAAAAAACCGACGCAGAGGCTGCGAGACGAGAGGATAGATCGACGCAGAGAGACAGGCCATTAAACGTTCTCCGGCTCTCCTCCGAGTTGCACCGAGGCAAACAATCCAGGAACCCCATTATCCCCCGCCCGGTAACAAAATCTACAGTCTCGCGCCCCGAAAGCAAAGATCACCGCCCGGGTTAATTGGAGGAAAAATGAAAGGGGGGAGATTCCTCTCTTCTCCTTTTCCTCTCCCTTTGAAAATTCTCGGTACCGTGGCGTGGAGATCCGACTCGTCGGTGCGTGTGTTGCTGTTCTTGTCAAGTGTGTACGATCGCCGGTGTGCACCGGCCGACGGATGTTCGGGCGGCGATGACGAAGCCGCGGGTCTCGCGTCTGAGGTACGTGGGTTGTTCATTACCTCGTTCGAGTAGGACACTTCCGGCAAGGGAATGTAGTGATAGCCGAGTGCGCGGTCCCAGATCATCCCCTTGCTCCAGACCTCGACCAGAAGCCCAGTGTTCGGATCGTTCGTCTCGCTGTACAAGAACACAACGAGGATTAAAACTGTCCTGCTGCTGGACGCGAAGAAGTCCCGGCTGTCCCCTGGCGATAAGCGTCACACGCCACAGCTGGGGGACCGGGTGTGGCTGTCACAGGGGTTGATTGTCACGGTGTGAGCTTGTGACGGCAGCCTTGCAAGCTCTGCACCGCTGGCACTCGATATTAAAATTACATTTTCAAGATCCTGCTAGGCTCCGACTCTGCTGCGTCATTACTCCTCGTCCTACTCTCGGAGTGCGTTTATAAATGTAAAGTAATTTTACCGCGGTATTGTGAACGCGGGCGAATGAAAAATACCGTGACCGCATAGAACGAAATTACGTCTTCTGTATATACACAAGAAGAAAATGAGAATAGCAAGGAAACCTTTTACAGAGTCGGACAAAATACAACAGAGTTCAAAATAATGATTAGAAAAAGTTGCGACCCTTCGCGAGTATCATTGTTTGTCGTTCTGGCTCCGAACAAGGGAATAAAAAATCTTTTTTTTTTTCCTCCACTTTCATCATTCCGTCATTCTGCGCTTGTAGGTGGGGTGTATTCATTAATCGTTTTAATTAAACAAGTTGCGACAGTTACCAGGCATGTTAATGTGGGTCACAGTATTTTACGGGCAGCTGCTTAGTGTCCTGAATCACGCGTTATAAACAAACGAGAAAAGAAAAATACTTGACCCGCAAACGTTAAATGTGAAAATATGTCTACAGCCACGTGGAGAAGTCCGCGAAAAAACGTGAAAAATGTAAATGAGAAAGTTCAGAGCCGTTCCCTCCTTACACACTCAACAGTGAAAAGCCTCAATCTTGTTTTCTCGCGGGGAGTTACAAGGCCGCGAATGAGAATGCTTTGAAAAAAAAAGTAAAAAAGAAAAATTCAAAAAAACTGTACCCGTTCGCCTCGAGGGTGCGGTGGACTCGTACTTTTCCGGGGTTTTGATTGGCCACGAGAAAAAAGCTTGCTCCGGATTTATCGACCGTGAAAAGAGTACAACAGTAAAGTAGTCGGGTAGGTATACGTATACCGTGAATTAACCGACGAGTTGACATCTGAAACCACGTTTGACGCGGAGACGAGAAATGGTGGAATCGAAGCGGCACCGATGGCTAGATATCGCGAATATCAACGGGATTTGACGGCAAAGGTGGCGTAATTTACGTACAATTCAGGGATAGAGTTCAATTATTTCGGAGATACGTACTACGCAGTAGAATCCGTATTGCGGTGATAAAGGCGAGCGAATGGGTGGAGGGAACTGCTCCACGTGCCTTCGATGCTCGAGTAATTGCTTTTTGCGTAAGATAATTTACTCGCGATCCTTCCGCGCCCGCCACGTTGGCCGAAAGCGAAGAAAGGGCGAGCGGGATTCACGCACGTGTTGTTGGAAGATAATAAATTCAGATGCGAAGAGATAGGCAACAGGCCAGTCGGTTGGCCCGCAATGCGAAATGAATATTCAGCAACTTCCTTGTTTATGGGAATGCCCGAGGCTGGTATACTTACAATAGAAAATCTTGCTCCCAGCACGGATTGGCTCCCTTGACGGTGACCGTTGTTGATTTAACATTCTGCAGCTTCAGCGTTACGTACGTGTTGAATTGTTGCGCTGAAATGTCATCGAGCCTAATTAACCGACGTCGAAACGCTTCTTACGATTCGATTGATAAATCGCCCTGATCGAATGGCGATTGTTTACCGATTCTAGTTGAATGAAAGTGAATGCGAATAAAAAAAAAAAAAAAAAAATCAGTCGAAACAATCTTTGATGCGAAATTGTACAAAGAATTCACGACGCTCTCGACGAAGCAGCAAACCACTCCACAGGTACGGGACGTACCTTGAACTCCTACGAACCGGGCCTTCTTCACTGAAACAAAGAAAGAAAAACGAAACGATAAACGACCTGCCAACAGTCTACATTCAAACTAGGTATACAGCAATTTGATACATTATACGTATTTGCAATCCGAGTGGGTATGAACTACTGTCGGAGGTGGGGCTGAGCGTATTCACCTACGCTGATTCATTAGACCGTTTGATTTGGCTTTGGGTTTCACCTTCTACGGAATCGCAAATAATGACAGTACACAAGCCGGTAAATGAAACATATTTGTTTTCCTTTGCCATATTCTCCAGCTAATTTGTATCTGTTCGGTGAATAACCCATTTGACGAATGAATTTAATGTTATACGTATTAGGAGGTCGTTAGAGATATATGGGGCGTTCCATGTTAATTCGACTGGGGTTCGACCCTTACCCTCTTGGATTTGGTTCGTGATTTTTTATATTGTTGTTCCCACTCTGAAAATCTGTCTGATTTTTTTTCCAGATTTTTCCGCCCCCTTCGGAGCTGACAGAGCTCGTTTTTTTTTGAAATTTACAGATTTTTGCTACAGCTAATAGACTTTTTTGATATAATTTTTATCCAGTTTTAAAAAAACACGAGACACGCAATATAAGAAATCCCGTTAATTAGCTAAACTTGTTGCATAACTATTTTTTTTTTCTATCCTGTGGGATAATTTTTATGGTATTCGCAAACAATCTGTAAGGCGAACCAACAACTGTCTTCATTTTTCAGGTGAAACTAATTATATTCAGTAGGATAAGTAAACGCCACATTCAGCTGTTAAACAATTTTGAAGACCAAATTTTTGAGTCAAGACGTGTATGTACTCATTCTAAACGATGTCATTCATCCCTCCAGAGGAGGGTTTAGGGTTAAGATAAAGTGATGAGATTTTAAAGATTACTTACAACCGATTTTGGGGGTAAGATTAAAAAAAAAACACACACACCGTTACATACATATGTACAACGAGTACCCTAAAATAACGACTTGATTATCGAGACCCAGCAACGTCCTCAGTTTCATCGATGGCGAATTCCGATCCGGCGTTACGCACCTGGGAGTTAATCCCTCACCGAAGGTACCAGACGTCTGGGGTGGGTGATAAGGATAATATTTCTCCTCGCACCCGAACCGAACGAGCTCGGCGTCCTGCTCGGTCGTATTCAATATCCAATCTCGGTACGCGACTCGGGACTTTTCGATCGGCGAACAATTGTGCGAAGCATATTTCCCCGCTGTCCCGAATAACGTATCACGCAGACAACGATATTGCCGGTTCTTTATACCCTGTGGAAAAGTATCGCGAATCTCGTTCAACTCGAGGCGAGAACTGCTCACTATAGATACGTAGGAATATAAGTGGAAAAATTATTCACCTGAACCTGAATTTTGCGTTTATGAAAAGGGTGGAAAAGGAACTAAACGTAATCCGACGAAAAGGAAGGCCGAAACCGTCTCTGGACAATCCTGTATGAAATTTTCGAGGTAAAGCGAAACGCGACGAAAGAGTGGTACTGGAAAAAGAGGTGTAATTCGTCAAGCCATAACTCGCCCTGGTGTGCCGCACCGATCCCTTAACCCGATTAAATATTTACCGTTGACCCTCGGTAACAAAAAAAAAGAAAACAATGAAAGAAGAAAATGCCAAATTTTTAAACTCCAACTTTGAAACCAGCGCACTCGAATTTGCAGAATCCTGAGCCGGTGAAATCGGAGATACAATTTATCACGGCGGAGTAAATGGGACCGAAAAGGGGCACTTGGATAAAAGCGGACAGTCGTTTTTCGCGCTGCTGGCATCCCAACGGTGTACCTCCCTCCTATGTCGGTTAGAATTCCGAATATCAGGCGTAGCCGGGTCTCGTCATTCATCACGGTACCAGCCGGAGAATGGCCAGGAATACCCAGTGTACTTCACGTGCGATGGATGTTATCGCGATGTCGGTCAGTTTTATCTTTCAAAATCACGGTTCCGCTCGATCGTCACAACTGCACACGCCACTTGCATGCGTGTAACCGAGTATTCAGACGCAGTGTCTGTATTATCAGAGGCTTATTTTTAGGAAACTTCAGCTTACTTTCACACGTAACGTGTCTCTGCTGGATTGAAAACCGGAAGCTTTGACTGGCAAGAAGAAAAACTTGCATCGAAATTCGCAGGTACTCTTTGGATGTAATAGCGCGTTTTTAAGTGTTCGAACGAGTTGTATAATTCCCCTAGGCTCTTTTAGACCCACAAATTTCGATCGATATTTCGAATATTGACGAGAGAGAAGTGGCCTACGCTGTCGACGGATCATCCGTGACGAAGAAGTTGCGTGGGCGATCAGGATGCTCGTGAGGAATAACAACGCGAGCCGGCGTATGTCTATATTTGTATCATCTACGTCGCGAGTCGAGTGCGGTCAAATGTCAATTGCCACTGGATATCGACTTGTACCAATAACTAACCAGCTGCCGGACGATCCCCCCGACGTCGAGTTACGTCAGCAGACTATACGGCATACGTAGAGCGGTCGTCGTTCGATGGAACGTAAATCCTACTTGAAATTGGAACAACTACGAAGACGGGCGTCAGCCAGTCATACCTACGTATACCTGCTGCTGTACGTGGAAGACCTGCATCACGAAATTTCACGGAGCGTGGTATGCTTTGAGGGTGACTACCTGTTGGAGCGCAGGGAGGAGGTGAGGGACCTCGAATCGCCAACATTTACGAACAGTTTAACAAGTATGGCATAGTTTGGAGCCTCGCGTTTTTGCCGCTAGATGCATCGTCACTTTCACGCGACTTTCATAGCGCAATGCACAAAGTCACAATCATCAGTACCGTGACTCGGATCAGTTACCCTAGAAATTTCCCGGATGGTGCGCTGATTTTTGTGCCAATTTTGCACCGTTCGGAGTGAAACATGGTGAACCAACAAGTTCAAGGTTGAGAATCCCGCGGTAATATCAAGCGGAAACAGCTGTACGAAACAATTCACGACGATTTCGTGCATCCGTCAATGAACGTGAAACTTTGCCATTTTACCTTTTACTTTCTTCAACGAGCACAGCACGAAGTACACGAAGCTTTATCCGGTTACGTCGACGCTTTCCAGCAGCAGTTTAACGCGGAGCTCCGCGATTCGTCGAGCGGAAAACCGGAGGCGAACGCGACGGCAAAGAAGAAAGAGACAGGCACTGCGGCTAGCCCAATGGTCAACTGGGACCGAGCGTGTTTGACCCAATCATTGGGACGACATGTCGTCGGACAGATTTGGAATCCCGTGATAAACTGGCGAGCAAATTCGTTGATTGACCTTTCCGGTTAGGAAGAGTAGATTATCGGCCTCAACTTCTCGTTACAGTTATGACCCGCAATTTAGCACGAGATATCCAATTAACGGTTCAACTTTCACCCACTGTGCTAATATCGTACAGTCACCGACCAGGATCGCCATCGATTTCTTTCGCGCCTCTTATCGAGTCGCGCACGAAGGTGCAAAATATACGAGAAGAAAGGCGATGGTCAAACTATTGCTGGACGACATGATCGGCGTAATGCGAATCCTGATATCCGGCACCAAATAGAATACGTGTCCCAATGCGGAATGACCGACGATAGATGGCCCGCCCGAGCTTTTTCTATCAGTGTCTCACCGTCACCCCCCAAGTTGGCCCTTCCTCACCCTTTAGCTTCGATCGTTATCCCCTTAATTTAAGAATTCCTTCGTTTACGGCCACGGGAGATTGTTTCTTATCGAATTTAAGCTCCGCCTTGACGAGAGCTAGATGAGAAGTTACGATCGTCGAAGGTCACCGGGCGTCAAGTTATCACGTAACTTTACGAGCAGCAACAAAAAGTGGATTATATAAAATAACGACGGGCTATACATGCGATAGATATATTAAATTCATATACCTATGCGTGGCGGAGGGAAAAATGGGGGAGACAAAAAAATTTCGCCTGTAGCCACAGCCGTAAAACTGTTATATAGTTATACGCGTCTGTGATTTTCCCGTTTTTATCCGTTCCAAAAGAGTCGTAATCCCTGACGCGGCGGCGCAATACGAGCCGCTGACCTGTATCCCAAAATGTTAACCGGAAGTAGGTCGTTATATCGGGGAACAGAGTGCGGCTTATTAATATTACAGCAAGGTTCACGCTGCCACTCCTTGTCGAGTCAATTTCCCGGAAATCGGGTTCAAAACCGAGCCCAATCGACCCCAACGTCATATTTTCCCGGTGGATATATGAAGCGACCCCTCAAATCACGCTGCGGCAATAACACGTGAAATATTTTCCCGTAAAAGGAAGATTTCATCAATCATCGTTGCGTCATAAAACTGCGAAATGGGAGCCATGAGCTAATTCGCAGTCATTTTTCTGACGAACTGATAGTTCATTGGCATTATTATCGATGGTCAATAAACTATTCGGAACGATTTTTATGAACCCTGGATGTGTCGATACGCATTTCTAATTTACCGCAGAACCTCCGAAAAATTTGACATCTAATCGCTATTACATGGGGAAAAGGTAATCAGGCTGCTTTCCTCCAATAAATTTGTCAATGTCAACTCCGATGTCAACTCCTGTTGAGTTGACCGTGACTAGTCGAAAAATTCGAACATCAAGTAGGGCTTTTTATTTTTCAGCAACTCTTTCGCGCCGAGATGTAACGCGACAATTAATTACGTTGTCGTTTCGATCGTCATCGCGCGTCAGCTTCCGTGTGTCAAAAGTATAAAAAGTCTCTCAAGCGATGGAAACAGCTGCAAGAAACGAGCTCGAAGAAATGAAAAGGTAGAAAAAAAGGAGCTCGATTCCAGCAGGATTTTAAAGGAAGTCTTACGCTTCATTGTTCGCGGCGTAATTGCGCTTGCAAGTAACTATATTGACGCGAGAGTGCAGCAGACGCGCGATGAAAAATGTGTACGTATACACGTCGAAAAATCTCCGGAGTTAGAAACATTCAATTTCTATATGAAAACGGATCGCTACTACCGTTCGCCGTATAAATTGAATTTCCTATTGTAAACCGTCTGGATAATTTGTAGACGTAACCGAAACTATGATCAACCCATTTGGGACGGCCGCGGAACATCGCGACCGTAATCTGATACTTTCGTATTCTCTCACGTTTCACGGTAGTATCAAAACTCAATGGGCTATTTGGTACGCCAATTCGCTATTCAAGGGCACGGGTGTCGGTATAATTACGTATCACGATGCGTATCTTCTTATGAAAATTCCCTGCTTCGTAAGAACAAAGAAATTTATCCTGGAATAAAATTCGATAAAACACTGCAAGATTTCGCTATTTTCTCCACTCTAAATCCTGACCAAAGTAATTTCACCATGTGAATACATCTCATACGGGGGATATTGGAAAGAAATTCGATACAGACTGCGCTTGTTGGAAATAAGGGAAAGAATTGACGCCGGCAGTGGCAAAATAACTTTTTGCAGCGAAAGTTATGGATTCGATAGAGCGATGCTCACGTTAGGCACGTGCACCGACATTCTCTCCGCGAGCACAACGTGTATCGTATAAGGGTATAAGGTACACATCGTGGCGCAGGTGGAAGTCGAAGGCATAAAGAGGGGTAGGATATAGGCTAGTCTAGGCACCGATATTGCCTTCCGTCTCGCCGTCGTCGTCGACAATGGACCGTCCGGGTCTCTCGGTCTGTCTATAGAAGCGAAGAAGCCTCCGTGACGTGCTCGACTCAAATCTTGCCCACCTTTCCTCGCACAGCTATATACATGTATACCTGTACGCGTAAACTTTTCCCCCGCGTCCGCTCTTCAACCCCCGGCAAACCACCCTTAGAGAAGCCTTTCGCCGTTTATAAAGTTTCCACGAAGGAACTTGACTGGCTGACCTCCGTTCTTTTACACGATCCCTCCTCTCGTTTGCGAGGGCGGCTGATGCAGACTGCGTACAAAATTCCTCGCGATCACGCAAGTCGCACGCTTTTGTAATCACGCGGACCTTGTTCGAACAGCAACGAAACACGACCGCCGTTTCCCACGCCCGCTTCTTACTTCTTTCGGAGTTAATTAGTAGCTCCGCTAGCTTCGTTCTTTTGCGATCACTTTGCATCAATCTCTTGCAAAAATCTTATCCCGAACAAAGCGGTTTTGCTCGAAGTCGAGAGGGTGGAAATCCTGTAATTAGGTGAAAAAAAAAAAAAAAAAACAGTGAAAGTAACGATGACGACCGTAGGATTTTATTACCAACTGACAAGCTCGAAAAAATCGATCCCAAACAATTTGTAGGGAATTTTCATTTTCGAATAAAAACAAGCTGTCTTTCATCAGAATCCTACGAACTACACAGATTTTTCGCAAAAAAAAAAGTAGTACTACGATTTCTCTGACGTTGTAATTGTATAACAATATGTACATAGGTATAATAACAAAGAGTTTGTTGATAGTCGATATTCAGATACAGTTTCAACATGTTTTACTTTTTTTACGATCACACTGAATGTTTCAATCATAATTAATCCGAATTTACTTTTATAACGTTTCTGTTTCAGAGGGTTTCCGACACGACTGTACGTCTCCTACATCCGCGTTACGGAATGAATTCCGTCCCGCGGATAATATAAGACGCAGGCACTCGTTGTTCGTTCTCCCTCGAAGCTGTACTTGGCGGTCCTTAAAGGGCTGTCGAAGAGGGCCCTCGAGGGGTGACGAATCGCTAGGTGGAACATCGCTCCCGACGTCAGAGCTTCGGAGTCAAAGAAGAACCGTCGTGGCGTCTGAAATTGTACGTCACAGCGAATGCGGCACTGCCGGAATCCGAGTTATTGCACAAGAAAATCCCCGCGGCGATCAGACGGCGATGAAAACCGGTGCGGAAAAATCGCCTTTCCTCCGAATCGTCGATGCAGGAGCGAGGAAACCAAAAGTTTCGAAAGTTCTATCTTAGATATTAAATATCGCGGATTGCATGATTATTTATGGAGGGGGGAGTCCGCCGGTATTAAAGGCAATATTTACGTGTCGCGATGGCCAGGCTGCGATAGCTTATCTGCTTTTATCAACCGCGATTCTCGCCTCGTGCGCTTCGTTCTTCAAAAGGGTCGAGGTTCGCTTTATTCGCCCACCTGCGCAAAGTGCGTAAACGCGTTTCGTACGTAGGATGCGTATCTGGCACGCTTGACACGTGACCGAGCTGCTTTCTCTTCCGCCGATCCATTATAAGTGGTGAATTTTTTAAACTTCGCGCATACAGCATTGGCAGACCACGTTTCCCCCGATTGTTGATTTCTTAATACAACTGGTGGACGCACTTGTCCCAAGTTTTACGGGATATATTCAAAGGTCAGAGCGACTAACGAGGGTCGCCGTTCTGACGTACAAGTTAACTTTGACCCTCCCGAACTCGCCGTTATTCAATTGCAACTTGACCGACGATCCCTTACTTTTGTTTCGACCCTCTTCAGCCGGCGATAAAAAGTAATATCAAATTTTTTCACAGGAAATGTCTCTGCATACTTGTATATAAATGGGTGTATTTATTACATCGCGGTTGAAAAACTTTTTTGCAATTTTAGGAAAAAATTCACGGCCCAACAGCGCTTGCGTAATGAAAGTGCTCCTGAAAACCGTCGGGAAAATTTGTATAGCAGCATTCATGCCTATCTAAATTCTCGAAAAGGATCAAGTGTCATTTTCCGAATCTGCAGACTCGACTGAAATTGAAGAGCCAATCTCTTCAAGCTGACTGTTATATTAACAAGTAAATCAAAACGCTGATAAAATATTAATTTAGCCACCGTTGAACCGCTTGTACATTTATTTCGGGCAAACAATAACTTTTTACACTGATTACATTCGCCAAACTTGGTTGTTAAACCAAAAATTTTTCCCGCAGAATAGTGTATCGTACACATGTAGCACCATTCTAAAAAAAAAAAAAAAAAAAAAACGAACAGCCTACAGGGTTCGCTCTTAATTAAAGTTACGCAAACATTATTCAAGCTCACCGTTTTCATATCTTGTCGCGGTAAAAATTTAACCCCCCAGTAAAAGCCACCCTCAACCAAGCCCAGTGCAGTAAACATTAAATACTGTTTTTATAACAAATTTGACAGTTTTGAAAGTGCACGAAGCGCGATGATCAAGTACGTCTAACATGTGTATAATAAAAATAGTCCAAACTACAGTTCTAAAAAACATACAGGTATAGCTGCTGCTTGGGGTATACGAGAGAATAGATAAATAATAAATCGCTACGCTCGCTACTGTCTCACTTTTTTTCGTATCCCTTCTTTGCTCCGATTTCTTATCATCCCCTAATATTCAAGCCAGTGCAGCATGTGGCAGCCGATGGGCCATTTGCAGGGCTCGCGGAATTCCGCGTTGTCTGTGTACGCACACTGTATTATGCAGGTATTACAAGGACGTATGATCGTGCAGGTGACATTTATCACCGCGTCCTGAGAGATATTCCGCAGGCTGCACACACAGCACGCGCTCGAACTTTGCACGCTCTGGGAGGTATAAATTCTGCACCCTCGGTTCAGACTCTGCTTCCGTATGATTATCGACCGGCGCGACGAGCTGCAGTGTGATTGAGATTTCTCGTTCAACTTTATCGTGCTTCTATACGCAGTGATGGAACCGGAAAGAAACCGCAGCTCCTCTGCAACGATCGCTAATTTACTATTTTACAATTTTTACATACGAATTGATATTCCAGCCACGCTCTTATCGTTCCCAATACAGTCATTCACGTTGGTTATGAATTGTCTCTCTTTCTCCGCTCGGAAACTCCCATTCATCGCCGATAATGACGATCGTTTATTTGTCTTCAGTCGACGAAACGACGACAACGAATCTCGACAACGTAATCTCTTCAAGTATTAATTTCAATGACAACTTAACACCGTCACTCGAAGCCTTTGAAATTCTACATCTCGCTTACTTCCTTCTGTTTTCCAGCGATTCTTGCGGGTTCAGGTCACGTCGGAATAAGTACAACGGCAAATAACTTGTGATTTTCATTTATGCTAAGAAGTGGCAAACTTTTGGCAAGTCAATTTTACCCGGTGCACCACGCCGAATCGAGTATAAGATGCAAGGGTGCACGGATAGAATTCCAGATTCGTTGACACGAGGGAGAGAAAGAGAGGGTGAGGGACTCCTCGCGGTGTCCCACGAAGGAAATCGATAAGATTACTTTTTTTTATCAGATTTTCTTCCAACCCTCCAACCTTCGTTCCTCCCCTCATCCCGTAAAATTTCTGGGAATCGTGGACGCTGCAGTAATCCGATAGTTAAACTCGCGTTGTCGCGAGAGTCAATTCACTCGCTATTCGTGAATGGCCGCTAACACGTTTCTCGTCGTGATTATTTTCTCCTTTCGAGCTGACTCGCCCGAACATCCCTGGCACACGCTCATCCTTGTTACAGGTATATATGTGTCATGCATATGAAGCAACGTGAAATAATGCTTTAGAGGGGAATCGTTGACAGCTGAGCGAAACATTTACTCAGCGGTAGACGTAATACCTGTGCCTCCGCACTGCATGTACTACACATACGTATTGTTGGGCTCACACTTCCCAGCTTGGAATTGTTACCAGTCGCACAGCCGTCCTCTCTCTCTCTCTCTCTCTCTCTCTCTCTCTCTCTCTTTCTCTCTCCCTCTCATCCTCTCTCACAAAGACTTTGCAGGAGAAGCCATCCGTTCCATCTTCCTTCGCCCTACCTGGCCCGTTGTCGGATTTTCGCAACGTTTCAAAGGCAACCCCGATGTTCCGTAGGTGCACGTTACCGAGTGCTCTGCAAATTGCACGCTAATGAGAAAATCACTTTGGATTTCAGCCACGGTTCTCTGAGTCCCTGGATTTCAACGTCGTATAAGCGCGTTACTACGAGGGGAAAAAAATCGTACAAACAACTGTGAAATTATGACAATCTTTCCGAAAGCCTGCGGTTTACCGAGGATCAGGAAGGCGCGACCCAGTCCCCGAATGTGCGAAGCCATACTGCGATCAGTAAAGGATTTACATAATTCCATCTTTCGTGGCTCGGCTGTCGTTCGATTTCCGAAAGTTTCTCGTCATCCCGAAATGTGGCCCTGAAATGTAGCGTCGAAATTCGAGGCTACCGAATCGGAAAGGGTCAACCAAAGGTCAGAGAGATCGATGGTCAGTTCTCGGCTGGTTCGTCATCGTTCGCACGAATAGCTGAGATCTACGTTCGAACGTCCTTTGGAGCCGTTTTATAAGGGAAAATATTTTACCCGGGGGGGTGTTTTTGCATGTGGACACAGTGTCACGGGGTATTTCGCGTAGCGTTTACCCTCCTCGGAGAAAAGAATAAAGAGCAAGGATAATTGGGAAGAACATCGGCTCGCGGCTCTGTGGAAGTAACGTTAGGGAATAAAATTTTAATAAACGACCTCCAAGAATTTTGAAATTAAAGTTGAAGGGTCCTCGTTTTACCCGAGGATCGTTCCATGTACGTACATATGCATGCGGCGATTTACGCTCGCATAGGTATACGTATTCGGAGCACGCGATTCCGTAGCCTCCGATGGGCGAGATTTGAATACTGATGAAAACTTGAGCTCCTATTTATTCGTGATTCAGTCTGAGCCGGGGCGCCATTTTCTGCAGCCGAGAAATGTGGCTCCGAAGAATAACCGCGCTTCGAGTTGCGAAATTCCACCTCGGCCAAAGTAATTTGAAGATAATTTTTATCCGCTTCGTTTTGATAACCTTTCCCTCGTGCACTTGGCCGCACTGCAGCAGCTGCAGTTTGTACGCCAGCCGCTATTCGCGGAGCTGAACAAATCCCCTGGGATACCCGTATCTCGTTTCCTAAATCCTCCGGGAACCGGCGGATGCTTCCGCTTCCGTTTCAATACTTCAACAGGCTCGCTTCCTCTGACTTTCGCGGGCTGAGACTAAGTTTCGGCGACATCCGGTCCGAAACATGGCTCCATCACCGCACCTGGCCCCCAGAGTGAGAAACTTGCGAGCTGGATGATCTGTTTCGCTCAAAGAATCTTCGAAACTCTCCGTTTCCTGTTACCGCAGAATATACAACTTTCCAGTTTTGCCGCAAAAGCCTGATTACCATTTCCTGAAACGCGTTTCCGCTCCCCTTACCGCGAGTTAAAGGTAAGTAGCGAATTCACGGGGTGACAAGTCTGCAGTAACGAGCTTTCGAGAACCCGAAACTCGGACGGTTCCTTTCGCGCTTTTATTCTCAGAACTGTAATTACACGGTAAAAATGGATAAAAAAAAAAAAAAGAAAAACGGAACAGAATGTTTTTGTTTTTCAATTTCTGTAACACCGAGACAGGCAGGCTGCCGTCGACTAATACCTTATGCACGCGAGGTGATGCATAAGTAATAATCACGTCGTTCCTACAGGCGCATATACCCGAGAGAGTTTGTGGGTTCAATAACTCGATTAATGTGTTGTCGATAGTTCAATATGCATGAGGTTGTTTCACCGGGTAGAGAGTTGCCTTTGCGCTTAATTAACTGCACAGGCAAGCTGCAATCTGCGGCCCACCGCTGCGGGATGCAGGCTGCGGGTCAAAAGTATTCCCTGCGGTCGGAGTGTTTTTTTTTTTTTTATTCCTCTTGTTTTTGGCTTTTGCTCTGCCTTTTTTTTTTCTTTTCTTTTATTTATTTTTCTTTTTTTCCATTACCAACTTCCGACCGCGGTACAGAGAGAAAGGTATTACGGGTATCCGCATCATGTAACGCCAAACGCGGTTACGTCACGTCGCTGCTATTTCTTATCCGCAAATTGTAAAATATTTCCGCACAAGTATATAATGTACAAACGGCACCACATACTTCTCACTTCACCTTTTCCCCTAATGTTTCGACCTCTGTCACTTCGTCCCGCACCCTGCATAAAAATTTTCTCACGTAGGATATTTTATTGCTCGTTCTTGACACGGTTATACATTACCAAAAACAAATTTCACCCGCTGTAGATCCAGCGTTTTATTTATTTATTTTATTTTTTTGTTGTTTTTTTTTCTTTGCGACGAATTTTTCATATCACGCATTTTAGAATATTTTACGTAAGTCGAAAACGTTGGGTTCGATATACCCTTATTCGAAATGATTTATAGAAGAAACAAACTTAGCCCCTCCAATAATTGAATAAGCAATTGAACGGAAATGAAGGGAGAAAAACCTCTCGCATTAAACCAGTGAAGTATTGTTAAAATCCAGAGCAGAGTTTCCGTTATGAAAATATAAATTGCGTACATGCTTTTACGAGTACGAATATAATTTTGTCGTAGGTACGTACGTATATACATGTATGTTGTAAGTTGTCGTTTAACCGCTAAAACAGACGCGCAAAATTGAAAATTACGCCGACTTCGAGGTGAAAGGTCCGTGTGAAGAGGGGTGAAAAGGAGGGGAAACCGGGTAACGCTGGTTAAATCAGGGCGGGTATCTGCATGCCTTTCACAAACATCCCCTGCACGAAGCGATACGTCAATGCGAGACTCGCATCGTTACAGAGAGACACGCGATGCGTGCGCCTCTGTCTTTTGCAGCGCACATGCAGGGCGTGTTATTATACAACCTGCATGGCAGGTACGACATTTGCATCGTGCGAAGAGTGGGAGGGCGGGGGGAGAGCGAGAGGGAGAGAGATGAAGCATGAAAAGTCGTCCCTTTGCGGGCACGAAAGGAGTTGAGAGGGGTGGCGAAGCGAGCCGGGCGATGAAAAAAAGAAGCAGCACTCTGATCCGCGGAGTTTTAAGCCATAATCAATTGCCGGATGTCGTATCGGTTAAATACGACGGCGACTTGTTGGCCGTATATTGATTTCTGTAATTCTCCGTCGTTCGAGAAACCCTTTACCGAAACTAAATTGAGCGCGCGCTTTAGCCCCAAGAGCCCCCAAATCCCTCAGCCTGTCTGTTGGACTACTTCGAAGCCCCGAAGACGCCGAGGACGTGGAATTCTCCGCGGGCAAGGATCCCGCACCAACAATGTCGATGCTTGAAATTTCCCTCGCGGCTTTGGATGCAGCAAACTCTGCCCGATCCCACGTAACGTACGCGAAGAAAAGTGGAGAAATTTTCATTAAAAAAATATCGTCAGGTAAATTAGTGCGTTCAATTTCACACGGAGGGCAAAACTGGATGAGAAACACTACGATTACTAAACGGTGTTCGCCTATGCTCTCCTTGCTGCTGCCAGCGATGTGTATTACAAGTGAGCTTTTCGTACGAATAGTTGTTTTTTTTTGCCTCAACTCACATCGCTACAGCAGCGGCCTTCGGCATCACCCGACAGTAAAGAAAAAAAAAAAAAAAAACATTCGACAAGCTCAAAGATTCGCTGAGTTTTACAGAGACTAACGGCCGATCAAAGCGATTCTGAAGTTCATTCCGGTTCAATCGGTCGACGCGAGCCGATTATGCTAGACCACTGATTCCAGGTTCCCTGCATGACACGGGCGGGCGAACTAACGGCCAAAAATCCTCGGCGAACGAAGGACAACGTAGGTAAATAAAAAAGCAACCCTTGTAGAAATTCGGTACACAATGACGTATTTTGCAACCCTTGCGTGCGGAATGGCCTGCAGGGTCGGACCCGTCACTGCCACGCGTTACAACAAGTTGTAGGTAGGCAGGTACCCATCGTACTACGCGACGTGTGTTAACGCCGACACCCCCGCACACACACGCGCGTTATCGGCCACGAATTACTACGGTAACCTAGTGAGAATATACGGGCTGCCAGACCGCCAACGTCGAGTCGCAGAAGCAGTCGCGACGCAGGCTGGTTAATGTTTATTTAATTTTCGCTTTTATTTAAGCTTCGTCCGTTCCCGTTTGTCGAAGCTGATTCATACACGGGATAAAACTGATAGGTACAAGGTGTGTGGCAGTAAAGCAGCTCTCTCTCTCTCTCTCTCTCTCTCTCTCTCTCCTACTATCACCAACTTCCGTGCAGGGGTCGTTACAATCCCCAATGAACATGTGCCGGATGCTGTTAGAAATAAAGCCCAGGCGTGTCTCGCGTACCAGGTGAGACCGAACGACGGCAAGTTCCGGGTGCAATATCTCCGCGACCCCGGCAAAGCTGTTTTCTAGCTCGCCGAGATTGATATTGCTACCATTCTCAAGTGCTGTTACGAGTTGTAAGATATAACGGGCTCTTTAAATGCCCGATATCAGCGATCACGATGTGTAATGATCTCGTCTCGAGTGTGCGACGCGCTTACGTACGTATATCGAGTGCCGATCGAACGATCGTTCGTTATTAATTCCATTGCCGGGTACATTGTTGAAAATTACGAA
Source organism: Neodiprion lecontei (assembly GCF_021901455.1). Classification (NCBI taxonomy): domain Eukaryota; kingdom Metazoa; phylum Arthropoda; class Insecta; order Hymenoptera; family Diprionidae; genus Neodiprion; species Neodiprion lecontei. Next base: position 24,031,464 of record NC_060265.1, read on the forward strand.
CGTGGCGGCTCATTTGAATAACGCGCTGCTGTATAATCTAGTTCTCTAATGGAAGCAGATTCGCGTGTTTCTTTTCGTACGTAGGTACGAAATTTGAATTATAATTTCGCTGTTAAATATTCAATAATACCCCCCGTGTTAACCCGCACTCACACGCTATATACAATATACCTACGTGTATATCTAACCTTGGAGATTCTAATCTTTTTGTGACGCTCATCAGAGTTAACGTGAAATAAAATCAATTCCAACCGCGATTCGAGATACCGAAGCGATAGGGAATTTTCGAGCGCTCTGCTATGTCTGCGTATAATGTTTACATAGCACGCCGACGACTCTACTCTTTGTAACAAGTGACACGTTTGCAAGGGTAAATTATCCGTTCAATTTTGTAACGAGAACAGCTTTACGTTTCAACACTCGCGAGGACTGCTCTAATTTCAATAACTACACGTTACGTGCGAAATTACAACCACTATCGCATAACGGACCGTCACGTCGGAATTGTGTACCTGGCCCGAAGCGTTATGGGCATTGTCATTAATTCGACCAGGGAAGTGAACGTGATTGGTTTGCAGGATCAAGGTGAATGTACGTGTTTCTCGGTGTGTAGATACGTAATGCGTAGGCTCACGGACCTCTCTGGTTACTCGCGTGATTTGTTTCACGTGGATTACCGAACTCCTGACGTTGCTGGTATTACATTTTCAGAAAGGAACTAACAAAACTCCCATTAACCTTATTAAAGTGTTCGCAATATGTAGCTGCCGGTGATCGCCGTCATTCGAGCAAAAAGTATAATTCCCGCAGAAAGTAAAGTTTCAAACTTCTGCGAAATTGGATACGCGGCGATGAATAATTTTTTTATTTATTTTTTTAATCAAACATCCATTACGAATTTATTGCCGCAAACGAAATTATCTAGTAAAAATTGTTTCAAACTTGTTCCGAATATCTGCGATTTGAAAGGTTGCTCGAATTTTAATGTCAATCCCTTCAAAATGAGGAATCGATCGCTAATATTGATATTTAATAACTAAGTGGTGAACCGTCGAGTGTTGACTGAATAATTTCGTTCTGAATAGAATTTTCGAGTCCTGTAAGGCATTCGAGGCACACCGCTAACGACAGAAATGTTATCTCGCTGTGAATTAAACGGACCGCCGTGTGTGGAGTAAATTAACACACCGCTTCTAACGACGCGCAATCTCTTTCTCGAAGGTTCACCGCTGCAGCGCGATAATTACGATGGTTTCCTGTTTGATAACTGGCTGACCGTATTTCCGACCGGAAGTTTTTTCCCCGCCATCCACGTACGAGTTTCTCCTTGGCCGTAATCCGGATCGTCAAACGAAAGCTTGCGAAGAAACCTAGTTTACATATCGTCCAACGGTTCATTGAAATTGCCGCAAGCCGCACGAATGGTCAGATAAAATAGGGGCGGCATCCGACGCCTCCTCAACTTCCGCAAAGTCCGTGACCGGAAGAAGTTACCCAAATCCCAAGTGACACGGGCTAAAACGTGGTGAAAATCAAAAGTGAACCGGGTGTCTTATGCGCGATCAGGGAGAGAAAAGAAAACGAATTCGCGCGATCGGCGAGCGGCTCCATCGATCACAGATTCGATCGAACTCGGAGCAACCGTAATACTATACGTAACGTAATACGTAGGTATATGGGAAAGACGGTAAAAATAGGCCCCCTCTACAATCAGACTTGGTTTTATAATCTGTCGATAAAGCTTGAAGAGCATTTTTACGCTTAAAAAGAAAAAAAAAATAGCGTTATCAAAACGCGTCCAACGCTGTTACACCCCCCTTAAGGTTCCCATTTTGCCCGCCTATTCCCTATGTATATATACCCTGCATAATTTCCCGTCGTCAAACCCGCGACGTTTGAATCTTTCCATCAGCACGAATCGAAGCCTCCTCGTTCGACTTTCTCCGAAGTGTAACGAGGATCGATGCACTCTCTGCACCCTGTCGCCCTGCGTTTCGTCCGTAATCGAAAGCAGGGGGAGAGGAAGAGAGAAGGGAAGGAGCGCCTTAAATCCTTCCAATTGCAATTTGCGGTTGACTTTACGCAAGCATCCCTGTGGAGGTCTATAGTACGAGTACGGTACCGCGGGTTTGAGCATAAAAGCCGATAGCGTGGCGGCCACGGGGTTGCGGGGCGGATGCGGGGGTGGAATGACCCCGCTGGTCGGGGTCAACCGTTGCACTATTCTCGCGGAGGTTACACATCGTCGTGTGCAACCGGGCTCGGCGCTCTGTGCGCGCGTCTCTCACCCCCTGCAGCTATTTATAAACAGGAATACGTACTTTTTCTCAATTACCCGGCTGTAACGAGGTCGGTACTTTTCGCCCTTTTCCTGCCCAGAGACGCCGCCTGTACCAAACTCCGTTTACTCGACCGCGTCGTAAAAAAATCTCCGACCCACGCGCACCCTCATCGCCGGAATTTAAACCAAGTTATACGAAGGGGAAGAAAGTGCGTCCGCTTCGTTACGTAACGTCGATCATCGCTGGACGAAGGTCTCGCATACAGACGGGGAGCTAGCCAGCTACCTGTGACTCGAGGGTTGGAACGCGACGGTTCCCTGCCAAGGCGTGAAAAATCGGATTACCTGGCGATTCATCGGCTTAGCCACATAATACAAATCGCTCGTCCGTGGTACAATGCGAGCGGTACTCGAAGTATATCGGGGAAAATTAATAGCTTATCTCGCGAGAGGGGGGGAGGGAGGTTGGGACGGCGAGGAATTTCGCAACCGAATTACAAGCTTTTGTACCGTCGGAGCCGTAACAACCGCAACGATAAGGGAACAGAAATTCAAGACGTGCAGAGATGAGATGGCTCGGAGTAATTCCGTCCTGCAGGGAGGAACAATTGAAGAAGATTGTTATCTCATGTGCCGCGTGTTGCGCAATATCGTTATTAATACAAGCACACGCAAGCTCTCCGCGGTATAGTTACATGTATAACGTATAACGTATATATATTATACACTCTTGCAAATTGTAATTTACTTAATTGCGAAGAGGCTCTCCTTCGCCGAACGAAAATTCGTTTTCACGATACAAGGTATGAAGATAGAGTCACAGAGTTATATTATTACTCCCAAAGGGCGTATATCGTGAGCGATCAGTGACGCGTCGGCGATGCGTTAACCCTCTCGCATCCATAATATAACAAGTGGATCGAGCGAGGGCCGCGAAAACCGCGCAGCTAATAACAGCCGTATACGGCAAATATGTAATTAGCTTACCTGTAACACTTAGTAGAGACATGTTGATGCGACGATATCGAAGCAAGTTAAGGACACTCAAAACGTGGCACTATGTAGCAGCGGCACACTAATGATCGGTAAGTTGTTTTATTATTATTTTTTTTTTTTTTTTATATAAATTTCAAATCTAATATTATACGTATATATGTACTTATATATGTATATATTAATATACTGCTAGGTCGCGAAGGGTTTTGCTGATTCGAATTATTTATAATACTGCACTCTTTGCGTTTATTATTGCGAGGCGGAATCAATATTACTATGTTAATCTATTATGTACGGCTAGAATTATACGTGTGTCGGTTTAGTCGGGATTTTTATTATACTCGTCACGTTTGTTTGTTAGGTTATTTGTTTACTTTGTTTTTTTTTTTTTTTATCAATCTTTCTATTAACTCCTCTTCTTTACTTTTCCTTCGAAAACCTGCCGCTGAACGCTAGACGAGATTCTATCACAAGAGTTTATCAGTGCAGCTGCGGTTGTCTATCCTGCATTACATACGTACAACAGATCCCGTGTCACACCGTGCCTACGCGTGTAGGTGTATACGAGGCAAGGGGTTGTCGTCCGTAGGTGTTTAAGGTTGGGAACCGCGAATGCGAGAAGCGGATGAGGCTACGATCCTGGCCGGGTAGTAGCGCGTGGAGGAGGAAGGCGACGGGATGGAACGGTGAGTGAGCGAGGGTGACGGTAGCGGGTAAATGTGCAAGATCGTTCTTACTCGTCTCGCATGGAGTTAATAATGAGCAGCTTGGAGCTTTGGTCACGCGCACGGGCTGCAGGTAAACCACCGTCTGTGTATACCGTTTCGCGTACGAAGAAATACATTTCGATACTTCGGAATAACAATCGGCAGTCTTCTCAGTTTACGAGGCATCTTTGGATTTAGGTTGAAAGAGGTCTGCAGCAGGCTCCCGCGGCAGGTATCGACGATTCCTGAAAATCCCCTCGGCCGTACCTCGGCTATCATAACGCGTGTGTGTGTGTGTGTGTGTGGGGGTGTGGGTGGTTGGGTGTTGCGGGTGCGGATGTGTGGATGTGGCGTGTGTCCGTCCGGCTGTATTCTCACGTAATACTACCACGCTACGCTATGCGTCCCTCATTCGGCGGCCTCTCACTTCCGTCACGTAAACTTGACGCGCGCGGCACCTTCTTCCTCCCCCGGACGAACCCCTGTCGCGCACTGCATTACTCGGCTATTGCGATAAAAAAATAACCCTCTAAGACCGCACAACCTCGACTGTTTCGCACGACAGACGCCTGGGCAACGAACACCGTTGACGTACTGCTCGACGGCGGGCACTCTGCGGACGGAGACGCCTCCGATACGCCGCCGCCATCTTGCTACGTCAACGATACCCCGACGGCGACGCCGCCCCCGCAGCTTTCGCGTCCCGGCGCCGAGCGTCGGAACGACCCGAGGGTGCCTCGCGACTCCGAAACCCTCTGCGCCACCGCTCCTTTCATCCCCCTGCCGAACGACGGGGTGCCGGATAGCCGACCGAGCAGACGCGGAACGCGGTCGGTTATCACGGAAAAATTCACCCTACAGCCGCGGCGCGTTCTCACAAACGAGAATTTTCACCGGCGTCGAGCCACCGTCGCTGCAAGCTCGCTGCACCTCCGGATGCACGATGCTTTTACGCCCGGATAAAAATCGCGTTTACGCTTATTTACACAGACTCTCTTTACGCGCCGGGGTATCGATTGCTGCACGTGGATGTAGTTGGGACGGTTGAAGACGGTACGCGATATGCTCTTTGCTGCATTATTGTCAGACACGCTCTCACGCCGTACCGTCTAAGGCCCTGGACGATCTCTGTAATTTCACTTTCCTAATCCCTCCACCCCGGATGTTCTCTTGAATTTACCGAGCTCACGCTGAGGCATTCGATACCCCTGCATAATTCGATGCAGGCTGATGGATACGGTCTCACGCACGTTTACCCCGAGCTCTGAGCCCCCGAATTTTACCGTGACGTTTGATAAAGATAAACACAGCCTTTTTTCATTAGGTACATCTGAACCGGAACGTTCTTTCAAGGTGAGAGATTGCTTTTGGAATCCCTCAATGAAGCTACGGATTTCACCTGTCTTTCCTTCGCGTGTTTCTTTCTCTGTACGCTATAGCTAGATACGAAAACTCGGCTTGATTTCAATCAAGCGAGTGACGTCACGATCCGATGAAGAAAAATAACCTCTAGCTTTGTTTTTTTTCCATTTCTATTTTACATTTTAGATGGCAATCGTTGAATAAATTTGAAGAACTTTGAGAGACCGATTGATTGAACACATCGTGAAAGGTCGCTTGAAACCACGGTAACCGTCGACACGCCGATGACGAAATAAAGCTGCTGTATGTCGATGGATTAATCACCACGGTCAAGGATGTTCGACCATAAAATTCGAGTCCTGTGAGCTAAAAAAGTGAAATTTTCGTTCTTTCACGGATCGAACATCATTCGCGAGATCAAAAACAGATTTAAACTGCCACCAGTGCACAAAGTAAAGCTCTCATCACAGCAGCTTGATTTCGTGTTTTCGTTAAATGAATTCTTGACTTCAATATTATAGTTCGTTGAAATTCTCGGATATGAAGGTCGGTAGAAGCGTAGAAGAAACGAAGATTTTCTCCAACGTTTCGGCCCCTACTGTGGGCCCGCCTCATTTCGTGTTTTCTTTTGAGCAACGAGAAACCTCCGAAATTCGACCGTTCGAAACTGGGCAAGACCTACGACAAAATCCGAGAGCGAGATTTTTCCGGTTTCTTGGTTGCCGCGACGCGGAGAATTCTCCGTGACTCGTTGAGACCCCGAGCGGCGTTAGTCACGGCTATAACTCCCCAGAGCACCCCAACCGTTGACTCGCACTACTCGTCGAGGCTGCAGGGTTGATTGTTGGCTACTCGGCGAGCTCGACTGGAGTAATAACTGTAAGTCTGGGGTCTCGCTGCAGTTACGACGCGTTATACCGCACACGTTAGAAACATTTCTAATGATTCTGAATCGAGGCGGTAGCCCGAAGTTACTAATTAGTTATCTTATCTGGGTGGGCGCGTTGAAGTTTATAACTTGAGCGTGGCCGGGTACGTGTCTGAAACAGAATTGCACACGGTAATTGGGACAACTTTCAACCGGCAGAAGTGCACCGGGGTGTATATGTTACGTGTATAACCTTCTTCTTCCTTGCCGGAGGAAAAGCATCAGAACTGAAATTGTCTGCCGACTTATAGGTGCGGCGTGGCATTTAGGTATCAACTTTATACGAGCGCGTGAGTTATTCTGTGTCGAATTCTTCATCGAAATTCTACGTAAGGCATTCCCTTCTACAACTGGGCCATTTTTTTCTTTGATCGCTTAGATTTTCTTTTTTTTCTTTTCTACTTTATCGTCTCGTCGACAATGAGAAAAGCTTTCGCTGGTTGTTTTTTTTTCCACATTTTCAAACATCCACCCGTTTCACATGGGATGAACTTCTTTCTTACATATTATATTTGTGACTAATTTGATTACTGCGCCTCGTTTTGTTTTTTATTTCTCTATGGATTTCGTTGACTCTATTAGAAAGTGTCCTATACATGTAATAAGGTGTCAGAAAAAAAAAAAATTTACAGAACGGTGTATCTAGCTTTTATCAATTGAAAATCTAGTTTACTTAGCGGATACATATTGTATTTTAAGCGAAATTTAATTTTTTTAAAAATTTACTTGTAGCAGCTACAGTCTGTACACTGTGGTAGCTCTTATAGTTTTGGAGTCACAAAAAAAAAAGTAGACGTTTCTAGCCAACTAATACGACTCTTAATTAAATATCTCTTAAGATGTCCGATATTCAGTAGACTCGGCTGAAAATTTAGTTCCAATTCACATCAAAACAATTAAATCGAGGTTAACAATCTTCCGAAAATAAATTTCGTGAATCAAATTACGCGTAGTAGAAAAAAAAAAAAAATACCAAAGAAGAATTTACGAAAAAAGTGGTTGAGATAACCAACAAAGCTCCATAAACGCACAATACGCGTTGGGGGTATTTGATCCAACGGTTATTACGAATCTAATAAACGCTCGACGGCGATAAGACGTGCGAAGCGAGCTTGAGAAGTATTGACGTGTTACATATCCATTGTATTTTTCTTCCTCTCTTTGTAATGAAAATTCGACTCGCGTGGATGAAACATCGTTATTGCCCCAGATATGAAGCGTCATGGTTCGTACACGCACGTTTTCAGTTACACGAGCCACGGAGTTTCTTTTAAAAATGTCTAAGTGATTTAGTGGTATGTACATACCTATTGTTCAGAGCCTCTTTGTTTGATCGATATAGAAATGGACCTCGCCACCGTGTTAATACGGTATATGCGCAAGGAATTGTTTGAATTCAATACTACAATCAGGCGGGCAGACGTCGGGGAACTTGCACTGTAGCTGAAAATACAGTCTACAAAGAGATTTACATTTGAAATTAGACACGTTTCTATTGTTCGTGGATACTGGCAGAGCAGCAACGTCTCGCGTTTTCATATTCTCGAATGAAAGTGAAATTGTAAATTTATGAAATTATAATTTCGTACTGCGCAATTAGGGCGCCCGAAACGAGCCCTTCTTCTCCCTGCAGCAAATATGCGCTGCTCCCGCATGTTTCTGTTTAATATATAATTACGCGAAATTGGTTGTTCAGCTGCGAAGGGTCGGCACAGTAATTCACGTGTGCATTGATCGTTGCAGCTTTATTGATCAGCTTACAGGCGGTTTTACGCCCACGAGATCCTCAGATTCAGCTTCCAAGAATTATACGTGTACACGTTGTATCTTTCACAGTTTATCAATAGGTCAAAGTTCGAATGCCACGTGTCGAGCTTCGCGGCGGTTCAATTGAATTCACATCGGCTGCATTTTCCGTCGTGAATGGGTGCGAGTTTCAACTCGGACGTGATAATATCAATCTAAATAATAACGATGTTTGGGACTACGTGGGTGCTTTTAATATTTAACGTCATAATTTCCTCAACTAGAATTTTCGCTTTCATGGCCTGTTAATCCTGCGGTGTAAGTGCGGAGCTTTCGGCTCGCGTTGCTTTAGAAACGAACAATCCAATTTAGAAACTTTCGTAATACATGTAATATTGTCTCTCAAATTGATTGTGATATGTAATATTTTTCACGTTTCACACAATCTACAAATGTACCTACTCGTGTAAAGATCTGACAGATTAGCCTGAGGCACTTGAAGTAAGCAGACTCGTCACGAGGCATATAAATAAGGCAAAGTTCGCGTTGTTTATTTGTACGTTATACCTGCGTAAAAAAATATTCCGTAATAAACGAATCTTGGAAACAATAACATCATTTTTACAGAATGTAATATCTCAAAACAACATACCGAAGAGAAAACATTTTATGGAATATAACACGGTAGCTGCTGGAAATATATGAGATTACTGTGAAAAACCGGCAGTCCAATTTTATATTGATTCTTGTGGTGGAAAAAAAAAGAAAATGTAAAGATGCCAACTCCCTGCGAGTATAATGTATTAATGTTTCAAGCACAACTTTACCGTTGATAAATCACCCGCGTACTTGTATTTATAAATTTGCGGAAAAACTGAAAAGTTTCGTTCGTTACACAATCGCCAACAGAAGGAAAGAAGAAAAAAGTAATACCCCGGCCGCCGTACATTAGGGAGTAAAATAACAACAAAAGAATGGAAAAAACAAAAGAACGCGAAAAGGGAAAGGAAGAACTACAAAATGCATAAAACCACGAAAGGACTCGAAGCACGCAGAGCTTCTGTCGCGTGATTATTACACGTAGCAATATTCGTAATACTTACACCGTAACGGGAAGTCCCCAAAGGACGCTGAACGGCGTAATAATAATGATTTTTGACGTAGAGCGATGTCGGTGGTTCGTGCGATTCGTGTGGTTCGTTCAAACGAGGTTCCGTTGTTATTCGACAGGCAGCGCCACTTCCCAATGTCGTCCGCTATTCTCCGGTGCGCCTAGCAGACGGCGAGCCAAGATATCGGCCAATAGCAGCCCGGAGCCAGGCCTTCTTTTTTTGTCCCTGCCATCGGTCCGACGTGAGATAATTTTCGCCTCCTGAGGAGCGGTGTATTTTTTAGCGTAAAATAAACTAAAGTCATGGCAGCCCAGTGGATACGCAGAGTTGTGAGTAGCCCGTGTTAACAGTTGAATCATCGCCTGAACGCCGCTTATTTGTACCACCCCGATTTCCGTAGCGCTCACTTTTTTCTACCCTTGTTTCCACGCTTCTTGGTTATCCATTCGCCTGCACAGCTTTTTCTCCGCCTCTGGCTTCTGACACCCACCTCTGTTCTACCCGTCGTTAATGGGACTCCGATGCGTCGTTATCGCTTACCTGAGTATGTCTTTTAACGACAGATATCTCCAAAGATTGGCAGGACCAGATTCTACAGCAGCGATGTCAAGAAGTGTACCCTCATTCCTGGCGACGGCATCGGACCCGAAATTTCCGCCGCCGTGCAGAAGATCTTCGACGCCGCCAAGGTGCGATATGTTCTATTATTAACCCTCTCCTATCACTCGCTCATTTTTTATTCATACCCAGGATCATATTACATCCGAGTGCCATTGTCCTACCTCTGACCTTAACGGGTTTATTTTAATCCACCGGCTCAGGATTCAAATTTTGTCCCCTTACACAGGCCTTTGTCTCTCAGATCGTGCGATGTCTGCCTGAACTTGACCCTCGTCGATGTTTCACTGCTTTGCCGATCTAATCTCAGCCAGTTTTTAAAGAAAAACGTTTTTATTCATGCCACTTTTTTTTCTGTTACATAACGTCATCTCACAGCGCACTACAGTTTATCTTGACTAATGTAAACAACGTGATAACGTCTTTCCTTCGCATCCAGGTTCCCATCGAATGGGAGTCCGTTGACGTGACGCCTGTTCGAGGACCCGACGGCCTGTTCGGCATCCCGCAAGCTGCCATTGATTCGATAAATAGAAATCAAATTGGACTTAAAGGACCACTTATGACTCCCGTCGGAAAGGGTCACCGTTCTCTCAATCTCGCCCTCAGGAAGTGAGTCGAAAAAATGTGTTTTGTAATATTACCGTGGATACTTCGACGTCGCACTGTCGATAATTTCTCTTGAAAGGCTTAAACCTCCGACTAGATCGGCGGAACAATTTACCTCTTATGTAATACAGAACTTGCTAAGACTTCGTATATCAATGTCTGACAAATCTGTTTTTACATGGCTGCAGAATCTGCGAAAGGAAATAGTTTCACTTTGAATGTCAAACATCACCCTGCAATAATTTGTTATGACATTTAAACGCGATGTAAGAACCTTTTTCAGTTGCTTGGTAACAACTTTTAAATGCCAGAAAGTACCTTGGGCCTAATCGGCAACGAAATTTTACTCTTTTCTTCTTCTCATTCGATAGGGAATTCAATCTTTACGCTAATGTACGGCCCTGCCGTTCGTTAGAGGGTTACAAGACTCTGTACGACGACGTGAATGTAGTAACTATCAGAGAAAACACCGAGGGAGAGTATTCTGGTATTGAGCATGAAATAGTAGATGGTGTCGTTCAATCCATCAAACTCATCACCGAGGAAGCATCCCGCAGAGTAGCAGAATTCGCCTTCCAATACGCTCAAGATAACAACAGAAAAAAGGTCTTCTTTCGTTACAGATCCGGTGTACGCAAGTAATATTATTCGCTGACGCTTCATTGTTTTAACTACAGGTGACAGCGGTGCACAAAGCAAACATTATGCGAATGTCCGACGGTTTGTTCCTAAAGTGCTGCAGGGAGGCGGCAAGCAAATTTCCTTCTGTTAAATTTGAAGAAAAATATCTGGACACTGTGTGTCTGACCATGGTACAAGACCCACAACAATACGACGTTCTTGTAATGCCAAACTTATACGGTGACATTCTCTCCGATATGTGCGCCGGTCTTGTCGGAGGTCTTGGACTGACGCCCAGTGGAAACATTGGCCTGAACGGTGCTCTGTTCGAATCGGTTAGTTGAAATACTGTAATTTTTTTTAAAAGATTGCTCGAAAGTGATACTTGAACAAATACTTTCTTCGAAGACGTATTAATATTACCTAATTTTTATATGAGTAATGAAACTCATTGCTTTAAATTCTTATTACTATAATCGGTATTTTTCTATTTTATTTTCATACAGGTGCATGGTACAGCACCTGACATAGCTGGACAAGACAAAGCAAATCCAACAGCACTCCTCTTGTCTGCTGTTATGATGTTAAAATACATGGGTCTGAATGACCATGCGAGAATAATCGAACACGCGGCGTACGACACAATAAAAGAGGCTAAATACCTAACCGGCGATCTCGGTGGCACCGCCAAGTGCAGCGAGTACACAGATGCAATCTGCAAAAGAGTTATCGCTGCAAAATAAACGGAGTCTTAACCTAATCCAAAGTGTACTACTGAATTCTCGTAGAACCGGCAAAGATGAGACGACGGTAGTTTGAAAGGCTGCAGTGGTGTTTCTTTTATTTTCTAATCTTTAGATTCTGCACCACCCAAATGTATATTGGATCGTGAATAGTGAAACTTGTAACGTCAGATGTACAATTTTAACAGGTTGATCCGAATGTGTTATTTACAATCAGTCTCTAACAGCGTGTGTTTTTGACTGAGATATTTTAATGCCTAGGAAATCTGCCTCATACGCCGATTGCCCAGACAGGTCTGGCCCGGTGATATATAATCCAATTATCGACAGGAAAATCAATTCAAGGCGCATTTAAGCTTATATTGCCAAAAACTGTACGCGTAAACTCTAATCGAAATTATCTTCCGCGGTAAAAATCGGATAAACGGTTCAGAGTTTTTCTTACATCTCTAAGTTTTAGAAAATTGTTCATAGTCGGAGGCGTTTTAAGTCATAGTAATTTCTGTATAAAGTAGCGAATCGTGTAATATAAGAATGTCGTTTACATTAAATAATGTTATGTAATAAAGTAACCGTCGTGTGTCAGCAGACAAGCTCTAATAAGCTATATTGTGCAGTATTATAAATAAACGTTCTACAGACAGGACCGTAATTTTGTGTATGAAATTTTCTAGTAAATCCTAATAACGAATTTTCAAACCGATCAAATTAGTCTGTTCAAAACGCGTAGTGAAGCAAAAAATCCGCGACAAGTATTATTTTTTGTATCTCATTCGTATTCCAAGGAGATAATTGCGAAACTTTCTTACACTTTCTCTTACAACGAAATACTTTTCTGTTTAGTTCTTGCTTTTCTTCGACATAAAAAAAAATCCCAAAGATGGAATTCGAACTTGCACTGTTTCGGTATATTCAAAATTATCTCCAAAGCCACAGTGCAGTGGTTTATAATTACGCTACAAGATAGCACAGCCAATAAACTCGAGAGACGGCGCCATCCTGGTAACAATATCCAGAACTATTTTTGCCCCGCAACACGAAGCCGGGAGTCGGTATGAAACTTTGAATCACCTTTATCCTCAACTCGTTGAGACATCGCTGGAAAACGATTAACACTAAGTTACCGTGAAAAAGATCCTCGGAGTAAAATAGCTGTAGAAACTGAAACGAACCGTGTTTCACGCCTTCGTACATCTGAAATTAAGAATTTATTTCACAAAGAAACGTGATACCAATGCAGATTTAAAAAAATGACCAAATCATCGGTCTTCCCTTACGTGTTGCATGTATAAATTATGTACAAACACGCCGATTTTAAAATCGCCTCGGTTTGGAAAAAGTAAAAGTTTGTATACGTGAAAAACACAGAATTTTTGAAACAAGGTTCTGAATGCTACCTTGATAAAAACCAAAATCGACTCTGAACGTTAGAGGTACTTAAAAGAATTTTAAAACAACCGTGAATACCTGCGCACGTAGAAGCGTTGCTAAACAATGTTAATATATATGTTCTCGCGTTGTCGACGTGAAACGAGTTCACTTTGCGAATAGTGCTATAAGCAAAATACAGCGAGTCGATTACCCTTGACTCGAGGCTGAATCTTGCTTCGCACTCCTCCAGCCACTTCGCACCTTCGTCGCCGATGTTCGGCTGCTTTCCCCCCAACCACATACACATATCTTATCTTTCAAAATGTGTACAGCTGGTTTCCTCTCCCTCTCTCCCTTCGCTTCCTCCTCCCCCTTCTCCTCTTCAGCCTATCCAATTCGCGAAAGACGGCAGTAGCGTCGTATCCTCCGAAGGAAAACTCCCCGCCAGCATCCTTTACTGGTATGAGAAAAGTTCCCGGCTATATTTCATACCCCCCGTAGCGGTGGATGAGGATGAGGATGAGGATGAGGGGGTGGACCGTCTGTGCCCGCCGCGTTAGGACGAGGCGGAAAAGACGGAGACGCGTGTCGTCGTCTCGCGGGCTCGTTAATTCCTTCAAGATTTATCAGGAGTCCGCGGTGAATTATGACTCGTTCCTTATAAATTTTAAATATTGGATTTTTCGGGTGATTAATTCCCGCTCCCCCCAGATCCACGTGTCTCATCCCCTAAATCCCAACCCACCCCTCGCCGTATCGCCTTTCCCTCGTCCCAGTCCTCCTCCTCCTCCTCCTCCTCCACTTCCTTCTCCAGCACACCGTAAAAGATCTACGACAACGTCTCGCCAGAGTTGTAACGGGATCGATCACGCACCTTGCACCGATAATAATTTCCCGTCACCGATCGCGTCGTCGTATGAAAATGAGGAGTGATTTGAGTAAGCTAACTAGGGTAAAAAGCACGAGCTTTCGGCGTCGCCGCGAGGCACTTGAGCGTGTACGAAGGATATAAGGTGGCACACTTGCAGTGCGGAGAGAAGTGTTGATGACGTTGCATGCATATTCAACGCTCCCTCCTAGGAATAATAAAAATAGGATGGCTGCAGAAATTATTTAGATTTATGCCCGCTCTCGCCTTCCGACAACGCCGTTGGTGACGAGGGCGGAATTGATTCTCGGATAAATTTCATGCATTATTCAGCACTTATAACCGTGCACCAGCTATATGGACGCGAGATGTTCAACATTGACATCGTATTCTTGCGGTCAACGGATTTGAACTTTTTGCACAGATACCCATACGTGGCTCTGCGCTTTTCCTCGACTGCTGTGTTCGCACGAAATCCAAACTGCACTGCAATCCTTCTTTGCACACCGGTGAAAATAAATAACGGCTCGAGGATCATCGAGTACCTACGGCAGGAATTGATTGCCGAAAACAATGAAAGTAATCCCTGCAGCGATTCGAAATCTGTGAAAGCTCGGTCGAATTTCCAGTCAGCTACGATGATATTTACTCGCGTCTGTATAGAATCCAAACAGCCATTACCAAGATTCAATTAACGAACGACGGCAGACGCAAATCGCCTTAAACAGTAGATTATAAGCTGTTGTCAGCCATCTGTGACGGAGCTGATAATTTACATCTTTTGCGCCTTCTCTTAACGGCTCTATTCTCCACTCCGCGTTTATACTGCCAGTTTACCAGCTCCCACGAACGACGGATGACTCGAGCAGAAATGATTGTACCAATAATCGTTGTTTTGTCGTATCTTCTGGGACACAGCGTTGCGAACGCGCGCGTATTTTATCTCGACGAATCGACCAAGGGTGATGTTATTGGGTACGAAAATTTCAACGATCTTGAACAATCCTCCCGTGATTTGGACCTCAGTTTTTCAACCGGAGACACGTCGAGTAACTATAACAATTATCACAGAGAGGCTGGTTTTCCGATTTTCAAACGGATCAATCCGGTAAGAATTAATAATTCTACATCGGTATTTTATATAATATAAACACGTCACTGATGTCATTTTTGCAACTGTGTCTGTACGAGTTTTGGCTAATCTTTTAAGGTACGCCCGTACGGAATTCCGGAACAAAAGTACGTGAAAATTAAGGAAGATATGGACCGCCCCCACGTTTATTACAATCTGATCGAAGTACCCGAGGAACGACCCAGATTCAAAGGAATCCTCGTTGATCCGAGAGAAAACGCGAAATGGTCTCAGGTGTCCACCGAGGATCGTAAAGGCGAAGTGATACTGGAGTTGAGAATAATAACTAACAACGATGCTGTGTAATTTCCCGGTGCAGGCAAAACGATTGCCTTGTACACACATATTTTACTCGAAAAAAATCCGCCTGTCCGTTGATCTTGAAAAGATTTAAGCTGTTGTTTTACGTTTATAATAAATCCTAATATGATTAGTCGCATAAATCGTAAATGTCTAAGTTTTTTTCAACCAAGGAGAGGGTGTAACGAGTACACCTTCTGTTTTGCCAAGGGTAGAGTAACGGGGCGGTTTTTCATTCTCTATGAGAATAAAAAAAAAAAGGGTCGAGGGGTGTGAGAAAATGTCGAGAGCGGCGCAGTGCACCGCGTACGCAAAAATGAAGAAAGATTCGAACGATGACGAGGAGTGTCGGCGAGCAATAATAAGGAGCACGACGAAGGCAACGGCAACGTCAACGATGAACAGAGTCGGTAATAAGAGTGGCGAGCCGGAGATGTGCCCGCGTAATAAAAGACGATTAGCCAAATAATAGGCGAAGAGGGCCGACTGTGACATTTCTCCGGGGATCTCTACTATACATACCTATACACACATACATATACACGCCACTGCGGCGCTAAGGGCTCTTAAAATATAACGAGGCACATTGAAAAATGAAGAGCTTCGCGGGAGGATCGAGTCATGATGAAGTGACGAAGCGAGTGTTTTATTTCGTACCTATATTACATAGGTATATATGACTACACATACTATATAGGTATCTATGTACATAACTTTCGTCGTCAGACTGAAAAGTACAGGGGTATGTACGATATATGGTGTACGTATCACGCCCACCTCGTGGCACAACAACGTGTTGGACGGACACTCATATCCGAGTGTCCTGTGCAGAGCTCACAGAGTACAAGGAATCAATTGATCACACCCGCATCAAGTAAGGTACTCGACGAGATTTCAACGCGAACCGTAAGCGCTGCAAGCTTTCGATGCACGGAATTTCCTGATTAATAATACGACTGAAATTTGAAGAGGAAACATTTCTGTGCGAACGAGACATGAGCTCGTCGTGATTTCATTAGTTTATACATATATACACATATATATAATATATAATATATATACATATGTATGTGCGTGTGTCTATATTATTCTCACGCCGAAATTTGGTGCGTGCTGCAGCACAAATACGCCGTACATGTAAAGATACGTATCATCAGATTTGTGTATACATATTTATATTTATATATAATATAGATACATGTCTTTATGGGGTTATATTATAAAGGGTAGTTGTTATGTACAGAGATAATATCACATACATTAGAATTCGGAAGAATGTCGCTAGATTTATGCTTTTTTTTTAGCTACAGCTGCTTACAAAGCCTTAAATATCGAGTTAACGCTTAGCCTGCACTATAATTCTGCAGGTTTTAAACTACACACATTCCGTAAACCTCTGGCACTCGTTGCCATTACATAATATTGTCCTAGTATAGGTGATTTCGTACAGTGTAAAGCTCGTACTACGTAATCGTAGCGCCCCGTCGTCTGGTCTGCACTATGTGCGGCGTAAAATAAATATTCTAGTAGAATTTGGTAAAGCGTTCAAAGACCATGCAGGCGGGAACTCCGCGGAGATTACGCGGGATAAGCATTTCATTTTAACTGGAAGTCGAGTCGTGAGCGGCTTTAAAAAAACGGAAAATGGAAAACAAAGGAAACATGGAGCATTAATTCTGCTGGAGAAAGAGGCCGGAGCTTAATGTAAATACGACTTTATACGATTTCGGTGTTACATCGCTATATTATAGGTATGGTACAGGTAAAAGTTACGAATACTGATATTATAATTCGCCAAAATATTTCAGCGCTTGATTTTAGCTCAAGTTTCTTTTTATTATAGACTGCAGCTACTAGCTCACTCGGAAATTTCAGGTGAATTTTTACCCCCCGCTGCATCCTTCGGATCCTTGACGTAGTCTACAACAAGCTCCAGGCCGATAAGAGCTCGAATATCCTTCTTGTCGTCGTTTTTGTTCTCCGACTGACTGGCGTCCGCGCTTCTGGGTCTTCCGCTGGCTGTAAAAATGAGAACACAAGACCCGCTCCGTGTTACGCACGACACAAAATAAGTGAGGCGAAAGTTTCGAAAAGTATTTAGTTCACCCTACTTTTCATTTCGTAATCGAAGAAACAATTCTCTTGAAATTGGGACACGAAATGTAAGGATGCGCGAGGTTGCAGCTTGATACATGGCAATGCATTCCTTATCAAGGTACAACGCAGCTCCTAAGGTAGGTGTACTAGTTATTGACCTTTTTTGGTAAGGATCTGTTTGATCCTTAGTTCTAAAATTACGAAAAAATAAATTTAAAGTATTTAACCCTCTAGCAATTGGTTTCATTGATCGAGAAATTCACAATTTGTGCCGTCGATCTATAATTTTGGAAAATAAAAGGTTCAATAATTGGGTCGAAACGTGTCGTCAATAACTGGCACGACACTAATTACCTTACCTAAATTCGACTCACCTTCGCCGGTAACAATTTCTTCCCCAGATTTGAGGATCCTCGAGGTTTCCAAGGTCTTGTCAGCGCCGCGAATACCCTTGTAAGTCTTGGTCAAGTTTTTCAAAATGTAATGAGTCCCCTTGGAGTTTTCGTCCTTCGTCCTTGAGCTCGACGCCTCGTCCCGGGTGAGATTCAACGGCCGGTTGTACTCCTTCGACTGGGGAACGTTGAAGGCGGAGGTGTGCTTGCTCTTGAAAGACGGCTGCCTCTCCGCCTGCAGTTTGCGATCCCAAATGTGACCGGATACGCGGAGGTCGATGAAGAAATGAAGCGGGTCTATCCCGGGGTACGACTGGGGCATCGGATACGGCGGGTACCACATCGGGGCCGGAAGGAAGTCGGGATTCGGGGCGTCGGAGGCGAGACCGAAGTTCTGGGGGTTGGCCAGAGCCTCGGAACGCGCCGCGAGACTCGAGGGGAAGTTTCTCGGTGAGAATTCAAGCTTGTTCTTTGGATGGTCGGAGGCGAAGCCGGTCTCACCCGATGACTTGGCCGGATTTTCGACTGAGTTGCGCTCGTTGAATTGAAGCTTTTGATCGCCGCCGGGAAGCTCTTCCGGTTTTACCTTCTGCTCGACGGGGAAACACGTCTCTGGGCTCTGGGAGCTCGCCAGATGATTCGAACCGAAGGATTGTCGCTCGTCGAAGTAATTTTTGTGCCTGCAGAAGTCCTGCTTACCCTGCAGGTGATCCTCCGGAATTTTCGCGCCACCCTCGCCGAAAGTGGTCGTCTTATTTTCAAAGCCTAAACTCGGGTGCTGAATACTCAAGTGTTTGCCTTTGTGCTCCAAATGGCCGTCCAAGCCGAAGTACTTCTCGTGGGGGCGTTCCTTCGTCGTCAGTTCCAACGGTCTGTCTCTACCGTCTCGGGCGTCTCTCCACGAACGCTTTCGGCGTCGTGGCGGGGGTGGAGGTCCGCTTCCCACCGAAGACGCCTCGGCCTTTGCCTGGACGAACGATCGCAGCATCTCGCTGAAGAAAAAACTGTGCGGAGTCAAGGGCACGTTGTAGAGGTAAGGAGGAGTCGCCGCCAGCAATCGAGACACCAGGTCGCCACCCGAGAGCGTCGGTGGCGTTTTCAGAGTCGAGGGATCTCCCGTCGTCATCGACATTCTGCAAAGGATCGTCAATTATTACAGCGTGGTGAGAACCTAAAATCGATCTCCCGAAAACTTCTCGAAAACTTCCCGAATTATATAATTGGACGCGTTCAAGATCCGTGCCGATTGCGACTTCCGCCCAACGGCAACTTCGATGGAATCCGTTGATCCGAATCTCTACCTAATTCTAGAGCTTCGCGTTGTATCTTCGCGGACTTTTAATTACGGGTAAATTCTGAATCTAAGGTAGCAGATACAAACTTGGAATAAACACGACGATGTTCGCAGAGGCAACGGAGGGATTGTACAAGGACCGAAGAGAGGATCCTTTTTTAGTGCTCACGCTTGTACCGAGTGACGAAGTTTCAAGAGGCAAGGAAAGAATAATTACGAACAAATACCGCCGAAGATGAATCTTGAGCCTGCAGATTATAATTGACGGGGAGAGTTAGAAATTCAAGGGAATCGCATCCTCCTCCAGTGATACGATCCCGTCTTCACCCTTGTTCTCGAGACAAAGACGGTATAACAAGGAGTAGGTATGTACCAGCCAGTATACGCACCTAATATTGGACTAAAGCACTATTGTCTCGTGAAATTAATTGAATATGCCGGAGCGTCTAAGACCAACGAAGACGGAGCCGCGATCGGGCTGCAGGAAGGACAGAGGGGGCTGACGGGGGTGGGGAAATCTGAAGAGGGTTAACGCCATCGGATCCATTAAGGATTACTAATTTCTGTCAAGTGCATTATACGCTGTTCCAACTTCGCCTGCATAGGAGCCTTGATTATTCAGCCCCAATAAAACAACGTCCGTCATTCTTACATCCGCCATTCGACCAAGCCAGAGTCTGACGTGCGGCTGTACACCATCAACCAGCCACATACCGCGCATCAACAAATACACGGCTGTGTAAGCTATTAGAGCCGTTATCCCCGAAGTAATTAATTGATATCGACGCCGATATTTACATTTCATTAAGAAGAGAAGCAGCCGCGTAAACTCTATTCAGAATTGCATTACCTACCTTGGCTTATTGTCCAAGTTTTACCAGCGTTATCGTACCCTGAGTATCCTTACACACATACGTATGAATTCATTTTTACAGCCAGGGTAGAAAATTCCAGCATGCTGCAGTATGGATTTTGAGAAGAATCATTTTCGTCGACTTAAACACGACTTAACTCGTCGCGTCGTTCGTTCATCGGTTACTTAATTTGTTTCCCCGCGTCTTCGTCGTTTCACTCCCTTCGACGTGCTCCGGCTGTCGCAAGGTCCCCTTCGCCGTGTGCCAATATACCCCGGTGATGAAAATGCAACGAGAGAACGAGTCGGTGCAACGGACGGATCTCGCGCTTCTTCGCGGGGAAAAAGCTACATCGGGGAGGTATTCCGGTGTGGTATAAGGTATATATAGGAACGTCGAGGAGGACTGGGTATTGTTTCGGTCCATTGTTTCCGAAACAAACGGCGGCCATGTTGTTTTGTGACGAGATATTACGTTCACCCAGACAGACAACTCGGACGCCGGCTCTACTCGTTTCGGACGGACGGACGGACGGAGGGACAGGCGAAGAGGAAATGGACCGCTGTCAGTTTTACCCCCATTGTGATAAATACGCTCCTGCCTCAGCGGTGATATTACTTATTCCGACTCCTAGCTGTAAGCAGCTACGTCAAGCTGCTATGCGTGTCAAAGTCAACGGTGTGAGTTCGCCCGTTACACCGCACGGACGTTGTTACGACTCAAGTTTATACGACTTTTCCGGCAGGATCTTCCGACGCTCGTATTTATTCGGACAGGATACAACGCGGCGACTACATCTTACGTCGAGTTGAAGTGGAGGACATTGTATCTGTCATTCGTCATTGATATTACATACGATTCGTTATCTCGCAAGCCTCGAATTTTAGTTGCGTGATAGAAAGTGCCGTCCTAGATCCGATTCTGTCAATAAGATCAATTCGAGTCCTGAAAAGTTTTCAAAGCGTTGAAAAATTTCCACATATATTGTGAATAACTTCAATGGTCAGTATTGATGGTCGTAAAAAGTCTGAGAAAACAACAGGCAATCCAAAAACTACAACATTTCCCAAGAATTCTTGCGTACAATTATTACATCCAGGTTACATACCTCGTGTTAAGTGATCTGCGCTCGCAGACAAATTAATTGGCACCCGGTAAAATAATACACTATACGTGGTAATGGGCAAAGTCAAGCTTCCCACCAGAGGTAGGTTGAATTATCGTTATCGTTGCTATTGTTATTATTTTTATTACTATCATTACTATTACTAGTGTACTGTTTTGGTTATGGTTAAAATTACCTTTATTTCTTTTATCGTTATTAATATTTGTACAGTTATTGCCGTTCCCGTTATTCTCCTGTTGTCTTTATTATCATTGTTACTTTCATTATTATTATTAGTATTATTATTATCATCAATAATTCGTGAAACTCAAACTAGAGGTAGAGTTTCAGTAGCACGGCGCGTAGCGCTTTACGATTCATAAGACAACTCCGAGATTGAATTAAGTGAACGTCGAGCGTATTAAGCTGGCTGCCTCTCTTCCTCCTACGGTTGGCCGCCCCTTTTTGCCCCTCCTCCTCCCCTGAACCACCCCCGCCCCGTCAACCCCCGCGTATTCTCGCTTGAAATCTGCATAATCTCGTCACACTGACGATTCTAATTGGCGGATTGTTTCAATTTCTGTCGCGACGAAATTTGCATGAGCGTTGGGAAAATACGGTGGAAAATACGAGTGAATTTCAAATATTTATGTACACCGCAGTGTAATATAACTTGTGCTACGTATATGCATAAGTATTTCTGTCTGCGATGGCTGAATAATTTTTTTACAAGCTGTAACTGTAATCTTGTGAGATAGATTATCGGAATTTCGACACGGATTATCTATAACAACTCGCCTTTACTCGATACGCTAATTTAACATCACCCGATACACCCTTCGTAGACTCGGATATTGAATTTCAAACTTTTTGGGGGGAGGGGGGTAAAAATAGCTGAGAAATTATTATATTACCAGTTAAGGAAACTGATAACCTTCATCAAATTTCCGATACCTTGTATCTCTACCCGTTTCGGTACCGTCTGTCATGTACCCGGGGGAGGTCAAAGGTTACTTCAAAGTACAGTTCGATTACCACAGAGGCTCTCCTACTATTTGTCACTGCTGGCGAGGTTCGTCAACTATTCGCGTCCAATAAACTACTATCTGAATTTGAATCAGTGAAGATTCACAGATTCTCAGTTACAAAGTATATCGCTGAAAAAATCAGTGCATATACAATTATACACTGACGATTCAGTGACCTTTCACTGATATTTCACCGATTTCCGGTGTATATGCACCGATTTTCTCCAGCGGTATACTTGTAACTGATTCACATTTGGAGAGTATAATTTCGTAGGTTTTATGTACTCGGTTGAATAAATAATTACAAACAAAAGCATCACGTTAATCAAAATGGTTACACAAACATGCGTGTTGTGAAATGCATCCACAAATAATTCGGATCATTGAGTAATTAGTAATGCAAATAATCACCAAGTCAACGGGTTGGTATAGAAACTATTTAGAATATAAAAAATAAAGGTGAAACCTGCATCCTTGTAACTCGTTATACCTCGATCAGAAGCGGATGCTACAATTGTTTCGAGGTGCCAATTTAGCGCAGCTTTGTCAATTCGAGTTTTGGTTAAGTCAAATCTTGGGGCCTACTTGTTACAGTTACACGAAATCGTTGCAACGTTCTCGGAGCGCGAAATGCGAAAGTAGTGCAATAACGCTTTGCCGCGTGCCAAGTGTAAATTCTCGGTAACTCGTGCAACACACAAGATCGCGGTATAAGAAAGTTTCGAGTTTCTGCAGAGTTCAACACGACTGTGTATGTAGACGTTATGACGCGCGTTGGAACACACGTGCCAAGTTGTTTGTTCCAGTGATAAAACTACGTCAGTTTGCAACTTGGTCCAGTTTATACACAGGGCAGGAATTCGTATAAAAATATTGTCGCCAAAAAGTGTCGCGGACTCGCACAACGAATCAGTTTACCGATCATCCAGACTTGAAAACGAAACGTAAACAAAATTCATAGTTTTCCGTGATGATAGCAGTACTAAGAACAAACCGAAGAGGTGAAACATGCAGATGGTACAAGGAACCGGTTAAACTGCGGTGTCGTACAATCATCGAACTACTCGCAAACAGAATTTGCCAAAAAATCGTTTGGTTCTAGATAGATAATCGTGAGTATGAAAAAGAGCG
This sequence comes from Neodiprion lecontei, assembly GCF_021901455.1. Lineage (NCBI taxonomy): Eukaryota > Metazoa > Arthropoda > Insecta > Hymenoptera > Diprionidae > Neodiprion > Neodiprion lecontei. The sequence continues at coordinate 24,054,759 of NC_060265.1, forward strand.
TGTAACTTACCTGGTTAATCTTGTTACGATAGAACGGAACGATTAACAATACGAGAACTTATCGGAACAGAAAGAACGAGACCGGCAAGAGCGTCGGAAACCGTAACGCCGATGAACGGAGGGTTAAAGCTCGACCGAGGACGGTTGACGGGTGTAGAGTGCGTGCGGTCTGATCAGAGACGGTTGTTGTCACTGCAGTCGTCGGGGGCGCGCAAACCTCGGACCGCCAAATGAGATAATAATCGAGAAGTCGTAGTCGTCGGATTGGTGGTGGTGGTGGTGGCGGCGGCGACGGTGGTGGTGGTCGAGGTTCGAGGGGGAGGGAGGCAGTGGTGGTAGCAGCGGCGGCGTTGACGGCCTCGAGAGGGGTGAATTCCACCCCCGACTACTAGGGGTGGTTTTTGAGATGATCCGGCCAATCTGCGCATCATTTGCCCGTCCCCGTCGCCCCCCCCCAACGCCGCCGCTTCCCACCCCCCGTCAGCCCCGACGCCGAGCGTCGCGCGGGGCCCTGTTGAATGCCACGCTGCGGAGACGAGCAAAGGCGCGGCGCGCTAAAAGCAACCCTGCAGCTTCGGATCCTCGTCGGCACGGCGGTGGGGTGACGAGTCCGCTGTGGGAAGGGGATGAAAAAGTAGAAAAGAGATACACCTATACGGCAGGGAACACCCCCGCACTCTCGGCTCATCTGCCCCCGTATTTATCACGTACACACATATTGTACGATGTGCGCTCGCATGTCGCACACACGCCTCGCGCTCCACCTCCGTCCCCTCGCCTCATTCGCATCGACATGCACTCTTCCGGAGAACGGATCGAGGTGCAGGGTATTAAATTTCACCCGGAGACGGGGGAAACTCCGCGAACGTTTCTGATCCGCGGTCTGTCTTCGACCCAAATATTTTTCAACTCGTCTGGCCTGTTCCCATCTCGATTATTACCCCCACTCATTTGTATCTGTCACTTCGTCAGAACCCCAAGAAGATGGACGCGCTAGGGGACTCACAATTCAGAGATGTTCAGTATTCGCCCCCGAATCGCGATTTCTAACGCGGCTGGGTGGGCGATATTATTATTGCAATATCTTCCGTCGTCACTTTTATGTTATATTCAATTGTAATCAGCATTTTAATGTTAAAGTAAGTTTCGAACAAGGGAGTGGATTTGTTCGCGGAACGATCTCTCCACTCTGTGATGTATCGTCTTGAGAAATTTCGTGATTAATTTCTATCAGGCAGCGGTCTTGATTATCGTTACTAATCGATTCTCCCGTAGTTAGACAAGTACCTACAAATACGCGAGTTTTACGGGACGTTGCGGGAAGCCGCGTTAATGACTGACGATGAATCGAATTTCATGTGGACAGTGTGAAAGGTATGCGCAAGTATTAATAAAAAATGCCAATTCGGCGTGCTTCGCCGCGTCGACGGGAGTCGGAAGAGCATATTTAAAGGGATCGAAATCCGAATCTGACGGATGCTCACCGGAGTACGTATCCAGCTGGTCGAGGGTAGGTGGTATCACGCGTCAAATGGGAGCGACGAGGAGGAAGGAGAGGGGGGTAAAAGAGGGCGAATCTGTGCGGCGAGATCCGCCGGAGACAAAGGACTTGAAAACAATTTACCCGAAATTCGCGTCACCACTTTGGAGTGGATACACTCTTATTTGTCCCTCTCGCAATCTGTCGGCTCTCGACCCAACCCCTTTCCTCGTCACCGCCACCCTGGCAACCCCCGCCGCGCAGTGCTTCTCCCCCCAAGAGCGACAACCACCCCCGCCGCCCCGTCACGGTGCGAAACCGCGAAGCCTCACGGGAATTTTAAACACCGGTGATTCGTCACAGCCCCTTCTTCTCGCGGCCCTCAACCGCCGCGAGCACCGTCCGACGTTTCGAATGGTCTGAGCTGGGGAACATTCCGGAGAACAAGGACTTACAGGCATCCCGGGGAGTTCGGGGGAGTATTCTTCGAAGATAGGGATTCTCCCGAGGCTTGAGAATTCACTTTCGACGCTTCGCCGTTGTACACCACGGACGTACGACCGCCTGCACAGATACACGCCTTTCGTCGATTGGGTGACTTAATTTTAAATCGAACCGAAATCCGCTGCCTCGCCCTCCCCCTTCTTCCCCGTATTTATTTTTTACCTTATTTTCTCGTTCGCATCTCTCTGCGTATACGATGTACGCATGTATGCGTACGTACATCACGTCTCTTTAAACCGCGTCCTCCGAAATACATACCTTGATACGTGTACATATATAACCGTCCACTCGTCCGTACCAAGCGCTAACGTATGGGGGGTGATTATCAAAATGAGTGGGGTTAGCCCGGTCTAAGCGCAGGTTAATTAAGGAGCGTTGCGGAGAGACGGTTTCGTAAAACGAACCGTGTCACCCGAGCATCCATCCTCCTCCTGACCTCGCGCTTGCACACCCACGTGCAAAGTCAACCCCCGCAGTATTTGTTCCGCCATAATCTATTATTCAACGATGTATGGAAGTATGGACGACACGTATATGTATATGTCCTCATGTACGTATACATAATACTTATGTACTTGCGCTGCACACATAAAACATATGTATACAGTCAGCTACAAACGCGAGACCCTTTAACGATGCGAACTCCATCCGCTCTGCAAATTCGGCAATACTCGTCTTCGGCACAAGTTCCATACATCCGTATAATATAAGACATGCGTTTACATTATATACAAACTATACTCGTCAAAAGTGAAAACGGTGAAAATTCTCACGAAGAATCGCGTCCGCGAGAATGCCACCCGCAAATAAATTCCAGGAAATTTCGCGTCCCATATATATAGACATACAACGACGGCTATCCCTCCGACGAAGGGATGCAAATAACTGGTGATAACAACAGATAGCTCCGCTGCCTGGGGGCTCGTGGTGGGGAAATGTGGTGGATGGCGAAGGGTGATGTGGCGGCTGGGGCAGAGGGGGGGGGGGGGGGGGGGAGTGACAACAGCCCGGGCGCGATGGAGTTGGGGATGCGGGGGTGGAGGATCGTTCTTTCGTCGACGGCGTGGGGCGAGGCGCGGGATGCGCGGGTGTCGGGAGGAGGGAACCGGAGGGGAATAGGGAACGCCGGGGGTGTAAGGGGGGCATCGGGGGGGCGGGAGCGGAGAGGATGGGGGAGGGGGAGGACGTCACTCGCTGTCGCATCGAGCGCAAGCGATGAGTGGCGCGCGCTAGCTCGTCTTTTGTTTGCGATGCGATGCGACTGCCAGCCAGGGAGCCTCGGCTCGTCGGAACCGGGGTTGATGGGGAATGGGGGGGGGGGGGGGGGGGGGGGGCAGGGGGTGAGGGGCGGGGGCGGCGAAGGGCGGCTGGGGGGCTGCCGAGGACTGGAAACGAGTGAGAATCATAGAGCTACGCCACACTTAACGCGACCCACGTATCCGCGGCTCGCGTATTGGGGCCTTGTTGCTTTCCAAGTAGAGAACGCGGATGCGAAGCCGGATATCATCCCCCCCCCTCCTCTTCCTCTCTGCCGCACACACACACAGAGCGTGAGTCGCGTTACAGCTGGTTCTGATAACGCGAGCTGAGATCTGTCGCAATCTGAGTATACACATTACGTTCATCCTGATCCTACACTTTCCACGCATGATGCTTGATTTCACAATCCGGCGAGCTGGTCCCTCTACCTATCGTACTGTACATTACACCAGCTGTTTTAATCGCGGTTTTAACCCTCGAGTCCAAAATTCTCACATCCGGGGTTGTACTATTTAAGATATTACGAACAATCGGTGACAAATATTCGATTCATTTCAATAGTTTTATACTCTTCGTTCTTCACTTTTTCGAATATTGGTAAGCTCGAATTGCCAAATATCTATTTTTGTCCTAAATCCTACGTATACGTCGTTCAATTCGTGTTGCACAACGGAAGAATCGATAATCTTTAAAAATTCAGTAATTATTGATATTTTGTAGCTTTAGTGGAAGAACGAAAAGAAAATACAAGTTATAAAGTGTTTTGAAAATCCCAAGCAAAAAGCTTATTCTGACCACTGAACATAACATTCAGACCGTCGCATCGTTCTTAGGGAAGATTTGCGAAAACTCGGTGGGGTGGTTTACTACCCCATTTAATGGAGATCAAAGATGTAATTTGCCATGGGAAGAAAGTGGGTTACAAAACAAACGATCCGAAGGGACGTTTTTTTTTATGATTGCTCTAACTACACAGATACCCCCGATGTCTTACGAATAAAGTCATTCATCACGCAGTCAGGATTCGGTAGTTGAAGGATCGGATTATGGGTTAATCGAATAATCCGGCAGGGACGAAACGCGTTTAGGACATCAGGCGTTGCATCGATATCACCGGAAGTTGCCGACCCGTCTTATAATATACTCTCCAAAGATTGACAAACGCGTTTCACCGTCTCCGAGAATACGTACAAGTTCAAGATCGATAAACTCCGCTCGAAAGCTGCAGGAATTTCCAAAGTTTCAAGAAATGCATTTGGGTATCTTGTTTAATGATTTTGCAAAGCTCTTTATTCCGTTCCAAAATCCAAACAACACCACACGATCGGCGCTGCTATCTTCTATCCGATGCATCCAACGGGGAATGAAAAAACAAAATACCGTGAAAATATTGCTGTAACAATATAATTTGACCCCGGCACATGGTAGGTACCATTCGTACCGTGAGTACGAATTGATATCTGCAGGTAATATACTGCGACCACGGCTGAGGAACACATTTCTATCGGCACGTGCCCACGCAAACGTGATACAGTATAAGTTGCCGGCTCATTTAGAGCACAGAGACATGATCGTGACGTTCGGTGCGATACTCGAGCATGCTGCACGGTTTGATATTTTGTGTAATGCACGCGTGATTCCGCATAAACAGCTGTAGGCGAGCGGCCGGAGCTACGCTGACGGTATTAATTTTGGACGGATTTGTGAGAAGACGTGCGGAATCATCGTGCAGACGGTGTTGGCCAATTACGAAAATTGAAAAACTAGACAAAAAAACTCCAGACTCTAGATTCGTCTAATGGCAAAAATGCAGAAGCTCAGCCTTAAAAGAGACGCGATGAAGCGCCTGGTGCTTGAAATTATATACCGCAGGCCATCCAGCCTTTTCCAAGTTCCCGGCAATGCATGTATGCATGCATGGAGACATGAAAAGAGCTCCGTTAAAACGACGGCATATACGCTTTATCGTAAAAAAAATTCACCTTCAGTGTTCTAGCAACAGTATATCCGCCTCTCGCTTACGCGCGAAGTCATTTTTATCTCGCTGCTTTTCGCGTCGATATTACGTTATTATAACTGTATATCTCGGTCTTTCCGTCACTGACACCCAAATCTTGTAACCAATTTCAATGAGTGTTAAATTTTTGAGTCAAAAGCGAGACACCGGGAACGTATTTCATATTCGCAAGCTTGAGTAGGCGCGATGTACTGTCCTGATTTAAAGACAAAGCAACGCGTCTTGATCGCATATTTTACCACTTTTATTGCCAGAATATAAAGCTTCAACGTTGGGATAAAATAAAGAGCAGATTTTTACCGTCTAAAAATTCATGATAAACGCATAGCCGTTGTTAAAAGTGAAAGCGCGATTAGTATAATGTGTCTCAAAAGTTTTCTAGTCCCTTCTGATATGCAAGAGTTCCTGATTTTACCGCACATCTGTGTCACATTGATATTCCTGCAGTAATACATCGCTAACGGTTCCGCTCGATACGAGTCTTGCGTAATTTACGGTCATGTAGCGTTGCTTTGACCGGGTGGCTCAAAATTCGAATGAAAAGCTGGAGTAGCGATAGGGAAATTCGCGACAGATAAAGATCGAGATGCATAGAAGAAGAGATATGGAGAAAGGGAAACCCTCACGTCTCTTTGCAGCATCTTATTGACCGACGGACCGTTCCTATTGAAATCGGTATTAACGGATGGACTGACGAACGAAATTGCGGAATATTTTATCGAACCGAAGCCCAGGACTGTAGAGACGGCAAGCTTCTATTCCGATTTACAATTACTATGACGGATTTCATTTATTGCCTTGGTTGAAGATCCATCCGCATCAGATGCATCACGATCCTTCCGTGCAGTGTGGGTGCGGGACGAAGACTCGGGGAACAACAAGGATCGACCCTAAAGTCCGAAATGGAGTTGAAGGAAGTTGACGATGGCGGGGAGAGGCCGGGGTCAAAGGATAACGCGGGTCTTGACCGGCGCTGTCTTTGGCACGAATACGTTTACGTTGTAGTATCGAGTCTAACTTGTGAGTCGTCAGACTTATTCTTGAATGAGTCCCTTACGCCTCGCTGAGCAGTTACGGTCTTTCAAAAGATAATGCAGATTTGGTGCAAACGAGTAGTGGAGGTAAATTTATATTATCTTATAACTGTATAACAGTGGTGAAAAGTCCAGCAGGCAAGAATCATATTGGTCATTTGATTTTATTGGGATTAATGAATCTAGGATCGAATACTCGTGATTAAACGGACATTGCACCGCGTGTAATTTGACCGTTGACGTACAAGAGTGAGGAATATTCAATAACTGCGTTTCGGGAAGTGATAACGACCGGAAGACGCCTCGCTTTATAGGACAAATATCATAGCTCTTTGGCAATTAATGTCCGTATGACTAATTTCTGAAGTTATACGAAAGTTTTCCTCGCAAATAACGCTTTAATTAAACATCTACCGCGAGAGATGAAACGAATGTGCAGCCGGGTATAATCTTTCCTTGATTGTCTTTGCGCCGCTTATTACTTATTATACAAATGGAAATCATTATTTGTTCAACAGTTTTCCAACAAAAATCGTTGCAAGTATTTTTATTCGTACGATAGAAAACTTTCTTTGCTCCCGTTAATTTTCACAACGGGAAATTGAATTCGAAAGATTTCCCAGTAGGTGCAATACTTCTCCAATCTATACAGCAGCGCGTCGATGTAACAAGAAACCCTTATGTTCTTGACAAATCGATTCCTGGCCCGCGATGTAAGGCGCGCAAACGCATTTGGCTATCGGAGTGACATGTGAAACATGAATCAATTACATAATGGTGTAGCCGAAATGGATGCTGCCTTCCTTCTGTCCCACTGTTATAACCGTGACGTTCGCCCCTGCAGCGGCCCTTTTGCAAAGTGACTGCGCGGAACAAAGGGTTGAGCTCTTCTCTGCGGGCGCAGTAATTATTATGCTCTTTGACGATCCCTCTGTCTGTCATAGCTAACGCGTGCGAAATCGATACTGCTAAAGCTTTAATCGCAACGGCGTATACGCGAAGATATATACTTTACGCGCGTACACACGAGGTAGGTACGTCGGAAAAGTTTGTGCAACGAGTATCTGTCGGAAATTAATAATTAATTAAAAGATATATGGACGTTAAATATTTGACGATTAATCGTGTCCTCGAAGATAAAGAATCTCGAAATCTTAAATACCGTCCTACATTTTGGAATACGTACGTGACGTGTGCGGATGAAAATCGGACTTTGTGTTACCGTGAATAAATTATTGTAACGACGAGTACGGCCCAGATTAATATTTATTCAAAGTATAGACTAAGAAAATTAAAATATAGAAAATAGAAACTGTACTTTCTGGCTCCAAACATCATAGTTCGTGTAGAAAACCAAATAAGGAACGAAAATGATCTAAGTAAAAAATATGTATTTACATATTAATCTGGGCCCCGGCTGATGAGTTGCAGAAAAAATTACTTCGTTGCAACCGATGTTGGTACGCTTTTACATTATGTTTGAAACTGGAACTAGTTCCGGAAGTGAGACATCGGTAAGCCGTTAAAACGGTATAACATTTCTACTCCGAAACGATTGTGGGATATGAGAATTGCCCATCTCGGAAAAGCTGGGCTGGTCTTCTTATACCGCTAAGCTGTTTACAGAGCTGGGAACTGAGGCCGACCACGGCTTACGGCTCGAGCTGCTCGGGTTGCTTTCAAACCCAGTCTGGTGTTCATCGGCAATTCGCGACGGCATGGGAATTGTCACTTGCCAATTGCAAACTTTCCGGTTATACCTAAAGCCGATTTCAAACTCCCGGACGTCGGTGTATAAATGTGTGAAGCAGTGGTAACTCGTGCATCAAGTGTCGGATGGGTGGTCGTAAAAATGTAGAGAGATCAGAAAATGGTCGGGTAACAATATCGAGTATTCGAAAACGGGAAAGTTAATTTTGCAGAATTTTGAAATGTAGAAAGCCGAACTGTCCGATAAATGTAAAGTACAGAAAAACATGCAAAATCCTGCAAATTCTGATGCTCCAACATGTCTTCGCTTTCCGTAACTTGAAGTTCTACAATGAAATGGATTTTTGCGTTTTTTAAAATTCGATATCGTGACCCTTGTGATTCTTCATCCTTCTACATTTCCACCCCCTGCACCAATTACGATTCGCGAGAAATACATATATTCTCGCGGTACTATTGGCAAAAATGACGAAAGCCACGACGGGGCACTGCAACGTCGACATATTAATTACTCTGGCCGTACGCTAACGAATTTCTCGTAATAACGAGAGGGCCATTGTTTTAACGCACCCCTTAATTTTCCTGCCTAATGTTCGGATTAATTTTCCGCTCTTGCCTTTTTTGCGCTGACGGATGTGTGAGCATCCGACTGTCGAAAATCTGTTGCTGTAATAAAAGAAAAACGGAAACTTCTGCATCCAAGTTGAAATGTCGCTGGTAATCGAGAATTTGCGAGAAAGTGTGCGTTTCGACGTTAAAATCTCTCTGTAATCGAAAAATGTCGATACATAGGTACGTACTTCTTTTCTGCAGTGCTTATGTAGGTATGTACGTACGTACATCATACTCCAAATACCAGGCGCAATATCGGCTACAGCGTTGAGAGACGGTGCAAGCCTCCGATAAAAAAGAGAGAGAGAGAGAGAGAGAGAAAAACCACCAACAGTGCAACCGCATCTCGTCGAGACACTCGCCTATAAAATAATGTACCTACATTATAGGTATGTACAGGAACCTGAATCAGGTAAGTATATCTATACTCATACAATGATGTACCTTGGTTTCTACAAACGTCTTTCGATACTTGTACTTACACGGCACATGACATATGCGCAAGAATATTCACCCCGCAAAAGATTATTTTAAAAGCAGGATATTTGCAATACGATCGAACCGCGGATGATGAGAACAGTCTTCAAATAATTGCAAGTTATTGAAGAATGCACGGAGAGAAGAAAAAGAACGGATTTTACTCAAAAATGCAGGAAAAAAGGAACGCGTGAAGTTTTTTTGGCAAAAAACAATCATGTCAACTATATTTTTTACTACAAATGAAGTAGATTTTATTGTGCACACAGTGGCTTACAATATTTCTAGAGAAAATTCTACAGTTTACAAAGTATATTTTACCAAAAAAAAAACACATAATTTGTCCTTTTTTTTTTGTCAATTTTGAGTAAAATCTCCTCTTTTATACTCTCTGTGTGGTTTTAAGGTAAAACCTTAATTGGAAAGTTTCTCGCGAAATAATTGTAACTTCTTACGTATCGGTATAGTTATTTTTCAATAACTGTAGATTGTATTTCTGCATTTCTATTACAAACGACAATTACGAAAGTTAAATGCGATTGAATTTAACTGTTTTTGATATTCTGTAGAGATGTACCTTAGCAAGGGTGACGTGAGGTTGCACAACCCGTTCAGTTTGCTTTAATACTTTGCCTCGAATAAACTAATTATTTTGCCAAAGGGAATAAAATTTTTTTTATTTCTTTTCATTTCTAAAAATCCCATAAAATTTCCATATTACGTGATTGTTCTCCGTATTATTCCGTAAATTGTATAAATCGAAATATTCAAAATGAAAAAAATTCAAGCCTTCAACATTGCTTGTCTGAACAATTGATAGCTAAACGGAATTAGATGCAAGGATTCTTATCGTTAGCACAAGTACCGAATTGAAGAATTTTCGCGTTTCAACCTGCGTCCCTGGAGATACGAATACGGACGCTAAAGAGACGAGGTCCAGCCCAGTCACCAGCCGGGAAAATCTCGCCACGGCCTATAGGAATGACAATAGACTGACGGATAATGAATCCCCACCACGACTCCCATGCTTTCCGCCCCTACGGCCTCCCTGCCGACCCCCCATGAAGGCAAATACCCTTACGGAGTGACGGAGATAAGCCGGGGCCCGGTCAGAACAAGTCCCAAACCCCCTTTTATACTCAGACAATTTAAAACCCACAAATGCCGAAAAGGTATTGGAACAAAACTTGTACAGTTGATGTTCGTCAATTTTCCTTCCACTGATCTTGGTAAAACTGAGATAGAAGTGAACTATGTTTCAATTTCGTGCCTATTGGAATCCGATATCGGAGAATATAGTTTTTATTGCACTAGACTCGAAAGAATCACTTTCCATTCATTTTCGCTCGTAGTAATGGCGATGAAAAAAAATCAGCGATATTTGCGAAAACCCGGAAAATTTCAGAAATCGGTCCTCCCAGTGGAGTCGTGAAAAACGCTCCGGGAAAAGCTTATCAATTCAATTGTGCGGGCTTGTTGGACGTTCGTAGCTTCCGCTGAACCCCACCCCATACCGCAAGCTCGTTTCAGCCCTCGTCCTCTCCGACAAACAGGACTAGGACCGAGGAGGAGGCGCCCACTTAGCGCTAATGCTCCTTTTATTGGTCAAGATTTCAACCGAGAGTTGAATGGATGCTCAATACCCCGATACAACGAACGGAATAAATTAGTACGTTTCAATGGACGGAATGACGTGATTCATCTCGTATAGAATTTGTACGTCGTGGAATGATTGTGAGAAAAGTTGTCACACAATTAATTTCGCCTTTCTTCGTCGTGAGCAAATCACCCGTTTCTGTATTCCAACGTAAATTAGTCAAATATTCTTATTGGAACGGTTTAAGCAACGTTGAATGTTGACAAATAAGAACAATTGTATCGATTTGATGTGGATATACCTGGAACAGAGATCGATGAACTAGCGCGGTATGAAATGAAGGAAAAATGGAAGATTAAAGTTGTCAGTAAAGCAGAAATGAAAACAAATCACTGCGAATAACTGAAAGCACAAAAAGCTGGTGAAAAAAGGAAATTTCCATAAAAATCCCTGGCCGTATAATCCGGATGAAGCTTAGCCTGAATAGCGCGTATATCTAGAAAATGGAAAGGGCGAAAGTGCGTCGGTGACCGAAAATTTTTTGGTAAATGCAAAGAAATGAGAGGCCAGTGTATGTAAATGATACTCGCATGCATACTTCGTTGTACCGCAGATGCGTGATTCAAAATTTTGTTACAACCCGAGAATTCTTCCGACCACGTTGGACAGAAAACTAATTAACTTGGTATTTTACAGATATCGATTATGGTTATTAATATCTTTTTTCTTCTTACCGACTGGCTTTGATGTGCACTTAATTAATTAATTATAGAATTTACGCGCAGTTCAAATTGCCATTTTACAAAGTTTCCCCAATTTTTTCACAGCGCTGCAAACCATGACATTGTAGTTAAAACTTGTGTAATTATACGAAATGGGTACAAAAGGATAGGTAGGGCAATGTGCAGAGGCATCGATTTAACGACGGCCGATAAAATTACGTTACATATAATATTTTTATTACAAAATATCCCAAATAATACTTTTCAGTGACTTTTCGTTCGGAGGAAAAAAGTCTGTGCGTACTTTGTTACGAAGGGACTGAATCGATTCGACAAAAAATAGAAGAGCATGTAAGACAGATTGTTTTCCTCTGATGCGTCACTATAAATATGTATGTATATGTATAACAATCAGTACGATAATTAGGAGAAATATATTTGTTATGGCATACACTTTATTGAAACAAAAGTAAAAATTAAAAAATTGCACAAAATAAAATATCACTCTTGGTCTCGCCATAACATAAATCTCATTTTGATAGCGTGCCTCCCTGCCTCCCATCTTTAAGTAGTTAAGGTTTTCAATTTTTGTGTGTACAAAAACAACGTCAAAATAAATTTTCTTACTTTAAACAAACATTTTTAATACTAGAAGTACGGGTTCTCTTTTAATTCACCTTTCCAATAGTCTTACATTGAATAGCCTTCCTTCATCACAATTACATTCACAGTTAATGGATCACGATGACATTATTCAACGTGCTGCCAGATAGATAATTCAAGCATTTTCGCTTGCAGGCCTCTTTTTATTCTGAAAATCAGAGAAAAAAAGTTTTAGCACTTTTTACAAGAACGAATATTCCCATCAAATTCAACACTTCACTGAAATTCTAGTATATTGGAAATTTTCTTAACAGTGCATATTTTGGGGACTTACAGTTTGTTTAGTAGTCTTTGGATCTGCGCTGGAAGCTCTGGTTTTTGATCGTTCCTGTTCAAGTAGTGCATGCAGAGATGCCACTTCGTTTGTTAATTCGTCACGAATGTCTTGAAGTTTTGCAACCTCGACCAGCACCGATGCTTTGTCCTTCACTGTTGGAAAGATGACATATTTTATTTTCAACTACTTTTGAGTACAATTTGTAAGTAGTGCAGCAATCATTTCAAATAATGTTAAAATATGAGTTAAGTGCGTTCAGTATTATTTGTATTTTAAGTCATATTTTTTTTATCAATTTCATCATCGTAACAACTAGACATTATTTACTCCAGAGAAATTTCGAATAATGAAAATGATGCGATGAGATTAAATGTCACTCACTTTCCCCTTGAGATAAGATTTCATAGAGCTTCTTATTTCTTTTTTTGACTTGTCTTAATTCTTCTTTCAGTGTTTGAACTTCGTCTTTCAATTGTGCAACTAATTCATCTCTCTTTTCCACCTCAACCCTTAACTGGGCTGAGGTTATATCTTCATCTATTTGATTCTGCCTTGATTTTAATATGTCCTTTTCTTTTTCTCTGGTAATTTCACTAATCGTTTCCTTTTTGATCCTATCAAAAAATTCAACATCTGATTCCTTAGGTTTACAATCTCCACTCTCGGGGGCAGGGTCTGTATTTGATGCAGGTGTTGCCCCCAGGTTGTTGAATTCTTCCAGAGACATTGTAGCTTTTTTGGGCTTTTTGCTGTTCAAATTTTTCTTTGATTGCTCAGAGTCTTCTTTAGCTTTACCTGTAGTATCCACTTGTGCCTCGTACGCTAGCTTTGACAACAATATCGCCTGATGTAGTTCTTGCTCGTATGTTTCCTCGACAGCCTTTCGATTGTCAATAAAAAGGGTCTTTTAGTCTTTGCATATTAAATACCTTATTGTAAGTTTATCACAGCAAAGTATCTCTCGGGATTCATGTACAAAAATTACAAACATTCAACAATCTGTGTTGATTTCTACAACAGTAAGAAACTAAATATAGATATGTTTGAAAACGACTTTTTTTCGCCTCGTAATTGTAATGAATGAATGAAAACTAGTAATATATGTAATGATTACCATTGAATCTTTTTGTTTCCACTGCTCCCATTGACGATCCTCGTTGTTTTTATTTTTCTTACCCTGTAAATTGTATACAATAATGTATGAATATAAATATGTAATTAAACTTGTGGATATTGTCAAGTAATTCGCTTACAAAGTGTCGTTGCGACTACAAAACGCATAGTATAGCTCGGAAATACAACTATTTAGTAAATAAAAATTTTCAATTACACTGAAAATAATCGGATAACGTGAACTGTGCAGTTTTAAAATAAAAAACTGAAAACATTCAGAGTATCATGACATTGAATTTTCCCGCTGTGCTTAGTGATAACATTTGACAATTAGTGCCGGCTAAAACAATGTGCGCTTTGGCTTGGCTGTACCTTGCTCTGTTTTTTCTTCTCGTCTTTTTTAGGTTGTTGTTTCGAGGTAGCTGCAGATTTGTCATTCTTATTTTTTGTATTTGCAGTTTTAACGGTCGTTTTCTGGCTCTTTTTTGGCTTGTAATCGTCATCCTCCATACTCAAGACAGCAAATCGTGAAGGAACTGCAGTCGCCATTCTTATGGTATTTACTTGTATTTACTAGGTACGTGTGCCTATGAGAGGTGAATGAAATTGTTATAGAAAATGTACGAGAGTATCTTCGTACTTGATTTGACACTCGAGATTCGTATCGGACGAAACTCTCGCGACTGTAAACGACAGTTGAATGTACTTTACTCCTTGCACCTTGTTGTATGTAAATATTATTTTACGCTCGTTCAGAGACGTTGGAATGCACTGAATACGTAGGTATATTTAAAAGAAAAAAGGAAAGCGTCGTAGGGCAACACAGACCGGAAGTGAAGTGTGAACGCCGATAAGAACAGTGGCGACACAGTATTGAAGGAACACGAACAATCGCCTCGCAACATCAGGGTGGCCAATTGCTGTTTTTCAAATTTTATACAAACACCTGTAAAATATTTATTATTTCACGACACTTTCTAACAAGAAATCATTACTTTCCGTTCAAATACCTCTTTGCAATTATGCCTTTCACCGAAACTGAGTCGCAACCGATAAATCTTCAATTAAGTGGAGTGCCACCGTTATATGCCAGACAATCGTTTGTTACTTAAATAATATTTACTACGTAATCAGGTATTGCCTATAAATACGTCCACGGAAACCGAAAAATTGTAATTATAATAGAAAATTGCACGAATAGAGTGATGAATTTTATCATATAAGGAGGAAAGGCTCCGGAAATTTGTAAAATCGCATGATAAATTTGAAGAGAAAGGTGCGGTGCAACGTGGGGAGTGGTAGGCCTGGTTGAAAGTGGCGAAGCATCGAGTCCCGTTGCATGTCGGGAAAACTAAAATATGTACGTCGGATAAGCGCCGATTGGGGAACTGCATTACCTGTTTATTCGTGAATTCTGGTGCGAAAACGTCACGGTCACACAACAAGTGTAGTAGTGTGGATGGTGCGGACGTCCTGATACCTCGGGACGCTTACAAATTTGGATGTGAACGACTTTCGGTAGATTTTCACGAACGAAGTCAAGGCGGCAAACGCTCGGTCGCCTCCATAAAATGCCCGTGCATACAAACGCTGAGGTGCCTTGGACATTTCTCATTCACGTACGTCTTCATTACCGCTGTACTATTCACCTACCTACGTTTCGCAACATCATCCGAGGTTATCGACCTGATTTTTATACCAGAAACCTTTATTTATCATTATCGTTGCAGAATCAAGACGAGAAACGTAACCACGTCTAGGAAATCCCGCCGTTGGGGACGATCATCTACGAAGCAGAAGGAGGGCAACCCCCCTCCCTCCCCCTGACCCGTACCCCACCGCCCCGAATTACCTCCCCTGCAAACAGTGAATAACTTGACTATTTTAAAAATTGAACAATAATCCAGTATCCCACTTTTAATCAGTTCAACATACATATTTTTTGTGCAATCGTGTGCTAATCGTGCACACTTTCATAGTCGCGACCCATAACTTTGCACCGGCCATTGCACCGGATTGTTGTGCATACGCATTAGTCGCATGTAGGGTAAAAATATCGAGGTATCCACCTCATACAAAACTGAATAATAATACTGCAGAAACTGCGCTGTGTTCAATACTTTGCAACTTGTCGTTCAATTGTTCAATATTTTGCAAGCTTTGTCGTATCAAGATAATGACGTTTTTTCTATTTTGAAAGGCATCTTTTTAACGTACTAACTTATCAATATTTCAAACTTGCTTTTTTTTTTACAATGAAAGATTAGCTATAATATGATATTTTGTTCGGTGCAATAAAAGATCTATCAACGTATCACCTTATTGATGAGTAATTGTTCAATTTTTAGATAATCGGCGCGATAATATCATTAAAGTATAGTAGTTAGTTAAAACTTCTGTTGATGCACAAAACTAAGCTGTAACTTGCATGTACAGATGTTGAAACAGCAAGCCTTAGTTATTCAGTACAAATACATCTAAGGAACTACGCTGAAACTATCATATATCCAGACTTGACTTTATGACTGAATACAGTTGAGTAAGAGACGACGTCAAGATGTGCGAACAGACGGAGATCAGTTACTTGGATGGGGATGTTGTGTGGGTTAAACTTGGGGCCTCGTGGTGGCCTGGTCAAGTAACAAGCGTTCATAATTTACCTGAAGATATTCAGGAAGAATTGAAGAAAAAACCTATCATTGCAGCTGTGAAATTTTTTCAAGAGGATACATAGTGAGTTGCTGTTACTTATATTATCTTACTTGAACTTTTATCTATATATGGGAAACTACAAGACTCATTATTCATTTAAATACTGGTTTTCTATAATGTATTTGTCAGAATTGTCACTGTCTTGTTTTGGAATATCAGTATAAAATATTTATTGTTTATAATGGAAATTACTAACATGTAAAAATTTTTTTGTACACTACGCTTTTACTTTCTTTACTCTAAGATTAATCATGAATTAAAACTCAGTAATTCATCAATATTATTCATTATTTCAGCGAATTTGTGAAGAATTATCAACAAATCTACAAATACAACTGCACATTGAAGGATGATTTCATCAAAAAAGGCTTAGGTATGTTTCTTCAACTAATTCCATCAATGAATGTCCCATGTTATTCCCACTTACGTGAATTCACACCCTTTAACTAGTTTCATTAATTGCAGACGATTGAGTATTAAAAAGATACATGCCTCACAACTACCAACTTTAATGGTAGCGATTTAAGATATATCTGTTTTAATAGGCAGATCCATCTTATTCTAAACTATAACTAATAATTTGTGTCATTATTCACAGATAAATACCGAACCAAGAGTAAAGATGGATCGAGTTACATGGACAAATTCCCTGGAGATGTGGAAATGGCTGAGAAGTTGACAGGAGGTGATGCAGATATAATATCAAGCCATAAGTTTACACGTCAACAAAAACCAGATATATCAGCTCTGTTTGGAGAAAAGAAGATTCCAAAAAAGAAACGAGATCGTGAAGATGGGAGCAGAGAGAGACGCAATGATAGCGGAAGCTCTTCAGATACGCCATCTAGAAAAATTACACATCCACGATTTTTGAAGGAAAGTGATCACGAGGTTAGAATTCGTCACCAACCACCAAGCCTTTTGTCCACACCATCAAACAGCGGAAGTTCCCCGCAATACACTTGCTATGTGTGCAGCTTTACCTCTTCTCGCCTTAACGTCATTATTTTGCACAACAAAACTCACAGTTCTGGTAACTCAACACCAGTAGCAACTAAGGTTAAAACATATTCACAACCAAAAGCGAAACTTAGTGAAAGTGATACTCCAAAGAGAAAGTACACGAAGAAAGACAAGGGAGAATCTAACAAAGCCAGAAAAGAAATTGCACCAGAAGCAGGAAAACGAAAGTCCACAAAACATATAGAAAAAGCCAGTAAGAAGAAGAAACCTGACCCACAACTACGTGAAAAGTTGTTGGCTGACTGGCAAGATGAATCTGATACTGAAATGGGCTCTGATTTTAATAAATCTGCTGATACACCATCGTTAGATATTTCTCCGCAAAAATCTCAACGAAATTTCGAGGCTGCCGAACTTCCTGCTCACGAAGATAGTGAAGAAATTGATGAGAATGAGAAAATTCTATCAGAAGCAAAGAAAATACTGAATGAAACTGAATCTTTGTCTGCAATCGCGTTGGGTACAGGCTCACCGGGTCATAAGACAAAAAAAACCAAGCCATTTCTTTCAGAAACACAGAGTACTGGTAGAGACGAAAGAAAATCGCATGCTAATAAAAATACAGAACTATTATTGTTAGAGAAAGAAGGTGAAAATCTCAGCTCAGAAACGGACGACAAATTGTCAGGTTCTGTAAAAAGCGACAAAAAGACTGGATGTGAAAAAGATGATAAAAAGTCGAGACTGTCGTGTTTTGACTTTGATGAGGAAGATTTGCCTGAGCCTACGATTCCTCCAGTACGAAAAATACCTAGAGTATTTGGTGACAAAAATTTGTCTTTGAAGAAAGAAATTATCAAAGAATTTGAGATGAGTCAAGCTTTGAAAAATGATCAACAAAATGATGTTAAAAATTACAAAGACCAAACAACAGCGGCTGGTCATGAAGATACATTGAAACATTCTCAAGAGAGCGAAGAAGTTGATCATTCCATTCCAGATTCTGAAACTAGACAAGGAAAAATGGACGTGAATATCTGTGAAACTGAGCTAGAGATTGTTGAAATATTCGAAGTTGAGAAAGAAGAAGATTCCCCGTATGAGGAAACCAGTCTCACAGCAAAGTCTGTTGAGTTATTAGCAGAACAGCCAAAGACATCTATGGATATCAACGAAGAACCAGAAAATTCGACAACAGAAAAAGAAGAACCAGTTTCAGAGAAGATTGAATCTGACATTGGGCAAAGTAAAATTTCATTGGAAAATGTATCGACTGATACGGAGAAGAGTCAATCTACAACTACAATTGACGATCTAGAAGCTGAAGAAATGCAGATGGAAGTCAATGAAACATCACCGGTATTAGTTAAGAAGCGTCGTGGCAGGCCCAGAAAGAACCTAATTTCCGATAAGAAGTTAGTTCGTAACGATGAAATTGATGAAAGCAAATCTATCGAAACAGACAAAGTAACACTGGAATCTTTGAATAAGGTTGAGGAGCTCACTGAAGATTTTTTCGTGACAGCAAAAAAAACCGAGAATGAGGATACGAAGGCTGTAGATTCTGATGTAGATGTATTACAATTTGGAAGGAAACGTAGGTCTGGCAGGAAAAGTTCGAAAACTGATGCAATACTGCTACATACTGATCACAGGACTTCAAATGATGACAGCCAGTCTGAAATTGATGACAAATCATTGACTGTTGAAG
The DNA here is from genome assembly GCF_021901455.1 of Neodiprion lecontei. Taxonomy (NCBI): domain Eukaryota; kingdom Metazoa; phylum Arthropoda; class Insecta; order Hymenoptera; family Diprionidae; genus Neodiprion; species Neodiprion lecontei. The sequence continues at coordinate 24,073,611 of NC_060265.1, forward strand.
AAAAACTTACTAATCCGAAGAAAAGAGCAAAGAAAGGTAGAAGACCTTCAGGATTGCATAAAAAATCGTTAGCAGCTATTGAAATACCGATGGAAATTGATGATAAACTAACAGAAGTAGTTGGAGAACCTGCAGATTCTATGGTAGATGATGAAATCTTGTCAAAGTCTGAAGAGGTGCCCAAAAAACTGGGTGAGAACACTGAAATTGATGAAAAGTCGAGTGGATTTGGCAAAAAGTTATTGGAGACTTCAGCAGATCCGAGAGAAGATCATGGAATTTCTTCAGAAATTCATTTAGGACTGTCTGAAGAATCAACAGAACCAGCTGTATTGTTAGGGACAGATGTTGCGAAGGAACCTGATTTAGATGATCAGCAAGGTACCGTTGATGAGAAATTAGAAGAATCTACATTGCCAAGTGCTGCTGCAGTTACATCAGAAGCAAGTCGGTCACCGCCTCAATCAATGGATGCTGCAGTCGAATTAATTAACCGTAATTTCCAAGAAAGAACAGAAGTAATCGCAGAAGAATCTAAAATAGATAAACTAGTCACTGAATTTGTTGAACAAAAACCAGATGGTTCACAAGATACTGATATTTCTAAAATATCCTTGGAAACATTGCCTCCAAAAAAGTCACAAATAAAAAAGTTTGAGATGTCGCAAAGCGATTTTTTTGAAAATGATACTCTTGTAGAGAAAATTGTCACAGAACCCGAGCCTGAAAAGAAAATAGATAAGATTGATGAAACGGAAATTGAAATTACGAGAGTTGTTGAAAGTGAAACGGTTACTGAGACTTTGACAGAGAAAGTAGTAGTAGAGCATGAAATAGTTGTTTCACAAGATGAAATCAATCCTTCAAAAGAATCAATGTCAGAAGTAGAAGAAGCTTTAAATTCAGATGGTTTGATCAATAAACAGCAATTAGATACACATCCGGATGTAACAATAGAACGGAATACTGTTACAGATGAGAATATGGAAATCAGTTCTCAAACAGTTGAACAAAGTGATGAAAATGTGAAATTGGATGAAACATTGCAAACAGATGATAAGAATGAATTGGAAATAGAATTGGTACCGGAAGATCATCCGAAAACTACACCTGATACTCCTTCAAAGAGATCATCGATGCAAACACGCTACAAAGGTAAATTTACTCCAGAAACTGGTGCAAAATCGAAGAAAGATAAAGATGGATCAACTGAAGAGAAACCCATAAATACTTTTCAAGAGGCATTTTTAAAAACCTTGCATATCGATAATTTAAAACGTGACAAAAAAATGATCATCGATGAAATTGAAATCACTGTGGGTAGAGGGAAAAAAAGTAAAAAATTGGTTGATAAGAAACTTAATATCGATATGGATAACGTTAATATTGTATCTGTAACTCAAACTGCGACACAAGATGTAGAAAATCAATCGATTGATGGTAAAAAAGTACTAGAAAAGTCTGAAGAAATTTTGCCATCTGAAAATATTTCAACTGTTTCTGTTGTCAGCGATTTCCGAGGTGTAGAAGTAGTTGTGGAAGAAAATACTGCAACTGATATAAAACTGGAAGATGCAAGTGTCCAAGAAATGATTCAACAAACTCCAGAGGTGAGCATTGATGGCTCAACAAGCCCGACACAGCCAACCAAGGTTGATGATGTTTCGAAACTACTGAGTTTAGATGTATCAAAATTAGATGAAACATCTCGAACATCAATGTCCACTCCATCGCCGACTTCTGTAAGTGGAATGCCAGTGAAAAAGCGAGAAAAACCAAGAATCATTGAAAGTGTCTCACTCAAAGAACCAATGCACATATTGAAGTCTAAATTACTTGAAAAAATTCCATCTAGAGGCACTAAACATAAGTTAGAGCCTGACACTTCCAAACGTGGCGATTCAAAATATAATCAAAGAAAAATCATGAAAATTGAGAATCTACCATCAAATAGCAAACTGAGGCAAACATTGAAGATATCTTCTCCTCATCTTTCATTGACGCAAAAGTTAGAGGCATTGAAAGCTGAAGAAGCAGCAGGGGCTAATTTAATGGAAACACAGACTGAAAAAGTGATTGCTCAAGCATCCCAAAGTGTTTCTGCCACTCCGGTAACTGAAAAGTTGATTCAACAAAGCTCACAAAGTTTAGCTGACATGGAACTGGACATAAACTCGATGCCTTTTGTTCTTAGTGAAGATGTCTTAACACCAGAAAGTATTGAACAGATGCCTGTCGTTATAACATCTCTCATACCTGCGTCCAGTTCAATATCAACGTCATCTATTTCATTAACACCGACTACACAATTGGTGTCACCAAGCCATGGACAATTTAAAACATCCGATTCATCATTAGAACCAACACCAAGTAAAAAGAAGAGCGGGGTTCCTACAATTTTGAAAACCAAGGCTAAAGCGAAACCAACTATCACCAGCGTAAAAACTATTGTACCCCCGCTAACGGGAGGGGTTAAAGGTTTGAAATTCCAAAATACCCAAACTGGAAAGAGCTCACCGTTAATATCACAGAAAGGGCAACCTGGTAAATATGTGATCGTACAAACTTCCGGAGGTCAACAACTGAGATACAGTGTCCAAGGTAAACCAGGAAGTCAACAGAAAATTGCAATCCCTACAGGAAAAGGTTCAGGAAGTGCACAAATTGTTCAGCAGGGAGGTAAGGTGGTTATTTTAACGTCACCACAGTCTGGTCAAACGAAAATGATACCTTTGAACACGTCTAAAACAATAGGAACCAAAATGCAGAGGATAATGACTACGAAGGGTCAAATCTTTGCACCAATTAGCTCACAAGGTGTTTTAACAACGAAAACCATTATAGCTCCAAAAACCGACATAGGATCACCTACGACATCGAAAGTAGCACCACAGGGACAGAAGATTATTAGTACTCAAGGCTTATCTGCAAAAGGAGTTCTAACTCAGATTCCTGGCGCTGTATCAAAATCAGCGCTGTTAGGGACGCTAACCCAAGGAATCATTACCAAGGGGGGTATTTACACTCCAATAAGTGCAGCTTCGCTGGCAGGTAAAACCATTATCAGTTCGAAAACTTTAGTCACAACCAAGGGTACTACTATCTTATCTCCATTGACATCGCAAAACCTTGTTACGTCCAAAGGAGCTATTTTAGCACCCATATCTCATTCTTTAACTGGTAAAACCATCTTAAGCACTCAGGGAATTGTTGGTTCCAAAGGTACTGTGTTAACACCTATTACAGGTCAACAAGTAAAAGCTATTGCAGCAAAAAGTCCAAGTAAAGGGGCAAAAGTTCAGTACCAAACAGTGCAACAGAAAATGCACTTGCCTGTCTTACAGAAAAATCAGAAAGTTCCAATATCCTCATCACAGATGAGAGTTCTGGGCTCGTTGAAATCACCTGGAAGCACGATACTGCTTCAGAATACCGTAACTGGGCAGAAGACATTGTTAACTGGAAAGAAAATGATCAAACAAGCCCTTGCTCATCAACAAGCTCAACAGCTGCCACTCTTAGCTGCCCAAAGTGGTTCACAGCATGCTTCTTCTGTTTTACCTCAAGGTCAACATATGAAAGGTAAAGTTCTTTCCTCAACACAAACAGTTCAAAAAGTTGTCATACCTAGAACACCAGGGCGTCAATCGAAGACTCAACAAAAGATCGTTGTTCAAAAGATGCAAGATGCTTCACTACAAAGTTCATCACCGAAATTAGTTACAAACGTTTCAAATATTTCTAAATCGTTAGCACAAACAAAACAGATTTCTGGCAACAGTCCAAATGCTACCAAGGCAAGTGCAAAGAGTTACGCTGGAGTCAGAAGCGGTCAACAAAAAAGAAATTTATTGAATGCAGCTCTTAACTCAATATCTAGTCCACCCGTTGCTGCAACTGTTACAAAACCGCTATCACTTCCAACTGTGGAACAAACCGAAGCTGAAAAGAAACCCAGAGCTCAAGAAATGGTCGAAGAAGTAGTTCAAACAGAAGAATCCAAACCAGAAACATCAGCCGTCGAACAAACTACTCCAGTTGTCGAAAAAATTGAAGAACCTAAAGCTGCTGTCCAACCTCAAATAATGGCTTTACCAACTGAAAGTGGTGATGGGACTCAAACTTACGTTTTGGTTACAATAGATGAACAAGGACAAATACAACCATTGGATAACAACACGTTAATGTCCTTGGAAGGTACAACTCAAAATCCTGATGGCACAAGAACTCTATACATAGATCCCAGTTCCTTAGGAGAAGCAGGAACGTTGGATAATATTGTATTACAATTTGACAACGGATGTGTATCAAATCTTCCATCTACAGTCAGTGATTCTTCACAAACAATGATATCAGAAAGTTTCCCAAGTTCTGAAATTATTCAGACATCAAATCAAGATATTTTGGCTGCTGCTCTTGCAAATACAGATTTCCAACAAGAGATCGGACTTCCGGATAACTCCACTGCGAGCGTTATGAGTACGGGACTGACACAAACAAGCCTGATCAATCAGACAATTTTGCAATCTACAATTATCCCACCAACGGAGCCAATTTCTTCACCGGCAGTTCTAGAAACTTCCTTGACTCTGAATCAACCTATTATGACACCACTGGAGGTACCAAGCAACATGACAATGACAACTGAAACTTCAACTTCAGTTGCCACAATTCCGTCGTCGCTAGAATTACCGTTAACTGTCACCAATCCCAATATTGCGTACATTTCAACTGGAGGAACTCAAATTCAAATTCCTGGAAATTCAATGCCAGATATTGGAGAAATAATGGACAATTCAAGTGTTATTAGCCACAGTGAAACTCCTGCCACAACGCAATTTTTGGTTTTACCTAATCTGGATGAAAATATAACAATTGAAGCACAGAATATTCAATCTAGCTCAAATTCAACACCGACTGTTTCTTATTCTGTATCGATTCCAGACAGTATGGTCTTGGAAACAACTCCAGTTCAAACCACGCCATCCATGCCAATCATCGATGACACATACGCTGATGATATCCCTTACAGCACGGCTATTCAGACACCGTTAGCTGGAGAGCCAAGTTTTGTTGATGTACCTGTGTCAGAAATGTTAGTTTCAAAAGCTTCTATTGCAACCACAGAAAATATAGTAACTGAAAACGTGACTGTGACTTCGGAAATGATTGTTACTTCGGATGAACCACCTGTTTCCTCTCAAGAATCAATACCAGTATCTACTGTTGCGTCACAAGGAATACATGAAGTATCTGTTTCGTCGCAAGATGTTTATACATCTCATGATGTACCTGCGACAACCGAAGAACTCATCTCACAACAGATAGTTGTTACAGCTGAGGAATTAGTTTCGACTCACGATATGCCAATTGTTACTCAAGAGGAAAACCATCAAGAAATGTCTATTCAAATTAAAGATATACCGACGATAGAAATGCAGATTGAAGAACATGCTTCGGAAATTGAAGCTACCAGTATGCCTCTCATTGAAGAATCTTGTACAGTCAGTTCTGAATCGAATATTGAAATACAATCTGAACATTCAACATTTCTATCAACCGATTCAAAAGAAATACAAGCTAGTACTTCGGACGATGTAGTACCACCGAATAAGCTAAACGAATCGTTGGAAACATCCACCGCAGATGAGAAACCGTGCTCTGTGGATGATATTCAAACAGCGACATCAAACGAACAAGATACATCAGTCCATAATCAACCTGACACTTTGCCTGCCAAATTGTTGGATGACACTGAAGCAGAACATATGGATGTTGAACCATCTGTAGCAAGTGTATCTTGTGTTGAAAATAAAGAATCTGTTCTAGAGGTCTCTCAAGCTGGCACAGCATCATCCGAGGAAGAACACAGTCATGAAGTAATGAGCGCTGATTCAGAAATAAACTTTGAAGAATCCGTACCAGAAACTAGCGAAGAGAGACCCTCACAATCTTACGAACAATTTGATATTACCATGACAAATGATTCCTTAGAAATTCCCAGCCAGTCAGTAAACAAGTCCGAAAACTCGCCCGAACCTACACAGTCAATACCTTATGAATCAATGGAAATTGATGAAACTAACACTTCTGCAGAGCCTCCTACGCAATCTTTTGCAGATTCAAAGCAAAATGAAGCCACCCAGTCTTACGAAACTTCCGTCGAAACACATGGAAATGCGCCAACACAGTCTTTTAATGAGATTATGCACAATCAAGAAGAGAGAACTTCTGGCGATGAATTGGTGGATGATCAAAGTTTTCCGACTCAAAGTTATGAGGTTGAAAAATTGGAGAGTCTTTCAGAAAATATGGAAACGGATGCTGAAATGAGTCAAGAAGGAAATATACCATCGCAGTCTAACGATATTGGGACAGACGGCATCGGTACTTCCTCAATTTCTACCAATAACTCTGGAGCAAATGAGGATGAAACTGCAAGTTCTTCTTATGTTCCGGAAACACCTGAAAATCAAGAACGAGATCAAGACCAGGAAAGTGCCATCAGTACATCATCTTACGAGATACCACCCTGTGAGGAATTAAATATCGCATCATCCAGCGTTATTCCCGATACTTCAGTCAGGGAAGAACATACAAGCATTCACGATAATGGTGTACCAGAAATACCAACATCATCCTACAGCTTGAATCCTGACAGCAGCTCGACTCACGTCGACGCTGTTCCTACATCCAGTTATGAAGACCAAGTCATTCTGGAACAAAATGTATCCACTTCGTACGAAGTACCAATTTCTATGCCAGGCTTGGAAGAGAATTCATCGCAAAGTTTTGTCACAGAAAGTTCGGATCATAGAAATGAACCATCCAGCTATTACACGCATCATCAAGAAGTAACGGCAAGTTATTATGAATCTGTTCACCAAGAATGTAATAATTCCAGGCTTGAAGAAGATCCCCAGGAAGAAGTTACAGCTAGTTATTATGAGTCTAATCCCCAAGACATTGCTTCAGAAGCTAGCCAAAGTTACTTTGCACCCGAAGAAGCTACGCCGAGTTATTCCAGTCAAAGTATAACTCCTAGTTACTATAATGCTAGACCAGAATCTGAGGCAACGCAAAGTTTCTATTCTTCCCAAACCTTGGATAGAAGAGAACAATCGTCGCAAAATGTGGAGGCATCCCAAAGTTTTTACCCGGAGGTAACCGAGAACCTAAGACTTAGACAACAGGGTGAGGCAACGCCAACCTATTCTACGAGGTATCCCGTTGACTATACGCTAACTGATTCGCCAATAGAAAGGCACGATTTGGTAGAAAGTTCTGTGCCTGCAACCAAACCAACCGAAAGGTAATATACTGTATAAAAGGTTTGGCATTGTGCCTCCGACAATGATTTATCTATATGAACTTCTCATTTTAAATTCACCTTACAAAGATCCTTGTTTGAATAATGAACTATCAGCCATGATAGAGAGTTGAAAAATAGACTGGAGTCTATTTGTCAAGTGTAAATATAAAGTAAGTTAGTAAGTGGTTGGAGTAAGATTAAAAATAGGTCCTTATTATAATTTATGTATAGGTATGTTGGGGATGGATTCAATCCGTGATAGAGTGCGATATGATTGTACGAGCAGTGTAGATTATGAAGGAATGTGTTTTTGCTGCAGTACCATTTCGATTTCGTTTCAATACCTTATTCAAATAAGTGGTAATTGTAATCAAGTACTATGTGGTTTTAAAGCTGGGCACGAGTCGAAAATTGAAAAAGTAGGCAGAGCAGGTAATTTTAACATTTTTTTTTCCTTTCCTGTGTATGTTACATGTCCTGTTGAATTCATATTTCAGGCAACTTTAAGCTGTGTCGAAACTATTGGCAGTAGTAGGATATCTAAAGACATGTGGCTTTGGTCAGTAAGTACACTCTGAACCCTTACAATCTTTGCCATTCTTTTTAACTATCACAGCATACCCAAGACCAAATGTCTATAGTGTGTTTGCTACTCTAATCGTAGAATCTTTGTTTGTAGTAAACAGAACGTCATTTCTACATAATTGTGCTATATACAGAAAGAGTGAGGATATTCTGTTTTCACATAGAATTACATTTACTACATACTGTTTAAAAAGAAATATTGAACAAAAATGAAGTTGGAGAAGAATAAAATAGAATTTTATTTCTATGAGTGATATACATGGTTCTCTTTCTACCGAAATTTTCTACATGGTTGAAGTTGTTTGACAAGTCTAACCATTTTGAATAATTCGTCTAATTTCAAGTTGTAATCTCAGATTCACTAAACATAAAGATGAAGTCGAAGAAGAACCATGCGTATCAGGATTAGTGTTTAGTTTGTAGGGTATAGTCAATATGTAATCCGTGTGTTACAAGATAATATAAGGATCGAAAATATAATTATATTATATTCTTTATAGTCTCATGTTATTCGGAATAAATATATTATGTTTTTATTTCTCGTGGCGTTTTCAATCAATCACGATCATATATGTACATATTACGTTGGAATTGGACAAGCAGAAAAAAGTGGAGAAAATATAATTTGCAACTTCACGACTAGCACCAAAAGTTAGAGTTTATCAGGCTTTGGGATTAGCAATGAATGACTGAATTGTTAAAGTTCCGCAATCATACTTTAGATTTGTTTCTTTATATTTTGATTTCTTTTGCCTTCATTTTTCATGTCTTCTCAGCAAAGAAGAGAGAAGTACTGCACATACGGATGCGGAAATTTGTTACTATGAAAAAAATAAAAATAAATAAACTTGTTACATTTTCTATAAAAGTTATTTGATCAGTCGCGAGATGAGCTATTCGCCTACGAGAATAGCAGAATGCAACTAGAAGTAAAGATAGTTATATACTATGCTATGAAATATATCAGAAGCAATTTGATATTTTCATCACACTAACAATATTACATTTTAAGTTCTACAGTGTGCACGACATACACAATTGTAACTATAAAATAAATATATGAATATTTACATAACTAATATGTAAAATGAACATATGTTTGTTCTCTTTTTGATCCTAGAGTATGCCAATTTTAATAAACTTTATCCATTGGAAAGAAATGAAAAATCGTGTTTTTATTTTACTCGTTTCAGTCTCGTATTATCCACATACATAACATTATCAATTTTACGACCAAGCATTTACTTAAATCGTCAACATGTTGAGTTCTTGCTAATAATCGAGACTGCGGATTCATCAAACATATTGATATTACGTATAAGATTGATGAAGGGAAAACAGAAACGGCGAATGAAAAAGATTGTAATAATACGATTTTGATGAAGAAATTATTTTTTACGTCAAATCAAAAAATTAGAAGGTAGGAAAGAACGGTAGAATACACAAGAGCAGGGGCATAAAATTGGTGGAGTACATATTTTTATGTATAGTAACGATTTGACATTAGTTTATAACGAATTTCAAACAGAATTATGAATGTTCATAATGCAACAGTCATGTGATTCGATCGTTTCAGCAAAAAGTTATAATATCATCTACTTACCTGGGAAATGTTTTTCTGTGTTTTGTAAAATAAATAGAAATTGAAATTTCTTTATTAAAAATAGGTAAAATGGTAAAGTTAGCTTTAAAAAATCTTTATTTTGATGATTATTAGAATTTTGAAAAGTACAATACATTAAATATTTTACATTAAGGTAATTACTGCTAAATCATATAATATTTACATAACAGCAAGGATGCAGTCTTATTAATATAATTTTCGGAACTCTGATTTTTGTCACAGTTTATTTATTTTCGCCAATATTGAGCAAATTTATGTAGTTGTTCAACAAGAGCTGCCATAACAGCAGTGACCGAAAGATCGAGAAGGTTTTGCACATAGTGTACAGCTTCCTCGTCACTTAAATCCAACCGCAATTTATCCTGAACTTTTTTAACAGCTTTATCGGGTTCAAGTGCTATATCAGGCACACTGGCGTCGACCATCAGAGAGAACAGATTCAACATTAGGTTCGCGTGTCTTCTTAAGTGCAAAAAGGCAGTGTAACATTGCTTCCTAAACTCATGATAGTGTTCCGAACCAACACCACCCATAGCCTCGACCATCTCCTTGCTGAGTTTCATAGGAGGAGGTAGCGGCTTTGGATCTCGACCTAAGATATACCCGAAATCTATATGAAATAGTTTTCCTGAAAAACAATGATTATTGAAGATTTTTAATAACGGTATTATTGTAAATTATGATTTTGCAACGCTTACCTGAAGTTGTAAGGAGTAAGTTGTCTAAATGTCGATCACCGACGCCGAGGAGGTATGTGATAATACAATATCCAGCTAAATAGTAGAGCATAAAATGTGTGAATTTTTACAGCTTGTATTGTTGCTTACAGTAAAATAAATATAGAAAACTATGCCATACCACAGCTTCTCACGTAAGTATCCATAACTTCAGATGCAATTCCGTATGGGCCAGTTTCCGATGGATGGTGCTTTCTGAAGAAGCTCAGAATAGACCCTTCACTTGCCAATACTTCAGCTACTGTTGTGGATTCTATGAACTGCAGAAACCCATGTCTCGTACTTGTTGCCAAGACCCTGCACAAATTGTAATAGTATGTAAGAGCAAATGGATATGCATCCGTAAAGTAGAAAAAATAAGGTTGAAGTATATTTGTTAACAAATTGTAACAACAAACCTGTACGGCGTAAGTTTAAGGTCCAAGTTTTCTCGTCTCAACAACTTATCCATCAGTGCTATTGTTTGCAATATTAACTGGTCCTGTCTTAGATCATCTCCATGTTTAAAAATCGCAATGTATTCAGTATTTTCACTAGTCAAAAATGTCAATTTACTAGGCATTAGAGCTGACTTGAATAGACTTGCTCTGAAAAATTACATATTTAGTGATCATAACATGAAAAATTCGAAACATGGATAGACTTCCTCTCAGGCTGAAAACTTGGATTACTTAAGCATTTCTTAAAACAGTTTCGAGCAATGTCGGAGTACAGCTTAGAAAATGTATTTGTAATATTTAAGTGAATATAAAAATTTAAACGGTATTTACTTTTCCGGTATAATCCCTTTTATAGATATTTCTGGGTCCAGTGGAAAAGGTATGGGTTCAAAATTGGAAAAGTTAATTTTGAAAGTTGGATCAGGATCAGCAAGCAGTGCTCTGAGTCTATCAGTTTTTCGTTTGCGGTTACCACTTTCTCTTGCTACAGCTTTGACGAGAGATACCAACTGATCAATGAACATTTTTTGGCGTGACAGAAACGCTCGTCTCTTCCGCCACACAACACTCCCCTGTGATAGTGTTTCAGAGAACGTTTTCATAACTGTAATGTACATCTCTCTCATACGTGTATCTTGTTTGGCAGCAATAGCTGGATCAACTTGATCCTCACACTCAATTAGAAGATACCAGTAAAAGTAGTTGGCCAATGTTGAATTTTGGCAAGCTCGGCTTATTAAAAACGAAGCAAGATCTATCGGAGGTTCTTGTTTGCCGAGGGACTCCCCTGTTTCAGATTCACTAGACTGTAAAAAATTTGAGTACATTGATAGTTTGGGTGATACTATTTATACGATTATAATTTACTACTTCCGAGAAAACAGTGATGCAAATATAAAATATTCGCATTTATGTTCTCTGACTTACTGTGGTGATGGGCGTAGACGTGGAATATTCATCTTTTTTATCTTTTTCTCCCTTTTCACGCACTTCCTGATTTTGGTTGCTGCGAAGACACTGATTTGCTGCTTTTATACCTTCAAAACTCTCATACTTAAGTGCCTGCACTAACTGTAACAAGTAAAGCATCAAATCATCATCTGGTGCTTGATTAAGTCGTCCGATTGCATATCTCCGCACAGCTGGATGAGTAAACGCTGGACCGAGGAGTTCAAGGGCATCTTCAGGATCCGGTGGTGCCCAAAGCGCCAACATTTCTAATGCTTGTCTTTCTTCACCAGCTACTTTCCAGTTCACACATTTGACAAACTTGGTAAGCGCCTTTTTCTGATTTGATAGGTAAAATCGAAATTTCCAAATCAAATCCTGTTCTTCTGTAGAAAGAGCTGTAGTTGGTGGGTAGGCCAGTATTGTGTTTAGTGCATCTCGAACACTAGAAGTCGGCTTTAGCTCTCGGGTATTTCCGCCACTGCGCAAGCTACGTGCTAACTTATGATGTTTCGCTTCTACGAGATTTTCCTGAAAGTAAGACATTGCTGGTAAAAGTTTTTCTTGATTTGTGAATAAACACAACTTTTTAACTTTCTGTTACGTCATTCGTAAAATTTATAGGTAGGCAAAGTAACATTTAGGGATGTAACAAGTCAAATCTTTGGCAAGATTCGAAATACTTAAATATTAGATGATGTGAATTCTATATCCGAAAACACTTGATATGTTTACTCAAAACAATTTCAGAGGAAATAATACCTCAACGAATTCCTGCTGAAACCATGCATAAGAACCTTCAAATACACTGTCTTTGGAAAGAACTTTGAGAAATGTCTTCAAAAATTTAACTATTCTTTTTGCAAGCCGAGACAACACTACTGGTATATTTCTCAGCCATTTCAACATCTTACTTACTCTTCACAAGTAGGGCTTCAGATTAAAGTTCAGGTCAATGTCTATTCCGTGGCAATCCTTTCTTTATACACGTTACTTGTAATTAACTTAGGCACAGATGATGTATTTACTAAACTAGTTGCTACAATGACGCGTATGAATATCTTTTCTATAAGTTGAGACATATTTATAATTTTATATTTCAAAGTCTTAGACGTAATACTCGGTACAGCTGAATGTAAAAAAACCTTTCCAAGAATAGTGTGTAGTTGTATTTGGCCTTATAATTTTTTATATTTGCTGCAGTACTATCTCATTGTTTTGATTTATTGTTTGCATAGTACTAATTATTTGTGTGAATTATTTGCTAGTGATATATTTGTAGAGCATAATAAAAATAACAAGACATGCCTGTAAGATTTCAAAGTCTGGTAAGGTGACAACATCTGGCTGTGACCTATGCTGTACAACTTCATCCCCATCTTTCTCGTAATAAACGACTGAATACTGTAAAAAATAGATATTGGATTCAAGTTTGTTTAAAAAAATGTAATGTCATATCATGGTTAATAAAGCAACAATAAATAGGGCTAAAATTATTAGTTTTTAAAACCAACGTAATTGAATACGAACCGGAATACCATCCATTGTAACTTCTGGAAATTCTAGCATTAAGTACAGATACTCAGAGGCTCGTTTTTCTCTTTCATTTATCACTTCAATTTCTCTGAATGTCAACCGATCCAGCCAATCAACTTTACCCATCTGGCCGTTTCTGTGCTTTTTAGCCAACTTAGCCAATCTTTGCATTTGTTCTTTACCATGATCTCTAGCTTTACCAGGAGTCGTGGTTGGCACATTACCATCAGCTTCAACACCTGGCCATACTCTCAGGTCCAGCATTCCCTGACGAAATACACCATGCTTTCCAAAGAACGAAATTGTTGTACCACCAACAGGTAATTGTCTTCCTGGTCCGGCACAATCAAAGAGCGTTATGCATAGCTGTGCATCTCTTGGCAAGTCCGAATAAGCGATGGGTAACGTAACCCACTGATTCCAGCTAAATGAGTAGCAATTTCATGAAGTTAAACTTGAACACAATGCTTGTACAGTATTTGTAATTAATTTCAAATCTGGTTATAGATCATTATAAATTCACATGATTTGAACATGAATGATTACCATCACCGTTGAAGATATTTGACAGAATAGACTGTTAATTAAAATGACAATATATATGTAGCTTATCATGTAAATGTTGAGCGATTTTTTTGGTAAACGATTGTAAAAATTCTCCAACTAAAGAAAAATAAATTTTACATACTTCCAGCGAGAAGTGAAATGCTTGTAGGCCGTATGAACAGGTAATGCTAAAGGTCTTCCGCCAGCCCATACTTGTAACGATGCAGCGAGATCTCCTCGACCTCCCCCATTTCCATACAGACCGGAATATTTCAACATTGGATCGAGCAGCAGTTTATCATACTCGGGTCGTTGTCGTTTACCCTCCAGAGTACCACTGGAAATTATTTATACCATTGGCATGATATACATGTAGATGAAAGATGAATGTATAGGGAAGTTGGAAAAGGAAGTATAAGAAAACATAACAATGAGCTCAGACTACTTGTATGTGTTACATTGCTTTTATTTTAGAAAAATTATCATTTTATCAACACAGTACATTCCGCTATAACTAATGACTTTGACCTGTCGAAATTATTGTTATTTAGATAGCGTGACATACAGTGGTAGAAAGATAATAAAAATAAAATTCGAAACTTGATTAAACTAGCATCGAGTACAGCTGATGGATTGGGAGCTTCATGGTGACTTAAAATGAAATTCAAAAGGTTATGTATCATAACCTACAATACGTACATTTTTATTTGTATTCTAGACTCCAGTGAAGAACTATAGACGTAACAAAATTTATCATTTATATCTTCCATACTTTCGATATTTTCTTACGAAATGTGTAACCGTCAGCTTCCCATTAACTCGTCACATCTGACGCGTCTGATGTATCTGACATTCGATGAATGTATGTAATGAGAACCATTCAGGTCTGCAGAAATTACAACCAATCACAGCGAAGAGAATTCTCGCAAGTGTTGCGTAAACAAACATGAGGAGGGTAGCAGTTGAACACCTAAGTTATCCGTGCAAAACTTGGTATTTAACATTTTGTCATATAAATATCACAACATGAGTACATTTATAGCCGATTAGAAAATAGTGTCACCATACTGAAACAATACGATTACAACAAAGGTTTGTTTGTGATAGCTGCATATAACTTGTGGTACGTTTGGCATGTTTCAAGTATGGTAAATAAAAGTGCATTTCTTGATACAACAGAGTTCGTTATCATGACAAACAAATGAAGACTATTGACACTCTTGACTATAATAGCGAAAAATATTAGTTAGATCCATTGATCAGAACTACCACACATCATGATTAATAAACTTAAATTACAATTTGAGGTAGAAATAAGATGAGGTGTTATTTTTTAAAACTGCTTTTATTGTTTACAATGTGTAAATTCATTAGTCAGTTCATTTTTGAGTGGTAGTTGGTGCCGACTGATTAGATGACTTTGAATCGCGCATAGAAGCACTGCGGCGACGCTTCAGCTCTTCCTGGCGTTTAGCCTTAGCCTCTTTTTGCCGCTGGGCCAGGAGCTTGGCGTATTCAGCAGCTTGCTCTTTGCGAGCTAGGCAACGTCTCTTCTTCAATGCCAGCCTATGCCTCTTCCTCTGTAAATAGAATTCAACTTATATATATGTAATATATAGTATAGAAAATTTTAAAAAATAATCCATATTTTAAATAATCTCATTTCACTGACTAGAATGGAAATGTATCATTCGTACACTGAGAAATATGCAACTTTTACACGCAAATTCTCAAATCATAAAATGATCATTTGATTTTCCACGCACATGAACGTTTCTAAGATATGTTGGTTCACTTAGACACTGCCTGAGCATGGCTAGTAGTTTTGGAATTTCATAGATCTAAGTGCAAAGGTGATATGTCGTACCTGAAGCGTAAGTGGGGTGATCAAACGCTGAATCTTCGGTGCCTTATGACGCTCCTTCTTACCTTCCTTGCGCACCGGCCGTTTGACTACAAATTGACGTACGTCATCATCCTTAGTCAGGTTAAACAGCTTGCGGATTTTGCTTGCACGCTTAGGCCCAAGACGACGAGGTACATTCTTGTCAGTCAATCCCGGAATTTCCTAATTATAAAAAAAAAACTCTTGAAATTGAATAAACAACGCATGAAAGTAATTTATTGGCTAAACCTGATCTAATTCATGAATAATTGTAATCGATTGTATTCAAATACAAGTAAAAAGGTATTTTGTGTCATTTGTACACTAAGATAGAGTGCAAAGATTATACACAATTTCTCAAATCTATAAATGACCATTTCATTTTCCACGCACATGAACGCCCCCAATAGAATTTGTAATAATTGGACACTGCCTGAGCGTGGATTAGAGTTGCCACAAGATTGTACAAAATAAAGAGATGTAAAGATTTTCAGATGTAAAATAATAAATTAATGTATATGAAAAAGTTGATTTGCAACATTGTAAAACATGAGTGAATAAAAATAAACATCAAGAATCATTATTATGATATCCACCAATTTGGAAAGGAAAAACCCTAACCAACTAAAAATCATATTTTGCCTCACTATACCAAACAGAAAATTACCTACATTAATGAATATTCTTAGATAATTTACTAAATTCTATTACTTGTTCCTAACCTGCAATAGAAATTAACTTAAACTGATTCAGGTGTTAGCTGATGCATAATGTTAATGACAATATATTGGATTTAGGAAAGCCATTTTTACCTGCTCGCCTTTTTTCACAATAACGAGTGCGAGAACTGAGAGATTGGCATCAACAATACAACCTCGCACTGATTTACGTTTACGCTCACCGTCACGACGCGGTCTGTAGCAAGAATGTCCTTTAGATAGAAGCAGACGTACACGACCTGCAAAAAAAGAAATAATTGCTAAATATTGTCAGAGCACTGGATTTACCAACAGTGGAATTATCATGTACCATTGGTCAGGACACCCTGCTTCATGGGGAAACCTTGCTTGTCGTTTCCACCAGCTACGCGTACAACGTATCCTTTCCATTCGTCACCTAGTGTGTCAGCTTCTACTTCAGCACCCATACGCTTCTCGTAGAAAACTCTGAGCTTGTGCTCATCCGTTATTTCGAGTAGTTTTTGGCATCCTGTTGCCGGAAACGACACGTTCAGCTAAAAAAAATTATCAAGTATATTGACCAATGAAAGTCGAATTGGTAAATTTACGATCAATATCGATCGCTGAATGGAACCCCCAATTGACGCGTTATTAAATTATGGCCTACAATGACTGCGATGTAGTGTCCAAAATTCAATATAAATAGGTATGTCATTTGGGGCTACATGGGGAATTGTTTATAGGTTAGATTCCGACTGACGGGTAATATATTTCGAAACGTGTATCAGTGACATTCGATTGCGTTTGTTACAAATACGTGTGACATGATATAATTTTGAGTGTTAAATTTATCATAGCGTAGTTTAATATAAGGAATAAATTGTGGTTTGGCCACAACGATATACAAGCCCCGTGTCCCGCACTAATCAACAAAATTTGCAAAAATGAACTTGTTTCGGTTAAATAAAGAAAGATAAGCCATATCTGCACAGAACTATTCCTTGTATATCGCCCTTCAATTAGCGCACTTTATTTTTCTGGAGTATTAAGGGATTCTTGAGATATTATTGGATTTCTACCTTCATGGTGACAAGAACTATGCCGCGCCACGAGCCATGTAGTAAGAAAGAACTCCGGTGAACACCGGCAGAGTGCGCTTACCGGAAGTTTCGAGGGTGGAGGCCACGTGACCTCCGACGGTCAAATCACAGTCGCCAACGGTGTAAAATAAAAGATCTTTGGCTTTGCCCAAAATCCTAAATGCCGACTTGCGTTGTGACATTCCGATTAATAGAGAACTTGAAGAGGAAATTTCTTATTTATTAAATTTGTATGTACGTAAATATCTATAATAGATGGAGTGTTTTGAACGTAATTCAATCAATTGCATCTGAGCAAGGTAATCGGGTACTTTTGTAACACGTTTTTTTCTCAACAAAATACTGTGTATAGGTTAGTTCCCGTGCCACCCAATCTTTACCGCACATCGAAATTACTCTGAATTTTGAAAAACAATCTAACTTACCAAATCCGCCTAAATTTCGGCAATAGATTACGATGAATCCCAGATGCTGATATTTATAAAACAATGTTATTCCACGAGCGGGGAATTAATTTTGTTCCAAACGCTTATGCATACATTTGTTTATGAATTATTCGATTTAAGCTTCTAGTCATGAGTGATTTAAAAGAATTTCGATGTAAAAATAGATCAAATTCTCAGTATTCTTTGTCTTCTTTATGAATCTGCATGATCGTACTTTTCCTTTAAATGGTAAGCCACTTTGATTTCATTTACAGAATTCGTATAATTCGTGAAAAAACGAAGATATAGTGTTGTTCGTTCGAATCATTAACTTGCACACGCAGTGTTCATGTCCGATGATTAATATATTCGATATCCTCTTGCACATTAATCTATATAACAAATAATATATATCTTAGTACTGCCACCAGCTGTTACAAGGAGTTACAAATATTTTTGCGAGTTATAATGTGCATGTCCAAAAATAACATTCATTACTTGCAAGCTGCAGTTTATTTATATAGTTACTTTCTCAGACAATAACCATCCTTAGACTTTTACAATAGTAAAAGTTGTAGGGTAAATATTATCTGATCACTAAACTTATATGAGCGGCAATATAATCTTGAATTATTCATTGAGTATATGAATTTTAAAATCATTTTCTTCGGTAATTGCTTTTCTGTTTACATGCAAATCCTTAAGAATTCATTGTATTTTTTCAGAGCAACGATATGGATGCAGCAGTTGTGGATATTTTACATAAGGCTGGTAGCCAAGATCCAAATGTACTCAAGCTAGCTGAACAGACTCTGAAAGAATGGGAAACACAACGTGGATTTTACACAGCATTATTTGTAAGATTCTGAATCCTTTAACTATCTGAAAATTCTTCGAATCAGCTATAAATGATCTGCAGAGGCATGCTAAATCTATGAAAAATGTACATGTAAATTTTGAATTGCACATGTACACCAGTATCAAAAAATTTGAGGTACCTGCAAAGTAGCGCACTTAAAATTGTGCAGTATGATAAAATTTTGATTTCGTTTACAGAATGTTTTTTCGAATCATTCCTTGGACATTAATGTAAGGTGGATTGCTATATTGTATTTCAAGAATGGCGTTGACCGATACTGGAGAAGAAATGCGCCAAAGTGAGTATAGATTCTTGTTATTATAAGTAAACTTGGTGTTCCTCACTCACTTTTCATATATACATAATTAACATGATGTTTTTGAACAGTGAAATAGCGGCAGATGAAAAAGAGTTTCTTCGACAACATTTGATTGCTGACTTCAACGAGCCTGTTAATCAATTGGCTGTACAGCTGGCAGTTTTAATAGCGAAGATAGCTAGGTGAGCCTTGATTCATTTTGTTCATAACCAGTTCTACTAGTTTTCATATTCGAACGGCACTACAATGCATTACTTGCAAATATATGAGTATGGTTTTGGTTGTAACTGAATTTAGGCAGCACCAACACACAAAATCTATTTAGATTCTTATGAAATTCTTTTGATTCCATAGGTATGACTGTCCCAGAGAATGGAGCACATTGGTACCAACTCTTTTAGAAGGAGTAAGAGGAGAGAATCCATTGACGCAGCATAGAGCGTTGTTGACACTTCATCACGTTGTCAAAACTTTAGCATCCATAAGATTAGTTGCAGACCGAAGGTTGTTTCAGGAATTAACAGCGAACGTGTTTAATTTCATTTTAAATTTATGGAACACTTATACCGAATCATTTCTGGTATTAGCATCGAACTCAGCTAGTCCAAATCAAATTCAAGAGGCATTAGAAAAAGCTTTGCTTTTACTGAGAATCCTCAGAAAATTGGTTGTCAGTCCATTTAACAAACCGTCCGAATCTCAAGATGCTATGATGTTTCTAAAAGTTGTTTTTGATCGAGCACGGAATAGCTTGGAGTGTAGTAAGTATTCTGACTTACTTCTCGTAAATGCACAAATAGATTTCGATTTTACATTATTTAATATCTGATTTTTAGGGAAAACTTTAATTTCACGTGGAATACAATTGGATGTGTGCGATAAATTTATAATTCACCTCACTAAAGTTTTGATAGGAGTACTGGAAGTGCATCCATTCTCCTATGTCGAACTCATACCTACATCATTAGAGTTCTCTGTGTTTTATTGTTTCACTGAAACTGGCCAAGAATTGGCATTCGAAAGGTTTATCATACAGTGCTTGAACCTGATGAAAGGAATATTGCTATGCAGTGACTACAGACCTGCCAAAATTATACAAGGCATGTGGAAGTTGCTACTTTGTGCGTTTTATATTATAGACACTAGATATATCACTAATTAAAACCTGAAATTTCTCATTTCTTCAGAAACAAAAAACCCTCTTACTCTGAGGGCATATCAATTACGACAGGAATTTTTTACAGTCGAGACACTGACTGAAATTTGCTCAAGATTGGTCACACATTATTTCGTTTTAACTCCAGCTGATTTAGAGCAATGGGATTCTGATCCTGAAAACTTTGGTAATGTTGCAACACCAAGAATTTTAATTATTACTTAACATCTACCAGATTGCATTACTGAACTTACATTGCACTGCACTGAATTATTTTCTAGTTGTTGATGATGGCGGAGAGGCATGGAAATACAGTTTGAGGGTAAATAATTTTTTTAAATTTATAATACCCTATATAGCTTTTAGTTTTAATCGTTTATTGCATACACTAAGGCTTGAAATCTGAAAAGTGTACATAAGTAAACTTATTGATCATGTTTATGATTAAACAATATTAACTTATTACAGCCATGTACAGAATCAGTGTTCTTGGCTGTTTTCCATCAATTCAGGGATGTGCTTGCATCTGTATTAGTGGAACTAATGCAGAGCCACCATCAGCCTGTAGATCCTAATAATTTACATGCCATTCTTCTGAAAGATGCTGTTTATAATGCTGTTGGTCTTGCAGCATTTGACTTATATGATGAGGTAATTTACATTCGATTATTCTATCTATTGATGAGAATTTATAAATGAAAATCTTGTCCAAAAGTATGCTGACTTTTATGTCACTATTCACCGCGCATTGCATTATATTCGATTTTTTGGACTATCCTTCTAATGATTGATCGATTTGTTCTTTATTTCAATTCCATTTCAGGTGAACTTCGATCAGTGGTTTTCAACTACACTGAAACAAGAATTGAAAGTTGTAAGCAACAATTATAGGATAATTAGAAGACGCGTATGTTGGCTCATTGGGCAGTGGACCGGTGAGTGTGTCGGAAAAGGGCTTCAATATTTTCATTTACACTACTTGGCTAACTGATAATTTTATAATAAATAAATCAATTCCCAGGTGTCAAACTGAGTCCAGAACTGAGGCCTGAATTGTACAAATTGATGGTAGAATCGCTGAACCCTGAAGAAGATCTTGGAGTAAGATTAGCAGCAAGTGATGCCTTGAAATTGGCGATTGATGACTTCCAATTTCATACTGACGAATTTTCACCTTACCTAGAACCTGCATTTTCGTTACTGTTTGCTTTGCTTAAGGAGGTCCATGAGTGTGATACAAAAGTAAAAGGCTTTCAGCATATAATACTCATGCATCAAAATTTCAACAGGAAAGTTTAATGCAATCAACATTTTCGATCTAACGATGTTTCGATTTACAGATGCATGTTTTATATGTATTATCTTTCATGATCGAGAGAGTGGGCTGTGGGATAAGACCGCATGTAGGGGCGTTGAGTGCCTACATACCAGCTCTGTGGCAACAATCAGAGGAGCACAATATGCTCAGGTGTGCAATAGTATCCACCCTGGTACACCTCGAGAAGGTTGGTTTGTTAACAAGTCAGAAGTGTGAAATATGATTTAAAAAAAAGTTCATTTAGATATGTATTCCTATAATTAAACTGTTCCTAGGCTCTTGGATCTGAAAGCGTTGCATTGCAGCCAATGGTCGTGGGTGTAGTAGCGATGAGTTGCGACTTGACACAGGATGGCCACGTTTATTTACTGGAGGATGGACTAGAGCTCTGGTTGGCACTCCTGGAGAATGCCCCTGCATCTACACCTGCGATAATGGATCTCTTCAGAAATATGCCTGCCCTATTAGGTCGGTAATACCATCGTGAAATCAACAAGGTGTGCACGCCTAGCATAGAGAATGCGGCAGGTTGCGATACATCAATTGTTAACATTAAAGTGCAATGTCTAGCCATCAGTTTCTGTATTTTATACTTTACGCGGTACTTCAGACATTATATTACCGCAGTATGATTAGCGCGTTTATGTATGCGCGAAACCTCGTCTTCTATTTAAGAACAACAAAATTCAATGAATTTCGTATTTTTCTGTGTAGAAAGATCCGCGGAAAACCTAAGGCTATGCTTGTACATAGTACAGGCGTATGTATTACTGAGTCCTCAAGAATTTCTGGGTGATAGAGGAGCTGTGGTGGTAGCTACTTTGGGCTCAATTATAGGAGATTTACGATCGGAAGGAATAGTAATGGCAATGCGACTAGTCGAAACGTGTTTACGAGCTTTGTCACATCAGGGGGCACAACTCATCAAGCCGTTATTAACAAAAATATTCGAGTAAGTATTATAAACTATCATCTAAAAATCACTTTGCCAAATATTGATTTCAATTTCATTACAGGAGTGTCTACAAAGGCGAGGAATACCCAATGGTTATGTCAATGTATTTATCGATAGTTGCTCGCGTTTTGTTAGTATCCAGGGATATCTTTGTACAGGTAATGAATGAATTTCAGTTTTAAAAACTGACCAATCATTATATTTGTGCATATTATATTTCAGGTGATAGGAGAGTTATCTAGACAAGTAGGTGGCGGTGAATGGAGTGAAGAGGCAGTTCTTGGTAGAATGGTTTCAATCTGGGTAAACAGAATGCCTCTTGTCTCGCAATTAGAAAGACGTAAACTGCTGGCACTTGGTCTATGCTCGTTGCTTGGCGCTGACAGTCCACCCTGCGTTCTTCAACATTTTCCACGCATGGTATCAAATATTGTTGAAGCCTTGAACGATATTACAAAGATCGACGACATGGGCTGTCCCATCGAGTAGGCAGTTATTAATTATTCTATTCTTGCATGCCTCATTTTTCTCTATATTAAAATTCGATTTTATAAATGGCATATATTTTTCTATCTCAAAGACAGTCACCAGTTTTGGAAATGCGTACCTTAGTTTATACAACGATTAAATTATTTCTAGAATTAATCAACTAATTTTATGTACACTTTGAAAATATCCAAAGTATTATAACGGTTGTTTGACTTGACCTTAGCTCGCTGATGATCAGTGATCAGCCAAGTCCCTCGCAATACGAAGATGTAGATTATGAGACGGAACATGAACAACGAAGAAGAAGACTAGCATTTGGAGATCCGGTACACAGTGTCTCTTTGCAAGACACGCTTCAAGCTCAAGTAATTCTATTATATATACTCAAAAAAATGTTTTGTATTTCTCGATTTCTGTCCATGTATCATTTAACAATATATGATTTTCCATTGATTGACAATTTTCAATATTGCAGCAATCGTTAACAATGAATGTGATTGATTTTCAGCTAATCGCGCTTCGAAGATTTGTAGGAGAGAGTCAGTTCGATCAAATGATGCTCACTCTAAATTCTGATACTGACCAACAGCTCAAGGAGTACATATCACTCTCGAGTTGAGCAGCACTGACTAAGGTGTACGGTGAATTGACTTCAATCGGATGCTACATAACTTGTAAAAAGCTTGACGACGCATTATCGTAAAATGGCACTATTTTATTGTATGATATTCTTTGTTTTGCTGTACTATTAATAATGTTGATAATAAAAAAGACATATACGTCATTATTGGGGGTCCCGGTTATTCGAATAAATATTTCATCTATTCTTTTTGCAGTCAGAGAGGAGCCTGAGACGCTTCGCTCTCGTCTTTTATATTTCGGAACTAATGTTCGAGATGCCTGGACGGTAAATGCGTCAGAGTCAAAGGTCAGAGTAATTTAGCATCACAAAATCAGTGGATAATGCAGAGCATATTCACCATGGCAAAGTGCCACTGTAATGGCCACAACCAAAGAGTATGCCACAACGATCTTTATTCATTTATACAGGTATAAGTAACAGTAAGCAATACGGCAGTGTAGTTGCAGTCAACTACTAGTGGTGTACAGAAGCGTTACCGGCAAGATCCTATGTTCGTAACCGTAGTTCGTAGATCAAGAACAAGGCTTGCCAAGTTTTTTCACGTCACAAATTTATACGCATATATTCAAATCCACGCTTGACGCAAACTTCAGACTGCGTAGCTCACCGGCTCTTTCGGCTGGTGCGACTGGTCGAGACTTGCTTCCGAACGCCACGCGGCTTCATTCGATTTCGAGCTGTGAGAGTGAAACCACGCACGCTGCCAGTTTAGAATTTATATCGCGTTGTTTCGGCTGTGTCAAGTAATTCGATCAGTGTATTTTCCCAAGATACATCAGTTGATACACGAATGGTAGAAGTGGGAACAAGAAAAAAAAAAACGAGTTTAATCGAAATCAAAGCAGCCTGAAAACATTAGAGGTGAGTCTTTAACGTCCCGACAATGTTTTGTTTTGACGAACTCGTTTCTCTCCGTGTGAAGTGCTGTTTCTTGTCTTTTTTATTTTCGCTCATTGCGTAGTTGTTATGCTAACATGATTCCCTATTGTTTTGCGAGTGACGAAAGGCTATTATAGTAAATACGTCGTAGATAGTGATTAAATAATTCACAGACTCGAAGCGGTGATAGTACGGATCGTGCGAGATGGTAATACTATTCTATTGTGTTGAGTTGAAAAAAATGTCACGGAAGTCGATTGAATTGGAAGATATCTCAAAGGGTTGATAAAACAGACCTTGCCAGTTGGCATCTCAGGCCTAACAATAAGGTTCGCACACTCTTTCCCCCATATACACGTCTGTAAAATGCAATTGTAACCATTTATTTATTTCTTAAAAATTTCGAATCAGCAATTTTATTTTCATCCAAATTTCTTTTTGGGGATTGCTGATGTAAAGTTTAATTTCGTGGTATTCTAATATGTTATCTTATATCGAAACTAACATATTATGGTGTTGCTTACTCTGAAATTGTCAGTGTTGTGAATCTCCTTGTGGCTCGGGTCTTGTTTTAAGATTGTAATTTACATCTAACAATTACGTAGCGATCGTAAAATGCCAAAGTCAGTAAATTTTTAATGGGTAGTTATACCGCTTTATACATTTTTGAGAAATTGTAGTAAATCTTTAATGATGCGTAGAGCGATTTTGAAGCTATAATACTAAAAAGCTATTGTGGTACCTTACTTGATTACAGAAATAAACTGCAACAACATTGATAGGTGTTAATATTTATCTGGATTGACAGACTGTGCAAATAAATTTTGGAATACATTATGCGATAACTGAATACAATAATTTGTTGCAGAAGAATAACAGGTATGAAACATTTAACATGTTTTCCAAAAGTTGGCATGATATAATACATTAAAATCATGTATGTGTTGAATACTACATATATGAATTATTAAACTGAAATATAAATGAAACGTGGTTTTTTACCTGTTTACAGAAATGAACTCCAGCTATAGTGAACGAGGTTAGTGAATATCTGAGCAGAGTGACCCTAACAAATGATGGAAAAAAGAATGTATTAGTTGATCGGGTAACAGCGTTGTGGGAGAAAAGAAAGAGGTACACATTCTAGATCATTCTTGATTGTACTGTCATGATACTTTGGTATCAAGAAACTTGCCTTTTTCATAAAAGTGATAGTAAAATTTTGATGCTGCGTGTATCGATTTTGAGGATTAAATACTAATAAAATGTCATTATTTCTTATATCCTGATTACAGAAACAGCCTATCTTGCAGCACTTATCAATGATTTGAAGTAACTTGATCAATCGATCTCTGAGAATAAAGTGAAAACCGTACCAATCACCGCAGTAAAAGGTATGT
This sequence comes from Neodiprion lecontei, assembly GCF_021901455.1. Classification (NCBI taxonomy): domain Eukaryota; kingdom Metazoa; phylum Arthropoda; class Insecta; order Hymenoptera; family Diprionidae; genus Neodiprion; species Neodiprion lecontei. Next base: position 24,099,447 of record NC_060265.1, read on the forward strand.
GATTGATATAATTTTGAGTTACTATGGTGCCTTCAATCGTAGATGCTTTAAGTACTTAAGTTTGACTGATATAGAATTCTGCTCATCTTCTTGCTGCATTTATTTAATGCTTGTGCTTATTTGATAAGCCTCCTATTATTCAATTCCACAGTTCATTTATTAGTGTATAAAAACTCCTTAAAAATTATGAAAAAAAAATTTAGCTTGTTTACCTGACTATATTGTGTGAGTAATATTGTTATATTTTTATGATAGTTTGAAAAGTACGTCGTTTCACCATTCAAATGAGGCAAATGCAACGAGAACTACTACATTTGAAGTACGGAGCAACCTGGAGGAGGTAAGAATACTTATATTAATAATTGTTTGATAATTTATAGTCGCACAATTGAAACTGAATTTTCATCCTTGTGTAACATGCGGTGAAATGACAATCTGCAGTACACATGTTGGGACCATTTGCTAAATTAATTCCAATTTCCTTTTTTTCCTTAGAATTAAGCAGAGATATCCGGGTAACTTCTCCATTGCTCGGCAACGTTGGTGAGTTTGCATGTGTTTGGGCTACGGGTATTTTCCTGGTCTCCTCTGTCATGTGGCGTGACGGTAACGATTGTGATAAAAATCTTCGATTTCTTCGGTTATATGGATAGGTTCATTCGTGATCGCAACAGTGCTTGACTTCCAGTCGAATTTTTTGTTTGCAGATTACCTATTTTACCATAGATTACTTACAGTAACCATCACTTACTCGGCATTCGCGAAAACGAATTGTGTTTAGCTAATGATATGATAATCTACGTTTGAATTTACCCATGATGTCGTCTAAGTGGTGGATTCATCTGAGATTTGAACACATTCCAACGATTGTTGGAACCCTATTCGCGTGATTGTTATCAAATTGCACGTTACATCTTGAGCTATTTTCAATTTTTCAACAGCCAGCAAGTATCGATCGCTCGCAGGTTTAGTTCACCTAGAAAAATGCTAAATAGCATACACCATGTTTTGAATCCATTTTACGAAAGGTTGATGTACTGTTGGCTTGCCAGTATTCACCATAATAATACGCGCAATAATAGGGTAGGCCATCCATGTCTTCCTACCGACTGCGTGTACTATGAGCTAGACTCAGGTCAGCTAAGGTAGATATGGCACCTAGACTGCAGAATGTACACTCGACGATCACTTTATTGAAATCAGACAAAGTAAGTCACAGTGGCCACGGTGCAAATGAGGAAGAATGATGTGTGTTGGAAAAAATGAAAAATCGCATAGATCGAATATAGGTAACCGGGTAGGTAGGTGGTTTTCCAGGGATCCGTCGCGGGGCTTATGCATGCACGTATGAGTCTCTTATCAATATTTTCGTTGGGTGGTCGCGTTGGGAATCAGGCAAGGGTAGGAAGGTCACGATGTACCGCGATGTTACTAGATAACTTTTGTAATCCACAGCGTCAAACGATCACAGAGATCTTCCTTATAAGAAATTCGGTATTAGACTCTTCAAATCATTTGTATACTTTCAAATTTGAATATTGTTCAATTCCACATTTTTCGTTCCTACCCTGAAACCATTTTTCAGCCACTAGTCAATTCAATTATTTAGTCATCATGAATTTTTATTCAAGTCAATTGATCTCTGTAACCGTCTGAATGGGCAAAACGCATCTCTGGATCATCTATCGCGTTCCGTGGTACGCTAGATGGGGAGAGAGGCTGAGCTCGAAGACTTCGCGTCGAAGAGGATCGCCGACCGTCACGCCACACAATAATGCATGCTTTCCAATCTCCCTCCTGGATTGATTCGCATCTGTAAACAACAATTCGCATCGCAATGTGTCACATTCAAAATGGCGTAGCTGTGGATTGGGTTTTAACAGTTTTGCGACAATTCCTAGATATTTAAGGTTTTTTAGACAGATCAATGCGCCTTTTTGCACGTAGATTGATCATTATAATCGGACGCGCCTTTTGCGCGACGATTTTGCAAATAGTACGATATGCCGAAAATCGAAACACTTCTCGTGTGTTGTGCCTTCAGTTCTTCAGACGATTTTGTTTCGAATAACGGAGTTTTCAAGTCTGACGGCGCCTTTTGCGCGTCAACTTGATACCTCACGGTTCTGAGAGAAAGTGCGCCATTTGCAGGCCGGCGCTCAACGCGTGGAATTGAGGAACACGGAGGGAATAGTGATAGTGAAGAATCTTGTAAGTATTTATGAAATACATCTAAATTATTCAAGAATATATAATGCTTTGTTGATGGATATCATGTTCTGTTTCAGGACAAAGAACTAATTGTTTTTACAAATACACTGCAAAATACAGAATGTTTAGTGAAACATAAACATACTTCTCCAAAAAAAAAAATTGTGAGCATATAAAGTTTGTTCATCATTTGTTCATGCTGTAATAAGATCATTCATTAATATGTATAATTTTTTCAGTCTTAACCACTATGGTGGCACTTTGTGATAACAAATCTGCTGTATCATCCACTGCTTTTGCAACGCTGAACACGATAGAGTACCAGTCGGTTTCTGACCTGCATTTACCGTCCAGGATATCAAAAAAAATTTATTTCGGTTAGAGGACGCTACCAAATGAAGGTCACGTCAAATGGGAGTCTGCGCCTCATAGAGCCCGTACGTATCAACTGTAGCCAATATCGCAGACAGTGTCGGTACATGTAAAGAGACTGCCGACTATGAATTGCACATGGGCAATTAGCAGCTGGTAAAATAGACTATAACTTATATGGTACAAAAATCATCTTCCTGTTCTTGAGCAGAGACCTCAGGTTCCAGAGGAATCTATTCTACTGAGTTCAGTCAACGCCCAGAGTAAAGTCCTTCGGAGCCTACATAATCTTTCTGCAAAAGATTATCCTACATACGGCAGTCCGATAAATTGGTATAGAGTGCGGTCCTACAGATGACATTCAACTTTTTCAATTTTTCTTACAGAAAAACGAAATTAGATGCCATAGTTCTATGCACACGAATTCAACACTGAATCAATTTCACAGAACGCAGTCCTACGCAAATTTAACGCATAAAATGGACCGGATCTTATACAGAACATAGATATTATGTCTACGTTCATATTGTTCACAGATTCTGTGTTAATGTTCTTCAGAATCGGTCCATTTCACGGTTAATTTTTGTAGAACTGCACTGTGTAGAATCGATTCGATGTTGACTTTATGTTATATAGAACTGTAGTGAATGAAATTATTTTTTTGTAGAAAAGATTGTGTTCAGTGATTCAGGTCAAAAGTTTTTCGTAGAAACGTACTCTGTATGATTTCCATTCTGTAGGTTTGTCGTATGTAGGATAAAATTTGCGTAGAAAAAATGTTGTAAGATATTCTCCGTAGGACATTTACTCCGTTGAATAGATTTCTAGATAGAACCAGTTTATTACTTTCTTGTCACGCTGTTCCAAATTAAATAATGGAAGACAAACCACTGCTGATGAATTTTCGAATTGAAATCCACATAGTTTGATATTTGAGTATTTTTAGAGATCCTACAAAGTTTGGACGCTTGTTTCAGGTTGAGGGAACTCTTCAGAAACTAACAATGATCGAAAAATGTAAGAATCAACTCAAGGGCATTTGAACAATCTGTCGAACCCCTAGAAATTAATCCAACATTCCCGAGGTAAGTCAATTCGCCTACATTTTTCAAGTGAATTAGTAAACAGTGAATAAACATCTATCGTGAGCAGAGTGATCATGTTTCAATAATTTTTGTTGCTGCAACAATTACTCATTCAATTTTCCACGGTAAGAAATCGTTTGGATAGACAGAGGTTCATAGAAAAATTGTATCCCCTGTACGTTGTAAGGACGGCTGTGTCGGCATCGACTGCAGGTGCTCGGTCGGGTCATGTGGGTGATTTTCGTCTCCCGCAGAGTTGTCCCACACTCCTACCTCCTCCCGGGGGAGAGCAATCCTGGTTACTTTGCGCCAAACCACATTGGCAGCTCACCCATTAATCACTTCCCCGTTCCCCAGATTGGTAGGTGAGTTCATGGAGGGGGGATAGAAAGGCGGAAAAGAGCCTGTCTCGTAATTTTATTTCGTGGCTCCGCGCGAAACTCGACGAAAAAAGTTGTTTCCGCTACACTAAAATCCTTTCGCGCGGCATCGTATTGTTGGCGCTGTCCTACCGACTTCTGCGACAGATTTCAAGGCACCTTCGCCTCGGATGCTTAAGTGGTGTTACCAAAGTCCCCGGTCTCATGCTCATTCTTTTATACCCTCCAGTACCCGCAGTTTCTCTCCCTCGCCCGGCTAATGAGACGTTGAATAATTGTTACCTTTCCAGAGTCTGTAATTAACGGTATACGTATAGAATTTTGGACGTCATTCACCCCTGTCTCCACGCCCACATAGTTTATAGGCACACTGTACCATACGTTAGTTAGTTAATCATTATTCGGGCTAATTGCGATCGTGTAATAATTAATTTTCCCGATAGACGCGAGAATTAGCGATTTTTTCAGACGAGAGGACCTACTTATTTGGAAAATGATATCTCAATTGATATGAATAAAAGTAATCGGAAAGCCAAAGAACTATTAGGTTAATCGCGTGAGACGCGGGCAACACTGAAAAATGTTCTGAAAACTCAGCAGCGCCAGATTGGCGGGCCGCGAATCTTGCGTCGCGAAAATCGCGGACCCAGTTTGGAAGCCTGACTGAATTTATAAAATCCAATTAATATTAAATTACATCATCAGTTGATTCAAATAATATCACATGTATTGCGTATGCAGATATGGACACCGGCGCATAAAGAACCGAGATTTCCAAATAATGCCATGTTTTCATGTGGTACTAGTTAAAAGTTTTTGGTATATCTCACTTTTTACAGCTATTCTATGTTGTTATGATGGTGTATTGGGCAGTCTTGGCACCTTTGGGATTGCACAATCGTTTACAGTGGCGCAAAACAGTTGAAAGATTCAGCTTCGTTTTATCCAGTTTCATCGTGGTATGGTTTTGGTAATCTTTCGCCGTGAAGTAGTTAACTAGTTCTCCGGTATCAACACTCTCCTGTATCTTGTAGTGCATGTACAAGTTGAATTCACCTTTCTTCTTTGCACCGTTCTTACCCAGAGCCGACAGGCTATACTTTGCTTTCAGCACATCGTTGATTGTCGATGAGAAGCGGTTGATGGTGTCGAGAGACTGGCGGCCGATCATGTACTTTGGTATAAGTTCGAACTCTTTCGTAGAAATCGGTCTCAGTTTTGGGAATATTAAACACTCTACGCCAAGAATGTCTCATCAGTCCAACCGGGAACATTCATTTGCGTCCTATGATGATCTCAACCTCGTACAGACGGTCTTCTTTATCATCAGTCATCATTCAACATCATTTTTCAGGCTTCCAGGTTCCGAACTCGGTCCACGATTCTCGCGACGCACGATTTGCGGCCCGCCGATCTGCCAATCTGGCGTCGCTGAGTTTGCAGAACAATTTCCGCGATTTTCGCGACGCAAGATTCGCGGCCCGCCAATCTGCCGATCTGGCGTCGCTGAGTTTGCAGAACAATTTCCGCGATTTTCGCGACGCAAGATTCGCGGCCCGCCAATCTGCCAATCTGGCGTCGCTGAGTTTGCAGAAGAATTTCCGCGATTTTCGCGACGCAAGATTCGCGGCCCGCCAATCTGCCAATCTGGCGTCGCTGAGTTTGCAGAACAACTTCCGCGATTTTCGCGACGCAAGATTCGCGGCCCGCCAATCCGCCAATCTGGCGTCGCTGAGTTTGCAGAACAACTTCCGCGATTTTCGCGACGCAAGATTCGCGGCCCGCCAATCCGCCAATCTGGCGTCGCTGAGTTTGCAGAACAACTTCCGCGATTTTCGCGACGCAAGATTCGCGGCCCGCCAATCCGCCAATCTGGCGTCGCTGAGTTTGCAGAACAATTTCCGCGATTTTCGCGACGCAAGATTCGCGGCCCGCCAATCCGCCAATCTGGCGTCGCTGAGTTTGCAGAACAATTTCCGCGATTTTCGCGACGCAAGATTCGCGGCCCGCCAATCTGCCAATCTGGCGTCGCTGAGTTTGCAGAACAACTTCCGCGATTTTCGCGACGCAAGATTCGCGGCCCGCCAATCTGCCGATCTGGCGTCGCTGAGTTTGCAGAACAATTTCCGCGATTTTCGCGACGCAAGATTCGCGGCCCGCCAATCTGCCGATCTGGCGTCGCTGAGTTTGCAGAACAATTTCCACGATTTTCGCGACGCAAGATTCGCGGCCCGCCAATCTGCCAATCTGGCGTCGCTGAGTTTGCAGAACAATTTCCGCGATTGATAGATTGGCGGGCCGCGAATCTTGCGTCGCGAAAATCGCGGAAATTGTTCTGCAAACTCAGCGACGCCAGATTGGCAGATTGGCGGGCCGCGAATCTTGCGTCGCGAAAATCGCGGGAATTGTTCTGCAAACTCAGCGACGCCAGATTGGCAGATTGGCGGGCCGCGAATCTCACGTTGCGAAAATCGCGGACCCAGTTCGGGACCTAGAAGCCTGGAAAATAATGTTGAAAGATGACTGATAATGAAGAGAACCGTCTGTACGAGGTTGAGATCATCATACGAAGAAAATAAATATTTACGGTTGGACTGATGAGACATTCTTGGCGTAGTGTATACCGCCGGATTAGAATGAGGGAATACTCTTCTGTTCGCGCCACTTTATTATTATTATATTAGTTTTGTAAATTTATCATAGCAATACTTTAGTTTCGTTATATTTGTATGTTGCACCTATTTACCACGTATAAGGTGACTAAAGAGTCACAACAGTAGATTTACTTTCTTATTCCACATGACGAGTAGTTCAACGTTAGAGTAATTCAAATTACGTACTTATTGCCCACGTCAGAAATTCGTGAGCCGGTACTCGAATCGGCAGTTACGTACGTTCGCTTGGCCGGTGAGGGCGCAGCGCAAGTTAGTTAGTCTCGAGCGCTCGAATAGGTAGGACGCGTTAGGTTTTCCTTAGACACGCGTGTCGATTATTTTGTCTCGCGTAGTTTTAAGATTTATCCGTTTAACACGGTCGGGGGAGACGTGGTTCACCCTCCGGTTGGGCCGGGGGTGTCGCGTCTCCCTGGGCGAGCGTCATTGCTTCAGCGTTGGTTCCCGAGACGTCGGGACCGCTGTTTGCACGGCATTGGGCCACCTTGACGCTCCCCACTCCCTGCTTCCACGAGTGCGTGGAAGTTGCGGAGCACGGTTTCTCATGGAGACTTAGATAAGTTGGCTTAAGATTATTGAATGATCATTCAATCTGGTTGACAAGGAACGCACCAGCGGCTGTATTATCCTGTTTTATGATGATCTGATTGGCAGTTAATAAACACTGGTCTTGCTTCGGCTTTTCCCTCTGCATCGTGAGGGTTTTTATGCCGAAGCAAGCGTCTTGTCTTTCCCGCGAAATTGTGTTATTTATTTATTTACCCTCTCACTCACTCATCCCATTCCGATTGAAGTTAGAGAAGAACTCTGGTCAAACGACCAAAACATGGTGCCCCGGGTGAGGAGTGAGTGATTGGGTTTTTCTTGTTCGTCAAGTTCGTGTTAACTTGTCACCTGGTACTGGCTGGTGCGTCTTGTGTATGTCTTGTACGTGTGTAAGCCGAGGCGAGGCTTAGGGATTAGGATTAGCGTGGCACAAAGGCCTTCACGCGACACTCACTAACAAGCGAGGTATTGTAATACGTGGTCGTATTGTCATCGTGTATGCCCATTACCTTTGCTTTCCTCGCTCAGTTGCGTTTGGTTCTTCGACTGTGATACACGTTCGTTTGGACCTCTCGAGTTATAACAGTTTTCAATCAAACTTCATCGCGACATGGCTCCAGTAGCCTTACAGAAGCTTACTGCATTGCAGCGGGCTCGTGAAGGCGAAATAGAAGGCTTGCGGCAGAGGTTAACAAGCAAACCGCGAGATACGCTTACGAAACGAGTCGTTCAATCGCGACTTGACGCTCTAAATGAAATTTGGACAGAGGTTCGTAAGGCTCACGCTGAGATCATCGTTCGAGAAAACGCGCACGCCGACCCGTACGTCACCGATAATTGGTTCGGGCGAATTCAGGGTGTATACGAGAACGCCCTTGACGAGTTTTTGGCGCTTCTGACTTCCGCGGAAAAGGTGGAAACAGAGGCCGTCACTAGACCCGCGGCGGCAAGCACCTCTGGAATTACCGGAACGGGTGTCGCGAAACTCCCTCGCATTCCTCTTCCAACCTTTTCGGGAAAGTATGAGGATTGGGCAAGTTTTTGCGACCTTTTCACTACGTTGGTGCATGACGTAGCTTCTCTATCTGACGCAACCAAGCTGCAGTATTTGAAGCTTTGCTTGACCGGTAGTGCCGCGGACCTAATAAAGGACGTCGCTACGACCAGTGCGAATTACATCAGCACATGGCAGGCGTTAAAGACTCGATATCACAACCCTCGATTAATAATGAATAAACATTTGGCTTCGTTCATGCGGATCCCGCACTTGAAAAACGAGTCCGCTTTCGAGCTCCGTTTCTTCGTCGACGAAGCTCAGCGAATAGTTCGTGCGTTAGCGAATTTAAAATTACCAGTGGAGCATTGGGACGTCTGGCTTGTCTTTGAGAGATTATAGAAATAACAAAAGTATATTATTTACGAGATTATACATAAGACCAAATATATTTAATTCTGGGAATCTAGCTTCACCAGTCCGACGTCAGCTTTTCTTTCTTTACAACAATCAAATATTAGAATAGCGGTTCACTAACCGTACGATCCCTACAGGGCGAAATTACAAAGGTCTGAGCAACTTATCTTTTCTAGATGCCTCGTCGATCGTTGGCTCTTTCTTTTAGACTCCGGGGACTCTCGGATGGTGATTTGGCGGAGAATTAATTTGTGGAATCTCCCGATGTTCGACTCGATCGGGATGGGCCGTCCGTATGCAGTCCACGTTACCCTCCCTTCCTCCTTCTCCGGTTATTATAACTTGGCACGCGTCTGGTCTCCTCAACGTCCCCGGAGAGAAAGAGGAAGAGATCTCGTGGTCCCCGAAAACCTTACCCCTTTCGCTGGCCGAGCGACAACCGCGAACGTCTCGGCTATTAACGCTACTCGGCGCCGCGTCACCGATCTCCTCTAGTTTGCCATCTTAGTGGCCTAATAAGGCCGCGAATATTTGAATTGGGCATCGGCACTTACATCTTCGTGCTCTCTGAACGCTTAGATTCGGAGTCGCGAAGGTTGTGGGAAGCGGAGCTGAGCCAGGGTGACCTCTCGGAGGGTACCAGCTCTCTTCGTTCACTCCCGAAATTCACGGACTTGATAAAGTTTTTGGAACGGAGAACTCAGGCCTTGACTATGATCGCGCTCGAGTGTCGAACGGAGAAGAGGTCGGCTTCAACACCTTCTGCGGGACCCCAAACCCGTAAGGTTTTCCACCACACTGGTGCTGCGGTCCTGCGGCAATCCTAAATTCGAATTCGAAACAGACGCGCTCGTCCTCCCAAAACTCACCTCGCGTCTCCCATCGGATAGATTTGGCGATCTAGATTTGGGACAATTTGAGGTCTTGCGCTGGTGGATCCGGACTTTTCGGTTTCCCAAGATGTAGACGTGATTTTGGGCGCTGATGTTTATGGCCAGTTGCTCCGTCCCGGCTTGAAACGGTTCCCTACCTCACAACTTGTCGCTCAAAGTACGGCTTTTGGTTGGGTGATTTCCGTTACGGTGCGGTCCGACAAACGGCGGGCGGACAGGGCTCACTCTTCCTTGCCAACACGGGCACTTCATTGCTTGGGTGAGCCGGATTTGGAGCGGGTCCTGCGGCGCTTTTGGTCTCTCGAGGAGATTGCTCCGAATTCGGGTGGATTGACGCCCGAGGACGAGATGGCTGAGCATTTGTTCGGGGAGGCTCACAGTCGCGACTCGCGAGGTCGGTGCGGGGTCCGGCTTCCTGTGGGACCGGAGCATCCTAGGGTGGCTAACGAGACTGGATCAATGGCGCTTAAATCTCTCTCTGGTATGCAACGTCGACTGTCGCGAGACGCTAGATTGGCTGAGGCATACGGTAGCTGCATGAGGGACTACGAACGCCTGGGACATATGACTCGAGTCCCGGCCTTAGAAATACGGTGCGAGGACGCGTGGTACCTTCCACATCACGCAGTGATTCAGGCTTCAGGTGACAAATGGAAACTTCGCGTTGTGTTTGATGCCTCTCGGACAACTCGCGAAGGGCACTGCCTGAATAACTTTTTGTGGTCAGGACCCCCCCTCCAGAGCGATCTGTCATTGATCCTCTCAAATTGGCGAAAATACCGTTTTGCGTTTATCGTGGACATGGTGAGGGTGTTCCGGCGGGCTCTGGTCGTGCGCGAGGACCGGGATCTGCAGAGGGGTGTGTGGGCGACGATCGCTGACGCCGGTCCTGTTGATTACCGTTTGAATGCTGTCGCGTGCGGGACGACTTGTGCCCCATATCTGGCCATCCGCACGCTTTCGCAGTTGGTTATTGATGAGGGGGTTGACTTTCCTCTCGGAGCGGTGGTGTAAATATTGGTTTCTAGGCAGTCACGGCGTAAGGGAGAAAATCGGTCGATTCGGAGTTGGACGCGAGTGGTCCTGGGTGCACATGGGGCGGCGTCTGGTTCCCTTCGGCGGGGATACTGGGTGTCCGTGAGTCCGAGCCGGGATTCCGGCGTCTGATTTGATTGGATTACATGGATCGGATTGATTATCACTTCGGGTTATCGGAATCTCAGAAAGAAATAATTGACAGTTTCAGTGGCTTGGATTCGAGTATTTTGAGGAATTGCGATCTAGTAGAACGACTGAATCCGACACGTGTGTTTTGTTAATTTTATTTTGCAGTTCAGGTTTGGGAAATCTCTCGAGGGTAATAAAAAACACGATGACTACAGATGTAATCGAAAACTCTTTGAATACTGGGTTATAGCACGTTGCTTACACGTCATCCGGAAGTACTCGACTAAACTCGGCTTCCGCCGCGGTGACTCTCACGCTCTCTCACTCTCCACACAATCTGTCAAACATGGCGTACACTCCCAGAGACCTGCGCACGCAGGCGCGGGAGATTCGAGTACGAGAACACTCACTCAACAGTGTGTGCGCCAGATTGTAAAGCGTCATGAATCAGAGAATAAATAAAAGTGTATTTGAACGAGACTAGAAGTAGCCTCTAGGAAGAATGATCAAACTCCACCCGGTTACGGATGGCCTTGTAAGGGTGGTCACGATTGAAACCGCAACTACCACTCTACGGCGGCCCATCTTTCGTCTATGCCGGCTGCACCTCGAAGATGGCGGCAAAGGGCGTAGGGCAATGTCGGAGGCCTGAGGATTCGTCTGTTGGACGAAGGCGGGCGGGATGTTCGCGCCACTTTATTATTATTATATTAGTTTTGTAAATTTATCATAGCAATACTTTAGTTTCGTTATATTTGTATGTTGCACCTATTTACCACGTATAAGGTGACTAAAGAGTCACAACAGTAGATTTACTTTCTTATTCCACATGACGAGTAGTTCAACGTTAGAGTAATTCAAATTACGTACTTATTGCCCACGTCAGAAATTCGTGAGCCGATACTCGAATCGGCAGTTACGTACGTTCGCTTGGCCGGTGAGGGCGCAGCGCAAGTTAGTTAGTCTCGAGCGCTCGAATAGGTAGGACGTGTTAGGTTCTCCTTAGACACGCGCGTCGATTATTTCGTCTCGCGTAGTTTTAAGATTTATCCGTTTAACACGGTCGGGGGAGACGTGGTTCACCCTCCGGTTGGGCCGGGGGTGTCGCGTCTCCCTGGGCGAGCGTCATTGCTTCAGCGTTGGTTCCCGAGACGTCGGGACCGCTGTTTGCACGGCATTGGGCTACCTTGACGCTCCCCACTCCCTGCTTCCACGAGTGCGTGGAAGTTGCGGAGCACGGTTTCTCATGGAGACTTAGATAAGTTGGCTTAAGGGACAACACCACTGTGACCCCCTGTTTTTGTTGCCGTTTTTCAAGAATTTTTTTTTGTGGGAAAAAAAAGAGATATTTCCAAAATTTTTTTTTTGTTTTGTTCGTTGTTTATTAAAGATACATAACAAATTTTTTTAAAATTTTCACGCCCTATGGTGGCGCTGGGGAAGCTCCCGCGTCAGGTGCCGTTGCTTCTGCAGTGATTCGCGGCACGCAGCAGAACTGTCTTCAAAGTCGATCTGAAAAAAAATACCGAGTGTTTTCGTTAATAATATGATATTTTGAAGAGAAGTACATAGGGATTTGAAAAAATATTGATTTTTTGAAGCTGTCACAGTGGTGTTGTCCCTTAAGATCATTGAATGATCATTCAATCTGGTTGACAAGGAACGCACCAGCGGCTGTATTATCCTGTTTTATGATGATCTGATTGGCAGTTAATAAACACTGGTCTTGCTTCGGCTTTTCCCTCTGCATCGTGAGGGTTTTTATGCCGAAGCAAGCGTCTTGTCTTTCCCGTGAAATTGTGTTATTTATTTATTTACCCTCTCACTCACTCATCCCATTCCGATTGAAGTTAGAGAAGAACTCTGGTCAAACGACCAAAACAAAATAAATAAATAAGTGTATAAATGAATGAGTAAATAAATAAATATATAATAAATAAATAAATAAATGAATAAATAAATAAGTAAAAAAATAAATGAATAAATAAATGAATAAATGAATGAATAAATAAGTGTATAAATGAATAAACAAATGAACAAGTAAAAAAAAAAATGAATGAGTAAATGAATACATAAATAAATAAATAAGTAAAAAAATAAATGAATAAGTAAATGAATAAATAAATAAATAAATAAATGAATACGTAAAAAAAAAAAATGAATAAGTAAATGACTACATAAATAAATAAATGAATAAATAAATTAACGAAGAAATAAATGAATTGTTCATTTTCCGTATTTACGTACGTTTCCCCTTTTTCTTATTTTTATTGTCACATTCTCGTCGCCTTCTGCTAAGACGGTGAGGTAATTATTGTTGGGCGACCTGTGGACGACCGCGACCCTACCCGGGGCGAAGGGTTCTTCCCTATTTTGGTATTCCACACGGTCGTCCACATTGTACGCCTCCACCCAAGCACCGCGTTTTCGTTTTTTAACGCCGCTCGGCCCGGCTACCCCCACCCCCCCCCCGCTGCCTCCATCTCCCCTGCTGCCACCCCCCCCTTCGCAACCGCCCCCGCCACCTCAACTCGCCCCTCCGCGGCGACTTCCCTCCCCTGGTCCACTCTCGCGCCCACCTCCTCCTCCGCCTCCTCTGCCGCCGACTCCTCCTGGAGGTCTTCACCAATGACGGCCCGTAGAAGAAGGGTCTCTCGCTTTGTTACCTCTCTCTCCTGATTCGCGACCGCCACCTCCCGGTCGCGGAGGGTTTCCGAAATCGTCTGGATCACGGCGACACTTTTATGGATCAGCGCATCCGAATGGTGATCCACAGAATTCTCCCGTCTTCTGATTATCTCTCGCACTTTTCTTGTTCTGTCAGGATAATTGAACGAATGTATATTGTATTCAATGCGCTGGTAACATTTTGAAGTTAGGTAATGTTATACCATGTTCTAACGAAGAAATAAATGAATTGTTCATTTTCCGTATTTACGTACGTTTCCCCTTTTTCTTATTTTTATTGTCACATTCTCGTCGCCTTCTGCTAAGACGGTGAGGTAATTATTGTTGGGCGACCTGTGGACGACCGCGACCCTACCCGGGGCGAAGGGTTCTTCCCTATTTTGGTATTCCACACGGTCGTCCACATTGTACGCCTCCACCCAAGCACCGCGTTTTCGTTTTTTAACGCCGCTCGGCCCGGCTACCCCCACCCCCCCCCGCTGCCTCCATCTCCCCTGGCGCCACCCCCCCCTTCGCAACCGCCCCCGCCACCTCAACTCGCCCCTCCGCGGCGACTTCCCTCCCCTGGTCCACTCTCGCGCCCACCTCCTCCTCCGCCTCCTCTGCCGCCGACTCCTCCTGGAGGTCTTCACCAATGACGGCCCATAGAAGAAGGGTCTCTCGCTTTGTTACCTCTCTCTCCTGATTCGCGACCGCCACCTCCCGGTCGCGGAGGGTTTCCGAAATCGTCTGGATCACGGCGACACTTTTATGGATCAGCGCATCCGAATGGTGATCCACAGAATTCTCCCGTCTTCTGATTATCTCTCACACTTTTCTTGTTCTGTCAGGATAATTGAACGAATGTATATTGTATTCAATGCGCTGGAAACATTTTGAAGTTAGGTAATGTTATACCATGTTCTACGACGTATTTTCTGTAATTTCGAACAGATCTTCAAGTTTAACCACCTAATTTCTCAGGCTCTCCGAGTACTTTCAGATAATCAAAGTGAAATTTCGATATGACGAAAAATGTGAAAGTTTTGAGTCTCAGTATGGTCCTCCCTCAAACATTAAAATTGTACTTCGTGTTCTTCTTTCAATTGCACGATACAGTCGTAACTTTTATTCGGACCGACATCATTTACCTAATATCATTTGCTGCTGCCTAACATTGACCCCGGCTGCCTGTTCCAACTGTTCCGTAGTCGGTGATATACGCCGTATAAGAATGATCAATAAATTCCTACTCACACACAATGGCGGAGATATTCTTTTACTGCCTCGCTGTCTTCGGCAGTAAAATTCAGACGTTCGACGTCCCGCGCCGCCTTCTCGTAGTCAGCGGCGGCCCAGAGCGCCAGGTAGGCCTCCGAACGACGGTCACTCTGCAGACGCGCCGCAAATAAACGATTCGCCAATCGCTCTGCCTTCTGCAAAGTGACCGTCATCAGGCGATCCCGCGGCAAAACATTTTGTATTCTAAAGACAGAAAAACCAAGATTGGATCAATCTCGATACCTTTCCATTCCTCTGATAGTCTAATCAATCTAGCCCAAAAATTAGGCTGACTTGTAAATAATTCCCCTGCGGATGAGAGATATGTCAATCGACTCAGAAAATTGTCACGAATAACATATGAAAATGTATCTCTACAGAATTTCCGGGTACGTCATTAAATTCATTGAAAAGTATCAATTAATTGTGAGTTGGCGCTGTCAGTCGATTTCCGAACACGTTCCATGTATCAGTGCTTACCGTATGTGGTAAACGGCGAGGGCCGCCGCTTCGTTTTGTAGATACGTCGCCGTCGCCAAAAATTGGCGGAAACCGCCGGCGGAAATAAAAAAGTCGTGAAGGGTCTCGACCGTCAGCGACCCGTGACGGCCGGTGTGTTTCAACACTCTTTTTACAATGTATCGTAGTGTGTCGGCGTCCATCTTTGGCTTCTCGTCGATGTTTTGTCGGACCCACTCTTTCAATAGGACAAGTTGCGGGTATTTTCTTTCGAAATGACGTTTGTCCAAAATGAGTGCCGACATCCTTCTGAAAATATTCACTAATTAGCAAGCCAATTACCTACTAGTGGGCTATAAATTTTGATGAAAATTCATGATAAATGAACTTTTCTAAACAAGTTTCAATCGATTCTATAATGGAGAAAAATATTTCAGACCAAGGTTAACCTATTAGAACACTGTTTAGAGAGAAGGCAAAAAGATATGGATCATCGACGTGGGATCCGCGAATTAGTGATGAGAACGAGCGTGAATGAAACGAAAGTGATGTTGAGATGGAGAGAGATGATGATTAATGGTAACCGAGAATTTTATTGGTTTTGATGCGGCGATACAGACCGTATCGCAAGAGAACGTTACAGAGAGTGAAGATTTTACAGAGCGAGAGAACACATAGATTATACACATACATGATTTCGAGATAGTAGACAATACATGAGATACAGCTGATGGGTTTTGAGTCGCGACACGGGCAAGCGGCGAGATTTGACGCAGAGACGGCAAGTAAACATTGCACGCGAGTGTGCGTACATGTGCGAGGACGATTTTGAGTGTCGCGAGACACACATTTAACTATTCGATACCTTGCCGAAACAAACACGATAAACTGCTTTGTCATCGGTGAAAATTTCGTGTTCTGTTAACGTATTATTTGATTCGCTAGACATTATTATAATTGTTTTCAACTTCTCTGGATCTTGAAGAACTACCCAAATTAGTATTCAATATTGATCTGATTATAGTGAAACTACTTTTTATCTCGAGACTCTAAGAATACACTTATTTCTCACCCAAATTCAAACTACTTACTTGAAAATATTTTTGAGTTGCTGCCTTATGAATTCGACAACACGAAGTGAAGGATCTACTCCCTGCCCCCATCCGTTGATGTCACGCCGGAAGTCAGATCGCGGCGATCACAGTGGATAATGCATGAACGATAGTAGATAAGCAAGGGGGGTTCTGGATAGAAACACCTTCTTTACCGACCAAGCCGACCAGTCCGCCTGTTACGTCACCGGCTGATGTGCCCACGGCGGTCATTTTGAAAATAGCGGTCATTTCGACGGCAGCCATTTTTGATTTTTTTGATGGCGGCCATTTTGATTTTTTCGATAGCGGCAATTTTGATTTTGTGATGACGGCCATTTTGACGGCGGCCATTTTTGATGGCGGCCATTTTGATTTTTTCGATGGCGGCAATTTTGATTTTGTGATGACGGCCATTTTGACGGCGGCCATTTTTGATGGCGGCCATGATTTTTTCGATGGCGGCAATT
Source organism: Neodiprion lecontei (assembly GCF_021901455.1). Classification (NCBI taxonomy): domain Eukaryota; kingdom Metazoa; phylum Arthropoda; class Insecta; order Hymenoptera; family Diprionidae; genus Neodiprion; species Neodiprion lecontei. The sequence goes on from NC_060265.1 coordinate 24,116,152, forward strand.
TTGATTTTGTGATGACGGCCATTTTGACGGCGGCCATTTTTGATGGCGGCCATGATTTTTTCGATGGCGGTAATTTTGATTTTGTGATGGCGGCCATTTTGACGGCGGCCATTTTTGATGGCGGCAATTTTGATTTTGTGATAGCGGCCATTTTGACGGCGGCCATGATTTTTTTTGATATATAACCAATAGTTTGCCCCAGGCGAAAAATAATATTTTCCACGTACTTCGAATACATTCTTTTACGTTAATCGACCGGATGGTGACATCGCAATTAGATAGACAGGGAATGCCGATGACGATCCGTAAACTTTCACGCTAATAGTTTACCCCCAGAGCGGAAATTTCACATTCGAAAAAAATATTAATAGAATTTATTGTAAGCCAATAGTTTGCTCCAGGTGAAAAACAATATTTTCCACGTACTTCGAATACATTCTTTTACGTTAATCGACCGGATGATGACATCGCAATTAGCATAAAAGAGACCGGGTCAGCGTAGAGCGATCATTCTAGAGGAAGCTTCGCAACTCTATCTTTGTCAAGTGTGTGTGATCGAAAGAAGAAGAAACATGGATTCCGAAAAGTGTTTGAAATTAATACAAATTATGGAAACGACGTTCAAGATTTTATCTGAAAAATCGTCACCGGCAGAAATTGCAAAATGGATTCGATTCGGAACCCAAAATACCAGGCTTTTGAATAAAATCTTACGCAACAACGCCTCAACGATCGGGGAGAAGACAAGAATTTTGACTACAATTGGAATTCTGAAATCGTTGACAGTCAAATTTCAACAATTTCAAAAAGTGGGTGACGGATTACGAAGCCGACGAAGAAGCGATCGAGTACGGTGGGAAGATTTGGAGACAGCTTTCGAGAGTCGAATTCGAACGGGAGCCATTATCAATCTGCGGCATAAAGATTTGAACAGGTTTTTGGAAGATGCGAAACACCTCGTCGTTGCAAGACTGAAGAAAATGCTACGAAAAGTGGGAAGTTTAAAGGCAAACTGTGTCTTGTGTTGTAAATTCAATATAACGAAAAACGCTGAACATGTTGAGGAAATGAAATATTTTAACACCAGAAACCAAATCATCCTCCAGCCAGCTGACATACACGGGTGGTTCGAAGAGAACGTAAAGCAAAAAGTGTTGGCCAAGGTGGAAGATTTTCAAGAGAGAGACTCTGGTTGGTCGCTGACCGAAATAATCAATTTGACTGTAAATATCAACAAGTACGTGCCACTGCGAGGCGGTGTGTTCACATACACACCACTACCCAAAGATATTCAAGATAAGAAGGCTGTCGTCAACATCCGCGACGGAGACGCGTATTGCTTTCTCTGGTCGGTCACCGCAGCCCTCTTTCCAGCCAACAACAATCCCAGCGAAATCACTTCGTATCCACATTTCAGCTCAGTGCTACAATACGGAGGTTTGCATTTTCCAATGTTTTTAGACCGGATTCCAAAATTTGAGAAACTTAACAAACTCTCAATTAACGTTTACGGTATAGATAGTGCGGAAAAACAAAAGCGTAGTGAAATTGTACCCATTTATTTGAGTCGAAACAAGTCTGATAAGTCTACAATCCATCTTTTAGTAATAGAGTCTGAAAACGACGACGATGACGATGATAGTATGGAAAATATTGAAAAGAATGTAACACATCATTTTGCATGGATTCGGAATTTATCACGGCTGACACGTTCCCAAATTTCTAAACATAAATGTCGTACATGGTTGTGCGATAGGTGTCTATCACACTTCCAATCTGAAAGGTGTTTGATCAAGCACAATGTAGATTGCATGAATTTGAATAAAACCAAAGTTATCTTGCCAACAGAAGAGGACAAGATTCTCAAATTTAAAAATTTCAAGCACAAAGAAACCGTTCCGTTCTGCGTTTACGCAGATCTAGAATGTTTACTGCAGCCCACACATGAAAGTTTTGGGGAAAATAGAACAATTTATCAGAAGCATCTTCCGTATAGTATAGCTTACTATCTGCATTGTGCGTTTGATGATTCGCTTTCAGAATTCAAAATTAATCGCGGAGAAACTTGCATCCAATGGTTTGTAAACGAGTTAAAGGAATTGGCACTTTCGTTAGAGGGATATTACAAGACTGTTGTACCGATGGAACCACTAAATTTCAATCAGATCAACGAATTTGATTTGTCGGCGGTCTGTCATATTTGTGAAAAACCGTTTACGCCCACAGACGTGAAACATCGGGATCACTGTCATTTCACGGGAAAGTACCGTGGTGCTGCTCACCGCAGCTGTAATCTAAATTACCAAAATTCGCACACCATCCCAGTGATATTCCACAATCTTTCGGGTTACGATTCGCATTTTCTGATCAAAGCCCTGGGTACGTCATTCGAAGGTACTGTTAAAATATTACCTGTCAACAAAGAAAAGTACATTTCCTTCACTAAATTCGTTAAGGGAACGGATGTAACGTTCCGTTTCATAGATTCGTACCATTTCATGCCTAGCAGCCTCGATAAATTATCATCGTATCTGGACGATTGCCGAAAAACAATAACACGTAAATTCTGCAGTAGCTTGAACAAATTTCGGTTATTGACTAGGAAAGGTGTCTTCCCGTACGAATACATAGACAGTTGGGAGAAGCTCGAGGAGAAACATTTACCAGCCAAAGAACAGTTTTATTCAAAATTAAACGACCGGAATATATCAGACGACGATTACGCACACGCGTGCGACGTATGGCAAACTTTTAACGTCCAAACTTTGGGAGAGTATTCGGACTTGTATTTACAGACGGACGTGTTTTTACTGGCTGACGTTTTTCAAAATTTTCGACAGAATTGTTGGATGACGTACAAACTGGATCCGTTACATTACTACACAGCGCCCGGTCTGTCGTTTGATGCAATGTTAAAATGTACAGACATCGAACTCGAGCTTCTCACCGACATAGACATGGTTATGTTTATCGAAAAAGGTATTCGTGGTGGTGTATCACAGTGTTCGAACAGATATGCAAAGGTCAACAACAGGTACATGGGAGAGGAATTCGATCCTGAGATCGAAGAATCTTATCTCATGTACTTTGACGTTAATAATTTGTACGGTGCAGCTATGAGCTTTGCTCTGCCATACAGTTCCTTCGAATGGGTATCAGACTTCAGACAATGCGACGTTCTTACCATCTCGGACGATGTAGAGTTTGGTTACGTGCTGGAGGTAGATTTGGAATATCCTGCGGAACTGCATGAAACTCATAAGGATTTACCATTGTGTCCGGAGCACTATGTACCTCCGATTTCGACCAATAAACAGTCAAAATTGACGCCCACGCTATTTTCCAAGAAAAACTACGTTGTTCACTACAGCGTTTTGAAACAATGCTTACAATTAGGCTTAAAATTACTTCAAATTCACAGAGTTCTCAAATTCAGGCAAACCCCGTGGCTCAAAAAATATACATATAGATTTGAATACCGATTTGCGAAAAAAATCTGACAACGAATTTGAGAAAAATTTTTACAAGCTAATGAACAACGCAGTTTTTGGTAAAACTATGGAAAACGTGCGAAAGTACAGAGATGTTCGATTGATCACCGAATGGGATGGACGGTACGGTGCGAGAGCTACCATAGCCAAGCCTAATTCTCACAGCTGCACCGTTTTCGACAAAGAGATGGTTATCGTCGAAATGAATAAGACGAAAGTCAAATTGAATAAACCATTGTATGCAGGTTTTTCCATCCTGGATCTATCTAAAACATACATCTATGATTTTCATTACAATTACATTAAGCAGAAATTTGGCAACCGAGCAAAATTAATGTACACGGATACCGACAGTTTGATTTACAATTTTACCGTCCCCGACATATACGAACACATGAAGGAGGACTTGCACAAATTCGACACGTCGGATTATCCTCTTGACAACGTTTACGGAATACCTCGAGCAAACAAAAAAGTTCTCGGCTTGATGAAAGACGAGAATAACGGGAAAATCATGTCGGAATTTGTAGGGTTACGAGCTAAATTGTACGCATTCCGAGTCTTGGGAGATGAAAAAGACAACAAACGTGCCAAAGGTGTTAGAGGATCAGCGTTAAGAAAAACAACCTTCAACGATTATTTGGACTGTGCGTTGAAACGTGAAAATCTATCCTCAAATCAGCATTTGATCATGAGTCGAAAGCATGAGGTATATACCGTAGAACAGCAGAAAGTAGCACTGAGCTGGAATGACGACAAGCGGATCGTGTTTCAAAACACGACCGATACGCTTCCGTGGGGTTACAAGCCTGCACCGTAGCTTTATAAATTACCGTAATCTGTGTAGGACTTAATTTATAACTGTACCATGATGTATTATTATGTAGAGCTTAATTTTTTCAACTGTACCATGATGTATAAAATATTATTATGTAGGATGGTTAATAAGAACGCTCCGAAGTATAAAAAAAAATTTGTACAACGATGCATATGTCTGTTGATTGTCTAAAAAAACAAAGATGCATACTTGTCATGTGTCGGGTATGAAATAAAGAGACACATACCTTTTTACAAAAAAATTCATTTATTCAAAAGTTACATGTCCGATTCGTTTATCCAACTGTTGTGTGTACTGTCAAAACCTAACCATTTAACGTATATTTTTCTTCCACGCTTCTTGAGCACCTTCTCCACCAGATAGATATCCGGATGCTTAACCTTGAGGAGCTCTTGTTCGTAGAAACCACCAGCGATGGGTTGATCTCGGTAGTCTTTGAGCTTGTACGTCACAGGATGAGTATTTTCCACTCGACTTATCGTGAATATTTCAGTCGTCCAATTGGGAGTGTAACCTTTCTCGAAGACATTTTTGAATTTGCTGATTCGAACTTTGTCGCCAGATTTGAATTTTGCCGATATGGTAGGTATCGCTCGAAGCCCTCCGTACGCCTGACGTAATAACAGCCTCTCGTTTGCAACGGTGACATCCGACGGTTTCATTCTTATGGTTCGGTGTTTGGTGTTGTTGTAAGCCGAAACCAAATCAGATAAGATATCGAGCCACTTGAAGCTTCCTTGCATGCTGAACCGTGTCCACATTTTACCTTTCAGCGTGCGATTGAAACGTTCACAGATCGAAGAGGGAGAGGGAGAGGGAGAGGGAGAGGGAGAGGGAGAGGGAGAGGGAGAGGGAGAGGGAGAGGGAGAGGGAGAGGGAGAGGGAGAGGGAGAGGGAGAGGGAGAGGGAGAGGGAGAGGGAGAGGGAGAGGGAGCGGGAGAGGGAGAGGGATAGATAGATAGATAGATTTGTTTATTTGTCCATGACAATGTTGGACAAGAACAGGACTACCTGCATTTACAGTGAAAACATGCAGGTAGACTAGACAAAGACAGAGTGTGAACAGAAAAGATACAGAGATAGTTACAGAATTAGATGTGGAAAGAAAAAGATACAGAGTGCTTAAATCTAGGAAACCTAATGTAACTTAAGCTACAGGAGGACGAGACGAGGAAACCAGAACCAGCTATGCCAGGGACGGAGAAGATGTCAGGCGAGATAAGGTTGGGGGGGGGACTACGTCCTGTCAAATTCCGTATCGAACAGATACTGTCGAAGGCAAGAGCGGAAAACGGTGACTGAGGAAGACTCACGCAGTTCCTGAGGGAGAGACTCCCAGAAGAGGATACCGGAAACCGCGAAGGACCTGCGGTAGGTCTCGGTGACGAAACGAGGGACAATGTGGCTACCCCTCACGAGCCTGCTGGATCCAGGTGCGCTGGCAGGGCGAGCGACAAAGAGGGCACGCATATAGTCTGGCGCGCCGGTGTGTAGGACGCCAAAGAGCAGACTACCAAGAAAGTAGAGTCTGCGATCACGCACAGAGAGCCAACCAAGAGCGCGACGGTGAGGAGTGATGTGCTCATCTCTAGCAGCCCCGCAAACAAAGCGGGTACAGCAGTTGAGTAGACGTTGCAGGCGGGTGTTAAGTACGCCAGGAATATCATTAAAGACTACTGAGCAGTAATCCAGGAGCGGGAAGATCAAGGCCGTTACGAGGTAGTTGCGCAGGGAGAAAGTGAGCAGTTTACGGGAGGCAGAAAGCTGGCGGAGAGCGAAGTGCACTCGCCCAGACACAGCATCAACGTGGGGGGTCCAGGAGAGCGAGCTGTCGAAAATTAGCCCCAAGTTCCGCACGGTGCGAGAGAAGGGAACAGGAACTCCATTGACTACCACTGGCGGAAGAGGCGTAGCATTAAGTCTAGTGACAAACGAGGAGCTACCGAGAATGATGGCCTGGGTCTTGGAGGCGTTGAGAGAGAGGGAGTTAGCACGAGACCACTCCTGGACCGCTGCAACGTCGAGATTTAAGCGCGCAATGGCCTCCGGAACCTCAGCTGCAGGGCACTGAAGGTAAACTTGTAAATCGTCGGCGTATAACAGGTGTTCGGTGTGACGAAGAGCGTGTGCGATGTCGTTGATGAAAGCAACGAAGAGCAGTGGACCCAGAACGGAGCCCTGGGGGACTCCTTGATCAAGTGATGCCCAGGAGGAAAGTTCCCCAGAAGGGCCAACCACTGCCTGCGAGCGGCCTCGGAGGTAACTAGATGTCCAGGTCAAGGCGTGCTGTGAGAAGCCGAGCGCCAGGAGCTTGGCGAGAAGCAAGGCGTGAGGGATGGAGTCGAACGCCTTACTGAAATCGAAAAGTACGACGATAGTGACCAGGCGGTCGTTGACGCCGCGACGCACATCGTCAGCGAGCTTGAGAAGGGCAGTTTGCGTGCTAAGGCCCGGGCGGAAACCGGACTGTCGAGAGTCGAGCAGAGAGCGGCTCTCCAGATAAGTCAGCATCTGAAGGAGCACGACACGCTCAAGCACCTTAGACAAAAGGCATAAATTCGCGATGGGACGCATCTGCTGGAGAGAGGTGGGAGACTTGACCTTAGCCAACGGGATGATACGGGCCTTCTTCCAAGACGCCGGGAAAACACCGGAGTTGAGGGACTGGTTGACGAGAAGCAGCAGGAATGGAAAAATGGCCGGAAGGGCGTCCTTAATGTTGCGGAGTGAGAGGTCATCAACCCCCCGGGATTGAGACGAGAAGTGAAAGATCGCACTGTGAAGGGCAGCCGGAGACACGTTGGCGAAGTAGAATAAGGTGTCATCATAACTAGGCGGGGGTAGGCCGCGAAAGAACTCCTCGACCTCCTGAGATGCTCCAGGACGGCAAGAGACCGCCGCGAAATGGACATTTAGTTCATCTAGAGTGAACCCGGCACAGTCGCTAATCTGGGAGGAGGCTAGCCCGAGGGATCGAAGCTCATTCCAGAGGGCCCGGGAGCCGGAGGCATTAGACAACCGGTCGGCATAGAAGGCGGTGCGGGCCGCAGAGATGCGTCTGTGGAGGGCATCGCGGGAGCCGCAGTAGGAGAGAAGATCAGTCCCGTTGCGAGTGCGCTTGTACCGTCGGTAGAAAGCATCTCTCTCTCGCTCAAGGGCCCGCAGGTCAGGGGTGATCCAGGGCGGGGCGCGACGCTTGGAGAGAAATGTGCGGGTGGGTGCCAGTAGGTCCAAGGCGGTGGTGAGATTACCCTGGAGACGCTGTAGCAGCTCATCAGCGGAGGCAGGTGGAAAGAAGCAGTCCCAATTCATGGAGTCAAGAGAGCGGGCAAACTCCTCAGTTGAGAAGTTACGATAGGAGCGCGAGGTGATAAGCCGCTGGTTAGAGGGAGCGGGCATTGCAAGGGTCACGTAAATTAGGTCGTGCCCAGCAATGAAGGGGGTCTCCGATTGTCCAAAGTCAGCGACAGCGTCAGGGTCACTAACGAGACAGAGATCCAGAAGAGAGTCAGCAGTGGATGTGTGATGAGTGGCCATGAAGGGCACCAGGTGAAGCGCGTGTGACTGACAAAATGAGCGAATGTTATCAGCCTCGTAGGAGTCAGCGAGCTGATTCGCGTTAAAATCGCCGAGGACAATAGAGAGAGCGTAACCGGGTGAGTATAGGTCAAAATCCGACTCGAATAGGGCCAGGTTGGCCGTCTTTGGCGGGCGATAGACTACCGAGACCAGAAGTGGGGACAGACCAGGAGCTTTGACTTCGGCCACGAGGTACTCAGGAAGAGCAGAGTATAGAGGCGGAGATGCCGCGAGGATACGTCCACGCAGTGGGTTACGGAGGTACAGAGCAACCCCACCGCCCACTTTACCAGCACGATCATTTCGGAGGATGGAGAAACCGGGTAAAGCGACTGAAGAGTCGGAGACTTCAGTGTGAAGCCAGGACTCGCTAACGGCGACGACGTGGTATGGGGAGGCGGCGAAATGGTAGCGGAGATAGTCCATGTGGCCACGGATGGAGTTGGCGTTAATATGGCAGATCTGGAGCGAGGAGCGTGAACATCCAGGCGCAGGCGGTAACCTCGGGGTTCCAAGTCACAGAGGCGATGAGTGGGCAGAGGAGGGGCTGGTGCGCGCCTCCTGTGGCACCTCACATTCAGCTAGAGGAGGCGGATGCGAGACGACGGCATCCCTTGGTGTATCGCGGGTGGAACCACGCGAGCCACGATAGAAGGGTGGTTGCAAAGTACGGCCACGCACGGAACCGGGCCTAGGTTGACAGCCAGAGGGACCTGAGCGGGAAGGAGAGGCATCAGAGCCACCGCCGGGAGAGGCGGAGGGAGACTCGACCTCAAGTGCCTCGAGATCTTGAACTGTGCGTATACGCCGAGTACGCTCGCCGTCCCTGGACTTCAGCAAAACAACACCATCGCTATGCCAGACATATTTAAATCCTCTAGCTTTGGCCACAGTACGGGTTGCAACAAGAAGTTTGTAGACATCACCTGGGAGAGCCACGTTCACATTTATGATAAGCGGAGGAGTGGTGCGCCGGGGGAGAAGATCGGAGGTGCGGAGAATCCCGTGTGCCTTCTTGGCAGCAATGAGCCGGAGACACAAGTCGCGAGAGCGGAGCCTGGCGATAACTGGCAGCGGAGCATCACCCCGGCGGGCACGGGATCGTGGGACTAGGAAGCGCGAGGATAGGACGTCCTCGTCTCCCAGAGTAACGCCGAGGGAGGCTGCAACCTGCAGAATGACTGCGCGAGTGCCGTCAGGGGATGGGCAGGGAACCCCTGAAATAATGAGCTCCGCCTCACAGAGCCGGGCGGAGGCACGCCGCAGTTCCTGTTGACCAGCAGCCTGGTGACAATGAAGGTCAGCGACGGCTGTCTGCAACTCATCGAGTCTCTCAGAGAGGGTGCGGTTTTGGTGCTCGAGATCTTGTAAGCGGGCTGCATTTCTGTCGATTTGCTCTTGCATAACAGTCAATGGGCCAAGACGATCATCAATGCCATCGAGGCGGCCTCCAATGTCGTCAAATCTGCTGTCGATCCGACGCATCATTTCCTCGAGAAGCGTGGTGTGAGACGTAACGGCCGGGGTAAGGAGAGATCCAGAGGCAGTAGGAGCAGCCGAAAGGGAAGGCTGCGAGCCTAAGACGGAGCTAGAGCCGAGCACGGGAACGGAAGGCGAGGACGGTGGTAGTTGAGCAATCTCCATATTTTGCACCTGCTGCAAGTGAGTGTCACGGCAGCAACGAAGGGTGCCAGTGCGGGTTGCCTTAATCTTTAGACAACTTCGATGATAGTAGGAATTGCATTGGGCGCAGTAGATGGCGTCAAGGACCGGCTTGTTACAGCCAGCGCAGAGTCTGGCAGGACACATGACAACTGGGCCGGCTGCCGAGGAGTGGAAGTTCCCTACCTTATCTTATCGGCTGGACGAGCAAGCGGCGGCGGGGCAAGAGAAAGCGACGGTGCCGATAAAACCGGCGGATGGAGCCACAACTGCCAAAGTCAGGCTATAGAGAGAAACCCAGCCAGACGGAGATAGAGAGGTAAACAGTAAACAGCCACAACTGCCACAGTCAGGCTATAGAGAGAGACCCAGCCAGAGGGAGATGGAGAAGTAAACAGACCCAGGCATGCGCAGAAAAAAAGCCGGTGACAGATGATAGGTGCAGGTTAGGTAGACCCAGGTAGCCCAAAAATCCAAACCAGAAAAGTGCAGCAAGGGCGTGAGAGAGGCAGCTGGACGTGGAGATAAGCAAGCCAGAGGTGACTTGCAAGAAAAAGCGTGCAAGGGGTCTGCAAATAAAAAGGCCCGAAGGCAGAAAGAGGCAGAAAAAGCTCGGAAAAGGAGGTGCGAAATGAAAGCGTGCAGGCAGTACTTACAGACTTGCAGAGAGAGGGGGAGAGAGAGAGAGAGAGAGAGGGAGAGGGAGAGGGAGAGGGAGAGGGAGAGGGAGAGGGAGAGGGAGAGGGAGAGGGAGAGGGAGAGGGAGAGAGAGAGAGAGAGATTTCATGCATATGCAACATCCAGAGGTTTTGTGGCGTCATTAGTAACGATTTTCACACAGCGACCATTTCCTGAGATGTAAATGGGCGCAGTTTACCGCAGGGAACCTGACGCGTCGCGCACCAATTAGTTAATCCTGGTTCTTGATTATCTAGGGTATTGCATGCCGCTGCTCACGTTTTGCTCATCCTGTACATCCACACCAGCTTAAGATGACATTTGAAACTAACAAATATTGATTTTGTTACACTATGTACCGTACACCCGTGAATACTTCTCACTTGATCATAATTCAGTTTTCAGATTAACGGTAGAAATTAATAACGAAACGGAGTTTCAGAATGTTGGAATTTTAACACGAAAAATACCGGACTTATACCGGGAGGATTCCGTGTAGGTGAACGGTGCGACTGACGCTTCGCCGGCAAGTAGACAACCAAAGTTATATCTGAGGTACTCACTGCGTGTAAAATTTAACTTCGGTCGCATTCACGAAATTCTACCGATATACTGTTTCCCAAGTTGAATTTAATCAATATCGAGGTGTGGTCAGGAAGTCAATCGCTGTTCGTACTCCGTGAAGTTATGGTCGATTGGGCTTGAGTCGAGACTTTGACGGAGCAGTTGACTTTCCACTTTTCACAAACGAAACAGTATCCCGTCTGTACCCGAAACGTGACACTCTGGGTTTCACCAGACTATCTAGAAACTGGCGTAAGTAACCACATACGGGAATATCACAATGGGTATAAATTATTTTTCATTTTATACCGATGTCGTGCATCGTGTCGGAGGTGAGTCGATAAATAACCTGGGATAAGTGGTAAACAAAGCTGGAGCCATGCTTACCCTCTTGCAGGCAGGTGAAAGCGGCTTAATCACTAACCGTCAAACGAGACTGAATTAATGTTTCGTGGCCGGTAATACTTGGTTGGTATGGTGTTTGAGTCGAATCAACCAACGGACCACCTTACGAATGGACCCGTAAAGCCGCAAAGACGGCTAATTAATAATAAGCTCGATCGTTCGTCGTCGGCTCGGTCGTAAGTGCTACCTTTGAAGTTTCGAATCGAAACCCCGGAGAACGTCTCAGAAGCAACGCGGGGTGATGGAATCTTGCATGAATAGAGCTCATAGAGAAGCCAAACAATGTCAAATAGAGGAGCGACCCCTCTACCAGCCGTTTATAATTAATTTTGAAGTCCTTGAATTTCCAGCGCTTACGTATTTAACCACTTTGATTAATTTTTGACGCGGTTCGAGAACAGCTTCCGCATTGTGTTGCGGAACTGGAGAGCCGAACGGGAAGACACGTTATAACAAACATGACGGTTAACACGAGGCTCGTCTATTACCAGAAATCTAGTCGAGTGCACAACGGAAAAATGAAAAATTAAGAATAAGCGATAGCGTTGTCATTTTTATTTCCAATTCCATTGCTTAGCGATACCGCTAGGAGCTTAAACTTGGGTTAGAAGTGAATTCATCATCTATCCCGTTACCTGATTTTATTAATCTTAAGCTGACTCAGATGTGGCTACTTTCTCTTTCTCTCTCTCTCTCTCTCTCCCCCTGTATAAATCTATCACTCCAAAGCGCAAGCGTTTTGAAAGTTTCAATGGGAACATCTCGCCGATAGTTCTAAAGTTGACGTTGTAATTTTGACGTTGTTGAAACGGAGCTTAAAACTTTATGAAGTATATAAAATTTTTCCTTACCTGCAGATATAGGTACTCACCCACTTGTACACGTTCTTTATCAGGGTATATAACACGGTCTGTTTAACAAGTTGCGATGTATTTGCTCATCTATTTACGACCGAAATCCTTCCGGTCTCGAGTCACATGCAGGAAGTATAAGATTATAGATTAAATTGTACAAAAAGAAAATACGCGAGGTAGCCGCGGCTGGAAGTTGCGAAGATTTGTTGCGGTTCAAAAAGTCTGTCGATAAATCGCCGACCTTAGGGTTTGGTTTGGTCTATTTGGGCTAGGTTAGTCTCGAGGCACACGGGCACCCTTTAGCTTGTGAAACATTCTTTATAATTTATCGTATCGCGCATCAAGTTAGATATACCTCCACACACCAGCGGCTTCCTCTTGCAGCAAAAGCAACAACAATGGCCCAAGAGCAAATGGTACCTACAACGCGGGAGCACAGCTGTGCCGCGGCCTCGTGGTAATATTGAAAAAATAATTCTTGAAGGCAATTTTTCAACTTACCATTACGGAGGACAAGTATAAGGGCTGAGGTTCTCAAACTCAGATTTTCCGGAAACGAGTTTAAAATGGCGGCTTGCGAAAGAGAGGGGAGGAAATCTAATATATCTTTATTACGTTAGATTACTTTGCTTTATACTTTTAGTTGCGTATACGCAACTCCGCACTTGAACGGATCGTTCGCTCTTCGCGCCGAAGCATCGCCGTGCAATCAATTTGCCTTTTGCTTCTCAATTAACGAACGTGTCTCTCAATTTTTTGATCGCAATAATTTCGCGATGACTTTTTACGAAAAAAAAAATGGCGTTTATCTCGCGAATGTGATCCTCCGGCAACAGCTGTTGCGGCTCCCTACAAAAGCGTATCGTATTATATATCCAACCCCTCAGCATTCGCTCGCGGCGCCAATGTATAACGACTTGATCAATTTTTGTATCAGATTCAAGCTCGAGTTTTTTTTCTCTGGCATCCGTCTTCAGTAGTTGTATTACTTTTCAATAATGAATCCGAGCGGGCCTTTGAAATCGGAACGTGACATTCGAACCTACGGAACTGACACTTGACTCGCGAAAATGGTCTAGTCCTGTATATTATTATTACAGATTTTTTACTTCTTTCGAGAGATGAAATTCTAGAAACGTAACGAGGTATGGGGTTACCTTGCAAAGGATATAGTTACCTTCAGAGAAACGCGGCCGTATCGGATATACCGAAGTGCGCGTTTGCCTGCAGACGGATAATATCAAGGGAAGCAAGAAATTTCCGTGTGTGTCTGGTGAAATCTCGAAGGATTACCGTTGTGCCCGCGAATTTAAATCGGCAAAATGTCTCCCGAGATTGCCTAGATTTGTATGAGAAAAATGATGAAGAGAATGAGAGGGAGAGGGGGAGGAAGAATTGGTACCAAAGAGGAAAGAGAACAAAGAAAGAACGAGACCGGGAGCTGAGAGGAGAGAAAAAATGAATAAGACCAGGAAGCCCGTTCCTCAGTGATCCCCAATAAACGCCGTGGAAAAGAGTTATCTTGGTCATAAAATATGTCGACGTAAGGAAAATTGCGGCTAATGCCGTTCCATAAAGGCATCGTATAAAGGGGTACGCATCCGGAAAATGATTGGTTACCTCATACTTTGTGACGTCATCAAACCGAGACAAAGAAATCTTTGAAAATCGTACCGGAAACCGCGAAAATCCGCGACATTTTTCTTCCCTATATCGCCTGTGTACATACGAGGTATGAAAATTACGTCGAGGAGAAAAAGCGTCACGAATTGCCGAAAAATTGTATTCCTAGTCATATTTGCTCACTATCGTGTGCCGTATGCAGCCGTGTAACAGAGGGTGCAAATTAGAAAAATTGTAAACGAAGAATAACACAAATGTGGCAATGACGCGGCTGTGCAGGTCATGGATAAAGTCAACGTAGATGGGAGCGAAACTGAGGGAAGAGCCAAAGAACCAAAGTGAAACCGTCACCAATCATCGACGGTTCTACGGTTCGTTCAGAGCCATCATTGCTAGCCCGAGGGGCTCTCTGGCCGTTATGCCTTGGCTTTCTGACCTAACAGCAGCCCGCGGAGCCTATAAAATGCCACCTTATATCTTTATTACCACATTTCAGGAGCCCGAAACGTTTCTTTGCTCACATGCCGCGGCCGGTTCCTCCCGTGTGGATATATTTTTCCAGTTTATGGGGCATATAGATGTGCGCGTTTCCTCGTAGACGGCAAACAACGAGATTCAGAACTGACGCTCATCGATTTGCTGCAGCGTACTTCTGCATGATTCCGGGAACTCTTGGTCGGAGCGCGGCAATTCTACCAGTTTCCGACTCTGGTTTTTTTCAGCTATCCAAAACGGTGGATGTTCAAGCAGAAGAAGAATGGAAACAGTCGCCTGGACGGTGTTTAGTTCTCATGGAAATTCTGAAATTCGCTGAAACGTCGAGAAATATGAGGAAAGTGTCAGGTTGATGTCAGGCACGTGTGCTAGAATTTGTGACGTTTTTGTTTTCTTCATTTTTGGACATTCATCATTTTTGGAAACACCATAAATTTTTTCACCGTACGCAGGAAAATATTTGAGAACAAAGTGCCATCGATAAGATAAACTTTTGCGATTTGTTATAATTTAAACGAAACAACAATCGATCGAAGACGTCATCGTAGCCGAGAATGACGATTAATTAACTCAAGAACACATAAATTTTTGCGTTCGGTCGTGGGGCGGATTTCGTCACCTCAGTCGGTCTCGATTTTAGAAACGGGGAACGTTTGACGCACAAGGGACGATTGAATAACAGGTAGAGAATGGTAAATTCCCTGAGCGTTAACGGGTATTTGGTGTCTGTAATTTACGTAGATTGGAAATTGACCAAAACCGCGTTATAACCACGCCTGCACCCGCGGTGTCGGTGGGAAAACACCGAGGGTGGTTCAACCCGGGTCGAAGGTTGGACCTCCGTCATTTTTAGTGCCCCCGGCCTGCCACCCCTCCGGCTTTCAGTTTTCCCCGGAGAAACGGCGTTCGGTATTGAATTATATTTCGTAGTATGATTAAACGGCGTCGGGCAGCCCTTCGTATGTGCTGTTATTACGACGTAGGGCCGGCCGCGACTCGACAAGGATTCCTATGCCCCAGGACACGAGGGACCACCCTGAGTTCTCCGCTTGTAACACGGTGGGTTACAGTACCTACACCTGTATCGCGTGTGTTTGAGGTTGTTCGGAGTTTCGTACCGACGACGATTAATTCAAGACGCGTCTGTCCGCCCTTGCGCCCGGAATTACCGGAGGTACGCGGGGACTTTTTGTTTATTACAATTAGCCGTGCGCCGAAAGCTCACTCCGTTGGCTTTCGCCAAAGCTCGTCAGCCGGAACACGCATTGACGGGCTTAATTACATTTCAAACTCTCGCCGCCTGCTTCCGTTACGCGGGTCCGTTCGATGGACTCGCCGACGAGTCCAAGGCGAGGTTGTCAACGTCACGGTATCGGGAAATTCATGGTAAAAATTGTTGCAATATTTTCATTTCGTGGAAAGTGGTGTATATTGGATTCTTGTTTACTCAACAAGTAAATCTCACCGTGTACGCACAGTTTCAAATGTTTACAACACCGCCGATGTGCAATTTGTTGTGCATGAAATCCGTGCAAGTCTTTAAGCTTATAAAAATTATTTCATCGCTTATCGGCAATATCCGTTTGTTGTAACTGGTATGGAATGTCAGTTTTTTTAATAAAAGTTGTAGCTGTCAATGTTTACATTTGAATAGGTTTGCCGGATATTTGGTAAAAAAAAAGACAAATTGTGAGTATTTGAAAATGATGAAAAATGTTCAATCTAATGGAAATTCTGGCGTATAAATTCACGTGCAGGCACGCATATTGGTACTACTTTATAAAATAGTTTAGTAATATCTTCTATCACTGTAGGAATGACTTTTAGAGCACCTCAATTATCCCTAAATTCGTATATTTTATCGCAATCATGGATAAGCAATAAATCAGATATTGATACGAAACGACTCTCCGTGTGGGCAATAACCCAAATGAGATATTGAGTTGAAAATTGTCTAACAAGCCCTTGAGTGCATGTTTATTTCATTGTTGTAATTCAAAAATATATGATATAGATCAGGGGCCAACCGGTGGTCAAGCTTCAACCCTTTTAGTCACAGAAGCCACTTTGGTGGTATCCTTGTTTCTGTCCTTTTTTTATATTTCATGCAAAATTCTGACTTTTGCATTTTCAGACAAAAAATATACAAACTTTAGAATGACTCAGTTTTTTTTTGTGAACCCACAATTGTTAATAATGTTTATAAATAAACATGTGCAAAAAAAAAAATAACGTACTTTCGTGAACTTAGTTCGTTAGTGGAGATTTTGATAATAAATGTACACTAAAAACGCTCGGAATTCATCGGTTGACAAACAGAGATCTCAGAATGGGCATTAGATTTTCAAATTTCAATGGACAGGGGTAGTTTTGATCCTCCTTAGGGGTGTATGTAGATAGTATTGGGGGTCACACCTATTCTCGAGTTAAAATCGTACTGTCTCAAAATAAAAATTCATACAAATCTCATTGAAGAACAATTTCTTTTATTAAATTATTGACATTAGATTCGCATGTAGCGTCGAAAAATGAATAGGAAACGTATAATGGCATTTCGATGTTAAAAAAAAACAAACTGAATTACGTGACTGTAAGTGTTAATTAATAACAAGGTGCTTCGCAATCGATAAAACCAAAATTGCCAATTTCTTCATGTATACAGTTTTCTTGTGTCTGTGTGTGTGTGTTTTTTTTTCACTTCGCCTTATCGAAACTGTTTCACCCAGCCGATATAATACGCTCAACCGAAGTTAGAGTACGGTCGAAACCCACATTCCAACACGCGTATGTGAGATAATTGAAGATAAAATAGTCCCCAAGAGTCGGTTGTCTCGTACGGTAAACGCCGATCGGTGGTCCCCGGAATTTATTATCAAGTTCGCACTCCGACCTCGCGGGACGAACGTCCCCTGCAGACGCGGATTTTGCAAGCTCGCTGCCGCTGCTGTTCCAGCGGTGTAAATAAATTCTCAATCAATGGAATTCCCAGACGAGATACAGCCACGCGGGCGTAGGAAGCGTGACATCGTGCGATATGCTGGACAAGGTCGTCGGTCTACCGCGGAACCGAGTACAGCCGATCCCTTGTCAAAGTCCCGGCTCTCTCTACACACACACACAGCTTTTGTTATATTTTGTTACTTGTTATGTATTGAAATTAGCAAATTACCCAAAATTATCCAAAATTACCCAAAACCCCGATGGCATGGAATATTTCCAGCTAAAGCAAATCGGCTTGTATCGGTTAATTGGTTTTTCTGTGAAAACGAATCGTTAGAAGGACTTTTGCAGTTGTATTTGTTTTTTTTTAATATTTGACAAATTTTTATTCCGGCATGACCTATTTCGTTACAAATTTTCAGCTCTGTGCGTACACTCGTTATTATTATCATTATTATTATTCTCATTACGATTATTACTATGTTCCCCCTTTAACGGGGTCTCTGGGAACAGCCCAGTTTTTGAATAATTTTTCTTTCATTTTATTTCCGGCAGGTATACACGTAATGAGGTTCTTTGCTAAAATTAGACCTCAGAGGGGCATTTCTCCGTCGTCGTTTTATCAGTCTGAACGTATAAGATGCATTATATATGAACCCTTTTTGCGGTGGATGAAAATATCGCGTTGTATCTTCACACAGTTTTTCAAATTTTCGGAACGAATAGCTTCGCTCTTTGTGGATGCAGAAAACTGTCTTTGTTCGCTGTAACGCCGAGACGCTTCATTGATCGGTTTTCCTAACGGGCGAGACGAAGAACAAGATTATAGATTTTCTCAAAGATTTTCCCTTGTTTATGGTATCACTTCGCCTGATACCGTGTTTGTAATTAAAAGTTCGAGGGTGTAACTGAATCGCGTTGTAAATAATTTACGGAGGATCGTTTCCGCGGATATCCTTATCATTAAAGTGTAACGATAATTAACTGCAAGCTTACGTCGTTTCTGACGTCAGTTTCTTTGAGATTTGCTAGGCTAATGCATATCGTTATTAGAGAGAAAAAATTGTATAATATTATTCACAATGTGTTGCGGAATTCTGTAATGTTCGAAGCTTTAGAAATCGAAAAAAAATGTTGAACGGGGAAAAAAATAGGTGTTTAATTCATATAATATCCAACTTGGTGGTTAACTTGTTTTGATAAAATGTGTTAAACAATGGCGTCTGCGTTG
The DNA here is from genome assembly GCF_021901455.1 of Neodiprion lecontei. NCBI lineage: Eukaryota > Metazoa > Arthropoda > Insecta > Hymenoptera > Diprionidae > Neodiprion > Neodiprion lecontei. The sequence goes on from NC_060265.1 coordinate 24,134,512, forward strand.
TCAAAGTGAAATTAAAATCGCTCAAGTTATCAATTACGAATCACTTTCACACTAATATTATATCCTATTTGTAAAGTTTACTTTCAACAAAATACGTACTTTGTTCTCCTTGACGTGGAAATTTGGTAATTTAATATCTTTATCGCCCCTTTGAAAAAATAATCACGGTCAAGTTAGGCGACGCAGAGTTTCGGTTACAGTTACGGTCTTGTGGACTTCCCGTGCTTTTTCCGGTAATCCGTGCAATGCGAGAATCACTTCTCGGCTTATAAAAAAGCGGACAATCAGTCGGGACAATTTGGGATGAAGTATCGATCTTTCCTGTAATTAAAGCAAGGAGGACGCCGCGGCAGTCGTCGATAAGAAAAGGGTGAAATAACGAGCTCGTGGTCGAATACCTTCGGGCATGCATTCTCACGATCCAACCATCCATCCACCGGCCGGTCGGTCGGTCGCCCGGATTTAACGAAGCCCTCGGTGTCTCCTGAGCGGAATTTGGAAACGCAGCGGGGCCGCACATCCTCGATTTAGACGGCTTCGTTTATTTTCGTATGGCTAAAACAATCACGAATAGGCTGCAGTCGGCGAAGACGTGCGGGCATAAGGGCGCAGAGAGGCGTCGAGGATGCTGGCTGGTCTATATCTCTACGTACACGTGTGTGTAAATGGTGACAATGCTTTCTCTCCCCCTCCCCTCCCGCTCTCTCACTCTCACTCTCACTTTCTCGTCCTCTTCCGCCTCTCTCGCGGCTCCGCAGTTCTTCCGAGGAGCTCAGGCAGAGACGCGGAGAAGCTCGTTCGTCTCGCGGCCAAATTAGACGGAGTAAATGCGAATTTTCGCTAGATATGTCGAGCGCGAGAGGAGAAAATCGCCCGGCATTTAAGCAAGCAAGGCTAAGTGCCGTACGTATACGAGGTTATACCCGTCCTCCAGTTTCCCGCATCCTTCGTTCCAAAAAGCTCCTCGTCTTATACACAGCTCGTTTTCACTCGCTAACCCTAAAAAGAGCTCTTTTCATCCCTATCTTTTGCACTTGCAGAAACATCCGAGAAACACGACTCGAACGTCGCTCGCAGTCCGTTGAAGCCTCCGACTTTTACATATATATATATATACATACTCGATACGGCATTGCGACGAGCATCAAGTTCCGGTTAACTTTCCTTATTCGAACTTGTTTCGGGCTGCAGAGCTGACGGGTGCATCGTTTGATCATCGAAACCGTCAAATCATTTGCTGCATATATACGCCCGTCGTTTTTCTACTCCACCATTACACCTGTATGTATAACGTGGATGTTTGACGTGATAGAAAATTGGGAAACTTGGTGGTACCGTTTATAAAATTCTCTTACGTGGTGGCCTATCGAATCCAACTTGCCATCGGGTCATTTCGACCCACCAACTCGGGAATTTCTCGTAAAGTTTTTTATTTTTTTTTTGTTCTTTTGTTTTATCAATATCGAAATCACGCGGAGCGGCGATATTTCGGTTTTCGGGTTCACCTCGTAGAGCCGATGTTGCCAGATAGGAGCCGGTGGATAGCTGGAGCTTCCCATAAGCAATCGAGCGAGTCGTTCATGGGTCGCGGATCTCGAGCCGCGGCGTACAGATGTAGATCATTGGATAATGATAGGATGTTCCACCCCACATCCCCCCCCGACGCACATACGCAACCCGGTATTATACGTTGCCCACTGTACAAGGCGCGGCTATGATCACTTGTCACGTATCAAATTTACTACTACTTCGTGCCGAACGGAGACTTGATCATTCCGATTGTAGGCGGTTGAACGTGCCGCGTTTACGTTCAGCTTCTACCGTACAGGCCGCGCAGAGTTTTGCTTATCGTTGCTCCTGTGGCTTTGGGATTTCTCGCGGAAACGTGAAGAGCAATACCCGACTGAGCAAGGATACGGAAAACATTGAAAAATCAATAAATCGTTAGAAATTAATTATTCTACGCGCAGGCATACCGTGCGTCATAATTTACCGTATTTGAAACCTATGTCGGACGTTCTACAGACTTTGTTGCGAGAAAAGTTTTCGCGAAATTATACTCACAGCGAGACGTGGTGTACGGCTGCAGGTCCTGAACAAACCGATCCAACAGCGCGTATTATTAACAACGAAAACTTGAGAATGTGCCCTTAATTAGCATTCGCAAGAAATTGCGACCCTCATCGCTTTAGGGTAAATTTTTTCCCCCGTCATTCGTTCGTTGTTTCTTTTTTTCTTCTTATTGTTTTGCGGTACTTTTTTTTTTATCACTGTACTCGTTGAGGCGGCAAATCGCGATTAAAATAGAACATTATAACTTGAGGAAAATAAAAATCCTTTTCACGTCTTCGACTTCGTCTTCCGACCCTTGATGTTTCATTCTTTAATCCATTTTGTCCTGACCTCCTTTTTTTTCTCTGTCCGGAGTATAAGAGTCTACATTGGATTATTTGTGGTAATGTTAAGTACACGGAAATTCCATAACATACATGATAAATGCCAAATTACCCATGCGCACATTTCCTTAAAATGACCAGGTATTGTATACTTGCACTTGGTACTTGAAAAATTCGAAAAAGCTAGTTTTTCCTATTTTTCAACGTGTTTTGAAATTACAGAGCAAATAATTGAAGTATGAAAATTGCACCGATAACCGACCGAGTCAGTCCAACTCGCTATTCTTTGCGATTAACATTGTTCCTGGCATTTTCAGTTGAAGATCGATCTTGAAAATGTGCAAAGATACGCGTTTGGAGACCTCCCTGTATATCGCGCAATACAGCTTGTAGACCTTGTGTTAACGATACGTGAGCTAGACGATCCGATACTCTAATCTCCTCGTGGTTCTTCCCGTCCCCCCTTTCTCCTTTTTCTCCCTTTCACATCCGAGGCGAATTAATCCCAGGAGTATCCCAGCGGTGCAGTGCTGCCACACTTGTAAGACCACACCCGGAGAGGATAGCGTTACTGGATCGAGATATCTCATTACCGGATGGTCTTCGTACGTCTTAATATCCGCACGCACACGCGTCCCCTGCGCATTGTCCTCGTCCCATCCCCCTTTTTTCACGGCGCATGCATCCGTCTTTGTGATTTACACTTACCTGCGGGGGTGCCGGTAGCCTTATTACCTTCCGGTTTTTCGACTATCCGGAGGTGTCGCGTTACCTGCCGTCCATCTACAAAGCTAACCCACTTTTTTACTTTGATTATAGTCTCGTTACAACTTCCTCCCCGTCTCTCCCCCTCCTCTACCTTGACTAATCTCTGCGCCGCTGCTCCCGTTTCTCTACTTTGATTAAAAGAAGCTCCTTAATTAAGTACGAGGGATTCGGCGTCCTCGTCCTGCAGCCACGATCGAAACCCGCTAAATGATCAAAGAACGTCATCGACGCGACACGCGTTATGCATACGTCGCGTACGTACGATCGATACTTATACTCGCGCCGAAAGGGAGGTTTTATTTTTTCATTTAAAGTGGTTTTTAGGATTGTTAGTTTTTATAATTTCATCATGTATTTCATCCAGGTGAATATAGAATGTGAGACGTCCCGCAGGTTTGCTTATCAGACAAAACGTTAGGTACCCAATTGTCGTGCCTACGTGGGGTATGGGCTATTTTTGGAGTATCTGGATTTAGAAATTGAGCTAGGCGAGGCCGAGGTGTCGCCAGAGCAGTCGGGACATCCTGCGATTTCGTTTATTTCGACAATTTTTAATAGTTTCCGGAAGAAGATTCATGGCGAGGGGAAAAGTAATACGAAAAACAAACTTACGGAGCGTGACCGGAGCTGACGACATTTACCGAGAATTTCTTCTAAAACCAAGATGGAATACGGAGAGTACACGGGTTGAAGAGGTTTAAGTAAGGAAAAAAGAGTTCACTGGCAGCGGGATCATTAAGGGCGTTGCAGCGAGCCTCTGGGAACGGTAACTGGGTCAAAAGTTGAAAACTTTAACGACAAATTTCCTCTCAAGCCACGTGGGTATTTTTGGGGAATCGATATCGCCCACCTTGGCTACTCCCGCACCACTTACTTGACGTGGAAATATTATATCAATACAAGCTGATAATTACCACGAATATATCGTCTTGCGAAAGTTCTCCTCACGCGTTCCTTTTCGCGAAACAAAATGCAGCCAAGCTTTTTTAAGGAAGACGACTCTCAAGTAGCCTCACAATTTCATCCGCATCTTTCTTACAGCTACACGTAACGTGGTGGTATATGATTAAAAAGATATCATGGGTATATTTGCGAATCGGACTCGATATTTCCTGTGTTAAATTATCGATGTAGCAAAAATCCGCAAGTATATACATGTACGTATATGTCACATTTATCATACGGATAAATTATTCTACGACAGTGATAAAGGCTTTCGATCGGTTATAAAATTTTCTCGAAAACAAAGCACTTGGCGGAAGCGAGAACACGACGCGCGTGTGCGTGTGTGCAGAAGCCCGCTTGCTTTTCGCGCTTTATACATTGGACAAAAATTTACGCTCTGCTTCTTCGTGTATAGATATAACATCTTAAAGTGACGTATATCCCCTTCGCACGAAGCGACGATAAGACCGCAAGACACACGTACGAGAGCTGTGTGAAGTATCGTGCGTCGCGATTTCCTGTTCTTTTTCCTCTTATTTCCAATTTCCTTGCCCCCCCGCCCCTTGCTCCATTTTCTTATCGCCTTCTTTTTGCGCTATGCAGGCGGAGGGTGTGAACCGGATCACGTGACAATACAGAAAGGAATATACGCGGGTCCGGCTGACTACAACTTAGTAGTGTTGACCGAGTCCAAAACTGGCCTTCGTATCACGAAGCTTTTCCTCAATTATTCACCGGACGTTCGAATTTAAAAAATTTTTAGCCGCTGCATCGCCGACTCTGGTTTCATGCGAAATATATACTGGTACGGAATAATTGTACATCAGTTATACAGGTATAACTGCAGCGGTATAGCGAAATGCAGTACGAAGCTGCAGATATATACGCTGCAGAGTATTATCTGCGCGGTGGCTGCCTTTCGATGAAAATTATGAGCTGGGTATGTATATGAATAATAGGATTAATTTACGCAAATTAGATTTCGCTCGGAGGAATTCAATAGTAAAACTTTATTCTCTGAGTACAATCATATTATGTAGATGTGGAATTTAATAAATATCATGCCCATATTATCCAGCTTGTTAAATGAATATTGTCTAGCTGCATTGCCGTTTGTTCGCTCGTACGACGGCAAAGGATTTATAAAAACCGCGTTAGCTTCGAGTTTGCAATTGAATCAAAGTGCGCTCATTGAAGATTAATTGGCACGCGGCGAGAGAAAGAGGGAGAAGCAGAATAATCAAACAGTTCGGAAGTTTTCCGGTATTTAGAAACATTTTTTTTCTCGAGAATTGGTTAGAGAAAAATTTATCGAAAAACGAAGGAGCGAATAAAGTTTGACAAATGCTTGCCAAATTATCCGATCGAAGCGTCGTCGTGAAAATCAGTCTGCGTCTTGAATCCCGAGGTAATCGAGGAGTCTGATTTGTATTCACATTTTGCAATTTGGCATATAAGATTCGCCGCACCGAGTAGGTCGTAACTTTTGCAACGCGTGTTTAACAAGCATACGAGGCGGGTTGGCGTCTTTTTGAAACGGTAACGTTCAGGCGTGGCAAATTTACGATCGGATTTGTTTGTCTCTCGCGACCGCCGCACGAATCTGAGGATGATCGAGGGGTCACCTCAGCCCTTGACTGTAATCGGTGCAACCACTTTCAAGAGTCGCTTGTCGCCTTTGATGTTTCACGCCCCCGAATATCTCCGTCGAGCGCGTTCGAATGTCCAATTGATGCCACACGCCCGATCAACTCACGCAACGGGTGATCGAGGCGAATTCGAGTGGTACGTTGAAGCGAAAGAATAAGAATATGAGAATAAGAAAAAGAAAGAAGAGAAGAAGAACAAGCGGCATTAGCCTGGCTGTGAGCCAGCCCTCGAACTTCTCGTTTGCTCACTGCAGATTCTAATTTCACAGAAAAAATAAAACACTAATATCCAATTCCAATTTTTAACTGCGAATTCAGATTCGTGATTAACGATTTAGAAGCTCTCGGATACCATTTTATATGAAAATGAGACCATTTTTTTAATTTTGAGCCACTGTAATGGATTCGCCATTGCAAATTTTGGAAGTATTATCTTGGATTTGTTATCCGTAACGCAAAAAGTCTTCGCCTACTAATTTTTACCAAAATCTGAATATTTGTTATATTTTCTTTCCACCATATTAAATTCGCTATTTTGGATTTTGTAAACCTGACCTCAGATTTGTGATTAGCTACCTAACAAACCTTCGAATACTAATTATTATGAAAATCCTAATGCCTTTAGTTTTTTTTTTTTGCCTATCAAATGCACCGGATTTACATTTTGAAAATCTGGTTTTAAAATCGTGACAAGTGACCCAAAAAATCTTACAGTACCAAGTTTCTTCGAACCCATCCATCAATTCTCAAGATATCATCATATTTATTTGATATTTTGGAATTTTGTTGTTTAAATAATTCAACAAGTACTGAACCGATCAAAGCCAAAATCCAATCAGTTCTAAGTTGAGAAAAGTCGCGTCAATTGATACGAAAAAATATACATACACAAACGTCCATCTGAAAATGATTGGAGGTCAACTTTTCATTTTCGAAAAGCGGGAAGTTAAAAACACAGTCCCTGTCAGATAATTTATTGACCGGAAAGAAATATTTCTTTGTTAATACACATTATGTTTACATAAAAGTGGGCGAGTTTTGAAAATACGACGTTCCCCGATCGTCCGAGTCATCAATTTTTTCATGGGTATTACGTAACCTTGACTAACCATCTGCAAATTGTGCAACATTTTTCGCGGTGTTTGTAGACATGATGCGGAGGTAGAGACGAGAGGCGAAGAAACGTCAGAAGCAATTAAAAAGCAATCAGTCTCGGCGGATCGACGTTGGAAGGCTTCGAAGTTTATCGTCCGTTTTGTAACTTTTGAAACGTTTGCGAGAGGGTAACGAGAAGCAAAAATCGTCCCTAAACTCTCACCGTAAACAATGAGAGGGCAAAGTGAGTTCCATCAAAATTTCGGACCCATATAGGTCTGTTCTTAGACTTTTGAATGGACATTTTACCGGTATTTTCACCGCAGACTTATCCCTCACCGCAATTTCTCTCCGGGTACGACGCTGCGGTACAAGCGTATATCACATGCTATAAGGTGTACGAAATCCGATATCAATGAATATCCGATACACATCCGTAATGCCAAGCTGCCAAATATACGTTATACGTACATAGGTAGATATCAAACGCAATTCGTGCATAAAGCTGAAAGTCGCTTTTAGCTCGCTAAACTCCGGGCCTGCACAGACTATAATACGTCTATAAAATGTAATCCCAAACCGATGCATGTTGAAAGAAATATATCCAGTAGTAAAGCCGCGGTTTATATAGTTTTATTATCGCTGTCGGTGGTGAGGCGTATTTGTCTATTTTTTTTTTTTTTATTTTTCCATTAAATTCTCCTTTGATCCTCTTCTGCGTATTATTTTGAATTTTTTCAAACCGTCAGAAAAGCTTCATTCGACCGTGACATTCGCGATCACGTAACGTGCAGCAATAATCGCGTCCACCGCAGGACTTCGAGAGCCTCGGTATAGCCTCGAGTCTGTTGCAGGTGAAGCTAAGCAGAAAAGCGCGAGGCTTACGGAGCCGATCAGAATCGAAGGGACGATCTTGGGGAAAAGGATCGAGGAAGCGGTTAAAAGGAAGGAAGCCCGTCCCTGCATGCCTGCATGACGCAGGACCACGCGATAGTGTGCAGGTTATTGTTAGGACAAACTAACACACAACTGCTCCAGGGTTCGGCCCGTATCTACTAGCGCTACTCGCTTCTACTCGCGCGAGTCGCCCGAGAGGCGCATCAGAGTTCGGTCAGTATAACCGGCACTCTTGTCGTAGAACCACGTGCGCCTTCGCTCGCTCGGGTATCGTTAGCCTAATCTAAACTAAGCTAAGAGCTGTGTAAGCTTTAAGCTCTGCAGTTTGAAGCCGAGCCTCCGTAGGGAGGACACGCTACTTGACGCGGAGTTGTTTGATTACAAGTTGTTGGTTTTTCTTTTTTTTCTTTTTTTCCGTACCACCACTTTTTGTCGATTCTAAACGTTAGTTTTCACGCTGGCTTCGCACTTTGGTTTACAAGTGTTTCGACGTGCTACCGGAATAGACGACGGTTCTCTTTTCACTTCAAGTTGTTACAGTGTGTCGGAGTGTATTTGTGAAAAGCGTAAGTTTGATAGGAAATTTTTTTAATCACTTTATCGAACAGTTTAAATCCGTGAGACCATTTTACCGTCTCTTCAAATCCAATCGCGTTATTTTCCGATCAAATTCTGATCTATCCAATTTCATGAAAATGTTAACGAGATAACGTAACAACTGCAGCGGTAGCGATTGGCTCTGTACGTCAGCACAAGCCAATAATAATAATAATATTATATACGTAGGTGTCGATAACCGTATGATAATTACTGTGATTATTGGATATTACACCTTGTGTGTATGCGCGTGTGCGCGCGCACGTAATTAAATTTGTCTATGAACTTTCTTGGTAATTGCGGCGGGAATAGCTACGAGCAGATAAATATCACTTAAGCAGGTATGCGGTTCGATTCAATATGCGTGCCTGTAATACGTATAGATTGACCTAGTATTTCGGTTATTCGAATTACGCGGTAGATAATACACAGTTCATGTACGGAAATCAGGCAATATCATCCTTCATCTTCGTATAATATATATATATATATATATATACACGTATTGCACGTTATTAACATCTTCACTGTCTTGAATAAATATGCAGAAACAGAGACAGAGAGAGAGAGAGAGAGAGAGTTGCTGAACCTTAATAAAGAGAGTGAGAAAGGGATCAAAGAGGGAGCGAAGTGATCGGTACGATATTCCGTTCGCATTAACGATTGAGATATCTCGAATCGACAAGTGTGAAGTTGGCAAACAAGGCAGTGAAATTCATCGGCAATTAGCGGACGTGTGGCCGTAATTTTTTTTATTTTCATTCCAAGTTTTCTTTTTGCCATTTGGCACCCGTTTCGTCCCGCAGGGATCGAGAAGTCGAATCCCTCCGATGTTTATTTTTCGAAAAAATTACGGGTGCACTTCAGCAGCAGTAGCGGCAGCAGTGCGTTGCGTTACGTTGGGGCGGGAAAACCGGGAAGGGTTTCCTCGTTTTCGCTCTTGTATTTTTTTTTCCGCGGACGGGTTTCTTTTTTTCACGTTTTTTTTGGGGGGGGGGGAGGGTTTTCAAGGGGGGTCCTTCGAAAGTCGGGTTCCGGTTCGGCTGAATTGCACTTTTATACACGAAAAATCAATCGGCATAACAAACCGTTTTTCTGCGTGTTCCAAGTGTCATCGTTTCGACAAATATTTACTGGCGGATGATAGTGTGTGTGTGTGTGTGTGTTTGTGTATACGTGTGCCTCGGGGGAAAGTCAACGCATACTAGGTGAAAGAGGGGAATAATAAAAAAAAAATGCTCCCCATACTCAAGTCCTTGAAAATTCAATTTCAATCTATTTTCACCTTCCTCGTCGTTAAGGGGGGCGACCTACGTTACGGCTCTTGATGAGACGAGGACTTTGATGCCGTCCACGTGTCGAGAGTGTAACAGGTGAGGGTCGATGACATCCTTTCCTTTTTTAAACTCGCTCTTTTTTTATTTCTTTTTTTTTAACTCAAGTTTGAGTTCTTATTTTTACCAGATATCGTGGTTCGACGTGGTTGTATAATAGGTGTAATTAATATAGGTTGATGTTCTGCTGCTTTATTTGCATGCGTCTTAACATAATTAAAAGCTGATTTCAATTCGATATTTCACTAACTGCACGGATACGACACCTTTTTAATCTTTTCATTCGTCTGGTTGTATGAATCTTTTGAAACAAAAAGACTGAATGAAGCGAAAGAAACTCTTCTTCGAACAAACATTGATATTTGGACTTGGTTTGATTATTTTTAAACGAAACAGCTGTCATTGATCTGTTATACTCTATCAATCATACGTTCAGAATAAGTTTTCAGAATGATAAATTAAGGAAAGGAGTTTTCACGCAGCGTAATTTTAATTCGAGCCGGACTTTGAGCTGTCACGTAATTTTAAGTAATATGTTGTAACACCATTTAACTTCTGACTTCTTATCATACGTAGTGCAGAAGTAGCAAAAATAACAAATGACAAAACGCAAATGGGTAGGAGATATCACTCAGTTACCGCCCGTCCTGTTGTGGTCTTTCAAGTCACAGTGGTAATGGTGGCCATTTATTTTATCAGTTTTTTCAAACCGACGCATCATTATCGAGCGAAACCGGGCTTCATTCGCGCAATCAGCGACGCAGTTTACGCAGTCAGAGCAGCTGCGTTGTATAATCTCACACGGTCCCAAATATTTGTAGAAACGAACGGATGGTCCACGATTAGATGAAATTAAGAAATTGGGACATTCGGAAAGAGAAAAAATGGGCATTCATCCAATCGTCTGACGGATATGCTATAATGCATGCGACATATTTTTTTAAAAATTATATCGGTCATCAACTTGTTAATAAAATTGGATGTAATTATAATGAATTATAAGTGTTTACCTATAATTATTTTGAGACACAAGGTGAATTATGTCTCTATTTCCGAATGCGCAGTTTTATTTTTGCCACAGCTTGTATATTATTTCCTGACGATCGGTATGTGTTCGTCAACGTTATTTTGCGCTAACAACGTGACGTATATATTAAAGCGAGGTGCGTTATTTAATCTACCGCGATCTATTAATACCAAGTGCTCCGTTCTTTATTTACCTTTGGTGTAAATTTAAAACAGAATATGTATACGTTGAACGCGATCATTGCGGACATCTATATTTACCCTTGACATTGGTGATAAAATGCGCGGGTATTTTAGACATATATATATATATATATATATATATATATACACATGTATACATGCGTGAAAAAATCGAACCTTACAGGAATTGTATTGTTGTCCCTTTCGTCGTCGATGCAAAGCGTCAAGGAAATCTCTCCCGCAGAAACATGCCTTATATACGCGTACACATTTTTTTTTTACATTTTTTCTTTCTTCTCCTTCCTCTTAGAATTCTGTCGCTGTCTCCTATGCTTTCTTTTTCCGCGTGCGTTGGTGCGACGCACGTATAATATGAATGCTTGATACACCCACCCACCCAACCATCCATCTATCCATCCATCCATCCATCCATCCATCCATCCATCCACCACGCACAAGTTGCACGCATGAATGTTTTTTTGCGCCTCAATCGTGATAAGCTGTAGAGGGTTGCGCAAAAGCGAGGCTCGCAGTTCTAAGATCCAAGTGATCCTTTGTGATTTCACATTGAATATCGTACGCTGCGAAACGGCCGGTTTACGTTTAGCCAAATATAATACGCACGTGTTAATGCCGTCTTTGCGTACCTACGTAAGAAATTTTCCACCGAGAGAATAATCTTCGGTATGATTCTCTTCGTGATTCGCTTCGATCAGTAATTGATTATCGGTAGTAACAACCTACTCTCGGTTATATATTATTTTGCCGGAATTAGATAATTTCTATGTCCATTTACCGACGTTTTATAAATGTACGACATAAATGCACAATTCATCAGACGATACGATTTACTTACGAAGCATGAAACAATGTCAAGGAATCCGCAGTTCAAAGTTATACCGGAAAATAAAGCAAAGAGACTGAAAAGCGGCGGAAACAAGGAGAAAGAAAAACAAATAAACAAAAATTTTCACCGGCTCGTTTTGACGCTGACTAAAACAAATTTAGCGATTACAGTAACGGGGACGTGGCGTATCGTCGTGTTGTGTTGTAGGTATGTCGAGGATTCGGTGTAAATTACTCACGGGCTTTATTAATTATTAGTTAACAGGCTCGTTTAACCGTGACGTCGCGAGTGATCGTAATTTTGTACGGAACGCTAGGAACGCCGCGTTTCGGCGAGCTGCACGGGATGCACTGTATAATCCATATGCTGCCGCCGTCCGTGCTGTTGCAGGATCAGCGTGAAAGCTCGACTTTAAAGAGGGCACACTCGACACGCGTGTAAAATTCATGGATTTATGCATCTACGCGCGTGCGCTTACACCTCGAAACGTACGTGCATATACGTTTGTGTACACGTGTACTTAGTTTCGTGAAAAGAAGTGTCAAGTGCCCGAAGCACGAGGTATAATATGTAATATGCGGTTTCGTACGCTGTGTATACGTATTTGCACGTTTGTTGGGTTGTTTACGTATGTAGTATATGTATAATATAACACGGACTCGACGAGTGCCTACTCTATACGCTCATTTACACCCTGTGCGGCATCCTCGTAGTGTGTTATACATAATTACAAAAGTTAATTAGCCTTTCAAAGATGAAAGAGGTCGCAACATATGGTCTTTTCACTGATTCACGGCATCCCGTTACTGCTGCCATCTACGCGTTTGCGGTACGTATGTATAAAAGTAACGTAATCTACCGAGTTCTACGAATCGTAATATGCAAGGTACGAAAAGAGTTGAGAAATTGAAATAAAATTTAAAACGCATCGTCTGCGCTTTGTTTTTACAATCATTTAAGATATCTTTATACACGATAAACGTTTTATTACACGTGCGCGGATTTTACTTGCGAGCTTTCGATGAAATGAAGAAGAAATAGAAGGAGACCGTCTAAAGGAATTGTGTATAATTCACCACACGGGCATTTCGATCCGATTGAAGTAAAAACATCGGCGAGATGTTGATGCTGAAATGAAACAGCACATAATGATGTTTGAAAATAGTTTAAACACAGTTTAATTACGGTTTAAATGGTGCTGCACGGTTTATATACAACCCGTGAATACCAAGCGCGTCCCTGTCGTCGCCTAGAGCTGTTAAAATTATATTTCAAACACTGTATACTTTGGTTTCACGCGAACGGTATTTCGGTATTTTCGTCCTCTAGCAGATTCTCTTTTTCTCTTTCTCCTTTTTTCTCACCAATTTTTCTTCTCATTTTGTTTTCATTGTAAACATCATCTGGCGGTCTTGATACTTGTAGTATCTAACCTAGATATGTGTAATGGTTTATCTACTGCATCCTTCCGTCGATATGCGTTATACGTTAATAATTTGAAAATTCTTACATGAAAAATTTTGCGGCACACCGTTATTCAATTTTTACGGCGACCAATCAGCCAACCATATGTCGCTACGGATAACGAATGTTATATGTTGTGTGATGTTTGACTACCGAATGAATCGCACTTTTTTTGATTACATCCGAGTGAATCAGGCTTCAAAGAACGGACGGCTATACCAATAAACATAGTTCTGCCTTATGGGCGCTTGCCAGATGATTGAAATGAAATAGTGAAGGGGAACTTGTTGCCAATCGCGTGAATAAATTAGTTGATATATTGTAAGTGTTTAAAGAAGTGGAATACTTTTCTTCCATGACTCGCCTACGTAAATACAATTTTATTCGTGAAGATAAAAAACGTTTGATTTGATATCGAAATTAAAGCACAACGTGAACGATGATGGTGAATTTGATCACCCTTTTGCCGCGTGGTTGTGAGTTTGAAGAATAGAAAATGATGCAAAAAGCGAGAATCTAGCTTAATATACGGAAATAAAAATTAGATTCGTGCAAAAGTAATTGGTATAGCTCGATCGAATAAACGAACTAATTCAACTTGGTCAGAAATCAAGTTTTTACTATTATTGCGGCAATGTTAATACCGTCGTCGAAGTTCTATAAAAGACGTGCCCTGTAATTGGCTGTATAACTGGAGTTTTGGTTACTGCATCGAAATAAACGAAATACCGCTAGGCGTTTCACTCGTCAACTTAATTGAAGGATTTGCGAGCTTGAAAAGCTGAAAGATTGTATTTTTTTTTTTTTTCGTTACCATTTTATTTTCATGTATTTACGTTTTTATTGTCAACAGGTGTAATCAGAGCTCAGAGGAAAAAAATCCCATCTTAACGGATCCAATTAAAGTTTCCCTGGTTTAGTAACTATAAACTGTCACGAGCTTGCGGCGCTTAAAAGCTCGCGTGGAACTCACTCGAATCGCTTCCCGCGTGTTCAAACGTTTGAGCGACAGCAGGAACTGTACTCTCGCCCTGTTATATATTTAAACACCGAGCGAGAATTCGACCAATGTGTCTCTTTCGCATACTTATCTCTGTTCTCTTATACTCTTCGATACACCTATAATATCTATCTATAACAGAAATGGCGGGGAAAAGGAATTTCCGATCATTCCTCGAGCGTTAGTGGCAACTGTATTTATATAACATGTACATGTACCTGATCGTTTGCTTGCTTACATAATTATGAATGCTGTTACAGTGCGTGTAAAATAAATTTCAAACCGTTTCTGTATCGGTACAGGAAAATTTACGTGAGCGGGGTTGTTTTTTTTTTTTTTTTTTCTTTATGACCGAGGAATTTTTAGCAATTTGGAGGAAACTTGCGGCCGATCCCGAGCTTGATTTACACGCGACGTGCTACTTTCTTTAGACTTAAAAATTAACTGCTCGTGTCACGGAGTGTGTTTATAGGGAAATAAAATCGGGATGGTGTTAGATTTTATAATTATACTTTCACGCCATGTGGTTAGAAAGTCTAATCAGTTTCATAGATCTATGAGCCTTGTTTCTCGAGGGTTCTTTTCACGTGCCGACGTATTATATCCGTGTGTGCAAGCACATACTTCGCGATCACGTGTAAACAAGTCGTTTTTTCAGACGACGATTCTTGCCGCAAGCAGACAATATTTTTACGATGTAACCTCGTCGTGTTGCGAGTTCCCTGTAATCCGATTTCAACGGTTCCGACGATGCAGGGGTTTGTAAATCGAAGAAAAGCTTCCGACGCGTGCAGTTTCGAACAGTTCTTTGTACCTATTCCCATTTCGGTATACGTAGGTCTGTACAATTCTGCAGCTACTAAGAACGCTTTTCCATCGTTCAGACAAGGTCACTCTTGTACAGCGTACAGCGGCTTACTTAGGTGCTCGGGGGTGAAGTTAGTTCGTGATTTGGTTAAAAAGCTCGTTTGTAGAAGTCAAGTTTAATTGGAGGAAAGTTCGTCCCGAAAGTTGGTGAACAGTCTGCAACGCGGGGGGCAGGTTGCTGCTGGATAGAAGGTACGAAGAGCAACCATACGGGGGAAAGCAACGAACTTTCGCCGGCTCTCGGTTACCTCTTCGTCCTCCTTCCTCCTACCTCCTTTACCGGAGAATTATTCGCCCACGTCAAGGCCGCTCGCATTCGGAGAGCATTCGGAAAGCATAAGCTCGGGCGGATCAAGTACACGTATTTGTGAAAGCTCGCTGCGTCGAGATTCGGACAGTCTTAAGGGGGTGTGCTGGTCGATTTCGACGCTGTCGTATATACCTCGAAATATAGAAGTTCACGTATCTGAAACACAAAGAAGCGTTTATCATGCTCGTTCTATACGCAATTTTTGATGAAAAGACTTGAACGTGTTTTTACACAAATAACGCTGAAAATAAAGAAATGGCATCGTTTCTACGAAGTCGAAAAAAGTAAATTTTTACAATTCATGCTAATTTATTTATTTCTGCGTCAAATGAAAATTCTTTGCCGAGTGTTTTTGTTCGGAATTGCGTATAGAATGGGGCTGCTGAGCCCTTTTTCGCCTTTCAGATACGCGGACTTAGATATTTGGAGATGTATACGTTAACGACGAAATCGACCAGGGCGCCCCCTTGAACCGCCTGCGTGTGAAAATTAGCAGACTCCCAAACCTCGAAAGAGTGATCCCTCTTCTCTTTCCCTCGTCGTTCACGGCATAAGTTAGGTACGTTCGTGTGTTCCAGGCAGGTAAATTGAAGGCGGTTCTCGTCTCGACCGCGAACGCGGTTTTACGGCTAATTAAATCACCTGGCGCTGCTGACCGCTATATACAACCTGCCCATCCCGCCATGTGTGGCTTTCGTCTGCCTGACTATTAAATCGCATCTATATTATATTCAGCGGTACCCTCGGTAAGCCCAAATCGTTGTAAATATGGACACAAGGCTGCTCCTCTGGAGGCAACCAGATTTACTCACTTTGTTAACCCTTACCCTGTACGCCTCCTGTGTACATGACACACTCCGTGTATGACGTCGCAAATAACTTTAAGACATATCACAGGATACTCTTTAACCGTTGCGTTTCAAGGTAAATTAGTTATCGTTGGTAAAATCATATTTTGAATACGAATAAAAAAAAAAGAAAAATGCACGAAACAACGAAATTACCCAATTTAGCCAATTTTTTTGTTCCACTAATTCTTCACCTTGCTGTACACGATTTTCAAAATTTTTATACATCGAACAGGCTCACATGGGCAAGCGCGTCAAGCCATTATTCGAAAAAATAAGAAACACATATCTACTTGAGTCGAAGTTGAAGCACTTTCGTTCATGAATTTATCACACCGTTGTGAAAATATCAGTTCTCTGTCATGGGAATAAGAATTGAGTTTTTTAGGTGACAAGTTTACGTTTTTACGTAGAGAAAAGAAAATTTGCTTAAACTGCCTTTTTTTTCACATTACGTTTTATTTCAATTCGAACTGAAATTGAACCGAATACAGCGGTTGAAAAGCTGAACGATTTGGCTTTCAGTAACTTACTAGAACTGATAAACCTGAAAATGTCACGGAATTATTTGGTAAAAAATGTCGATAATTTGCCTATCAGACCTCGAGGAAAAAAATGTATTTTCCTAAAACTAATCGGCACCCTCTACTCCGAGTTTCTAATAATTCGTAACTTTGCTACATACCGCAATTTGAATTTCAGATACCCGTGAGACTTGATTCGGGCCGAGTGACTCATCCGGCAGGATCGGGCTGTTTGGCCGGGGCGGAAGGACGGCAAGCCGTGAGCTGTCAGGGTTCGATGAGTCGCGTGTCGCCTAGTGCGGGTTTCAGTGCCGTGGAGTGCGGATTGGGAATAAGTATGCGGTGCGATACACGATGATACGGAGATTCGGAAGCGAGCCGTTGGCTCGATGCCATCGGGGTGAAGAACACGGAGGACCGGGACGGGGTCGACGACGACGGAGTTGCGTGTTCCACCCGCTACTCGCCATCGCTGCGGCAATATTCTTGCCAAATTTCGTCCTTTCCGGTGAGTGCAGGAACTGCGACCGCGTAAGACTGGTATGTGTGTAAGGCTTGTTGTTACAACGCGAATTAGGAGGCGCAACGGTGTTCACGAGCGGCGGAAATCGCTAACTATTTATCTATCTGGGAGAACCAATCCAAGCTGCCCGGCCAATCAGTGAATCTGCACGTGACTCGACCGGCCACGTTTTTCCAATCGGTGATGCACGCGCGGATATCTGGCTTTTTTTATTTATTTATTTTCATTGAAACCAACGATTTAACTCGTATAACCCGATACTTCAGAGCTGTGTCACGTTAGGGTGGGCTTTGATAGAGTTGTTCTTTAATTTTTGTGTTTCAAGGGGCTTGAACTCTTTGAAACTGATAAAAAATGTTTCCCAAAAATATGAGCTCTTTATAGCGACTCTACAAGTATCTTGTGGAGATAAGATGGGAAAGACTTTTTTTGCTCTTTGAAATTATGTAAGTCGTTGACGAATGTACTGAAAATAATGGAAAGTAGAAATTTTTGTAGAGAATTGAATGCTCTGCAAAAAAGATCCGATCCATAATATTCGTAAATGAAAGCGTTCGTACGTTAATTAGCGTTCAAAGTTTAATCATCATTCTGGCAAGTATAGCTACGAAATAAACAACTGTATCGTAAAATATATCACAATGTTCGCCAACAACATGATAAAGTCCTCATATATTTCATCAACAATATCGTTGACGAACATCGTGATATATTTTACGATACGGTTGTTATTTCGTAGCTGTACTTGTCAGAATGATGATTAAACTTTGAACGTTAATTAACATATGAACGCTTTCATTTACGATATTTATGCATCAGAGCTTTTTTGTAGAG
The DNA here is from genome assembly GCF_021901455.1 of Neodiprion lecontei. Lineage (NCBI taxonomy): Eukaryota > Metazoa > Arthropoda > Insecta > Hymenoptera > Diprionidae > Neodiprion > Neodiprion lecontei. Next base: position 24,152,619 of record NC_060265.1, read on the forward strand.
CGTTCAATTAATAAAGGAGAGAATTTTTCGGTTGTGTTTTTATGATTGGGAAAATGGATATTTTTCCCTGGTGTATACTGTGTGCTTTTTAATATTTATTATTTAACTAACTGTTGAAAAAGTGCATAAATGCATAAATGCGAAGAGAGAGAACTAAAAACGTTTTTTCCCCATGAAACGATCATGTGTGGTTAAAATTGTGGCCATGGGTTTTTAGGGAATACTGTTGTTTCGCAACTTCAGGATTTTCTGGAAATCGGTTAACCGTAATAACGGAGTAAAACTTACCAAACTCATATTTTATAAACTGCGTTTCTTCAGAGTATACCTCAGGTTGTAAGATAGAAATTTTTTTCTCATGTTTCGTTCTGTTAGAGTTTATACCAACTTCGATGTTGTGGAAAAACTTGTACTCAACTATCGCCAGAGCTTTTGTGCTCTGATTCTAACAACGTTTTCGACCCTGACCCCTGAATAATTCTATAGTCCTAAAATTCTTTGCGGCAAGAGTCATAATTAATCAAGAATTAAACTTTTACGGAATTCTCGTACAAAGTTTGAAAAGCACTTTGGAAATTATTTGAAACGTTCGAACTTCTTGGAAATTTGTTTAACCACCGACAGAAGCTACGCACTCGTTCAAACTTGATTAGTAACAGAAAGTCTTGCGGTTTGAACGCTCTGGGCAAAATTTTCTTGTTATTCACTTTTTTTTTTTTTTTTGTTTGTGTTGTTTTTTTCCTTGTTTATACTTCCTTTCCACTTTTATCCCTTTGTTCGAATTATTTCCTCAAGTTTTAAGCGTATTTCGAGCATCGTTGGTCGTCTTGAAATAAATATAAGCTGAAAATCATCTGCAGCGTTCGTAACTTTGAAAAATTCGAATTGACTCTTCGATTATTAAAGTTAGTAAAAAATGAACCACGTTAAGACTGCTCCTGAACTAATTGAAAAATTTCAACAACGGAATCTGTTTGATATGCCGGATCACTCTGACAATGAGGTGATAAAATTGCAAACGATAAAACAAAGCAATATCGCAAATTAATCGTATTTGCGAAAAGTTTGGAAGAAGCTTTGCCTTTTATTCATCGGCTGGTTTAAATTCTCTCACCGTCTCTATCTCGTTCTCGGTTTCTTGCCCACAGGACTTGTAATCTAATCAACACGTCTCGTTTCGCCCAACGTTTCATCAAACAGATATGCCGAGTTGTAAACTGTTTTGTGTGTGTGAAATTTTGCCTCGCATTGCTGCAGCTTCGCTCTAAAGCTCGTTGACTCTCACGAATAAAGCAAACGGTGCAAAGCTGCTGCTTGTAGAGTATTTCGCTAGTTAAATTCTCTCGAGAGGTGCGCTTACAGCGTTACAATTATATACAGGGAATGTAGGAACAACGCCATAAACGCATCGCGACAAAACCAGATACGGTTTCACCATCGTTCAATTTCAATCTTTCGTACTTCAAGAATTCTGATTCAATTCTATTTTGCAACCGATGGGAAGAAGCGAAGGTGTCCATCATTAGAGTGTTTCAGAAAAAAATAATCTACGATTTTCCACCGTGGAACTCCATAAAAAGTTTGCAGAGGTGAAAAGAAAGATTCTGTACGAAGATGAGCGTTCGAAGAAGATCGCGCTCATTTGATTTTTCCCATTTTTTTTTTTTTTGAATTTGCGAAGAAACACGTTGTAGCACTTCAATTATTATTTCTTTCCTGACATACATATTCGACCCAAAGATCACGATCCATAACGCGGGGATATATCATTCGGGAATCTTAAAGTTTACTTTCAATTATAAGTATATTTTATAAGATTCAATTAATAACGAAAAAGTAGTTAGATTCAGTTCACAAACATCAAGTGGAGACTTAATATTACAAGTTTGGGTCTTCTTTGTGACGTAACTTGATGTTACGATTGATGTAAGCAATAAAAAAAACGAAGTTGAATTCACGATACTTGGTAAATTTGAAAATATGTATATGAGTGAAAAATCAATTGAGCGCGATTTTTCACGTAACGCTCATCTTTTGACAGAAACTTTCTTTTAACCTCAACAAACTTTACAGGGAGTGCAATGGTGGATAATCGCAAATCATTATTGTTTTGTAGCATCCCAGTGTCCGTCCTGTGGAATCCGCATTGCATTTCAGTTGGTCTTTTCCTTCCCCGTTCCGTTGATTTATGGTTTGATTGTTAACCATGTAAGTAACGAAGCGATAACGCAGCCTCGAGGCGAAGCAGCGGTGTTATATGCTTTATACCTCCTCCTGCACCCAATGCGAGCTTATCCACCTTACTCACGGTGCTCTGGTTTACCTTCCTTAGGTTGGTTTTGGTTTCGTGCTCGCAAATAAAGCACGCACTCCGCGTGTATACCGGGTGTAACATTTTCCCGTAAACTAACGTTTTACCCGCGTTTTTGTAGTTATGCGTTTGTGTTCACAGGGCGGTTTTCCTTCCGATATTGTTACTGTTGTTTGCCGTAACACATAATACCTGGATGCTCTGCAGTGGGTATTTTTACGCAGGTATATTATACCGTAGGTTCGAGTGAGACGAATTTATTTCCGAGCGTGAATATGCGTCGTTTGTCGTATACCTTGTAAGTCGAAATTTTGAAAAATTTCTTTCTAAGGCGGTTGGTGAGTCGGAAATTAATCATCTATATGAGATATTTATTTGCACGTTGAGGATTTATTAAATTTACGTATTCGTATGTCGTACGAGAACTTTCCTAAAAATACTAATGGAAGAAAGTACTAAAATTATAAAATAGAGCCTGTGTAAATGTTGACTTTTTATTTTAAATCACCCTAGTATTTATAAGTATTTAATTCTTGAAGATTACACTGATGTTGAGTAAGTTTAATATTATCAAGAAAAAATTTCCACCGAATTCCTGAAAAGTAGTTTTTCCCACCAACGTAAGCCATCGTGAGGCAAAATCAAACGAATTTACCATATTTTTTAAACCATTTACAAAACGATCGGACAACGAAATGAAAAATCGGTACTTTAGCTCTACTTTACAATTTCATTATTATTTGTTTTTCTTGAAATTCAAATCAACGGTAGGTATTGAATTTCAATTCGCCAGCCTCCACAATTTTATCGTCCAGTGTATCGATGACGTGTATCGAATTTCTACCAATTAAAATGTTTTCATTCCTACAGCAGGGAAAAACTGCTAATCAAGTATGAAATTTCACGCGACCATGTGCAAAATTCTCAATTTTGTCATTCAAATTCAATTCTATAATATGCATTTGTCTATAAAATTTATATTATCTCGTGTAAAGATCGTGGACATTCACCTGGATTAACGTATTTCCATCATGTCCGCCAAGAAAACTTGCAGCAGTTTTGAATCGACGGGGATGATAAAATATCCTTCCACCTTTCCTGCTCATTGAAACTCCGTGTTATATGTATGCATGTACGCGTCGTAATATTTGAAGTAGAAAATGGGGCGCGACTTTTTCAGGCCCACAAATCCACCTTTGAACTGTTTTCTCCGTATGTTTTCGAATCGCCCTGTATAATACAGATTGCGCGTATATTGTTGCACACATTCGTTGCACGCATGACGGCTCTGATTTGACCGGACTGCCGCAAGCTCGCGGCTTGGTACGTGTTTGTTGGTTCTTTGTAGGCGGCTCGGTTATGAACGTATATCGTGGCCTCTGGCAGCAGCTCCCCACGATGCAAGTGCACCGACGGTGTAAACTGTGTGCAGCAGGTAATTAGAGTGTGGGTAGTAATTGCATCGACGGGGACGAGCGATGCTTTTTATTGCGGAAAAACACGCTACGCTATGGAGGGGTGGTAATTTTTATTTCACATTTTTACCGCGCACACTCGCAATTGTCGTGAAATTTTATTTACTCGCGGTGAAACGGTTTCGTTGGTCTTTATGCCTGTCTCTGTCTATCTATCTATCTATTTATCTCTCAAAAACTCGGAAGGAAAATATTCTGACTTTTATTATCCGTCACCGATTAATTATTACAGGCGTTTTTCCTGCTCCAACAAAATTTTTTTTCAAACTGTTACACAGATCCGATCAGAGGCGATCTCTTTCGTTTACGCCTGTGCACCCGCTATTTCTCGACGACTAGACCTTCTCGTCGTCAGACACGTAAAACGGTGCAAACGTATATAATCAGACCCCAGGTTTCTTATCAAACGATACCCCTGCCAAATCCAGACACGTCTTACGTACACCGTTTATCGCCCTCTTATTCGTAATTTATTTTACCTTATTTTTGCTCCTCTCCCGCCAGAGGTTTTCCGAAATTGGTTCAAAGAAGAGGGTTTTTCTTAAGTTCAGATGTTCAACAATTTATTTTCAAATTACACCTTATCTCAACATTCGCAAGTTATTGGCAATGATATTTAAACGATAAGGTGCCATTTTTTAAGAATGAATCGGGTAGATTTAAAATTAAAGTTGGATCTGATCGGTGCTTGGTGAGTTGATTTTTCGTTCTACAATTAACATAACAGTCGAGGAATCAACGCGCGGTGCAAGGACGATGGTGAAAGTTTGTCACGGGGTTGATTGTGGAAGGTAAAGCCTGGCCGGAGAAGGAGGAAGTGGAGGAGCGAAGAGTCTCCGTGAACTGGAGCTGGTGGCTGCAGGGTTTGCGGTGCAGTGAATCATTCTATGAGCATAAATTACCGCGACGTCACAACGCACGGTTAATTAATTAAGCTAAATTGTCCTAAGCATGAGTAACTGCCGGCGCTTGGCGGCCACTCGTGTGGATGTGACTCTCTTGCCGCGAGACGAACGCTTTTCAGGAAGTCTCATTTAAATCTACCCGTTTCTCGACAAAATTACCGTACTTTCATTGTTCGGTTATGCATAATGTACCAGATTCAAACAATTTTCGAGAACCGTATACCTGCTGGCTCATGCTGCCTGGCGAATATTTCCCTACTCGAGTTATCGGTGAAGTACAGATCTTCGGTGAGAACAATACGGGTTTTATTTTATCGATGGATATTTCAACGCTCGACGAGGAGATGAGAGGCGTGTCAATCGCTAGTTGTACTACGATAATTACACCGCGGCCCAAATTTCGCAACGGCGCAAATTCTGCAGGCTTTACTCCAGTAATTTGTTCGCGCGATTTTACACCAATCACTGGTTCGCAATTGTGGAGGTTGGCAAATTAACCTAATAACGACTACTCGTCGTGCATTTGTGATCCGATAAAAAAAAAAAACTGCCGCGTTCTCTCGTCTCATCGTGCGTGGAGGTGTGAAAATGTAATATATTGCAAATCCAAGGACCAAGATCCGCAAGCTTGAGACTTGACTTTCATTTTGAAGTCGAAGGGTTGCGGCGCGTTTCGACACGTGTAACTATCTCCCTGTAATATTCATTGGAAGCTCGTGTCGTCTCTCGGTTCGTGTTGAATACGTTATAATATACGCTGAGGTAAAAGCCGTCAGGTACGATTATACGTTAAGCTTTCCGCCAGCAGGGCGATTCCCTATTAATCGTATATTATGGGGGAAATTTGCGCTCGGGCAAAGCTTCGTTGTCGTGGATCAACCAAAGTGGCGCATTTCTCCCAACGATATACTTTATGATTAACTAATTAGACAGCCGTTATACCCGACGCTGCGTTCTCTCTGTTTCAAACGATTCAAACCGTTCTCCGCGTGTTCTATCCGCTCTCTCTATTCGCAGTTATTATACGCATTGCCTCGAATTAGAGGCTGAAATGTCGCTGACATCAACGTTCGGTAAACTGCCTACCGTATAAATTGGTGATGAAATTGGGTGTATGTATCGAATGAAAAGTATCGTACAATAGCCGTGGAATAGTTGCTCGTTTTTGCTCTTCCAACATCGTAAAATTAGCTCGGTATTAAATTCTATAGGCAAATTTCTCTTACCGAAAGCTTAACTCTGCAAGGCTCTCTTTACCCTCTTTAGATTCGACGCAGAGATTGAAAACTTAATCTTTGATACGGTAAAGTCAAACACTATAACTCCTCTTGGTGCGCGTACGTATACCTATACTTTCAATATCGTTTATAGGAGCTTTCTTGTTAAAGGGATGTTAGAAATAATTTTCAAGTTACGACTTTCGCCCGGAGGATAAACGCGTGATGGACATTATGCAAAATGTCGACGATGCGCCTCGTCGTCCTTTTTCAACACCTGTTAGCATCGCAATCGTTTGCAAACTCCTCGATTAATTTGTTTTTGTTTGAATACACGACTGTCTGTAGCTTTTGCAGTGAACATTTCTTCCTTCTTTTTTCAGCGGGAAGTTGCTTGAAAACATTTTTTGCCGATAAAATTTTAAGGGTGGGGTATAAAATGGAGATTGTTGAAGGTGAAAAACGAAAAAGAAATCTATATGAAACTTTTCGTCTGGAATGCAAATTCTTTAACCTGTAACGAGAAGTTTATTTATTCAATTTTGTGGCGCACGTGACATACAATGCAATATCTCATTAGCGCGTGAGGAAGATGTGACGAATAGGTAGACAAAGAAAATGGACAAAAAGTAAAAAAAAAAAGAAATCGTAAAAGGAAGAATAAAACGAAGCCAAGAACCACGACTCCAACTGCAGCGCAATGCAGCGGTTCCGTTTTTAGAAACATTCTCAACGCGTATACGTGTAAGTGGTGTATTTACGGTCATTTACGGCGTTGCCCTGGCGAGAAGGAGTATAAGGATAGAATGAAAAGGGTAGGAGGAAATGAAAGGAGAAAAAAGTATAAAAAACAGAAACTTTCAAGACCATATTTCAATCAGTGCGGAAACGATTCGAGGATTGCTATGTAAACAGTTTGTCTATGAATAGAGGAATACGCGGATGCTGTTGGTGGGAGGGGAAGGCGAAGGGGGGCAAGGTTTGTTACCGATATAGCCGATCGCCTCGCTGCTCTTACCGCAGTTCTCTTTGATTTAGGTGCGCGGGTTGTCCGACTTTAGCTCTCTTCGCTTTTGATTTCCCGCTTCTTTCACCCCCGTTTCTCTTTATTTTTTTTCTTCCTCTTCCTCTTCCTTTTCCTCTTTCTACCACTTCTTCCAATCAGCACCGCCGTCTTGGCCCATTCACGCCGCCCGTTTTCTTTTTTTTCACCCCTTCACGATCCAAGGGAATCCGGATCTTCCGATCCTCCGAGCTCTCAGAGTCGGTATACGTAACACTTGCATGTAGGTAGAAACGGCACGCGCGGCGCGGCCGTCTAATTTAAACCGATCACAACACGTCTAATTTAAACAGACCCCCTGATGGTATTTTAAGTTAGGCACCTTCACTGGTTCAAGACGTGTTTAACGGACATCTGTTCGATACGTTTATACCTATGCCGGGGCGGGCTTACAATTAGGTATAAGCTGCGACACTCTCACACCAGCGAATCGCACGAGCTATTCAACCTGCGACCCTTTGGAGCCCCGCTAATCGTTACCCCGAGTATTATTCATCGTCCAAAACTGTCCTCCTTATTTTATTAGTTTTTTTTTTTTCACCTTACTTACCCAATTGGAGACTTGCCATGATTTCAGGATATTTACGATTTTATCCGGGATTCAAGTTTCTGATAAGATGATCGCTGATTTTTTTTTTCGGTACCTTCAATCACTAAGAATAACAGCTGTAATATAAGAACTAATAATTAGAATCTTGAAGCTTTCGGATCGGGAATATATATCCATATTATGCAATATATATTGCCGATCTTTGAATTTATATTATATTCAATTATATTTATATTATATAATTTATAATTGGATGTATAGTCACTGTCTTCAATTTCAACTTATGACAGAAATAAATTTTCCATGCTTTTTCCGTCACGTTACGGCTAAATATAGGCAACTATGTATACATATATGTACAACTATACATATCGGTGATATCCGTATACTCTAAAAGTCTAACTGCCACGCGAGGTGTGTACATACGTGTCGAAGCATGTGTACACCTGACAGATGTATAGGTATGTACCTATGTGGCGGCGTAAAAAGTCCGTGTTCTCGGGGAAATTGGTTTTTCGGAATTTTGTGATTATCGGGATGTCGACAAGCGGTGCTCGCGCGCCTGTCGCCGCGTCGCCCTATCGCCAAGGTAATGGATCTGCAGATTCTAACATACTTTTTATTTCTTCTTCTTCTCACCGAATCGTACCGAAAAACGCTTCTCCTTTGCCGCACGCGTTGGATTTATCCGTATTATCGGCTTCCGAGTTGTTACAACGTGTGCAAAAATTCGTAATATCTACGTCAACGTTTTCTCGAACTCGCTGGTTTTTATTTTTCTTTATTTTCGATCTTCATCGATAAATCTCGTAGTTTTCAAATTCAAATCCGTTAAAATACTCGGAGAATAAAAATGACTTTGATTACTCAAGAAAAAATACAATCTGTATAAAAAGAAGCAGGAAAAACAAATCTTTCAACGGTTTTAGTCAATGTTCAGTCGGGAGTGGTTTTAAATCGACTTTTGCGTTAGAGCATTGCATTTTTGTTAGGGAAAATATACTTGTTTTACATGTATATACGATGTGTGAATAACCCGTAAAGCTTCTGAGAGAATAAACAAATGCAGCAGCTAGTGTAAAGTCGTATTATAGTGCATTATCTCGCATCAGTGGCAGGAACTGCTCCCTTGTCGACATCCTGCAACGGTTGCAGGTCACGATGAAAACTGTGATACCACGCGATGCTGGCAGTGCCGTTGCAGTGGGGAAAAAAAAATGAGAAAAAAAGAAAAGAAATTGTGAATAATTATAGAATCACGGGCAATGGATTCAGGAAGCATTAACCGAGGTTATAATGTCATGTGGCATGTGTTTCCCCTGTTAATACGGGACGCGGGACGAGCAGTAGCTGCGTATAATATACGTTTCAGAATCTCCGTTCGACCGTAGAATTTAGTGTCCAACGTTTAAGCCCCTGCAGTTTCTTTGCTCTTATCCGTGCTTCGACCTACGTGTTTCGCGTTTGCAACGAGATATCGAATAAGGAATTAAGGAAAAGAGATTTTTGATCTTGGATGGTGAAAGTTTTCGTTTATCATTTTTCTTTTTTTTTTAAATGTTTTTGGACGCGGGTGCCGACTCTCAAACCATATTACAAAGCAGCTTGCCGTTCGTGAACGCGGTATGGAGGCAGAGTAGTAATATTTCTGCAGGCGGCAGATTACGAAACGGGAGAAAAATTGTGTAAAATCTTTTCCCTGCACCGCCAATTCCACATCGTATTTTAACGATGGGTGTGCACTCGCTATCTAGTTTATATACATATTTTGCCGGTACGCGGCGTCTCACAAGCGTTTGAAAAATTGTGTAAACTTTCGAAGAAACTTTCACACTTGTTAGCGGTATGTACGTATTTACATGAAAGCTCTGCGCGGAAATAAGGAGCAGAAAATAAACGGAAGCGGAGGAAGCGTCACAAAGAGAAAAAAACAAAAAACAAAATACAAAAGAGAAGAAAAAGAAAAAAAGAAAGGAGAAACGTAAAATTAAAAAAATATGCGAATCGCAGGGAATTTCAGCGGAAAAGTAAATTATAACGCGATGCAGGCACGACGGTGGTTTAAGGTGGTGCTGGTTGGTCGTTCGTACAGCGTCGTATGGATGCGTACGTGTAGTAGAGGAACAGTCGATGCATGGCGGGCGGGAATTGTTTGTTTGTAGTTCCCAGTAAAATTAGTTTCGGGTTATACACGTATAGCTGCAGGAATGGGAAAAGGACCGTTGGCGCCAGGGAGAACGAGCCACATGTCGAAGCTATGGTATTTCTCTTATTGCGTTATTTCGAGATGTTTTCTGTCCCGTTTCCTCGCCGCCGCCCGCCGCGGTTTTGCCTCGCCTAGGCATGTATATATTTCTGTGTAGAAGTGTACAAGCAATACGATATCTATGTATGTCGTATACGTGCGTCGGTCGTAACGAAGATTTGTCCCTGTGCAGTTGCGGCACTCTCTGACTCTCTCTCTCTCTCTCTCTCTCTCTCTCTCTCTCTCTCTCTCTCTCTCTCTCTCTCTCTCTCTCTCTCTCTCTCTCTCTTTCCCTCTCTTTGCATTTTACAATCTCCGGCACCCCGCCACAGTCTCCACAGGATATGACGTAGAGCCCGGACTGTCTTTGTACAAACCTGAACTTAGAAGAAGCGTACAGTACACGTATTCTGCAGTATTATTCTACAGGGGCGTTTTGCCATTCCTCCTACATTTATACGAGGAAAGTTCCTCACCGCGAATTACTTTTCCGCGATGGTGAAAATTTTGCAGTGAGCAAAAAACAAAAATTGCAAAAACGAATGAATGAAGAAGATAAAAACGAGAATAAACAATCATAAAAAAATAGAAAAAAAACAATAGTTGGGCGAAATTGTGTACCGGTGTTACGTATTATACGTATGTGTACAATGTATGCGTATTCACGTTATACGTACACAACTACACCGAAACTTATCATTTCTGTTCCGTCGGTCGTTTCGCTACGTGTACGGTATATATTCGTTCCTCTTTTGTTTCACCCGTTGCTCTGTTCACTTCCTCTCTTCCGTTTCTCATCGCGTGCAGCCTCCCCTTTCGGTTCACGCGTTTATTCCTACACATACCTATGGGTACTATTATAGTTTCATTACGGCATGAGGAACCGGGACGTAGTTCATCGCGTCGGGAAGGTAGGGAACAAGGCTTACACCTCTCTTTGTGAGAATTGTCGAGAGAGGAAGAGTGAGAGAGATGGTTGGGGGAATGTCTGCCGCCTGCGTGGGTGAGGATGCGTGGTGTGCGGAAACGTAAACTGACTGACGCGAGATGCCGTCACGGTACAATAGCGACTGATAATAGTACTTTGAAAGTGGTGGGAGGCTGCACACGCTGCTTGAATTTGCACGCGTGGTGTGTACTTTATCAAAGCAAGCGCTGAGCCGATACAGCGATACCGGCGCTGGTTCATCGTCCGGCAAACTTAATCAGCACCTTAGAACACCTGATCATCGTGCAGCCGAGGGTATTTGATTTGTCTACGGCAGAGGAATTTTCTCACCAAATGCAATACGAATCTTATCGTTTATAGGTATCGCAATATCCCGTCGTCGTTGTAAGAAATAACGTTGAGAAATTTTAATAAAATTTTTTTGGCTTAAATTTACCTGCAACGCGTGTCGAAAGTCAGTTTAACTCGCCGCGGATAATCGCAAGTCATTGCACGGAGGAAGAGTTTTAGCTACGCTGAATCAAGGACGAACGAATCAAAGTTTACCTGTAAATTATATGTAGGTATATAGACTGTTGAGATTTGATTTGATTTGAGAGAGAGATAGAGAGAGAGAGATTTCTTTGATGACCTATCTTCCTGCGATGGGCACGCTTGCAGTAACTACGAAAATTTGGCCATTGTGCACAATTTTGCGGCTGGGCTTGATCAGGCGACGTTGTTTTTTAATCTCCCTGACCGGAAGATCCAGACTGCCTGTTCGGTGCGTCGCTGACTTGGCTATATCCAGCCAACACTTTTGTTGGTTTCTTCACCTCTCTGTCTTGTTCTTCCGGCACCTCTCATACGTAACTTAGATGCGGAGACTTTATCTCTGGGCGAAATATGTATCGTGTATAAATATTTTTTTCGTGCGGAGGGGGATCACCTTGTAACATATATGTTTATACTCATCTTCTGGATTACGGATAGCACGTATGCGTTGAAGGGTGTGGTATACTCGCGAGTGTCGTATATGCACGTCTAAGTTATAGACAGAGGCATCGTACGTACAGGGGTGTGTGGATGCGAAGGCATGCGGCCCCCGCGACGGGCAGGTGTAGGTACTATATTTATATGTGGCGTGCTTGAAGGCGTGAACATGTGGAAGATGGCGCTACAAAATACCCGGAATATGGGGTATAAAGCGTGGGGAAATTCTTACGAGTTACATGCGCTTGATGCCTGTTTGTTGTTTTCTTTCTGCCATTCCTCCGCCTCGAGTTTTGTCGCCTTTTCTTCTTAACTTATTTCTTTTTGCTCTTTTCGTTTTTCGTCGCCGTCTTCTTCTTCTTCTTCTTCTTCTTCTTCTTCTTCTTCTTCTTCTTCTTCTTCTTCTTCTTCTTCATTCTGTGATATTTTTCTTATTTTTATCACGCGGAGCTCTCGATTTACTCCCAGTGTCGATTGTACCTCTTGAATTATCCAAGAACGAAACAGTTACTCTGGAAAACGCTGCTCGAATTTCAACCGCACGTGTAATACATTTTTATCGATATTATGCTGCAGTTTGAACGCCCCGTTGTCCACATTCAACTTGTTTAACTTTGCAACTTCATAGCTCCGGATGACGTTACTCCTTCAGGACATCATTATATGTTACAGGTAGAAAATTTTACCAAGGATATCGAATGGCTGCAGGATGCAGCGACACACGATGGTATCGAAAATTTTCATACCGATTCTTGTTTTCCCCTCTTTTGTACGTCGCGCAACAAACATCTTCGCCGCAGCTTTCGTTTTTACTCGCAAATCTTTTCCCTGTTATAAATCATATAGGCTCAGTTTTCATACCAAGTAATCCGGACAGGGGATGTGAGGTACGCGTAAAACGATCTTCGTCACGCCCAATTGAATTTCGTAAGCCGACCGAAAAGTTGGCAAGAACAAGGACCAATGCAGGTTGGCACACGCGGAAATCGTTTCCTCCCCTGACATCTCCCACCCTTCGGGATCTCGCGTCCTGTGCTCGAGGCGCGTACTCGAAACTCTAACTCCAAACTCCAAGGGATCACCGCGTAGTCTCCCTTATCCCTCTGCACCACTCGCACTTTGAATACAAACGACTGCATGGCGGTGGAATAAAACTCTGCAAAGTGCAGCACGCTCTGCGCCTCGAAACAATCGGGTTTCGTCCGGCGTTATAATGGCCGAGTAGAGATACACAAGGATGACCGCGTAATAACCTACTGCGAGACAAACGGCTGCCGGAGCTATCGTGACGGGACGAGAGCGTGAGCGACTATAAAACGTAGCCTTTTTCACCGTATCGTAAAACTGATCTTGGTTTTTTTTTTTAAATTTTTTTTCTTCCCATCATTCACACTGCGGTTGGTTTTTACCGTCGAAGCAGCGCGAACGAAAAGCCACGAAAGTGTCGACTCCCTGACTCCTCGCAATACGGACCTGCATCTGTAATAAATTATGTTTTATTTCGCGTTGATTTTAGGATGGCTCGAAGTTGTACGAAGATTGCAGGTTCGGTTTGATTACAAGATCTTTCTCACAGATATTTCTCTGTCTTTGATGCTGTTGTGTAAACTTTGAACCGCGTGCGATCCGTCTCGCAACTAGCTAGACGTACAGTTGTATAGACAATATACATGTATAGGTATGAAAGAAAGAGTTCATCCCAATTTTGACTCCCTTATTCCCGTTCCCTGCTTTTTACCTTTCTCCTCCTCCCTTCTCTCGTCGACCTTGTTTTCATTTCACCTTTCCAAGATTGCTTCGAGTTTTACTTCCTTTGCAAACCTTTTGGAAATATAACGAGCCATGTTCCTTTTTTCCGGAGACGCGGAGGAGAAAAAGGAAAAAAGAAAAATAGAACGAGGGAAAATAAAAAAAAGAGAAGCAGGAGGGAAAATTATTTATAAAAATTCGAAATAACAACGGTCTTCGTAACGCGATCTTTAGCCGCAAGTGGTTTATATTATCTAAAAGCATAATTAGTAGAATTTGTAGACTGTGAGTTGTATGCGTGTGCATCGATGCTACAGCTTGCAGTGACAATCGCGCGTAAAGTGTGAGGCAAAAAGCGTGATACAGACTGTATATTTGCGGAGAGGCGGTTGCGGCGCCGGTTTAATTTTGTGTTAATACCGAGATTGTCGTTTGTACAACGCGCGCGTTTTGCGTTCCACTTGCCTATTCATTCCACGGTGAAGAGTTTTTATTCCACTCCCCTTTCCCTCATTGCGGTTTGTATTTCTTTTTCTTCTCGTTTTTCATTTTTTTTTTTTTTTTTTTTTTGCTAATTAATCTGGAGCTATCAGGACTTTGCTACAGTGGCGCGCGATGAGGGGGGAGGAATCAGGTCGATGGAAAATGGGGGAAAACAACAGCGATGCGGAGGGGAGTTGTCATTTGTATAACGTCATCGAGTCGGCGTGTATACGGGTTTTATCTTTTCGGGTTAAGGGATCGAGCACCGATGAAACTACCGCAGGTTGACCAAAAATGAAGAGGACATTACCGCCTAAGAGCTTTCAGGCGGATTTTTCGGTTTTGAATCCAAAAGTTTCTGCATCGATTCTTCGAAATTTTCAGGAGTTTGATTGATTTATTAGTATGATGCCTTGGACAAATGAAATTTTATTCGATATATGTGTCTGTTAATTACAAAGCGGAGAACTTACACTGGCTATTATTATTTTAGGTCCCGTTTATCCTCGAGGCACGACATCCGATAGCTTCAGAGGAAGAAATTTCACAAGCTTATCAGACGTCGGTGAACATGGTGATAATGATTTGCCAGTGTTTGAACCCACGGCTGCGGCCGTCAGCGCGTTGGAAGGACAAACCGTTTATCTGCCCTGTCGAGTTAGAAATCTCGGCGACAAAGTGGTGAGCGCATTTTGTTGTTTTTTTTTTTTTTTAAATATTTTTCCCCCCTTTTTTCCTTCAATCATATTTTATACCTACCTACTTTGTTTGCCATTTCGCATTGTTACGATCGAATTTTAGCCAGACGATGTATGGCGAAAGAAGAGAAAATTGCGACATTGTTGACGATGAGATTCGATTACAATTTGCATTTGCTGGGTGAAAATTGAATCGTATTATAGCTACCGGGTGTCGGTAACTCTGAACGACTTACGTAAGCGTGCGTTTGCCGTTACGCAAAGCAACGTTGTTGCGGATCCCATGCAAGAATGGACGTAACGCGTGGTAATTTGGGTACATCTGTGATTTGAGCGACAATTCCATTTCATTAGAAATTCAATTAAATATCCTTTCTCCTCTGTACCGTGTTATTTATACGGCGTGTGGCGCGCGTGTAGCTATATGGCAGTTCTTGCCGTATTTTTTTCTTATCACATTTTTTCCCCACTGCATTATGCAACCACTCGCGATTCGCCTTACATTATTTCACATCACACCTTGCGTCTTTTGTCTTGAACTATTTTCTTTCTTTTTCATTATTTTCGCACCGCGACTATTCGAAGCTAGTTTTGCTGTGCGTGATGTCAGATACAGCGGTGTAACAAGCTGAAAAAAATGAGAGGGACATGGAAAGAGCGGAGAGAGAAAGAGAGAGTGAGAGAGAGAGAGAAAGTGGATAGAAAATGCTGAGACGACGACGCCGAGAACAACACTAGAATAACGCGAATTATATTATATATTTTCAAGTTAAATTTCTGTACCGAGGAAAAACTTTTCGTAAACGCGCAATCTTACCCATCCCTGCTTATACTTAGGGTAAACTTTTTGAAGAGAGGCCAAAGCATAATATGCAGGGCTGAGAAAAGTGTCAGAAAGTTTGTCGGGTCTTTATTAAATATAATTCACCCCATTGGAAGGAGAAGTAAAATGCTGGAAATTCGAACCGTAGGTTTGAAGTTGAATTGAATAATTTAAGAATGAAGGACAAACGAAGATTAAGTTGGTTATGTCTGGTTTGAATATATGTGTTAGAAAATTAGGAGAACGTACAAAAAAAATTTAGAACATTGTAATGCAATTATTCGTGCGTAATATATGCAGAGACGGTGAAAGGAGATTTTTTGCCAATCTATGAAAAAAAAGGGTGTAAGTCGAGTCACTCCCCTTTCTTATTCCGCATCCCTTAAATCGTCGGTCAGGTGTGAAATGCAATACAAAAAAAAAAAAAGAAAGCATATACGAGTGTCTCAATTTTCACTCTATTTTTCATGTACAGCTTTACACGTGCACAGTAGGTGCTTACAAGTTTGAAGGAATGCTTAAAAAAGAAAGGAAAAAATGTTGAATTTTCATTCGAAACTTCGATAAACGAGTAAAATGTTCCCCTCGTATAATAATATGCGTGTGCGTAGGGATTTAATAAAATTGAACTATTTTTATCTTCCGTACACCTGCCTGCTCTCCGCGTTTTCTCTCCGTCGCCCTTTTCACCCTTCCCGAGAATTGCAAAACATTCCGGTTGACGTGAAGAGTGAGGGATTGAAAAAACGTCGGCCTTCCCATTCCCGCAGCACGCGCCGCTCTCCGCCCCGCCATTCCTGAAGCACAGTTGGCCGTGCTTTGATCAGTTTTTAATCAAAGGTGCGAATTTGAGAACACCGAGTGGTTGTTGCGGAGGGTTCTTCACCGCTTGCGTCGCGTTTGCGACTGGGAATCATCGTTGCGGAACGATGCATCGACTGATGAAGAAGAAAAAAAGAAACAATTTCAAAAACATCGATATCTCGTTCTTGTTACAAGTCTCGTCCGTTGCGATGCGATTCTTGTATGCCATCCACCGCCGCGTGTCTTTATTTATCTATAAAAATTGATTGTTGTAAAGAATACCTGCATATTGTATAGTTTGTAACAAGAAATGAAAGGTGTGAGTCGTGGTTGTCGTTGCTTTCTTCTTTTATTCCGGAGAGAGTTGCTTTTATGAAAAGAAGAACGAAGATCCGTCCCGAAGAGAATCTTGGATCGGATTTGACGTGTCTTTCTAAAATTGAACATTTAATCTCTCTTGAATTTTCTGTTAATCGTAGTTCAGACTCTTCTTGTTAAATAAAAGATACAAAAAAAAGTACAAAGTTTGCAAATGACGATCGGCCGTTATCCGACATGTGAATAAAAAACAAAATAAAAATTTTTTTTTCACGCCAAATTTACGATCTGCATGCACGTGGCGAAAGCTTCGAAGCTTGCGAGGGCTGGTGTATCTCGCTGTTGAATATCATGTACCTACGTACGTGCCTCTATGCATAGGTATGTAGGTATAACGTAGATACAGGGCATTCCGATCATGTATAATTCATTCGTTGGTTATATATGAAACGTATCACCGTCGGGTATGCCTACGGTACAGAACGTCGGAGAGGAGAAAAATGCAGGCACTTATTACATCATCCTCGGAAGATCCCGAGGGTATATCGACGCCGACGCGGGGGGTGAACGAGCTTGCCGAGGGTCTGCACTTTTCTCGGCAAGGGGGGGAATAGACAACGATTCAACACTTTATCTGTCGCGGTGACTCACGACTCATTGAGTATGACTTGTTTGACCGCGAAATTACCCAATCGAATTACCTAAGGGCCATATAATTTACTAGTTAACGTCTCAAATAGCGAAAAGCAAGCAATTCTCGCGATGCATCGATAGTGTGGATAAATTGTTTAATTGTTTTGAAACCGGTTGTTGTTTATATCCTCGAGTCTAATCGTGCTTTGTGCTTCGGCTTACCCCTTTTTGATTTTGTTCACTTTGCATGGAGGTTGTTTATTCATTCGGATGTAACAGAATTTTGTCGATAATTCTCCACTTATTGTACGCTTGGAATGAAACGATTTTTTTTTCCACTTTGCGAATGCTTTGTGTACGATAACTTACAGCATTATTTTCTATGCGATACGCGTTTGCATAATTTTACTAAATATAAGTACACCTACTCAGCTTTTAGACGGTGTGAATTATTTCATTGGAAAAAAAGAAACAGTGCTTAACTACAGACGTATTATTTGGTTATCTTTCTGCGGGATTTCGTTCGAAAATAATTGCTCTTCGTTTTACCAAGGTGCTTACGTGTACGTAATATAGGTATACCTGAGTATGTACGTTGTACATATTAGATACATATACATTAACGCACACAAATTCTCGAGCACGAGATATCCAGAATTAAGCCAGTCTTCTCTCCTCCTGAGATAAGCCGGGTATAGTCGTGGCTCTCATAGTGACGCTATGGCTTCTCGCTAATTGATATCTCGAGGCGTTTAACGCTGTGATTGCCCTTATTAATATCAAGCGTCTCGTCCTCGCCGCTCTGATCACACAACGTTTTTCCACAAATTTCAAGCATAGCTGGGTATTCGAAGGTTCGACAAAAAATTATATATATACATGTATATATATTTATGAATATAAATTGAAAAAAAGAAAAATCAGCAAAAAAATATCAAGTCGTATCTCTTTGTGTAGTACGCTGGTGGACGCTTACTTTTTTTTCAATATTTCTGCAAATCCGAATGGGGCTAGACACATTTGACCGAGTCATCTGTCAAGTGTATAAAAAAGCTTGGGAATATACCCTCGGTGATATGTTGGTAGGAGGCTGGACTTTTGTAAGCCGTTGAAAAAAATCCCTTATCTTCGTTGTCCGGTTTCGGGGTGTTGGTTCAATGGAAAGTGAAAACGAGACCATCGCTATACGCGTCGTTGAAAATCGGTGAATGAATTTTCATCGAGGTGTAAGCGGATATTTTTAATATGTAACAATGTATTTTATGCTTGTAGATTATTTTGTTTTTTTTTTGTGCATGTCTACATGCCATTTCTTAACAACGCGCGTGAATTTCGCGATACTACGAATCGCATTGTGTAACGGTGATTTGGAAACAACTTCTCCGAAATTCATGCTCGGTTGTTGGATTTGTTGATTACACAGTATCGTGTACCTAATGAGCAATCCGATATAACCGTGGAAGCTGGATGTGATCTTATTACTAATCGAAAGCTTGTACGCATAACGCAGTTAGCCAATTCCGAGGAAATGTTTTTCTGCATTATCTTCAGCGCTTCTTTCCTCACGATAATCACAAAACTCGTCCAAGGAATTGTTGCGGAAAAAAGTACGTTAAGGAGTAGATTAAAAATGTATGGAAATAAGAATCAAGGCGAGGATGAAAAGCTTTCTTATCTTCAAACGTCACACTCACCGATTACAAGAGAGAGAGAGCGAGACAAGGGAAAAAATTAAATTAAACACAAATAAAAATTGTTTGCGAACTTTAATTTCGCTCAGGTACGTGGAAACAGCAGTTTTAGTTTCTGCGACGCAATTTATCGATGATGTAAAAAAATGTTTGCAAAATTGAACTTTTAGTCTTTGAGTGAAACAAAAGTTTGGCTAAATTGATATTTAAATAGAATGAAATTCGTCGTCATTTATTTATTTATTTTTTTGTTTTGTTTTGTTTTCTAGCTTTGTAATATCGTTATGTAAATATTATCTCTCTTTGCGATCGCTTTGAGAATGGATCAATTTGAAGAATCGCGCGGAGAGCGCCCGCTTCAATCTTTCCTGACCACTCGACGGAGTACGTATCACACATGACATAGGTACGAAACAATGACTATTAGGTATATATTGAAGGTATGTAGTCTTACATGCTCGAATAGATCCATATATACACAGGCCAATTCGCACGGCATCCACAGCTATCAGAGGACTGCACCGGAAGTTTAGATAAGAGCGAAACTTTCTGCGAAGACGTATCTCACCGCAGGGTACGACATACGGTGACATGCCTAAACACATGTCCATGGGTATGTATCGCACAAGTATACATCGTATATGTCGAATCGGCTATCCGTGCACCTGGTATACATACAATTTTACCCATTGACGTAAACCGGGGTTGCAACTGAGAACGATATCGAACGAAAGATCTGAAAGGTTAGAAATAATCTGATGAAAAACCTTTCATTCCGTGAAACGTTGCGAGGTAGTAGCCGCAACGGTACGCCTTTCAAGAGCTTATCGAGGCTTTTCGAATCTTTTTTCCCTTCACCCGTTCTCTTGTTTCTTTTTTCTATTTTTTGCCCGCTTTCTTCTCTCAAGTGTTGAAGTGTATTGTAGGTATATTATACTCGCTGCGCCCCTCGATCCGTACGTATCTTCTCGGGTCAGCATGGTGATTTTCCGCTGTTTGGTTTCAAATATTTGACAGAATTTTGACGAGAATTAAAAACCTTGTCTTTCTTGTTTCGCCGAGGCGTTGCGGTAAAACTTTAAGGCGATAACCATGCATGGGTTCGAAAAATGTACGTGGGATATACGATTTGAAATGTGGATTTATCGAGACGCGGTGTTCTTGCAGTTTTTTGTTGCTTTTTTATCGCTTCTTCTTTTTTTTTTTTTTTTTTTTCAACCCCTCGCTCTGTTTCTCTCCCGAGCCAGTGACGTGTGCACGACGAAAGTTGTGTAATTTTCGGATTTCTATACGTGATTTATGAACAAACCGATGCTGATTTCACCGAGGGGATTCCATTTGTCGATACCAGCTTCGTGTAAACAACTTGTAACACGTTCCAAGAGCCGGCCCAACCACACTGTCATCGGTTCAGCCTCGTGATACTTTTTACCTGCGTGGTTTCCGCGTGTGTTTGAACCAACTATTCGCCATGATTTCTATTTCATTTTTCCGCAACGGTATAATATTCACCTGTTACACGTTATCCGATTCATCGTAAAACGAAATATATGACGCGGCTGCTCACCGAGGAGCCGAACTAGCTGTTATGAAAAGTGGGAGAGGTTCGTGCTTCCACGTGTGAAACGATTTATTTCCAACAAATATTACCAGGGGAATAAAAAGAAAGTTCCTTTCGCGGTTGGGAAATTCTCGATGACGCGAGAAAATTCGGATCCGCGAATAACAAAGGTGAGGCGCTGGATCGCGTTTAACGTCTTTGAAAAAATTGCTGCATGCATCGAGAGTGCGCGAGATACGTTCATAAATAATACATGTACATGCATATGCATGTGTTGCGTGCCGCAGGAGCACTTCTGACCGGCTACTACATCCGTGATGATACAGCTCGAATGCATGGCGCGGAGGGTTGAGGAGGGTTAAAGCTGACGTTTTACCATGGTGGAGAATCAGGAGTCGGAGGGTTTCCTTCCTTCGGGATGCGCCGCTGGGCCGTGTAAATACCAAAAATTTACACGCCGTTTTACCACTGACCCTGGCGTATTACCATTGGCCATTGTCTCGCGAAAAATCGCTTAAATCCACCCGCGGCGTGCTCGCGAACTCATTTCTGGCCGAACCGCGAGGTTGTAAGCTCGAAATCGTCCTCGTAAAAATGTGTACGGAACGTTGTGGCGAAAACAATGGGAAACCTGGTCAGGGAGAGGTGGAGAGGTTGGGTTTGCCCTGCAACCTGCACGTTTACCTGCACGGAGGGCTAGGCGAGGAGAGGAGAGGAGAGGAGAGGAGAGGAGAGGAAATTTCTCTGCCCTTGCCACAGGCTGCGGCAAAGCTTCCCAATAAATATCGCCCGGCTTGTTATTAGCGTTTTAATTCAGCGCTTCGCGGTAACTTAATCCCGGGGAATCGGAAAAACGTCACAGAACCGCGCGAAACGGGAAATTCAAACCATAAATAATAAAATAATACCGCGTCATCGTTTGTAACTCTGTCTCGTAGATTTCCGCCCTGGTAGTGTATACATATTATACGTGTATATAATAGTGAGAATTGCAGACGTGTGCGTTTGTATGCCTGCGAATATATATCGGATATATGTATCCTCTCGATATTCCCTCAACACTGGAAGGCAAAGTGCTCGTGTCCGTATTGTCGAGGGAACGTTTCTCTTTAATTATTTTTTATTTATGCAAATCTCGGTGCCGACTTTGTTACTGTATTTTTATTTCCATCTCTGTAAAAAAGTGTACGCAGATAAATAAATCGTCCCTTAGCCGATTTGCGTCACCGGAAGTAGGTTTATCTTTCAACCGTGCGCATAATTCAAATTTGATTTTGCATCTGTGCGTATTTTCGGTTAGTGAAATGAAAAAGTTTCGCGTGTAATTCACGATGTAAAATCGAGGAAATAAAGCGGAAATGTCGAAGAAAATAAGACCTGAAACTCTTGAGCCGATCAGCCGAAGGATTGTAGCTAGTTAAATGACCATCGGTACGAGATGTTTATTCAAAATCGGCAAGGGTGCCATCCGGTTGATTCGATGGCCTCTTTTCTAGACGCCAAACAAGAGGGGGGAAAATAAAAGAGAAGGATATTAGATCGACGGCGGAAGAGGAAGAGCGAGAGAGAGAGAGAGAGAGAGAAACCGAGGACCTGATAAAATCTTGCGACAGTTCAATCGCTCGCAATATCGACTGAAAAGCACGTTTCTAGATTGGATGGGAAACTACTGTCGTTTATTCATAAAATGTGACTTATGAACGTTCTTTGTAATTAAAATTTCAACATCTCCTCCCGTCATCCAACTTCTCCACAACCGTGTAGCTGCAGAGCTACTCGCCATCTGTATATTTTACCGTATATTTTTCGTTGCACTGCGTTTTGTTTTGAAAAATTTTCTTTTCAAATCTTATGATTAATCATAATCACGGTGTCAATTTCGACGTGGACGAATATGATTTACGCTTTAAATCAAATGTTTGCGGTTTTCTTTTTCATCTTCTTTTTAATTCTTCGCTTGTGAAATTTGCGAAGTTTTAGCGTCAACAGTTGGCATGAATTCCTGACATTTTTTTCGATCGGAAAGTAAGAAGACAGTGAAAGAAATGTACAAAATCGTTACCCTTCCTTCTCTATCTGTTAGCCAAAAGAATTTTATTTCTGTTTTTCCAGTTTGTAGGCAGCTTGTTCCGTTTTAATTCGTTCGATCATCTCATCGCTTATTTTTAGCCCCCTGTGTATACATACCTGTACCTACGTACACGTACGTTGGTATAAAACGCACGCGATATCGGCTTTTCACTGCACATATTGGATGGAAAACTATCGACACGTGTCATTCACGCGACTACATCATCTCGCCACAGTTAAAGCGAATTTCTTTCGCCTCTTTTATATTTCATTGTTTTTTTTTCTTCGTTTTTTGTATCAATCAACCGCCGTGCTGTGCCGAATCGACGTATAGAATTTATGTGCGATACATTTTTACTTGTCATACAGCCGGCGTAGAGTTCGTGATGCGATATAGCTTATAGATCCCTCAATTAAATTGATCATTTTTTACTCGATTTTTGTCCCGTCGATAACCGCTCTTCGTCCTCGTTTTTTATAAAACTAAAAAAATAAATGCCTTGTAATTGCGTCGGAATTGACCTTTGTTTTTTGTTGTTGTTGTTTTTTCTTTACTCCGAGTGCGTATTTTGATAATCGGGAAGATAATTGTTTGTGAAATCTTTACCGCAGTTTTAAAATCGAATCGAATTTTCTTTTTCTTTTCCTTTTTTTTTTTTTTTCTTTCTTCAAACAAGTTTCAGGTTCGGAACAGATTGCCGATGCGGGCTTATTGAAGTAGTTAAAGAGTTCGCCTGATAATCTTCTTAACAAGCGCTTCCTCCTCTTCCTCGTTTCCCTCAGTTTCGGTCCCTCTGCCGTCTTCCCAAGCGTACCCCTCCCCCTCCCCCTCCCCCACCGCCGTATAACCATCTTCGAGCTCCTTGTCCGTCGAGGGGCCTTCTTCAATAAATCACGCTCCAAGCTCGTGTAAACACCGGCCGACTTAATAAATCTAATTATCTTCAGCCTCAAGCTTCGTGGAGGAAAAATAATTTACGGGGAAAAATATTGGTTCCAATATTGGTAAAAGTAAGCGGTGTGTATGCGACCACTTCATTAAACAGATTTTACGAGCGAGACCCCAACTTCCATTCTCCACTCTTCCCATCTCATCTCGTCTCATCTCATATCTTCCCTTCTATACCCTTCCCTTCCATCGGTGTCTTTTACACGGGTGCAGGGGACTCGCCAGGCTTGAAAACAAGTTGTGAAACAAATTGTGGCCAATTTGCCGGTACATAACCTGCACGGGTTCACAATTATCGGACAAAAATATTCCAAGTTTGTCGAAAAGGCCGCAGTCTGCGGTATTTTCACATTTCATACGCAGAGGATCGTCGCTGAATATCATTCGGAGATCGCGTTAATTATCGTTAATAAATTACTTGGCACCTTATTCTACTCGCAACGCGTTATGCCGGAAAATACTCGAAGATGGACAAATGATAATTGTTGCCTGTTTTTGTCCTTTCCTTCGTTACGAAGTACAGTTTTGTTTCCGCGAAATAACGCGCGAGTTTTTCGTACACGCGAATTCAGGATACGAGGGCACGTTTCGAGTGACGCCGATATATATATATATATATATACACACAAAAGGGGGATAGACGGGGAATTTACGCACTTGGAAAATGGTTCTCGTTTCGCACTGAATGAGCGTGGAAAGAGAATGAGGCGGGGTGCGATCGCGTGCCGCCTTCACCCCCGTTCTGCTCGTTAGTATTGATTGATGGCGTATCCCTGGCACGTAACGTCGAGCGGAATTAAACGCGTCAAGAGCTCGCTTAACCGTCAAAAATGTGATCGGAGAACTTCCGGCGTCTATTTGCAGTGCCGTGAACGAGCGGGAGGTGACGCGAAAAAAAAAAAACGAAGTATGAGGATCCGGACGAAGTATAACAAGAACCATGGTGCGACACAATTTTTTTCCTCGAATATCCATAACAAGTATGGCGTAGGTATGCGAAGCTTTCAGGGAACGGAGGGAAAATTCTTTAGCGTTTTTACGCGACACGAACGCCGGTACACAAAGCGACTGCAAGGTTTGCGAGAGAAAAGGAAAGACCGGGGGGGAGGGAGGGGGGGGGGGGGGAGTGATCAACGGGAAGAAGCATGAATTTGAAGATGAACGAAGAGAAAGACGCCGGGGGGTGAAGGGGTATCAAGTCAGGCCGTTACACAAGCGGAACTCCGGCTCGCAAACAAGTCAGCTCCGAGTGAGTTCTTTGGCACGTTAATTTTCAGAGTTGCATTTCTAATAAAAGTGGGCAATCGGAAAGTTTTCGAGCGCTGAGGGAAAATAATGTCGTAAAAGGAACGGGGACGAGTTTTGATGTTGGAATACGGCGACGGCGTCGACGACGAAGTCCGGATGCTAGCGGCTAAATCGGTTCAACACAGACTCTACAGCCTTTACGCTCGGCCTAAAATCGCCCCGCGGTTATTATTCCTGAATCAAGGGGGGGGGGGGAATTTGCTAGTTTCGAAAGGCCGGCAGTGTTATAAAGAGGGATAGTCGAGAAGCAGAGAATTCGATGAAATCTCTCATTTCGTTCTTTTCGACCGCGTCGCCGCGCGTCTTATTCTCTCGCTCAATGTAACGTATAAGTGATTCATTGAGCTAAACTTGCTTTTCGCGATTCAATCGCAGAACCGATCAACGAGCTTCGTTTGTTTTTGATTTATTAACCCGGAGAGTCCGAGATGCTTTCGTGCTGCTTCCGAATAAAGCGCATCCGGATTAATCAATCGGTCGAACTGAAAGAAACTCGAGTTCATTTTCTCCGTTGATTCGTCGCTGCTGCTGTGCTCGCTAAGCTAGCTTCTTACCAGTTTCAAGGTAAAATTTGTTGTCTTCGTATAGAATGATTTTTTCAGAGAATATTCCGTTGTTTCAGAGGTCCCGTAATAATGTCCTGCAATTACATATTGTGTATATTCGATGGGGAGTTCCTCGGATCAGTTTGATAGATTATATAGGATGTAACAATAAAAACCTTCAGCGACGCGATTCTGAAATAAATTCAATGTTCATTGGTGTGAAAAGCTTGCTTGCAATTTATTTCACAAAAGGAAAAAGGTTTGAAGACAAAACAAAAAATTCAGAGAAAGCTCTGATTCGACGAATTTTTTTTTAGAGTCCATCTCGAGAAGAATAACTTTATCTTTTCACAGATCTGATCATTTTTTGTTGTTGTTCAATTTTCCGAAACCCTTATTATCGGCGTGATTCGCCATTGTTTGCGTATTTCATAGCGTTTAAACCCGCTTCTTTGGTCATTCCGAAGAATATACCATACTATTATTGCACATAAAACGGAGGCAATAATCGGTTATTGCGGATCACCTTAGGCAGGGCACTGTATGTGCATGTACATATAATATAGGTATACACATATACATATATACGTACACATATACACGCAGCATCCATATATTTACTTGAGGGAGTACTTGAGGCCGATTTAAATGCTCTTGAGGTCGAGGGTTAGCGAACCCCTTTTGAGGGTAGTAAATACAACTGTTCGGAAATCCCTAGTTTAGCGGGAAACGTTCGCCCCTCCAGCGTGTCAATAGTTGCGAGTTATTCGCGATCGCCGGAGGCTTCGATGCCTGCACGCCAACTCGCACACATTCGCCCTCGCGACTTTGCCCACGACTTTACCCACGCCACCCACCACATCCGACAGAAATGAACTTCTACAAACGCGTCGCGACGCCTCGCCTCGCCTCGTTCCCTCGGGAATCGACGGCTGAAGCTCGTCCTCCACGGACACCGGCCACCTGGAACACTGGTTTCACTTTGGAACACGTGATGTTTCGAAACAGCGGGTCTAGCTTTGCACACTAGACCTTCAATGTTTTTTTTTTTGCACATGGAGTAAACCCACCCAGCTGTTGTAAATAATAAATAATCCATGACTCGAGGGATTATATTGCGATTAGCGGAACGATAATTATATGATAGTGGATTCGTGAATTCGGGGAGTGGATGAAAAAAGGAAATTGAAAAATCGCATACAGCCTGTAGTCGGTGTTAGAGCGCGATTTTCATCCCCTTGCGATTGTTCTCTCCCCGAACGTTCTCTGCGGTTTTTTTGTTTTCTTTTTCGTTTCATTTTTTATCAATATTTTTTTGTTTTTTTTGCTACGCGTTGTTCGAATCAGCGAGAGGTACTGAATTTATTTATTGAAAAAGCATAAAATGTGATGCGAATCCGCGAGGCTTGCAGGTATAGTGGAGCGTGTGTAGTGAGGGGTGGAATAACTATTTTGCAATTTCAATATCTGTCGGGAGAAAATCCTGTGTGTGCGGGAGCTATTGAATCGATCCTCGTTCTGCAGGATTGCTTATTGCGGAACGAGGAGGAACGCCTCTTGGACACGTTCGCCGAATGAGAACCGCTGGCTGGTATGGGTCACCTAGGACGATATCCCGGTCAAGGAACGATCCTCTTCGCGAGGCAAGTCTGAATTTAGACGACTTATTTTACCTCGATCCTTCCGCCTATTCACCCAGCCCCGTTTCATTCTTCCGATCTCACGTATACGCCTGTATTATCCGCATGCGTTTAACTTTGCCCCTCGATCCAGGTGCGAAGATTCAGGCGCGTGGGATTTGCCGAGGAGTTTCACTGAATTTCATTCACATTTTTATTATCGTATTTTATTGTTCTCTTACTCGTTCTTGATCCCTTCGATGCAGTTAAATTGTGATTCGAGGCATCCGCGCCACGGCGCTTATGTCCCATTGATTGAAACAAGCTCAAAGTTTATCGAGCTTTTTTTTAAACACCACCCTTTCAAGTTCCCGCGTGCATGCGATTACGCCACAGTTTATCTTGTATATTTTTTTTTTTTCATTTAACTCGTTGAGTTTTAAAGAGCGGATATCCCGCAGATTAAAGTACATGTGTTAGTTGATTCGCGTGAGTTTGGCTACAATTCAAGCTGCGCGTTTTCGAGTGCGTCGCGAATGCGGAGAGGGAAGGAAAAAATAAAGAGAGAAAGGTTGCAATTCCTGACGAAGAGTACTACTAGCCCAATGTTTTTTCCAATTTTAATTAAAGGAGTCAGCGAGGGGCGGGCACGAATTCAAGGGACGCGTGGCTTTGGCCGGACGACCGATGCAGGCAGGAGAATCTCCCCGGGTTTCGGCTAATCCAATATTTTTACCGATTTTAATTTAAAATCCTGCGAGTGCAGAGCGAGAGCAGGCTTATAGTATTTTAGTCAAGATTCAGCGTTCGATCCCGAATGGCGCATGATTCGGCGTAACGAGTGATACAAAAAGATAGTTGGACCCGATTACCGAGCCCCAGATATTTACCTCTCTCGCTCTCACTTTTACTCTCTCTCTTTCTCTCTCTCTCTCCCTCTGTCTCTATCTTTCTGCCCTCGACCAGCTGAATTCGCGTCGGGGTAAGTCCATAAAAAACACTATCAAATCCCTAATCAAGAAGTTTTGAGAGAGGAGAAACTTGGCGAGAATGGGAAATTGGAAGGAGGTCTAGACGGAAGTCGTGCGAACAGAGAACTTGAGCCACCGCTACACGTGGAAAGGACACCCCTGATCTAAACATCCCCCCCCCCCCCCTCCCCCTCTCACGGTGCCAAAATTGCTTGGCGAATACGGCTGGGGGGAAGGCTGTTCGGCTTTGTTTAGACAAATAGGTACATAATGTATGCGAAATTTGTATACGTATATGTATACTGTAAAGCGAGGGTGTGTATATATCAGTTTGAAGCACGACTACATTAGCCCTGGAACAATTAATTTCCTGCTCCACCACGCTTGTATATCTCGCCTGAAAGCAAACTAGGACATAATACGTTTCGAGGTATGTTCCCCTTTAAGATCTCGGAATTGCCGCTGGTGCGTTTATGCGTGTATCTACGCTTCGAGGCGACGAGCGTCCCTCAAAGTTCGTGATACATACACACATACGTGTATGGGGTACGTAATGTCCGTCAAAAGTTAAAAACTAGGCGCCCGGTTGAGCGGATCATTTTTTGACGGTTTGCAGCAGGTATTGAAGTTTGAAAGTGGTGGTTAAGAAGCAAAACGACGCGACGTTTGTGAAATAGCTTTGAGCGTGCGGCGTTAGTTGGTTCGCCGTTTGTTTGATAAAATATCATTATTCTGGTATACTAATTCGGTTAGGACTCCGTCATTCGTGGTTATCCAATAATTGACTGGATGATAAATTACCCAGTCCGGGTAACAGGGCCGCGCGGCGTGAACGCGAGCGAGAAAGTGAGCGAGCGAGTCTCTCTCGCTACGGGGTGCCACTTGCGCTCTTGTTGTGTTATTTTTCATCCCTTGTCATGCTAGCCCGAATTCTACCACCTCCTCCTACTCGTACTCCTTCTTCGTCCTCTCTCCACCGTTGCTCCTGCATAATTCAAGGCAGATTTGACAACGGTTACTTTTGTATCAAAACTCGCGTGCAAAAAAAAAAAAATAAAATAAGCAAATAAAAATAAATAAAAAAACAATATATAGAAGTAACGACGACAAAACAGAGAGAAAGAGAGAGAGAAAGAGAGAGAGAGAGAGAGGAAAAAGAAGAATTAATCGAACACCTCTTGCGCCTCTGTAAAGGGTGGAAGAAAGTTTCACAGAGGCTGATTAATTAGTTTTTAAATAAATTTTGAAAACGTTGGTACAGGAATTTGGATTAAATTTTTTTTTTTTTTTTTTTCCCCTCCCACCTTTACTTTCTACCCTTATACTTTTGCTCTCTTCTTTTCTTCACTTCCCCTCCTTCTTTCTTTCATTTATATAATCATATAAAATGATCAATTTTTCACCACCCCTTCGTCGGTGCTGCGCAACAGCGAGAAAAAGGGATATCTTTGAAGATTCATCTCACTGAATCATTCCTGACGTCCCGGTTCGTTACGGTGAGGTACAGGAGGGGCGGGGGGTAAGGGTGGTGCTAAAAATTAATGGACAAAGGAGCGGGAAGAAATGAAAATGAATGATTAAGACAAAAAAAAAAGACGCGAAAAATAATAATCATAATCATAATAACAACAATAAGAAAAGAAAAGGAGGAAAGGAAGCGCGAAGAAAAGCGACGGAAGGGAGAAAAAAGTAAATATGTTCTCGAAAAATATCCCCCGCGAGTTGCAGCGTGCCGCGAAAACCGTTTCCTAGGTATAACCTAAGCGTATATCCTTACACAGGGTATAGACACCGCTATGCGAGAGGAGGGTTGCACGGTTATACACCGCTATTTATCATCCACGGGGAATATACCCCAGTTAACCCGATGCGCCCTGCTGAGAGGCGACACCCCGGCCTTCCCCCACCCTCACTTCAGGTTCGACCACTCAAAGCGGGAGCTTTTCACCACCCTCCCCCGCACCGACACACCGACGAACCATCTCGAAAGACAAACTGACAATGAACGACTGACGTCCGGACAAAAGCAGATAAAACAGGGTCTCGTGAATCTCGGGATCCCGCTAAGTTTTCCTCTCGCTCAAGTTGCGGGTCTTCTCGTCTCTCTCGTCTCTCTCTCTCTCTCTCTTTTTCGCTCCCTCTTTTTCTTTCTATACCTGAAATAAAATCACGAAATATGATGCAAATTTGTAACCTCGCACCGCGTGATTGCGATTATACAACAAGGGGACGACGAGGTAAGAAGACGAAAAAGAAGAAGAAGAAGAAGAAGAAGAATAAAAAGTATGATTGAGTACAGTTTTGAATATTGTGAGTACAATGTAACATCTATATAGGTATAGTCCGTGGTTAAACAATCCTCGAGATTGTTTCTTGGCTCAAAGTTACATCGACGCAGGTAACGAGAGATTGGAGAAGAGTATAAATAGATTTTTCAATTTGGATCAAATTTCGATTGTCGTACCTATACTGCGTTTCATGACTTTGCAGTTGTACGAAACGAGACTTCAGGTTATTCGAACGGATTCTTTCGACTTGACGTTGAGGACATTTATTTATTTCTTACGTACCTATCACGTGTATATGCACTCTGCGATTATAGACAGGCCGTGATATTGCAGCTTTCTTCTCATTCTTCGTTATACTATTTTCATCTTTTTTTGACATTCAGCGAATTTCGAGCACCGATGAAATTCAACGAACTGTAGTATCGCTTCTTCTCCTATTTTCATTCCTCTTCTTCTTCTTCTTCTTTTACTTCTTTTTCTTCGGGAACTTTTCATGCCGCGAATAGCAAATCACCATCGTCTATACATAACTCGCTCGTAGGCGGTATATGTATTCTCGTATTTATAAACTATAGATATAAAGAGACAAGAATGATACGAAAAGTACAGAGTATAGGCGATCGCCCAACGGTGAAGTTGGACCGTCTAACATTTAACGAAAATTCCTATATTTCGCACCACGGCGTAAGAAATGTTGATTAAACATTCAATGATCTGTGTCAAATTGTATTTGGAAAAAAAAAAGAAAAAAAAGAAAAAAAAACGGGAAAAAATCTACCACCGGTAAATCTTACGGCCTGCAGCACATATACATACAATTTATTGTATGCCCTCGGTAAAATGGGTATAACATACGAGTCGGGTACGTTTATCTCCGTTGTTAGATACTACGTATTGCGTGTATGTGTCTCGGTCGGGGTTTAGAGAGATAAAATCGTATGGATAGATACGTATTACACGGGGACGGTGTATGCCAGGCACCCATCTACGCCGGGGTGTAAACCCGTAATAATATAGGAACATATATGAG
Source organism: Neodiprion lecontei (assembly GCF_021901455.1). NCBI lineage: Eukaryota > Metazoa > Arthropoda > Insecta > Hymenoptera > Diprionidae > Neodiprion > Neodiprion lecontei. The sequence continues at coordinate 24,183,846 of NC_060265.1, forward strand.
CGCGGGGGCTGGAAGGTGGCGCGGTGTCATCGGAGCGGACGACCGAGCAGAGGACAGAGTTACGGAGCCGGACACGTTGAAAGGATATCGGCTATCCCCAATATCCTTCCCCCTCCCGCCGATTCCTCCTTCACCTCTTCACCCTTCCAGCCTCCACCCCGTTCCCCTATTTCCTCCCGCATTTCCGCCGGGCCTAGGGGTCGCTCAACGAGCATATAGGTCACGCGCCGAACCCCAAGCAGGAATGTCCATTCGACGTATATATGAGCTGTAAAAAGCCATGGGGAAACGTGCGGCGTGTCCTTTCGGCCCGCATAATTGTCACGCATCTTCGGTTATTGTAGGAGGTCTAGTTAATGTTTGGTGCGGAACTGCAGATTATCTCAATTTTAATCCCTTATTGATCGCGCACACGAGCCTGACATTCATTTTGTATTTTTGCTGATTTTCAAGTTTGTTTTTTGAATTTAGATACTTCGTGTCAAGTTTGACGATGATCGTCGACAGAGGATTTTACTACAGTGTTAAAGATAACACGGCGTACGGCAAATTGGACTGTAGTGCTGGTTGGGATTTGATTTCAAATGAATTGAGATTTTTTTTTTTATTTTGGAAACTATGATGTAAGATGATACATCCGTTTCACTAACCCGACTGTATCCTTGACTCCGTGCGGAGCGAGGGAAAGCAAAAACGAAAATGCAAAACCAACCAATTTCCTCATTCATATACCACATCTTTGCAAAGCCGAGTGAAACAAAAGGATGTAAACTTCAAAGCGATTCCGCAGCTCGAGTGTATTTCACGTGATTCTCGTTGAAGGTCAATCGGGATGAGCCTTAAGCTCCGTCGAAAGACCCTCTGCCAAAATTCGCTCCTTTGGTTCCACCCCGTCGGATACACGGCTCCGTACACCTACAAGTATACACGCGTAGATTTCCGTACATCCGAGTTAGTGTGCGGCGATCAATTCGGATCGTTTTTACGGGATTACTAAAAAGACGAGGGGGAGTAATCCATGGTTTTCTTTTTCGTTAAGCACCCTTTCAACGAGGAGCATCCATTGAAAGTAAATCTATTTTCCTTTTATTCTCTTTTTACCTCCCTTATTTTACCCTGAAACGAAACTGGTATAATCTTTTCACTGAGCTAATTACTCCAGGGGCTTATTCCGCGAAGCCCGGTGTGATATGGAATGTACGTACGTGTATATACCTATGCATGAATATAAGTATAGTACGCGCGATGCGGTGAACACGCGAATATTGCAGAAAATGATGCGATTATTCCGAGGTGCGTATAACGAGCAGACTTTTTCAGAACGTACTGGGAAAATTTTACTTTAACGAGAGTGAGGGAGAGCTTGTAATAGACGTGCGGAACCGATGATGAGAAATTTTGGTAGCCATTCCTTCGCTTCAACACGTAACGCCACATAAATTATTAGAAACCATCTGGCAAGAAGTTTTGCAGGCCACCTTGCCGCGAAATCAAACTCGGCAGCTGTTTATGTGATATTTATTACACCGATCCGACCTAACCCGACTCCTGCAGGTTCGTTGAGCTCGACGTTGGCCCCCCGGACAACTGTAGGCCACGGCTCGCTGATCTCTAAACGCGCGTATCAAACCAAGTTAGTTGGCCAACCAAGTGCTTAATTATTGTAATCGATTTTCCGCTCACCGTCTCTTTTATGCAGACAATCAGATCAACCCGCAATATGCTTGTACCATTGGTTCGAAGGGTAAAACATGTCACAAGTTGTTTCGGCGTGATCGGGGAATAGTCGCTGTCGTCGTGATGTCCGCATGCAATTTTTACTTGTTTACAAAAAGAAAAAGAAAAAAAAAAAAAGTAAAAATCAGTTTTTTTTTTACCGCGATACTTACTTTGATATTCATTTCGTGGATTTCAATTGGAAAAAGAAATAAAAAACCTAAAACTGTATCGTCAACAAGTTTTAATCGATAACATTCTTCCAAAGGTAGTGATCGTTTATTTTTTTGTCGCAGTTTCCATATCGTGCATTTGTTTTTCTTACGAGTCATTTGGCAGTCGATGATCAGAAAATTGAAACAAGTTTAAAAAATGTTGAAATCATACTTCCCATAACATAAATCGTTTGATTCTCTCATCCGGAGATATTTCACACGGGTTTGAGAGTAATGTTGCGAGCCTTTTTGGCGCGCTGGGATGCTGTCTCGGTAACGGATTCGCTCCATCGATCACACGACCCAATCGACGAAGGGTTGAAAACTCGGACACAGGGCTAAAAATTTCAGATGGCGTTTACATCCCGGAGATTTCTGATTACGCGCCCTCGCCGAGGGGTAAAACGAGCATGCCTCGCTATTCCGTTCAAGGTCGATTGTTCGCCTCGAAATCATGTATTCCAAGGATTGCCTCATTGCGGAGGTGGAGACTTAGAGAACGGGAACTTGCTGGGCTTCTACCGTCTCTGAGACGTCACCAGGGAAATAGAATGGAATCGGTGAAGGGGAGAGGAACCCTTCTGGCCGCACATCCGGAAGGTGATAATAATATTCCTGACCGCTAAGTTTCTCGAAACTGGCGGACTGATCGGACGGCGTTCGCGGTTTGCCTCAGGCATTTCTGATCGCGAGTCACGAAGCGATCGTATAACGGACTCAAATTTCATAGCTGATAAATAGAAATTCCACTAGGTCCAGCACCGTTGCCGTTGCCGTTGGCACGAAGCACGGGTTCATTTCGAGTGACAAGGGATCGTTGGTAAAGGGTTGCGGTCAACCGGGAAGGATGCTGGGCGGGTGCGAAATTAACCAGAGATATTTTCATCTCCCTCCCCCATTCGACGACTCTTCTTAAGCTTGCGTATCCGCAGTTGGGTATAAAAGCTCGTTATTGTCGTGCTCACTAATGCTCCACGTTCGTATACGTATACATTCCGTGAATTTAATATACCTCGTGTGGCTTCGCGGGTTCCACACATTGAAAAACCAATAACAGTTCCGGCGCCAGTGCAGCGGGTAATTATAAGGGTAATTATTGGTATTTCAATTTGACGTGGCAACGATTCGGTTATTCACAGATTTTATATTTACTGCCGAAATTAAGAAAATTGTTGGGAAATTTTGAACAGCTAAAACTATGATTTCAAATTACAGTCGAGGAATATAATAAAACTCCACTTAGGCACAGAACAAATTGATTTGCCATTGGATAGGTACACTCTGACTTTTTTTTTGTGTTCTAATTTTAACGATGAAGGGTTTTAATGACTAACCGGCATTTCTGGTACCTCGATGCAGCCAATGTATCGCATCATTGATCTACGAAATATCCAATTTAATTATATTCCACGAATTCGCGACACAATATTAACTCAACGCAGAAATATTTTTTCATTTCATCCTGATGAATGCGTACAGCGGGTCGTAAAAAAAAGAAGCAGCCAAAACGGATTATTTTATATCGAAAGCGTCAGCTACAGTTTTCCTCCCGCGGTCAACCGGTAGAGAGCAGCCGTTGGCTGCAGGCTGGTGTCAATATCTCTCCAGCAGTAAAACAGTGTTCGCTGCGATATCGGTCTGTTGGATATAGGAAGAAAAGAAAAGAAAAGAAAGAAAGAAAGAAAGAAAGAAAGAAAAACGAAGCAGAGGAAGAAGAAAAAAGAGAGGGGGAAAAAAAATGAAGTTATAAATGAACTCGGTGTGGGTCGAATAGAAATCAGGTTAGGAAGGAGGCAGGGCGGGTAACTCGATCAGCTAGCTTCGGGTGTCCACTACCGCGATTTCTGCCTTTCTCACCACGCCTGAAGACCTCGGTGAAGGTATATATCGAGGTAATCCTGACTTTTTATTCTAGCAGTAGGTATACGGTTGGCGTATAAAAATTCAGGGTCAAATCATTTCTTTTACCATCCAGGGATATACTGCTTATCAGACTACGCGGTATCCACACCGCCGCCTGGGCGACGAACCTTACTACCCATCAAAAAATACACCCGGAGACCTTCTTACAACGGTGAAATTGGCGAAAGAGTAATGTATGTGTCACCTATCTAGGCTCTTGTACGAGGAAACGAATACCCGAGGCGCAGGCTGCCTATAACTGACCGATTTTCTTCTTTTTTCTGTGATATGTTATTCTACATCGAAAAACACTGGACTCGTATTTTTTTTTTTTTTTTTTTAAATGCTGATTCGGCTGATTAAGGGGTAGAAATCACTCCTAAGTTTTATCGCCAAATTACATGGGACAGATGGTAAAAAAGCTACGCATATTATCGTATAACGTTGATAATAAATCATGACCGCGATTGGTTTTGTTGAGAAAATTTTACCTTGTTATAGAGAAATTCGTAAGAACCGATTTTTGGGAGTGATTCTTATCCCTGAACACAGCCAAATCGACATGTGAGAAGAAATACTTGTCGGATGTCTTTTGATGTACTGCAAAATATCTCGGTATGAAAAAAAAAAAAAAATCGGCGAGGTAAATTTCGGGTATGTAAGGTTGTTCTTGTCGGTGAAATATGTAAAAATATCAAACGTAGGACAGAAATATTGTGTGAGAAAAAGGAGAAGCATTGTTTGGAAAAAAATCACATAAAAAATGTCAACCTGCATTACGTCGAATTTTCAATATAACACCAACGATGCGTAAGAGAAAAAGAACTTGTTCAAGGTATAAGCGTTACGGTCACGTTTGCGGTCGGTGTGACGGAATCGTACGTTGTGTGTTAAAATTGAAACTCTGACCGAAACGAAATGGCGGGACGCTGGAGGGGAATATTTGGTGAAGGGAAACTGGGATGAGGGGCTTTTTTTTTTACCTCCTGGAAGAAAAGCATTTCTCGCAGGGGGTTCATCGGTATGCGCGACTCGTCGAGGGTCGGTTGGCCTTTTTGTGGCCTCGCCGACCCGCCGGGTGTCCGGAGAGTACCAGGTAAGACCTCCTAGCAGGGCGTCCCGACGCTACGGTTCGCGAGTCTCCGACGTCGTCGCTGGCGCCCCGTCCCGGCTCGGTTCCACATCTCATCCGAGTATAATTATCGTCATTCGTTGCAGCGTACGTCGTGTGAGTGCACCGACATCGCGACGAGATGCGTCGCGTAGCGTCGTTCCGTAACCTATTTTGTTTTCATCTCAGCCCGAGATGAAGCTCGCCTCTTTGATGTCCTAATGAAGTTAGTTCGCAAAGAAAATGCACCGTCCGTTCATCCTCTTCCTCTATACCGGCTTCCATCTCTTGAACGAATGGAAATCTTGTACTTGCTGCCATGCAGTTCGCGGCTCAAATGGCTCTGCTCCGCTGTTCGAGTCTTGTAACACTATACTTTATCTATGTGTGTTTTTCTAACTGAGATGGAGATTCTTATTCTCGAGAGTATGTTTATTTGAAAGCTGAAATCGATCCTTCTAACTCTTTCTTTCTCCATCAATGTCAATTGGTAATATTTCTGATCGTGAGCTTTTTAGCACCCTCTAATACCATTTCTTTCATTTACACAGTTATACAGGAATGGAATGGAATTTGAAATAAGAGCTGAAATTGACATGGTTTTTAAAAAATTTTCTTCATTCCTGTTTCATTAACTAATAAATTATATATTAATCGAAATAATATTCATTGTTGTATGGAAATACGAAACGAAAAATAACGATGAGACTGTGGTGATCCATCCCCCTGCAGGTGGGCTCTGATAATCGTGAAGTAAAAATGAATATGAATGAAGCCCCGTGTCTACGAATGGGTAATTTCAATTTCGAAACCAACCGACGCTCTTTTTATTGTTACAAACAACGTCGGAATTGGTTTTAACTATCCGTTGTAACTCACCCGAAATTGAATCGTTATACTTGAGTCCGAGTCTTGTGGGAATTTCAGCCCGCTATTATACGGATATCAAGGGTCAGACGCGGTTCGCTTCTGTATTATATTACCGTTGGCAAGAACGTAGTCGCGAGAAAAACAGCCTCCGAGGTATTTTAGTAAAGTTTTGAACGACATTATACAACGGTATTCACTCTTCTGCCATTTATAATCTATTCTTGGACCTCCCAAAGTTTCCAAATCTGCTTCAGGCGTTGATTTAGCATATTTTTCTCAATGCTATTGAATTTTCCCAAAACAGATGAATACACAACTGTAGTTAATGTATTTTTGATAGTTTTTTTTTTCAGACAGAGAACTTGAAATTACGGTTAACGAATGCGTCGTGCGTGGATCGAAAGCTTGAATTTTTGAAAACCATTACAGCCTTATTCGAAAAGCTTGAATTAAAATGAATCTTACTTGGATTTCGATTCGGGGTTCTCGCACATTTTTATGCATGGAAATAAAAATGCTTTTTTCGAGAGCAAAGTTTCATAAATTCGTAAAAAGCAGTGAGTGGAGCACAGTTCTCGACTAATTAGAATTTAAGGATGAGAAAAAAAAAACATTAAAATAACTAACTTATTTTCGGAACGAAAACCAGGGAAAGAGAGCTTGCATAACGTATCACCGACGCGATGGTGATTGGCAGGGCAGGTAATTGGTGGACGTTGTGAAACGGACGGACGGGGACGTTGACGGCGAGGAACGAAAAGAAGAAACGGAAAGAATTTTTTAGGGCTTTTCTGTAGCGTTGCGTTGCTTCTCCGACTCTCGTCACTGTCCCAAATACGAGAATAGTGTGGCTGCAACGTGTTCCCCGTTTGTATTTCGGTTTTGAAAATGGAGAGCTCGCATTGAGCCGTGGATTATGTATCTGTAATTGTGAAACGAAATTCATCCAGTCAAAAGCTCTCGGAAATTCTACCAGCAGCGGTGAAATTGAACAGAGCATTCCGTGCTTCGCGATATCATTGAAAAAAAAAAAAAGAACAGAGTACATATTCGCGGAGAATTGAAACCTGGTGGAAATACCTCGTTCAAATTGTTTCGCTGCACGTAAAATTGGCTTAAACATTTTCAAAACTATATATTAAATGCAACGGTTAAAATTCTGTTCCATCTGTGTTGCACGAAAAATGTATGCGTAGATTAAATTCAATTGGGATTTCGAACGGATAACGAAATGAATTCCATTCGTTAAAAGATGGCGGTAAGTTCGGGAGGCTGACAATGCCACGCCGGATCTTATCCTTATACGTACAAGGGCAGATTCACCGATAACGCGGATTACGTTCGTCTTTTGTTCGTTCGTTGGTACAAGTTCAGGAGACAGTCGCTCGACATCGCGTAATTGATGTTTCCCGCCTGACGGAAGATATGAAAACGCGGAGGACGGAGACACGACGACGGAAACAATCGGAGAAACGGAAACCGCGAATAAACTGTTCGCGTTTCACTAATTATTCTACACTCGACTCGAAGGGCTTGTAATCAACGGCAGAGCGGGATAATTTGAAAATTAGCGAATACAAGAATTATACGTTTGGAAATCGCGATTGCAGTGCAAAAATTGATACTGCACATTGATCGAATTATGTTGAATCGACGCAAGTGGCGATTGAAATTCTCATCTTCCTATCGCATATTTTGCCGCGGAGTGTTTGTATTTGCGCCAAAGCATGAGAGAAAACGAACAGTCAATGCCCGCTAATCCTCGTTATTCGGTTCCCTTCCGCGTATTATATTACGTCAATTTGAATACAGTTGCTTTTCCGTTGAACCGCGTCCGAGGAAAATACGCGCATACGAGGGGACGGGCATATTACGTATTAGAATCGTTTAAAAGCGAGACACGCAACGCAGTGACTCGGCTTATTGTATAAGTAAGGGGTGGGCGACACCCCGGGCGAAGCGATGGGAAACACTAAAGACTTCGGGAGGTTCCGAGGGAGCGTTCGAGCCGCTTGGGGATAGGTATGGCACTTGGTCGCGCGCCAGCCAACATCTTGGAAGTCCGAAATAGAACTCTGGCTTTGAGGTCGCGAAAAAGAAGAAGGAACTGGAAAAAAAAACGGAAGGAGAAACGGGCCGGAGAGAGAGTTCGCTGCGCCTCGGGAGACAAAAGATAGCAATAGCGTCGACATAACCGCGCTTTCATCTGCTACGCCTGCTATTCTCGTAAAGTGTTCCGTGTGCGTGCAAGGGAGAAAGAGAGAGTTTGAGGGGGCCGAAAGGAGGGGAAAAAAAATGAAACGGCGGAAGAGAGAGAGAGAGAGAAAGATTGTGTGTGACTGCAGGCGTTGCCACCGTCGTCTTTTCTCTTCCCAGTCTCTTTTCCATTCCACTGGTTCCTTTTCCTTACCGACTCTGTATATTCTCACTTATACAGCTACTACTACTGCCATCCGACCAGCTGAGGGGGTGGGAAATTCTCTTAAGATAGTAGACCGCTTCTCTCGTTCCGATATTACCCACTGTTACCCGGCGCTGCACCCTTTCGCATTTCCTTTTCACCTTTCATCAAATTCGCTTCTTGCGATCTTGCACATTTTTCATAATGTTTCAGGTATGTCGGATTCCAAGGTTTTTTTGAGTTAACGACGAAGCAGGTTCTTGTTTTTTAGCGTGAATCAAATTATCGATTAGGTTGCGTATTTTTCAGTTGGAATATCATCAGAGTATCTACAAATTGAAAAAAAAAAATTAATTCAAAGCAATCGTATACTTGGATATCAGTTTTCTCGTTTATCTCGAAAGTATGCTTTTTTACTCGAATTTATCATCCCATCCCTGAAGTAGGTCAAAGAATCAAGTTCAGCCGTACCGATGTTCAAATACAATTAATGTACAAAAGCGGAAAATTCTGCGTTAAAAATACGACGAGAAAAAAAAACGGCACTCATGCGGGTTCTGCGATCACCGAGGTAGAAGAACAATAGCGATTAGGGTGGGGTTATAGGGGAAAGCAGCTATGAGGGTTCGACCAGGTCGGTGTTTGATTTTCATCCTTCTCGTCCTGTCGGATATTCCCTTTCGAATTTATGGGGACACTTGGAATATCAGGGCCTCTTTTTGTTTTATGCAACCATTAACCCCGAACGAATCTTTCACCTCTGGCCGCGAACTTTGAGTCGCCAAATTGTTGCCCCCCGAAGATATTTTCCTTCCCAGGTTAAGCGTGGGCAAAGAAACGACAGTAATAACACGTTTGTTATGAGAAAGACGTCTGCTTTCACTCAAACCGTCTGCGAACGAGACTCGAGATGAAGTGACGATTAGGCACCTCTGTCTTACTTTCAGACGACGATGACTAAGAGTTTGCAAGATCGTCAGAGGTTGGGAAAACAAAAGGTGATTACAAAAGCCTCGGTGTAATCACTTTCGACCTGCACCCTCTCTTGCCACCTTATTCTGCCTTACGATATTAGAAAGCCAAGTAAATCCAGTTCAGCTCTTTCTCATTTGCTTTCATCGTGTCTAAAACCGAAGTAAGGGGACTGGAAAACATGAAGATTGAAATCGAATATCGCGTGGATGCGAAGAAGAATATTTTCATAATTTATCCGCTTGCGCTATTTTTTTTTTTTTTTTTTTTTTAATCACTGTTAAATTTTTTCTTCTTGTCACTATGCATACTTATCTACATATTTGTACACGTGGTTTATGCGCACCTAGGAATATAGTGGAATGTATAAACTAAGAAGAACATACGTGCAGTGCAATCTATAAAATATGTAGACTCGCCTGCCACGCCCGCATGTCTCGGTGTAACGGCTATTTGTTACTATAACAAACGGAAAACGTTATGGATCCATAAATACACAAATATGTGCTTGTCGTATAATACCCACCTACCTAGCTACCTACTATACCTATACTCACTTGCACATACGTGCAACGAGCGTGATGTGGATTTTCAATAGAGAAAACTTGCTGTTCTTGACACGGAGAAATGTAGCCAACGTGTTCCGAGTAATGTTATGCGAAGCGTAACTTGAAGGAGAATTTTTTACATCTTTACAGATCTTGATGTGTCTGGCGTTTTGAACGCGATATGCGTGCGTCGATCGATGTGTATATTAGTCGGTCAGCGATCTGAATAACGCTGGATGATCTTTGTCGTTGGATTTTCGGTTAAAGGATGCAGTGATGTAGAGGATGTAGGAGGAGAGAAGAGAAGAGGTTAACAAAATAAAAAACAGAGTGAAATGAAAATTGACAGGCGCTTATGGCTTGTTAATATAATTGATCAGATATAACTCGTAACGTACAATCCGCTCAACGTCGATATGTATAGGTATAATTGGTTGGCGCAATTTTCATCACTTTTATCTTCTTTTTATTTTCGCCCTTTTCAAATTTTTTATTTTCCTCTTCTTTTTTATTTCGCATCCCTCTGAACTGCAGATCGATCGTTAATTTCATAATCCAAGCTTCGCCTATATTGTCATCTTGTCAGCCTGTGACAGTTGCGACAGAAAATTCATTCGCTCATTCGTTCGATCGAAAACGATGAAGAATGTTTCACCTGAAAATGAAAAATCGCCTCGTTTGTAAACGGCTGGTACGTGCCAACGTGAAGGGTTTCGATACTGTAGGCTCTCCATGCTCGGATGCACACACAACACGTCAATAAATATACCAACACATTTCGCACTGTCGAAGAAAAAAGAAATGTAGGAAAGTACGCGTGTGTATAATGTTGTACGCGTACGCGTATATATCGTAGAATTGAAGCGCGGAGGACGGGCGGCTGCATTTGTCGCAACTAATTGCTAGCGAACAGTCACCCCCAATTAGCGGATATCTGATTCAAGAGAACCGCTGCGCTAGCTGTACCTACACCTAGTGTTCGTACGTGAAATATCACGCAAAGCGTACGTATTTCTTCGACATTTTTCACAAAGCTCCGTCCGCGCTTTATGTAAAAACAACACCCGCACGGCGTAGCGGCTTAAAAGCAGCACGTATCTGCTTACGCCGGTACAACGAACGTTATCCCGCAATTAAGCCGTAGCTGCGTATATTACGCGCTAAATGCACCGTGCTTACCGTGCTTACCGTGCTTGCCCCGTACAATGCTTGTTATTTCATATTTGCCAGCAGCTTGAGGCGCCTCACCCGCGAGTGAGTCCGCAGTGGATTCCCTCGCAGGTTGTCGAAAGCCCTTTACTAGATTTTTCATTTATACATTGGTACTTTTACAGGTCTCGTGGATCAGGATCAGGGATCTCCATATTCTAACTTCCGCCGACGTGGCTTTCAGCTCGGACGCTCGATTCGCCCCTCAACACACACCGGGAAGCGATGCCTGGACCCTCAGGATCGACAACGCCCGGCGTTCGGATTCGGGGAGATACGAATGCCAGGTGAACACGGAGCCCAAGATGATGTACGCGGTTCAGCTCGCCGTCAGGGGTGGGTTACTATTTTTCGCTGTCGCAACTGCAGTCACGACGTTTGTCGGATGACGTTATTCATTGAGCGATTATTATTCGTCTGCTTCAGATCCCGACAAACCGGAGGGACACGACGAGCCGTCTTCTCAGCAGACTCGCATAAGTAAGTACGAGAAGAAACTACCGAAAGCTCAAACCATATGGACTTCGTTAGATTATTGAAAATTATCCTGTAGACGATTAACCCTTCTTTGACACACTTACCTCTGGTCGCGATTTTGACACACGGGGTCAATTTGACCCGGATGTTGCTTCATCCATCTGTCATGAATATTAACCCTTTGGTCGGATTTTAGTTTAAAAATTCAGGAATATGCCTTAAACATTCCTTAATATGTCTACAAAATTGAAATACGGAAAGTATATAATTGAATTGTTTTAAAAAGGAAAGCGAGCATTGAATGAAAAATTTGTCCGTGGCGTCAACGAAGGTTTAAGAACCCCGCTGATCTTGGGGTGCGTAGAAAATGAATGACAATTGATCCATTTCTACCGTATCATTATTATTTATATGTCTTCTGTACGTTAAAACGGTAATTTAATATTCTGCAGCAAATAGTTTTTGCTTTTCCATGGTTCACCTCGCGCGATCTTATTTATCATATATACGCATAAAAGCATACCTATCCTCGTTCTCAAGTAAGAGATTAATTTCTAAATGATTTCTCAACCCTCTCCTCGGTGAAATTCGTTGATTTCGAAGGGTCTGCGTGTGTAGGAATTTGGGTTGAGCTACTCGAACGGCTTGCAGTGGAACGATGAAATTGTAGCTTCGGTTTGTTTTTCACCCCAAAATGTAACGAACGAATTGAAAAAAGGTGAGGAAAATAGTAAAAATCACCTCAGCATTCTACACCTCTGCTAACTTTAATCAATGTTTCAATTCTATTTTGATAATGCCGGAAATTAATTGGATTATTCGCGTTTTTACTGCTCGCATAAAGTTGCCAATGTAAGTCAATCTTGTGTTTCTCCTTCGATTTTGTTTTTCTCTTTTTTATGAGCGACCCGAGTTTTATCCGCGTCGCTGTGGAGTATTTTCCGACCCTTCCGAACCATCCGCGTCACCTTCTCTTTCTATGCGACGGGAAAAACACGTTTCACTGATCTAAAGCTCTCCGAGCGAGGCATCCTCGCTTCGGGATTTCCGGAGTTCAATTTCCTAAGGGATCTATACGTTCTTCGTCCGACCTTAATTCCAAATTACCGGTGCAGGCGGTTATCTTTTTATCTTATTGTTTCATACTTGTACAGCTTTTGCGCCCGTATATAACCATTGAAAGTTTACAGCGTGAACTTCGTAAAAAATGTTTCAACTTTTTCAAAAGCAATTTTCCCGCAACTACGGTTTATCCGATTTTTATTTCGTTCATTCTCGTAGGAAATTACGGATGTCAATTCCGCCGATTTCGGTACTCGGTAAATAATGATAGTAAATTTCTACTTTTCCGTTCCTTTTATATTCTACTCGTTGCTTTATTCTTATTCAGGTACAATTTGCGATCAAGTTCTGTAGGTTTTGCGTGTAACCCTCTACCCCGAGCGACATGAAACGAAGAAAGTGTGTACGGTGAATGAAACCGTGCTCGAATAATTTCGACTAAAATGATCGCGATTTTACATTTTGGTATTTTCCTTTCTCTCGGATTTATCTCTTTATATATCTTGCCGAACTAATGTGAAAGCTGCACAGTGATTCTGCTAACCTCGTTTTACTTATACGTATAAAGATTCAATTCAAAGCTTTCTCCATTAAAATGCCAGTCACATTATTTCCAGGTGGGCGTCAGAGATCCCCTGCAGCAGCAGCAGCAGCAGCTCGGTACTGGTGCTTCTGCTTTTGCCGTTATAATACCATGCTGCTGGTACTGTGCTGCAGGTGCGCGAAAGCTCGGTATAATATTTCTCCAAGATGCGTTACCCGGCTACTACCTATATGGATTAACTCGAGTCTAATAGGATCATCCTTGATCTCGATAGAGTTTCGTGTCAGCTTAAAGGCGTAGAAAATGGAAAGAGAAAGGAAGAGAGACGGAAATATAGAGGTAGAAGTAGTTCTTTTGTGGAAATTGATTTTCGACTCCACCTTGCGACCAAGTACCACTTTGAATTATGTATACCTTAAAGGTGCTGATCTACACATACATCGTTGAACAAGGAATTTCTCGAGGTTAAAAAATCGTCGAGAAACCTTCTTTCTCTTTATACATCGTCATTCAGGGTGGTTGCGATATTTTATTGAACTTTACTGCCTTCCAATCTCACGGTTATGTCTGCATCCACCTTATATTACAAAGGTGAACTCGTTCGCTGAAAAAATTCATTTTCCGTCGTTATATTGCCGGGTGTTTTTTATAATTCACGTTACCTTACCTTATGCTTGAACGTACTTGAAAATGAAATAAGAAGGAAAAAAACCATCGATAAAGTTAACTTTTATACAAATTTCAGGGATCAATTTCAAACCCGCAGATAGATACCTGCTACAAAATATAATTGCATGAGTGACTTTGAACTGATAAATTGGTGTTACATAAGAAATAAATTTAATTGTCCACTTTGCCGCGAACGAATGACGAATGATCGATGAGAGGATCAACGGTACCGGTTTCAACTTACAATTATCGTCAAATCTTCGGCCGTGTCACTTGTGGTAATAATATTTGTTAAAAACATGACCTTCAGGTTACGAGAGTACGGCACCTCTGGCGGCCATAATGGGCCCCAGGGACCAGAGGGTGTCTTCCGGGTCAACTATCACCCTTAGGTGCGTCGTCACGTCGCCCTACCAGACGAGGCCCGTCAGAGGCGTGCAATGGCTTCGGGACAACAAACTTCTAACATTCCAGGTGAGTGATCACAACGTACGCCGCCTATTAATACGCTCTTCGGTAATCGGCGATTCCTCTCGTTTGTCCGATCCTGAACCTCAGTCAGAATCACGTGATGGATTCACTTTCACCCCGCGTCTTTTTCTCAGATCCCGTTTTTCACCGCTGCTTCTGCTGCGGTGCAGAGTTTAACTAATTCGAGTCTGACACCAGCTGTCTCCTTTCTTTCTTTCTTTCTTTTTTTCTTTCTTTCTTACTTTCGCCGCGTCTTTACGCAGTTCAGTACTCAGTTATTTTTCTCATCTATCCACTCGTTTCACCTTAATACCTATCCCCCCCTCCCCGACTTGTCGATTTTCAATTGCTGCACGACGAATTACGTTAGCTTTTCGAGGTCCAACAGAGGCTTCGGCTTTATTTTAATTTCACCCTAACTCCGAACTTAATTCATACTGTCTCGGTTTGTAGAATGCGATTTACTTTCGTTTTAAGAATGGGGTACAAAATTTTAGAAAGTTTTTTCTTACCCTCGTTTGTTTTTGTCCAATTTAATTCACCGTGTCGCAAGACAGCAGCACGGAGGACCGAAGGATGTGGTAGGAAAAAAAAACGCGTAATTCAGAAAAGTAACGAATTCCGCATTCACCTCGCGTTTTATTGATGGTTTCGTTAGGCTTAAGCGATTGTTTCGAAAACCTCGAGTAACCTCACGAATGCTTATATATTCGCCTATAGGTATACATTGTCCTACTTTTGGCCGGAAATTGGAATATTCTCGTCAGCAACCTTAAAGCCGTGCATAAATTTACTCGGATGAATGTCTAAGGTTTGGGGGTGAGATCGATGTATGATACATAATTCCATCGTGCAATAATTGAAAAGTTTCGCGGTGGGTGTAAACAAGCGCCAAACACGCGGTTGGTTCGAATCTTATCCTGCCTATACTGCGGTTAAAAGTTGTAGCCGTCAATGCATGTCCCTCGGGAGTGGAAGTTAAGAAGCAGATACGGATAGTCCTGGAAGTTTTCCTCGCGAAATATATTTGTATTTTTATTTTTGCAAAATTAAACGGCTAAGATTTGCGTGGCGTAGTGGCGGGTGTCGCGAACCGAGTTGTGCCAATAGCACGATTTCAAAAAATGTTCCTCCTTCTCGAGACGATGAAATAGCTTTCAAGCGGATCTCGTGGCTTTTCGTCTTGTTATCTAGTACACACGTGCGTTGCTACACGTAGGAATCCACATATTTCATTGCATACACACGCAAACACATACTTATCCCAAACCTCGAAGAAGAGCGACGTCTTATATATTCTGTCAAAATCAGACGACGCGAAGCTTTTCACGTCACGTACATCGTTTACACTATGCGTTTACCTATGATACAACTTGCATTGTGTTATACCACGTATATATGTATGTTATGAAATTCGGCGAGGCGCTCTTCGAATTTGAAAGTATATTTTTACGGGAGGAGAAACTTGACGAGAAAATTACTATATTTACGTGATTTATTGCAAAAATGCCAACGGAATTGTTATTTCTCTTGCGTTATGCCTGATGTAATTCGACTTGCGGCAGAGAGACAATTTGGATGAGGTAGAACCGAATGAGTTGGTGTTTTGAGGTTGATGCGACCAATATGCCGGCAATTGGAGGTTTTTTCGATAAGTTGTATTTTCATTTCGCAGGCTGCCAGGGGCGGCATCATAGTGGAGACGGAAAAGGGGGCGGCTCAGACGGTTTCGGAGTTAACCTTGGCCGGCGTGACCCCAGCCGATGGGGCCAGATATTCTTGTCGACCGACGGAAGGTCGTGCGGATACGATTCTCCTCGTCGTGGACGAAGGTGAGCTCTTTCCCATTGGCCTTCCCGCATGCGGATCCCAGATTCGGCAAATCTCGGGGGCATCTTTTTCCCCAGCTCTCGTCCCCGATTAGATGGTATTGAACGAGGCCAGGCGTCGGCAACGAGTAAAATAAAATAATAAATACGCGAGGGGGGGGGGGGGGGGGGGGGGGGGGGACAAAAACAGGAAGAGAGAAAGAAAACGGGGAAACAGAGAAAGATAATGAAGAAACGTGCGATGAAAAATTGAGGATCGTATCGCAGTAAGACGCGGAAGAGTATTGAACGAGACGTAATATCGGGATGTATTAAGTATAGATATGATCTATACGGTTTTTTTTTCTCGATTCTAGCCATTCACCGTATACGCGACAATTCAGGTAAATGGATTGCTGGCGGTAGAAATGTCGGATCGGGTTTCTACCACTTCTTGGCCAATTCACTTAACGCATTTAGAATTCACAATTTACAACCCATACAAAATTACAGTCACAAATCTTCTGCGAGTACCGATTTACTACTCACGCTTTCCGTGCGACTGCTGCAGACTTTTACTCCCCGGAACGGTGAAAATGCATTCTCTCTCACGCCCTTTCTCTCTCTCTCTCTCTCTCTCACGACAGTTTCTGCAAGTAGTGCAGAAACAGTCGTTATAATATTATAAATTCTAGAGGGAATTAAATAATAATAAAATGCAGCTACCGACGAGTGACGAGAATATTTAATAGATTTGACGCCCGGCGGTATTATACTTTGCAGGGTGGAAAAAATTGCCTGTATTATAATTCGGTGCTCACGTATTTTATTATTACTACTCTTTCTTCCGCGACTGCAATCCAATCTAAGTTACATTGGCAACGAAACAGCAGCGTTACGTATCTACGATTCCCGTGATTCGAGGGTCGGTGTGTCCTTCGAAGCTTTAACACGTATAATATTCTCCGTACCTGTAACTTTACGAATCTGAATTGACTCTGGCAAGTGTGGCGGAGTTGCTTGTCGGTTGGTCTCTAAGTTTATGCGCTTGATGTGTATAAGTGCCTTATGCTATTGTATCGAAGCGTCGACCATGAATTCTCCAAGCGTTGAAACTCGGGGTAACGTTACCTACCTCGTAGCCACTCAGTCGGTCTTTGATTAACGACTCAAATCGAACGTAAACTTTATGCATTATATATAAACTGTACGTACACTGTACAACGAAGCAGCGAGCGTTGGAGAGTCGAGCGATGTTTGCCCTTTCTGCTGACACCTTTGATACACCCAGCTAGAAAGTTACTTTTCGAGTTAATTAACTCGGTAACGGTGACAGAGAATTACATAACTCGAACGGAGAATAAAAACGAAACGGAAAGATAGAAATTGAAACGAAGATGGGTTGCACGAGAGAATCGCGAAAACTTTGATCTGCGTAACAAGTTCGAGTGCTGGAAAAAAAAGAATCGTAGCATCTTTACTCCAACGAAGAATTGAACTCATTGATTTATAATCGTGAAGACGCACATTTTTCCGTGCATGAAAAAGCGCCGCGATTACAAGATAAATAGCTGTAATGATTCGACTGGGCGAAGGTTTATTAAAGGGGAAACTACGCGTCTACTATTTCGAAAACTATATATACTCTAATGGGGGTGGGGGGTGAACAAGAATGGCTTAAGTACTCAGTGGTGGTCCGCATAACGGAGACGTTTTTGTCGAGCACGGGGGTTTGAGGCTGTCTGAGCTAATTCTTATGCGATCGTAAATAACGTTGGCGCATATATCAAAACTTACAACGACTTCCAACCCACGACCAAGTCCCAGACCTGTCCTTTCCCCGCCCCGGTCCATATCCTCGCCCTTTTTCCCCTCGTACCTCATACCCTTTGACGTAACTCGAATCGCCGACCCAAACCACACACCCTTACTGCACATTTACTTTCGGTCTGCACCAATTCCTCCTAATCCAACTTCGATTTTTCGCACTGCACGATCGCAGAATTTTTACTTTCGCATTGAACACGTGAAGTTCAACACAAAACAAGTTGTTTCTTTACAAATTTTTATCTATACCTACGCGAAAGTTTGATTTTGTTTCAACGAAACTAAATTTGATTATGCTTACGAAGTGTAGCGTTTTTATTGTCAACGAGCTGTAACATATTTTTTTTCACATACTTTCAGGATACTTGACGAAAGGATTCATCTTCGAGAATCTCGATCGTTAAAAAATTTCTGTAGGACAAATACGAAGTTCGAATATGTACATTTCTAAAAGTGTTCCAAGCAACGAATAGGAATTCCTTAGCTCCTATGGGAATCCAACGAGTTCATTAATTTTTCTGACGTTCGATCGATTTCCGCTGGTTACTTTCGTCGATAAATATAACTCGAATGTCATCGAACTTCGAATGAGATTGTTCCGAGTGAAGACATTCGGAATTAACAACGATTACGTCAATGGAGAAGGCGACCCTATAGGAGGGATGAAATTCCGGAGGGTTCGATGAAGCCAAAAACTCGACGAAGCACCGTCAATAAAACTATTACATATAATTAATTACAGAGGTTGAGAAGTATAGGAGAGTTGGAAACTGCGGTGGTAAATAATAATCGGGGCTGACGCGACGCTGGAATGCGACGCCGAATGAATAGAATCGTTCGAAAAGTTTTCGAGGTTTCGTCGAAATATCGAGTTCAATTGCGATTCGTACGACCAAACCGTAACGCGCGAGATGAATTAATTAGTAATTAGTCTCGTTTGAAATTCATTCAACCGATTTGGTAGGTATGTAATAATTTTTTAAGTATTTTTCTCTTCAACAAAACCGAATACCTAATAACCAGCTTTAAATTTTACGAGGATAATTCATTCGTTCTTCTCCCCAACTTTCGCGAATTACTATGCAATTTATGTAATTCACCGGGGTGCAAATATGCTCTGCGAGTACCTACTCGCGAAGTGATTCTGTCGAAACGAGTAGGTATGATTCGCTGTTGAACTAACGCGGACGTTAACGCTAACGACTATCTGGGCGCATCTCGCGATCAAATCGGTCCGTCGAGAGTCGTAGATACCCATGCAACTCCGCCATCCCCTTCCAACCCCGAGAAAAGAGACGCTTCGTCCAGGTTAGCACCGGCATGCCTGCGTACCGTGACCGTCCCCTCACCCACGGTCACTGACTTGCGAACTTTTTCTCAGTCTCTAAATCACCCAACGCGCACTGTACGCGCTGCAAAGTACATAGGTATGTACGTACATGCACCTACGTATCGAATGTGCGGGAAGTTGGTAGAGGGTATATATATACACGTATACGTGTATACGTGAAGGTGGGTGGGGGGAGGACATACCGATGCGATGAAATAGTTTTATTAACACCAAATCGAGGGAACTTGAACAAATAATCGTATGATTTGTGGCTAATATATACCGAGCTCTGACCCGCGGCCTGGCACCGGGTACAAATCGACGGTGGAATATATCCACATATATCCATATATATATATATATGGGAAATATTTCGAGGGGTCGCAATGCAGCATTTCTCTCCTCAAATAACTAAATATATTTCTCTCTGTACGTTCTGTTTGTGTGTATTTTTTTTTGTTTTTCAATTTCTTTTTTTTTCCTTCTTGTTCTTATTTCGAATCCATGGATGGAAACCCCGCAAGGACGTCATCCCGGAAATGGGTGCAAGACGCGTGTATATTACAGACATATCTTCATTTTCGTATTTTACGGTAAATACACGTGTAACATCTATACTGATCGTTGCAGCAGTGTTGATTTGATAACAAAACTGTACATCCTGGTTGCAGACTTCAGTTGTGCAACGCAGAGATACCTTTCATTCTGTTTGTCGGTGCTGAAGTACAGCTGATAAATACATATGTTACTTTTGTTTCGAAAGCATTTTTTTTTTTTTCTAACGATACTTTTCATAAAGTTTTTGTAAAGAAAATTCAGACTAGAATCGTACGCTTGATCCAAGCCTCACGCAAGCACATTGCCTGTACGTATTTATTTTTTAAAGATATTTTTCGCTTTGTCGAAAAGTATTCAAGTTGAATTCACAGGTCGGTTCTTCCGCAAGGTGCTGATCTTGTATGTATACATTTCTTTTTTTTTCGTTTTGTTCTCCGTTTCTGTGTATTATCGAAACGTGGATTTACAGCTGTATGCCATATATAAAGGTACATATATATCGGGAATGTGGAAAGAGGCGGAGAGATCGACGCGTTGCGGTTTGTAACCGTGCGGAGGGGGTTGGTTGTCTACCCTGTGGTTGTTCTTTTTAAAGTGAAAGGGTCGGAGGGTTTCGGGAAGCGAGAACGGGAACCGGGGACGAGTTGGGAAGAGAAAAAGAGGGCAGACAACGCAGCCGAGCTAAAACCTACAAATCTTCCACCGTTCCCTGTCAGGAGTCGCTGCTGCGTTGCCAGAGGGTTTGGCGGGACTCGAGTTTCAATAAACAGCGCAAAACTCGTAACCTTAATAATAATAACGATGATGATAATAATAATAATAAAGGAAGTGATATGAATGAGAAAACAAAAAGGAGAGAAAGAGCCGGAGAAATAGAGTATAAAATACAGGGAAAGAAAAATCCGGGAAGCACGGACTCCATTATGCAGTGGATTTCATATTATTTTATTCCATAAAAAAAGCTTGCAGCAGGAAAGTAAGCTCTTCGGGGAAGGGGTTGGAAAGAAAAATTCTTTCTCGATAGCGTCGTTTCGTTGATAATAAAGAGAGTGAAAAGAATTACACACTTAGCAATGATCGCATCGAGAATGAAAAGCTTCCACCGTGAACTCATTAGCTTTTCACGTCGAGGTATTAATTGTTACGGAATCGTTCGAACGATATTGAATGGATGCCTTAAAAGCTTCGGTGTAGGCGAATAGCGGGAAACACCCGTTTAATAATCGTCTGCTTGATGGTAAAAATATGTTCAAAATGCTGTTTCGGTTTAGTCGCTGACGGAAATGTAGTCCTCCATCTCACGGAGTATTTAATATGCGGATGATAAACGTACGCTCAAGAAATTTATGCGTAAAAATTTTTATTACATTTTAAGGCTTGACGTGTAATTTCTACATATCGTGAAATATGTCCTAAATTTTGGTATTCGATTACGAGAAATAAGAAGGACTTAATTTCTTCGTACCGTTGCGATTCGTCGTTGTATAAGTTTGGTAAATATTTTCCAAATTGATTGAATTCCTTTATTGTTTCAGGGGAAAGAACGGAGGCCATGCATCGTGACGGTATGCGACATGACGACATGCAACGTGACGCCAGCTTCGCAGCTTCGGGAAGTCAAGGGACGCGAATGTCTGACTGGCTTTTCATAAACATTGTCGCGTGGTTGACAATTTCCATAAATGTGAAAACCTCTTAATCGTTTCGATGTAGGTATACCCTTATAAGGAAACGCTTGCATCCCAGTATTTCTGATTGATAGTTCGTATAAGACATCGTTTTAATGATAAGAAAAGTTCGAAAGGTACGATCCTGTTACTTTTGAACTGGGGGAAAATTTTAGATACTACGTAAGACAATAACGTATAAGATTAGCCTGGTGTTTGGATTCCCTGAAATTTTACGGACCAATGATTCTTCTTTTTTTTTCTTATGACCGTGTACAACGGATATTACCAGCCGTTCTGATCCAACTGGTAAAATTTAATTCAATCGCGTCGAATTTATTCGATTTTTATTCTACGCTGCAGGCAGGTTCTTCATATAGCCGATAATTGAGCTTCGAATGTTACATAGACTAAAATCGTCTCCGGCCTGTAGTTGACAAAGTAACTCGTTATTCATATTTCCATTTACCACATACTGCGGCGAGAGTAAGCCTTGGGATTAAGCCGGGCGAATATTTAGGCCATAATTCGTCCCGCTTCACACGTAGCCACCTTTTACCACTTCAGACTCGATGATTCATATTTTCATTTTGCCCACTCGTTGTCATTAAGAATTTTCCACGAACCACCCTTCTCGCCCTCAAAGTTGTAAATCACAAGCCTGCCTAAACTCTGGACGATTCTCCTTCGTACTTCTATTTATTCGTCATATTTTTACCACAGATATACCAATTACGCGTATTCACTACGATCAGTCAATCATTCTTCGAATCCTCTTATACGCTCTGTTCAAGAGAAATTGGGGTCGGCCGGGATTCGAAAACAGAGAAAAGACGCACGTCTAGCGTGGAATATTGACTTGGTGAATGTCGAATCGCGATCCCCCGGGTATATTTCATTTGGAATACAAGAGTGCTCTGATACTTTCTTAATGAGGAGGCGACGACCAGCCAATGGCTTTTCACTTGTGGCGGTAATAGTGAAGTAATACGCAGGTATCGCGAATATCGAAGCGCCGAATCAGAAAGAACGGTTGGACAAACTTTATTTTATTTTAATTTTTTTGCTTTTATGGCACTGCAATGATTTTTGTTGTTTCGAGCAAAATTTTTTTACCACCGAGATTCTGACCAGTGCACGTAAAAATTCTTTGAAAAACCTACATAGAAGCTCGAGGAATTCTCTAAGCGTATAATATAAGTATAATAACTATGATTGAAATAATTCAGAGGTGAGATATTTATTTTATTTAATTACATATAATATAAATCTACTAAATGCGGAATATATTTTGTTAAATTTGATGTAATTCGAGCTAATGTATAATTATCCTAATAATTTTAATCACAATCGCAATTCCGACTTAGCTGTAGGATTGTCTTAAGGGCGGACGGATTTCTATGCAATTTCACGTTAAGTTCACGATTTGTGTACGAATGAAGTTTAGTGTGCGGAGGTGATCGTCGAAGATGAACAATTACGAGCTTACAGCTATGCGACTACGTGCGCGATATTCACGCTCTACAAACTGTACTAAAAGCTCTAAATTTACGTCAGCTCGTAATAATCGTAATTCTTTATCCCGACTACGTGACCGTTGGACTAGCATCTCTTATACGTAAGCTAGACGATCGGTGCACGGTTTTCATCGCAAGACAATCCAGCTTTGAGTAGAGTCACTAGTTTTAACTTTCGCACGTGAGAAAGTTCAAGCGCACGTGACCTCGATAAAATGGTGAAAAAGGAAAGATCCACGAGAGCAAAGAATATTGAAAAGTTGACGATAATCACCAGTTGCAAAAATATGTACATATATTCTTACAACGGATGGAGATTATTTGTAATCAGGTACGCAGATACAAGGTTTGCGATTGTTTCTTAATCATAAGTAGATTCCTATTTCATAATTTCTTTAATATTTAAATTGGTAGAACTCTTAAAGTTGGTAAAAGGTCTGCAGGTATTAAATTATGCTTCTTCTCATAGCTCTTTGCCCATTAGAGTAACCAGATGACGTGGAACCTGTGAATCAATTGAAATACGAGTTTTATTTTCAGATATTGTTCTAAGACCAATTAACGACGGTTGATCAAACAGTAAAGTTATCGCTATTCGACGGAATAATTATTTCGTGTAGTACATTGTTCGCAAATCAGACGAATGACAATAGCGACGATGTCAAAATTTGTACTATTTCAAAGCACAAACATGCCTCGGAGTTTCAAATGTCGAGGGTCCGTATCATTTTGGTTCCGTTTTTCGTGGTCCGAGGGTTTGACGATTTAATTTACGATGAACAAGAGTAACGAGTAAATAAAAATAATAATGAAAGTAGAGAGGCATATGATACCGCGTTTTATCTGCGTACATTACCACCAAATGTCTCTCCATGTACCAGCTTCCCGCACACCTTTTTCATCGCCAAATATCCCGTGCTATCAACAATAGAGCGGTGAGAAGCGCTGAAGATGAAAAATAAGAAGAAGAAGAAGAAGAAGAAGGCGAAGAAGAAATCCTCATCGTTTACGGAGCGAGAACCGGCTCATTGCGCTGCGATAGCATATGAGGAAGTTTTCATGCATCAGCTAAGCTGCGAGCGAGTTACCTCGTCATCTCGGGACCTCTTCATTCCGCCAGAGGACCAAGATTTACACCTGCAGCGTTGCGCGCCGTTGAATGCGCCGGCTTAACGTGAAATTTCATCAGAATTGACCCGAGGGATCGTTTCGCTGGCTGACAACCTAGACAAGTTTCCACCCGGCTTCGGTTAACTCCTTGAGATAGCGCTTTTGGATGGTTTATATCACATCCTCGATTATCACCTCGCACTTCTCTTGCTCACGTCTCTTAATCTTGAGTGACGTTATACCTTGAGAACTATTCGGTATTTGCTAACGTGATAATTAATATCATCACGCCTCGGAGCGAGAGACGTCTTGACGGAATGTTTTCATCGCCTCAGAGAAATTCGTTGTGAATTTTTTTCACTCAAGATTGGCGCTGTATAGTCCGCATACACCTTATATTCATTCTTTAACATTGTATACATATACATATACATGTAATCTTTTCATCTTCGACACACAATTTGTTTCGCGAAATTTTTCTTTACACGGCCTAAGATAATTGATGCGAGCTGTTGTGCAAAAGCGGATGAACATGACGAAAATTTTTTGAGCCCGCGGGGGAAATCTGGCAAAGTTGGGGGAAGGGGGGGTCGTCTCGAAGAAAGTAAAAGACCGTATATATAAGATAAGCCCGGGAGGAGCTTTTGGAGGCGGAAAATCGTTCGCGGCGTATAAGGAATATTAGACAGTGTATTGGTATATTCCTGCAGATTAAATGGCGGGGAGTTGGGGTGAATAAGCGTTGGAGCGTGTGCCGGAGCGAAGGAAGATTGGAAACGGATGTTCTTGTCCAATTCATGCATTAGATTTCTTCTGACTTCTCTTCTTTTCATTCGCTTAATTTTTTTTTTTTTTTTTTTTTTTTTCAGCCCGATCCGCGAGTTTTGGCCCAAATTTTCCTCACAGCTTTGTTCTACCCTTCACCATTTCAAATTAACACCGTGCATGAAGGACCGCAAGAGCCAACAAACTTGTTATATATCTACGCGCAGCTAAGCACGGCGTATCATTCACCCAAAGACAAACAGATAGACTGACTGGAGACGAATGGATACGAACAAAGAGGAAAGATCAGATTTAGGCTCCACCGGTAATCGGCCCCTGTCGTTTAAACCCTGGGGCGGATATTGTACTGCCTGCAGAACATCGTGTACTTGAAATTTTCCGGCACGCACCGAGGCGTTCAAGTATCCAGGCCGGAAAATATCAGGTATACATAAATATGTACGGTATATTACATATTACATATTACATAAGTTTTTTTGAATTCAATATCGTTTCAGTGAAATCACTCAAATTCATGATCTGTCAAGCTTTCGAATCCCATTTGCGCGGACATCAAGCAGAAAGAAAATCTGGATTTAAAAACTTCCCAGCGATGTAGGTATTCCTTTTTTTTTTTACTCACACTTCTCCAATACTTTCAGGATCGCAATTCGCAGAAATTTGCTAACATTGTACTTTGATTTCGATTATTTTGAAACTTCTTTGCCGGACCGTTAAGAAAAAATAATCTGGTTAGCCGGGGAAAAAACGTTAAGCATAAGAGGTAATAAAGGTGCTGATTCCTCTCTCCTTGGATGGTTGGTCCCGAGTCCCACGGGTATCCCATCGCCTGGCTGAAGTCTGAAGATAGATCGGAGCTTGTCGTGAAACTGACTTCCCGATGAATGCGACACAATCAACTATCCAGTCCCGGAGTAACTCCTCGTGAGTTGCGCGGGGACATAAATTTTCAAACAGAGTTAGATTTTAACACCGACGGGGGGATAGAGAGAGCGTCTAGACGATGGAACGATCCTGCGGACGAAACTTAACTTTTGTAGGTAAATATTGGTCGATTATCACAGAGTATGTCTATCGCATCACAGAGGTAAAACGAAACTTCAACGTCATTAAAGAACTCGTTATTACAGCACAACCATTGCAGTTCTCGTATTCAAGCGTGTTGATTATACACCAAGTTCGCCCGCCCGGTAAGCAAGTTAGTGTGAAATTATGGAAATAATCTTTGCAAAGGCTGGGAATCGAGGGTGGCGGAACGATTAGTTGAATCACTATTTTATTCCGAGAAAAGAGAATAAATTACGGTGAATACGATCATTTTTGTGCGGAGATTTGCTCGAATACAGGCTGCCCTCGTCTTTATATGACAGTCGGAAAAGTAGAGTGAAGAAGGGAAGAAAATATGTCGAGGAGTGTAAAATAAAACTAGCACATCCGTCCGCACGAGTCAGGAACAGACGACAGAGATATAAAGAGAGCGAGAGAATACCGTTGGTCGGAATCCATTCAACGGTAGAATACTTTTTCCACTTCCGAGCAGTGATTAACTTAAGTCCAGCAATTTTCTTCCCCAACATTTTAAACTGAATTAATTAACCTGCCTGACAAACGCCGAGTGAGCGCCTTGGCTTTTAGCAGCGCTCTCTAACTTGAGAGAATATTATTAATTATTAAGGTACGGAGCGATCGTAGAACTGTACTCGTGTAGATCGAGGGGTTTGACCCGGAAGTCATTACAGCATCGAAATCAACCCTTCCGACCGGCCTTCCCGCTCTGCTATTCATGCAACGAATTACCGACAGGTCTTGTCGAGTTGTATCGATTACTCATTGGGAGAAACTGTGATATTCAATTCTCTTCTCAAATAGTCTCGCAATGTGGAGGAACGAATTTTCACAGATAGAAAAATATGAGTGCGATACGTTGTAACTGTGAAAGGTATAGCCGCGTAATGTGACACGGATTAATTAAGTAGATGTCATCACTCGCGTTTGTACAACCTCGCCAATTCTCCCGCACTCGCAAATTCTTTATGTTAAATATGGAACGTACTTCTCTCACGAGCTATGAAATATTCCGATAACGATGGCGAAATGGATTTGAATATTTCAGAGGCTTTCGCCAAGACGGTGCATGTTTTAAAATCTAATGACTCGCCTGCACCGCGAAGTAATTGAAATTGTACCCGTCGTGTATTTGACTTTTCATCAGTTTTACTCGCTGTTGTATCAATTGTAAGCGTGGGAATATTAACTTGTCGAAATCGCTGGAAATCACTTGAAATTACTTGAAAAATTGCTCGTCACCCGATCTATGAGTGAATACCCCGCCGATCGTACGATAATTTTATCGTCATTTCCCACCACGTTTATCAATCCTCGAATTGTATTTAAGAAGTTAATCTTTTTATATGAAAATCGGAAGGACCAGAGAGAAGATAACTTTGACGCGAGCATCGACCATCCAACTCTCTGATTTACCATGAAAAAGACACGGTGTAATCGTACCGGGATCTCTGTACGACGCACCCACACCTCTGCCGCACGAAGTCAGTGAATTTCGGGTCTACGGACCTGAAATAATCTCACCCTAAAATAAATTACCCCTAAAGTAATCGCTTCAGCTAAAGCCCCTTGTTTGTTTCAATTACCAGTTAATTCT
This sequence comes from Neodiprion lecontei, assembly GCF_021901455.1. Classification (NCBI taxonomy): domain Eukaryota; kingdom Metazoa; phylum Arthropoda; class Insecta; order Hymenoptera; family Diprionidae; genus Neodiprion; species Neodiprion lecontei. Next base: position 24,211,278 of record NC_060265.1, read on the forward strand.
AGAGCTAACGAAATTATTCGTTCAAACTTTTCGACTATATTTAGGTACGCGCAGGCCCGTGTGAATTTCATATCGATCATTGGATCTCGTTGGAAAAATATGCCTTGAGTACAGACCAAGTATACTCACCTACTCTCAGGCTTTACGATCTTTGCGCGAAATTTGTTCGTCAGGTGCGTTTGAATAATAATAAACGAAAGAATAGTGCTTTGGGCAGGAGCGGAGTTTCAAATTGTTTCGCTGATTCGCGTGTCAACGGTCGCGTTGAAATCGTATTGAACAGAATTCGCACGCGTATACCTAGCGGTTATAACACGGTATGGAGGAAACGCGTTTGACTGGCGTTATAAAACGAATAGAATAATTTTAAATTTCCGCTGGGAATGAATCAAAATGCTTTATGAACGGTCGGGTGGTTCGAAAATTGGAAAAGTGTACCGTCTCCCACCCAGTGCGGCGGAAGCCGTGGTGAAATTCGTACACGTATAAAAGGTATGTGCCAGACACTGCATCGACACCGCGTGCACACAACCATAAATTCGTCTCTCGAAATTGGAGCTTAGTCCAACCGCGATGCCTGAACATAAAGGATATTTCGTTTTCCCATTATCGGATCAGCTCTTTTCGTTTACTTTTTTCGTCCAATATTATTTCCAGCGATTTCTTTTCTCTTTACCTCGTTAGGCGAGTGTCTTTTGTAATTTTGGAACTAATACCTAACTCTAGTATTTGCCACCACGTCGATTGAAACAGTTTTTATTTATCCCGCAGGCATTTGATGGAACAAATGCTGAAAACCGGAGGTGACAGTTACCGTGTGACTGTCTAATTATTATAATTATTATAACATTATACAAGTAAATGAAGGACAATTCGCAACCGTATTAATTGCTGTTACATCGATCATGGGTACTTGCATGGTAAAGGGGACTCGATAAGGTTGCACACATCTCTATAATTTTGTTGCATTCTACGTCTGTGTGTTGTTGCTTTGCCCGGAGTAATCTGAGCTTCACAAGCTGTGACAACGGGCGGAATTTACAGACAATAACGACTAAGCAGGTATAAAATTACATGCTATCCTATGTTGCGAATTCCAATTACGAGGTACAGGTATAATGTTTCGGTCGCGCAAATCCAATTAATGTCAGGTGAACTGCTTTCCAAACGGTATCGCGATCGAGTTTGTCATTGCACTGACGTTCACTCGGGGAAGAAACTGCTTCATAATTTTGCTACCTTTTTTATCAGTCGAAAGACGAAGCACGAAATTATCGTTAGACGTGAAAAAAGGTATAAATATTGTAAATTTTATCTCGTAATTTCGTTTTCCTTGCACCCGGGTACTCGGCAGATTTTTTATTTTAGGCTGAAAAATTTTAATAAATAACGAATGAAAGGTCTAAATGTTCGAGCTAAAATAACCGGGTAAATAAACAGTCATCGAAAAACAATTAAGCTCCTAAAATATTAGCTAGCAGGTATCGTTGAATAGCTGATATTTTATCAACCTGTGACAAAAAAACACAGGAAAATAAATCGCGAGCTGTGGCCCGTAGTGAAACACATACATAAAATGGAAACAAAAGAAGGAAATGAAATTAGAAAATGAAAACAAATTAAAAAAAAAAAGTAGTAAATAAATGAAACAATGCACGTACGACATACGGCAGAGAGTGGAACGCGTTGGTATATAACGGCTATCTATCACTAGCGAATCGGGTATACACGTGTAGCTTACACGTTCCACATACGTTTTACTTGCCAACAATTAACAGACCGCATAACTATAACAGTTTAAACCCCGTTTTCAGCAATTTATATTTATACAAAAGAACGTACCTCGGGTAGAAAATGAGTTTTATATTTTTACGCAGTGTGTGTTATTCGCAGAGTCGAATAAAAAAAGAAAAGAAAAAAGGAATGGATTGACCCGTTTTTTCAAAGTCGCACTGCCCGTCCTTGGGTAGTTAATTTTATAAATTTAGCGGGCTTTGAAGGTTGGGCTTGCAAATTTACAGGTCTAAAAGCCAGACGATTTAAGCCGATGAACGATGGGATGTCATGCATGTCTGCGTGTCGTCGGTATAAGGTTGCGATGAAAACAGAAATTTTGCGTCAGTACAAGTACGCAGGTGTTTTGCGTTAAATAATTCAGCACCCTGTTCTTTGCGCATGGGTAAAAGTACGAGTGAATGTTGGATTTCTTCGATTGAACAGATTCAACTTACCTTCTTATGATTTATTTATTCTCCGCAGCGATTACTCGCAGAGTGATCGGTGAGCTTGCATAACATAATGTAACCCCGGTTGTATGAAGCGTATTATACGCGTAAGTGCGGTGAAAATTTATCCTAAAAGCAGCCGGTGGTTCTTGATCCCTATCGACGTGAAGACGTAACGTCATGCAGCACAAAAACCCCGAAGAACCCTGGCGAAGAATAAGTTATCTCTTCTCGAGAATTCAATAGGCATTTCATGATCATACGCCGTAAACGAAGCTGCTTCATCGTACGTTCCTCAGAGCTGGAAAAGCAAAGCTTCGACGGTGGAAAAAATTGGGAATATTATAAAATTAGATTACCTCACTGACCGAGGAACTGCAGATCGGGAGGTTGAGAAATCTCTTCAGCAACGCACGCATCTGCAGCGGGAACTTGATAATTCCGAATGACGAGGAGGGAGGAGAGAGGAGAGAGTAATTCGCGACTCCTTTAGCGGGATAATTTGTTAGGGAATAAAAAGTCTCCGGCAAATTATATCGCGCGAAAGAGTGAATATAATCATGTCGGAGGATATACAAGGGAATAAAATACAGTATGTTTATAAGTAAAGGTTTGAAATATAAAACAATTTGATTTTGACTCGTTACATTTATTTAAACAGCGCTTACGTCATGGAATGTTTTTACAATAAGGTCTTTGTCCTTCTTTCTCTTTTATTTTTATCATTACTTTTGCCTCACTTTTTTTTTTTTATACATTGACGTATTTTAAAGTCTCGTCACATGATACAACTAATAGTATGATTTTTATTTACAATGCTTTCTAATTATATGATAGTATAATAACCTATTGGATCCTCTGCTTGCCCAGTTTTTTTTCTGTCCATTTCTTTTTTTGATTTCGTTTTTTATTTTTTTCAACTCTTTTTCTCTGACAGAGATAGAGCTTTTCGCCACACTGGCAGCGCTGACGATTAGTTTATTTTTTCTCCTTCTTTCATTGTTCTGAGCCGTATGCTGATAATCAAATATATTTTTTGAATTCAATCAAATCGAACGTTCTTTCTTTCATAATTCTATAGTAGTGTTTATGCAGTGTGTAACAGAGTGTTATCAAAACTTGGAACTTGCTTTTGGAAATGGATTTTGAGTGGATAAATTTTCTACTGTAACTTGTTTTCTTTTTTTTTTTTTGAAATATTGTCATTTCGCGGTGACTAAATGTGATGTAGAAAAACTGATTGACACATTTCGTAAAATGTTGTGAGGGGTGAAAGAGAGATAGAGAGAGAGAGAGAGAGGAAAACGTGAAAAATCAATAAGGAACGAAACGGAGGTGATGAAAACTTCTTTAATTTCTACGCAGTGGTGTTATAAACCTAGTTTTTTTTTTGTCATTTACTTTTTTTTTTGAATCTTTTATTTTTCTATTTCATATATGAAATATTTCAACGACTTGACTTAATAATATATCATTATTATTATTATTATTATTATTTTTCTTTTATCTACCATACAGTAAATATATTTATTTCTATGTAAATTATTATATGGCTATTCGAAGTTGAAATCTATTTTTTAACAGGCAAAAGTACTTTTCGCATTACCGTAAGGTACAAGGTTGATCTGTTCAGAATCAATACTTGATTCGGTATTCTCTTGTTGTCTTCACGTTATTTTCGGCTTCGAACGATAATAACTTTCAAAAATTAATCTCCCTTAGGCCATGAGTTTATCAATATCAAATCAGTGTTAATACTAAATACACACCTTGTCATTCATGCTTAAATTTTATTACAGTATTTAATATACAACAGTTATACAACTAGTTGATTTCGTCCTAATTCAACCGCTCTATTACATAATAACAGAAACGTTCGTTTGATTGTTTTTTTTTCTTTTCTTCTTTTCTTCATGCCATCAATTATTCGACAGTTTGATCGCGGGAAGATAATGTGATGAAATTTCTTATTAACGAACAAGGGTGAGTATTTTCTCGTTTCTCTTTACGGAATTGCATAGTTAGGATTTTATTCTCAGCTTATACCGATCGTTGTTCGAACGAAGAACATCGGTTCCGTTTTGAATCAACGAAAGTTAACAATGTCTAGTATAACAAAGAACGAAAGACCGTGCGTGTGTTATACAAAGTCCCGACATTTCTGCCATGTTATACGAGCGTTAAAATACGGAAAACTACCTACACCTTCACCCGCACGTAAAATTTCACCTCTCAACGTTTGCCGATCGTTTCTTGGTAAGGTATAACAGGGTAGCTACTATTTACTTCCAAGAATCTTAATCATTCGAAATTGTTCCTTTCAGCCTCGGGCGGAAACCCGTCGGGAATTTCCACCGATACAGAGCGCTTAATGCCTGACTCAAACCGTGAACCAACTTCTTCATTATACATAAAAATTTCCAACCGGATGCCTTCTACCTCGGGTTTCATACGACCCGGGTACCCTAGATGCGTACATGCCTGTAATTCATATTCCTTTATTCGCAGTACGACTCTGCCGGATACCCCCAGGTTATGTTACGTGTACAAACGGTATTAGCTACGTAGTTATGTTATCTCGATGAAATTATAATCTATCCTAAATCATACCACATAAGTACAACTTCATATCCTTAACGCGTACGTACAATTCCCAACGTGTAGCACTTTCTGTTAAAATCTGGGAGGGGGATTAGTATTTTTTGTAAATTTTAGTTTATTCATTATATTTTATATTCGTTTGATTTATTTATCCATCTATTCAATTTTAATTATAGAAAAATGTCACTGTTTCGCAATATCTTTTTTATATCGATTGTTCAGCGTGACTTTTCACTGTGTAACAAATAATCGCTTCATAGTCAGGATCACTTTAGGACCGATTTAGCAACGCGTTCATTGTTTATATGTCCATTGTTTTCGTCGGCGAACACACTTCGCTTCCGGTTCCTTGATTTTTTCATTATCTCATACACTTGACACGCTTTGTTCAAACCGTCGTGACTTTTATAACCGATCGCGTCATGATCGTTTATTTAGAGATTGCTCACCTCAGAAAATTCGCAACCAGCAACGTCATGGTCGCCAAAAGCAGCGTTGGCGTTACCCCGCAGCTTCCGCCGTGTTGCATCGCGGCGGGATGTTCACCTGAAATTGAAAATTTTTATCCGTCAAGGAACAGGCGAAATCGTATAACGGGCTTGCGCCATAGCGAAATCAGTTTGTGGCTCGAATAACAATTACGCATCAGCGGTCACGGATAGATGAAATTTTCACCGAAGCGTATCTTTCTGATAATAATTATGCTAATTAACAATCGACACCCGCTGCAGCTCTGCCGGGACGTTTGGTTTAATTCAGGTGAGACAATAGCCGGATATCTACACCCCGAGTTTGTCTACCTCGCAGTTAGCGTATTAACCGTTAATTGTTTGCTCAATTTGCGAGGCGCCCAGCTGGTATAATATTTGCCTAAAATACGGCTGCGAATTAGAGTGCAATTCAACCTCTTTTCAGATTTCACTCCAAATATCCAATGAACCGGATACGAGTTTTAATATTCATGCTCATCGGTCAATACCGCGACAGAACGAACTTTGAAGCGTGTATAGGTGGTAGGTACATGCGTTGGTGGAACAACGTGAAATGTATGAGATGCGAAATTATAAAACTCCGGGAAAACTCCGGTTATTTGACAAACCCAAAAACTCGCCAACGCGATTCCCAACTTACTTCAGCTCAAACGTTAATTAAACTTTGAAAGAAAATCTCGGCTTTTGGTCGTGTTATGTAGTTTGTGAAAATTGATAACCCCTGCGAGGAGACGAAGTCATTCCGGGAGCCAATTGTCAAACAAACGAGAGGAAATTTCAGAGACTTTCTTCCAAAGTACATCGGTACTCAATGTCATATTGACATCAAATTCTTACTGTTTTCAATCAATGAATATTCAAACTGAGGCAAGATTCAAGTTTTATTAGGATCAGCTGAGCGATATTAATTTTATCGCGAGTCAACATATCTCATCTTCACGTATCATTCTCTATAGCTTGATGCGTATGTCAATTCTTTAAAATACATGCAAGGCGTGTAAAATGTGCCTCTTTGATGGATTGAAAATTAATCTTTTATCTCACTGATTTTCCTGGTGAATTAATTATTCTGTAGCCCAAAGTGCACGAAACCGCGAGATTCATTACTTAACCGACTAACCAAACTTGCCGCGTTATTTTGCACCGCTAAGCAACGTAAATTCAAAAGCATAGCCAATTTGCCTGAAAAATCAATCACAAATTTTCGTCATTTCAAACTATAGCCGATATGTAGATAATCTTGTTTGCGGCCAATGTATATGAATGTCTGGTAATTCGGACAAACAATTCTGTTGCTAGAGTGGTCTGAAATTTGCGGAATTTCTATAGTGGCAACTGAACAAATATGTGAGCCAGAATTCCAATTGAATTAATCAATATGAAAATGAAACGACTCGTTTTTCGATCACATTCAATGCTTTGATTATTATTAGTATTATTATTATTGTCATTATTATTATTATTATTATCATTATTATTTGAAATTTTGAAAGTAAGACATTGAGGGTAATCGATTTTTTTTTTTTTTTTTTACATATACACGCGAAAACATTTCGCACTACGGGAATGCTACGAATTAAAGTTCGCTTCCGCCTGACTTGTTTCACGACGCGACGGCACAATCGTCGTCTGAGCTGCCATAATGCACCTTGGTAAATTTTGGAAAACTTGTTGCCTGTATTCGCTGATTTTTTAAAATAATTTCACTGGTTAAAAACTGTGGAATTCGGTCCATCGGAAGAGATGATACAGAAATTTGACGGCTGTTCGTTGTACGTGTCAATATCTTTTGTCCCCGACGGTTGAATAAGCTGCGTTTCCTCACCGCACCGGTGAAACGTAGAGACAAAAGTACGTACATAACTTTGCTACCTACGCTACAACGTAGAGAGTTTAATGAACTAAACGCGTGTGTAATAACCGACCATCGCTCCTCGAGCAACGATAATATCTGCTCGAGGAGAAAAGAGAATGCGGAGTGTGAAAAGCGTCGTTGTTGCGATAGTCGCGCGATAACGACACGCGGCAGCTGAGTGCAAAAGAATTCCAGGCTGGTGCACCCCGCGCAGAGCATGTGTGCTTGCAGGGGTTGAGGATCAAAAGGAGATAGGCGGAAAGACGTGTATGTATGCATGTGCGTACGTATACCGCACATACGTATGAGACTCACCATTCAGCACGTGAACCATGACGCTCGCTGGATTCGCGTTGCTTGGAATGCAAGTATAATTTCCGCTGTCACTCAGCCTCGCCTGGGTCACCAGGAGCTTGCTGGTTGTGCCGCTCTCCGTCTTCTCGGTCTCCAGTGACACGCCGCCCCTGTGATGAACGCTGAATTATGAAAAATACTTTGCAACCAGTGCACCAACAGCAACTTGTCGGGGCGTATGCCCCGGAAAAATGTGATAATTATTGCAATTGCTTGAGCCCGAGAGAGGACGAGCAGAGAAGTCTGCTTCTACCATCCGCGGGCATTTCGCCTTTCTGCCGCCCCTTCCACTTCCCGCTTTCCACTTTTCACCCCACGCCCTTCGCATCCGGCCCTCAAGCTCTTTCCCTCATTTTCCTCCTTATCCCTCCACGTACCAGGAATGCTCTTCTCTCTAATCGCCCCAACCCAGACGTGGTGCCAAAGCGGTTAATGCCACATTTACGGAGGAGAAATATTACGCTCGAGAATCCCTTGATCTCCGACATTTTTTGCTTTTTTATTATTTTTTATTTTGCTTTTCTTTTTTTCTTTTTTTTTGTCACTTTGTTGAAAATTCTTTTCTCACTCTTCTCTTTCAAATTAAAAAGGAAACTGAATTATAACTATGATTCTGAGAAGAAAACCAGCTTTGTTTTTTCTATACACGCCTGTATGCGTCTACGTAAATATATATCAAACAACATGGGTTTTCATCAGACAATATGCTAATCACCTCTTGTTTTATAAACTTCACTAACTTATTGGATGAAACACGAAATACCAATTAGCGCACGGTTGACAATTGAATCTGCAATGTAATCAGAACTTAGATACTTATACTTGCAAATTTCCCGAAAATGTCTTGTTGTTTGCAAAGAGCAGGATAAACACGGTATCTGTGTCCATTCGATTTCTGATTCATTATTCACGGAGTAGATTGAAGGATTTACTATTCAACGACTGAATCTGATGTCAAAGGATACTATATGAAAAGAATGACGTTCACGCGGAAGTACGAATATCGGGAAAATCATTCAATAATTCAATCAAAACTCGTGAATAATGCGGCAAAAGATTGACGAGCAGTTTAATTTTAGTTGATCTATGAATAACAGGACGAACCTCGGACTGTCAAAGTCGACGATTGCAACACCGTGATGCCATGAAACGCTGCTCGGCGGTGTGCTGTGAACGTTGACGGTGCACGTGAGGCTGATGGTGCTGCCCTTTTTCACGTAAACGTCTTCTGGTCCAGAAATCTTCGCCTGAGCAGCTGTAACAAATAACATCACTTTGGTTTCTTGTGAATTTTTTCCTCCCCCAACCCCACCCCCCTCACCCCACCAGCCATTTGTTGTCTCGGCGGACCGGACCCCTCGTAAATTGTACATACATGTATATGTATAACGTATATCTATCACATTATGTACAGTATATGGCTATCCGAGGCACACTAGAAACGTACGACTTGACTAGATCGAGGCGCAGACCACGACCTGGAACATAAGTCAAGGGGAGTCACGATAGCGAACATTTCTGACGTATTTCAAACTCACTTCATGTCCTACGTGACACTGGTGGAAGCGCTGGAGTACCGCTCCTAACGTCACGTAGTCATTCGCCCACGTCCCGAGATATCCTGCAGTATGTTATATATGTGTCGGCGATTTCGTAACGTGTGAAAACTCACGTGTGCCTTTACCGTGTATAAGAGAAAAATTGATAATGGTCCATTCTTTCAGTCTATACAGCTGATCGGAATCAAGTTTATCACGTTGTAGATCCACGTGAATGTGATGATTGCTGACAAGAACAATGAGCATTCAACAATGATCATGATCCGAGCTTTCTTTAAGTTGGTAATACGGTTTTTAATCTCTTAGCGACTTCGTGCGTAACTTTTTCAATACGCACGAACAGCAAGTTTGTATGGATTGATCGGAAATAGGTCCTCAAGGTGGCCTTTTGGTCCCAATACTCCGAAAAGCCGCTTCCCGAAAAAGTTGGAGCTGGTTCGAGGCTGCTCCCCCGCCCACCCTCACCCCTTCACCCGATTGAAAAGGAAAACTCTCGATGATTGATCTGTACCTACCGACCCATGCAAACTTGGAACGACGGTCTAAGGGTATTCGCGTTATTTTTACGCAAGGTCCAGCCTCCTAGGACCTTGCAAACTTGTTCGGTTCTTCTTACTTTTTCTTTCATAGTTTTTGTCGATTTTATCTCTTACCACGCCTGGCAAACTTTTTATGTTATTCAAATATCAATACTACCCATGGGTATACGCGGAGCGACCAGGGAATACCTTTGGTGGCTAAATCTGAACCCGGTAGTCGTTATATGGGCAAGAGTAAAAAGAAGCAGGGATACGAAAATCTTGCGATATAGATGAAACGGTCAATAAATTTCGTTCATATTGGGAAAGATCATCGATCCTCTCGGTGTCTGCTCAAGTGTACCCGCCATGCGATCAGTCGCAGTTGCGTCGAGAGAAAAGATAATTCCAAATGATCTGCATTTAACGATTTCATACACGTGTCCCAAGATCCCGAGTCATTTATAGTGCGACAGTGAGTATAATGTCTCCAAGCAAATGCTGTATTCACTTTTCGAGTAAGCAATTGCCTGAACTTGGAAGGTTTTGACGTGAATTTGGTTCTCCATCTTAATTTTAAAAAAATTTATTTGCCATAGGCATAAATTTTGTTGGGTATAGTTTCCACACTTTTTTTGTCACATCTACGCAGAGTTATGTTAAAATGCAATCCATACGAGTATATGTATAGCTACGTACCTACACAGTTTATGTCATATATGTATATTGTAACAGCTATGAAAAAGATGAAGCGAGCAAAGCCTGATAGCGAAAATATGTATCATATGTTTATAATTTTTTCAATTACAATTATGCCACGCCGATGACGATGATGTAAGGCAAAGGAAATGCTGGTAAATGGCAAATGGTATATTGTAATGAAGATATCTATCAAGTACGAAGATACAATAGCTGCAGAAATGCGTTAGTCAATAAGTAGCGGTAAATGAATAAGAAAACAGCGAGGAAATTTAAAAAAATAAAATAAGGTAAACGTATACAGAACGCAGATCAACCAAAAAATAATAACAGTAATGGCAAGGCCTGGCTTGATTCTAACCTGAGTTGAAGGTCCGGTGAATGGCGTTGGGCGCGGTGGCGGGGACAGGGGCACTTTCTGGAACGGGATCACAGACATACACATCGAGTTAATTATTCAGATTTTAAAGTATCAGGCTAAAAACCTGTCGGAAAAACATCTATGAGACTGAAAAAAAACAAAATACCAACTAGAAGCTTAACGCGGTGAACTTACGCAAAGAGTCTACAGTAAAAGCAAAAGAAACACCCGGGTCACCTTGCTATTCTACCTCTAAAAGTAAAGTACGAGCGAGTGACTAAAATCGAGGCCATTTAGATAGAACCTTAATACAGCTCTGGATCGTAGTCGAAGCAATAGGATAAAATCGACGCTGGCAAGTTTTTGCGATGATCCTTTCGGGGTAAAATAACATCCGCGAAGTAAAATACCTGCCGAACTAGGGTATTAGCTCTTCTTTTTCTGTCTAATTTTTTTTCTCGTTCTTCGCCAGCTAGCGCGAGGGATAATTTTAAGGGTTGGCGAGAAGAGGGTGAGGGCGAAAGAAGGCAACAAAAAGGTACCGTGGTCTCTCACGCGGTTGGCGGTGTATTCATCGTCCTTCTTACATCGACGTTTAAACGTAAGCTCTCCAAGTTCGAACCGAACGGTGGCGCGGAGAGAGAGATAAGGCCTGCGGCAGGCTGGGAAAACGGTCAGTTTCGGGAAAAGTTTAAACAAATTTGATTCGAAGTCGCGGGGTCCGAATATATTTCGGGCAAATTCCTCACCCCGCTGATCCACTTCCGATATCATTTGGGATACGCTCTTAGCGCGTCCAGCGATCCTCGCGCGATCAACAAGAGCTACACTTGTAGTTTTTGCTGAAAACTTAAAGTTGGGAGCTCGAACTTAGTTCTGACTTTATTACCCATAGTCGTTGAGTGTAATTAACTTGAAGAACAATTACGTCAACTCCTCGTTCGAACTATCAGACTTTCCGCACTAGCCCGCCCAACCGCCTTCAACCCCCCAACTCTCCTATCTCTTTCTCGGCCCACCTCCTCCCTTACCCACCCCTTCGCCGTCGGACGTAACTTTTCCGATCTTGCCTCCTGACACTTAAGAGTCTTCACACCAGAGTGCTAAAACTTTCCGATACACTTAATTTCAAGCCTTTGAGAGTGCTCCATTTTCGAGTTTTCAAGTAGGTTTATGTACGAAGCAAGTTCGATTGTCGTGCCGGATAAACATTATTTATCTTACAAGATTACACGCGTTGATGGGGGATCGGCATGCGGGACTGGTCGACTCCGCTTGGAAAAATCAAATTCGATCCACGGTTCATGCATTGGTTAAATCGTATCTACTAATCAGTGAAAACCCTTCAATGTCCTTCAATTTCAAACAACTCATTTCAGCCTTCTGTTACATACATGTACGAGCTGTTTATCCAGCTTGATACTTTTTTTTTTACAGTGGTCAGGTTCAGATTCATCATGCAATATTGAATCAGGAGGATGTTGTGTTGTCTAGGTTTGTTTTTGTCTCGACATATGAATCATGCCCGTACATCAGTTCGGTGGTGGAAAAAATGATTACTTTTCTCTAATTCACTCGAGAGCAGTTATGATGGATTAAACAAGCCTCGTGTTGTGTAAGCTCGCTCGTAGATACGTATTTTTTTCACTAAATATTTTGCCAAAATATCCTCGCGTTGTATACACATACTCAACTATTTTCGTAGACGTGAGAAAAAAAAAAAAAACTTGCCGACTTCGCCGTACGCGGCGATGAAATGTGGGAAATGCAATTTTTTGTGAATGGAAATAAAATCTAGCTTCACTTGGGAATACAAATTTTGGTTCCACACCTGGTAAAGTTAACAAGTCCTTCCACTGTGTGTAAGTTAGCTGAAGGCAAAATGTTTTTCTGGCAAAATTATAAAGGATAAATTATATCATCATCAATCGATCGAGTTTGCGAGCCTCTTTCCTCCTCGGTGCTATTTCTCCTCGATAACAAAGCTGATCGTTTCCGGCTGACAAAATGCGATCTATGATATACTTAATATTGGTGCGTACGTTGCGCTAGGTTTACCTTCAACGCTAAGGAGAATCGCTAAGTTGATTTTCGGCTCAGTGTTAACCTGGCACTCGTAGATCCCGGCGTCCCTTGGCTGGACATATTCGATTTTGAGATCCCAGTCGTCCGAAGACTCCGGGTGTAAAACGGCGAACCTCGCGTCGCCTGTGTAAGTGAAGATTGCTGACGTCAGGATGTGGAGATCTCTTTTACGCATCCACGAGACCTGGAAAACCCAAAAGTACGTGCGTTTTTACTTCAAGTTAGATTTCTTGTTTTTCCAGTTCCTCTAAAATCGTTATTGCAAATTCTGATTTCATTTTTTCGATACTTATACAGGATGTCTAATTTTTTCGGCGACCAGGAAACCATGACGGTTAAGAATTTTCAGCTATTTTCAGGTCGTTAGATACCCTGTTATACTCGTAATTCGTGTGTCGGATTTTCGGATCAAAAATCCATGGTGACATTTCTGAAATATTTATCTTACACTGGCAAATACGAGGGAAAGTGGAGAAAAAATTGAATTTGAAAAATTTGGATCCAACATTTTTGAGGTGGCCGGCTTCCCTAAATCAAAATTTTTTTGGTAGCTTGGATATTGGGATATTTAGTATAACTATGAGTGAACGGTAATAAAAATCGATCATTTAAACAACTATCATTATGTTATTTCCTCAAGTTTTACAATATTTGGTGCTTCGTTTTCGAACATCCACTTTGAGCCCTGTAATATCTACATCAAAATTCGGAATCACCAGCTTAAAAAATCGACATTTTCCCATCACTATCAATATCATGGCACTTTAATGGCGATGCTTTTTCCGTTCAGTAGTAAAAGTTGGCAAGTGTCAGACGCTAACGTCTACCGCAATAATTAGGCAACCAGATACGCACCGATGTACGCATCAGGCGTCGGATGCAGGAGAATTTGCGATTCTGTCGACAGAAAGGCAGGCGAAGCCTTTGTGAAACAGAAGGATATCAGAAAACAAAAAAAAAAATGTAATTTTTTTAAAAGTATCCGTTTCCCGTCACGGCTGCTCGAGGCTCGACGGGATGATTGAAGGATCTTTTCCACCGACCTCCTCCCTCGGTTTGCCGAGAGTTCGTTGTCGAGTATCTATTTACACGTTAGGGAGCTGTACACATACAACGTCGATGGGAAACTGACGTGCCGTTTTCAGCTGGGAAAATTTTCACGGCTCCATGACAGAGGGGCGATATATCCGTATAACACATACGCCTACTCCCGGCTAAGCCCGGCTTCTAGTATCTCCGCTGTAATCTATGTGTACACATCATTCAACGCGTATAACTTGAGCTTCCCCGCAGCTTTTGTCTACCTGCCTCTCTGATGCTGCGCACTTTGTTAGATTGGCTGATTTGCCAAATTTAATCCCCTTTCGATCAATGTATATACATGTGTGTGTGTGTGTGTGTGTGTGCGTGCGTGTGCGTGCGTGTGCGTGTGTGTGTGCACCTGATATCACGCGGTGTTCCGCGTATTGTGATGCAAATTGTTTGCTGACTAGTCTCACCACAGTCTACGCATCGCCTACAATACTCATTCGACTCGGGTTCGACGCCAGTTGCTGATCGCTACATTATCGTAGATACCCGGAATTGTACCGATTCTATGGGTTGCGATGATATTGTAACGAAGTTGCGTTCACGATCCTTATAGATTCTGGTACTACTGATGCCGATATAATATTCAGTCATTAAATGCTTAATAATTTGTCTAATGTACGGTTATTCCGCCAACGAGAATTATCGTAGAAACAGTCAGTCTCCAGACTTCAACCGGAGCACTTCAAGTCAAAATATATCCGCGTTTTTCATACATTATTCATTGTTGTGAGATTTGTTTGACTCGACGTTTCTTCGTTACGCACGGAGAACCCATTCATTTCTTCAGACGCAATTCGATCCTAGATTGTCCTTTACTACAATACTATATTTTTCACCTGCGATCCGACGTACGTTTCGTTTTGTGATTCGATTTCAGCGAAATAGCATCTCGTGCACTCTCCACCGCCTGCTTGAACCCCACCCCCCCACCCCTTTTTTAGTTTCTCAAACAACTCGGCAGGAATCTCAAATGAAAATCTCATTACTTACAACATCATTTCAATCATGTTACCTGTGGTTCAAATACTTTGAAACGATTCTTTTGCAGTACCACTTTTAGGGGTACTTTTTCGGCTCTGAAACGTGTTTCATCGTCAGAAACAAAAGGATCGGATAATAGGCTTGCGGGAGAAAATCAAGTACCGTGCATTTTTTCTCTTCTCTGTTTTTCTTTGGTCAAATACAGCAAACGTAGCGATTGAAACTAAGTCACGCGTGACGATTGTCTCGGCATAATGTGTTGGAGCAAGAACGGGACCTCCCTTCGAAAAAAAGGGGAATAAAAAGACGCTGAAGTCACAAATCAAAATGTTATAAGATTATTACCATTGTTTGTATCAGAAAGAAAAAAATCTTAGAAGAACTTGGATTCGATATCTTTGATATCCTTGACTCTACAACCCTCATGGGGTGATAAATAAATTGCAAAAGTATCGGTATCAATACAGTCTAGGGGTCGCGATTTATTGAAGGGTGAATAAGAAAGAAAAGGAAAGGAAAGGAAAAAAAATAAAAAATCAGAAATCTAGAAAAAAAAAATAGTATAAAAAAGAAAATTTCTTTACTCCCACTAGTTTTCTTGCGCAGTCTTTCTCTTTCGCTCTTGCGAAACAAAGACGCGCGCATTGCCTATACCCCGAGCGAGAGTCTATACAACGAGCAGGCGAAAAAATGTGCCAAGTTTCTCGGAGGCCATTACGTTCTGGGTGCCGTTTGGGTGCCGTTTGGGGCCGTTACGGATTGCCGAGAGCCCCGGGAGCTGCCCTGACAATTACGGGCGCACGTGCTCGCGTTCCCCACTTGAACACCACCCCCATTTCTAATACACAGGGCTCTGATGGGAAATTGAACGTATGTTCCCTTACGCCGAGATTTCGTGTCGTTTCACCTAAGTGATGCAGCTCTTCCTCTCGTCCAGACAGATATAACGTGTAGTATATATACGGTACCCGCGAGATCGTTCTCCCGCTGATGAAGGTTATTTTGGTTTGGTTCTGTTACAACGATTGCACCTGTTTCTCTTCATCTTTTTCCTTTCTTGCTTCTCCCGCCGCTTCTGCTGCCGCTGCTGGCTGCTTACTCTTGAATATCTCTTTGACCGACGACAGATGTTTTATATGTATACGTGAAGAGCTTTTCCGATGTCAACTCACCCCACCAAGATAGATTTACATGCTTTACATGCGGCATAACTTTTAGTTTACTTTCTGCACGGATAAGGGGGCAGCTTAAACAACTTCTCCTTCAAACAAGAAGTTTAATCTCGGACTCTGCAGTTTTGCGAGTGGAAAATCAACCCTGGGCATGATACATTCGGGTTAAGCTACCGAAGAGAAAAGGATATAAAAATGAAAAAACCTCAGCGATCCTTGCTCGAGCGAGATGATCTGCATTTACATTTTATCTCTGTCCGTGTGTCTTATGTTTATTTGTTTTTTTATTTTCACTTTCAGAACTTCGGCATTATTCGACGTGAAGGTGAAAAATGTCTCATGGAATGAAGAATTAATGGAAAGTGGTGGAAACGAAACTGGATGGCGAGGCGTTCGTCCGTGACAATTAGAAGACTATCTGCCCTCTTTTCAATCTCAGGTGAGTAATTCATTACTGCTTTTGATTCGCTCGTATTTTTTAATGACACGGATGAGGATGGGTATAAAACTTTTCAATTTTATTAATTGACCTCGTGATATGGTTCAACCCCCTTTGAGAGAATTTTGTCATCTGATAATGGAGAAAAAAAAAACCTCATTTTTCATTATTTATGTAGAAGGTTTAAGGAGGACAAAATCGAAGGGTGAAGGTTTCACGGTCGATCACGGTACGGTGACATCTGATTCGTGCGATAATAATCGTACTATTATACCAATCGGAAACCATGCTTGAAAGTTTTAAACCGTCTAAGGAATTTCCGCCTCGTGATGATCGATATACCTGGTATATTTCCGTAGGGAACGAGGGTTGGAAACTCCGTCTCGCTTCCTCCGACATTATTGCTGCGGAGTCAGCCAATTAGCGCGGGAAATTTAAAAAGTCTATAGGCATGGAACGATTTTTTTTTAATAAGAAACAATTTGGGCACGTACAATACCGAGATCAGAGAGGATTCGGCAAGCAGTGGCAGAGCTGCTCAAAGTAATTCGTGCATCTGGGGGACGTTATTATAGTGCGGGTAAAGTCAAGTCAAACTTAAAATCTGAGGGAGTAAAGTTTCTGTGTGGAGACCATTAAAATGTAAATTAAAATACGTACGCTCGCGTATCTCTTAACATCCCTGTTCTTTTTCTCCCCGTTGTTTCCACCCATAAAGCCCTGTTATCATTTCGCACCTTTTGTATAATTCGTTCCCAGTCCACGGTAAATTAAATATTTTCCCTTCTCTCATTATTCGCCACTCTCTCATACCCTTGAATTTCTTTCCTCCTCGATGTACAGGCACAATCTTTTGTACGCTATATTCTCTTCCTCAGCGGAAGAATTTCTTTTCGTCGCATACTCCTGCCGGACTCGCAAAATTTTCTTTAGGTCGTTTGACTCACGTTTATCGTACATTTCAACCGAGTTAAATAATTTGCTTTCGAATTGTAAAATGGAGGAATCATTCTCAATGTACATACATTAATCTATTCACTAATTTGACGGACGCTGGGTGAAAAAGACGCGTGCGACGATAGATACGCAGTATAATGGCAGACATAATATTGTTTCCGGATTCTCGCATGATATTAAAAACTCGAGGGTGTCGCTTTTATATCGTTGAGACGAAGTCTCGCGGGGCAGAATGTTACATCATTTTTATATGTAGAGGGTTCGTGCGTGAGAAAGAAACAGAGAGGGAGAGAGAGAGATAGAGTGGCCTAACAAATGTTTTCTGTGTAGCCGCGTAACCTTTCTACGGGGATGAAAAAATATGCGTTTAATTCACTCAAAAACGAAGGGGGGGAAACATGAAAATAAAATATTAATCGAGACTGCTGAAGGGTGAATCCGCAGGTTGGTGTACATGGCGGTCAATAAAAGTCGCTCTGAAACCTGTCGGGGAGGCGTCCGATTTCCAAGAAAAATTAGTTTCCCCAACATTTTACGTATGGAAATTATTTTCAAACGTCTCTATTTCATCAAGAGAATTTGACCACGTCTTTCCTTGATTCTGGGCAAGGATCAGGATTACGAGGCACGGGGAATGAAATTCCGGGAGACACGCTGAAGGCGAACGGGAATTCTCTTGGCAACAATTTCGAATCCACGAATCCGCGATAAGGAGCGAAGTCGGAAAACCTTTACGTGGCACTGGAAATGCCACTTTCTGCTTAGGTCAACCGAAAGCCGGAAGGAATTTCTCGCTTTTGCCCAGCTTGCGCCGGAAACTCCGCGGGTTCGTACATATATAATATGTCCTTTTTATTCGTTCAAACGAGGGGCTGCACACCGATCTAAAATACTCGAGTTCACCACGCTGCGCAGGGTGCATTTGTGACGGACATGTGATCCGGTATTCTGTTTCATTTCTATCATTCCTTCGCGGATCACCTTTCAAGTCCAGAACTCATACGCTTAATTTCACCGCGTACACTGTAACATTTTTTGATGAAAATTTCTGAAAGACCGGATCCTTCGGTACACGTCAGTGATTACAGGTCTGACTTATCCAAATAAAATTTTTCTCATTGTCAGAAACTTGTACTTCTTTCGACAATTCTCGGGTAGATGTATCAGAGAATTTTTCAGATCAACCGTGTATGTCTATTAAATAAAAAAAATTCTCCCGAGTTTGATATCACGTGAAAGTTTTGAGGTAAAAACTGTTTGACCAAAGGATACAACACGGGTTGCAAGAATAGGGGAGTGTGGCAGATGGTCGAAAAATAGACCAAATCGAATTTATCAACGGTGCACTAGCCAAGTCCGGGTTATGATTCGGTTTATCGGGCAAACGTAACCGGGTAAAGCGATCCTCGGGTAGCGCGGAAAGGCTTGGACTGCAGGAAATTTGCCCAGGAGATAAAAGGAATCTAGGTTATCCATCAGCCGAGCGCCCGGACGAGGGGATGAACGCAACGAGGTGGGGGAGGTCAGGAATAAGGCGCAGGCTCAAGTACGGAACTAATTAGTATTGGCCGTCGTCCTGCAGCCCCCGGTGAAAGCCTCGCCGCCGAGGGACGAAGGTGTTGCTAGAGGCGTCTTGGGGGTAATTCCGCCTAATGAGCTGCCTCTGGTCCAACGATCCCTTTTTTACTTTACTCCGTACGGATACGGCCAAGTCGTATTGCAGCTGACCGGCCATCAGGACGGATTCCGCATCCCATCTCGGCTAGTAGATTATCGCAACGCTTGGCGATAACGTTTGTCCGACCATTGTTTCAGCAGACCCTGATTGTACACACCCCTACTTTTCTGAACCGAATCATCAGGGACGAAATGCTTTCGTTAAACTCTGGCAGAACGGAACCGTAAACTCACTCGCGCGACTATATGTTTAGGTACTTTTTTCATGCGTAAATGCTAAATTATACGTCACTCGTGCGACGAGGGGAGAGAAAGTTTGTAATGTTTCAGCGACGTTACTCTGTTCATGATTATTAGGGTCCACCTATCTTTCTATGTAGACATTTATTGCTGGTTAAATATCATGGGTATGGTAATACAGTTTTCTTTTTAGTTGTTTCTCTTTTCGCTCACAATTAATAAGGGCAAACGAATCGCTCCATGTTTTACACCTTTTTGGTATCCCTTATGTGTACAACGTCTATACATTCGTTTAGATGTATAATATAGTTGTGTTTACTGAGGACAGCTGTTTAACGAACCGTACATAATGATACTTGCTCAAGTCAATTGAAATTTAGCAGAGATAGAGAGAGGGGAAAATTTTTTTAAGCCGAAAGCGTGGAATAATCAACGTCCCTTAACAAGTTTGAAATGTAAGTGCCTTGTAATTAAAGACAAACCCAGCGAGGCTGTTGTCGTTAGAAAAGTATACAAAAGCTCTCCTCCCCGGTTTACATCTCGAATTCTAATTTTTTAGTCGAGGAGAGACTCTTCAGTTCCTCTTTTCCACCCTTCGTGGCAATTCATGTTTCATCGTGCTCTTCACTACTGGCAAGTTCAATACATTTTTTAATGGCAAAAACTTTTCCTCGGCAAAGGGTTTCGTGCGATCTCATTATTCCTTGAGGAAGGAAATACATTTCTCTTTATAATTGGGAAATTTTATATTCTTCAATTTGACATCTTTAGGACGTGCCTTTTATACACATATTGTACAGTCAACGGTCATAATTGTTTGTTGAACATGGTCCACAAGTTCGCTGCCGAAAATTAAACGCTCTTGTTTGCTCGCTCATCTTCAGAGTTTTCTCCTATTTTATTTTGGCTGTTTGCAGAGTCTGGATTTTCCGTTTATACTTGTTCTTTCCTCTTTCGTATGAAATCGCGTTTCGAAGCAAAGATGTTTCCTTTGAAAGGGCGAACTTCAAATATTCAGTCATGAATATTAATTCAAGTTACAAAATGTCTCGAAGCTTTATAATCTTTCGGCTGATTTCAAAATAAAATTGGTTCGCCGGTACGATAAATTCAATTTTCTCAATCGACGGGGGATTTCCCATCGGAAGGAAAGAGCTAACGCTCATGACACTTGTGTTTTTCCTTTTTTATTTTTCCTCAGTGTAAAACTTTCCACGAATTCAATGCGGTACGTCGAGTTTAAGCTGATCAGACGTGCACGGTTTTGGAATCAGTTTGACGAAGAAAGAACGAAGAAGAAAAAAAATAAGAAAAAAAATTCAAAAAACATACAACGCAGTATCGGTGATTCTCAATGCCGATAACAGAGTTCAAGAAATACACCTGTCCGGATGTATTTTCAGTCACGATCTACCGCTTTATATTTCCATGCCGCTTTATTACGTTATACAGTTGTAGGAAGAGCCGCGTTACCTGACCGGCTTTAGGTTGTGCACGGTGGTTGAAATATTACCTGCCTGCGCATCTTCTCCATATCTCAACGTGGTTGTTAGTATACCCGTGTGGATTGAACCCGCACCTCGAGTAGCGCGGGCGGCGTAGTGAATACGACACAGAGCGAGAATAGCGAGAAAGATTGCGACCGATTTCATTGTTCCAGAGGTGCGCTGCGTGTGCGACTTCTCGAACACGCGGGATTTCCGGATTTATTTCATATTGCCGATGCATCGCATCACGATTTCTCCCGCGTTATCTTGCAACTGTCGCTGCAGTATACGGAGGTATAAAAATATTTGCCATCGAACGTCGACGAATGTCGCAGTTTTCCCTGCGTCGATTCAAAAGACGTGGGCGAAAAATCGAGCAATTTACATTTCATTAAAAATTTTCCACCGTGATTCGTATTTACCGGATTAAACTGAACCATCGTAGCGACGCCCTTTTATTCGCGCAAAACCGCGTGGGACAAACGCCCTTTCACGATCCACTCGGAGCCTTCGACTTTACGACCGAGTCTCTAGATTAGGATTTATTTTAATCCTGAAGGACCGTCTTTTCGCGGGCTCTCACCGACTACGTTCTTACTTCACCCGGCCTCCTCGGCACTCTCGCCCCCTATCCCCGATTTGCCCGGAGCCTGCGGCGCGGTCTTAAATCAATTGATTCGCCGGTCGTTTCAAGACTTCATGATGCCTATTTTGCGAGCGCCTCATCCGCCGGCCGTATAAGATTATTAGCCTCGGCTTGCGGAGTCTTCTTGATTTTTCACTTTTATACTTCTCTTATTCCTCGCTCCCTGGTGAGCTCTGGTAACCCAGAATCGTGAAGGGCAAATTGAGGAATAAAGGCGGTGGAGAAATCACCCTTATTCAGCCGAACGGAAAAATTCAACCATCTTGTACAATTACGCTCCGTGCAGAACACGTGTTAGGATGTTTCGATAATACTGTTATTCTCCGTGATAATATTCTTCGCTCGAGTATCCCAACCTTGCGTGTATGTTCAAAACTGGATTTTCAGTCACGTTCAAAAGTGCCGTATTCGCCTCACGTTTCGGACAAATAATTCGTTTAAGAAAACCCCCAAAAAAAGTAACCATAATAATATCAAACATTCAACATAATTTCGAGGAATGTTGGATTTTCTTTGGGTGTGTGCAGCAGAGGATTTTCATCCGGCGAGAAGATATGCGTGTCAGATGTCGCGAAAAATATACGGCAATTAATAATAAAATATATTTTTTTTCGTACGGGACATTTTTGAATATGTCAAAAATGGATTAATTTCCCAAATGAAGTTGCGTTTATTAATATTTGTGGTGAATAAATGTGTGAAATAATAAATATTTTCGTAAACAGAAAACATAGTAGGCTGTATTTCTCTATATTTCTCTATTTTGGAGATTGTTTGCGTTGATTAACTTTTTTAGATCCCAATTCAATGTATCATATACCATGCGGTCGTTACGGGCGAAATCGGGTGAATCAATCTCTGAAGTTTTCCGTATCAATTTATTCCGTTGACCACGTGATCAGCACCTGAAGTAGAGCGTCTGAAAAGGTACACGCCTGCATAAAATCTCCATAGAGATGTCTGACACATTTTTTACCTTCAACTGTCGAGAGATTGAAATCTAACCAACCGAAAAAGTTGAAACTGGACAAGGTTTCGTAGAAATCTTGCAATCTTTCGATTCCATTTCATGTTTCTAACTTTCGGCGATTTCTCGTTTCTTCTTTTTATTATTTTCTTTTTTCCATTTTCCACGAGGAAAGAAATACGATATACGCATTGAAATTAAAAAGCTTCTACAGACAGTCACATCATCGTGTGTTCATGCGTGTACCTGCACGAACATTGAGTTGGAATGAAAATAACAACTATATGCACGACTTGCACTGTTGTCGGTAAGTACACGAGATGTTTCTTTGTACTACGCGAAGCCTCCAGCAAACCGTGTGTCGAGTGCCTCCTACAATATCACGGACACACGTCACTCGACCTCGTCGAGCACCTGAGACTAACTTGACCTTATTCAACCACACCGACACCTTGCCAGGTTGTAATTGCTCCGCCTCTAGGCGCTGCTTGACGTTGTCAAGCGAGCAGGCGAAATTACGTGGGCGGTTGGTCATATATACCCAATATCTTAAACACCCGAAGGGTGGTTCAATTAACGATAATTGTTACTTCTCACACCGATAGAATCTCAATCGTTGCTGAACAAAATTTTTGTTTCGATATTTATTCAACTTAGCCCGCTGTGGTTTCGATCTTGCGAAACAAATATACTGTATGCATACGTCAATGGGGATGGCGGAGTAATTAATTAATTGACGCACAAGTCGCGAAAAGAGCACTCGCCAGATTCGTTCCCTCGCGTTATTTTTACCGCGTTATATTTCCGTATGACACGGGAGCTTGGGATTGTATTTTGTGAAAAGAGCTTCAGCGGGAGTTAATTTATCGGGGAATACTTAATGCGTGTAGTTGATTTTTTTCATCGACCCCAGGTGACATACATTTGTAACAAGTCTCGAAAGAGGAATAGAGGAGGAAAAAGAGTCGGTAAAAATTTTGCTTTGAACGACGCTGTGTCTTCCGCTATTGTGAGTCGCGGAGGACTCAGTGACCTTTGAAATAAAAGCTCGGATAGCATAATTATTACCGTTGGCAATCTTTGCCCCAGCCGCGTATTCAAAGAGATCGCCTCTAGCTTTTTCAGCCTCGTCCTAGCTCGCCTCGCGGAGAAAAATAACGAGGAGTGGATACCCGCGGAGAGGCCATCTTTTTGGTTCTACTTTTTTGTACCGATATATATTTTTTTCGGCTATTTTCTCCTCCGACCCGTTATTATGCTTAATATCTCTCCGTTTTCGCATTAAGCCTGCAGGGAGCACAACAATAGTTCTCAGCTATCGACTTTATAAGGGAGATAGAACCGCCTAATGGGACCAGCTAAAGAATCCGAAGGTTCGTTCAGAATTTCTATATCAATTTTATTATACAGATAAATTCATAAATAAACGGGCACGCCTAGGCAACATTTTTATTTTCACTCACTTCGCCGTCATAAAATTTTCCCCTCATTCGACTATTGCTTGATTTATGTACATATATTGTACCCGGAGTGCCAATACCGTGTCTGCAAGCTAGTATCCTTGACTTTGAATGGCGCAATATACGCAACGCCGTAGTTGCGCCGCGGGTTTTCGCCGCCACATTTGCAAGAGCCGCAACTGCAATATGGGGTGCCGAGTGAAGCATAAAGCGCTCAAGATTATCTCTATTTGTGCCTGAATATTCGCCCTGAAGTACGGACACGCCAAAATAAGTGAGACGCTTCCAAATTCCCCTGTACAGTCGAGGAAAGCGGAATTTTTCCGCAGCTTTTCGCAATGAACGTATAAAAAGAAGGTACGACGTTCATTACTCCGCCCCGTCGTAACGATTCATGGCAATTGCAGTTGACGAAGAGATGTTTCTTCTTCTTTGTTTTTTTTTTTTCACCCGTGTTTCTCTTATATTCTCTCTCTTACAGAAGAGAAGAAATTCAGCTTTGCACGACCAGATTTTTTGCTGCGAACTGATCCTTACTGTCCTGAGTGCACTCGGATTGTCGTCTACCGGATATAAAAGGCGCGGGCTAATAGGTCCTTACGAGACTCGGAACACAATTCCAGCAGCTCCTTTCTACATCTGTCCGAGCATCAGCTCGCTAGCATGCCCGGCTGCTATTATTCTCGAGTTTGTAAGCGACGCGAAGAAATGTCCGATTGTGAGCGATGCGACTCTAAGGTCCGATAACTAATAAGGAAGATAAGTACCGCTTGATCTCACCCGAGAGAATTGCTAAAGTTCGGGGGGAAAAAAGTTGGCGGAAACCACGCCTTCGTCGTTTGTTTCGATGCTAATTCCTGCGCTTTCGTCAATGGCGAATCGCGTGACCGGTTCAATCGTTGAAGTTTGGGGTTCGAGATCGATAAGTTTCCTGAGGCAAACGTGAAACTTCCGCTTTCCGCAAGAATGTTTCCTTCTGTATAGTACGCCGTAACGAGTTTCCTGGCGGTTTGATAAAGGGGTGGATAATTATTCCAGGGGGCGTTTCAGTGTGAGAACCTCCGACCTCCGCAGGTCAGCCCGAAATTGAAATCGGTTCCGAGTCTGCTGATGCTTGACTGTCCTGCAACGAAGACTTGAAAGGATCCTGCGACATCAGACGTTGACTTTCGTTCCAACACAGTAATTAATGTTCTTGGTTCTTAGCCAAGAATACGTCGGGGTTTGAACTCGTCTCACTCTACGTACCGCGTCTGTGCACCCTTGTATCCCCTACACGTGGGTGTATTTACGTTTCTGAGGATTTACAGATGTCTGTGATTTTCCCTCGACCCACGTACAATCTACACGGGAATAATGAACCCTTCCAGACGTCTCTACAGGCGTCCCTGGAATACCTATTATTATCTGAATCCGAATGATTACGTTGACAATCCGCTTCTCTTCGCGCTGACACACTCTTTTGTCTCTCGTCAATTAACGCGATTCTATTCAAAACAACCTCCGCGAAACTTTCTGCCATACGTACTACGTGCACGTAAAATGTGTCATTGTATATATATATATACACATTATCCCGACGACGATTGCTTCTGCTGTAGAGGCGGATAGATTCTTGAGGAATTGGGGCTTTAGTTCCTGTCTGGGGGGTGAAATTTTTGACATAAAAAAGTGTCGAAGTATACATCTTCCACAGTGATAGGCTCGTAATAATGAAAAGTGAATGAAGAAATTTAAATTTTGTTCGCGAACGTCTGTTAGATATCCGCTTGTACCTGCTGACGAAAACTAACATTTAAGAATGGTCCTGAAACACATTTCGATGTCAATTTCCCAGAACTTGATCGATTTTTCTACTCTATTTTACGTAAGAAGACGCCAGTCTTGTACTTCGACGCTCGGCGTCGGGTTGTATATCATTTTTCTTGAAAGACGAGTGTGGAAGAGTTTAATGTCGGAATAGTTGATCCGATTGTCATTCGACTCTCTTTCATACACACGTGCCCTTCGTGTATTCCGGGTATGAAACGTAGAATCTTGTTTGAGGATTCGTTAACGCCAGTTGCATCCTGTCTCGAGGCTTGGAGCCGCGTATTACGTCGCTGAAAGAAATCAGCGAGACGTGCAAACGCAGGTATGTTTGTGTAATATGCACGTGCGGTAAAAGGGGAAACAGCACGGTGCGAAATAACACCGGGTAGAAAGAAAACGACAAAATAATAATAATGGTAGTAGTAGTAATAACAACAACAACAATGATAATAGTAATAATAATAACAATAATAATAAGGAAAAAAAGAAAGGAAAAGAAACAAAGCAACAAAAAATTTAAAAATAAAAACTACCCCAGAAGTGTAGTAATATTCTTGTAATCATTCTGCCCCCGCTGTACAAAACGCGCGTCGTTTTAAGGGGGATGCAGCCTGTAAAAAGGGTAGCGTGCAGACCCCGTGGATGACGTTGTGCATAGTCTGCTTCCCGCACCTGCAGTATCGTTTGAAATGATTTCCACCCCGCAGAACCCGTGTTCGCCTTCCGTGTCAAGCGTCATCTCCAGTAATGACTCCGCGCAGCGGCTGAGAATCTCCAATCCTGCCGATCCGTACCTACGCGCAGAGTACGCGCCTATCTTTTTTTCCCGTCGGCGTTGACAATCGGTCCATCACCGCAGGCGGGGTTGTTGGAAAGAATTTTCAGTCTTTTGCCGACGATCAGGGGGCTGTCAATTTGTCTGACAGTAGACCGACGAGCTTGGGGATGGACGGAATATTATTCGGCGGAGATGACTGCTCCCATTTCATCGGCGCAATATAGACGGTGCGAATCGAGTCTCTGCGATCCTCGCGCCGAGTGGTAAGGATACAGGAGAAGCCTGATAATAATTTTCTGGATTCAAGGCTTACCCCCGGGCTTAGTGGCGGGATTCCTGTGTTTCAATTACACGTGCAATCATAACGGCGTTACAGCCATGAATCTATCCGTCTACGACTGTTCGGGAGCCGCCGCGTTCGGGCTAACACGAGTTTCCTCATCCGCGGTGGTAAAGGTGAGGCCGAGATACGTTGAAGTGGGATAGTAATGGCGCAGCGTTGTAGGATCGAGGGGAAGGTCGTAACCACTTCCGTTAGCTTCTCTACCGTCTCTCTACCAGCCCGACGATCACCGCGCCGCCCTCACTTCACTGCCATTGTAATTGGCTGCCAAATGAGTGCCTGGCCTGCAGTAAATCTTACCAAAGTTACATCGTTGGATTTAGAATGGCTTTAGTTCCAGAGCGGGTCCTGGTACGTTCGGTCATTATTTGAACTGGTTAACTTCTCGAGTCAATATATACCGGATACTTGTACGGATTGAAAGGAGAAAAACGACTATCTCTGTAACGCTCTTTTACACTGAGAGTCAACGATGAAATTGACAAGCTCGTAATTAAACGTTTTCAAAAAGATTGTCAGCGTCAATTTTTGGTTTTTCTCTTCTTTGTTTGGTCTTCGGAAAACGCAAGGTTTCAATTCTCATTATTGGTTCGATCAAGTAACAAAGTTGCGACGGGTCAAGAACTTGTTGCGTCCTTACGTCACTTGCTAGTCTGCAACGTCCTCGTGTACGAAGTCAAACACAAAATAAAATGTATTCCATCCTTCTAATCAAGTCTCGTCAGTTTATTAAATACCTCGATCCATTTCACGCATTTCACTCAGTATATATTATATATATACGAGTATATAGTAGATTTCGCGCCCTTTGCTTGTGCCGGAATTCCAGTCGTTGCGATCGATTATCGCAAAATTGAAGCCCCGGCAGCGCAAACGTAGTCGGGCAAAAACAATCAGTGCGTTAGATTATCCGGGAGAGAAGGACAGAGAGAGGGAGAGAGAGAGAGAAAAGGGAAAAAGTAGATGTATGAGAGAAAAACGTAATAAAGATAGAAGCAGAGGAAGCAAAGGTGGGCAGGGAATTCGGGAAGAGGGAAGAAGGAAAGAAGGGCGCGTCGTGAGGATTTTCACGCTTCGGCGAACACGTACGACACGTAGCTTCCAATCAGACGAAGGGCAAATGACACGCTCCGGTATCATCGAGAGGCTGGGATCGCGGGATTGTAGGAATATACAGTTCGACGAATTTGTTGGAGGAGAGGGAGGAAAAGAAGAGGTAAAGGATAGAAGAAGGAAATAAAAGGTATAAGAGAAGGAATCCTAGAAAGAGAAGAAAAAGGAAGAAACGAAACTCCGTCTCAATCTCTCCCAAGCGCATCATTCTTCCCCCTATAACAAAAGCGCACACTTACCCAACCATATTCATTACTCAGCCCCCGCCGTCGCCGCCGCTTCGCGTAAACTAAAATATAAGCGACGCGGTGAGACGAGAAGAGCCGTGAGGAAAGGGGGAGGAAAAGCAACGGGGAACGGAGAGAAACCGAGGCTGCAAACAAACCCGGCGGTCCAGACCGGGGACAAATGTGAGTGGGAGAAACACGTAAGAACAAAGCACCGAAACAAAAGACAATCAGTTATGCTTTGCACCCACCGCCCCCCGGCACCGTCGCCCTCCCTTTGTCTCTTACCCGAGCCTTTAACGACACCGCGAGTTACACCGAGCGACGGAATAGGCAATGGGGGAAATGAGGATGAATTTCGAAAATCTTCTACTTCCGGATATTGTATAATTATCCTCGCGTAGCAGGGGAGGCAAATTGTAGCTGAAGACGTCACCCTCTAAAAAAGTGTGAAATCCTAGGGAGAGAAAAAGTGAGGCTCGTTGGTCCGTTGCCAGATGCAGGTGCAATGAAATCTGGTCGAGAACTAATACGCGGGGAAAAGCATTTCTGCGTGTAACGCGTTATAAATTTCTAACGCTACGTACGGTACAAGCTGCGCGATAATTAGCGCGCGCCATGAAATGACAAATGGAAAAATTAATGCCCCTGGTTGTACGCGAGGCCGCGCTTTGTGCTATCGCGTAATAAAGCGTGGAAATTACAACGACGGTATCAAAATTTTCGAAAAAGATTTATGCGAGCCTATTGTATGCGAATTTGGCGAATTGTTTGTCATCGGCTACCTCAAAAATCAGATAACGGATTCGATTATCGTTTAATTACGGTATTCCGTTAATCCCCTTCCTCGCCTCCCCTCTTCCTGCTATCCGACAGCAGATTTACGCGAGTAAGATGACGTCGTCACTCGACTGAAGTCACCAGCTCGCGCATTTCGCCGCGAGATCTGAGGGATTATGTGGAATGTAGGCGAGGATCAAGGATGCGGAGGGGGTGATAAAGGAAGAAAGGAGCCACTCGAGTGTCTCGCCTACTCACTATCTCGAAGTGACATAATTCTGTTCGGGTATTCTCGCGGGCTTGGCTGTCAACCGAGCTTCCGATCGGGTATTAGTTAGTCAATCAATTAAGGGAGATCGCTGAGACATGATGGGTAAAAGAGAGGGATGACAGCGAGGCGATTGATACAGCGACGAATGGAGACGCCGGGGGATTAAGGGGTGTGGAAATGGGGCCTCGGACATTCAATTTGGCAATCCAATAAAGACCGCAGACATTAGTAACGTAGAACGTTTCAAATGAATTTCCACTCGTGTCCGCTTGGCCGTTACCAATGCGAGTCGCGTCAGTCCCATTCTTCTTTGTTTTTCCTTTCCGCGTAATTAAATTTGCTTGGCGAGGTGGCCGAAGAGGAGAAGGAGGTGCCTGTCTGCCCCGGGGAATCCGCGACTCAGATCCTCGGATTCCGTCAGGTGAAGTCGAACCGAGGAGATGGCAAGGAAAAAAGTGGACACATTGATCGAGGCTTGGTACGCTAGTGCGGTCAAGCTCAAAGCTTTTAATGTACCATCGGTGGGCGGTTGTGACCCATGACCCCTTCCCCTCATCCGGGCGTCACCAGTCCTATTTCACCTCGTCCTGCGGGATGGCTGCCCTTGGTCCCAACTTTCATGTCCGCCAATCTGGTCCAGAATAAAAAATATCGATTGCAAGTCGTCGGTGCAAAAAAAGTGAGACGCATTTTCATCCCCTGTTAGGAGCTAGTCGGATGTCATTTCTCGAATTAGATTTCATCCGTTTGGATGCAATCGTTGCTTCCTCGAAACCTTCGTCCCGCGACGGAGAACTATCGGCTAGAAATAATTACGTCTCAGGCGATACGATACGAACCGTTGTCGATGTTCGCTTATTTTCAAACGACGATAAGAAATGTGAAACTTCGTATTTGTTGGAAGGCGAGGAAACGCGAGTTCATCCCCACACCGCGATAACCTAGCCGGCAGAGTTTTCCCGTGCCGAAGGTATCGTTTCTCTATTCGTCACGTACGTTTGTTTGCATTCGTAATATCAGCGGTAAACAGAGGCATGTATGGGTCAACACGTACGCTCCGGGGTGGAGCGGGGCCGAATTTAGCGATCATTTTCCCGGTGTCTCTCGTTAGGGATAAGGCGACCGCCAACCTATCGTAGAGCTAAGCTATACGCTTCAAAAGCTCTTGACCCAAATGTCAGAGCGTTACCAATTGCTTTGGGTGAGATCGTCCTCTCGCAGCGTGTTCCGCGTTGTTATCCCGGCGTAAGGTTTCCCCCATGTCGAAGGGTGTAATTATTAGAGGTTACCTCTTGGATAATCTGATAAGGATAAACCAGCCACGCTGTTACACCGACGCGACGCAACCCCGGTGCGACCCGGTGTGAAGATGACGATATTCTCCATCGATCATCTTCGCGGCTGCTGCTGTTCGTCGAGAGTGCGGGAAATGCCGAAGATATAGAGGTGGAATTTATTTTCGTTATACTTGAATCCGATTCAGGTGATTCGCATCGTCCGGAGGGGGAGAAAATACGCGGAGAAATATACCGAGGGTGCATTCGGAACGATCGGAGCTATACATCCAGTTCAGAAAATCGCCGCGCGGCGGAATTCCGGACGGACCACGCGGGGCCCGGAGTGTTCAATGAGGAGTGAGCGGAGGGTTAAACGGGAGGAAAATACGGGGGTGGAATATTCAGGGAGTCCGTCGGCCCTCGAAGGGCGAGAAAACCCGAAGTAAAAAATCTGTAACAGCTGATAGTAACAAGTTTCGCCTCCGTTCACGGGTCAACGAACGCTCACAGAGAGCATTCAGCGGCCTCTTTTCACCGGCGTTCGTTGAGTGCCGCTCCTGATGTTAACGCGGTGGCCGTCGAAGCACCCGGACAGGAAGGGGTGGCCGTTATATATATTATGAAAGAAGTGGTAAATGGAGTGGAAAACACGAGGACTCGACCGGACGGTGCCCCGTTCGCCAGCTTGTTTCCGTCGCCCGTCTTTTTTTCCTCCTCATTGGCCGACGCGGGGGAAACGCGCGTAAATGAGAATAATATTCCAACTCCTCGTCCAATTTTTCGTCCTCGGCACTTGAAATTACCGCCGCATTAATTATCCGGCGTATAAGTATCCTTCGGACTATATCCTTAATTCGTTGCGGTGTGGTTCGGAAATCTCGCGGGCGGGCAGGTACTCGGTTTAATTAAAAATTTCCACACCGTGGTATTCGTTAAATACCCGGAGAGCTTATCTCGGGCGACGCCCCCGCGTTTTCTAGGCTCCGCGTCTCCGGCTGTGAAAGTGTATTAAAATTCGCGGCCGCTCCTCCGTCCGGGGATGGACGTCCAGGTGGACGGATGCTACGATCCCGCCAGTTTGGCTACCTTCGACCCGCCCCATCGATCATACGCATTAGCGTCCTGACAGCCACTGCAGCCCACCGGAACCTGTCAAACTTGGGCACAAAACGTGTCCCTGTTCCCGAAGCCTCGTTGGCCAGGATGGATAATATAACGTGGTACGTTGCGAAAAATAATCCGTGGTCGCGTCGAGGAATTTCTACCGAGTTCTTCCGTTTATTCTTAGGCCAATTTACGCTAGTTGGTTAGCAGGAAATTGTCAATCCTCGTGTCGCGAGGTGATAGAGTAACTTTTGGAGAAGGTTAATCGGTCTTCGAGTTTATCGCGTCTCAACGAGTTCAACGCGGATGACAACGGGATCCGAGTGAGACACTTCTGCAGTAACGCGAGGATGCCAGTCAGGACAAATTGTGGCAGGGAACCTGAAATACCGTCTGTAAAATGATTTTTTATCGGATCCTTTGTACCGTGCCTCCAGTCTGCAGGGGTATAGATTCTAAACGACAAAGTTTGAGTTATTACCTGCTAGTGAAAGCGACTGCGAAAGCCTATCGATGCCGTAAAGACTGAATCGGTAAAGCTGACGTGTCACCTGATTTTTCGTACGAGAATGTATATGTCAGTATTACGCATGTACAAGGTATAAGCGTAGCGTAGGCAGGTACAGTGAAAGGAAAAAGAACTTGAAAAATTGAACGACGAATCGACTAATTGGGAGGAATTTAATACGACTGAGAATGTTTGCAGAAAACGACTTGAATCTTCGCCCTTGGCCGATGGCGGAGTTCGGCTTACAATTAAGCAGACGCGCCTAGAGTTACGTTGAGACATTAACCCACGCGTTTAGTTTACGTGGCGGCGATAAGCTCTCACCTGTCGGCGTATAGCCGTTTCGTTTAATACGAAATACCAGAGCGGGTCCTAATCGCGGAGTTGTGCATGTAGCACCCTAAGCTGGCACGTCGAATATTCATCTGTATAACAGGAAAGCGCACAATGGGAATATACTACAGGAGATGAACATTACCTAGACCACGTCGACGATCCGTAGGTATATGCATAGTATTACCTATATGCCCACCCACTCGGGCCCCGCGCCCGTTTGCGAATATGTGGGCGCAATATTATCGCACATGTGTGCTACGCCCAGATACAGCTACGTCCCTATCTCTCCGATCTTCTCTAACCATCCCGAGTACCCCGTATTAACATAAGCTGAACAAAATAGCAACGGGGTGTAACGAAGCTGGGAAGCAGTTAGCGAGAACTCGCTGAGAAGGATGGAGATTTGCGAAGCGTCGCGAAGGGATCGGGAGTATCCGACGGACCTGCAGGTGAGCTTCATCGCCAAGACAGCCGACGGCTCACCTTTTCACTCCTTTATTCAAGTATCCTCAATCGAGGGTGAGCGATTCGCAAATTAACCGTTTTTCCTAACGATGAATTTAGTTACTAATGACTCAACGGCTAAAAGTAATTACTTTGTTCGATTCCATTTTTTTTTTTCACTCAATTTCTTCATTGTACTTTTAATTTACTCGTAATTTTCTATACTTGCACAGTTAATTAGGTATATATGCGTATACATATTTTTTATGTATATATCAAGAACGAATGAAAGAAAAAAGATATTTCAATATTTCGGTATTTGGATGAGGGTAAAAAATATTGCAAAGTTCAGGTTCTTCCACGTTGTATTTCTTGCCATCAAGTTACAGCGCACAAAAATACAAGGCATGAGAAAAAAATCTGTATCGTTAATAGATTTTGTCAAATGAATTACGGAATGCTGTGGATCAAATTGAAAGAGGTAATTTTTGCAGGCAGTTGGGTGACATCATAATAGTTTTGAGAGAATTTGGTAGGCCTTCGGAATACGGTGATACTCGATGAAATTCCCCGTGTTCGCATACCTATCTCTGATGGAAATTGATTTAGTTGGAGCAAAAAGATTTCAATCAAATCCGTGGTAAATTAGATAGGCGGAAAGTCAAAGGACGTGCTATTACTGGTGACCCTGTTCGATCGGGTCATTTCTGCCCTGCGACAGCCGCGGGGCGTATAATGTTTGCTTGTAAGCCAGTGGCGTGGATTCGAATCTGCGTGATAACGAAATCTCAATATCCACGCGAAATCGAGAGAACGTAGGTACGCAATTAGTTTTGATTGATCGTAGTTGGGCCGAGAGGTGCGGAGGGCGTAGATAGTTATCAAATAGAAAGCTATACGTCAAATTCGCATACTGTTTGCACAGTATAGAATTTGAGCACCACAGAGGCCGGTAGAGTACGATAGACAGGGATCGTGGGCGTGTAAGGCTACAATGTGTTTGACAAATTTGGAATTTCGAGCAGGAATATGTTTGGACGGCGAGGCGCGTGGCTGCCTCGTCGACAGGTAGATACGGGGAGAGTAATCGAATAAAATCAGCAGCTTAAAATAAACCTGGTTCACGGAGGTATGTGTCACATCGAAAATATTGGTAGAGTAAAATTGATATCAAGGATAAACGCTGGGAAAGCCGTGATATCGCCTCTGTTACATATTCATTCAGTCGCGGGGCTCATGAATACCCCGGGTTTTCAATAATTTATTAGAATTTTAGCCCGACGGGTTTTACAGAAATTGGAAAATGAAGAAAGTAATTTAAAAGTGCCCCGAGATATGATCGGCAGCTGCATATAAATTACGGAGATTTCAAAGTTTTCGACATAATCAAAAAAATGTCTCGTTTCGAAAGTTTTGTTACGCTTTGTCCCCGCGTCTTGTCGGTCCGGAGGAGAAGACCTCGCATCCACCGTCTATACATCGGTTTGCAACTTTTAAACAATATCATTACTGCCACTACGTGCCAAGATTCAAGATTTTCAACCCCGCCAATCAGGCGGGGGCGACGGGGGCTCCTGACGCTTCTTCGGAAACTCTTCGATCTAACTTAACTCCCGTTATCCTAATTTATACACACAAAACTTTGTACGAACGATCAAATTACTTTAAAACTGTAGAACAACTCGATACGGTTTCGAGAAAAACACGATAGACCAATTCGACGACGTTGAAACGACGTTTCCAAGGTGAGGATAATTCGCCTTCCCATCCTTATTCGACTTCTTCTTCCAAATATTTTCCTTTCGTATTCCCTTCAGAAGCAAGTTCCTCATAGAACTTTTACCTCTCCGAATCGTGCATGGGATAGGTGTATAGGTGTGCAATTCGTGCGGTATACGTATACGATGTCAGGAGAATTCTTGTCGTCGTAATATTTAAAGAACATCGCGTGCTTTCCAGGGTCGTTCGTTTTTACGAGGCCCGCCTTTCCGACGCTGTGGTGTTACGATTTTTCCGAAGTGGTTTACGGCTTTTCCAGTAAATACATATAAACCACCGGCTAAACCTTCTACCAAAATTATTTCTTCAACGTCGATCTTCCTATTTTCCACAACGAAATATGGGTTTAAGAATCCTTGGGGGCGTTACAATGAGCGTATTTTATTCGTTTGTAAGGAGAGCGGTGCCGGATACCCGGTTACACGATTCGACGAATGTATTTCTAGAAAAAATCAAACAGAAAAACGAGAAGACCACTCGGTGCACGACGCAATAACGTTTTCCACGAACACTGTCGGCTTCTCTGAAATATCCTTAAACTTAAGACCCCGAGTAATACTTCGGAGGCTCGTCATGGCCGTAATAAACGAGCAAATATCAGTTGCCAGCAAACAGATTCAGCTAACGGTGGTAAACGTCAGGTTTGCAAACAGCGTCCCGTTTCACGCGATCCAATAAAGTCCAAGCCGGTCGCCTAGATCGGTTTCGAATTCTGGACGGCTTGATCCAGATAATTCTGAATCGATCTAAGAACAGTCTCCATTATGCAGATGTAGCTTTGGTACGATGTACACGGAACATCTGAGCTCTGCACTATCCTGGTTCCAACAGCCTTCGTTGTCGCTGATTTTACATATTTCGATGAAATAATTGGCATTGAATTGAATTGATTAAAAACAACTTATCGCAATAACCCAATTGGTCAGGAAACAAGCTTCGAGTAATTATTATTATTCGTTCAGGTAAACTTTGAATGTATCAGGTCGAAAAAACACCGACGGTATATCTTTTACCGGGTTATGAATAACCAAACATTGCTGCGAAGGTGTTGCGGCGGACGAAAATGAGGATTTATAGTTGTTTTCAGTGCTAATACAGGAGGAGAGTCGAGACTTCTGACCACGATTGTGTCAATATATACAAATATATTGGCATACTACCAATATTTATTCGGTCGCCGTTGCACAAGCCTCGGTATACAAAGAGCGAGGAGCGCGGGTATAGGAAATAGGAATACAGGGTTTAAACGCGGCTCACGTAGCCGTGATAAATGCAATATATATAAACTGCGGTGAGAATTAGTGTCCCGGGTGAGAAAAGCGCAAGGTACACACGCACACACACCTGCGGCCTGTGTCGGGTTCGGTCCGAAAGGTGGCGGAACATCGAGGTGCCAAGGGGTGCAAGAGAAGCGACAACGTGGACCAAAGTAACCCAAAGTAACCTGAAACATCCTAAGCCGAGGTCTCGCGCACACGTAGCCGGTTGTCTCTCGGTGGTGGGGCTGGATTTCTTCTTTTTCTTTTTCGTCTTATTATTATTATTACTATTATTATCACGGACACATAGAGCGAGCGGTTGCTTGAAATGGGAAAAGTTTTCCAGCATCTTCGAAGTGGCTCTTATTTTCTCTAGAATAAAATCTACTTCTCGCCTAATGCTAGTTTCTCAGCTGCTGAGCAGGTTTTGTTTTTATACCGTTGTTAGGCCTCCAATTTTGCTTTGCTTGGTCTTTTTCCCCCCCGCAGGTCTTTATTCGTACAGTTATTAAGACAAATGACTGTGATAATCAACAAATATAAGTATCGTGCGGAAGTATTTATTTCTAGAGTTTTGCCTTTACAGCTCTTTATGGATGTTAATTAGAAAAACTGTCGAGACGAGGGACCGGCGAGCTACGTCTTCACAGGTATCGGCTCGGCACTCTAAGCTCAATCTGCCTCCCAAACAACCGTGCTTCTAGATGTCAAACTCAATCAACGAATTTGTGAGTTATATTCCGTGCAGCCATGTGAGTTATAAGTGCTGTGACGATTGAACGAAAGCCTACAATCCTCACAATAAGGATACCAGGATGAAAACAAAGAAAAACCATTCAGGCTCTCCGGTAACTGAATTACACGTATTACAGTAGGTGAAACATGTCCTTAGACGCGTGTGCTGTTCGACGGTAACAAATCCATCCTGGAAGTGGTTTAACGTGAGGATAGTTTAAAGTTTAAACGAGTTTTCAAATTATTTCACGGATAAATATCGGTCCTATCGTTCTTCTAACCTTTACATGTACATTTTAGAGAGAGATAGGGAACTATTTCGAGGGTCACGCGATCAAGTTCTCGGTTTTATACCTTAGATCGCCTGACTGTGTATTATACGACGACATTAGCCCATCGTCAGTCGGTGCGAAGGAGCTGGTAGCAGCAGTCGCCGTCTATTTATTTCTACCAGCATTACTGGCAAAATGCCCCGTTCTAGCAGTTAATTGCCACCTAGATATATACCTACACGGCAGAGAGCGGGTAGGTATTTACTGATTGCAGTACTTTAAGCTAGGTCTAATCGAACCACTCCCACTCGAAGATTCCGGGTGAACTGTTCCTCGAGAATTTCACCGCACGAACGAAGGAACGAACGAAGCTAATGGTTTCGCATAGAAAAACGCCCCGTAGCCAAGGGCTTTTAAACTTCAACAGCCCAGATTGCTTAATACCTTTTATAATTTTCCTCCCGCGGTGGGTGAAAATGAAACACGACAACGAGATGTACACGCGGATTAGAAGGGGAGGCTCAGGGCAAATACGCGTCACGCGACCCCGCATAGCGCCACCGTCAAAAAATTCATTACCATTTTCTCGCTCAAACGTCGGTGATAAAGTCCCGCCCCGGGACGGTTGACAGCTGGTAGATATAGCTGACGAGTAAATACCTTGGCTCAGTTTGACGCGTAATCGCCTGAATATCGGACGAATCGATGCGCGCTGCTCTGCAGTTCTAGAAACGTTTCGTTCGTTCAGAAGTGAAAAAATAAAAAAAAAAAAATAAAATAAATAAAAAAAAACCGACGCTTGTGGATTTTTCGCGGTGTTTTGTCGTTTGGAAGTGATCGGTGCCAGGTGTAAATTTTTGCAACAAAAAAATTTCATATACCTACCGCGAGATTATCGGAAAACTGTTCGAACTGCGGCGATTTCGCAAGAAATGTGTTCGTCGCGCTCAGCTTGTTAAGCTCATCGGAACAGTGCGTCGGTCAATGGTAAAAAATCACTAAACATTGTGCTTCTTTTAAAATTGACAATCATCCGAGTGAAGATAGATCGCTGTGACGATGGCGTCATCCTTTATCGCTAAAAGGTTATTCTGTTGTACATTGCGTGTGCGATTTGCTAAAAACTGGTGAACAGAATAGCGAGCGATGGTGCCAATCTGCGGAAAACCACAACGTAAGTTCGTAATACGCATATTCGAATTTGGATAAAATACCGTATTTCTAGACATCCGATAACGAAGATAGTGCAGCGCATCTCGGGGCGAATCGTAGAATAGGTTGGATTAGGGTTGAAATGCGGAAAATTAGGTGTCGGCTTAAGGGGTGGTTTGGGCGCGGAGGGGAAACATCGGGCGTTACTCATTGCTGCCATACATCTATTCCCCCTTCACTCCTCGGCCCCAGTCGTCATCCTACCTCCCCCACCCTCGTGCTCCTCTTTCCTCTTTCTCTTTCCACGCCGAACCGTTATTCTTCCACGTTCTTCACTCTTAGATTCCCGCGGCAGTCCCACCCAACTTAGTCCGTGCCAAACGCTACTCGCAATCTTAATA
The DNA here is from genome assembly GCF_021901455.1 of Neodiprion lecontei. Lineage (NCBI taxonomy): Eukaryota > Metazoa > Arthropoda > Insecta > Hymenoptera > Diprionidae > Neodiprion > Neodiprion lecontei. The sequence continues at coordinate 24,249,735 of NC_060265.1, forward strand.
CCGACATTTTTTACTCTTTGACAGATTCGATCAGACCACGAAGCCGCGCGGATTCGGGGGCGTTTCGAAGGGCGGTGGTGTGGGGGGAAGAGGAAGGACATGGCAGTCCTCGAAAATCGCGCCTCTACACGGATATTGGGTTCGGAAATAATGAGATCGGTGATTTTTTATTCAAGCCCGAAAGTAGGTGACGAAAGAATGCCGAGGGGCATCGAGGGGCGGGGATGAATACTCGCGGTCGCTATACACGCGTACAGACTCCGTAATTCTTGTTAATTAATCGCCGGGTCTACCCAGTTAAGGGATGAATTGTGCGTCGGTGAAGACGTGGACGCGCGCGTGGTAGCGAGTTCTTCGCTATTACAACGACGGGATTCCTCGAGGGGGGTGAAAGAGGGAGGGAGGGAGAGAGGGAAGTGGCGAAGGGGACGAAGCCTGGCGCAGCCAGCGTTACTCGGATGAATTATTAGACCGACTCGCTCGCGGGTTTAATGGGTCGCGGCAGGCGACAGTTGAACGACGAGACGTCAAATTCTCAGCTGAGGGCTCGAACCTGGGGCCCCGGGTTTTGGGGGCGCCGATGTGTGGCTGCCTAAGCCGCGCTGACGAGCCTCGAAATCTCTTAATCGCGCAGAAATTTGGCTCCTCAACCGACGCTGAATTATATTATACATAAGCGCAGGCGACGCAGGTTTCCACCGATACGGGAAACGACGAAGGTTGGGTTTCAGACGGGCCCCGGGGGACCGACCGGCTGGGCCCTGATAACCCGCGACGCGGCGAAGCGGCACGCGGAGGGATAACCGGACGCTGTTCGCCGTTTTCGTCGGAAGTTACGGAGCGATGCGTTTACGCACCGTTCATATATCACGTGGGCGCTCTTGTCGCGGACGGGGATGAAGAAACGCGGGGAAGGATTATCCCTTTCGTCTCTGCGGAGTGTGAGTGAGGCCGGGTTAGAAATTTCCCGGGATTTATTGCACGCGAAAGACAAACCTGCAGGCAAACACGATACTTAGCATGCGTGCGGTACTCGCGTGTGTAATGTGAAAGAGCGACTGCAGACGTAGGTTGTTGTCGGCTCCCGGGTCGAGAGGGTTTAGCCTTTGCACGAAAGTGCCGACGGGATTTGAAAAAAGTTCATCCTTCCCTAATTTTAGGCGCATCAAGCGGTCACTCCTGAATTTCATGACGTTCATTATTCAGGTGGAAAATTTAACCTTCTTATACGCGTCTCGCGGCTTATTCATGTCTGCTGCAAGCTCTGGGTTTTCGGGTTTTTGTTATCAAACGGTCATATTTCGGAATTGCACAAGTTCTCCTTTCGAGTAATTCTGTAGGAAAAGATTATTTCAACCGTCGGATCAAAAAAATTGCATCGGAAGTCGATGTTGGCAAGAACTTTATCAACAATAATTGAAAGATCGCTGAAGTCTCTTTTTATACTATATTCAACTTCATTATATTCAGGTTTGAAGAAAATTAATTCAAATTCCGATGCGTTGTAGGCTGAGCAGCTGGGACGCTTCCCTACGAGACCATGCAGTATTTCAAAACTTTTGTAACTTGCAAAGTTTCTTTCCCTCTTTTTACACGGTTTTTTTTATCCTTTTAATTTGTTTCCACACTAGAAATCGTGCGACTCTACGACGTCGAAGCTTTTCAAATTTCTCCATCCAGCTGCTTCCAGATTTATTTCACGTTCACCATCGATCGTTGATTATAATGTATTTTGCATAAAATAAGGAGGAATCGCCGGAAGTACTCAGAATGTCACATCTTTTTGCTTCAAATTTTCACATCAATTTTCAATACATTCCGGGTGATCGATTAATTTACAGATTATGTTTTCTACCCTGTAGAAAATGTCACGGAAATCTACTTTTTCCTCGGTTTACCGCGGTATTGACGAAGCGTTGGATCTCGGGAGTCGAGCGATGCGGACGTTGAGTTGAAAAATGGCAGCGGTGGTCGCGGTGACGGTGAGTTCGAACGAACTATTGCTAATGGGTTAACGTGGTTCCAGAAAAGGGGTCGAAGTGTCTTCGCGCTCGTGATAAATGTCCCGTTATTTCGTCTTTAAAACCGATCGGTCAGAGTTTCCGCTTTTCAATTTCCCAGCTTCGCGTACAGTGTCTAGGTGTGACGATAGGCGGACGCAAGTGTATAGCCGTTTCGTTTTGTTTCATTCATTTTCCGTTTCTCGATTCTCGATACCTCAGCTTTCCGCGAGGAACTTTCTCGTCGTCTATCGGTGAAACGATACACGTTGAAATTCAGCGACTGCGTTCCACGGAGACGTTTTGGTGTAAACAGAGTTGGAAATCCTCGAAGCCTGTAGGAGCCTTGGAAACTCCTTGGGTCTTAACGTTATTTTCCGGCAAAATTACTTTCCCTGTAATTACCTTCTCTCCTCACTTTCCTCCTCCGTTTTCACTTTGCTCCACTTGCTCCGCTAAAACGGACCGTCGACGGTGAGACGGACGGACGGATGGTTGGAGGAAATGAGCATTTTCCAAGCTGATAACACCAATCTGGAATAATTCTCTGTTTATTGAGCAAGTAGCTCGCACTCTCGGCATCTTCGGCTCCCCTCGACACACAAACCGCACGCGATCTTGCCTTTCTTTAAAGGAATTACACACCACGCTGAATTTATTCCCGCTGCGATTGAGCGATATTCGCAAGCCCACTTCTTACAGACCAGGAATCGCGCGTTCAGCTCTCCTTTCCTCTCCTCTCCCCTGGCCGCGCCTCGCCTCGCCGCTTCCGTCTTCGTATTCGCCTACTTTGGGCGAGGGTAAAGACACGGAGACACGAGATCGAGATATACGACCAGGGCGTTGAGATTGTCGAGCAACACGCGTCTTGTACCTCGTTCTTCAAGGGCGCTTCTCTCGGGTGGATATACGTAGGGTAGCGTGGATGGGTCGGGTGCTGCCTCCGTAACCTCTCGCGACAGCAAACGTGTCAAGTTGTCTCAGGCAAAGCTAACACGACGTACCGACTACCCGGATACCCATGCACCTAGCTAAACCCATCTCCACTTCTGCCCGACGACCCTTACTGAGCTTTCATCTGTGAGTTGGATCCAGGTAGGCGCTTTTCAGTTTATTTGTCGGAGCCAAGACGTCACGACGGAAATGAAATCACTCCCATCGACTGGCGCGATGCGGGCGTGAATTAGTTTTCATACCTACTCGGTTACGAGGATTGCTGATTTAGGGGTACACTTCGTTTCTCGGGAAGGAAGAAAACACTCGCGACCGAGGTCATTTTTATCACACTTATTATGAGATGAAAGTACAGTTCGTAAGTGTTCTGCCGAGAATATCGTGTGTTCGTTTTCAAAAATAGGAATCAGAACTCCGGTAATATCTCGAGTGTTGCGTGACTGGAAGGAACTGGTATTCGGTGTTTTCTTATTTCCTAACGGGACTGTGGAAAATTCTTGATACTAGGCAATTAGAGAATGCGATAATGAGAAAAAAAAAGAAAACACTTCAACGCGAATCATAATTGACACCATAATTCAACGAAGATCTGCGATTGTCGGATGAACATTGTAATTTGGTAGACCCAAGTACCTACAATAATCTTTTTTCCTTGGTGATTGTTTCAAATGGATGCAGAACGTCGCTTACTGCCTTATCGCGACTATTAATATTGTAATATCACGGTCCTACGAGATTTTGTATATTTATTGTTCAAAACCAGACAATGGGTCGTAATTATTTTGTAGAAAGTGAAAAGCCACCAGTCACGCCCTACCATAATACAATCGCAATTATGAAATTTTACTGTCAGCATTCGCCGCCCGTAACGAACCTCATTCACTATTCACCAGCCCGATTGCAACGTGTTCGAAAGCGTGGCTTCCGGACTCAAGATTCTTCCGGAAATGACGTCAGACACCGGCGAGCATCCGAAACTACGTCTGATGTACAAGTACCGAGTGAATCCTAGTTTCAATGCAAAATGTTACGAAATAAAGAAGCACAGTTATCAGTAACGTCATCGGCGACCCTGATACGCTTATAGTACAAATTGGGCTTAATTAACGCACGTGAAAGATAATGAAAAAGAGGGATCCGAATAAACAGACTTTTCTGACCGAATTCGTTCAGCCCAAGACGTAGTTCTGCGCCCCGAGTCACATGGCAAAGCTTACTTGCATGCATGAGCACAGCATTAAAGCTCGGCCCGTTTTTAGAGAATTTGGCGTACAATTATATTCTCCGCGAATCTAACTGGCGTGACGATAAAAACCAGCAGCGCAAAGGAGGTTTGCACCATCGTTGCTTTTCTCCCATGACTGAATGCACGTGATATTGAGCGGGGAAAAAGCTTAATGAGAGTTTGAACTGAAAAAAACTGGCAGTGGTCGGAGGTCCTGCCACACCAGCTCGCGTTCCTCGACGGATCCTTTTTCGCTCCTACTTTGAAATCCTTGCTCCTCCTGAGCAGGGGGACAATATTGGCATGAAAAAGTGTAATATATGAAATGGTGAATGAAAAGAGAATGCCCGTCGGATCTTCCAGCGCTCTGCTTCCTTGGTAACAATACTTTAATGCTGTCATACACATGGGGCGGATCTTTCGGGACATTCACATTTTATTTCTTACGATTTTCCTCCATTTGCGTGGGTCGCCCTGTGACCTGAAATCCGTGATACATATGTACTCGATTTATTTTATTCTTCTTCGCGTTCTCTTGTGTCCACTGAGATCGAATATTGCTGCTGTTTCGGCCCGAGACTATTAGACAAACATCCTTCGGGATTGAAAAAGGGGGGGGAGGGGAGATTTTGGAAACAATTGAAGAGGCTATGTTCCAAGATGTGCCGCAGTCTGTATCCGCGTAACAGTAACGCGTCAGTTGTATACCGTATTTAATATTTGCCTCATAGCTTTTTCTTCTTTCCCGTATAATAAGATTCTCAAGACGAGATTCGACGTTAAAACTGTCCGAGATATGATGTCGTTACCGTAGAAACGGGCGACATTTCATTACGTTCTAGATTTTCTCAGGGATTTTTAACTTGACTTTGCTTGATTGAAGAAAAAAAAAAAGAAATAACAATACTCACTTATATATTATTACACATTTCTAGGTACGCGCGGTCGATCGATGTTGAAGCAATCTTTGAATTCTCTCGCCTTTCGAGCCCCTATCGCGATCCACTCCCAAGGGATGAACCACTCGTTGAGAAAAAAATGAGCCAAAAACAATTAAGAAAAAGCTTCTTTCTGGGTTCCTGGGCGTACGGGAATTTTATTTATGAGCTTTTATATAAGATTCCCGGAGCGCTAGAAAGTGTCGGCGTTTACTGCCATGTACCGGCGCTCTCCGTTCTCCTTCAACGCTCCGCTTTCTCATCCCCTTGCATCGCCTTTTTCTCTCCCTCTCCATTCCCGCATATTCCCTCCTCTCTTTCTCTCTCTCTCTTACTCTCTGCCTCGCTTTGTAGTTCTCGTACTTTTTCTCTTGCAGCCATCCCTTTAAATATGTTAAGGAAATTCTCCCGGATTCTAGAGCTGTTCCGCGTACTCAACCGAAAAATACACGATTCGTGAATATTTCTCACTAGATGTCGTCAAGGGAAGATTTACGTCGAGGAAACTTGAAGATTTTCCGAAAACCTGCCTACAGTGTTCGAGATCCCTTTTAAAGCACATAAATATTGCTCCACGAAATCGCGTATTGATCACAAGGGGATGCGGAAAAGCTTTGAGTCTTACTTGAACTTGAATTATGTCGGCGTGTTAATTGCGGATCATTAAGAGTTTTGCGGCGAGAAATTTCCCCTGTATCAGAGCGAATGAAAACATAAGTCGAGTTTTCGTCCGCAAGAAATAAAGTGTGATTGTCCCTACACTGTAAAATTCTTAACTGTTTTCTCTTGAAACCCTTATGTCCGCTAATGATATCGTAATACGTTGCATAACGATTTTATAATTCTGTAAAGCTGATTTAATTTCAGGATAAATTGAGTAATTCCCAGTTTAATCGATTGCCTATTCATTTCGATATCTTGGCTAATTCCATTATCTAAATCAGATTCAATTTCTCGATAATTATACAATCTGTCAATGGATATTAACACTCTTCCCGTCGAGAACGCTGACGTCAAAAAATTATGCGTTTGTTAAGACGAGTTAATTTGTTTGCCATTTATTTTCTTAAAATTGTTTTTACCCTTGTAAAATTGAATTTAACATGAAAAATACCAAACTTCGTAGGACAAATATACATATTTCGAGTCTCCTAGAAGCATAGATTTCAACTTTTCGAAGGGCCGTAAGTAAAGTTTCGGTTGGTAAGATACAAATGTCGAGGCGAAGTCGTTCAACAATACAGAAGACCATCTGCATCGATGTTTATCGTGCACTCCGATATTGACTCTACCCGCGGGCGTGTATACGCTCACTTATGCTCACGGAATGTTTGCATGAATATTGTAGAAGGGGTGGATTCAATCCGTGGCTCCAACCCCAGCTGCCGGTTGAACTTCGATGTTGAATTAAATTTCAAGCGCAGAAGGTGCTGGAAAACGTCAAGTTTTTAAGCCGACGTGCGATAATCTTAGAAATATTCCTGCCGGTACGTAGGAAAAGAAATTATTCTTTATTCGTCGAACGGAGCGAAGCACAACTCAGGGTTTTGCATAATGTAAAATTGAAAATCAGAGGGCAACGTAGGCATCCTCATAGGTATATACAAATCTGTGGTACTTAGTATAAATTGCGGAATCTTCAAGTTTAAGCCGAAAGAAATATTCCCGCAATATTTTAACCTGTGCCAATAAAATCGGATTTATTACACGCCAAGGAGGGCAAAAAAAAATATAGGTACTATATTTTTCAAATGATTTAAGAGGTTACGGTCGGCCTCGCGAAAGCGCCGGATGATGAAGTGATATTGGCTAAAGGGTGAGCCTTCCACTTCAACTATCCTACCGAACTCTGGTTTCTCTGTCCTAAGCTAACGGGACGGGATATATCCATCCAATAATTACGTAATTTAAATCCAACCTGAACTTGACCTAGGCAAACGGCGCGTCAGGTTATCACGGAAATGCATTACAGGGATTTGGCAAACGTTGAATCAAACAACTTCAATATATCAACTTTGATGAAATTACAATCTGTGGTAAAGATTCGACGGCTTAATAATTAGCTCCGCTGTATCAACGCGGCTTATACCAATGGATCTTGCGCTGCAAGCTGAATATTGAAAATGTAATAATTAAAATCTTGGTTCGAGGAATTTGATTGTTAAAAAAGCTGCACTGTAAATCTTGGGGGGAACTTTTCAAGAAAGGTTTTATATAATCTTGAAGTTTTAAGAATATCTTAAGTACACACCCGATTCACTGCACGGATACATGAAAAAAATGTAGCGTTAAAAGCGAAGACAATGATTTCATTAAACAGATTTAAGTCGTCACGTATTATAGCTTGGCGGTAATCGTGGTTGTGCGGCAAGCACACAACGCCGTGGAAGTCTTATCAACATTAAGTATTCATCCGCGTTTATAATTGGACGATAAAGAAGTCTTTAGAAAATACTTTGCCTCGGAGACTTTGAGGGCGGAGATTAAAAAGTCAATTTCAATTAACCAAATAACGTAATCTGAGAGTTTTCCACAGTCATGAGAACAGCTCTCGCGTGCATGCTGCATTCTTTTCACATACATACTCTTGGGGGTACTATAACGTAGAATGTTGAAGAATTTTCTACAGGGACAAACATCTCGGCACTTATTTAATTTAATTAAATTCCACTGTAATATGGGCAAAGTTTTTGTAGTTTCTCCTCTTTTTTTTCTTTCTTTGTACTTAATACCCGCGCTCTTGGCCAGGCATTCGAGGTTTCGCTATTAGACTTGCAAAGTTGCTCAAACTATATCCCTGAAACGGGTACTTGGACGTGTGGATATTTTTCAATAACCACTGCGATAGAGCTCATCTAGATCTGGAGCGGACATTAACGATCTCCGTGCGGCCATGCCGATGTTTCTCAAAAAACTCGCTATAACGTCAGCAGGAATTACAAGTCGGTTCTAACTTATAAACTAGTTTAACGTTATGTCCAAGTAGTTGGGACGACGGTTTTCCTTTATTTAATCGACATTAAAAGTTTTCTGGGTTTTCCCGATACGTCATGTGAAGAATCACCGACCTCGACTTTCTCTCCGAGGTGGCTCGTTATCTTTCACGGCCCTGACACACCTGGTTGGACAGGAATAGTAAATTGAGAATCCTAATTGCCTGTTATTCTTGCGAAGTAAGCGAACAAATTTGCAAAGCGAAGCTGTATCGAATGATATCACGGCTTATCTTTGACGTGCTGGAAAATGTATATACAATCCAAGTTAAATTCTGCGTTCGCATTTTCAGCGAGATTGTCTAGCGCCAACACAGCTGCAGCTTCTCAAATTCCAGGGAATAATGAGATAAGCCAAAGGACACACAGCGAAACGGGGATGGTCGTATACGGTTTCCGAGTCATCCTCTGAGCCTATGGTCAATTTCCCCTCGACCCAGAGGTAGTTAACTTATCTTCAGCCTATAAATGTGTGCGGGTGTCCGCTGTAAATAGAGAAAACCGGAGGTGTGGAAGGCTCCAGAATTCCGTCACTAGGACTGATATTATAAAGCCAATTCAGTTCAGTTCATTTATTTAGCACAGCAAATAAGCCAGTCGTTCGTCTCAATTAGGTCTATTTATGTTTACGGTTGTGGCACAATCTACGTCCAACTTTTCAGCGTTAGCGGTTCTTACGACACCCTGGAGTCAGATCTCGAGACGAAGGTCTATTCTATTCCGGAACAATTCTTCCACTTACCTTATACCCACACGCGCCACTCACCTGTTCCCCAAGTCGGGAGTTCTGTTCGTTACTTTTTCAAACACAAGTGGGGTGTAGTTTCGAATTCATTCCCGTCGGTATGCATGTGTGATGAATTACATTGGCTTGGCTCTCGCGACTCATAGTTGATATAATATGATTGGAAACAATTTTCTACGACTGTTCGGCTGCGCATGCATTTTTTAGTTCGATAATATTCGCGATCAGAACGCTTACTCGTTCCACGGAGAGACCTGGAGGCTTGAAAGGTCGACGAGAGGACATCTCTGCAGGAAAGTGAGTAATATGAGACGGAAGTAAATGAAAAAATTTTGCGAATTCTAACGGAATATTGGAAACTTTACGAGTGAGGGGACGAAGCGAGAAAACAGAGTGAAAAAAAGTAGGCCGTTCGGTTGGAATGAAAAAGGTAATTGACCTGAATTGACGTCTTCTCTTGGATTGTTATACTACATGTAAATGAAAGGCGTACTTTAATCGATGGAAAAGTAAAGTTCGATAACATGGAAGTTTTTATGAGCAGGGACGTGACGATCTGAAATCGAACGATTCGCTTCGACTTTGATTTATCTGTAATTCAACTTTTAAACGTGGGTCTAGTTGGTTGCCTAATCAAATTCAGTAGCACAGGAGCAGCAGCGTCGGAAAGGTTTTGATCGAAATCAGCTGACTGTAACATTTTCGACCGGAGGCGCCAGACAACTTGAATCAACTTCCGGTGCAGTATGCGAGTCGGGGGAATTTGAAGCGAACAAGTTGAAAAATGTTTCCAAAGGTTAGGTGCAGTCCTTTTCAAGGATCGAGATACTTGGCGCCCCGTCGGATGCGAAACGGGTGGTTTCCGCTCGACAGCTACAATAACTTCCGGTCTGAATAAAATCCGGGAAATTAAAAAAGCCGAGATGTGTCACAGCGCGAGAAACTCTATACGACCAACGGCGTTCGCAGAAAAATATTCGATATTCGTTCACGCCGCCTCCAAGGACCTCTCGCTCCTTCCTCCTCTCTCTCTCTCTCTTTAATATTACAAGTCAGAATTTTCCCCGTCGAGAATAAATATTTGTTAATGAAACAAGATATTACCCTTCATCAATTTTTCCCTCGGAGAAATCCGTTCACTTCAGATTACCCACCACCAACTTTTCTCGATATCGAAAACATCAGCCAATATCGCGGATAGAGTATAGGCCACACGGACTTGGAATAACAATCAATAATCACGACGATGCCCATCAGTTTTCGACGCCGCAAAGCCTGCCAGGGTCCCAACCAATTATCCCCGACAATAAAGATGTCAGTAATAAAGCCTCTCTTCCAGGCCACACATACACGCGGACATATCGGAGCTTTTTCTCATGGTACGTATCAGCAAGAAACTCAAACCTGCGCGATGGGTTCGCCAGCGATAAGCTCGGTCCGGCTCAGCTTGCGGCTGGTCGCGGTCCATCACGCGTCCAGGAGGAGGAGAGCGATCATCTCCTTCGCTCTGTCTTGGCTGGAGCACTTCGTTGTCTTGGACTTTCAATGAAGAAACGCTGCGCACAGAGTGTGCAGATAGTGGCTAGGCATCTGCGATGAAACAGGATCGAAGAGCACTCTAAACTCGAACGTGTGACTGCAGGACCGAACCTTGAGGGGAAAGCAGAAATTGCATCCTACATTCGCTGCCAGTCGCGGTGCCTAAGTCGTCACATTTTGCGCCTGCCAAACTCCCCGACGCCTGAATTAGTGAAATGGTTAGTTTACGACAAAGCTTCATTTAACTTTGACGAACTCGCTTAAATATTACCCCTTCTTGCGGCGCAGAGATGTCGAGAAATCCAGTAATGCTCGCGTAGTGGTGGGTTCTGGTTCTTCATGCTTCGTGTGGATTCAACTAGTTCATGCATGCAAATAATTACATGCCCGCAAAAGATGCGGGACCCAAAAACGCGAACGAAGCTACTCCAATGGCGTTTTTCGGTCATCGTGCATATTCTGTGACCCTTCCAAAGTCCTGATTACTGACTGCTAGTACAACATCCCATGGCGGATTTTGGCCGTGTTGAACCGGGATAGGAACAACACTTGGCGTGAGAGACTCCAGCGGCTTCGGGTTAAACTTGAAACCGGGAGTGTCTGTACGGGACCAAACAAATCCATCAGAGTGAGATGCGAGTTTTCGCTTTTTTAGGACGCAGGAAGGGAATGGATGGCACGTAAGGAGCCGAGCGAACCGGGTGAGAGGATAGAGCGTGATCCAAGGGCGGAAAACGAACTAACAGAGAAGTTGGTTCAACGATCCTTGAAGTCCGGGAGAAACGAAGGAGACGAGAGGCAAGAAAGCTCGGAAAAAGAAAGAAAGAGAGAGCGAGAGAGAGAGAAAGAGAGAGAGAGAAGCCGGGTCGAGTCTGGGCATGTGAGTGAGACGGTCAATATCATCACACAGCTATAGCCTCGTTTCCGTTCTTGACATGGTGCGCACGGTCCTTTTCTGCTCGTACAGATCTGGGGAAGCTTCTCCGGCTATACGAGTCAATTTTTTATTATTTTTCTCCATGTTTCTTTGGCCCATGAAGCTTACTGCTCTTCTCAGACGACCTTCCCCACCTATGGCACACCAGATTCTTTCGCTCATGAAGGAGACAAGACGAAGAACACGGTTTGCCGAAATATTGACCGATCGCAGAGTGTGATAGTTTGCCTTCTCTGATAGCAAAAAATTTGTAAATTCAAAGCGCCCAACTTGAAAGTATCATCTTACGCGGCCCACCCGATGATGCTTATAGGTTTCATTAAAGGACAAAGTTTATTTCGGTTCAATTGAGAATTGGACATCTAGAGCTTGGCGATAAATACAATTGTTGATGTACTGACAACGATGTAGTGCTCGACCGAAGGCAAAGAGTTGGACGAAAAAATCATCAGGCATAGAATCGCGTTCCATCTTCACGGTTTCATTTTCGTTTATTCATAACGATAACGAGGAGGTGGATATCCATTCCGGTGGTGCTGGTTTGGGGTGCACTTCGTGTTAGATAAGCCCCGCGCAGTTTGCAGCAAATGCTTTCTCGCGAGACAATGGAAACCGTGAGGATTTTTTGCCTGTTCCTTATCAGAGTTGAGGGATGAAGCAGTTGCTACGGTTGCTCGAGTCGCACGGCTGAACTACGAGCATCTATAAATCAAGGAAGATAATATTTCAGTGATGATCAAAAGGCTCGACCGATCTATGAATGCATCGGACGTCTTCCACCCGAAGCTAATTGCCCCGGGCTCTAGCGGGGCTTTGCAAATGGAGAGCGAGGCGCAGTGGATGTTTGGAAGAGAGGTAAATTCCCGGTTCGTTTGCAGAGGTGATAGTAAACTGTGTTTTTAGTGATTACTTTGATTCAGCGTGTCGTCGGTGTGCTCCGGTTACACAACGCGGCCGTAATTATACGCCAGTGTTGGCTGAGGAGGAGGCAGGTGTGCAGGGCGACGGACGTCACTAATTATACCATCTCTATTAAATAATTAACCGAGAAACACGCAGACAGCGAACGGACGGAAATCCCTCGAGATGTTTCGGTACCCTTGGCAATCCGACGAAACGGTAACAAGCTCCCACCTTTGCCTCGGCGCCGCTTGCATACATGACGAACTCGACTACTTGGCGAAGGTGTAGACGGTGTGTATAACACGAGTGGGTACATTTTCTACATTACCTACCCGGACGTACCGTGGTACCGTGATATTTGAATTCATAACGGGGTCCCGATTGCGTGTTCGGGGCAAGTAAGACATCGTGGATATTTCCGTTATATCTCAGCACAGGCTTTCGGAAAGGGGTCGTAAGAGTCCAGATTGGTTCGTTGTCAGCGTGATTATGCAGGTCGTTGTGTCTTCTGCTATAGGGCAAAAATTTCACCCTCGCACCTTCGAGTGAGTCTACCTAATTCAAGGGCATCTTTACGTCTCGCTATACCAACCTAGGATAAGTTTTTTCGGGAAAAGGTAATAAAAGTACCGAACCGCCGACATTATTTCAATAACCAAATCGATTCTTTCGTGCCACCAACCCCCGTCGACAGGAAACAACATCCCTTGGCAACGGTCCAGCCGTTAAAGAAATGCCGAAATCCAGTTTCACCAATAATCGGATGTGTTCGTGCAGCATCGCTGGCACAATGCAGTTATCCACTCGAATGAATTTATTCCCTCCTAGAAAAATTGGCTCTGATTTATCGACGAGCGTAAGACACTGACGAGCTTAAAGGTAACCTCCTGTTTTTCACGTGGTACAGTGCAGAGACTTTTTTGCCTGAAAGTAAATTATCCGGTAAGAATTATTTGCAATTTACGTGTAGAAATAATAATTGCTAGTAAACGAATCAAGCGATCCAGACGATTGTCACATCGGGCACAAATTTTACTTATAATCAGGGTAAGGGTAGTCGCACGGGGGTGCCGGATTTACATATTGTATACAAGTTATGTATGTGTCTGCCTTGACGCGTCTGAATCATAAGAACGGTGGAACTATTTCGAATACATATTAATTCTGGATTCGAGTCACGATCACCACCGAACTTGGAAACAAGTTCTCCAATTTCGAAGCATTGATGTGATTTAACCTAATGGAGCTACCGTCTGCTGGTTTACAACGGTATTCCAATTATATTCCGACCCTACAATGTTTCGCTGAAATTTTGTCGTGATTATGCCGAGTAAATTGAAGAAAACCGTATAAAGGTAATTGCAAAAACTAAACAATACGCCTGACACGATTTCGGTTTCTTTCCGGGTCACCAAGGCCTCTAAATCGCAAAATCCAAAGTCTCAGTCGATTCCTGTGAACTTTTTCTTCTTTCCCGTAATCGCGAGTCGTTCCGCACCTCGTAGAGGTAGAGCGAGTAGGTATGAAATAAAGGAAACGAGTGTGCTTGATTTTTCATTGAATGAATGCGAAGATTGGCAATAAAACTTTTGAATTGAGATGGAAGGTTGAAATGAATTTGCGTTACGGGTTTGCTATTCAGATTGTCACCGACAGAAACAACTTCTGCAGGTGAATATTCTACCTCGGGCTGATGGAAAAATCTTTGTTGAAACTTGTTTGATTGTCAACCATTTTCACGGAATAGATAATAATACTCCATACATGTAATGTGTATAAACATTTCGCAACGTGACGAACGGTTTTACAGAAATAACCGACTATTTTGTCAATTAATTACACCATAGAGACGCCGAAGGAAGCGGCAACATGCTTCTTAACCATTTATGTATACGTGCCTTATACCTGGGCAATTGAAATATGGGCAGAACATCAGGCGTGCGAATTTAATATGAAAAATTAGAAGTCATAATCTTTGTTGGAAAGGATGTAATATAAATTCAACTTGCGGACCAAAGTTGCACCGGCGCTGCAGTAAAGGGAGCAAAGAAAATACTTCTGCCCGTAATGATATTCCAGGTGAATGTACCTGCAAATTGTTTTACACCAGGATCACAGGGGAGCCCGGAAAAAAGAGTTTAATTCGTAATGGGGGTTTCAGCAGCAATATAGGTGTACAGGAAAAATATGCGAGCGGCGTATAATCAATTATGCACCCCTGGTAAAAGTGCAGAATTGAACCGGAGAGAGACAGAGAAAGACTAATTAATAGTCGAGCTACAACCGTGAGGCCTTATTCGACCTGCAGGCTTTCTCAACTCATCAGCGGTTATCTCATCTGATTTGGTTAACTTACCGGGATCCGTCCGAAACGTCTGATTGGCACTAATTAAATTTTATTGCGGACGGATTTGCATGAATTTTCAACGGCGCGGCGGTAGGAAATGCCCTCGCATCACACGGCTCGGCTCACCTGCACGCGGCTCACCCGGTAATTTTCACATTTCGAACAATTCCAACGAACCGCAAATCTGTCAACGATACTGACACTGCAGGCCTGCACCCCCAACGCCGATCGCTATCGCCGAATTAGCGAGGCAATTAAGTAATTGCCACGGTATTCCGCTTTCCGCACCCCCGTTATTAACGTTAACCAGATTATCTCGAAGGTAAAGCCAACTTTCAACCGATAAGACTATTGGCGAATTTACCTTCGGGTCTGAAACGAATTCGACGCGAATGTGCAGCGCGGTGCTCGGTGGTTGAAATTTACGGAATCGTGGATCGTAGATAAGCGAGGGGCCGTTGTTAGGCTGTCATTCTTGAAACACTTTAGACTCATGTGCTCGCGTCTCTGCTCACCCACCCTTATCGTATACATAAAACAGGCAACGAGCCCTCTAGACGGGGCGAAGAAGGCTTCGCAGCTTTGTTCTAATTGCTCGCGCTACTGAGAGAGCCTTGGAAGCAAATATTTCACGCTGGGACAGAGCTGCTCAAGTTCATAGCAAACAGTCTTGTTCTGTATTCTGTCTTAAAACCAAATAGCTTCAGTGCCATGTAATTTAGAGGGCTAGATCTGGGGCTGAGTTTTCGAGTATCAGGAACGAGGAGACGCCGCTCCTCTTCGCACCTCCGCCAGACATCCTTCGTAGAATCGCGAATTGATTACAGTTTCCCTTTTTTACCAAGGTATAACGTGGTATAATAAGGAGGTCGATTGAATCGCGACGTTACGACGCCAACAGTCGAAATGGTTCTAGGAGAGGTCACGAAACACACGCTCGCGACGTCAGGCAAATCGTTTTAAGGAGTAAACATATTACTATAAAAACATGGACCACATCCCTCGTTCCTACATCGCGGTAAATTGAACGACATGTTCGAAATCCGCGTTCATGTATCTTGTTTGAATTCTTGTTGGACTGGCACTGCGCAAAGTTCGCAGGGACCCACTTAAAACACGAAGGACACGAACAATAAAAGTGCCTCTTGTACCTCGTCGTCGCAATTTTCTTGTGTCCAAAGATGAGAAAAAAAAAAATCTAAATATATCCTGCAAAGAAATGAAAAGTTATATAAAAGTTTCCAGTTTTGATCAATAATCGACACGATATACGTCAGTAGTGTTATTATCGTTGTTTCATTGTTGTTTTATATCCGGGTCCGCTTAATGCTGTTCTAAAACGGCTTTGCTATATGCAGAAAATAAAGCGAAGAAAAGTTGTCAATTGTATCAGGTAGTATGTAATTGAATTTGAGCATGATTTGAAGATATTTCTGCGTTATGTTTAGAACGGTTCAAGTCAGTATAAATATGCGTATCTAATGAAATTAAGCGCGTAACAAACTTCAGTAATTACATATAAGGATACCGTATCTATTTCTCTGCGTACAGTGTTAATTGGGACTCAAATAACTTGTTCAGTTATGTCAAGTACATATTAGCAAAACCCATTTTTGTGATATTTTTTATAAATTCGCAAGGGCGGATATTTGGTGGACGTATCATCCGTAAAGAAAATATTTTATTATTATCTTGCAGTTTGACGATTCTTCGTTAAATTTCGGTAAGTTTCACGCTCGGTTTCACGCCCCTCGAATTACGTACGATTGTGACATAAATCAGGGCACATAACAAAGAAAGAATTAGCATATATACAATATCGCGAAATAGGCCGAGTGGAATAAGGAGGGAAAAGAAAAAAACCGTTCGACGAGATAAATACAATATTTATGCAATTTCAGGAACGACCGGCAAGGGATTCGAAAGTCCACCGCAAAACGCTTTATATATTCCCTTCACGTTTGCAGAATTGTTTATGGGTTGTCCCGTGCTTTTACAAATCAAGACTTGCGGGGCGGGGGAAGTTTCAAGGCGTATTGATCTGCGGACGCACGCGCGAATTAGTGACCTTTTCCCCCCGAATTTCCTTTTTCTACATCTGCCTTCGCCGGTGCGCCGTCGCCATTCTTACACACATATCCATAATACCATGTGTCGAAGCCAGGCACGAACGCGCAATCATCGTCCCCACGTTTATGCGAGAAATTCATTTGCGATTACTGCGCGCGTGTGTGTATGCAGGTGCTACGTATACCTAATATCGCAGTGCCAATATGTACGACGTATAACGCTTACGAGAACGTTTCGTCGGAGTTCCGGGAAATAATATCCAAACGAGTTGTTGTTTGATCAATCCTCCATGCCCAATGCCATGGGCCATGGGCATGTACGAACTTCTATTTCAACCCTTGATGCCGTCCCTCGTGACCTGGTTGTTTTGCAAAGTAATTCGGGTCGTCAAGTTTTTAAGCAATACGACATGCCTGGGTATAAATGCGCTGGTGTGAGAAGGCCGCTAGTTTTGAACCGTCGAATGAATGCGGGCGTGGAAATGTTTTTGGGTAAAGTAAAAATTGATGAGAATATGAGACGAGTGAATAATAAAGAGATTATGAGGATTAGATTGGGGGGAGGGGGGGGGGGGAGGGGGTTCTAGAGAAGATCCTCGGATGGTGGTGGACGGTGGGGGAGCGATTAAAAGGGACTAAAAATTGGGGACATTAAAGCTAAGCCCACAATCAGCCATCTTAGTAGCCCGGCTCGGGTGTAACAGGGGGCAGAGGTATTTTGAGAGCGATTCGGGCGCGATTTCGGTGGTGATTTCGGGGCAGTCGGGGGGCGTACGGGGCTCTTCGGGGCTTGTTTAAATTAGCCTCGGTCTTTACCAACTCGCGTGAAGAGGACATAACTCTGTTCCCAAGGAACACCTGCGGCCATTAACCACTTCGGCCACTTTTTATGATCCGACCGAACAGCTCAGGGGGAGAGGCGATGGATGGATTATCTTTGCCGACTTGCACCTTCGAGGAAACGGATTCCGAGAGACGATAAACGAGTATTTATCTTTGTTAGTGGCGCCAGGTTGAGCGTGAGCGAGAATGGCAGAACAGCTTGTTTCAGTCAGTCAAACATTTCTCACGTAGTTCAGCACGTCGCACCTTCGCATATAGTGCCTGGGGGAAGAGGAGAGGGTGGCCATTCAAACCTGCGGTGATGAAAATGCCTGAGACATGAAAATAATTCAATACATGTTGTTCGTTGTTGAAGAGACGGGGAAGCGGGGGGCCAAAATGTCTTCAACTCCGCAACTACGAACGTTGAAAATCAGCGAATGATCAACCAGCGGGAATTCAACTTTACCAGAAGTTGTGGCATCGTCTGCGATGACCAACGGAGTATTTTTATTTCGGCTTACATCTGGTACCTATCTGGTAATCAAGACAAGATTCTTTCACATACGGAATCGCACTCCTCTCTGCGTCACGTAGGAGCATGTATTTTTTATGTGTACGTGGTCGGGTGTGCGTGACAGGGAACAATTTCACTTCCGAAATAACCTCAATCAGCATTCACAAAGTGACCGCCTGCCGCTGGTTGGCTATGCTATTACTTGCCCCTCTACATTGATATGCCCATTTTCTGAAGGACGAGGTCTTTGTTCCAGCTCAGGAGTTCCGTTCCGTTCTGGATCCTCGTCCTAAAACCCCGGCTCGGCACGAGGGCGGAACCTGGACGAGCAGTGTAGGGAGGACAGGGAACAGCGGAGCATGACGTATGGGCGGAAGCAAAAAATGGCTAATATCCCGTCCGTCACGACTGTCCGGCGAGCCCTGGTAGACCTTTCTGTCTTCAACCAACTCGAAACACGACGAAACGGAAACGTTTCCTCATTTCGCGACTCGGCGCACAAAAGCTAGCCTCGGCTAACGACGCATCTTATAAGTGCCGCAGAGGATCTCTGTCTTCTTTATGGACGAACAACAGACATGTAAGTGAATATTTGCTCTCAGCAAGACCTCGGTTTCGGTTCATCCTCGTGTATCTCGTCTATAGTTAGAGTTACTTATTTCTAATAGAAATCTGTCTAGTTTTTGACGGATAAACAGTATTTAAAATTATCTTCCCCAAGGGATTGATATTTATTTTATCGAGCACCAACGGCAATTCGTTTCGCTAGAATAATTTCAGCAGTGTTTGAAATGACAAATCTCTGCTGGCTAGTGATAATTGAACGATGCTGCAAGGAGTAGGTATTTGGCGGATGTAATCTTGGAGGCTCGGTGCCAAGTCGCAGGTACGCCGGCTCCGTGACAAATGAACATACCTTTAAATTTCGTCTCCCTCGTTTATGTTTGACCTTCTTCGAGCCTGGTTAAATGTCCGTCACAGGGTGTTCCTTGTCTTCTGTATCCCTATATCCATGTCAAGGGTTGGCCCGATAAATCCGGGGTTTAATTAAACTAAGTTTAACCGTGAGCGTGGAACCCCGGCGTACACATGGGTCATGGTAGTTATATTATATCCTTAAGCTGGCGTTAAATCAATTATCGAACTTGTACACGTGACTGCAGTGCGCTGGTCGAGCTGACCGAGCCAACGAGCCGACGAGCTTTTCGGGAAAATCATAAAATCCCAGCCAATTGCATTACGGGAATCAATCCGACTGCTATATACATATCCATATATATATATATATATGTATGTATATAAAACAATATGGCCGCTGTTGGCCGGACCAATTTTACCATTATCCTTCTGTTACGAGATAATAGAATAATATTACAGGGCGGATGGGCAGGTATACGTTTTCCAAAGTGGATATCGCATCCGTTTCCCCGCACGTAACGCAATGATCAATAATAAACGATTGCGCGGATTTGTCGGGGAATAAAATTGATGGGAAGGTGAGTTGAACCCGAAGACGCGGGGTGGATCGTTTGGATGAAGAATCACGCGACGAAAACGTGTGAGGATATATTTCGCGCGCGAAATCTACGGTGTGGAAACTGCAAGAATTCCCGGGTTAGCACCAGCGCAACTCTAAAGTTTCCAATAATTTTGTTATGCGGATAGTCGGTAAATTATCTCTGCGGTCCAACCTCGTTCTCGAAATGTTTCCCATTTATAGACGGTCTCTGCGTAAGCACTGCGCTGCTGCAGCTTTCGCTGCCGTCGTAAACAATCTCGTTTAATACCTATTTACGAGTATTAATGGCACGCGGCTGTAGAGCGGTGTAGCAGTAATACGCCAGTCCTACTAAAATCTCTGCGAAATAGGCGGTGCTTTTTAATAAATCGCGTGCGTGTACCTACCTACTGGGACCACCTGCTCATCGTTGGATAATTGGCCTTCCGAAGGGCAAGGCAAATTCCTAATTCGAAGCATACGACTACCTAATTATTCTAAACTTAAAGAAAGGCGAGCAGTTCGCGGATTTATGTCACGTCAGCCAACACTTTTCGCTAATTTCACTTGGATTGGAAGCAAAGTTTGATTTTGTAAAATTATTGCGTTTTTCTTTAATCATCTTTTTAACAAACACGATCGGATAATTCGTATTTTTGTTCAAATATTATTCACGAAAGCAGTGTTCTACCGTGCGATTCGATATTTTCGATAATTAGTTCGTTAGCGAATTTGTTAAGAAAACAGGAGAAGTGGATAAAATGAAAAAAATTGTAAAATCAAACATTAAAAAGTGTAACTTGACTGGAATTTTATTAAAAGAATCTCTTTTCAACATGGATTAGAATTGAAAACGTACCTAGATTCAAATAGAGAAAAGTTCGGTAGGTATAATCTTTAAAAGTATATCAATATAAGCATCCGTATTTGTCATGCCCCAGAATCATATTGGTTGTTCTGTTGCGACGAATCAGATCTTATTTTTTTTCGAAGGATTCCCTGAAAATCATTTGCAATGAATTTTAATTAACGTTCATACATATCCTTTTCAGTAAATCATACAATGCTTATTAATTATAACTTATAACGATTTCACATTTTTGTGACTAGCCACGAGCCTGATTGTGGGAAAAAATAACCTATTTTTATCAATTTGTAGCTAATTCGGAAAATAGTAGAAATATGCCTATGCATTTGACACTAAAAAAAAATGGCACAATAATTCAGTCACTTTAACATAAATAAATTTCGTGGGTTCTCGCATCGTCATATGTTCATGTAATGTTTTTTAATTTATATTCCAACGTTTCTGAAGCTGCAATGTTATCTGGTGCAGAGAAGCGGTACTGCTCGCCATTCGTAATCTGCAGACTTGTAATGTGATTGAGCGCGTGTTGCGGAACGTCTAGGGCCTACCTATCGAGCGAAGCGTTGATTGAGATTGTGCAAACACAGTATTCAAATCAAGTAATAAGGTGATTGTCAATTACACGTAAACGGCTCATAAATGATTCGAATCGATTATGCACACCCCCAGATGTAGTGGCTCTGAGTAAATTGCTCTTCGCCTGTTATCGTATCTCATACGATCCAGTCGGACGTTGGTTCAACGAAAGGGTATAAGCGTGGCGTTGTGCAGCCGCTGTAAAACCGTACCATCAATTTCCGGATCCTCCGTAAAATTCCCAAAGCGTATTCGATACCAACGGAAATTCAGGGAAAGAAATTATACAAGAAATATCAGAAATGCTTTTTGAATCGAAAATTCTCTAAATAATCTAACAACGAGTCCTGGCGTTGTTCGTACTGCCGGCTCGTTTACAGCTTTCTCTACCTTTCAGCCAATATCCTTTGAATACGCTGTACCGGACACCGTGCATGAATACAGTTCACCTGGTTTGATGTTGTCGACAAGCTCTCTCGCCTTTGGTCAAGTCTCTTTGATTGCCTCGTTTGATAATCATACTATTCCACGCAAAATCCCCGTCGATTATCCGAGGGTACGTTTGACTACGAGACTAATTTCATTTTTGAGTAACAATTTAATTACGCCTCAAACTCGCTAAGATTTCTGCAAAATGAATTGCTGCCGTTTTGCGGAGTGTCAACAAAAGAAAGTAGTAATCGGTTTGACGCCTGATTTAATTCCGCCGCGGAATTCGCCAGCTGCGAGCTATTCCAAAATCCTCGAGATATTTAGCTTCACTTTTGATCGTACGTTAAATTTCCTCTCTCATTTGTTGTTTGGTCCAACGGCTCGCACCTATATGCCGAAAAAATTAATTCGATTCAATTGAGTAATTGCGCAGCTGGTTGCTCGCAATATATTTATACCACCGGGGAGTTGATGATCGCACGCAAGTGGCTAAATTCAAATGAACATATAATCTCCCCCAACAAACTACGCTGGAGTCTTAACCACATGCCCCTGTTCCTGTTAGCCCGTTAGCCGGCCTTGGCCCAGCGTATTAAGTTGGCGGCTCCCGTACCAACGTTTGCATTAGGCGCGGCCATACACGTGTGTATTTAATTACTTTTTCCGTTTACTCAGGGGTAAATAAATTAACGCAGCGCTTACGTACGTTCGTTAATCCGCCCCCTGCAACGCGAAAAAGATGATTAAATCAAGTAGAGGAGGTAAAACCAGCGCTAGAAGTGGAGAGGTGAATAAGGCGTTTGCGGTAACGCGTATCGGCCTATGTGAAATCGAAAGCGAATGCGAAAGCGAAAAGCCCATGTTGCACGGACGCAATTGAAGCCGGGACCTTTCAGGGAGGCTCAATTTCGAATCGCGTGTCCCTAATTGGCCCCGCTGATGCGGGAACAAAGTAAAGGCAACTCGCGCGTTGCCCTCAGTTTGTCAAATTACCGAGAGCGCACTCAGCGCGATGCCTTCGTACGCTCGCGCTCATCTTGGCGCAATTAGCGGAGCGATCGCGCCCGCTGAGTGGCTCGAGGCTGATAATGTACAGAGTTGTAACCGTGGCACTTACCGTACGGTCGCCGGGGTGTTTGACGCGACACCTCAGGATCGCCGTCTGCCCGACTATCGCCGTCACGTTCCTAGGCGAAATGTCGTCAAAGTAGGGCTTGTCTGAGATTCTAGTCGGCTTGCTGCTTCCGGCCACGACACTCGCCAGGCTTGAACCGGCTGAAAGAAGAAACGTAACGGTCGATAGGTTATACATATATATATATATATATATGTATGTATAATATATAATACACGAATCGGAGTATAACGACAGGCGATGGGATAGGAGGACGGGGACTGTGAAGAGATTTCAGATGAAAAGATTGCGATCCGATGAGTGAGCTCGACATTTTTTACGCCCGGTTTATCGCAAAGTGGTCAATTTCCGATTCTATCGGACTCCCCTTACGTGCCCCCGTCCTTCGTATACGACGACAATTGATATTTGAGGAGGCATGTGGATCGACGATACATGTGTGTGTGTATACGTATATACACACATCCTCTCCCTTCATTGGGCTGATAAAATCACGTTAGGTTCAGGCTCAGAGTGCTTTCGAGCGAAACGGGATTAAAAAAAAATGCGATAAAATGAAGTAAAGCGAAGCTTCACAGGCAGACAGAGAAAGGGAGGGATAGATAGAGAGAGAGAGAGAGAGATAAAGTCCAGGTAAAGGCTTCGGAGGAGCGTTTATTTTTTGTTTCTTATTCAAACCTTGACTTTAAACAACGTGTCAAGTTCCGACGACGACATCTCGAGAGCATTTAAGAGTCTCGTTTCGTTGAACCTGCAGTTGGAGCAGGATCACGATGGAGATTAAAAACAAGTGGAAGGGTTGTTTTACTTGAGCACCAAGTGCGGCCTGCGCGCCCCCTCGCCTCGCCTCTCTTCTCCTTTCCTCCCAACGCTGTAAAATCATTTCGCAAAATAAACGACGGTTATATTTTTTTACCACTTCACCTCCGCTGAGTTGAATTAAATTAAGATTAGAAAAGCCCTCTGTAGGATTTTATACGAGAACATTCCGTCCCGTGCCTTCGTTCTTTGCCCCTGCGATGCAGATGTAGCCACTGGCTCCCACAATTAGTACATAAACCGGTTTTTTACTTAAAAAGTGGAATTAAATATATATCATATCGCTCTCCGGAGCGCAGGGTAAAAACGTTTCGTTTCTGTGTTGAAAACGTTTCTCTGCAGGACTGCTCCTTTTTCTCGGATAATTATTCCTTTTACGATACCACTTGTACAATTACAATCGTAACGCATGTACAATTTTGGAGCTTGTGCGCGCTTTCTCGTATCCGTACGTAACAGGTCACTTCGTTGTCTGTCGGATCTTCTCAAACGTTATAAATAACGTGGTTCACTTGAGCCGACGGAAGTTGCAGCTTAATTAAGGGCTTATTACAATTACCTGCCGCTCTGAGAAGCTTCGCCTGATCACGAAGTTTAACCCAAGTATACCCTTACAGCTTGGCTTTGCCACACCTACCGCTAAAATACACCGACGCGACGATGTTCAGATTATGAGGAAAAATGAACCACTCCTCACGCTGCGAATCAAATGGCAAGGAAGGCTGTTCTAGCCGTACTCGTTTCGTTTATCCAATTTGTTTTCTTCTTTTTTCTTTTTTTTTTTTTTGTATTTTTCCTGCTTATCTATATTTCCTTAGCAAAAGAAGAGGCGCCAGGTTTTCTCTCGTCGCTGTATACAAGGTGAAGGAAGAAGGGATGACAAAGAGCATCCGGTAGAATGAGTCTAGTACCCCGTGAACGAGATACGAATTATAGACGTTTTCCATCGATTATTCTACCTCGGTAGCTGCAAACGACATTTGATCCATTTTCAGCGATATCTATCGGTTTGCAAACAGAAATGACGCCGGCGCGGCGGATCGACCGGCAGTCGAATCGGGTTGAGCCCTTGGTTTGCCTGTCGGGACGTGTTCGATTAAACGGAATACCAAATTTGACACCGGCTCGAAAATTTTTACAAATTATCGTGTTCGCGTTTACTATGTCACTGCACTCTTTTTTCCTCTTTTATTTAGTCCAATTTACAACGCGAATGGAGTAAATTCTGTTATTTCGTTTCTGGCCCTAGATTGCTGGCTCAAATACTCTTCGTCGTTTTAAAACAAATTTCCTCTTCCGTATGACTCGTGTCAGTTTAATCGTAAAATTTTTGTCCGCGGTAATTGGTGGACGGGTAATTATTTACATCCAAGTTCAAATAAAAGGCAATCCAGGATAACGTCTCATTCCAGGGTCGCATAAGCTACATTGAAATTAGTCGATAGCAAATTGAGATTTTCTTTAACTCGAAGGCACTTGGGAACAATAAGTTTTGTTCGCAAGTAAATTAATATCTTCTTATTCGACCGTCCGGAAGATTAATTCGGCAGTTTTCACGCGGTTCGGTTCTAGACACGGTATAATTCGAGCGTGTATATTACAGTCCCGGGAGGTTTTAGGGGGTCTGAAAGTTCTCGACTTCTTGTGTTGATGATGAACAAAAGTTCCCGAATGTCTCCAGAGATGGAGCGGGTTGATTGTATTTGAATGTCACATGTTTATCAGCCCCTTGCGAGGGAATCGGAGGGGGCGTAAGCTCGAAGAACAAGATAAGGCACGTGTCACGTCACCCTTTAGCAGTTGAAAGTTTTCCGCCTGAAGACTCAACGATACCGCGCGGCTGTTGCGGGGATGTTAATTTTTTATCGGAATTGCGGGTGAAAATCCGTCCGCACCTTTCCTGCATTCCCGCGTTATTTTCCCACCGAAGTTCTAGTCCGAAACTAGAGCGACCTTTGTGCGAATATACTCGTACTATATGCAGATGCCGGTTATATAAATTTCCGGACGCGACGTCCATCCCTCGGCGCTGGACTGGATTCGACGGTAGTCGAATGGCCACTGTAGTCCATCAGGACTGGCTGCGATCTCATTAAGGATTTAATTACGTTTGCCTTTCACCTCGCGCCGATGCCGCACGCCCAGAAAGTCGAGAGAGGCACTAGGACGAGGGCGCAGAAGTGATTGAAGTCGAAGGATTAGTTTGAATTTCGAATTATTTCAATCACTCCGAGGTTTCATTCGCCCCCCCCCCTCCCCCCCCCCCCCGGCAATCCGGCTGATACGAAAGGATTTGAGAAGGGAAACAAAGCGGGCAGAATTGTCCGTCAGCGGAGGTAATTGAGCCTTGTCGGATCGCCAATTATCGGCGCCGGTTTTTCAACCCTTTGTATGCCGCGGGTATACGGTTACTTCCGGCAAATTCGACACTCGGTGCCGGGCTCTTTTGTAACTGTAGCTCGAAGTTGTTGGACACTCTTTTTAGAACCGTACGCTACATTTTTATTTTATTCCCGCACCTTTCATCTTTTAACGAAAAATACTGTGTACTGTTTCCACGCGATGCAATTATGTTACACCGCTGCTGCTGTAGCCCCTTGCAATTCGCGAAATGAAAAAAGTGTGACGTAGTGACGTGCAGCTTCACGGAACTCTTCGCAATATTACATGTTATAAAAATTTCACGCGTATTCCAACGTTTTTTTTTTTTTTTTTTTTTTTTTTGGAGAAAAACGATTCCCTTCACATTGTTATTGATTTCGTTTTTCGTTTTGGTGCAGTACGATCTCACCGCGATTAGGCATACTCGAATTCTTGCAACAAGATGGAAAAAATAAGACTTCTATTCAAGACGTCACATGAGGCGATACGATGATTCTTTTCGTAAATATTTTTAATACGGAGAATGAATATATCAGATCCGAATTCATACAATACGGCAGAAGCTCTTCCGTTCAATTTGTTTTTCTAATCAGTTTATCCATTATTGTTACCTGAAAAAATTTTATGCAAAAGATAATTCTTTCTTTTTGCGAACCATCCTACCAAACCTCAATCGGCATAGAATCTTTTCCCCAAAACCCAAGTCAATGACGTTTCAACATTCGACGGTTGTTGACGGTAAAACTCCTTGGTCTGAACAGATATTTCAGACTCCGAAATTGAATGAATTAAAAATAATTATATCAACGTAAGGCGGTGTGCGGAGAAATTTTTTAGCTCATTTCGAGAAAAAATCACACGGCCTGATACTTTTATCGTATAATCTATGGAGCGTGTGTTAATCAGCAATGAAGTGTACATAATTTAAATGTTCTTCCCATTTTTTTTCGGGTACAGAAGATTTCGGTTGAGAATTTTTTTAACCGCGTATCATGATTTTTCGTCGTCGGTTCAGCTGAGCTAGAAATGTATACGGATTCTCTATATGACGTTGAAAATCTCCAATTACTTTCCGCGCGAGTATAGCTGAAGCGGGCAATAATTGCGGTCAGCCAAACGGGGAAATATTCGATTTCAACAAACTATCTGACCGGATGGTCCGGACGGTATGAATGTAATACTTTTCGACTGCGTGCATTTATGTGGTTTTGGGCATTGAATTTATCCGGTGATGCGTTGCACTACCGACGAGCCGGACTGTGCAGCCTTCGGCAAAAGTTTGCCGTATATGCGGACGAAACACGGACAGGCACCATACAGATGGCTATGCATATATTGACCGTGTATACATACACGCATGAGAAGCGGGCACCGGCGCTGTTTAACTATGAATTGAAAATTGAAATTCGCGGAAAGAAATAAGAGATACAAATTCGGAACCCGGGAGTTTTACTCCCCAACGATGTAATTCTGCGCGAACGGCCCCGCACGACGGACAGTGGCCGGCATTATGGTCCGATTGAAAAAGTCGAGTTGTAGAATTTATCGACCTCGGATATTGCCGTTTTATTGTTGAACGGGGGAAATCTTTCCTTCGAATCATTTGAGTCGGAGGCAATTTGTATCCTCTCTTCTTAGCTCCGAGTGAGTGCGGCTTTGCTTTATGATACTCTCTCGCCGGTGAACCAAAGAGAGTTAAATCGGCTCGAAGAACGCGTAGAGATACTCTTCTCCAATCACGACCTAAGATTTTATCGATCAGATTGATCTTTAAGACCCGATGGTACCTGGTAGATTCTACGATACAATGAACCGACAACGCAGTATGCATTTCGTAAGTTCTCCAATTTGTCAACTGTCAGAAGTGTTCGGTGACGGTTTTCGGGTGAAATAACGTAACTTGGAAAAGCGCGCGGACTCGTTAATGAGGTGGAAAATGCAAATACAGCAATCGAGATAGCTGTGACACAAATTTTTGGTGAAATTCAACATTATATAACGTATAATATTTTGATCGACTACTCTCGCAGATTCGAAGGTAGCAACTGCATTGTCGTAAACTTAACTCGATACTTTAGCGGAATATATACGTCATGACGGCGGTAACATTTACGGTCTAATGCGATTACTTGCCGCTATTACTGCTGCTGCTGCTGTTGTGTATAAAAATAGAATTGCTAATTTACAATCAGTAAAATGGCAGTCGGCTACATTTATGGCAAAATTTTACTGTCACAGAATGGTAATATTGATACTTATTCTTAATTTCTGTCTATAATATGGTTTATGTCAGGGTGAAAATATTTTTTTGTTCAGAGCAAGTACGTTTTTTTTTTTTTTTTGAGGCTTCTTTCTACTCTCGTTTTCTCTTTCTATTTTTCTTATTCCAATGAAACTAAATAAAGATGTAGCTACATCAGCGGGTAAATTATATCTCACCCGCTTAACTATGTATACGTGGACACATCTGACACGGTAAAGTCTGAATACTCCGAGCTTCCAGCGACGGAATATGGAGCTTTCGTTAACCAATTAAAATATTCATCAGTCAGAGCCACCGGAAAATTGATTTTAGAATTTCAACCTTCTTTGCACGCGCGAGAACGCTTTAATGAAATGTTATTTTAATTAATCCTTTGACGGGGTAAAGTCCTCAATAATCTTCTCAACCAAGGCGATTTCACTACCCTTTGGCAAGTGTCAGATAATAAAGTTATTCCTCATTATAACCTACTCCCCTATGGAGAAATTTTACTTTGCATACGTATAGTCTGGGAATTGAAATTGAAGGAACGTTTAAACCATTCGCGTAGTAAAAAATAAAAACTCCGTGTAACGTAAATGGACTAAAATTGCCCGCTATTTTGTGAGGCGCTGATGAAATTATAAAAGAAATTGTGTTCACTAATTAGTGTTGTTGCTGGGACACGTGCTAATTGTCTGCACGTAAGTTACCGCAGCCATATTCACTCTGGCCTCTGTCCATGAGCTGATGCTTATGAATAAATTATATCTGCATTTGCCACATGCTACTTAAAATTTAATTACTAGTATAGCTCTGACGCATTTTTCACATATTTGTTGACAGTCGTAAAGAGAGCACTAATACTGTCAGCGAATGACAGTTTAACATTTGTGACAAAAGTGGGACAAGGTTTGTGTAAATCAGATTAATTTATAGTGTCAAATGTGATGTAAGTATTTTTTATTTTATAGAGGATACTAATGTACGAATTAGAATTAGGTACTCAGCGTACAATTAAGGCCCTCCTAAAGAATCCAGCCAGAAGTTGCAGGGCTGATTTCGTTGCAAGTGGGGCGCCTTTTTTTACGGTTCCTTGTTTCACTCTCGGAGATTCCCACGGTATTTTTCACCCCAAAAAAGAGGCTTATGGAAATGCACGAGTTTGCCCGGCCTTCCACCGCGTCTCTTCACATCTCTTCACCTGCCACTTTATAGCCGATCTTTTGCTCCGCCTTTTCTAATACAGCGAGCAAAATTACTTCCTCCGTATATCTGCCTCCCTTTACTTCTTTCCACCAAAAATCAAGTTGTTACAAGTTGCAACATCGCCAATGCTATTTTTGGTGAATGTGAAACGCCGTCAAGAGGCGATACGCCAACACGCAGTGTAAGAAAATTTAGAAAACCTATCGCGCATTATTCGTCCGTGATGATTTACTTCCTACAACCAAAGCTGTCGAATAATCATTTCACACTTTTACACTCTCTTCGATGTTTCCATAATTAAAGTACCTAACGTTTATTCGTTGAACGTCTGTCACTCGCATGGGTTTTCATATAATACAACACGTGTACATAATTGAGGGAGTCAGAAGCAATTGTGAAATGTTAATATATGTCCATTATACACCGACATTCACGGTTTATGAAATTCAATCAAATTGCAGTATTCCGTTGAATGTAGAATAATTCACCAGTTGAAAATCGACTCGAAACCTTAATAACGGTTGGTATCTAGTTGTATGCTCGTTTGTTGGTTCACGGAGTGTTTAGTACAGTAGATTTTATGATTATGCGGTGGAATACGAATAGTGCTATGAGAAAGTTATGAAAGTCAAAGGATTTTGTTCGTAGGTCAACATTTAACCACGCGAGCCAATCTACTGTAGATAAAAGTCGTGCAAATACAATATAGAGATTGTTTTTTATTTAATCAGAATTATCAGACCGTCTATACGTAATTAAGATAAATTTTATTTTCACACTTCTGTGATTGTGAAACTCATTGCGAGTATATAAATCATTGAAAACATTGTCCGCATCTTATCACACCATATATAATTACGACATAAAAAATAACGTGTGCCACAGACACTTGGCGCCACGCCATCCTGGCGCGCTTTTTTCGTCAACATATAGCCTAAGTGATATATGAAGTCTCTCTGCATATACGGTTTTGAAAAGCTGAGCTATAGTCGTAACACACATTGAGCCATGGAATTTGGGAATGATTTGCGTTTTCAACGAGAACGTACAGCCTCACATGATTGGTGGATAAAAAGAGATTGAATATCCACCAGGAATCATCAGCACGTCCTCTACTGTGGAGGCTATACATCAAATGTACAACAAAACTGGTAAGCCGCAGTATCACTTTACATTCCGTGATTCAGATTGGCTAAAACGGTACGAAACACGACGACGGATTTGCGTTCCAAAGAAAACCTGTTAGTATAACTCATGTTAAATATGATTTTAGGGATTTTCCGCATGAACCAAAGTTTGATCCAAGAGATCCGAGTTAGACTTCCTTTGATGGCGATTTTTTAAGCCAAAAACTTGAAAAATACTAAATGCTTGAACGTACATGTCTTCCAATATTTTCACCAGACATATATATTATATTTAGCAAATTGATACTGCTGATGCCAACGAGTGTCTCAGCGGCGTGCGATTCGGCTTGAGAGGTCTATTCTCAAGGGAGTTGGTCCTGATTTTGGCTTCACCTACTGGAAAGAAATATTGCATCGCTCTGTTGGATTATTTGTAGCTCTCTCCGTGGGCTTAAAAACCACGATGGAGTCACTTAGACACGTATACCTACGCCATGTTGCGTGTATAGTTGATAGGTACGTGAGTAAAGGCAAAAAAGTGAGAAGTGATGCTTGACCTGTGTAGAGAATAGCAAATCTCTTTTACGGCGAAGGTCGAGAGTGGAAAAGCTAAGATATACGAGTATGTTGATCATCAGTGGAAAGTTCTCCAGGAAAGAGCCAAAGGTTGAAAATGAAAACCGAAGGACCGTTGCTGGGATGTTCTCTGCATTCTTATCCCACCTATCTAGGTGTGACAAAATTATGTCGCGCGATAAGTTTGACGGGCACAAAGTGGAGAGCTCTATGCAGCTGTACCTTGAATACGCCCGTGGGTCGGGAGGGTCTTCTTCGCTACCTGCTTCTGTATTAATTCAATTAATTCCGGAGAGGGCAAATGAAGAGGGAGCGTAACGGATGCGAAACGGATCTCAAGATGTTCACGGTTACCTTAGGGGAAAAGTTATACACGCTTCTGGTCTTTCGCATAGCGCTTATTCATGTGCCTGAGAGTAGAGGAACCTGCGCAGATCGCTTTTGATTCGTTGCGAAGAAATAACAAGAATAGAACAGAAGAGAATATAAGGATTTCCATAGAAAGATGTAGTAGAAATTACGTAGAAAGGTGTAGTGGACTAGTCCAGCGATTCAAGATCAATTGAATGAGCCTCCCAGTCAAGCCCCTCAAAATTGCGAAAGTTGACAACCGTCGGAAAAGGCTGAGGAACCTGAATCCGATACGCAATAAAGATGCGTTCGTGGCCAGATAGGAAAGGAACGCCGTATTGATCGCTGTTCACCAAATTGTCTGCATCGTGAATACGACGAATATCTCGCCATTAGGTTTGTCAGCTGTCGGTATGGTGAGTATGACCATAAGGTACGGCGTATAAGTTATTGGATTAAAAAAAAATTAGAAAGGTGGTGAGCGCGAAAAGAGTTGGCCAACAAATCACCATTAAAATCACTCGTAATAAGTATATTCTAATAAAATGCCTAGAAGCAAAGGAAAACATCCTCAAATTTACAAAGGTAGCCAACCCTGGAAGGCCGTAAACTAGAGAAAACAGTTTATACGCATATTCAGGCTTGCCGCAGGCAATAACTTAAGCTTGAATACTAGAATGTACGTAAGACGGCTACGCCACCATCACCCTTACCCAGTCGGTCACGACGGTAAAG
The DNA here is from genome assembly GCF_021901455.1 of Neodiprion lecontei. Lineage (NCBI taxonomy): Eukaryota > Metazoa > Arthropoda > Insecta > Hymenoptera > Diprionidae > Neodiprion > Neodiprion lecontei. The sequence goes on from NC_060265.1 coordinate 24,281,674, forward strand.
ATCATAGTCAAGAAAAGCAACAACATTGGCCGATACGTGTAAGGAGAAGGAGAGCTTTCGGAAGAGTCTTTCGATTTTAGTTTCAAGGAAATGCCGAGGTTTCGTTGACGATAAAAGTATAATATTTTCTTTCAGTAAATCATGACCAGTTTAATTTTAACAAGTTTTCAATAGGTGGGCTGGAATATTTTCAGTACCTCGACATTAACCTGTATTCCGTGAAATCTCTCCGTTGTTATTTCGAGGACTATAAGTCAATCGGACGTTTTACTGGCGCAATTTGTATAATATTACTCGGGAGAATAGCCAGGGTGGGAGAAAATGTTCATTGTATTCGTACTCGCAAATTGGGATCACAGTGAACGAAATTTAGGTGTCCGTTAAACGAAGGAAATCGAGTAGAATAACAACTTTGAACCGAGCGACAATTCAGCGTGAAATTTCCACACAGTGGGCGCAGGAGATCGTACCGTGAATAAGGCGTCGAGACATGAATTCAGCGACAGGTTGGGTCAAAGCACGTTTTCGATGGTGAGGTACGTATTATATTCGTTCAGGCATTACGCATATTCAAAATCCATTATGCGTGACCTTGAAATCGCTGAACTTAAGCTTACCTTCAAAGTTTAATTAGTTACATCTGTTCCAGGCGCAATACAGCCAAAGCATAAGAATTCTTTCATCTTTAACGCGGACGAACATTTGACGTTGTTTGAAACTGTGTGCTACTCTACAAAAGCTCACTGCTACTTCCTTCTGCATTGCCAAATCAGAAGTCAATTTATATTCTTCAGATGCCCGGCTCACTTTCGGGCGGTGAGTTTAGAAATGTATCAACGTTGAAGCACAACTTTCTAAGTGGCAATTTTTGTCACAGTGGGCAAATCACGGACCAGCACCGAATTATTCTCTGCCGTGGGATTTGAAGAGGCCGTGCACCATTTTCACCCAGCAGTTAAGGTGTACGCGCCGTTGTTATACCTTTTCTTCTCCTCGTCCTATAAGGAAAACGGTGGAAAAAAAAGTCCGGTAAGACTTGTGAGAAGTTGACATTTTTGCGCAGCATCTCATCCCACCCCCTCCATCATCCTCTCTCCTTCTTTTCTTCCAGCGACGTCGCAGACGAGTCTCTCTTCTCAATTTTGTTCAGCTTCGCTGCTAAGTATCGGATCCATGCTGTAGAGGGTGGAGAAAAAATGTACGTGTACTAAAGCTTTCCTCTTTTTCAACTTTCTACATTACGCCAAGTGGGGGGTAAAATTCTTTCCCCTGTTTTTTCTATCTTTCTCCCTCTAACCGATTCGGACTCCTCAGCACCGTCGGAGAAGCTTACCGAGAGCTTTTCGTTCATTCGAAACTCGTACGTCGAAGCGATGCGACCGTACCCTAATGAAAATTCTCATTTCAAACGTCGGTCTGACAAGACGCCGCCTAATACGTTCGGGTCGCTAATTATTGCCTGGCCGTGTCAAATGCCCCTTGGAGTATTCTCGATAGATTTTGTTTGAATGAGAAATTGTAAAGAAGCGTCAACTCGGAGGCACAAAGCGATTAACGCGTCCGACGTCGGGAGACCGTCGATCAGTACAGGACCGTTTATTTTTCAACCTCTCTCAATCTTACTCCTTGGGTATGCGGGAGGAAATAAAATGTTCTAGAGGGAAGCGGTTTAAAAGTTATGCCTCAAAGCTCCGGCGCGGCGATAACTTTTCTCGGCGAAAACTTTTACCGCGACGAACCAACGCGCCTCGTCGCTTCAAAGTTGAGCTGTTGAAACTATCGAGAAACACACACACACACACACACAGTGTATATACATGTGGTTACATGCATATAACACGGACAGGGTGTCGAACGATCATTCCTGCATTCTTATTTCTTAGGGGAGCTATTTGGAAAATGACGTAATCACGGTCAGCGTCTGACCCGGAGCGAGAGTCGAGACCCTCGAGAAAGAAGGCAGCGGCGGTAACGGGCAGCGATTAATCTTCCTGGGGGTGTTTCTGACATTCGCCAAAGTCGAGCCGAGAAAGCGCATCTCAATTTTCGGTCTCCGGGTGTTACATGCAGGTGTTTTTCATCGTGATATATTTACAAAGTTGCCCCGTGGTCGCGGGCAAAAATTGAGAAGCAGAAATCGTCGGTGCAGAAATCAGCCCTTCCTTCGAGAAGTATCCGACTAACAAGCCGTGATGAAAACTGTACGATCGTATCACGTCCCCACCGGACATTGTTTACAGAGGGGGTTTACTTTGCCGTGGGACGTCACCGGGTATCAGCGCTTCATAAAAGGATCATATTTTCCCGGGAAGGATGAAGCAGGGGTGCGATAGATGGCACAAAAGCGAGCCCAAAGCGAGGCGGACAAAGAAGCCGGACCTGCGGAGTGAGGGGGATGAAAGGGAGGCCGTGCCGCGCGGCTCGCAGAGATTTTATCTGCAATCGGTTCTCCTCGAAAACGTAAGGATAATTGAGTTACGACGAGTTATCAGATGCGAGGGTCGCGTAGCGTGCTGAATTCATAGGAACATATCGCGCCTCCCTTACGCCTTCGGGGGAACCCGTGCGGCGCGTTACCCACTCTGATAGAAATTTAATTGGAACTAAATTATGATACGGAGAGTGTAATTATCGTTCCGATGGGTATGTCAGTGCTTCGCGGGCGGGGCGGGGCGGGGCGGAACGACGAATTTCCCGTACGATTTACGTACAATTTGAATAATCTGCGCGAGATAAAGATTTGAGAATTTCGCTCTGGATTACTTGTGAATAATTACATGGCGAGCAACCGAAACGTCAAAATAAGCACGCAATAATTTGACCCGGCAGATGTGAAGAGGGGAAAATATGTAACGAAGAAAAAAAGGAATTACGTCGTCTGTCTTACGAGCTTGAAAATTTATCCTTCGGGCGTACGCGCGTGTATACCTCCCATATGTATGCGTATGCATATACATCTCAGGCGCGTCGATGCATTAGGTGAATTGTGTATGAAAATGTAAAAACTCGAGGTATCAAGATTTCAAAAAGCTTGTCGGAATCCGATTTTAGGAAAAGTTGACAATATGACGCGGCGCCCTTGGTTAACATGTCGACATTGAATTCCGTCGTCGGAGTGGTGAAGTAAAAAATATCTTTGATCCGATGTTTCAGATCCAGTTACGCGATCAAGAGCGCTTTTATCGTCAAATCCGAGTCCCCGTTTTTTCACTGCAATGCAAACGCGTGGAATCTGATATTTTCAGTAGTTTATTGAATTACACGTCACACACTTCGTGCGATCCTCGACCTTTTGAACGATGACGATATCTTTGCTTTAGCCATGGTGTACGTGAAATAAACCATGTACTTCTTATACAAATTGTATAAATATGCATCGTAATATATCTATACAGTGCAGAAACCCCGCGCGTTTGGCATAGAGTGTATAATTAATGTACGTATATAGGTGTATACTCGTATATACCGTGCCGCCTCGTAGACGATAGGAATAAGCTATACATAGAGTAACGGCGAAACTTACTCAAGACCTTTCTAGCCTGGCAAAGATTTCCAGACCTTCCAGATGCTCGCCAACGACCATTTAGCTACGGCTAAAGTCGCGCCCCGCGCCCCTTTGTCACGCCCGAGTTTCAGCCAACCCCCCGATTGTTATTGCCGGCAGTTAGCCGCTGATCTCTGCTACGATGTGTGTTATTGAGCTCGGGAACGGTGCTTGACGCTACTTACTTCTCACTGCTTACCGGCTACTGCCAGCCAAGCTCGCCACTGAGTGTTATAAGGTAACGATGCATTCGATAGAGTTCCTGGGGACGAGGTATGTCCTGAGGTATGGTTCGATAGAAGCGGATTAAAAACACTTCAGCTATGAGGAGTTCGCAGTAATACTGTAACACAATCGTGCGTACCAACGCAACATTCACACACAAGGGTTGAAACTCTGGTCCATCAGTATCGGGCAAGGGAAAGCGAAATAACGCGTATTTCGGGTGGAGGTCAAAACTTGGAAGGGTCAATATTTCGGATGACCGATGTACCGAGATTTCGAACATTGGAAAATAAAAGAACGAAAGGTGAATTGTTCGAAATCTTGATTTTTGAATGTGTCACTGATTAGTAGTCGTTGTAATCCTTCGTCATTTTATTTTCGCACGTTTGAAATTTCTTTATAACGGCCATTCGAAATATTGACCCTTCCAAGTTTTGACCTACACCCATTTTCTTGACAATACGACAGTACGTGGAATGCCTGCATTGGCCAACATCGGAGACGCTCGACTGCCGACGTCTTCCGCTTTACTGCATCCTCGTTCTGATCTTCACGCGGCTGTTATACAGCAAGGAACCCTCGCGCGATGTTTAATGCTAGCTCATCGATTTACTAGACCCCCAGAATTTTCCTCCGAGCTATAGGTCTGTTTCGGGGGGTAGGGAAAGGTCAGAGAAAGAGAAGGCGAAAGAACCGGCGGTGAGATCGCGCCTGAAGCGTCGATGAGCGATGATGAATCCCGCCACGCAGGTGAGGAATGCGAGTTTAACGCGTGCCTCGGGGAAACGGAGATTCCAGTGGCGAGCCTTCCGAATTGCGGAGTTGCAAATCGGCCCACGCGGCTCCGATGGTTCGCGCAAAAATTTGGGAAAATACGCGGAAAATCTAACCTGCAATGCGTAACAGCTCAGCGGTTGCGTCGAGAGTTTGTATGTAGTTTTCAAGCGGGCCGCTGTGAATATCCGGTACCTCTTGTATAGAGTGTAAAGTTATAGCTAGAGCTCCGACCTATCCTTTCCTCCCTCACCCTTTTCTAACGACGATTTACCGCCATCTGATTTTCCGGAACGGCAACGCGAGTGGAGATTCTTACTTAGGGTAGAAAGGAAAACGAAAAGTAGATTAAAAAACCAACAACAAGGACAATCCTGGAAACGGAAAAAAAAAATTTAACCGGCTCTTGTAGCTTAGATAATTTGTTATTTATTTCCGGTACGAGGGAATCAACAAGGGACGCCCCGTCCTTCCCATTCAATCCTCTCTTTCCCTGCAGGGGCTATTTATTTCAGAGTGTCTCAACGAATTGTTTCCGGTTTTCTTAACAAAGTAATTTTAGCTCGTGCCATGGCTGCTGGCTGCCAGGCAATTGTCGGTTTTTACATTTAAGATTGTCAAAGATTCCTTAAGTAGGGAAAAACTTCATTTTCATGATGTCATAGCGGTTCAGAATAACATATCCTAAAAAACGTGCAGCCGCAACTCTCTGTAAACTGTCTTTTCTTCGGATCGCGTAAAGCATACGAGACCATCATTAAAATGTGGGTTACGCAGGGTATATAATTATATATTCATGAAAAAATGACGAACTATTCACATGAAAAAACGACGTGGCTGCGTCACGTCTTACGGCGACTTTTACCCCACTTTAAGTCTTGAGACTAAATAAATCCAACACCCCTGTATTGTTAAACAGACTATTAACAGCGTGCTGTATAAAAGTGATAAATATTACAAAATGAAACATACTCTTCGAAACTTCCAGCGTGGCAAACTATTGAACATTTTGATAGCTTCCGTTTACGTTCATGGTTCGTTTGCTCGTTGTTCATAAATTCTGCGAAGAGTGATAGGGATGATCGAAGTAACAGTTCGTAAACGAATCTGAAGGGACAAAATTGGAAAATACATCTTGTTGCTGATGAACGAAGAAGGCGTAACGATGTATCCTAAAGGTGTTGAAAATCAAACGATGCCTCTAACTAGTGTTAACAATATACGTAAGTCAGACGCCATATAAACCGTACTGTGATAATATTCATAGAAAGATTGGAGAAAAAGGCAAAATTTTCATCGACTAATAAGTGCATGAAACGACGTGTTATTACCGAAAAATACAAATATCCCTGACCACTCTCTCTCTCTCTCTCTTTCCCTCTCTATCGATATCTCTCCTGCTTCACATGTACTTTGCACATGACCGTGGTTCCACAATAGATGCCTTGCAGCCTGTTCGTCGGTTTGAATGGCCATTGCCCGATTCGACCTTAGACCCAAGGCTTAAGATCGCCGACCATTGAACACTGCCTGCTGATCATTGAACATTGCCCATTGACCACTGACCATTGGCCATAGGCCATTGGTAATCTAAGGGCCATTGATCGAACCCCGGGGCGCGGCGAAAAGCTGTGCAAACAAAACACACTCGCGGAATCTGTAATCGGCGGAGGGAAAGACGGCAGAAAGGGTGTCGGGCTCGCGGAGATATCGCGGTCGACGGGAGTTTGAAACCTCGTGAAGAAAATCCATCAGCATAAATCTAGAGCTGGACATTGGCGCCGGGTAGAGTTTTGGCCGCGCCTGACCCGAAGCTCGGCTCAATCTATCACCCGGTAACTCTAACACCGCGATAGCTCTCTATCGCACGGAGATCTTCTTCCCAAAATTCAATCATAATTTGTCACCATCGCCTTTAATTATCAGGCAGGCTATTTTTGACGTTGCTAACCGCTCTCTTCTTACCACGGCCAATCGATTGTGCCGTCTCCTTGAGAATCGGTGAGCAACCGAAGCCCGAGCAGGTTTCGAATCGCTGCAACTATCTTTCTCGAAACAACATCTTGCTCTCGGCTTTTTATCAGTGGTTTGTAGAACCGATTTCATACGATTTACGTAATTGGACATTAAAGCCTATGCGGCAGGATTGGATAATCGCTGAGCGAATTGGTGTTTCTCATCCTTACGTAATATTAGTGACTCTTCAAGTCTGAAAGAGACGGGAAGAACGGCGGTAGGTGGGGAAAAACAACTGGCTGGATAGGATGATCAACGACAGTCGACTAGACATGTTATATAAGATTATACTGTAACGTCCCAGATTTTCTGTGCATTACATGCGTCAGTATCACTGCTATAAGTTTTGTTTAGTTTCATTTGCAGAAAAGGGATTTGCCCATCCGGGAAGATAAAGAGCTTACGATGCGAAAAAATTTACGAACTAATCCTTCCAAAGACAAACGAGGCGTCTTCACTCCTGTCCGCCCGGCAGGATTAATCTCAAACGAATGAATAGTATTCTTTTTGCACACTGCGCTGTTCTTATTTTCCCGGGACACAAATGAAAGGACTAAACAGGTAATTAAGAAAGGCTTTTATTTCGATTATTACCAATTTATCTTCCTTCTTTCGTCGAAAGACAAAACGCCCGCTCTCAGAGCGATAAAAAGAACAAACGAACGAACAGATTGAGTTCTGCAATCTAAACGTGAAATTGGGCACTGGGTAAGTAATTGACAATAAGTAAAATAAGAAACTGTATTCACCGATATCGATAAAAAATAATAAAAAAAAAAAAAAAAATGAAAATAAGGAAGCAAAAGTGCCCTCCGAAGTGCTCGACTCTTTCTTCTATGAATTTTAATTAACCGGGCAATAAGTTAGAGTTACGTCTTGAACCATCCGTTCGTCTTGAAGATTCACCCCTCCAGTTGGGAAAATGTTCTCCAGACATTTGCCGCGGAGATTTATTGGGGTCCAGAATGTTACTATACTGCCATAATGACTCGCGTAACGACTCCGTGTACTGGCTTAAATTAATATTAAACTTTTCGCGCAGCCGGGAGATGGTGACAAAATTTGAGCCTAGTCTATCCCCATGTCTCTACGAAGATACACTTCGCCATCTATCATGCAGTACGTACAGTCGGATCCACGCGCCATTCTGCGCCACCACAGCCCCCTGAATTTCAACAGACAATAAAGCGAGGCTAAGCGAGTTTCATTTGCTACCTGATCCCGCCGACCTGAAATCAACTAATTTCTAGTCAACGCACGGCTCCGTGTAAATTAGAAGGCATCGCGGTTCGTGCGAGAAGAAACTTTGTCTTTCGTTAAGTTCGAACTTTGCCTGCGGAAAATACACAGGCAAATACACACGTACGTCAAACCCTAATATACATCGACGGCGCGCGTTTACACGCCTGTATCGATCGACTTACACGCCATCGCCAAGTCTCCGGGATCGAATTTTCTCGCTTTGGCCCACGGCTCCAACGTTTTTTGATATTGTTGCCTCGGCCCCGATTACTTTGGTCACGAAGCTTCAGCTGTCAGGCATAAAATGCTCTCAACGACTTTGCGTACACCGACCTCGTACCCGGGGTGTCGTGACTTCGATGCGAACGACACCCCGGAAGAATGATTCGCAACGTCGAAGAGCAATTTCTCTTACTTTGAAACCAAGTCCCAGTCCAACCAAGTACCACCACCACTGCTCTCACTCACTTTCAGCGTTAGAATTGTACCGCATACGATACATGCACATAGGCAATAAGCGCACTTGCATATACCTGCCTCACGAACCAGCAGCTTCATACATTTCAATTTCATCATGGATTAGAGCTTGCAGCATTCGAAACACGTAGCTTCGCTCTGAAAAGTGCGGAGGTTCTATGTATTCGTGTACGTTTAGGGAAGGTGGGTAAAACTGGCTACACGTACTCGCGAGTTGCACATACGTTTGTATGGATTTAAGTATGGCACAGCATGAAATACCAGGGAGGGGTGGGGGGGGGGGGGGGGGGGGTGAATACTTGGACGCGGAGCTTGTGAAGTCGAACTGATTGAAATTGAGCTATTCAAAGGGTGCGGCGCCAATTAGGGGAGATTGGGAAAGAGAAATATATAATAAGGGGTGATTTTCTTTTCGCGGAGAGTACTCACTCTCCAGCGAGGATCGGAAGCATGAGTGTTGTTTGAGAATTATGTATTCGTTGATATCGAGACGCGGGAAAGAGGCGAACGGGACGCAAATTAGGGATGGTGGGTGAATAAAGGGAAGACCGATGCCAAAAAACGAAAACAAAAGGAAGTAAAAAGAAAAAAAAAAAAAAACTACAGAGTGCGGGTAAAAGGGGAAAGCGCCAACGGAGAAATGGGAGACAGGCGAGATTTGTATTTCAAGGGATTGTTCCCGGGCGAAACCACACGTTCTACTATCCCGCCAAATTAAAGCCCGTCTGATTAATTAGTTTGGTGATTACGCGGGACCGACAGGAGTCAATGAAACTTCTCACGTAGCGCCGAGCTGCAGTTGATAAATCTGCTCGGGCTAGTTACAGCCGATATTGAGCTTTTTGTACCGTGGAATACACAATACACCGGGTAATATAAATTGCGTTATCACATACAGTATTAACCCGAACTTCGAAATGTATGCGGCGATTCCTTGAAGAAAAATGACTCCCCCACACGCAAGCGACGCAATCTCTGATCTGAACGGCCAAGTTTCGGTATTATTTAGGGGTTTTAAGCCAGTTATTCGGTCTGGTGAGTTATGGATAAAGAGAAACTTTTCCGCAACTCGACTGTGGCTTATACACGTCGTTCAACTTCAAGTGTTTCTGGATGCTCGTAACATCATATTCACAGGTGCGTTAAAACTTTTGTTTTAAACCATAGTCACAGAATTTCACGTACGAAAATTATCGATGATCGTTTCAGTGATGAAAACCAATTCCCAGCCATCGTACTCTAACCCTTTCTTACATTATCTTCCAATTCTAGTTTCATTCTGATCCCGTCAAATTAAAATTAGTACTTACATCTGTCGATTAATTTTCGTCCGTTATTCGTCTCAATTCTAGATGTAGGCGAAAGCCATGAGAGACCAATTTCAAAGGAGGAACGGTAAAATTCATACGATAAGCGATTTCAGGCGCGATTGATCACGGATCGTGCCGGATTTCCGGAAAATCGCGTGAAGAGGGTCTCAGCTGCTCTGGTAGGTTGGTATAAAATATGGAGGTGAATTTCACACGAAATTCTTGGTAGAGTAAGAACTTTAATTTTGGCATATTTGCGAGGCACGCAGAGAATCCCCCGACTCAGTTAGGCTGGATGGTTAAATGCCTTTCGCGCCCTTTCCACCCGTCACTGTATTAGGATCTGATATCTTTCCCGGGGGTGTATGACCTGCAGAATTCAGCGCCAACGTGCCCTGTACATATGTATAACGTATACGTATGTATAACGCACGAGTATTGCCTCTCATCGTACATTTTCTTCGCCGACAATAAATACTCTAAAGATAGGAATTTATTCATTTTTACCACGCAAGATCTGTCGGAGTTTAAAACAATTTGCAATGTGTCTTTTCGACTTTTCGTCCACGTGCCTTGTGAATTCTATAAATTTACGTACCCGCGCGATGCGAAACGCGATCTCGTATACATATAATTATCTCCTCAACGTATCTTTATCCCGGAAATATTTCTCAAATTAAGGCCATACACGTGAGTCGATTCGTTTCACGACCGAAGTTCTTCCCTTCAATATTTGTTTGTAAACACAGTAAAAAAAAACCCAATTTTAGCATAAGCCACTTATTCGTCAATTATTTGCTTTCAGAGATTATATATTAGCTTCAAGGTCTTCAGAAACGTCAAACCCATCTCCGATACTTGATTGATTCAAATGCCAGTTCCAAAGAGCCAATTCCAGGTGACTGAAATTGCTTTTAAAGCCAATTTAAAATTGATCATTGTCCATGCACTGCGGGTGCGGCCTTCAAGGCCTGAAGTGTCGGTGAAAGTAAATCCTCATCAAATTTATTACCTGGATTCGCGCAATCTACTCAACCATTTCCATTTGTTAATTATCTCCAATTGCAAAATGGCTGTTATTATGTTTACTTAGCACGATAAACAATCGTAAATCAACGAAATTCATTCCAACGTCCATCCGATTGATGCTTATTCATTCCGGAGGTCAGCCTGTACACGGCTTCCGTAAACAAAAAAAAAATTACAATTCGGTCTACGTTCGCAGATTACAAAGTACGTTTCGCTCCAGGGAGTTGAGTAAACCTCCGATATCAAATAGTTGCGTCACCTACAACACAAGGTGCTCATAAAACATTGTTTCAATTTTACTGATTTTCAAGAATGAACCAATGCATCTTCAATGACGAAAACGTTAAATCCATAAAAATTAGTATCAGTCCTTCCCGTGAAACCGACTGTCTTGGCGAAAATTCGGAGTAATCGTTCTTGAAAGTCTCGTATACGTGACGTCATTTGCCAACTGATTTTCCGGTATAAATTCAACTCTCTCACAGTTCGAACGCATATAGGAACGAAGGAAGCTGTACATACGTGTGTAGGTCGAGGCTTCCATTCGAGGAGCGTACAAGAAGCGAGACTTTAGGAAGCGAGGGACATAAATCCTCGACAAGGCACGACGTCGATGATCGTACAACGAGGGTTGATAAAAAGTTGTTGCTGTTTTTGCGAATCCGCGGTTGGTCGCAACCGAGTTCGCGATGTTTGACCCGTGGGTCTGGCGGTATAAAATCTGGGAGGGCGACCGCTGCTGGTGCATTCACGCTTCCTTAGAGGGATTTGATAATAAGGAGGAAAAAACGTTGAATTGATAACGAGGTCGGTATAACGTACATAATGCGAGTAGTGGGACGAATCGCGAGTTCCTGCGACGATAAATCACCGCAAGAACGGGGAATAATCTGGCGAAACTTAGTATTAGTATTCCACGTGGCAATTTCTCCCGGGGAAAGATCCAGCTTATACATCCCACCTCCTGCAGTAACCCTCACGCGACCAAATCGCTCCTTGATTATCTACCGAATTTAGGTTAATATACGAACCTGGGAAAACGGCCGGAGCTACCCGGCACCGAATCGGATCTATGCAATGGTTTGATAACTTTGTTCGGAATTTAGCCTCAGAAGTGTCGCATACCCAGTTCCAGATATCTACGAGCGACGAGATGCATCCGCTCTTCCTAGCCGTCTCTACCACTTCGGTCGAGTTTTTATATCACTTGAAAACTACGAGCATACTCTAAGCGAAATATCATTTTTGCGGAAAACTTATGTTTTCATCGTGTGAAACTGCAATAAGGGCACAGCCGTAGGATCCAATAGAGTCTGAAAACAGTAAGGCGCGATGGACTCCGATATGAACGAATCGTCGGACTAGACTCCTCAAGCGCGAATAATCGGCTGATTCGTTAACGCCGCGTGTTTCAGTCCAGCTCACAGTGTCCGCCGGTACTCGTGCAACGTGATGCGGTACGTATGTAGAATATCGTGTGCGTGTCACTTATCGTGCTTTTCAAGCTTCGGAAGAATCACTGTTCGTTCCAGCGTATTCGCTGCGGAATGCACTTCTAGGGATAGACGCGACACGTAGGTACCTACTATTGTAAGGCGCGAGACGACGTCCCTTCCTGCAGCTGCATCGCTCGCATCCTCATCCTGACGACATCGCGACACTTGCACCGTAGGTGGGAGGGATTTCACGGGGCGCGAATATATCCGTGACGCGTAAGCGTTTAAGCTCCTTTTGCAGGAGGGAAAGCAGAGCGGAGCGGATCAAGATATATAGCAAGACGTTCGTCTTGGCAATACCAACAACATTTTTCATCCCCTAAATCTGGAAATCTGAAATCCTCTATTAATATTTAGAACGTCGCAAGAACCGAAGCCGTGCATTCATATGTACATTTTTATTGCCCGTCCGCGTTCGTATGTGTGTATACATTACGTATGCATTTATGTACCTACTAGAGATTTTTGCCTGTATAACGCGCCCGTTGAATGGGCGTGTGGATAATACGAGTACGGGTATAATACACGCGCCCGGGGTGTTTCCGAGAGGGGGTTTATATACGTACAACCGGCGGGAAACGCTGCACATCTCCGAGATATCCCATCAATTTTAATGGGGCCTTTGTTCGTTTTCGTTTTTCACTCTTCGGCAGGGGGGAGGGCGGGAATCCGCAAGCGCGTATGTGCCTTTAAGCTTTATCGAGAGAATTTCTTCGCGACGTTATATGTAAATCAAAGGACGTATAAGACGGCTACCGCAAATTGGTTTAAAGCCCCGCGCCGGTGTTCCAACTCTTCCGTCAGTCACCTTCGGCTTCCGAAAGTCCTCCAAGGGAGGCTGACAGGCACGGTAATGAGGCCGTACATCACCGAAAAGAGTCGGTCCGCCACCTTGCCGCGCTTTATAGAGTCCGGAGAAGCCTAACCGTCCGACGACTGGTAGGTGCGGCGTAACTCACCTCGCCAATCTCGTTTCCGTCCCTCCAGAAAGGCCTCTTCCTGCGGGGAAGCGCTGCGACGCTCCCGGGGGGTGGAAATCCGGTGAGCTTTGTACCGCCGAGAAACCGATGGCGAGCTTTTCTCCGATGACGCGAACGTCGGCACCAGACGATGTCAAAAGGGAACGGTGGGGAAAAAGTCCCTCGGCTCGAAACTAAGTTGCACGTCCAGGGTGAATTTCTGCAGTTCGGCGCAGCCTCGGACGGCAGGAATTGTTGCAGCTAGGAAATGTGTACGAGGTGTCCGGACATGCACAATGCATGTTTGTGTCGCGCCTGCAGGTGCATCGGGAAACGGAACGGGTTCAGGACAATGAAACGCAGTGATACCTCGTTCCCCCTGTTACCCGGAGGTTTCATTTAGGGAAACAATCGCTGAAGTTGGCCGGAATTGTGCCCGTATCCTCGGTTGTGGGAAAGAACCCCGTGAAAAGGTCGAGAAAAATAACGAAACAATATAACATGTCTTTTGCATTATACATTCGGTTCGCTGGGCGAGATAGGTACTTGGCTGCAGTTTTCAGCCTTACGAACCAACCGGCTCGAAATATGGAACGACCGTTACAAAGGGAGAACCATCAAGTCCGCGGGGACAAGGGGAACAATAGGGAGCATCGGTAGATGCGAGAAGACGGTGAGTCGGTTTCAATAATTGACTGCGCGATACAAGGGGTGGAAGAAATAAGTATACAGCGATAAAAATTTGGCTTGTACAGTTATTTCTTTCTCTTTTTCCATCCGACACACAACGGGATGTGGAAAAGTGCTTTTTAAATTAATCGAAAACAAAGAATTGATGTGAAATTATTTAGGGAATCTCGGAATATATGGTTAGTCAACGATCATAATTTACGTTTGATATCCCGCTTTTAATTTCAGATCAAAATTAAACTCGAAGTAAAAACGTCACTCGATCTCAACGAGTATACCTAAAACACGTTCGATCCGTAAGTACGGAAGAAAAAAAAAGTCGATCAAACGGACGCTAGTGGATCACTGTAACGAGAAAAACTATTTAAAATTCTTATATGACTTTGGTGAAAAATTTTCCACGATGGTTTTGATAAACAACTTGAATGATTTTGTGGGAACGAAAATTGGTTCGGACATTATCCTTGTGTTTTAATTGTACATCGTAATTATTTTCGTAGTCTCACCCCCTTGACCCCAGCTCGTAAATCATTGCTGTCCGTCATCGGTGGTGGACGTTGTTCGTTAATTCGAAAACCAGGTTTCTCGTGCAGCTTAGTTTTTCCACTGTTCTGTTTACAAACTCGTTAACTAACGTATAAATTAGCCAAGTTCTTGCTCGCGTACTTTTGATTCGCTGATTAGGCCTGTGCGCATGAGGGAATTTCGTATAACGCCGCGGGCTGTTATTTTCAGCTCCTGATGGACGCGGCGTGAATTTACCTTATACCCCCGCTGAAAATACGCCCGCACACATACGAGCCGACGACCGAGCACCGGCGTACAGAGGCTCGGGCGAAAGCCGGGTACGTTTAAATCATTTTTATTTGCCAGGGGATGTATTCCGGCTTACTTCCGAGTGAATCCGTCCGTCGGAATCTATGGCTATAGACACGAAGGTCATAAATTTGAAATTTGAAGGGAGTCCGGCCATTCAAAGAGCCTGGAGCCGTGTTAGATGAGCGGAGGTCAAGCCCGATTCACGACTCTCAATCTCACGCCAACCCCGTATTAGCATGCGCCGCGTTCACTCTGGTTTTGCAATAATCGTTCCCCAAATGCACCAGCGTTCCCAGTTATCAGTATTTTCCGACGAATATAGTTATTACATGGGAAATCGATGCTTGATAATTTCTTTTTCACTCTCTGTCTCTCTCTTCAACGCAGACACGGAATAGAGAGTTGCGATATTTGTCAATAAAATAGGCATTACTTACAACTGGCGTGATTCCGTATATTTAATATTGCTTTTTCATGCTGCGGCGTATTGATTTTTTACAAATACCAGCTTCCCGTTATTTTCACTGTCAGAAAAAACTACTACTTGACCAGAAAACTTTTACAACAGTTTATCCGGTATTCAAATAAGTATACAGTTGTCTAGGGATTGTTGTAATAGAACCCCGTAATGGCAAAATAGGAAAAACGGTAAATATCTTAGTTGTAGAAACTGCGCGTTTTTGTGTACTATACATATGGGTTCTAATCTCAAGGGAGAGAAAAGCTCGGTAAAGTTTTAGTTTCCTCTCCATCTTTCCTTTTCTTTCATTCACATTAATTTCTTTAGCGTATCTTGCATAATATCTCCGAAAGCCCGCGGAAGATATCAGAGATATTTCTGTTTTTGCGAAATTACTTTCAGCAGACCGCAGAGCTACTAATTGAAATAATTTTCCACAGTGAAGGTGCCGGTGACAGGATGGGAAGAAAACTCGCGACTCCTTCAAGCGTTCGTAGATCTTTTCACCTCTTTTAAAGAAGACATGTCATCGCCAGACAACGAGGAGTTGTCACAGTTAGGTAAGCACGCGACAATTTTTATATATCTTGGGCATATGGCTACTTCCCACTTTCTTCGAGGAGGCTAAAAGACACTGGCAATGAAACCTTGATCTTTAAAAGTATAATTACACTTCGGGTAGATTTATTATGAGTCACACTATCGCCTCAATTTTTTATTCTTTTTATCGTGCGTAAATAAACAATTACTCGCTATCTATTTATTACTTTGAGAAATTGCACACACTGAGCTGCTTCATGAACTAAAGATTTGTCGAAATTCAACTTCAAATAAGGTCAACGCATTAAACTTGAGAAATGTACTTCAAGCTTCGCCGCAAAAATTTTGGAACCTGTACCTACGATATGAAATTGAAATATTTATCATTACCGCAACGATATCACAAGAACAAAAAACAACGCAGTATACCCGATAATATTTGAGACAGAATTTGTTCGCGGAGGCAATCGATTCTCTATTCCGTAGGTATGATCGAACTTGCTGTAACTAACCATGAGATCCTGAGTACCTGTGATAGTAATTCAAAACGGCGACAGTTCGGTATGCGGTTATGGATTTTGCGCGATGGCGAGTACCTACAACTACAGAACCGGCTTGAAGTTAATCGATGCCCGAGGGGCACTCGAAGTACGAGTTGAAAATGAATGGTTTCCTAATTATACACGATGGCGACCTGGCAAGGATTTTGTACAGCGGATATTCAGCGATAGCACACGCTAGACTTCGAACGCGGCGACACACAAGCGATACGCGAATGCCGGCTGCAGAGGTGCTTCGGCGGAAGGATTTTTATTCTTAATTGCACATTCATACGGCTCACTTCACCGAGTATCGTAATATCGGATTTGTGTTTCACCACACCTGCAACAATGCGGCTGTGATTCTGATAGCTAAACTGTATCAAATTCACGTTGGAACTCACAATCGGACGAAATAATTGGTAATGCCATTTTGTGTGCCACTGATACCCCGCAAGGATTGATTTATGACCCTAATTTTTTATGCGAACACTTTTGATTAGTTTCTTTTCTTTTTGAAGACGCGTTGACTAAAATGAAGAATGTCAATTTTTTTTTAACTCGTTCTTTTCTCCAACAGGACTGATATTATTATCTTTTTTTCTAATTTTTTTCACGGAAGACTTAATGGTCTCAATATATCGGAAGTTTGGAAACTCGTCGTGTTATTTAATTGCGTCCCAGCAATTTGCTATAATCTATAAATATTTGCATAGCAATTTTTCGATAAATTTTTATGTTGAATAAATTTAGCACACAATCTCAGTCTATTCAAACATGTTATGCATTCTTTGTCTCTTTCAGGAGCTCAAAGTTCTTTGCTGTGAAGTTTCTCGATTTTCGTAGAGTCGAAAAAAATAATCAGGGAGCTCAGTTCGTGTATTCTGCTTTCGAACAAGTCTTTACGAGTTAAATGCGGCCGCGGAGTCAAAGCAACGGACATTTCATCTTTCGAATAAAATTGTTTCAAACATCGTTCCTCCAAGGATGTACAAATATTGAAGATTTCCCAATGGTTTATTTCTTCCTTCTGTCAATTCCTTGGAAGATGACACGACACCCTTCGCACGTATCTATTTATTCTGTGAAGTGAATCGGCTCAGCGATAACCTCTGACAAATCAAATATATTCAGCTACGTTTCTTGGACCAACATGCAGATTTCATGTGACAAAAAAAGGAAAACCACGAGCGCAGAGACAGACTTGCACAGGGTTACATACGTGTGAATTTGAAGACAACGCTTGTAGCACAATCGCTCGTATAAAAATATCATTACACCGACAACGTCCTGTTTGGTGATCATTGATTCGTCCCGGCATGACGTGGCGCAATTGAGCATGGGGAAGAGAGCCGCGACGAAGAGCGATAGGAAAAGACACGTGACTCGGATATTTTCACGTGACTCGTTCACTCGATTTGATTTTTGGCGAGAGTCTGGCTTCGCCCGACTTGAAAGAGGCGAGGCACACGGTTTTCTGCGGCGTTTGATCTGCTCCTTTTTGTAGTAAATCTGCTTTCCTACGCCAAACAGACTTCCACTTCCGCCTTCTCTTTTTCCCCAACTTCCTGACTTCGTGCGTGACTAAACCCTGCGAATACGAACCACCGCGGTGTAAATAGATTTGCAGGGCTCGACGTTCAACGTGCTTCACAGCTGGTAACAACCTCAGCTGTGGGAATAATGTCAAGAATATATAATAGAATGTTTTTGTTGCAACAAAATCATCCGGTACCTTGTATAACGCACACTACATCTGCTGGTCGCACGTCACATGGCACAACAAAATTCTCTCCATACGTACAATTTAGGTGTTAATTCCCTGCTCTAAAAACCAGTTCTGACCCGGCTGAACTCTTTCGGTTGCCCTGAGGCGTTGGATACCTCATGTTTTATAGTAAGTACATAACGCGCTGTGACAGTCGCCCGAAACTTGGAAAAAAAAACAAGCCCGACAAACAAACATGTATTACTTACGTATATTATATACAATATTCGCGTGGTAAGATTTCGCAATAAGTAGCAAAGTGCAGCTACTTCTATTTACAAAAAATGAAAAATTTTAAGATACTCGTGTTTTTTTAGCATTGAAACTGCTTCTACCATGGGGGTACTAGCTAGCCTGGAGTCCGTAAAGGGGATTCTGGCAGAGATGTCACACGAAAACGACGGCTCTGTGATTGGCCAAGCGCCTGTCCCACCAGTCAGCCAATCATTCTGATCGATGCGCTGGCGATGCTGACTAGTCAACGCTGGATCGACTTTGTATGAGATGAATGCGAGTGTCAGTTCATTCTGTTGTTAGTATTCCTGCTGAATGTAGCGAAGTGAAGCCAAGTTTTGCAATAATTATGAACTCTGATAACAATATTCCGCAATCTGCGTATGGTAACAATCGAAAACGTGAAGTCTATCGAATCCCTGCATCGATTTGTGCCATCATCAGGCTGAAATTATCGCCACGCCAGCAGGTGATGAATAAACACTTCATATTTTGAATCGTTGATTTCACTGTGTTTTTTGTTTATCAATAAAAAATGGAAATATTTGATGATATGTTTATTTTGAATGTTTGAATTGTGTTTATGTCGATTCTTTTACCAGTATAAAATATGAATATGTCTGTGTCCTAGTTACAAATGAACGCAATGTAATCTAGTATATTGTTAAATCTATAACCTAGTAACTAAAATTACAATAGATCCAATAGTTACATCCTGTATATTATCTGTAGAATTTTTACACAGTTAAGTAAAGTTGTCCCTTGAGATTTTTAGTATAAATTTTGACGATCTGAAAGAATGCTGAAAATGATTCCTTCATGCGCTACATTTATGTGGTTTGTAAGGGAAATCGATTGGGCGCAGTCCGAATAAGCTGCGAGCAATAGATGAGGAGTCAGGATCAGGAGTCACAATTGGAAGACGAGAAAATTTTACAGTATTTTTCCAGCTGTTAGTCGAACGCTGTTCTAGATGTCATCTCCTCAGTTCCACAAATTCAATTGGTCTAATGAGAGTCGTATAGATCGATTAGAGACGCGAAGATTTCTGGATTCGGGAATCGCAAAAAAAAAGCAAAGCTAATCCCTTCGAACAAGGGATCAGAAGTTACGGCCAGATACATAAAATTTGCAGACCGTTCTCAGAAAGATTAGGGAAAAAAATCTCAGATTTAGAGCTATCACGGTACAGCTGTTTATTTGATACGTCTTAATTCTAGTACAAGTGTTCGGGTGTCAGTGTATAGTAATTTAACATGTTACCAGATAATATGAAAGTCTAGTACAAGAATGAATACAAAACTATAATTAAACATTGTACACTAATTTTAATTAGTATGACATGACATGGAAATGCTATGTAAAATATATTAAGCAAAATATAAATAATATTATATCGAACAGACATTGTCTTACTCAATAATTAACTTTTAAGTTCTAGTTAAAGTCCAAGCGCTGCGCACCTCTGCATGTTACGATATACAACTTATGAAGGTGTATTATTATTCTGAATTGTTACACAGAATTTCATTGAATAAATACTTGAAATTTCCCATATTTCATTCGTAATTTTTCACCCGAAGAACGAGTTAACTTTTTCGTCATTTTTTGACTGCTGGTCTTGCCTTCGTAGGTTCTCTTCTGTTCGTCCTCCGTACTTCTTGGGGAGTTTTCTGTGTTTCTAGCGTTCTCATTGGTCAAGAAACAGTCACGAGTATTAAGTCTGAAACAGCGGATTTGTTGTGCAAAATGATAGCTAGGCTAACCACTTCGCATTTTGGCGAAAATTTTCGCGATTCTGAAAAGTGCTGGAATAAATTCTTTGATGCACTATTCGTACGTAATTTTGCGAGAGAAATCGATTGGGCGCAGTCCCGGAAAGCTGCGATTAACGCATCAAAAGTTACAGCCGAAAAACCAGAACCTGAATTTTCGACATTTTTCAGCAGGTGCTTTTTCGCTTGCCATTTCTCTCCTGTTGGTCCTACGCTCTTTTCGCTGCGATTTCTGAGTTCCTGAGGGTCCGATTGGTCAGATAAGGGTCATTTGAATCGAATCCGAGACCAAAAGTTTTTTGCCCAAAAAAAAAGTAAGGTTAACCCCTTTGTATTTTTGGCGAAAATTTTCGCGATTTTCAAAAGTGCTGGAATAAATTAATTGTGGCACTATTCCGACGTAATTTTGCGAGAGAAATCAATTGGGGGCAGTCCCAATACGCTGCGATCAACGCATCGAAAGTTACAGCCAAAAAACGAAAACCTGAATTTTCGACATTTTTCAGCAGGTGCTTTTTTCTTCGTACCTTCTCTCCCGTTGATCCCACGCTCCTTTTGCTGCGTTTTCTGAGTTCCGTGGGATCCAATTGGTCGGAAAAAAGTCATACGAATCGATTCTGAGACGAAAAATTTTTTGGTCAAAAAAAAAGGAAGGTTAACCCCTTTGTATTTTAGGCGAAAATTTTCGCGATTTTCAAAAGTGCTGGAATAAATTAATTGTGGCTCTATTCCGACGTAATTTTGCGAGAGAAATCGATTAGGCGCAGTCCCAATACGCTGCGATCAACGCATCGAAAGTTACAGCCGAAAAACGAAAACCTGAATTTTCGACATTTTTCAGCAGGTGCTTATCTCCTCGTATCCTCTCTCCCGTTGATCCCACGCTCCTTTTGCTGCGTTTTCTGAGTTCCTTGGGATCCGATTGGTCGGAAAAAAGTTATATGAATCGATTCTGAGACGAAAAATTTTTTGGTCAAAAAAAAAGGAAGGTTAACCCCTTTGCATTTTTGGCGAAAATCTTCGCGATTTTCGAAAGTGCTGGAATAAATTATTTGTGGCACTATTCCGACGTAATTTTGCGAAAGAAATCGATTGGGCGCAGTCCCAATACGCTGCGATCAACGCATCGAAAGTTACAGCCGAAAAACGAAAACCTGAATTTTCGACATTTTTCAGCAGGTGCTTTTTTCCTCGTATCTTCTCTCCCGTTCATCCCACGCTCCTTTTGCTGCGTTTTCTGAGTTCCTTGAAATCCAATTGGTCGGGAAAGAGTCAAAAAAATCAATTCTGAGAAAAAAATTTTTTGGTCAAAAAAAAAGGAAGGTTAACCCCTTTGTATTTTAGGCGAAAATTTTCGCGATTTTCAAAAGTGCTGGAATAAATTAATTGTGGCACTATTCCGACGTAATTTTGCGAGAGAAATCAATTGGGGGCAGTCCCAATACGCTGCGATCAACGCATCGAAAGTTACAGCCAAAGAACGAAAACCTGAATTTTCGACATTTTTCAGCAGGTGCTTTTTTCTTCGTACCTTCTCTCCCGTTGATCCCACGCTCCTTTTGCTGCGTTTTCTGAGTTCCTTGGGATCCAATTGGTCGGAAAAAAGTCATACGAATCGATTCTGAGACGAAAAATTTTTTGGTCAAAAAAAAAGGAAGGTTAACCCCTTTGTATTTTAGGCGAAAATTTTCGCGATTTTCAAAAGTGCTGGAATAAATTGATTGTGGCTCTATTCCGACGTAATTTTGCGAGAGAAATCGATTGGGCGCAGTCCCAATACGCTGCGATCAACGCATCGAAAGTTACAGCCGAAAAACGAAAACCTGAATTTTCGACATTTTTCAGCAGGTGCTTATCTCCTCGTATCCTCTCTCCCGTTGATCCCACGCTCCTTTTGCTGCGTTTTCTGAGTTCCTTGGGATCCAATTGGTCGGAAAAAAGTTATATGAATCGATTCTGAGACGAAAAATTTTTTGGTCAAAAAAAAAGGAAGGTTAACCCCTTTGCATTTTTGGCGAAAATCATCGCGATTTTCGAAAGTGCTGGAATAAATTATTTGTGGCACTATTCCGACGTAATTTTGCGAAAGAAATCGATTGGGCGCAGTCCCAATACGCTGCGATCAACGCATCGAAAGTTACAGCCGAAAAACGAAAACCTGAATTTTCGACATTTTTCAGCAGGTGCTTTTTTCCTCGTATCTTCTCTCCCGTTAATCCCACGCTCCTTTTGCTGCGTTTTCTGAGTTCCTTGAAATCCAATTGGTCGGGAAAGAGTCAAAAAAATCAATTCTGAGAAAAAAATTTTTTGGTCAAAAAAAAAGGAAGGTTAACCCCTTTGTATTTTTGGCGAAAATTTTCGCGATTTTCAAAAGTGCTGGAATAAATTAATTGTGTTACTATTCCGACGTAATTTTGCGAAAGAAATCGATTGGGCGCAGTCCCAATACGCTGCGATTAACGCATCGAAAGTTACAGCCGAAAAACGAAAACCCGAATTTTCGACATTTTTCAGCAGGTGCTTTTTTCCTCGTATCTTCTCTCCCGTTGATCACACGCTCCTTTAGCTGCGTTTTCTGAGTTCCTTGGGGTCTAATTGGTCGGAAAAGAGTCATACGAATCAATTCTGAGACGAAAAATTTTTTGGTCAAAAAAAAAGGAAGGTTAACCCCTTTGTATTTTTGGCGAAAATTTTCGCGATTTTCAAAAGTGCTGAATAAATTAATTGTGGCTCTCTTCCGACGTAATTTTGCGAGAGAAATCGATTGGGCGCAGTCCCAATACGCTGCGATCAACGCATCGAAAGTTACAGCCGAAAAACGAAAACCCGAATTTTCGACATTTTTCAGCAGGTGCTTTTTTCCTCGTATCTTCTCTCCCGTTGATCACACGCTCCTTTAGCTGCGTTTTCTGAGTTCCTTGGGGTCTAATTGGTCGGAAAAGAGTCATACGAATCAATTCTGAGACGAAAAATTTTTTGGTCAAAAAAAAAGGAAGGTTAACCCCTTTGTATTTTTGGCGAAAATTTTCGCGATTTTCAAAAGTGCTGAATAAATTAATTGTGGCTCTCTTCCGACGTAATTTTGCGAGAGAAATCGATTGGGCGCAGTCCCAATACGCTGCGATCAACGCATCGAAAGTTACAGCCGAAAAACAAAAACCTGAATTTTCGACATTTTTTAGCAGGTGCTTTTTTCCCCTATCTTCTCTCCCGTTGATCCCACGCACCTTTTGCTGGGTTTTCTGAGTTCCTTGGGGTCCGATTGTTCGGGAAAGAGTCATACGAATCAATTCTGAGACGATAAATTTTTTGGTCAAAAAAAAAGGAAGGTTAACCCCTTTGTATTTTTGGCGAAAATTTTCGCGATTTCCAAAAGTGCTGGAATGAATTAATTGTGGCACTATTCCGACGTAATTTTGCGAGAGAAATCGATTGGGCGCAGTCACAATACGCTGCGATCAACGCATCGAAAGTTACAGCCAAAAAACGAAAACCCGAATTTTCGACATTTCTCAGCAGGTGCTTTTTTCCTCGTATCTTCTCTCCCGTTGATCACACGCTCCTTTTGCTGCGTTTTCTGAGTTCCTTGGGGTCCAATCGGTCGGAAAAGAGTCATACGAATCAATTCTGAGACGAAAAAGTTTTTGGTCAAAAAAAAAGGAAGGTTAACCCCTTTGTATTTTTGGCGAAAATTTTCGCGATTTTCAAAAGTGCTGGAATAAATTAATTGTGGCACTATTCCGACGTGATTTTGCGAGAGAAATCGATTGGGCGCAGTCCCAATACGCTGCGATCAACGCATCGAAAGTTACAGCCGAAAAACGAAAACCCGAATTTTCGACATTTTTCAGCAGGTGCTTTTTTCCTCGTATTTTCTCTCCCGTTGATCCCACGCTCCTTTTGCTGCGTTTTCTGAGTTCCTTGGGGTCCAATATGTCGGAAAAGAGTCATACGAATGAATTCTGAGACGATAAATTTTTTGGTCAAAAAAAAAGGAAGGTTAACCCCTTTGTATTTTTGGCGAAAATTTTCGCGATTTCCAAAAGTGCTGGAATAAATTAATTGTGGCACTATTCCGACGTGATTTTGCGAGAGAAATCGATTGGGCGCAGTCCCAATACGCTGCGATCAAAGCATCGAAAGTTACAGCCGAAAAACAAAAACCTGAATTTTCGACATTTTTCAGCAGGTGCTTTTTTCCTCGTATCTTCTCTCCCGTTGATCCCACGCTCCTTTTGCTGCGTTTTCTGAGTTCCTTGGGGTCCAATATGTCGGAAAAGAGTCATACGAATCAATTCTGAGACGATAAATTTTTTGGTCAAAAAAAAAGGAAGGTTAACCCCTTTGTATTTTTGGCGAAAATTTTCGCGATTTCCAAAAGTGCTGGAATAAATTAATTGTGCCACTATTCCGACGTGATTTTGCGAGAGAAATCGATTGGGCGCAGTCCCAATACGATGCGATCAACGCATCGAAAGTTACAGCCGAAAAACGAAAACCCGAATTTTCGACATTTTTCAGCAGGTGCTTTTTTCCTCGTATCTTCTCTCCCGTTGATCCCACGCTCCTTTTGCTGCGTTTTCTGAGTTCCTTGGGGTCCAATATGTCGGAAAAGAGTCATACGAATCAATTCTGAGACGATAAATTTTTTGGTCAAAAAAAAAGGAGGGTTAACCCCTCTGTATTTTTGGCGAAAATTTTCGCGATTTCCAAAAGTGCTGGAATAAATTAATTGTGGCACTATTCCGACGTAATTTTGCAAGAGAAATCGATTGGGCGCAGTCCCAATACGCTGCGATCATAGCATCGAAAGTTACAGCCGAAAAACAAAAACCTGAATTTTCGACATTTTTCAGCAGGTGCTTTTTTCCTCGTATCTTCTCTCCCGTTAATCCCACGCTCCTTTTGCTGCGCTTTCTGAGTTCCTTGGGGTCCAATTGGTCGAAAAAGAGTCATACGAATCGATTCTGAGACGAAAAATTTTTTGGTCAAAAAAAAAGGAAGGTTAACCCCTTTGTATTCTTGGCGAAAATTTTCGCGATTTCCAAAAGTGCTGGAATAAATTAATTGTGCCACTATTCCGACGTAATTTTGCGAGAGAAATCGATTGGGCGCAGTCTCAATACGCTGCGATCAACGCATCGAAAGTTACAGCCGAAAAACGAAAACCTGAATTTTCGACATTTTTCAGCAGGTGCTTTTTTCCTCGTATCTTCTTTCCCGTTGATCCCACGCTCCTTTTGCTGCGTTTTCTGAGTTCCTTGGGGTCCAATTGGTCGGGAAAGAGTCATACGAATCAATTCTGAGACGATAAATTTTTTGGTCAAAAAAAAAGGAAGGTTAACCCCTTTGTATTTTTGGCGAAAATTTTCGCGATTTCCAAAAGTGCTGGAATAAATTAATTGTGGCACTATTCCGACGTAATTTTGCGAGAGAAATCGATTGGGCGCAGTCCCAATACGCTGCGATCAACGCATCGAAAGTTACAGCCGAAAAACGAAAACCTGGATTTTCGACATTTTTCAGCAGGTTCTTATCTCCTCGTATCCTCTCTCCCGTTGATCCCACGCTCCTTTTGCTGCGTTCTCTGAGTTCCTTGGGGTCCAATATGTCGGAAAAGAGTCATACGAATCAATTCTGAGACGATAAATTTTTTGGTCAAAAAAAAAGGAAGGTTAACCCCTTTGTATTTTTGGCGAAAATTTTCGCGATTTCCAAAAGTGCTGGAATAAATTAATTGTGCCACTATTCCGACGTGATTTTGCGAGAGAAATCGATTGGGCGCAGTCCCAATACGATGCGATCAACGCATCGAAAGTTACAGCCGAAAAACGAAAACCCGAATTTTCGACATTTTTCAGCAGGTGCTTTTTTCCTCGTATCTTCTCTCCCGTTGATCCCACGCTCCTTTTGCTGCGTTTTCTGAGTTCCTTGGGGTCCAATATGTCGGAAAAGAGTCATACGAATCAATTCTGAGACGATAAATTTTTTGGTCAAAAAAAAAGGAGGGTTAACCCCTCTGTATTTTTGGCGAAAATTTTCGCGATTTCCAAAAGTGCTGGAATAAATTAATTGTGGCACTATTCCGACGTAATTTTGCAAGAGAAATCGATTGGGCGCAGTCCCAATACGCTGCGATCATAGCATCGAAAGTTACAGCCGAAAAACAAAAACCTGAATTTTCGACATTTTTCAGCAGGTGCTTTTTTCCTCGTATCTTCTCTCCCGTTAATCCCACGCTCCTTTTGCTGCGCTTTCTGAGTTCCTTGGGGTCCAATTGGTCGAAAAAGAGTCATACGAATCGATTCTGAGACGAAAAATTTTTTGGTCAAAAAAAAAGGAAGGTTAACCCCTTTGTATTCTTGGCGAAAATTTTCGCGATTTCCAAAAGTGCTGGAATAAATTAATTGTGCCACTATTCCGACGTAATTTTGCGAGAGAAATCGATTGGGCGCAGTCTCAATACGCTGCGATCAACGCATCGAAAGTTACAGCCGAAAAACGAAAACCTGAATTTTCGACATTTTTCAGCAGGTGCTTTTTTCCTCGTATCTTCTTTCCCGTTGATCCCACGCTCCTTTTGCTGCGTTTTCTGAGTTCCTTGGGGTCCAATTGGTCGGGAAAGAGTCATACGAATCAATTCTGAGACGATAAATTTTTTGGTCAAAAAAAAAGGAAGGTTAACCCCTTTGTATTTTTGGCGAAAATTTTCGCGATTTCCAAAAGTGCTGGAATAAATTAATTGTGGCACTATTCCGACGTAATTTTGCGAGAGAAATCGATTGGGCGCAGTCCCAATACGCTGCGATCAACGCATCGAAAGTTACAGCCGAAAAACGAAAACCTGGATTTTCGACATTTTTCAGCAGGTTCTTATCTCCTCGTATCCTCTCTCCCGTTGATCCCACGCTCCTTTTGCTGCGTTTTCTGAGTTCCTTGGGGTCCAATTGGTTGGGAAAGAGTCATACGAATCGATTCTGAGACGAAAAATTTTTTGGTCAAAAAAAAAGGAAGGTTAACCCCTTTGTATTTTTGGCGAAAATTTTCGCGATTTCCAAAAGTGCTGGAATAAATTAATTGTGCCACTATTCCGACGTGATTTTGCGAGAGAAATCGATTGGGCGCAGTCCCAATACGCTGCGATCAACGCATCGAAAGTTACAGCCGAAAAACGAAAACCCGAATTTTCGACATTTTTCAGCAGGTGCTTTTTTCCTCGTATCTTCTCTCCCGTTGATCCCACGCTCCTTTTGCTGCGTTTTCTGAGTTCCTTGGGGTCCAATATGTCGGAAAAGAGTCATACGAATCAATTCTGAGACGAAAAATTTTTTGGTCAAAAAAAAAGGAAGGTTAACCCCTTTGTATTTTTGGCGAAAATTTTCGCGATTTCCAAAAGTGCTGGAATAAATTAATTGTGGCACTATTCCGACGTAATTTTGCGAGAGAAATCGATTGGGCGCAGTCCCAATACGCTGCGATCAAAGCATCGAAAGTTACAGCCGAAAAACGAAAACCTGAATTTTCGACATTTTTCAGCAGGTGCTTTTTTCCTCGTATCTTCTTTCCCGTTGATCCCACGCTCCTTTTGCTGCGTTTTCTGAGTTCCTTGGGGTCCAATTGGTCTGGAAAGAGTCATACGAATCGATTCTGAGACGAAAAATTTTTTGGTCAAAAAAAAAGGAAGGTTAACCCCTTTGTATTTTTGGCGAAAATTTTCGCGATTTTCAAAAGTGCTGGAATAAATTAATTGTGGCACTATTCCGACGTAATTTTGCGAGAGAAATCGATTGGGCGCAGTCCCAATACGCTGCGATCAAAGCATCGAAAGTTACAGCCGAAAAACAAAAACCTGAATTTTCGACATTTTTCAGCAGGTGCTTTTTTCCTCGTATCTTCTCTCCCGTTAATCCCACGCTCCTTTTGCTGCGTTTTCTGAGTTCCTTGGGGTCCAATTGGTCGGAAAAGAGTCATACGAATCGATTCTGAGACGAAAAATTTTTTGGTCAAAAAAAAAGGAAGGTTAACCCCTTTGTATTTTTGGCGAAAATTTTCGCGATTTCCAAAAGTGCTGTAATAAATTAATTGTGGCACTATTCCGACGTAATTTTGCGAGAGAAATCGATTGGGCGCAGTCCCAATACGCTGCGATCAAAGCATCAAAAGTTACAGCCGAAAAACAAAAACCTGAATTTTCGACATTTTTCAGCAGGTGCTTCTTTCCTCGTATCTTCTCTCCCGTTAATCCCACGCTCCTTTTGCTGCGTTTTCTGAGTTTCTTGGGGTCCAATTGGTCGGGAAAGAGTCATACGAATCAATTTTGAGACGATAAATTTTTTGGTCAAAAAAAAAGGAAGGTTAACCCCTTTGTATTTTTGGCGAAAATTTTCGCGATTTCCAAAAGTGCTGGAATAAATTGATTGTGGCACTATTCCGACGTAATTTTGCGAGAGAAATCGATTGGGCGCAGTCCCAATACGCTGCGATCAACGCATCGAAAGTTACAGCCGAAAAACGAAAACCCGGATTTTCGACATTTTTCAGCAGGTTCTTATCTCCTCGTATCCTCTCTCCCGTTGATCCCACGCTCCTTTTGCTGCGTTTTCTGAGTTTGTTGGGGTCCGATTGTTCGGGAAAGAGTCATACGAATCAATTCTGAGACGAAAAAGTTTTTGGTCAAAAAAAAAGGAAGGTTAACCCCTTTGTATTTTTGGCTGAAATTTTCGCGATTTCCAAAAGTGCTGGAATAAGGTAATTGTGCCACTATTCCGACGTGATTTTGCGAGGGAAATCGATTGGGCGCAGTCCCAATACGCTGCGATCAACGCATCGAAAGTTACAGCCGAAAAACGAAAACCCGAATTTTCGACATTTTTCAGCAGGTGCTTTTTTCCTCGTATCTTCTCTCCCGTTGATCCCACGCTCCTTTTGCTGCGTTTTCTGAGTTCCTTGGGGTCCAATATGTCGGAAAAGAGTCATACGAATCAATTCTAAGACGATAAATTTTTTGGTCAAAAAAAAAGGAGGGTTAACCCCTCTGTATTTTTGGCGAAAATTTTCGCGATTTCCAAAAGTGCTGGAATAAATTAATTGTGGCACTATTCCGACGTAATTTTGCAAGAGAAATCGATTGGGCGCAGTCCCAATACGCTGCGATCATAGCATCGAAAGTTACAGCCGAAAAACAAAAACCTGAATTTTCGACATTTTTCAGCAGGTGCTTTTTTCCTCGTATCTTCTCTCCCGTTAATCCCACGCTCCTTTTGCTGCGCTTTCTGAGTTCCTTGGGGTCCAATTGGTCGAAAAAGAGTCATACGAATCGATTCTGAGACGAAAAATTTTTTGGTCAAAAAAAAAGGAAGGTTGACCCCTTTGTATTTTTGGCGAAAATTTTCGCGATTTCCAAAAGTGCTGGAATAAATTAATTGTGCCACTATTCCGACGTAATTTTGCGAGAGAAATCGATTGGGCGCAGTCTCAATACGCTGCGATCAACGCATCGAAAGTTACAGCCGAAAAACGAAAACCTGAATTTTCGACATTTTTCAGCAGGTGCTTTTTTCCTCGTATCTTCTTTCCCGTTGATCCCACGCTCCTTTTGCTGCGTTTTCTGAGTTCCTTGGGGTCCAATTGGTCGGGAAAGAGTCATACGAATCAATTCTGAGACGATAAATTTTTTGGTCAAAAAAAAAGGAAGGTTAACCCCTTTGTATTTTTGGCGAAAATTTTCGCGATTTCCAAAAGTGCTGAAATAAATTAATTGTGGCACTATTCCGACGTAATTTCGCGAGAGAAATCGATTGGGCGCAGTCCCAATACGCTGCGATCAACGCATCGAAAGTTACAGCCGAAAAACGAAAACCTGGATTTTCGACATTTTTCAGCAGGTTCTTATCTCCTCGTATCCTCTCTCCCGTTGATCCCACGCTCCTTTTGCTGCGTTTTCTGAGTTCCTTGGGGTCCAATTGGTTGGGAAAGAGTCATACGAATCGATTCTGAGACGAAAAATTTTTTGGTCAAAAAAAAAGGAAGGTTAACCCCTTTGTATTTTTGGCGAAAATTTTCGCGATTTCCAAAAGTGCTGGAATAAATTAATTGTGCCACTATTCCGACGTGATTTTGCGAGAGAAATCGATTGGGCGCAGTCCCAATACGCTGCGATCAACGCATCGAAAGTTACAGCCGAAAAACGAAAACCCGAATTTTCGACATTTTTCAGCAGGTGCTTTTTTCCTCGTATCTTCTCTCCCGTTGATCCCACGCTCCTTTTGCTGCGTTTTCTGAGTTCCTTGGGGTCCAATATGTCGGAAAAGAGTCATACGAATCAATTCTGAGACGAAAAATTTTTTGGTCAAAAAAAAAGGAAGGTTAACCCCTTTGTATTTTTGGCGAAAATTTTCGCGATTTCCAAAAGTGCTGGAATAAATTAATTGTGGCACTATTCCGACGTAATTTTGCGAGAGAAATCGATTGGGCGCAGTCCCAATACGCTGCGATCAAAGCATCGAAAGTTACAGCCGAAAAACGAAAACCTGAATTTTCGACATTTTTCAGCAGGTGCTTTTTTCCTCGTATCTTCTTTCCCGTTGATCCCACGCTCCTTTTGCTGCGTTTTCTGAGTTCCTTGGGGTCCAATTGGTCTGGAAAGAGTCATACGAATCGATTCTGAGACGAAAAATTTTTTGGTCAAAAAAAAAGGAAGGTTAACCCCTTTGTATTTTTGGCGAAAATTTTCGCGATTTTCAAAAGTGCTGGAATAAATTAATTGTGGCACTATTCCGACGTAATTTTGCGAGAGAAATCGATTGGGCGCAGTCCCAATACGCTGCGATCAAAGCATCGAAAGTTACAGCCGAAAAACAAAAACCTGAATTTTCGACATTTTTCAGCAGGTGCTTTTTTCCTCGTATCTTCTCTCCCGTTGATCCCACGCTCCTTTTGCTGCGTTTTCTGAGTTCCTTGGGGTCCGATTGTTCGGGAAAAAGTCATACGAATCAATTCTGAGACGAAAAATTTTTTGGTCAAAAAAAAAGGAAGGTTAACCCCTTTGTATTTTTGGCGAAAATTTTCGCGATTTCCAAAAGTGCTGGAATAAATTAATTGTGCCACTATTCCGACGTGATTTTGCGAGAGAAATCGATTGGGCGCAGTCATAATACGCTGCGATCAACGCATCGAAAGTTACAGCCGAAAAACGAAAACCCGAATTTTCGACATTTTTCAGCAGGTGCTTTTTTCCTCGTATCTTCTCTCACGTTGATCCCACGCTCCTTTTGCTGCGTTTTCTGAGTTCCTTGGGGTCCAATATGTCGGAAAAGAGTCATACGAATCAATTCTGAGACGATAAATTTTTTGGTCAAAAAAAAAGGAAGGTTAACCCCTTTGTATTTTTGGCGAAAATTTTCGCGATTTCCAAAAGTGCTGGAATAAATTAATTGTGGCACTATTCCGAAGTAATTTTGCGAGAGAAATCGATTGGGCGCAGTCCCAATACGCTGCGATCAAAGCATCGAAAGTTACAGCCGAAAAACAAAAACCTGAATTTTCGACATTTTTCAGCAGGTAATTTTTTCCTCGTATCTTCTCGCCCGTTAATCCCACGCTCCTTTTGCTGCGTTTTCTGAGTTCCTTGGGGTCCAATTGGTCGAAAAAGAGTCATACGAATCGATTCTGAGACGAAAAATTTTTTGGTCAAAAAAAAAGGAAGGTTAACCCCTTTGTATTTTTGGCGAAAATTTTCGCGATTTCCAAAAGTGCTGGAATAAATTAATTGTGCCACTATTCCGACGTAATTTTGCGAGAGAAATCGATTGGGCGCAGTCCCAATACGCTGCGATCAACGCATCGAAAGTTACAGCCGAAAAACGAAAACCTGAATTTTCGACATTTTTCAGCAGGTGCTTTTTTTCTCGTATCTTCTTTCCCGTTGATCCCACGCTCCTTTTGCTGCGTTTTCTGAGTTCCTTGGGGTCCAATTGGTCGGGAAAGAGTCATACGAATCAATTCTGAGACGATAAATTTTTTGGTCAAAAAAAAAGGAAGGTTAACCCCTTTGTATTTTTGGCGAAAATTTTCGCGATTTCCAAAAGTGCTGGAATAAATTAATTGTGGCACTATTCCGACGTCATTTTGCGAGAGAAATCGATTGGGCGCAGTCCCAATACGCTGCCATCAACGCATCGAAAGTTACAGCCGAAAAACGAAAACCTGGATTTTCGACATTTTTCAGCAGGTTCTTATCTCCTCGTATCCTCTCTCCCGTTGATCCCACGCTCCTTTTGCTGCGTTTTCTGAGTTCCTTGGGGTCCAATTGGTCGGGAAAGAGTCATACGAATCGATTCTGAGACGAAAAATTTTTTGGTCAAAAAAAAAGGAAGGTTAACCCCTTTGTATTTTTGGCGAAAATTTTCGCGATTTCCGAAAGTGCTGGAATAAATTAATTGTGCCACTATTCCGACGTGATTTTGCGAGAGAAATCGATTGGGCGCAGTCCCAATACGCTGCGATCAACGCATCGAAAGTTACAGCCGAAAAACGAAAACCCGAATTTTCGACATTTTTCAGCAGGTGCTTTTTTCCTCGTATCTTCTCTCCCGTTGATCCCACGCTCCTTTTGCTGCGTTTTCTGAGTTCCTTGGGGTCCGATTGTTCGGGAAAAAGTCATACGAATCAATTCTGAGACGAAAAATTTTTTGGTCAAAAAAAAAGGAAGGTTAACCCCTTTGTATTTTTGGCGAAAATTTTCGCGATTTCCAAAAGTGCTGGAATAAATTAATTGTGCCACTATTCCGACGTGATTTTGCGAGAGAAATCGATTGGGCGCAGTCATAATACGCTGCGATCAACGCATCGAAAGTTACAGCCGAAAAACGAAAACCCGAATTTTCGACATTTTTCAGCAGGTGCTTTTTTCCTCGTATCTTCTCTCACGTTGATCCCACGCTCCTTTTGCTGCGTTTTCTGAGTTCCTTGGGGTCCAATATGTCGGAAAAGAGTCATACGAATCAATTCTGAGACGATAAATTTTTTGGTCAAAAAAAAAGGAAGGTTAACCCCTTTGTATTTTTGGCGAAAATTTTCGCGATTTCCAAAAGTGCTGGAATAAATTAATTGTGGCACTATTCCGAAGTAATTTTGCGAGAGAAATCGATTGGGCGCAGTCCCAATACGCTGCGATCAAAGCATCGAAAGTTACAGCCGAAAAACAAAAACCTGAATTTTCGACATTTTTCAGCAGGTAATTTTTTCCTCGTATCTTCTCGCCCGTTAATCCCACGCTCCTTTTGCTGCGTTTTCTGAGTTCCTTGGGGTCCAATTGGTCGAAAAAGAGTCATACGAATCGATTCTGAGACGAAAAATTTTTTGGTCAAAAAAAAAGGAAGGTTAACCCCTTTGTATTTTTGGCGAAAATTTTCGCGATTTCCAAAAGTGCTGGAATAAATTAATTGTGCCACTATTCCGACGTAATTTTGCGAGAGAAATCGATTGGGCGCAGTCCCAATACGCTGCGATCAACGCATCGAAAGTTACAGCCGAAAAACGAAAACCTGAATTTTCGACATTTTTCAGCAGGTGCTTTTTTTCTCGTATCTTCTTTCCCGTTGATCCCACGCTCCTTTTGCTGCGTTTTCTGAGTTCCTTGGGGTCCAATTGGTCGGGAAAGAGTCATACGAATCAATTCTGAGACGATAAATTTTTTGGTCAAAAAAAAAGGAAGGTTAACCCCTTTGTATTTTTGGCGAAAATTTTCGCGATTTCCAAAAGTGCTGGAATAAATTAATTGTGGCACTATTCCGACGTCATTTTGCGAGAGAAATCGATTGGGCGCAGTCCCAATACGCTGCCATCAACGCATCGAAAGTTACAGCCGAAAAACGAAAACCTGGATTTTCGACATTTTTCAGCAGGTTCTTATCTCCTCGTATCCTCTCTCCCGTTGATCCCACGCTCCTTTTGCTGCGTTTTCTGAGTTCCTTGGGGTCCGATATGTCGGAAAAGAGTCATACGAATCAATTCTGAGACGATAAATTTTTTGGTCAAAAAAAAAGGAAGGTTAACCCCTTTGTATTTTTGGCGAAAATTTTCGCGATTTCCAAAAGTGCTGGAATAAATTAATTGTGGCACTATTCCGACGTAATTTTGCGAGAGAAATCGATTGGGCGCAGTCCCAATACGCTGCGATCAAAGCATCGAAAGTTACAGCCGAAAAACAAAAACCTGAATTTTCGACATTTTTCAGCAGGTGCTTTTTTCCTCGTATCTTCTCTCCCGTTAATCCCACGCTCCTTTTGCTGCGTTTTCTGAGTTCCTTGGGGTCCAATTGGTCGAAAAAGAGTCATACGAATCGATTCTGAGACGAAAAATTTTTTGGTCAAAAAAAAATGAAGGTTAACCCCTTTGTATTTTTGGCGAAAATTTTCGCGATTTCCAAAAGTGCTGGAATAAATTAATTGTGGCACTATTCCGACGTAATTTTGCAAAAGAAATCGATTGGGCGCAGTCCCAATACGCTGCGATCAAAGCATCGAAAGTTACAGCCGAAAAACAAAGACCTGAATTTTCGACATCTTTCAGCAGGTGCTTTTTTTCTCGTATCTTTTCTCCCGTTAATCCCACGCTCCTTTTGCTGCGTTTTCTGAGTTCCTTGAGGTCCAATTGGTCGGGAAAGAGTCATACGAATCGATTCTGAGACGAAAAATTTTTTGGTCAAAAAAAAAGGAAGGTTAACCCCTTTGTATTTTTGGCGAAAATTTTCGCGATTTTCAAAAGTGCTGGAATAAATTAATTGTGGCACTATTCCGACGTAATTTTGCGAGAGAAATCGATTGGGCGCAGTCCCAATACGCTGCGATCAAAGCATCGAAAGTTACAGCCGAAAAACAAAAACCTGAATTTTCGACATTTTTCAGCAGGTGCTTTTTTCCTCGTATCTTCTCTCCCGTTAATCCCACGCTCCTTTTGCTGCGTTTTCTGAGTTCCTTGGGGTCCAATTGGTCGGAAAAGAGTCATACGAATCGATTCTGAGACGAAAAATTTTTTGGTCAAAAAAAAAGGAAGGTTAACCCCTTTGTATTTTTGGTGAAAATTTTCGCGATTTCCAAAAGTGCTGGAATAAATTAATTGTGCCACTATTCCGACGTAATTTTGAGAGAGAAATCGATTGGGCGCAGTCCCAATACGCTGCGATCAACGCATCGAAAGTTACAGCCGAAAAACGAAAACCCGAATTTTCGACATTTTTCAGCAGGTTCTTATCTCCTCGTATCCTCTCTCCCGTTGATCCCACGCTCCTTTTGCTGCGTTTTCTGAGTTCCTTGGGGTCCGATTGTTCGGGAAAAAGTCATACGAATCAATTCTGAGACGAAAAATTTTTTGGTCAAAAAAAAAGGAAGGTTAACCCCTTTGTATTTTTGGCGAAAATTTTCGCGATTTCCAAAAGTGCTGGAATAAATTAATTGTGCCACTATTCCGACGTGATTTTGCGAGAGAAATCGATTGGGCGCAGTCATAATACGCTGCGATCAACGCATCGAAAGTTACAGCCGAAAAACGAAAACCCGAATTTTCGACATTTTTCAGCAGGTGCTTTTTTCCTCGTATCTTCTCTCACGTTGATCCCACGCTCCTTTTGCTGCGTTTTCTGAGTTCCTTGGGGTCCAATATGTCGGAAAAGAGTCATACGAATCAATTCTGAGACGATAAATTTTTTGGTCAAAAAAAAAGGAAGGTTAACCCCTTTGTATTTTTGGCGAAAATTTTCGCGATTTCCAAAAGTGCTGGAATAAATTAATTGTGGCACTATTCCGACGTAATTTTGCAAGAGAAATCGATTGGGCGCAGTCCCAATACGCTGCGATCAAAGCATCGAAAGTTACAGCCGAAAAACAAAAACCTGAATTTTCGACATTTTTCAGCAGGTGCTTTTTTCCTCGTATCTTCTTTCCCGTTGATCCCACGCTCCTTTTGCTGCGTTTTCTGAGTTCCTTGGGGTCCAATTGGTCGGGAAAGAGTCATACGAATAAATTCTGAGACGATAAATTTTTTGGTCAAAAAAAAAGGAAGGTTAACCCCTTTGTATTTTTGGCGAAAATTTTCGCGATTTCCAAAAGTGCTGGAATAAATTGATTGTGGCACTATTCCGACGTAATTTTGCGAGAGAAATCGATTGGGCGCAGTCCCGATACGCTGCGATCAACGCATCGAAAGTTACAGCCGAAAAACGAAAACCTGGATTTTCGACATTTTTCAGCAGGTTCTTATCTCCTCGTATCCTCTCTCCCGTTGATCCCACGCTCCTTTTGCTGCGTTTTCTGAGTTCCTTGGGGTCCAATATGTCGGAAAAGAGTCATACGAATCAATTCTGAGACGATAAATTTTTTGGTCAAAAAAAAAGGAAGGTTAACCCCTTTGTTTTTTTGGCGAAAATTTTCACGATTTCCAAAAGTGCTGGAATAAATTAATTGTGGCACTATTCCGACGTAATTTTGCGAGAGAAATCGATTGGGCGCAGTCCCAATACGCTGCGATCAACGCATCAAAAGTTACAGCCGAAAAACGAAAACCTGGATTTTCGACATTTTTCAGCAGGTGCTATTTTCCTCGTATCTTCTCTCCCGTTAATCCCACGCTCCTTTTGCTGCGTTTTCTGAGTTCCTTGGGGTCCAATTGGTCGGAAAAGAGTCATACGAATCGATTCCGAGACGAAAAATTCTTTGGTCAAAAAAAAAGGAAGGTTAACCCCTTTGTATTTTTGGCGAAAATTTTCGCGATTTCCAAAAGTGCTGGAATAAATTAATTGTGCCACTATTCCGACGTAATTTTGCGAGAGAAATCGATTGGGCGCAGTCTCAATACGCTGCGATCAACGCATCGAAAGTTACAGCCGAAAAACGAAAACCTGAATTTTCGACATTTTTCAGCAGGTGCTTTTTTCCTCGTATCTTCTTTCCCGTTGATCCCACGCTCCTTTTGCTGCGTTTTCTGAGTTCCTTGGGGTCCATTTGGTCGGGAAAGAGTCATACGAATCAATTCTGAGACGATAAATTTTTTGGTCAAAAAAAAAGGAAGGTTAACCCCTTTGTATTTTTGGCGAAAATTTTCGCGATTTCCAAAAGTGCTGGAATAAATTAATTGTGGCACTATTCCGACGTAATTTTGCGAGAGAAATCGATTGGGCGCAGTCCCAATACGCTGCGATCAACGCATCGAAAGTTACAGCCGAAAAACGAAAACCTGGATTTTCGACATTTTTCAGCAGGTTCTTATCTCCTCGTATCCTCTCTCCCGTTGATCCCACGCTCCTTTTGCTGCGTTTTCTGAGTTCCTTGGGGTCCGATTGTTCGGGAAAGAGTCATACGAATCAATTCTGAGACGAAAAATTTTTTGGTCAAAAAAAAAGGAAGGTTAACCCCTTTGTATTTTTGGCGAAAATTTTCGCGATTCCCAAAAGTGCTGGAATAAATTAATTGTGCCACTATTCCGACGTGATTTTGCGAGAGAAATCGATTGGGCGCAGTCCCAATACGATGCGATCAACGCATCGAAAGTTACAGCCGAAAAACGAAAACCCGAATTTTCGACATTTTTCAGCAGGTGCTTTTTTCCTCGTATCTTCTCTCCCGTTGATCCCACGCTCCTTTTGCTGCGTTTTCTGAGTTCCTTGGGGTCCAATATGTCGGAAAAGAGTCATACGAATCAATTCTGAGACGATAAATTTTTTGGACAAAAAAAAAGGAGGGTTAACCCCTCTGTATTTTTGGCGAAAATTTTCGCGATTTCCAAAAGTGCTGGAATAAATTAATTGTGGCACTATTCCGACGTAATTTTGCAAGAGAAATCGATTGGGCGCAGTCCCAATACGCTGCGATCATAGCATCGAAAGTTACAGCCGAAAAACAAAAACCTGAATTTTCGACATTTTTCAGCAGGTGCTTTTTTCCTCGTATCTTCTCTCCCGTTAATCCCACGCTCCTTTTGCTGCGTTTTCTGAGTTCCTTGGGGTCCAATTGGTCGAAAAAGAGTCATACGAATCGATTCTGAGACGAAAAATTTTTTGGTCAAAAAAAAAGGAAGGTTAACCCCTTTGTATTTTTGGCGAAAATTTTCGCGATTTCCAAAAGTGCTGGAATAAATTAATTGTGCCACTATTCCGACGTAATTTTGCGAGAGAAATCGATTGGGCGCAGTCCCAATACGCTGCGATCAACGCATCGAAAGTTACAGCCGAAAAACGAAAACCTGAATTTTCGACATTTTTCAGCAGGTGCTTTTTTCCTCGTATCTTCTTTCCCGTTGATCCCACGCTCCTTTTGCTGCGTTTTCTGAGTTCCTTGGGGTCCAATTGGTCGGGAAAGAGTCATACGAATCGATTCTGAGACGAAAAATTTTTTGGTCAAAAAAAAAGGAAGGTTAACCCCTTTGTATTTTTGGCGAAAATTTTCGCGATTTTCAAAAGTGCTGGAATAAATTAATTGTGGCACTATTCCGACGTAATTTTGCGAGAGAAATCGATTGGGCGCAGTCCCAATACGCTGCGATCAAAGCATCGAAAGTTACAGCCGAAAAACAAAAACCTGAATTTTCGACATTTTTCAGCAGGTGCTTTTTTCCTCGTATCTTCTCTCCCGTTAATCCCACGCTCCTTTTGCTGCGTTTTCTGAGTTCCTTGGGGTCCAATTGGTCGAAAAAGAGTCATACGAATCGATTCTGAGACGAAAAATTTTTTGGTCAAAAAAAAAGGAAGGTTAACCCCTTTGTATTTTTGGTGAAAATTTTCGCGATTTCCAAAAGTGCTGGAATAAATTAATTGTGCCACTATTCCGACGTAATTTTGCGAGAGAAATCGATTGGGCGCAGTCCCAATACGCTGCGATCAACGCATCGAAAGTTACAGCCGAAAAACGAAAACCTGAATTTTCGACATTTTTCAGCAGGTTCTTATCTCCTCGTATCCTCTCTCCCGTTGATCCCACGCTCCTTTTGCTGCGTTTTCTGAGTTCCTTGGGGTCCGATTGTTCGGGAAAAAGTCATACGAATCAATTCTGAGACGAAAAATTTTTTGGTCAAAAAAAAAGGAAGGTTAACCCCTTTGTATTTTTGGCGAAAATTTTCGCGATTTCCAAAAGTGCTGGAATAAATTAATTGTGCCACTATTCCGACGTGATTTTGCGAGAGAAATCGATTGGGCGCAGTCATAATACGCTGCGATCAACGCATCGAAAGTTACAGCCGAAAAACGAAAACCCGAATTTTCGACATTTTTCAGCAGGTGCTTTTTTCCTCGTATCTTCTCTCACGTTGATCCCACGCTCCTTTTGCTGCGTTTTCTGAGTTCCTTGGGGTCCAATATGTCGGAAAAGAGTCATACGAATCAATTCTGAGACGATAAATTTTTTGGTCAAAAAAAAAGGAAGGTTAACCCCTTTGTATTTTTGGCGAAAATTTTCGCGATTTCCAAAAGTGCTGGAATAAATTAATTGTGGCACTATTCCGAAGTAATTTTGCGAGAGAAATCGATTGGGCGCAGTCCCAATACGCTGCGATCAAAGCATCGAAAGTTACAGCCGAAAAACAAAAACCTGAATTTTCGACATTTTTCAGCAGGTAATTTTTTCCTCGTATCTTCTCTCCCGTTAATCCCACGCTCCTTTTGCTGCGTTTTCTGAGTTCCTTGGGGTCCAATTGGTCGAAAAAGAGTCATACGAATCGATTCTGAGACGAAAAATTTTTTGGTCAAAAAAAAAGGAAGGTTAACCCCTTTGTATTTTTGGCGAAAATTTTCGCGATTTCCAAAAGTGCTGGAATAAATTAATTGTGCCACTATTCCGACGTAATTTTGCGAGAGAAATCGATTGGGCGCAGTCCCAATACGCTGCGATCAACGCATCGAAAGTTACAGCCGAAAAACGAAAACCTGAATTTTCGACATTTTTCAGCAGGTGCTTTTTTTCTCGTATCTTCTTTCCCGTTGATCCCACGCTCCTTTTGCTGCGTTTTCTGAGTTCCTTGGGGTCCAATTGGTCGGGAAAGAGTCATACAAATCAATTCTGAGACGATAAATTTTTTGGTCAAAAAAAAAGGAAGGTTAACCCCTTTGTATTTTTGGCGAAAATTTTCGCGATTTCCAAAAGTGCTGGAATAAATTAATTGTGCCACTATTCCGACGTGATTTTGCGAGAGAAATCGATTGGGCGCAGTCCCAATACGCTGCGATCAACGCATCGAAAGTTACAGCCGAAAAACGAAAACCCGAATTTTCGACATTTTTCAGCAGGTGCTTTTTTCCTCGTATCTTCTCTCCCGTTGATCCCACGCTCCTTTTGCTGCGTTTTCTGAGTTCCTTGGGGTCCGATATTTCGGAAAAGAGTCATACGAATCAATTCTGAGACGATAAATTTTTTGGTCAAAAAAAAAGGAAGGTTAACCCCTTTGTATTTTTGGCGAAAATTTTCGCGATTTCCAAAAGTGCTGGAATAAATTAATTGTGGCACTATTCCGACGTAATTTTGCGAGAGAAATCGATTGGGCGCAGTCCCAATACGCTGCGATCAAAGCATCGAAAGTTACAGCCGAAAAACAAAAACCTGAATTTTCGACATTTTTCAGCAGGTGCTTTTTTCCTCGTATCTTCTCTCCCGTTAATCCCACGCTCCTTTTGCTGCGTTTTCTGAGTTCCTTGGGGTCCAATTGGTCGAAAAAGAGTCATACGAATCGATTCTGAGACGAAAAATTTTTTGGTCAAAAAAAAATGAAGGTTAACCCCTTTGTATTTTTGGCGAAAATTTTCGCGATTTCCAAAAGTGCTGGAATAAATTAATTGTGCCACTATTCCGACGTAATTTTGCGAGAAAAATCGATTGGGCGCAGTCCCAATACGCTGCGATCAACGCATCGAAAGTTACAGCCGAAAAACGAAAACCTGAATTTTCGACATTTTTCAGCAGGTGCTTTTTTCCTCGTATCTTCTTTCCCGTTGATCCCACGCTCCTTTTGCTGCGTTTTCTGAGTTCCTTGGGGTCCAATTGGTCGGGAAAGAGTCATACGAATCAATTCTGAGACGATAAATTTTTTGGTCAAAAAAAAAGGAAGGTTAACCCCTTTGTATTTTTGGCGAAAATTTTCGCGATTTCCAAAAGTGCTGGAATAAATTAATTGTGGCACTATTCCGACGTAATTTTGCGAGAGAAATCGATTGGGCGCAGTCCCAATACGCTGCGATCAAAGCATCGAAAGTTACAGCCGAAAAACGAAACCCTGAATTTTCGACATTTTTTAGCAGGTGCTTTTTTCCTCGTATCCTCTCTCCCGTTGATCCCACGCTCCTTTTGCTGCGTTTTCTGAGTTCCTTGGGGTCCGATATGTCGGAAAAGAGTCATACGAATCGATTCTGAGACGAAAAATTTTTTGGTCAAAAAAAAATGAAGGTTAACCCCTTTGTATTTTTGGCGAAAATTTTCGCGATTTCCAAAAGTGCTGGAATAAATTAATTGTGGCACTATTCCGACGTAATTTTGCAAAAGAAATCGATTGGGCGCAGTCCCAATACGCTGCGATCAAAGCATCGAAAGTTACAGCCGAAAAACAAAGACCTGAATTTTCGACATCTTTCAGCAGGTGCTTTTTTTCTCGTATCTTTTCTCCCGTTAATCCCACGCTCCTTTTGCTGCGTTTTCTGAGTTCCTTGAGGTCCAATTGGTCGGGAAAGAGTCATACGAATCGATTCTGAGACGAAAAATTTTTTGGTCAAAAAAAAAGGAAGGTTAACCCCTTTGTATTTTTGGCGAAAATTTTCGCGATTTTCAAAAGTGCTGGAATAAATTAATTGTGGCACTATTCCGACGTAATTTTGCGAGAGAAATCGATTGGGCGCAGTCCCAATACGCTGCGATCAAAGCATCGAAAGTTACAGCCGAAAAACAAAAACCTGAATTTTCGACATTTTTCAGCAGGTGCTTTTTTCCTCGTATCTTCTCTCCCGTTAATCCCACGCTCCTTTTGCTGCGTTTTCTGAGTTCCTTGGGGTCCAATTGGTCGGAAAAGAGTCATACGAATCGATTCTGAGACGAAAAATTTTTTGGTCAAAAAAAAAGGAAGGTTAACCCCTTTGTATTTTTGGTGAAAATTTTCGCGATTTCCAAAAGTGCTGGAATAAATTAATTGTGCCACTATTCCGACGTAATTTTGAGAGAGAAATCGATTGGGCGCAGTCCCAATACGCTGCGATCAACGCATCGAAAGTTACAGCCGAAAAACGAAAACCCGAATTTTCGACATTTTTCAGCAGGTTCTTATCTCCTCGTATCCTCTCTCCCGTTGATCCCACGCTCCTTTTGCTGCGTTTTCTGAGTTCCTTGGGGTCCGATTGTTCGGGAAAAAGTCATACGAATCAATTCTGAGACGAAAAATTTTTTGGTCAAAAAAAAAGGAAGGTTAACCCCTTTGTATTTTTGGCGAAAATTTTCGCGATTTCCAAAAGTGCTGGAATAAATTAATTGTGCCACTATTCCGACGTGATTTTGCGAGAGAAATCGATTGGGCGCAGTCATAATACGCTGCGATCAACGCATCGAAAGTTACAGCCGAAAAACGAAAACCCGAATTTTCGACATTTTTCAGCAGGTGCTTTTTTCCTCGTATCTTCTCTCACGTTGATCCCACGCTCCTTTTGCTGCGTTTTCTGAGTTCCTTGGGGTCCAATATGTCGGAAAAGAGTCATACGAATCAATTCTGAGACGATAAATTTTTTGGTCAAAAAAAAAGGAAGGTTAACCCCTTTGTATTTTTGGCGAAAATTTTCGCGATTTCCAAAAGTGCTGGAATAAATTAATTGTGGCACTATTCCGACGTAATTTTGCAAGAGAAATCGATTGGGCGCAGTCCCAATACGCTGCGATCAAAGCATCGAAAGTTACAGCCGAAAAACAAAAACCTGAATTTTCGACATTTTTCAGCAGGTGCTTTTTTCCTCGTATCTTCTTTCCCGTTGATCCCACGCTCCTTTTGCTGCGTTTTCTGAGTTCCTTGGGGTCCAATAGGTCGGGAAAGAGTCATACGAATAAATTCTGAGACGATAAATTTTTTGGTCAAAAAAAAAGGAAGGTTAACCCCTTTGTATTTTTGGCGAAAATTTTCGCGATTTCCAAAAGTGCTGGAATAAATTGATTGTGGCACTATTCCGACGTAATTTTGCGAGAGAAATCGATTGGGCGCAGTCCCGATACGCTGCGATCAACGCATCGAAAGTTACAGCCGAAAAACGAAAACCTGGATTTTCGACATTTTTCAGCAGGTTCTTATCTCCTCGTATCCTCTCTCCCGTTGATCCCACGCTCCTTTTGCTGCGTTTTCTGAGTTCCTTGGGGTCCAATATGTCGGAAAAGAGTCATACGAATCAATTCTGAGACGATAAATTTTTTGGTCAAAAAAAAAGGAAGGTTAACCCCTTTGTTTTTTTGGCGAAAATTTTCGCGATTTCCAAAAGTGCTGGAATAAATTAATTGTGGCACTATTCCGACGTAATTTTGCGAGAGAAATCGATTGGGCGCAGTCCCAATACGCTGCGATCAACGCATCAAAAGTTACAGCCGAAAAACGAAAACCTGGATTTTCGACATTTTTCAGCAGGTGCTATTTTCCTCGTATCTTCTCTCCCGTTAATCCCACGCTCCTTTTGCTGCGTTTTCTGAGTTCCTTGGGGTCCAATTGGTCGGAAAAGAGTCATACGAATCGATTCCGAGACGAAAAATTCTTTGGTCAAAAAAAAAGGAAGGTTAACCCCTTTGTATTTTTGGCGAAAATTTTCGCGATTTCCAAAAGTGCTGGAATAAATTAATTGTGCCACTATTCCGACGTAATTTTGCGAGAGAAATCGATTGGGCGCAGTCTCAATACGCTGCGATCAACGCATCGAAAGTTACAGCCGAAAAACGAAAACCTGAATTTTCGACATTTTTCAGCAGGTGCTTTTTTCCTCGTATCTTCTTTCCCGTTGATCCCACGCTCCTTTTGCTGCGTTTTCTGAGTTCCTTGGGGTCCATTTGGTCGGGAAAGAGTCATACGAATCAATTCTGAGACGATAAATTTTTTGGTCAAAAAAAAAGGAAGGTTAACCCCTTTGTATTTTTGGCGAAAATTTTCGCGATTTCCAAAAGTGCTGGAATAAATTAATTGTGGCACTATTCCGACGTAATTTTGCGAGAGAAATCGATTGGGCGCAGTCCCAATACGCTGCGATCAACGCATCGAAAGTTACAGCCGAAAAACGAAAACCTGGATTTTCGACATTTTTCAGCAGGTTCTTATCTCCTCGTATCCTCTCTCCCGTTGATCCCACGCTCCTTTTGCTGCGTTTTCTGAGTTCCTTGGGGTCCGATTGTTCGGGAAAGAGTCATACGA
This sequence comes from Neodiprion lecontei, assembly GCF_021901455.1. Classification (NCBI taxonomy): domain Eukaryota; kingdom Metazoa; phylum Arthropoda; class Insecta; order Hymenoptera; family Diprionidae; genus Neodiprion; species Neodiprion lecontei. The sequence goes on from NC_060265.1 coordinate 24,325,961, forward strand.
ATCAATTCTGAGACGAAAAATTTTTTGGTCAAAAAAAAAGGAAGGTTAACCCCTTTGTATTTTTGGCGAAAATTTTCGCGATTCCCAAAAGTGCTGGAATAAATTAATTGTGCCACTATTCCGACGTGATTTTGCGAGAGAAATCGATTGGGCGCAGTCCCAATACGATGCGATCAACGCATCGAAAGTTACAGCCGAAAAACGAAAACCCGAATTTTCGACATTTTTCAGCAGGTGCTTTTTTCCTCGTATCTTCTCTCCCGTTGATCCCACGCTCCTTTTGCTGCGTTTTCTGAGTTCCTTGGGGTCCAATATGTCGGAAAAGAGTCATACGAATCAATTCTGAGACGATAAATTTTTTGGACAAAAAAAAAGGAGGGTTAACCCCTCTGTATTTTTGGCGAAAATTTTCGCGATTTCCAAAAGTGCTGGAATAAATTAATTGTGGCACTATTCCGACGTAATTTTGCAAGAGAAATCGATTGGGCGCAGTCCCAATACGCTGCGATCATAGCATCGAAAGTTACAGCCGAAAAACAAAAACCTGAATTTTCGACATTTTTCAGCAGGTGCTTTTTTCCTCGTATCTTCTCTCCCGTTAATCCCACGCTCCTTTTGCTGCGTTTTCTGAGTTTCTTGGGGTCCAATTGGTCGAAAAAGAGTCATACGAATCGATTCTGAGACGAAAAATTTTTTGGTCAAAAAAAAAGGAAGGTTAACCCCTTTGTATTTTTGGCGAAAATTTTCGCGATTTCCAAAAGTGCTGGAATAAATTAATTGTGCCACTATTCCGACGTAATTTTGCGAGAGAAATCGATTGGGCGCAGTCCCAATACGCTGCGATCAACGCATCGAAAGTTACAGCCGAAAAACGAAAACCTGAATTTTCGACATTTTTCAGCAGGTGCTTTTTTCCTCGTATCTTCTTTCCCGTTGATCCCACGCTCCTTTTGCTGCGTTTTCTGAGTTCCTTGGGGTCCAATTGGTCGGGAAAGAGTCATACGAATCGATTCTGAGACGAAAAATTTTTTGGTCAAAAAAAAAGGAAGGTTAACCCCTTTGTATTTTTGGCGAAAATTTTCGCGATTTTCAAAAGTGCTGGAATAAATTAATTGTGGCACTATTCCGACGTAATTTTGCGAGAGAAATCGATTGGGCGCAGTCCCAATACGCTGCGATCAAAGCATCGAAAGTTACAGCCGAAAAACAAAAACCTGAATTTTCGACATTTTTCAGCAGGTGCTTTTTTCCTCGTATCTTCTCTCCCGTTAATCCCACGCTCCTTTTGCTGCGTTTTCTGAGTTCCTTGGGGTCCAATTGGTCGAAAAAGAGTCATACGAATCGATTCTGAGACGAAAAATTTTTTGGTCAAAAAAAAAGGAAGGTTAACCCCTTTGTATTTTTGGTGAAAATTTTCGCGATTTCCAAAAGTGCTGGAATAAATTAATTGTGCCACTATTCCGACGTAATTTTGCGAGAGAAATCGATTGGGCGCAGTCCCAATACGCTGCGATCAACGCATCGAAAGTTACAGCCGAAAAACGAAAACCTGAATTTTCGACATTTTTCAGCAGGTTCTTATCTCCTCGTATCCTCTCTCCCGTTGATCCCACGCTCCTTTTGCTGCGTTTTCTGAGTTCCTTGGGGTCCGATTGTTCGGGAAAAAGTCATACGAATCAATTCTGAGACGAAAAATTTTTTGGTCAAAAAAAAAGGAAGGTTAACCCCTTTGTATTTTTGGCGAAAATTTTCGCGATTTCCAAAAGTGCTGGAATAAATTAATTGTGCCACTATTCCGACGTGATTTTGCGAGAGAAATCGATTGGGCGCAGTCATAATACGCTGCGATCAACGCATCGAAAGTTACAGCCGAAAAACGAAAACCCGAATTTTCGACATTTTTCAGCAGGTGCTTTTTTCCTCGTATCTTCTCTCACGTTGATCCCACGCTCCTTTTGCTGCGTTTTCTGAGTTCCTTGGGGTCCAATATGTCGGAAAAGAGTCATACGAATCAATTCTGAGACGATAAATTTTTTGGTCAAAAAAAAAGGAAGGTTAACCCCTTTGTATTTTTGGCGAAAATTTTCGCGATTTCCAAAAGTGCTGGAATAAATTAATTGTGGCACTATTCCGAAGTAATTTTGCGAGAGAAATCGATTGGGCGCAGTCCCAATACGCTGCGATCAAAGCATCGAAAGTTACAGCCGAAAAACAAAAACCTGAATTTTCGACATTTTTCAGCAGGTAATTTTTTCCTCGTATCTTCTCTCCCGTTAATCCCACGCTCCTTTTGCTGCGTTTTCTGAGTTCCTTGGGGTCCAATTGGTCGAAAAAGAGTCATACGAATCGATTCTGAGACGAAAAATTTTTTGGTCAAAAAAAAAGGAAGGTTAACCCCTTTGTATTTTTGGCGAAAATTTTCGCGATTTCCAAAAGTGCTGGAATAAATTAATTGTGCCACTATTCCGACGTAATTTTGCGAGAGAAATCGATTGGGCGCAGTCCCAATACGCTGCGATCAACGCATCGAAAGTTACAGCCGAAAAACGAAAACCTGAATTTTCGACATTTTTCAGCAGGTGCTTTTTTCCTCGTATCTTCTCTCCCGTTGATCCCACGCTCCTTTTGCTGCGTTTTCTGAGTTCCTTGGGGTCCGATATTTCGGAAAAGAGTCATACGAATCAATTCTGAGACGATAAATTTTTTGGTCAAAAAAAAAGGAAGGTTAACCCCTTTGTATTTTTGGCGAAAATTTTCGCGATTTCCAAAAGTGCTGGAATAAATTAATTGTGGCACTATTCCGACGTAATTTTGCGAGAGAAATCGATTGGGCGCAGTCCCAATACGCTGCGATCAAAGCATCGAAAGTTACAGCCGAAAAACAAAAACCTGAATTTTCGACATTTTTCAGCAGGTGCTTTTTTCCTCGTATCTTCTCTCCCGTTAATCCCACGCTCCTTTTGCTGCGTTTTCTGAGTTCCTTGGGGTCCAATTGGTCGAAAAAGAGTCATACGAATCGATTCTGAGACGAAAAATTTTTTGGTCAAAAAAAAATGAAGGTTAACCCCTTTGTATTTTTGGCGAAAATTTTCGCGATTTCCAAAAGTGCTGGAATAAATTAATTGTGCCACTATTCCGACGTAATTTTGCGAGAAAAATCGATTGGGCGCAGTCCCAATACGCTGCGATCAACGCATCGAAAGTTACAGCCGAAAAACGAAAACCTGAATTTTCGACATTTTTCAGCAGGTGCTTTTTTCCTCGTATCTTCTTTCCCGTTGATCCCACGCTCCTTTTGCTGCGTTTTCTGAGTTCCTTGGGGTCCAATTGGTCGGGAAAGAGTCATACGAATCAATTCTGAGACGATAAATTTTTTGGTCAAAAAAAAAGGAAGGTTAACCCCTTTGTATTTTTGGCGAAAATTTTCGCGATTTCCAAAAGTGCTGGAATAAATTAATTGTGGCACTATTCCGACGTAATTTTGCGAGAGAAATCGATTGGGCGCAGTCCCAATACGCTGCGATCAAAGCATCGAAAGTTACAGCCGAAAAACGAAACCCTGAATTTTCGACATTTTTTAGCAGGTGCTTTTTTCCTCGTATCTTCTCTCCCGTTGATCCCACGCTCCTTTTGCTGCGTTTTCTGAGTTCCTTGGGGTCCAATATGTCGGAAAAGAGTCATACGAATCAATTCTGAGACGATGAATTTTTTGGTCAAAAAAAAAGGAAGGTTAACCCCTTTGTATTTTTGGCGAAAATTTTCGCGATTTCCAAAAGTGCTGGAATAAATTAATTGTGGCACTATTCCGACGTAATTTTGCGAGAGAAATCGATTGGGCGCAGTCCCAATACGCTGCGATCAACGCATCGGAAGTTACAGCCGAAAAACGAAACCCTGAATTTTCGACATTTTTTAGCAGGTGCTTTTTTCCTCGTACCTTCTCTCCCGTTGATCCCACGCTCCTTTTGCTGCGTTTTCTGAGTTCCTTGGGGTCCAATTGGTCGGGGAAGAGTCATACGAATCAATTCTGAGACGAAAAATTTTTTGGTCAAAAAAAAAGGAAGGTTAACCCCTTTGTATTTTTGGCGAAAATTTTCGCGATTTTCAAAAGTGCCGGAATAAATTAATTGTGCCACTATTCCGACGTGATTTTGCGAGAGAAATCGATTGGGCGCAGTCCCAATACGCTGCGATCAACGCATCGGAAGTTACAGCCGAAAAACGAAACCCTGAATTTTCGACATTTTTTAGCAGGTGCTTTTTTCCTCGTATCTTCTCATCCGTTGATCCCACGCACCTTTTGCTGGGTTTTCTGAGTTCCTTGGGGTCCGATTGTTCGGGAAAGAGTCAAACGAATCAATTCTGAGACGAAAAATTTTTTGGTCAAAAAAAAAGGAAGGTTAACCCCTTTGTATTTTTGGCGAAAATTTTCGCGATTTCCAAAAGTGCTGGAATAAATTAATTGTGGCACTATTCCGACGTAATTTCGCGAGAGAAATCGATTGGGCGCAGTCCCAATACGCTGCGATCAACGCATCGAAAGTTACAGCCGAAAAACGAAAACCCGAATTTTCGACATTTTTCAGCAGGTGCTTTTTTCCTCGTACCTTCTCTCCCGTTGATCCCACGCTCCTTTTGCTGCGTTTTCTGAGTTCCTTGGGGTCCAATTGGTCGAAAAAGAGTCATACGAATCGATTCTGAGACGAAAAATTTTTTGGTCAAAAAAAAAGGAAGGTTAACCCCTTTGTATTTTTGGCGAAAATTTTCGCGATTTCCAAAAGTGCTGGAATAAATTAATTGTGCCACTATTCCGACGTAATTTTGCGAGAGAAATCGATTGGGCGCAGTCCCAATACGCTGCGATCAACGCATCGAAAGTTACAGCCGAAAAACGAAAACCTGAATTTTCGACATTTTTCAGCAGGTGCTTTTTTTCTCGTATCTTCTTTCCCGTTGATCCCACGCTCCTTTTGCTGCGTTTTCTGAGTTCCTTGGGGTCCAATTGGTCGGGAAAGAGTCATACAAATCAATTCTGAGACGATAAATTTTTTGGTCAAAAAAAAAGGAAGGTTAACCCCTTTGTATTTTTGGCGAAAATTTTCGCGATTTCCAAAAGTGCTGGAATAAATTAATTGTGCCACTATTCCGACGTGATTTTGCGAGAGAAATCGATTGGGCGCAGTCCCAATACGCTGCGATTAACGCAGCTCAAGTTACAGCCAGAAAACGAGAGCCTGAGTTTTCGACATTTTTCAGCAGGTGCTCTTTCCTTCGTGCTAACTTTAGGAAATTTTTGCGATAGAAATTCTGGTGAAAATCCTGATGATCGTTGAATATAAAATCCTTCCCAAAATATTGACGTCATTCAATCAGTGTAAATAACTTCGTAACATCAATGTGATTTCAGAACTGTATAATTCCGTATTTTACTGAATTCCATCAACGTAGGTGTACAAGTTTGGTTCACGTGGAATAATAAAAGATGAAAGCATTTGATGTTATGTTCATTCGAAATATTTTATTCAAATACATGTCGACTGTGTCACTGGTATAACATACAAACATGTCAGCATTCTTGTTACCAATAAATGGTTTTATATTCAGTGTAATGTTCATTCCACACTCTCATGACCACACTTTTAAATGCCTTGAATAGTTACACCCAGTGTAATATCTGTAGATCGTATGCGTCAACCGTTTGAAATGCACCGCAGACTTTGACGTGAACTTTCTCTATTTGCCATGGATCCTGAATCGTCCTGGGGCTCTACCGGCCGGATGACCCTTGTTATCTACGGAAGAGGTACAGCTTTAAGAAGATAGTGCGGAGAAACAATTGAGGAGTGGATATCAGTGATTCTATTTCTTCTCTTACCTTTTTCCCCTTTCATCGTCTGCAAGCACTTGTTTGAAGTTGGCTTTTGTTCAAGTAAAACAAAAAATTATACGAACGCGCGCGCACACACACACACGCACACAAACACACACACGTATACGATTTCCAGTTCACCTCGAGATTCACTCGTGCACCACGTTATTGTGTTCCCGGTTCACTTTCGAGCTCTGGGATCCGTTGAGCAGGAGTCAATTTCACCCTGGTCTTCCAGTCGTTTAATTAAAAGCCAGTGTTCCCTGGACCGTCGTTTCTTTGGACTTGTTGAAATCGGCACCACGAACCGCTCCGGGTAACCTAGAGTCAGAGAGAGAGTTGAGGTCGAACGATCAACGGAATCCGTTTCCTTCGTGAAGGAATTATTTCCACGCTGCAAGCTTGTTTAAAAACTTTCGCGATCTCGAGGAATCCCTACTTTGTAACAATTCCCAACCCCGATGACATATACATATGTAAGTCCATAAATATATGTGTATATATTTCATGTTTTGTTTTCTTGAGGGGAATAAGTTATTACGCGTGGGGCACATTGTTCCGAATTTCTGACGTTATTCGCTCGAAAGTTTCTTTTTTTTTTCCTCATTTTTCTTTTACAGAGATCAAAGACCGGATCAATACTTCTGCGTCGATTCTCCGCGCTCTTCCGCACCATCTAGTTGAGATGTATGCCTGCTGCACGGATAATGTCTATATATCCGTTCCTGAAGGAGTTGCAAGTCAGAAGCGGTCTCAGGACCGCAACTGCAGAAACGGTTTTGCCATCGGGATTGCACGGAGCGCGATGCGTTGCAGTCAGGGATTTATTCCTGTCCGCCAGGTTTTCCCCTGGCGTTTAAGGTCGTTCACGTTATACGTTTGAACGTCCACCGCCATAGCTAACGACTCAGTAGACTAATTAACCTAAATAGCGCAAGGCCCCGGGGTTCCAACAATTTACGAAAGCATTACACAGGTTTTTGTCTCTCTTGAGGGATGGGGGCTGAGGGAAAAACGCGGAAACCGTGAAAAATGAAGATGCGCCCGTCAGAACGTCGAGATAATGAGAGAGTAAATTGTTTAGCCGAGCTCATCAAAATCGCAGACTGCTTATAAACGTCAACACAAGCTGAATTCGAATTATACTAACTGTGTCAGGCTTTAATCGTTCACCTACCTTTCTCCCGTTTTTTTTTTTTTTTTCAAACGACGAGAGAAATGGTTCACTAGTATGAACTACACTCCTGTTACGAGAACGAACAATTTACATATTATATTTAAATAGAAAGCTTTAACCGTAGAATTTCAAGGGGCTTTAATACTGCGAATGATTGAAACAAAATAATCATGCGAACTATTAAACGATTGTTTTATTTGTTGTATAGTTTACCTCACGCTTGCACGTAAAACTTTACAGCGCATTGCGGCACATTATCCAATACATTCGCACAGAATATTCAGATTAATTTCATACGCAATGTGAAATTCTACCAGCGCAGTGTAATATGGTTATAATTTTGAAGCTATCGAAACTAGGGTCGATATTACGGACAGATAAATTCTTCTGCTCTTGAATCACGTAGAGATATGAAATGAATTATAATGGCGTAAATTCTCCGGTCGATGTTCAACCGGCCAGTACCTAATTCTCTGTGATTCATATTACCCTGCTATTATTTCATCATCCTGAAACGGTATCTGCAATTATTTTATAGTTACATCGATGTTACCGTGTACCGCTAAAGTACCATGTGCATAATGGCTAAATTAGAGCAAGGCGACCTACGCTTATATCGATTTTAGCGAAACGACAGGGAATCTTTCACAGGCTTCGACGATCCATGTTCATACCTATAACATGGAATTTCTGTAATACACCTGTGCGATCTTATCTGAGTACAGAGAATGCGAAAATATATTGTCGATACGAGGTGACTGCGACATCCTTGGCATTTTCATTTGATGAAAAATTTTCCGTAGACGAGATTCTGCAAGATTGAAGAAGTTCACAGTCTAATCGTGAGCGAAGATTTTATCCAGTCCTAACGAGAATTTCAGGAGGCCGTCATCAGGGTAGTCAGCGAGGCGCTTTTCGAGAGAGGAGAAAAAAAGGGTCAAGTTAAATTAGAAAGATTTTCAGAGGTGCCGTTATTACAAGATGCGGATAAGGGAAATCTGCGATGCATCAAATTTAATAGCCGGGGTGCGAGTTTGACGTCAGGGCGGTATGAGCTGGCTGATTTGAAATTCTCTATGCGCATAAAATTGAACGGCTTGTCATCAAATCACCCCGCAGTAGAGACGTAAGCGACGACAATTTCAAAAGAGACTGAAAAATTATTCGGTCTAGGTACGGGGATTCCGTCTCATTTGCTGAGCTCTTTATCCAGCCGCGCACATTGCCCGGAAAAAATAAAGAAGAGATACCGGGTATTCGATAGCTGGAGGGAGCAGAGACGCCCCCGATCGGGGCCTAGAAAAATACGAATCCGATGAAACTAGATAAAAATTGAAGGGGTGATAAAACTGAGGCTTAGAGTTCGATTTGTACCATGCTCAACGTTTCGTTGTCGGATTTTTCTATCTCTCGTTATTTCTGTTACCACGTGAAAGAAAAAGAAGAATAAGAATAAGAATACGAAGAGGAAGAGGGGGAAAGAAAAAAGGGAATAGTCAGGGGAGAAAACTACCCGAGGATATTTGCGGGCCCTGGTCGTCTGTAATCTCAGCACGCTTATACTTTCCTCTCGATTGACGTTTTACGATAGAATAGAAAGTCCAGTTCGCGCTCGTCAAACAATAGATGAAAAGTAAACGTGAAACGAGTCGTAACATGTATAACAATCCCCTGATGCATGTAAGAAAACGTAGTTTTTCTTCTCAAGTTTCGAACGTTCGATCACGACTTCGCCATTCTCTCTAGATTTATACAACAAGTCCATCAAGGGGAAAGGGGACGGTACTTTTCTGCATGCCTCGTTAATTTCGAACGCGAAGGTTTCACCCGCAGTCACGAATTATAGACGCGTCTGTGACATTTTGCGACTGAAAGCGGTTTCAAGCCGGGGTTAATTCATCCGTAGCTGGGAAACAGATGCAACTTTTGGTCTCGTCGGAGCCTCGGCGAGTCCCCCACGTGTCATGAAGCCACAAAGCCACGATAACGGGGCTCGGGACTTGCCTGAACGAGTAGAAAAGTCATCCCCTATTCATGAGTCGAGTCTGGTGTCCTTAATCCCACGAAACAGACAAATTATACAACGTACCAGGGATAAAGGACGCGTCGATCCAGGTTCGACGCGGTTCGACACCGGTTGATATTCAAAACTAGCTAAACGTACGTTTTATTGCGGTCTAGAGATAAACTCCGCCCATAATGCCGTTGCATAATGCCCAAATGATTTATTCCTGCTTCATTTCATTTTATCGGGCTGTAAAAATCACTCACAGATTTTGTAGAGTTCATAAATTTCACTGCAGCATTCGCACGGAAGTTGGGTTCCGATAAACTTATATAACATGTATGATGTAGCCCGGTGGCAAGAGAAAAAAACTCGAAAAAACCCAATTCCTATCCGAAGCAAGCCTCAACCATGCGTGGTTTAATGGTAATTCTTCTCGTTCGCAACTCGCTTGTACGACGTGAAACGATGACTCGACATTCGAAGAATGGTTTTCATTTCCACCTTCGCGTAATGGACGACTCTATTCCATCGATTGCCGCGAGATTGCGTCGGAAGTAGGCGCGCATCTCTAGGTACAAATAGTCCACGAGGAGAGGAAGCTAAGGATAAGGGGGCTTCTCCCATTTTCGCAGGACGGAATTGTCTGGCGCAAGAAGGGAATGGAAAATCAGTTTTATAGGATGATCGGGCAGAAGTGGTTGTCAGTAGACGGAGGCGAGGTTCGGGGTCGCTGGGGCGTCGAGGCATAACGACTGCATTCAGTTTGAGTGCTTGCAGGTTCCAATTGTTCGGGATTTGCAAGAGCTTATCGTTAGTCGTGCTTGTATTGATATATGAGTGGTAGCAAAATGTACAGAGTGCCTCCGCGCCAGCAATAATAACATGCATCACATGTACACTCGACCAGGCGTTTTTCGTAGCCTATGGTCACTGGGACGACTCTGATCGCTTTGGGACCTTGCACTTTGCATTTCTCACCAAAATCAATCCCAAAGCTCCAACGACAATACGTTACGCGGTTAAATTTGCTCCCACAGTGAACTAGCAGGTAGGAACTACGAGAGATACGGAACGACAGGATTGTCCAGCAATTGCGGTGGTATTGGCAGAAGGCGGAGTTTCTTGCGTAAGCACAACAAAACACCGATTGCCAAAGTTTTGGGTGTTCTCGGTATATTAACCGGTTCTCCGAGGGAGTGAAGTAAGGACTGAGAGCCATGATGGTTCGAAATACGTCTCAGCCACGCGCCCATATCCCATAATGTGATGTACGTGTTATCACGTAATAATGGTAGCCCATAAGCCTGGCCTGGCTGAGCCATGAAAATAAGTTTACCGCCTATTAGGCCCATTATGCGACGCGGGAACTAGCACCTGCCAGCTTTCGCGAAAAGGCTTCACCCTCTCCTCCTCTCCCAGTCTCTTTTCTCCCCCTGCCCCCTCGCCCAGAGTGCTCGACGCCGTCGGTGAACGCATTCACCCGCGGTGTCGGACGAGCGCTCGCTCGGATGCGAAGTGAAAGCTCGCGTGCTTTTTTCGATTCGTTTTTTGTTATATTTTTTCCTCTCCACGTTACGGGCCCCGTGACACGTACGTAACAACACGGTTTACCGTTTAATTTTGCGGGATAAAACTCGTCATTTTGTCAAACGTGACCTGAATCGCTCCCGTTCATTTTTAAACCTCGACACCGCGCGTATCGCCGTAAGCTCGAAACCAGGGCGACGGATGGTGTTTTTCCGTTGTAACTTGACCGCGAGATCAGTAGGTTAAAAAATCATTCCCTACCGCCTCGACTATAATATCTCTGTGTAAACGGTGCGATAACGTATCCAATACACCTGACTACTCTCGGCAGTAGCGAAACACTCCTCGAGTGGCAGGTTGACAAACAACGGTAATAATTATCACGAACCGGACCGCGCGCTAGCCTCTAGCTACGCAACGACCACTGTAATATTCACCGTTGTTCTGGAAACTAACGTAAAAAGCAAATATGTACACCAAAATCCCTGCCCTTACGGTTCAAATACTCTCTCTATCTTCCGTCATGCGTTGAAATTTAGTAATCAACCAAACAACGCTGAAATCTACATATATACCTGTATATGTGTTTCTGTACACAGAATCGTATAAACGCGTCTCGTTTAAAACTGATCGAAAGCAAGACGTTTTTCGATTGCAACAAAAAATAGAAAAGAAATTGGGCGAATTTGTTTCTCTAACGTCACAGTATCGGTGGGACACGATAGATTCTGATATCTCTGAACGGTTCCGAAAGACTCGCTATAAATTGGTCGAATAAAATAAACACGCGAGGTTCGCGCCTCCGTGAGTATTCTTTTATTTGGCCGTACCGACGGAATCTCCGATTCCACGCGGATCAGAAAGCTGATTCGGTGTCGACGGATGCGATAAACAAACATCAGAAGTCAGACGTATATCGACGGGGGTTTGACGTTGCAAAACCGTTTCAACGTTCTTCTCGGGTTAACCCTGCAGTTCTTCGACTCAATTTCCACCTGCGATGTCTTTTTTCTCACTGTCTCTGCGGACGACTATCGCTTTCACTTTTATTTAGGGTATAAGGTATTGTTCTCGAACCAAATGAAAATCCTAAAAGCTATAGCGGGAGAACTACTACCGGGCGTGAAATACCGCCCTTTCCCAGAGACGAACGATCCTTGCCGTGCTGCTGCAGCGTTGCCATCGATTCTTCCAAACTACGTGAACGGGATAGTTTTAATTAATTTGTTTCACTGCCGTGTTCCTCGTTAGCTCAAAATTGGCGTCACCGTTCTATACCCATACCCGCCCAGAGAGGCGGTCCCTCTTTGCGAAACTTCAAACTATCCCCTACCATTCGATTGTCATTCCTTACTAATTGCGTCACGTGCCTCGAGGCAATGGAAGGGGAAGTTGGGGAGGAGGTTTCCCTGTGTGTTAATTAATGGAAAAATATTATTTCTGCTGCATCGAGTGTTTATTTCATTCATTCGTTTATTTATTTATTTATTCATTTATATTTCGATCATATTTTTATTCTGATATCATACGTACACAGTTAGGTATATCGACGAAGCAGATACCAGTTGACGCAACGTTTGCGTTCACTCTACAGCAGTAATCATTGATTTGAGCGAATATTTGATCTCTACCTATATTATACGGGTAACTGGGTAACGGTCAGAACCTGATTTATGGCAAATCAAAGGCTCTCGAATTCACCGAGTCTTACCCCGTCCCCACAATTCGACGATCATTCGTCTAAATATTGATCAGATCGATATCGAGATGGTACACAGAATATATAACGTACAGTTAACAGAGTTGATGTAGCGCGCATTCGTCATAAAAGGCAGTGCGATGAAAGCGGATCGCGAAAATTGAAATGACGTTCAAAGGAAAAGAAGTAGGTCTCGCGAAAAGAGAGGGGAAAAATCATTTGCGCCGTAGAATGGTAAGGAATTTTCGAGGGTGTCTTAACCGAGAGCAGAAAATTGAAGGTCTGAATTGAGAATACGACAATTAGAAGAGTACGGGCCCTTTTTTCAATTCAGCCAAGCGGTCACGTAACTCTGACATGTCCTTCCTCTCGAGGATATAGGAATAGGGAAGAAGAATCGAACGGTTGGCACGCGAGATCCCAATTCCGTCGGCCCAGCCTCGCCGAGTTTCGTTTTTAGCGTCCGGCGCATCTGCCGGACGAATCTCTTCTCCCACTTCTCCACCTCGCTCATTCCACCGTCAACCCCGTAAATCCGGCGAGGAGGAATTAATTTCTTTTTATTCCTCGAGAGACGGGCAGTCGTAATTATTAAAGTGGTTTCCGTCGGTTTCTCGCAACACTGCAGGGTTGCATCGACCGAAAAACTGGCAGTTCAAGGGGGGGTTGGGGATGGGGATGGGGAGGTGGAATCGGGAAACAACAAACGTAATGCTGCACCCGAGCCTGCGACAGAAGATTGGCCATTAACCATATTGGCCCACTTACAACGGTGTTTAGAACACATTCCGATGTGTGAAATTTTGTCAACGTTTGTCATTTTATTGTTCGTGTACGATTCTTCGCTATCAATAATCACAGGGCACGCAGCACTGGACAGAACTGCAGGTTACACGCACGTGTGCATCGATGCGCCGATATCGTAAAGCACAATGTGGCCATTTATATGGTAAGCTGTGATCTGATGGAAAGTTAATGGGACGCGTTGCATCGTTTCGCCCCTGGGGAAAAAATCCTCCGCTCCTGCAGACCGTAGATTTGTTACACGGCTGGCAAAGATGTGGTCGCGTACGGTTTTTTACGTTCACGTAAGTATATCTCTCCCGTACGCGCGACCGTTCGTCAGAGTCCATTGATTTTTCCCTTGGGGACCCCGTAATGGATGCCATAAAAGAAACAATTCTGGGGCGTTTATGTGGCGTTAAAATTCGATTATAATCTACGGTCGGAGGCTGCCATGCGCTATCCTGTGATTCACAGTATGCCGCTCTTTTTTCGGGGTGATAATTTTATTTCCTATCGGGTTCTACTCGCTGAGAACGTCTCGCCGTTTTTTTTCTTCGTTTCAACCATCACTTGAACAAACATATGTTGGTGTTGGTGTTACCGGGAAGTTCAGAATCGTTACCTTCGAGTTAGTACGATTTATTCCAATCGAGTGTGCTTTTACACATACCGACATTGTCATTTTCTTCCATGTTCTACAATCATCCAGTTGAGAGTAATATTGTTCAAGATTTGATCCATTTGCATCTACCGCAAGATTCATTGCCCTCGTGATTACGACAATCAATCATCATCATCATTATCATCATCGTCGTCGTAGTCGTTGTCGTTCAAATACAACTGCGTCGAAGAGAGTACTGAGTGATTCGTACTAATTCTGACCGAAGTGCAAAGGCTGGGCGTTGCCTGTAGGACAAAAATTTCCCTGTTTTCTACGGTATTTGAAAACCTTTCGACAAAAATCTGTGGCACGCAGAAGGTCGAGGAATTTCTCATTCAAATTTCCACTCTCCGAGGGTCGAGAGCACTTACCGTTGAAATGCTGGCCTTTGATTGTTCTTGTTAATCGTGCGTGAGGTTCGACACGATTTCGGCTACAGCGCTTTTAACTACGTATTAATAACATCGGATTGCGAACAGCATGAATTGTACCGTGATGACTCGACGTCGCCTTCAACTTCGCCTGATGTCTCAATCGACGGGGAAGTTGACCTGCAACAATTCCCAACAACCACTGACCTGTGAAAGTCACAAATTTTATGAAAATCTTTCCGTTTACAATATTTTCTCAGATCATAAATCTCAGACATTATTCTCTTTATATACAGTATTAGAAGTGACATGTTTAAATTCAACGGATACAGTCCAGACATTCCGGCACCTAGAGGATCAGAATTTTTGCGATGTGCCGACGAATGTAAATATTTGTTTAAAAAAACGGGAAATTTTGTTTCTTCTGTAACTTAAATAAGTTGTAAAGAAATCCGAATTGCCAACCACACCGTAAACCTGAGAAACGATCTCTTATCACTGATATAAATTAATCAAATAGTGGCATAAGCGAGCCGTCTAATTACCGGTAGCACGCGCTCCGAATACTTTTTTTTATCAGATCGCATTAATTTTGTTCTATGGTTGTAAATACATGTGCATATATGTCGAGGCTTCGTGGCATACGGTCTGCTCTCAAGTTCAAAAAATAATTCAAATATACTGTTGATGATACCAAATTGCCACAAACTTCTATCTGCGATTGTTTGTTGTCACACGGTTGAAGACACATTGAATACCAACCTGTACCTAATCATCACTTAAGATCTCTACTAACTATGAGAATATGATTTTTTACAAATCTCAAGTGTTTAAATTGCATGTTCACGAATTTTCGCACGGTACTTGACGGCTGAGATTTTACACCAGACGCAAACAAACGACGTAACGTAATTTTGATTTTTGTCTTTCCATTGGCACCTTATTTCTTCTTTAGAAAACATCGCCAGAGTTGACAACGTATGAATTATGAATAAAATAATTAATTAATGACGATCAGATGAGCTAATTGCGTATTCGATGATATGTAATTTCTCATCTTGTTATCGGAAACATGTATGATTATTACATGGACACATATCGAGTATTTATATTAGTCGTTTTGTAAATACTCCAGCAGATAGCCAATAGTAGATTCGCGCTGCAGACTGCAGATTGCAAATTTCCAGTATCGCCAAATTTATCAGCATATTAGCTCATTTGAGAATATAAACGAGCAAAATTACAATGCATGCTCCAAAAGATTTTAAAAAAACATAAATTCTGGCAAGCTGACCGGCGTTTCGCTGGAAAAAACGGAAGCGCGGAAAGATTAGAAATACAGTACTTTAAAAGGGCGACACATTACACCGGGCCACACGATTTTGTGTTTTGAGTAACGCATAGTTTGATCTCATTGCGTTGACCTCAAAAACGAAGAAAACCATTATTGTTCTCAGAAACTTTGTTTTAGTGACTATATAGCAATACTTTCAAATTCAGTGAAAGATAACTGTGTAAATAAATTAGATCAACCGCCTTCGATCGTTTCAATAAAGATTCGTTTCTAACAAATTCACTCAAAACTGCTGTCTTAAGTTGGTAATTAAAAGTAGACGTTTTTTACCTTACATGAATTACACGCTTAATTACTTTTCCATATTAACATACTATCTAAGTTCTGATCACAATAACAAAGTCCAAGTAAACTATACGTATTTTCCACGTTTTTGTAGACGTAAACAACACGAAAATACCATTCGTAACCCAGACACAATAAGAAATTTGTAAATTTTTAATCTTATTAATAAATTAGAAACTTTTATCATCGCCCTTGTATACTAATGAGTCTTTTCTCTTTTTACGCGATAAAATTGACACAAGTGTACGATGCCTTTCATTGCATCTGACACTCTGGGGTCAAAAGTGAAAGCTGCATCTGCCGTCTAGAATTACCATTACTCTACTGATCTGCTTTTTGCTACTTTTACTCATTACCCTTCAGAGACGTACTCTCATTGTCTGCATCTCTCAGATAAGTGCCATCACTGCCCCTTCTACAGCTGCGAACGCCTCGACATTCACCTGACACGTCACAGGGTGTTGCTGGATTTGCATCAAGTGTAGACCGTGTGATCTGGTTGTGAATATTGTTCAACAGAAGGTTACGGCGAGTTTGTGATTAGCTTGACACAAGATTAGGAGTAACCTCGTATGACGGTAATCGCGTTGCACCACCCTGGCGGACAATATGAATTCCTTTGAACTGCCCCAGCAGTAGAGAAGCATGAGACGGAGAGAATGAGACAAGAATTGATGCTTTCGTATTTTGTAAATGTAACGACATCAGTTTTGGTGAGAAATTATTAAGTAGGGGAGTTTACCGCGACAAATCAGGTGATATTTAATTCAAGTAAATTCGTCAGTTACAGTCTCAAAATGCTTATTTTTAATTGTCGATATTTCACCCGGAACAAGCCAGTGATTGTTAGAAATTTTTCAGATCATTCACGCCTGATGTGTTCAACGTCATTCTAGACAGTGAAGGTGACTTATCGAGCAAGATTACCGTTCAGCAAGCGAATGATTTTAATTGTGTAAGGCAAAAACAAAAACTGCCACAGGTTAGTGCAAGACTAAACTCACGTTTATACGCAGACCGTGTGAAAATAAAGGTTACTCCGTAAGTGATCATCGATATTCTCAGTTGTGCGGTTTGAATACTAGACTTTTTCGTCCCTTCGAGTTACGCTTATCTACCAATTTTTTACGCATTTGATCGATAAAGGTTCAACATTTGACGACGAAATTGTGGGATTAATAATTCAAACAGCTAATTGTCAAGAATTTGAGTTAAACCTGAAACAGTTATGGCGCAGAACAATCCAAGGTGGTTCGACGTGTGCTTCATGCAAAAGATCCTGCAACAAATTGAAAAAGATGAGTCAATCAAGATATGTGGTATAACCGAACAGCCGATTACATCCGTAGGGGAGAATTACGCTGGGGAATTACATCGTGTTTCCGTAGAGTTTACACGAGTTGGAGGTAAGCACAGGGTTCAAGAGAAGAGATTTTTCATCGCCAAGGTCGTGCCTGCCATTCCATGGTATGAGAAATTGGTAATTATCCCACTCCGTGAGTGTGCTTGTTGATGCGAAAATTTTGTTCTTTTTCCGTCGTAACCGATTTATTTACCCTCTTGACCAGATATCCGTGGGGGGACATTTCAACACGGAATCTCTTATGATGACGGATACTTTGCCGAAGATGAACCATGCTCTGGTGAAATTGGGAATAGCACCCCTGTCCGCGCAATGCTTGTATGCCCAGCTTGCGAAACCGACCCACCTACTGATAGAGGATCTGTCACCGAGAGGCTTTCGTACGGCCGATCGTCTAAATGGTCTTGATCTGGAACACTGCATACTCGCCATGCGAGGCCTTGCTGTGTTTCACGCTACTTCGGTAGCTGTCGAGGAAAAGGTACTCTTCGTAATTTGTGTAATAAGTATTTGTTTCGATGGTGAGAGATAAAAATATTGAAACAGTTATTTCTCACATTTTTCGAACGCAAGTACCCAAGGACTGTGACTTCGTACAAGAAAGGACTGTTCTACAAGGACCATCCTCTTTGGTTGACTAGCTTTTTTAACCTTGGTACAAAATGCCTCGCAACAGAAATAGCGAAATGGCCGGAAATTAATCCGCGGTAATTACTTACTTCACAAATTCTTATCAGCAGAACCGCTCATTCTTTGCCAAAACTCAAACCTTCTTCCAATCGGAAAATCCTCTCAATTTCTGTAACCCAATTCATTTTATACTTTTTTAATTGACGATGATTTATGTCGACTAGAATTTCAGAAAAAATGCACAAGCTATCTGAAGTAGCGTTCAAAAAAGGATGCAAGGCTGCTCGATGCCAGAAGGATGATTTTAACGTTCTTAATCACGGAGATTGCTGGACAAATAATATGATGTTTCGCTACGACGACCAAGGCAAACCAAACCTGCACATCTTCGTGAGTAACGTGAAATTTGCAGCTAAGGTTTCCCCTCATGATTATTATGTTGTTTTGACTTCTTGTTTATTAGTGATATATTCTTGGAAAGAAAAATACAAAAGTACACGTATAACGTAGATAACTAATAGAACAAGGAATGTTACAAACTGTTTATCACCGAGCGTCTGCAAAGAGGTCAAAGGTATTTGATAAAAATGTGACGTGATAATGCGATCTTTACATTCATCGAATAACAATGTTTGAGTCTAAAATGGAAAAGGTTTACTTTGTGGACGGGGCAGCTTCTTATCTTCGCTAAGCGGAAGAATAATATATGTGCAAAAGCGAATATTAAGCAGTTTAATGGAGAAAGCTAGAGCTCGATATCTCCGAAAAATGAATATACATCACCTTATATACCTTATCAATGAAAACAGAAGGGATTAATAACATAAAAATCGTAGGTGGACTTTCAACTCTGCGTTTACGGCTCGCCGGCTGTGGATATTCTCCACTTCCTGGCCACAAGCCCGTCCAACGACGTCCGTAAAGATCATCGGAAGTTACTTCTGCACGAGTATCACGACACACTGACCATAACCATGGCCAAGTTCAAGTGCGAAGTGAAACCACCAAGCTTCAATAGACTGCGGGAGGTACTTAAAGAACGAGCGTTTCTTGAAGCACTTATCTCCTTCACAATATTACCGATTACTATTAGCGATCAAACTACAGTGAAGCCTTTGAACGAATTGATAGAACCAAACGGCGAGTATGAGAATCCCAGCTATCAAGGAAATAGGTTTAGGAAGTTAATGACGACGTATCTCCCATTGTACGATAAAATGGGATTGTTGCAGCCCTAGTTTGTTAAATTGTAATTAAATTGAGGCGCAAAAGCGTTTGAAAAGAAAAGCAAAGATTTTCAAACATTTTATGTAATAATTGAATTTGATTTGACAGGCTCTGAATTTAGAGAGCATGTAAAAGGACTGATTAGAGGACGCTTCAATACAATACAAATTTTGTGGCAAATTTTCATACGTCAAAAGTGTAAAACCGTACCGTGTTGGCTTTAAAAGCTATTTCAATCCAAATTGTATGTAAATAAAATTATTTGTAACTTTTTCATTTTTTGTCAATTATCAATAATGAAAATATCTCTGTAATATCAATTGCTTTAAATTTTACCCATTTTCTCTAACTCGCACATTGACGTAGTGCTAAAGATCAGATTTTTGAGAGACAGTATTTCCATATGTTGATTTATACACTAATATTTTTGTCTCTTGTATTTCTATTTCTTACAAACGCGTGTGCTCGTGTTGATGTTTTTTCGTGGCATACCTTTATACCGAATCAATCAGGCGCCAACCGTCGTTAATTAACACGTACTGTGTGATACAAATAACGTAGAGTATTCACAATGAATTCAAGGGCACTAACCGCTAACACAGTATTGTGCATTTCCCCGACAAATTTATTACATCACCCAGTGTGAACAATCAGCATTGTGGGTTGGTTGAACATACTCAAGGGCCAAACTTATTCTTGGAGTGGTTACCATCACGACGCGAATATAAGTGATGCCAAAACCACTAGATACCAAACCATTTGTGCTAAAATTAGAAAATGTTGCCCTTCGGGAGGACAGAATGGTGTCAGGCAACATCAAATCTCGGTATCAAGTTTGGTCTCTCACTCTGTTACGTGGTACACGGTAATTTGTACAGAAAATTGTGGATACTGAATCTGACTGGTAAAGCCGTCTCTCCATTCAGATCTTCCATGTTTTTTAATTAGCTCTTATAATAACCAGAAGTTTGTCGGTATATTTGTCGTTCTCTGAACTTTTTCTTGGTGAACTGCTAGTCTTGCATCTCGTGAGCTGATAAATTATTATCGGCAGCGTGGTTCAACTAGAAGTCTCACGAACACAAACACGAACCGCAATGTGCAACTGCTTCAAGGACTTGCCCGATCATTATATCACATGATTATATGTTGATCTGCGCGACGTAGCACTTCAAGGTTATACGCAACGATTACTTAAGAACAAGCTGTAGCAGAGAACTCGACGTTCTATTGCGACTTATTGTTAGACTTGCGGTGGGCAAGCAATTTCTGAATAACCATTGGCGTACCCATTACAAGTACTATGGAATTTCACTATGAAAGCCAGTGAGAGAAGTTATTGAATCTTTACAATCATCACTGGCTATTTTAGCTGAACAATTCGTAACAGTGACAGTGATTGCAATAGTTTTACCATACATGGATTCGACACTCAGCTGCAACGCAATATGTATATCAACTGCGAATTTATCGTATTGAAGTTAAGTAACGTTATCGTAACGGTTCATGTTAAGAAAACACCGTTATTTCGCGATTTTGGAATTGTCTGAAATTAAGTAAACCATAATAAAAGAAAGCATACTCATATTTTGAAATTTTAGTTTTTTCAGAATCATTGTAAAATTAAGAAAACAGTGATTTTCCTCCTTAATGTTTCGTTACGATAACGTTACTAACTTCAACCGCGTGCGAATTCCAACTATGTGCCCAGTCTGTACCAATTGGAAGGCATCGATTACAGTAATTTCGCTCAATTATGGAAAATCTTATAGAACTTACCTGTAAGAGAATTTTGGTGAACAATTATTGAATCGTTCAGCGTAAAATTGTCGAAGGTCATGATTTTCTTAACCACACCGTGATCGTTCAAACCAAGCTAACCTATAGAATTATCTGAAAATAGCATTAGAGGAGCGGATCGAGCTACTGTCGAAATAGTGGGAGACACCGTCACAGTGACGTAAATACTGGATGGTAGGGAATTCTCTAAAGAGCACAGCGCTGAGTTTTACTCAATCACGAGTGCAGAGATTTATCTCGTGTCGTGACAACGATCGGTCTGTGTGTGCACGGGAGAATTTTGCTTACCGGTATATATAGCTGCAAACATAGCTCGCGAGGCTAGTATAGTATAAAACCGTCGCTGAGCAGTTCGAGCTAATAGGTGAGAAATATAGCGCTGTTTCATAACCGCGTGTCTTACGTTAATGACGCTGTGGTTATTGCATTTTTACAGTTGAAAACTAGTTTAGTAAAGCAAAGTCTGTTTTTATTTTTATTTTGAAACAGCACTTGTTCAGCGAGGTATTTGTACGATATTAAAAAGTTGACAGTTGTCTTAAAGAATCAGTTATCGTCGTTATGATTTCACTGCTAATGATTACTCACGAACACGATTTATCTTATCGTTGATATCGATGACGGTAGAGAACTGAGTTTTTATCATCTATAGATATGGAGTTGGAAAGTCCTGCGTGGCTGGACGCATGTTACGTCCAAAAGGTTTTACGAAAGGCTGAAAATGACGAATCTATTGAAGTTTCCGATATATCCGTGCGACCGGCAACGGCTAAAGGTGATAATTATATGAGCGACATGTACCGAATCGCTGTAGAATTTTCACGAGGTCAAGGTGATCAACGAAACGAGGAGGAGAGGTCTCTTATATTAAAACTCCTACCGCAGGACGAGTTTCGAGAGCGGATGGTAACTGTCAAACAACAATTATTTTTCGTCACTCTTCCGCGGTGTCTATGCCTGTATTCACTGCTATTTATTGCACCGAAAGCTTAACGAAACTGGATTCTTTGCCGTGGAATTGTCAATGATGTCGGATACACTTCCGCGAATAAGCGAAATTCTTGCGAAATTTTCGAAGACGAAGCTCAGCGCAAGATGCTTATACGTTCAGTACGAGAAACCGACTCACGTATTCCTCGATGATTTGGCACCTGCAGGCTTCCGAATGGCTGTTCGCCAAGAAGGTCTTGATATGGACCACTGTCTGCTTGCCCTTAGGAATCTTGGCTTGTTTCACGCTGGTTCAGTCGCATTTGGAGAACAGGTAAGAGTGCAGTTGATTATATATTATTATAATTTCATTTCCGTTGAAAGTTTGAAGAATCCTTGGTACCTACATCTGCTATACATATAAAGCTTGGAGGAAAGAGAGAATTTTTCGTCTCACATGTGCGTGATCGCTCATTGTGTTGATATTCGATTGACTTGCCGCCTAAATTATGACTGTATACTTGTTTACGTTTCGTAATTTTATACTTACCTAATTGAAGGATCCTACGGCACTGGCAAGGTACAAAAGGGGAATGCTTCATAAGGATAATCCAGCTGAGACGAGCACAGCTTTCAACACGTGTATGAAATCTCTTGCAGAGGAGTCAGCCAAGTGGCCAGAGCTAAATCCAAGGTAGTATTTAGTTCAAAGGAATTCCACCGAGCATTTTCTTGTAACGACACATTTTTTTTCACATTTTTTCACCACCCCGCATTGTTTCTGTCGCAAAGAATTCCCGAGAAACTTCTCAAGTTGTCCGAATACACGTATGAAAAAGGATGCGAAGCAGCTCTTGTAAGAGAAGATGATTTCACCGTCCTCAATCACGGAGATTTCTGGGTAAACAATATGATGTTCCGCTACGACGAACGGCAAAAGCCCATGGATCACATATTTGTGAGTTAATTCAGATTAGCTATTATTGTAGTTCACGATGAGAATTATAATAAGCCAATGAGAGGTATTGAGATCACCATTAGAATTGAATCACGGTCATCCGTTGTACGTTAAGTGCATTTAAATCGTAGGTGGATTTTCAAATATCCCACCGTGGCTCACCGGCAGAAGACCTTCTCTATTTTCTCGGCACAAGTCCGTCGGACGATATTCGACATCAGAATCGCGAGCAACTGCTGAGGGAGTATCACACCTCATTAGCCAGCACCATGACCAAACTGAAGTGCAAAACGGAAGTGCCGAGCTTTGATGCTCTACAAGAATTATTAAGAAAGCGAGCTTTTTTTGAAGTAATCGCTTCTTCGGTTGTCCTGCCAATTGTCGTACTCGAGAAAGGCAACAACGTGGATATATCAAAAATAAGTGGGGCCGACGGAAAATACGATAATCCAGCTTATCGTGGAAAAGCCTACAGACGAATTATGAGTAGAATTTTGCCTTTATACGATAGTATGGGACTACTAGATATCTGAGAAGTGTATTACTGAACGTTATAAGAAACATTGAAAAATCACAGACTTTTTGGAAGGAAAAGATGTACACTTCGTGAAATTCAAATAAGGAAATGTATTAGCTCTATTTATTTTAAGATTTCCTGTTATTCCAATAGATCAGTAGGATCCATGTATGCACATTATAAGTGTCGGCACGATTTTTTAACTTACATTTCTTAACCGACCGAAATTGTTGTCATGATGCGTTGAAGTTTTTGTTGTTCGTTTACTCTTTTAAAGCGATAAACTATTACCCAATAGGTGTATCGCGTGATATAGTGATATAAAACTTTCTTCGTTGTAGATATTTTTTTACAGTTGAACCAAAATTTGAGATTTTTGGAAGAACAAAAATCTACCTGCTATTAGATATTTCTGAGGACCAAATTTTTATATCAGTAAAATGCTAATCAATTGCTCCTAATCGAATTAATTCAAACGACATATTGTAGTTCAGTGTGAGTGACAAATTCATATATACGCTAGTAATTTTAAGGCATTTCAGTGTTTAGTTTTTTTGGAACAAAAAAAAAAAAAAAATTTTACGCATGTTTTTCAACAATGATTGCGTGATTATGTCACTCTAAATTTTATAAAAGCTCGACAAGCTTTTTTGGAATGATATTCTGTATCAATCTAAGCTAATTGAATATTTTCAATAGCGCTGAAAGTGATCGATATTTCGTAAACAATATAGCGTCAACATCTCATTAGAATTATTGATGTTGCCACGTACGAAAGTTACGTTGTCAGGGTTTTCAATTATAAATCCACATTTCGGCTCGCTTGAATACTATACCATTTATTACGTAACTCGTTATGTAAAAAAGACTAAGAAAAATCGTCAGTAATCGTTAGAGAATGTAATTACCGTCTTGAGATAAGTTTTGACGACTATTGCGTACGCTGGGAATTTTTGTACGATATGAAAACAATAACTTAGGGCACAAAACATCCTCTACACGTGGCACTGGTTGGATTCAAGAGTGACTGCATGAATAAAATAGTCCAATGACACGTTGCCTAGAGTGCTAGTTGTGGGGGTAATGTGCCAGCTTACTGCTGGTCTATAACCATAGTTGAAAAGCGTGAGCTGCGTAGTATTTATAAAAGGTCTTGGCAGAGTGCGCGTTCGAGGTTGATAGAATACAATCACTTTGGAATTTTCAATTATCATACGCTTCTAAATTACACGCAAGTGGTAATTTTGAACTGGAAAAAATCGCTACGGAATATACTCGTTGAATTGCAATTGATCGCATTGCAACAATTTTATTTTCTGCACCCTCTACCGTGACTTTAAACGATAAGAAGTATACCTGCATCAAACGTCATCGTCGACATATCAACGATTGTAATCGTAATAATCGTCATTATAAACGTCAATAACAATCGGTAATCATACCGCGGTGTACTTTGGCATAAAAACCATGGTATTGCAAAACGTTGATTGGCTTGACGAAGGTTACGTACAAAAGGTATTGCAAAAGGCTGAAAGTGACGAATCCATCGAGGTATCTGGAATAAATATCAAAGCGGCAACGGCGCCAGGTGACAATTGTGCAAGCGATATGTATCGTATCGCGGTGGAATATTCCCGAATAGAAAATGGTCTCAGAATTCAGGAGAAAACATCACTCATAGTGAAAGTCATATCTCAGATTACAATTTTTACACTTTTTTCCTATCGGTCAAGTTGTTTATTCTGTTGAATAGATTGCGGAGACACGAATATTTGATACCGAGCAGACAGTGATGTCTGTAACGTTACAAAAGATGAATAAACTACTCTCACCGTTTTCTTCAACGTTATTGGGTGCTCGATGTCTGCATTTTTAGCATGAGAATCCGAGCAGTGTAATCATTGAGGATTTGGCACCCAAGGGTTTCAGAATGGTCAATCGTCAAGCAGGTTTAGACCTGAATCACTGTTTATTCGGTATGAGAAATATCGCTCAATTGAAGAAAACGTATTCAAATAGTACTACCATCGTTTCGAAAAATTTCCATTTCCAGAAATTCCAATTAAGTGTACCAAGTAAACCGTACTGATCGTTTCAATCGGTTCCAATATACGTTTACCTTGTCTGATTAAATATTTTTGCGTGCGTCAAACTTCAGGATCCGAAGGCACTGGCAAAGTACGAAGTAGGGCTTTTTCACAAGGGTCGACACCCTGTGATGAGGACGTTCTATGGAATAGGTATGAAGAATCTCGCACGTGCGATAGCTGACTGTCCGGAACTGACAATGAGTCCAAGGTAGGAGGTACACGGTGGAATTGAACTCCGCATCACTCGGATACATATGTAAATTTTGAATTTTAATTTTTGTCGGTGCTTTGTTTTTCCCTAAAACAGAATTGTAGAGAAAATTAATAAGCTATCCAAAGTCGTCTATGACAAGGCATGCGAGGCTAACTCCATTGGCGAGGATGATTTTCACGTTCTTAACCACGGAGATTTCTGGGTAAACAATATGATGTTCAAGTACAATGAACGGCAAGAGCCTGTCGACCAAATATTCGTAAGTGGCTTTAACGCATTAGAGGTACTATAATTATTTTTACTCAAATAATGGTACGGTATCAGATAAGAGTGCGAGCGGTAGGTTTTGCGATTGGACTTAAGTAATTGAGGGATCACATGTAAATTTATCGTATCCAACTTTGGGCAAATTTCTATGCATACCTCTGTGTGTACTTAAGGACATACGCGTGTCAGGTTAAACTGTAAAGTACTATTCACATATGTTTAAACTGTCGAAGCGGCTTGCAACGACAGTGCGCGGCCATGTTATTTTATTGTGTTCTCATAAGAATCAAGACAGCGTCACTCCGTACTATGAAACAAGTAATGTTAGATTACAAGAATTAAAATATAGTTCTGAATCCCAGGTTGATTTTCCAGGAGGAATATAATAACCCAAGCTACCGTGGAAAGTCGTACCTCAAGATCATGACCAGACTTTTGCCGTTGTACGACAGTATGGGCTTACTGGACGCGTAAAAACTTTAGACAATTGTTAATTTCTTTGTAATGTATAAATACTATGAACATAAAAAATGTAGAAAACAATACAGACTGAATGGCTGAGGCAATGACACGCGCTTGAATTTACCGATCTCTTAACATGCTGATTCTGCAGTGCAGGTAAAGCAACTCGAGCGTAATGCCTTGAACACAGGCGTTCTGCAATGGTACATGTAACGTGGTTAAGTAGCTGCAAAGCCGGTATGTTGATATATGATTGAATTTACACAGATTCATTTTCATAGAGTAAACTGAGATGAAAGGTAATAAATTTCGTTTGACTTTGACGGTAATCACCCAACCGCTCTTGAGATTACCAATAAGACAAGAAGATGATTGCAGTGCTCGACACATCTACCCTATGAGTATTCGGTGTTCATATACTAGCAGGCAAGCTTACGGAAATTGAAACGTACGACGGTGTAATACGAGTGTATCCGTGGTGCATAAATTCACGCATTTTTTATCGCTATTTATAAATGCGAGACATTTGCTATAGATACGATATAAATAACGTACAACTCCGTATACTCAACACGGTATTCTTACTTTCGCGACGAGTGGAAGTTAGCTTTTTGCTGAATTAAGTTCGCTTCTCTTCTTGTTTCTTCCTATCTCATTACCATTGTTTTTCCAACCAAGAAATTCACACAGTGATCAGAAGTGAATTGTATGCGAAATTTTAGAGCCTACGCACAGTAAAGTTTTACTCGTCAAGCAAGATCAATTCTGCACATATTTTCGGAATCTGCTGCACATTATTCTAGTGTGCAGTTTTATTTACCGTGTATTCTACAATTGGATATTTGTGGGCTTAACCATGGCGACAGAAATCCCGATCTGGCTCAACGCATCTTATGTGCAGAAGGTTCTACGAAAGACTGAAAATGACGAATCGATCGAGGTTTCTGATATCACCGTAAAACCCGCGACCGCGAAAGGAGACAATTATTTGAGTGCTATGTATCGTGTGACATTTAAATTTTTGCGGATCCAAGGTGGACGAAAAGTTGGAGGGGAAAAATCAATTATAGTGAAAACTACATTCGAAGGCACCTCTTTAGCGGAATTGGTAAAAGTCTACTAATAATTATTCACTCAATTTTATATGAGCGTGCTTTTTCTTACGGCCATTTACCGTACCAATTAGATAGAGGAATTGGAAGTTTTCTATACCGAGCTATCGATGATGTCGGTCACATTGCCGAAAATGAACGAAGTCTTATCAAAAGCATCGTTGCCGCAATTGGGTGCAGAATGTCTGTACTATCAGTACGAGAAGCCAACTCATATGATAGTTGAAGATCTGGCACCTAAAGGATTCACGATGGCTGATCGCGAAAAAGGTCTCGATCTAGACCACTGCTTAGTAGCGATTCGAAATCTGGCCAGATTTCACGCAGCTTCAGTTGCACTCGTAGAAAAGGTGAACGCGTGTCTGTCCTAATCAGTCGCATCGTGCAAGTTCACAATCTCTGTTAATTTATATTATATCATATTGTAATTAATCATTTCACTCACATATTGTATTCACTCAAGGATCCCGACGCGCTTGCGACATACAACAAGGGGATATTTCGCGAGAACCAGACTCCTTTACTGATTACTTACCTTAAAGCATGTGTAAAATCCCTTGCTAATGTAACACCTTATTGGCACGAATTGAGTCCAAGGTAATAATTCGAATGAATTCCATCAAATGATACCTACGGCTTAATCGCCGGAAAATTAATTGGTTTTTGCCAATGCTAAATGGTAAATAATTTTTTTCTCATTTCAGGATTTCGGAGAAAATTATGAAACTATCAGACGTCGTATTCGCCAAGGGATGCGAAGCTGCCCACTTTCGAGAAGACGAATTTACTGTTCTCAACCACGGAGATTTTTGGATAAACAATATGATGTTCGTCTACGACGAACGGCGTGTACCTGTTAATTGTATATTCGTAAGTGGACTTCGTGTGTGCTTTACAATAACGGTTTTAATTTGAGTTCGACATGCCATTTACGCCGCTGCTTATTATAGGCATTTATTAGTTATCAGATATTTTTTAATAATATCCCCTGCATTTACGACCGTCATTATAACTTAGCGAGTGAGAGTATACAAAGAACACGGTCGGTTAATTTTCCACATAAGCGAGTTCTCATCAACTTTAAAGACAAACATTTACATTCACATTTTGTTTCGCTATATTATACAAGGTAAAGAGTATTTGGATTTTTTTATGAGCTGTAATCACATTATGAGGATAAGAATTTATTTTCATTTGTAAATTATAGGTGGATTTCCAAATATGTCACCGTGGCTCACCAGCAAACGATATTTTATATTTTATTGGTACAAGTCCGAGTGACGATGTCCGAGTTTTACACCGAGAATTGCTTCTACACGAGTATCACGCCTCGTTGGCCGTTGCCATGAGGAATATGAATTGCAGTACGAAAGTACCGAGCTTTGAAAATCTCCAAGAGGCGTTGAAGAAACGAGCTTTTTTGGAAGTGATTGCCAACATGATATCACTGCCGATTGTTTCAATTGAAAAAGGAACGGACCTCGACATTTCAAAGATCGCGGGTTCAGTGGATAAAAGCAGTCATTCGGGTTACCATAGAAAGTCGTACAAGGAAATCATGATCAGGGTTCTGCCACTGTACGATAGCTTAGGATTATTGGATGTGTAAAGACGTTTCAAATCCACTGTACATTTTACAATTAAAACAGAATATCGACATGTAATGTATCCCTTTTTGCATTTAAAGAAATTGAAACTCCTGAATCATGTCAACACAAATGAGACCACGTGACACGTGTGAAATAAAACATTGAGGTCATTGAATCGTCACCGATAAACCAGCTCGAAGGTCCGAATATCAACATAAATGTAGAAATGATAAGCACCCGACGATGCATAACTTACAATTAGTGACGATATGCGAAGTTGCCTGAGTTGCGAACAATCAGTAAAGCTGCAACACATGTTTGCATGAATATGTGACTCCGCATATAAAAATAGAAACGTGGCATAAAATATCTAATCAGTTATTATCAATTAGTTATAATAATATTTTTCAATAAATGCAGCAAGCACTTATCTATCATTGGCTTGGATACATTGCAGCAACGCCGTTATTTCCTCGACTTCTCCCGCCAAGGTCCAGCGTACCACACAGTTTACATTCAGAAAGTAGCTTGATCCCAATTAATCGAGAGACGCCCCTCGACAAGTCGGAAGCCAGGCCTCAGTTTGCAGGGCTGCATCGTAAGATAAGTTTGCATGCATGAGATAATAATGCTAGAACGCTCACTGCGTTGGTGGGGATACCGGAGAGAGATAGGTCGGAGATGGTGTCCGACCGAAGGTCAGATTTCGGCCAAAGCCAAAGGTTTAACATTAGTAAGAAATTCTATATTAATTGTGTAGGAATTATTTGGTATCATGCATGATGGTAGCAACAAAAATAAGTACTCGGTATGATTTATATATTTATCTCTTTATTCAAATGAAATAAGATAACAGTACCCAGCACGGCACGCAACTCGCGCGCGTTTCCACAAGTTCGTCCGTCTTCGGTGGCTGATATGAAACTTCGACTCCGGCCAAGCCTTCGGATGATTTTTGTCCAAAGCCGGAGATGCGACCGAAAGTGCTTTTTTTGGCCGAAGGTGGCCGAAGCCGAAGCCGAAGGTCGGGGTGAAGTGCTGTCTCTTTCTACTAGCTAGCTATTGCGCATGCACGGGACAAACCGAGAAAAAATGTAATGCCATTGATTTACAAAAGAAAACTGATGCGAAAGTCGCACTGATTTCCGGTATATTAGCTTTTCGAAAGACTGTACCGATCCGAGAGAGACAAGACTTCACCTCACTGTTATTTTTTTATCCGGACAGCCAGCCGTATATCGAGCCATACAGTGAGCGTTGAAGTTCCATTACAGTTCAGTGAAGAGCACGAACGACGTCCAGGCCAGTGCTGTCATTCAAGGCAAGTTTCAAGCAGGCTGTTAAGGACCACGCGCTCGACCTTTATGAGACTATAGCTGGATTCTTGCCATCGCGTAGTTACCGATCGTCACGCCACATAGGGCCGACCACGTGTGTGCGTATGTGTGAGTGAACTTTTTTGACATTAGTTTGAAAGGCGACCAAGAAAAGCACTACGGTTAGTAAGTTCTGTAAGTTCTGTATACAGATATACAGCGGGTACGCATGATACTCATGTCAATCTACTTGGCGCGAAATGGTGCTTCACAATTTTCAGGCGGTGGAAATTGTCGTAGAATCGAAGCTAAATAACTAGCGCACAGTTAGAGCATCACCGCAGTTGGTAGACTTGCTTTTTATTTACAGCACTCGCCTGCGGTTACGTATGGCTCGCTTTCTCACAACAAATGCAATGACAAGAGAAATAATTAGAGCATAATTTTAGCTTCACCTAATTACTAAAAACATGAGTCAAGTTTACGGGATGCACTCGTGCATTTCTGAGTGTGTGCATGAACTTGGAGCAAGTCGTAAGGGTTTGTTTTGTTATACGTATGTTGTTGAAAATTGTCATAATCCGAATACAGTTGCAATTGGTTTTGAAGTGGTCCGCTCTACCAAAGAGTACAGGATGTCAAATAATCATCCAAAGCTTGGTCGGTTAAGAGTGTATCCTTCGCATTGATTTTTGTAATTTACACCGACGCCACCATGTTTGATCTCATAAATAATTTTGAGCACAATACCATCTCGTTACAAAAGTCCTTGTTATAAGAGAATTTCCCCTGCGTTTCGGTTGAGCGAGTTTTACAGCTGCCCACATTCCATCCTTGTACCTGAGCTCTACCAACTCTGGCGCGGACTCCTCGTTATAAGCGAACAAGCGATTACGTTGAATCATACGTGCTTAGACACCGAACTCGTATACATAACTGCGATTCTCTTATAACGAGGAGTAGTGATGATGTTCATGTCATGCAGATCTAGCTCAATAATACGTCTTTGAAATATCTGTAAGGAATTTTCACACGATTCGCACTGATGCACGACAGTTATAATGCGAAAATGTACTCATTGTTTTATTTGCACAATGTAATTATCTTTCCTTCACTTTATTAAATGTACAGACTTATTGTTAGTCGTTTCTATGCAGTGAAAAAATTCGTAAACTAGTCCACAGCAAGACGGGAGAGTAAATAACGGACTGCCGAATTTTCGTTGGTACTAACTGATCGAGATACTTATTACCAAGTTTCAATAGCACTGACTTACACTGATGATCGGACATTTTTATCGGATTGCAGGTTTAGACTTACCAGCAGTGTAGCGTAGTGAACCCTAGCAAAGTGCGAGGTTAAAGTGCTTCACAAATTTCTTTAGTGCTTCGATACAATTTTTTTACTAATCAATCAACGACTGTTAAAATTATACGCACTGAGATTTACGTGAATTATTTTGGAAAGTCTAAACAAGTTTCGTAGAATTTTCGATAATGAGTCAGTCGGTTGCATTTTGTAATGCTTACAAAACTCGAATTCTTATATTTATTATTGTAGGATCTGAAGATATTAATGGAGTATAAAAAAGGAATGCTGTATAAGGAACCGCCTTCTTTTATAATGAAATTTTATGACATGGTTGTGAAATCCCTTGCGGATAAAACAGCCAAGTGGCATGAGCTTAATCCTCGGTAATAATTCAAACAGATTTTACTGTCAATCTTGTTCAGTATAGAACAATTTTACTTATACATCTTGACTATGAGTTGTATTTTTAACACAGGATTTTGGAAAAACTTGTGAAGTTGTCCGAACTCACGTTTGAAAGAGGATAAGTATAAGCAGGATGATTTCAACGTCCTTAACCATGGGGATTTCCGTGTGAACAATATGATGTTTTGCTACGACGAACAAGGAAAACCCGTAGATCTTATGCTTGTGAGTATATATGAATGAT
This sequence comes from Neodiprion lecontei, assembly GCF_021901455.1. Taxonomy (NCBI): domain Eukaryota; kingdom Metazoa; phylum Arthropoda; class Insecta; order Hymenoptera; family Diprionidae; genus Neodiprion; species Neodiprion lecontei. Next base: position 24,358,133 of record NC_060265.1, read on the forward strand.
CGTCTTGTAAGTTTACAAAACGTTGAACGCATCATTCGAAATCACCAATAGTGGGAATTTATGGAGTTGAGAATTATTTTGTATGTATGGTATTATCGTGATGGTTAACTTTTTGGAAATTCTTTAATTATGAAACCTAATTGACAAGAATAACACGTGTGAGTGGAAAAAATTTTGAATGGAGTTGTAGGGACCTTGGAAATTGTTATAATCAATTAATCTACTTCGGCAACAATGGTTCATCAAGAGTGTTATATTCGAGTTCTATTACTAGACTTACAACTTATTGTCCTTTACGTTTGTGTGTGGATAAAATGAAGTCTATAAGATCTTGAACAAATTCCTACGCAGTTGCTTTTGTGTTCTCGAATGCATATGCGTACCAAGTCGACGTATTTATCACACGTATTTTCTATTATGACAAGTGGAATTCATACACATAGCTTGACCACGTTTACTTCTTGGCATTCCATTGCTTTATCTTCAATAACCTGGATCTGATTGCCGTTTACAGAATGATACAAGTTTCTTATGTGGTAAAAACACAATTTGCATTCATCAAAATTGTAGGTGGATTTTCAAATATCGCATCATGACTCACCAGCAGAAGACATTCTCTTCTTTTTTGGCACCAGCCCGTCCGACGAAGTTCGAATGCATCATCGTGAATTTATTTTGCTCAAGTACCACGTTACGCTAACACATACAATGGCTAAACTTGAATGCAGCACGGAAGCGCCAAACTTCGATACTTTGCTGGAAATGTTGAGGAAACGTGCTTTATACGAGGTGGTAATAGCTTTCACGTTATTGCCACTTGTTCTCGTTGACAAAAGCAAAGTGAAAAGCTTGGACGATTTAGCGTCGTCAGATGAAAAATATGACAACCCCGCCTACCAGAAGAAATCTTATCGAAAGGTAATGACTAGACTTCTACCGCTATACAACGACATGGGGCTGTTGGATGTATAGCTATCTTTATGGATCGTTGTGAAGTCCTCTGAACACATGTCAACCGGTCATTCTATAAAGCGCGAGGAGTAAAGATTTTTTCGGAGCGTATTGTAACTTCAGATCTTTTTTTTAATAAAGAAAATGTGAAATGAAAGTTTTATTTATCATACTGTAAGCATGGCCACATAACTTGCATAATAACGTACACCTGACTACTTGCAGCGTTGCAACCTCCTACCTTTCCCGAGTATCTTCTACAATCCGCTGATCAGTCCCGTACGGTAAAGCCGTCATGCAATGCGCAGAAAACGAGCATCAGTCACAGCTTATGGGAGAAACACAAAAGCGAGCTTTTTATTATACATAGGTATAGTAATCCCATCTCTCATATAACTGCACTTTCTTCAATCGATGTAAGAAAGGCATTAAGTTCGGACGAATAGTTTCAGCTGGCTAGAAAGTATTACTATATAAACTTTATACTGCATATTTATGTTCGGATGATTCTGTACAAGGTAGCAAAAAAAGTTTATCATATTTAACGACGTGTCATTGGTAAGAGAATGATTTGACTCGCCAAACGGATCGCAAACTAGTCGAAGTGTTTTTTCCTCGGTCTATGAACGATTACCTCATGGATAAAACTGGCGATTTTTGATACAAAGTTGACATACATACTTTCCAGTAACTGACGAACGATAATTAATTTAACCTGATCTGCAATAAACATCGTGTACCGAATATCAACAATGATGGTTATGCTTCTACCCATACCACCAATATCCGTCAAGCTCCTGTGTGGCCAATCAGTACAGGATGTAGGCATTTAATTTCCCCTTTTGCTGGCCTGCTCAGCAGTATAATCCGGACTTATGATAGAAATTGTACGGCACTTATACGTTCGGTCGACGAATCTACGAGTTGCAGCAAGTGAGTTGAAACGATACGAAACATTCGCATTATACAGTGCACCTACTGATTTTTTGAGTAATTTGATAAACGATTCGCTGTACAAATATTGATTCCATAAAGACCGGCAACGCTGCATGAATTATGTGGGTATAAACGGTCATCAACCCAACTATACAACACTTGTGTCCAATCGTGATAACATGGCTGTAATAAATAGCTCGACACACGACAAACTTGTATGTATAGATGAAATTGGGCTGACGTTATATAAAGACGACACAGAAGCTGCAAGCGCTTAGTGAATACGGTACATTCTGCATATTCAGCACACATTCAACACAGAAAACAATGTAACTCTGATATTTCCGACATTAGGTATTTCATTCGGAATTTCTCGTGCGTAATTGAACTAAATGCGAAAGCTGGTCTTTTGCTCAAACGGTTCTTCCATTGTCTTGTTAGAGTAAAAATTTCATCGAATAATACAAACAGAAGCTAGCGAGCATCGAGTTGATACATCGGTACAGTGCGTGAAGTCATTTACACCATAATTTTTGCTCCGACAACTGAACTTCGTTCATACCGTCATTTATGTAATAAAAGAAATCACGTTCCTGTGTTGACGATCAAATTTCAAAACATTCGGAGTCTTTAACGACAGCGAACCAAGAGCGGAGCGGGTGTTTTCGGTCACTAGCTATGGCGATAGAATGCCCGGTTTGGCTTGACGCGTGTTACGTGCAAAAGATCTTACGGAATGCTGAACAAGACGAATCCATCGAGGTTTCCGGGATAACCGTAAAGCCAGCCACGGTCAAGGGTGACAATTATTCGAGCATCATGCATCGCATCGGCGTAGTATTTTCTCGAATTCAGAAAGGACACAAGATCAAGAAGACGACGTCGCTTATAGCAAAAGTTCTACCCGAGAGCATACCCGAGGACGAGGTAATCGCGTGAAACATTGTCTTACAATTGGAATTGCAAACATAAAATTATTGGAGATTCTTTGTATATTTATTTTTTGTTAAATCTTCCAAGGATATGTATGTTGGATTTTTTGACGTGGAAATGTCAATGATGTCGGAAACTTTGCCGCTGATGAACAAGTCTTTAGCGCATCTCGGTATGAGCACGTCGCTATCTGCAAAATGTCTCTACGCCCAACACGAAGATCCCATACATCTGATCATCGAAGACCTGACGACCGCAGGCTTTCAAATGGCCGAACGCGAAGCAGGTTTAGATTTGAACCACTGCTTGGTCGCGATTCGGAATCTAGGTGCTTTTCACGCGAGCTCGATAGCTCTCGCGGAAAAGGTACAATCGCATATTTATTATGACACAGGATATTTCATGAACGAAAAATTTCTCATGGCGAATCTTATAAACATTTATCTGACAATTTAATACATAGCATCAAAACTTGATAGTGAAAATTTATTTGGTATATGATTGACGTAAAGTATGGTAAATCTGAGGTAAACGATATGTTGTAGAGATAAATTACTGTGTTTAAATTAACTGTCTGTGTCTTGTTATTCATCATTCAGTTCGAGATATTATTTTCTTACATTTTATGAATTTAAGGAACCCACGGCGGTGAAAAAGTACACCAGAGGAATGTTCCACAAAGATCACAGTTTGACATTAGTTGACTTTTTCAAGTCAGGGACCAAGACCCTTGCGAAACAGACGGCGACATGGCCAGAACTAAGTCCGGGGTAATGAAAAAGCTTAATTTCACTTTACAGCTAATAACAAAATCATGACTTACGCATGGGATAAAGATCCGAAAAATCAATCGACTGTAGTCTGTTATAATATAGGCATTTATTACACAGGATTTCTGAAAAAATCTCGAAGCTCTCCGATGTTATCTATGAAAAAGCATGCGAAGTGACTCGCATTAAAGAGGATGACTTCAACGTCCTCAATCACGCAGATTTCTGGATAAATAATATGCTATTTCGCTATGACGACCATCAGAAACCCATTGACTATAAATTTGTAAGTTTATTACTTGCGGATCTTATTTTTGATTAATAAAAATTCGTTTCATTTCCTGAATCGCAGGTGGACTTTCAAACTTGTCACTACGGCTCTCCAGCAGTAGACCTGCTCTACTTTTTTGGCACAAGTCCTAGTATTGACGTGCTAATGCAGCACCGAGAATTTATTACACGCGAGTATTTAGTCACACTGACCGATATTATGGCTAAACTTGAATGCAGCACGAAACCGCCGAGTTTTGACGATATGCAGGACATATTACGGAAGAACGCTTTCTACGAAGTGATCGCGTCCTTTACAATATTGCCACTTGTACTGATCGACAAGAGCGAAGCAAAATGCATCGACGAAATATTATATTCCGATGAGAAATTTGAAAACCCGGCTTACCAGGGAGAGTCGTACCGGAAAGTGATGACCAGACGTCTACCACTCTACGACAGCACGGGACTTCTTGATTTATAACTGTGAAATTCTAAGGATATGTTGCATGGTATTCCCGTTAATTGGAGAACTTCTTTGTTGCCTTTGAATTCCATTGTATACTAAAGTTTTATTGATTAAAAAAACCAAGTACGACGCGATTTGAACATATCGACCATTGTGTATTTCGCACCGTGGTACCGTATTTTTACAGACTCAGCTTCATGGTAAGATCATCATGGGAGCCCAAAGTCGCAAACTGGATTTGAGTAACGGATCTCTATGAATTATACAACCTTAGGCTGGAGTACGTGTTATTTGAAAAGTAGGAAATAAACGTTAAGCCTTAGAATCTATGGGTTGTCATGTGCATCGTACAGTATTTTATGTATTTTGAAAAATACTAGACTACTCAGGTTTTTACGATAAGGGGCGGAGCAGATTGTAATGGTATGAGTGGTGGGAGCATTCCATGGTAGATCTTTATTCAAACCTTTATTTAAAGCACTTATGCTCAATTACGATGACGAGAGGTGGTAAATTATACAGCACGCAGCTGAGCCGACACGTATGTGTAGATTAAACTTGACGTTATATAAGAACTGGTAAAAAAAGTCCCAAGTAGATAGCGTACAACGTACATTGCGCGCCTCAGTTACAACTCAGTGAGACACGAATATCGTAATCCTACCGAATCGTGGCTATTTTCTATCCATTTGTGCTGCGTCAAGTATATAATTATAGTTGCGTATGCGGAAGTTAGTTTCGTGTTAAATTAAACCTGCCCATTTTTCTCGTCTCGGTCAAGAATTTTATAAAACGATTAACGCAAACACAAACGAGTAGCCGACGAGCTGATATACTCCGTAATATTCGATTGCTATTATCTGTATTTTTCGAATTGCACTCCGCAAAATTTCATGATAAACAGAACAGATCACAACCCAGGGTATACACTCAACTATCAAGAGTTTGAATCGTGAATGGTAACAGTACTTAGAAGCAGAACAAGTATTCACAGTACTCATCTATGGCGTTGGAGAACCCGGATTGGCTTGACGCGTCTTACATGCAAAAAGTTTTGCGAAATCATGAAAGGGACGAATCCATCGAGGTTTTCGAAATCTCAGTGAAACCAGCGACGGCTAAAGGGGATAATTATACCAGCGATATGCATCGTGTCTGTGTAGAATTTTCCCGAGATCAGAATGGTCGTCGAATTCAGGAAATGCGTTCCATCATAGTGAAAGTCGCCCCACAGGACATTCGAAAAGAATGGGTAACCATCCAAACATCACGAATCAGTATAATTTCGAAAAGATTGCTTTCGTTCACTATTACTTAATTAACTGTGCAGATGATAAATATGGGAATTTTCGACATCGAATTGTCTATGATGTCGGTTACGCTGCCCAAGATGCAGGAAATCCTCGGAACATTTTCCAAGGAAACTCTGGGTGCACGGTGTTTGTATCTTCAGACTGAGAAACCAACTCACATAATCATCGAGGACCTGGCTCCAAATGGATTCAAAATGGCTCAACACGAATTAGGCCTGGACCTAAACCACTCTGTACTCGCTATTCGAAATCTCGCTAGATTTCACGCTTCTTCGATTGCGCTCAGAGAAAAGGTTGGAGGATAATCTGCCCTCCATGCAATACGAGTATTTTTTATAATGAAAGGTCATTTTCGAGAAGAATAATTTCAAATACTCGTTATAAATTTAGTATATTCACGAATCACCGCAAGCTTTATAATGAAATTTCTTCGCATATTTCAAATTCAGGATCTGAAGGTATTTGACAAGTACAAGAAGGGAATGTTTCACAAGGATCGACCAATCGAGATGAAGATTCTCACCAATGGAAACATAAAATCCCTTGCAAAAGAGACAACGAGTTGGCCTGAGCTAAATCCACGGTAATCGTTCACAATCAGAGTAATTTAAATTAAATCGGTATCATTTGTCCAAAGCAGGACGTTATTTTTATTATCGAATAATCCAATACGTGATCCTCAGAATTCCAGAAAAACTTCGTAAGCTATCGGATGTTACGTATGAGAAGGCATGCGAGGTGTCTCTTTATCGTGAGGATGATTTTAATGTTCTCAATCACGGCGATATGTGGGTGAAAAACATGATGTTTCGTTATGATGAACAACAGAAGCCGATAGAGCAGATATTTGTAAGTAAATTCAAGTTATACTCTATCGTTTTACACGTAATATTCAGCTGATAATGCACTATTCTGATTTGCATGCAGGTACGTCAGACCTCTATCCATCTCTTGGTCATATCTTCTTGAAAAAAGGAAGAACTGATGTTACACCAATACATTGTGATCAGTTTTGTCACGTCAATTACAGGTGGATTTTCAATTATGTCATTGGGGCTCACCGGCGGAAGACCTTCACTTTTTTGGCGCAAATATATCCGACAATGTCCGAGTTCAGCATCGCGATTTACTTATACGCGAATATCACACCACCTTAACCACCACAATGTCCAAACTAAGGTGCAAGACGGCAGTACTCAGCTTCGATAACCTACAAGCAGTATTGGAAAAACGAGTTTTTTTCGAACTGATTGCCAGTACTACAGTATTAGCAGATGTTGTTCTCGAAGAAGGGGGAGAATTAAATTTAGAAGAAATGATAGAAGCTGGTGAAGAATTTGATAACCCACGTTATCGTGGTAAGACGTACAGGAAAATCATGACTAGAATTTTACCGTTGTACGATAGTATGGGGATATTGGACGTTTAAGGGTTCGCAGCGATTATCGGAAACTCCTGCATACCTTGAATAAAAGCTTTAATTAAGAAAAGACGAATCAATCCTAATGATTCCATGACGAGTCGGCACACATTGCATACATCGAACCGCACGCTAGATAATAAAATGCAACTAAACACAAATCAAACATGTAAAAAAAAAAAATGTCAATCGTAGCTATGATAACTGGTTTCGATCGATATGAATGATTTAGAAATGGAAGGATGAGGGTAAGAATAAGATATGGTAGAGATTTGATTTCTCTAACCTCTGGCCTTGGGCTGGACTATTTGTATGAGCTTGGAAAATTAATTCCAGGTATTATAATTAGTATAGCTCAGATCGAATTCAAGTCGTGCAAAGATTAACTCAGGTGTGCATGTATTATTACAGGCATTCGTATAATTTTGGAATACTGAATTAATAATTTTTTCGTAAGAAGCTAATCACGCAACCACGTCTATCACACACACAATAATTACTGGATGCTGGCATACCTAAATATATCACGGTACAATTACATCACAGTACTGAAAATCAGCGAAACTCACTACAATGCCAACACAAATGTGTGTGTAAAAAACTGTAGGTGGATTTTACAAAACGGTTTAGTCGCTAACATGGAACGAATTGGAAAAAGTCGCATTCCATTTTCTGTACCTAACGTGTGAGCCGTAAATTCGTATTTCTACATTCGTGAAATATTATGTGTTCCTAATTATGTGTGTTGAATAAATCTTTTTTGCAATTCCTTCTCATTAGTTTTTTTTTCTATGATTATTTACCCAAACGTATATGTAAAATAGAATTCAACTCACGTTTTTAAAAGCAGTATTACTTTTGTGATTGCGTTTCGTTCTTCCTTGAGATCAAAAGAACCGTCACTTCGTTTCATGCCAATTATGCAGAAAGCCCGCATTTACCTCAAATATTTCTGTCGTGTTCTCTGCTCCGCACTCGCGTGCGCTTAATTGACATCGCATTGGTGTGAGTGTTTAAATTTACGGTGAAATTTGTGAGCGATTGAAGCGGTTCGTATGAAAGACTTGAAGGAAAATATCACGATCAGACATAAACTACTCTTCAGCGGAATAATTATATCGCTTTGTTAACATTGACACAATATTCCACTGCATGAGTATCAGGATTGAAAAAAAATCAGTGTACCTGGATGCGAAATGTACGTTATATCTGAAGTTTACAAAGACTGTGGTTCACGTCATCCTTGAAGATCAGAAGCACCAAGTGTGGCAGTCTTCCAAAGAACAGCAAATTGCCGTAAATAAAGTGAAGTTGACAGCTTAGCACGGCCATGGACGGTAGATCGACATTTGAAAACTATTGTTGCGGATCCAGTACAAATAACAAGAAAATCACAAAAGCGTATCACAGATTTAGATGATATATGGCGGGACTCTTAATTATTAATTCGTATTATTGTCCCTGTTCAGTATCTCAACCATATACGTTTTCAACCAACCAGGAAACAGAAATACTAATTACATATTTGACAAGAGACTCTGGCGGTTTCATATTACCTGCTACATGACAATGCGGCTGTAAATTACGCATGGCACATGATTACAGCAGACGTGCGAATGGAGTTATATAAATATGGCAAAAAGGCTACGCGCAGCTTCAGTACAATGCATTGACAACTCAAATACCGTGTTAACACTCTTCTCCTGTCGACGGATTTTCTGTCAAGTGTCAACAATCTTACTTATCAAGTGGGTCCCATCCTCTTCTCTTTTAATTCTCTACATTACGCTTTGTATTGAAGAAACATTCACAACGCTACGAAGGTAAGCTACGTTTGTATGAAGGCTTTCGTGACAAGAATTGCGAAACTAAAGCTATCGCATGTGTATTACACGGGAAGTTTGTGAGTCTCAGCCTTTTTTTCTTTTAACTAATATTCGAATAAATGTAACACTGAGAATTCAGGAGAAAAAACTGGGAAGGTGACTTACAATTAGAAACAACATCTAAATGATCGCTGATTTGTCTGAATAATGCCAGACCGTTCATTTCCGAAGGTTAACTACAAGATTTTTTCCTAGCGGAAATTGTTTACCATCGACGAGTGGAATCTGAAGTTATATCGAAGATCCACATTGGTATTTTAACCGTAAGGATGGACGTACCGACGTGGCTGAACTCGTCTTACGTGCAAGCGGTCTTACGAAAGGCTGAGAAAGATGATTCCGTCGAGGTGACCAGCATGACCGTGAAGCCAGCCACGGCCAAGGGTGACAATTATACGAGCGACATGCATCGCATTACCCTGGTGCTTTCACGGATATCGGAAGGCCGCGAACTTACGGAGACGAGGTCTCTAATTGCGAAACTAGCACCTCAGAGCGGTTCGTGGGAGGAAATGGTAGTGAAGTAAAAAGTTTGACCTTCAAGTTGGGGGGTGACTATGGTGAAATTTTTGTTAAACATGACAAAAGAAGAAAATTCAATCCATTGAAGTAATGAACTAAATGCCTTGCGAAACAAATATCAAAATATCCGTTCCAATACATTGAGTTGATATTAGTAAGTGTTTCGACAAACAAATTATAGCCTTCTACGTGTAAAGTTAATCCGCGAGCAACGTTTCAAAGAAGTCTCAGAAGAAGATACATAACTTTCAAATCACCAGATTCGTCAAGCTCAAATTTACGTGGTACTATAATTTCATGGTCCGACACAGATAGTGAAGATTTCAGAAACACTCAATCAAAGATCTAAGAGTTTTGAATTTCATCGAGGTCCCTCTTTGAAGAATCCTCGGAATCGTTAACTTGTCGAATATGATTATCCTTACTCATAATTTCCTGTCCCCAAACAGGTATCGGAGGCTGGACTTTTCGCGGTGGAAATGTCAATGATGTCAGAAACCCTGCCAATTATGCAGCGGATTCTTACCAAGGCGGGCAAGACTGCGACATTAGCGGCACGGTGTCTGCATGTCGAGTATGAAAAACCCGTGCATCTGATAGTCGAAGACCTTGCACCCGCCGGATTCAGAATGGCGGATCGTCAGGCAGGTCTTGATCTGGACCACTGTTTACTCGCGATTCGGAATTTAGCCATTTTTCACGCGAGTTCGGTGGCTCTCGCGGAAAAGGTGAGTAAGTTTATCTGTGATTATGAAAAGCAACATCCATTGACGGATTTTTTTTCTGCGTCAAAAATTTTTCACGTTTCGAAATTTTTCTGTGTCGAAGCCTTTTAATGTTTATTTTATAACCTAGTGTACGTCGTAGTTCCAACATTTTATACATCACATCAATGACATAACTGCTTGGACTACTTTCTTGTCTTCGCTACATAACACCGGTATTTTGCACCTTCTGAATTCAAGGATCTCAAGGCTGTGTCAAAGTACACCAGAGGAATGTTTCACAAAGATCGCCCATCGGCGATGGTTGAATTCATCAGAGCGAGCACAAAAACCCTAGCAGAAGAGGTTGCAAAATGGATTGAACTCAGTCCAAGGTAAAAAAAAACCAGACATCCCCTGGAAGTAAAGATTATTCGATTTGACTTATTATAACAAAAATATCACAACTGTTATGTAGGATTTCTGAAAAAATTTCCAAGTTATCTGAAATTGTCTATGAAAAAGCATGCGAAGTTATGCTTTTTCGAAAAGATGATTTCAACGTCATCAACCACGGAGATTTCTGGGTGAACAATATGCTGTTTCGCTACGACGAAAGGCAGAAGGTGGTTGATCAGATATTCGTGAGTACAAAATTCTAAACTGAACTCCAAATATTGACTCTAATCAAAGGTGCGCTTTGGCTGGGTAAGGTAAGTTAAGTAAATAAAAGGCTTGCACAATACTCGTGTATGTATTTCAATTTGAGGTTTACGTCGTAAAATATATCATGCCACAATGAAAAGTTTGGTGATTAGAATTATTCGAATTATTTATCATTCGTGACTCGTGGAGTATTTCTGTCGAATCAAGGCTTACTTTGGTGAATAACAATCGAGCGGTTTCACGGAGCAAACGTGACCTGCGCACAGGTTTCGATCGCACTTAAACAGACGAGGCAAAAATAACGCAAACAATGTAACTAGGATGGCATTTAATGTACAGAATAACGATTCGTTGTTATCTCAATTGCAGGTGGACTTTCAAATTTGCCACTACGGTTCTCCGGCAACGGACATCCTGTACTTTTTTGGTACCAGCCCGTCTGAAGAAACTCGGATCCATCATCGCGAATCGATTTTACGCGAATACCACCATACGCTAACCGATACCATGACTCAACTGAAGTGCACCACGGAGCCACCGAGCTTCAACGACCTGCAGGATGTGTTGAGGAAGCGCGCTTTCTGCGAGGCCATTGCAACGTTCACCATATTGCCGATTGTTTTGGTCGACAAAAGCAATGTCCAAAGTATAGAGGAAATGATATCGTTGAATGGAAAATATGAGAATCCGGCCTATAAGGGAAAATCGTATCGTAAGGTGATGACTAGACTTCTACCATTGTTCGACAGCATGGGATTGCTGGACGTAATATGAAAGGGCCCGGTAAAAGCATGAACTCTATCATCTATAGAACAGATTTCGGCCCGGCATTCATAGATTCCTTAACACTAGAACTACCATACCAGTCAAAATGACTAATCCTTAAACATATGTAATAATAGACCATATTTATATCAATATGATATGAAAATTTGTTATTATTAGATATTTTATAAAGACCAGTCGTTTTCACTGGTTTCGTGTACATTCATCTCAATATCGGTAGTTCTAGTGTTAAATGACTTACATCAGGTATAGAATAAATAATTCCAGGATATCCAAACGATCCGAATTTACAACTAGTAACGTTTTGTAGATATTAGGAAACGAAATAAAATAGAAAAATAAACAAAAACCTACAAAAATGTATAAAAATAGTTTAAAGAGTGTTTAATTATAGATTATTCATTCATTCATAAAGTTATTACTAATATCAGATCTAGAAATTTATAATATAAACAAAAATAAGAAAACCCTCCTCGTCGCAAAACAACAAACCTGGCTCTATAATTTAAAATCAACTGTAAATAGGTTGCGAAAAAAAAATGTATAAATAAAAACAGAATCACGTAAGGAAAATAAATAAATAAATTAATCAACATGTGTCATAAATATGGATACAAGATATCGCGTAAAACGATGACAACTAACATGTAGATTTGAGAGTAGAGCGTCTTAAATCATATCGTATAGCAAAGAGAGATCGAGTATTATTCTTACAATTAGTGCGTGACACTAGCCCTATCTGACTGTTGAATTTTTTGTTCACTTGTTGGCTTAGCGCTCTGCAATCTCACAATTGTATCGGTGTATCACTATAGTTTCAGCTACGATATATCAGTATGATTTTTTCCACAGTCGTATTTGCGAAGCGCGCGAGTTCTTGCTTGTATAAAAATGGATTATTTAGTTCACGCCATGTCATGCGCGAGAACACTCGTGAAGCGGTGCTTTAAATGCATAGGGTCGAAATCTTACGTCGGAAATAAGAAAAGCAATATGATAAGTGACTACAAAGGAAGAATCGAGTAAAATGTCATTGATTTTGACTATTATCAAAACCTTCGCATTACTAATGTGAAAATACCGCAATCAGCGCGATTCTACGTGCAATGCCCAATACAAATATCAACAAAAAAATTCTTTCCTCTCCACCACCGCCAACACCAAACGATCCTGACCTCCTTTACTGACCTATATAGACGAAGTCAGAAAGACGTCGACAATACCTCTATGTTCCTAACCAAGTATCAATGGTTCTTATCTAGTGCTCAGTCTATCTTTATGAGTCTATGCCTTGTCTAACTTTCCAACTCTGCGTTTTTTTAATCATATTTATTGGCTTACTTTGCAGTAGGCCGTACTAGATGAGATATTGAATGTCAATCATCGACATGTCGGCAGATACGTTCCTGCTGGTTTCAGTCATAGTGGCAGTAGATATCCTACGTCGCGCAGAGAACATGCCAGTGAACTCAAGTTCACCCGGTGCTGAATTCGAACATAAGACGTGGATTCAATTGCTCATCTCACGTGCCTCCGACGCATTGTTCAAAGATCATTTTTCCAGCTTAACATTCGTTTTATTGGTTTACATAATCTAGCGCATCCTTAAGTTATGCCATCCCGCCATACATAGATAATAGATATGCATACACATACATGCCTGCGTGTTAACGAACCGAGTGTATTCGTACACAATACGCGATATGTAATGAAATACTATCAAGGAACGTTAAAAAAACGTAAATTTCTTTTCACACAGGGATACAAAATACTGCATAATACATCGTGTGACATATTATATTACGTGTATAAGTATTTCGCTAATTCATAACTTTTACACGAGTAAAAGACATTGACAAAGATCTGTTATCAATTTTCATGGACTCGTTGTCACAAATTCGAAGGCCGGAAAATATGCAGGTTGTGAAATTTCACAAGTCACCGTAAAATAGGACGGCTACAAACTCGCTGCAATTAACTTCTCGGATCTGCCTCACCAGAATTTCATTGTTTTTTTTTTCACTCGATCTGATACATTCAAAGAAAAATATCACATAGATCTGTATTTGAATAATCTGAAATTAAGACACCGCTATTTTGAAAATGATCAAAATTTTTGGTACCTACGAAAGCAAGAAGCTCGACAATTACTTGTTGTCGTCTAATAAAATTTATATTATACTAACTAAAACTTGAATTTTCAAATCATCTACCTTTCGGCCAGCATCTAAATTCACCTCTCTCCTCCTTTTCCTACTGCATATATTCTCGTCGTGGGTACTCTCCACGCATTTGACAATAAATCAATTATACACTCAAACATTCAACATTTCCTCTTTTCAACACGCTTTCCAATCAAGCTAAGAATCTGAAATAATACATGCACTGTTTTACCGTCGTTATTTATCGTTTCTAGGAGGTGAGAAGTATATGTTGAAAATTAACGACCACCCTGATGTTCACACTACAGATACAGTCAGTCGTATAATTTTGGTTGACTGAATTAATGATTTTTTTTTATAACGAACCGATCACGCAACCACGTTCATCACACGAAAGATACTTACCGGATGCTGACATGCCAAAATATACCGAAAATACAAAGTACCGAAAATTAGCGGCACTCACGATAATGCCGACAGAAATGTGTGTATAAAAAACTGTAAGTTGATTTCACAGTACGGTTTAGTCGCCACATGAATCGAATCCAGAAAAATAGTATTCCTTTTTCTGTACCAAACGTGCGACCTGTACTTACTACATCAATTCAAATTTCTATACTCATGAAATATTATACGTTCCGACTTGTTTGCGTTGAATAATCTGATTAATTTTTTTTCTATAATTACTTACCTCAACGTTTATGTAAAATAAAATTCAACTCACGTTTTTAGAAACAGTATTACTTTTGTGATTGTGTTCCGTTCCTCCCTTGATTGTGAGATTGAAAAAACGGTTACTTTATTTTACACCAATTACACGAGATGCCCGCGTTTACCTCAGATAATTCTATCGTGTTCTTTGCGCCGCACTCGCGTGCATTTAACGATAAGTGACATCGAATTGATGTGAATCTTTAGAGTTAGAATTACTGAGCAATTCAAGCGATTGGTATGAAAGACTTGAAAGAAAATAAGACGATCAGACATTAGCTAATCTTCATCGACATATCAATACCATTTTGTTAACATTAACGCAATATTCCACTGCATGCATCAAGTATAAATAAAAATCAGTGTAATTTTGAATCCTTGAACAGGCCAATTACGAAAACACAAATACCATTGAGGAGTTGATTACCTTGATCTAAAATGTAACTTTTATCTCAAGTTTACACAAAGCTATGTATACTGTGGTACACGTCATCCTTGAAAAACAGATGTACTTAAAATTGCAAGACTGAAACCCCACATTAATATTCTGACGTGGATTACGTGGCGTTTCACAGTACTAGATCGAAAAATCAAGGCAATATGCGCAGAGTGCATTCTGATTGGCGAGGAACACTTATGCAAACAGCGATTCATTCCAATCACGCTGCATATTTACGTCCACCGTAAATTCTCGTACGACGTATAAACGCAACTGCACTATAGTTCAGTCAGTGCACTCGGTGGATACGCTGTCTTCCTCAAAGCTTGATGAGCACCGCATATTTCTAACTGATCGCCAGTACTTCAAGTTCTCTCCAAATTCAGCAAATTGCCGCAAATAAGGTAAAGTTGACAGCTTAGCACGGCCATGAAAGTTAGATTGACATCTACTGTTGCGGGTCAAGCAAGAAAATGACAAAAGCGTATCACGGATTTGGATAATACATGGCGAGATTGTTCATTATCAATTCGCAATATTCTTCCTGGTCATTATCTCGACTATATACATTTTCAACCAACCAGGAAACAGAAATACTGATTATATATTAGACAAGAGACTCTGACTGTTTCATATTACCTGCTACATGACAATGCGGCTGTAAATTATGCATGGCGCATGATTACAGCAGACGTGCAAATGGAGTTATATAAATATGGCAAAAAGGCTACGCGCAGTTCAGTGTATTACATTGACAGCTCAAATACCGTGTTAACACTCTTCGGCTGTCGACGGATTTTCTGTCAAATGTGAATAATCTTACTTATCAAGTGGATCCCATCCTCTTCACTTTTAAATCTCTACATTACACTTTCTATTGAAGAAACATTCACAACCCTACGAAGGTAAGCTACGTTTGTATAAAGGCTTTCGTGACAAGAATTGCGAAACTAAAGCTATCGCATGTGTATTACACGGGAAGTTTGTGAGTCTCAGCCTTTTTTTCTTCTAACTAATAATCGAATGAATGTAGCACTGAGAATTCAGGAGGAAAAACTGGGAAGGTGACTACAATTAGAAACCAGATCTGAATGATCGCTGATTTGTCTGAATAATGCCAGACCGTTCATTTCCAAAGGTTAACTTCAAGATTTTTTCCTAGCGGAAATTGTTTACCATCGACGAGTGGAAACTGAAGTTATATCGAAGATCCACATTGTTATTTTAACCGTAAGGATGGACGTACCGACGTGGCTGAACTCGTCTTACGTGCAAGCGGTCTTACGAAAGGCCGAGAAAGATGATTCCGTCGAGGTGACCAGCATGACCGTGAAGCCAGCCACGGCCAAGGGTGACAATTATACGAGCGACATGCATCGCATCACCCTGGTGCTTTCACGGATATCGGAAGGCCGCGAACTTACGGAGACGAGGTCTCTAATTGCGAAACTAGCACCTCAGGGCGGTTCTCGGGAGGAAATGGTAGTGAAGTAAAAAGTTTGATGTTCAAGTTAGGGGGAGACTTTGGCGAAATTTTTGTTAAATATGACAAAAGAAGAAAATTCAATACATTGAAGTAATGAACTAAATGCCTTGCGAAACAAATATCAAAATATCCGTTCCAATACATTGAGTTGATGTTAGTAAGTGTTTCGACAAACAAATTATAGCCTTCTACGTGTAAAGTTAATCCGCGAGCAACGTTTTAAAGAAGTCTCAGAAGAAGATACATAATAAATCAAATTTACGTGGTACTATAATTTCATGGTCCGACACAGATAGTGAAGATTTCAGAAAGACTCAGTCAAAGATCTAAAAGTTTCGAATTTCAACGAGGTCCCTCTTTGAAAAGTCCTCGGAATCGTTAACTTGTCGAATATGATTATCCTTACTCATAATTTCCTGTCCCCAAACAGATATCGGAGGCTGGATTTTTCGCGGTGGAAATGTCAATGATGTCAGAAACCCTGCCAATTATGCAGCGGATTCTTACCAAGGCAGGCAAGACTGCGACATTAGCGGCACGGTGTCTGCACGTCGAGTATGAAAAACCCGTGCATCTGATAGTCGAAGACCTTGCACCCGCCGGATTCAGAATGGCGGATCGTCAGGCAGGTCTTGATCTGGACCACTGTTTACTCGCGATTCGGAATTTAGCCATTTTTCACGCGAGTTCGGTAGCTCTCGTGGAAAAGGTGAGTAAGTTTATCTATGATTGTGTACGGCAACATTCGTTAAAGCATTTGAAAATGATCTTGACCTTGTAGTATAAGTGTTGTGGTGGATCTTGGAAATGTAGATCTTTTATTAACGACAAATTTTGCCGTCAACGTTTTGACTCTGACTAGAGTTATCCTCAGGACACATTTAATGCATCTATTCTTCTCACCGTTTTTAACATTTGATTACATTATATAAGGTTAGTTTCATTTGTTTTTATATACATAGTTTGTATTTTATTTTTTTATTATTATTTCTACTTTCATTATATATTATTAAGGTTGTTCTGATTCGGCATCAACAATGTATTTTAAATAACTGTTTCCAATAGATGCATTAAATATGTCCCGAGGATGACGCTAATCAGGGTCGAAACGTTGACGGCAAAATTTGTTGTTAATAAAAGACCGACAATTCCAAGATTCACCACAACATTCGTTAAGGCATCTTTCTTCTGCGTAAAAAATTTTCCACGTTCGACATTTTTCTGTGTCGGAACCTTTTAATGATCATTTTCCTAGTCTGCGTCGTACTTCGAATATACCACTGTTATTTTGCACTTCCTGAATTCAAGGATCTCAAGATTGTAGCAAAATACACCAGGGGATTGTTTCACAAAGATCACTCATCGACGATGGTTGAATTTTTCAAAGCGAGCACGAAATCCCTAGCAGAAGAGGTTGCCAACTGGATTGAACTCAGTCCAAGGTAAAAAAAAACCAGACATCCCCTGGAAGTAAAGATTATTCGATTTGACTTATTATAACAAAAACATCACAACTGTTATGTAGGATTTCTGAAAAAATTTCCAAGTTATCTGAAGTTGTCTATGAAAAAGCATGCGAAGTTACGCATCTTCGAAAAGATGATTTCAACGTCATCAACCACGGAGATTTCTGGGTGAACAATATGCTGTTTCGCTACGACGAAAGGCAGAAGGTGGTTGATCAGATATTCGTGAGTACAACATTCTAAACTGAACTCCAAATATTGACTTTAATCGAAGGTGCGCTTTGGCTGGGTAAGGTAAGTTAAGTAAATAAAAGCCTTGCACAATACTCGTGTATGTATTTCAATTTGAGTTTTACGTCGTAAAATATATCATGCCACAATGAAAAGTTTAGTGATTAGAATTATTCGAATTATTTATCATTCATGACTCGTGGAGTATTTCTGTCGAATCAAGGCTTACTTCGGTAAATAACAATCGAGCGGTTTCACGGAGCAAACGTGACCTGCGCACAGGTTTCGATCGCACTTAAACAGACGAGGCAAAAATAAGACAAGCAATGTAACTAGGATGGCATTTAATGTACAGAATAACGATTCGTTGTTATCTCAATTGCAGGTGGACTTTCAAATTTGCCACTACGGTTCTCCAGCAACGGACATCCTGTACTTTTTTGGTACCAGCCCATCCGACGAAGTTCGAATCCATCATCGCGAATTGATTTTGCGCGAATACCACCATACGCTAACCGATACCATGACTCAACTGAAGTGCACCACGGAGCCACCGAGCTTTAACGACCTGCAGGATGTGTTGAGGAAGCGCGCTTTCTGCGAGGCCATTGCAACGTTCACCATATTGCCGCTTGTTTTGGTCGACAAAAGCAATGTCAAAAGTTTAGAGGAAATGATATCGTTGAATGGAAAATATGAGAATCCGGCCTGTAAGGGGAAATCGTATCGTAAGGTGATGACTAGACTCCTACCATTGTTCGACAGCATGGGATTGCTGGACTTAATATGAAACAGCCCATTATAGAACAGATTTCGACACAGCATTCATGGCTACATTAAATGACTTAAGTTTTGCATAAATAATTTCAGGATATCCCAACATTTCAGATTTACAATTACACGAATTCAAAATGTTCACAAATATTGTGCTTGTGATGTACAAATATTAATATGTTGTAGGTACTATTTCGAACCTCGCGTAAGGCTGTAGATACGATTGGAAGCAGTAGAATACTGAATCTGCAGATTTCAATGTTATCAGTCATTTTCAGTTTTAGACAATACACGATCTTGCTTCCGATCATGAGATCCAAACCGACGTTACATTTTTTGTAAAACGTGACTTGACTTTCATATTGTTTGAAAAATATGAAGACTGTAACCCGATACAATTTCGATCAATCTCCAACACTTGATCCAAAACTTTAAAAAAACGTGATTTTAAAGAGAAAAATAAGTACAGCAGATTTCTAAAAGCACCCGGAGTATTTCTTTGAAATATCACACCCCTGTATAATCCTAACAAATCTGACAAATTGGAACATATCAGAATTTTTATCACGATGGGAAAAGAGACAGAACCGTGTGATCTCAATTTTCATGGCGAGAGATACGTTGCACCGAGCCAAGCAAGTTGACCGCGAAAAAAGCGTGTCGGCGTGCAGGCGACTCCCATTTCTAGCAGCCGCGCAGCATTTCGCTCCTGGCGCACCATCTCGCGGTGATACGAGTCTCTCGTTTGTGCATGTGGCTCAAACCTGCGACATGCTCGCTTTCACAAGACTTAGTGCGCAACACTAGCCCCATCTGACCGATGATTTTCCGTTCATTGGTCGTAATAGCAGAACTGCCGTAGGCTGAATTTCTATAGTAAGATAACTTTAATGCTTAGCGCTCTGCAATATCACAGTTAAACCGGTGTATAACTATACATGTCAATATTCGTATTTGCTCAGTACGCGAGTGCTTACTTGTACGATAATCGACTATTTAGATCCTGCCAAACTGTTGTGCGCAACAACTCGAGTGTACATTGTTCGACACATTGTTTACGAAGGTAATTTTGCCGACCTGATACTTACTTTATTAATTTATATAATCTAGCACGTACTCAAATTATGTAATCTCGACATACATTAGATAATATATATGCATACAGATACATGCCTGCGTGTTAACGGGTCAAGTGTATTGGTACGTGATACGCGCAATATAGTGAGACATGGTTTAGGAACGTTAGAAAAAAGTACATTTTTTCTTTACATGGACTCGCGACCACAAATTTAAATGCCAGAAAGTATGCAGGTTGTGAAATTTTGTAGGTCACGGTAAAATCTAACGGCTATAACTTGGTGTAGTTAGATTTGCATTTCATTAGTGTGAAATTGCGACGATTCATCTTTGAAATAGGATGAAAGATAGAAAAGGAAGGAGAGAGACGAGCTCACGTCAAGAAGAGCGAAGGCTCAGTAGACCTACGTACTTCATTATAATAAGACGTGTCTCAAGTAAATGAGTTCAAGCGTAGATCCTGATCAGGTAAAAATTTGAAATAGAACATAGTACAACGAGAAAAAGACTTCACTCAGAACCTTTTATCCATTTTTAAATATATTCAGAGTCCTATATATATATTGAAGGAATTGTTGGCGATCGTATATTCGATAATCAAGTTAAGAACTTATTTGATGGGTGTACAGTTTAAATTATTACCGACCGTAAGGGCTTAATTCTTCTGAGGATTATACGATTTCAAATTTCACGCTTAATTCTATGGAGTATTCTTTTACAGCAGTATTTGTTTCTTGTCGAATATTATGCAGGCAACGATAATATAATCGCTGATTTTTTTATTCGAAATCCGGTGAGAAAATTTGAATTAGAAGACGAACCTTACAAAGTTTTAATAGCCTAATTGACTTCTAGTATACCTATATCTAAGAATAGTAACTCTAACTATGTCGTAGCGCTAAAAAAAAGATTCGTTTAGTTCAAGAATCAAAGATCCAGGTTAATTTCAAATCGAAGACGAACAATTAAAATTAATAATATATCAGGTTAAAAAAGGATAGTTGAAAGATCTATTTTGTTTGTACAATGGTATTTTGTTTAGAACCAACAAAGAAACAAACGGTTGGTAGGTTGCGGTTCCAAGAATTTTACTAAATTTGATGACGGAAACTATTCATGTCAGATTAGAATATCCTGGGGTATATAAAACGTTCTCGTATATACGGCCATGCTATTGGTGGAACAAAATGTATCGAGATATTAACAAATACGTCGTTTCTTGTGACTTGTGCCAAAAGGTCAAGCGTTTAACATAAAATATGGAAGGCAAATATTTAATGGTCAAATTTTACGAACCGAACGAGTTAGTGACAGTGGATTTTTAAGGGCCATTACCTACTTCAATTGGTGGTGTCCAACATATATTTTTACTAGTAGATGCTTTTTCTAAATACACCAAATTAAATCCCGTAAAAAAGGCGACAACACAAATTGTAATTAAAGAAGTTCTTGATTCCTACGTTAACGAAATAGATAAACCAAAAATAATATTATCTTATCACGGTACACAGTTCACGTCATCTAAATGAGAAATTGGATTAGAAATGAACGATATAAAAGTAATCCTACTGAGCATATCATGAGAGATTTAGATGGCATGTTTAGAAGTTTATGTTCAGAACACATACACGATGGGCCAAGCATGTGGAGGATATTGAATCATTTTTGAACAGAACAACTGATTCTAGTATCGAGTTTACTCTTAAAGAACTACATTTTGGAACTAAACCTACCGATGAAATTGAAAAATTAATATCATTTCCGAAAACATCTCACTTGATGACTCATGAGCGTAAAATTGTATTTTCTTGAACCAGACTGCAAGAAAGTTTTAAGGAAAAACTACGTAAGCAAAAAGGTTATTCGAAGCTCAAATTTGTTCCGGATGATTACTATTGATTACGGCACCTAGACAACCTAGCGCATTAAATCACGTAAGGCAGGAATTTTTTCATCTTTTTTGTGGACCATACCGAATATCTAAAGTTTTAGACAATAACGCTTATTGTTTAGGCGAGGTTAATAATTCTGCGTTAAATAAAGGTATCTATAGTCAAATCAATTTAAGGAAATACTTCGTAACAGATAATAATAACTAAAAGAAAAAATACGCCATAAGAAAGTACTCCAAAAAACGAGTGGGAAGTAATTTTAGACGCAGGGTTATATGTTCTAGATAAAGTTATCTGAAAAAAAAACTCCTTTTAAATAATATATTTGATTTTATCTCGTAGATTTTAGAACAACCTAAAATTGTTACAAGATTTAGACACGGTTATTTTGAAAAAAGCCTCAAAATTGTTAATACCTGTGAAAGAGCGAAGCTCGACAATTACTTGTTATCATCTGGTAAAATTTATACTCACTGTAAAACAGGTTTTCTTCGGATTGTATGCTTTAACCCATTAATGTGTGACAGTCTGATATTTGTTAATCAAATGAATTTTTATTAGCTATGGCGTGGAAGAAACCGGATTGGCTCGACGCGTCGCACGTGCAAAAAGTTCTGCGAAATCATGAAAGGGACGAATCCATCGAGGTTTTCGGAATTTCAGTGAAACCAGCAGTGGCCAAAGGGGATAATTATACTAGCGATATGCATCGTGTCGCTGTAGAATTTTTTCGAGGCCGGAATGATCGTCGAATTCAAGAGACGCGATCTATCATAGTGAAAGTCGCCCCTTGTGACCTTCGAGAAGAATGGGTAACCATCCAAACATCGCCGATCACTACAATCACTACAATACAAAAAAAAGATTACTTTCATCCGCTGTTACTTGATTAACTGTCCAGATAGCGGGTTTAGGAGTTTTCGACATCGAGTCGTCAATGATGTCTGCTACGCTCCCAAAGATGCAAGAAATTCTCGGAAAATTTTCCCCGGAATCTCTGGGTGCACGGTGTTTGTATTATCAGATTGAAAAACCAACGCACATCGTCATCGAGGACCTGACTAAAGATGGATTCAAAATGGCTCAACAGCAATTAGGCCTGGACCTAAACCACTCTGTACTCGCTATTCGAAATCTCGCTAGATTTCACGCTTCTTCGATTGCGCTCAAAGAAAAGGTCAGAGGATGATCTGCACCATGTGCAGAATAAGTAGTTCTTTTAATGATAGATCATTTTTTTGAAGAGTCATTTTGAGCACAAGTTACAAGGTTAGTTTAGTATGAAAGAATGTAAATTCGAAAAATTGGTGATTCCGAAAAATTAACAACGGAGCCAGGAATCGAACCTGGCGTCTAGAGGTGCTTGACCGGAGCCTTACTCCACTAGACCACCTAGCCGCCCTGACTCTGTTGTTGTTAATTTCTCTCATCACCAGTGAGTTCGAATTTGTTTTCCTGTGACCGGTTTATGTGTGTTGTTTTTTTTTTTATTTGTTAGTTTAGTATGTTCACAACTGACCGGAAACTTTACGATAAAATTTTTTCACATATGTCAAACTCAGTATCCGAAGGCAATTGCTAATTACAAGAAGGGGCTGTTTGACAAGGATCATCCAATCGCGATGAAGCTGTGGTTGAACAGGAGCTTAAGATCTCTTGCAAAAGAGACAACGAGTTGGTCTGAGCTGAATCCACAGTAATCATTTGAAATAATTTGACTTAAGTCGGTATCATGAGTCCGAGGTAAGGCATTACTTTGATTATTGAATGATCTGACACTGTTGCTCTTCAGAATTCCAGAAAAACTTTGTAAGCTATCGGACGTTATGTATGAGAAGACATGCGAGGTGGCTCTCTATCGTGAGGATGATTTTAATGTTCTCAATCACGGCGATATGTGGGTGAACAACATGATGTTTCGTTATGATGAACAACAGAAGCCGATAGAGCAGATATTTGTAAGTAAATTCAGGTTATACTACTCTATCGTTTTACACGTAATAATCAGCGGATCATGCGTTATTCTGATTTGCATGCAGGTAAGTCACACCTCTATCCATCTCTTGGTCGTACCTTCCCGAAAAGTGAAAGAACTGATGTTACAGCAATACATTGTGATCAATTTTGTCTCGTCAATTATAGGTGGATTTTCAATTCTGTCATTGGGGCTCACCAGCAGAAGACCTTCTTTACTTTTTTGGCTCTAGCCTATCCGACGACGTTCGACTTCAGCATCGCGATTTGCTTGTAAGCGAATATCACACCACCTTAACCGTCACAATGTCCAAACTGCAGTGTAAGACGGCAGTACTGAGCTTCGACAATCTACAAGCGATATTAAAAAAACGAGTTCTTTGCGAACTGGCTGCCGTTGCTGCAACATTACCAGTTGTTGTTTTTGAAGAAAGGGAACCATTCAATCTCGAAGATGTATTAAAAACCAATGCAGAATTTCACCATCCAGGTCATCGTGGTAAAACGTACAGGAAAATCGTGACTAGACTTCTACCGTTGTACAATAGTATGGGGATATTGGACGTGTAAGGGTTTGCAATTATCATCAAGCGCCCCTATGTACTCTGAATAAATGCTGCGATGCCCAAAACAAATATGAACCAAATATCCCCCCCACCCCTCCCCAACGACCCCGACCGCCATCACTGACCTTTTAGATAACGACAGAAAGACGTTGATAATACCCTCTATCTTTCTAACCAAGCTTCACTGTCTCTTACGTAACGCTCAGTCTATTTCGATGAATATGCGTTTTATCTCTATCCGTTCTATCTAGCTTTCCAACGCTGGGTTCTTTTAATCATATTTCTGGCTCACTTTGCAGCAGGCTGTACTTGGCCCAATAGTGAAAACACACTTGATACAAAGTACAATAGCTCATCTAGCTTGGCAACTTCGTTTTACTTTTTCTAATCGTATAATTTGTGGCTCACTTATTGTTAGCAGTAGGCAAGTAGGGAAAATAGTGAATGACAATCATAGACCAGTCAGACGATGCGTTCCTGGCTCGCCGCATGTAGCATGCAAAACTATCTGCAGCAATCTACAGGATTCGAATTGTTGGAAGTATCTGGTATAATCGTTGAATGGGTAGTCGGTGAGGGGAAAAATTTTTGGTGGAATATGTATCGCGTGTTTGTGAAATAGCCGTGGGTTGAACGAAGTCACAAAGTTGCCGGAAAAAGATGTTACGCATTAAAAATTGCGCCGCGCGATAAATTTCGAGATAAACGGGTAGGGAAAACCCCAATCTTAGAGAAATGATCCTTCAAAGGAAAAACATAAGAATTTCATAACTAAGTTACAAATACGCTATCGGTCAATACAAAAACCAAAACACGCCGGCAGAATATCCTATGTAAAATACACTTGAAGGATACATTTATTTCTTTACAAAGTTATCGCAACATTTTATGCAATCATTATTTATGGTCATTTATGGCTCTACAACTAGGCGGTGGAAAACAGATGATTGCACAAAAAAAACGTCGATAGTGACGGATGTTTTGCCGAGGATAAATGAAACGCTGGCTGAATTAAATATTCCGCGAGTCAATCCGCTCTTTCTCCACCTGCAATACGAAAAACCACTTTTTTTGATGATGGAATATTTGAAAGCGAATGGTAATGAGATAGCAAATCGTTAAATAGGCCTCAACCTGGACCACCCTTTGCTCGTCATCAAGAATATAGTCACATTTTATGCCTGTTCTCTGGCGCTCGAAGAGCAGGTATAAAAGACCAAACTTTAAAATACTTCAGATTCGTTAATCACATTTGACAATTATTCTAGCAAAGTGTTGCATCAGCATTGATGAAGCGAAATTGGGATCCATAGCAATCTGAAATCACAAAAAGAATCCACCACGCACATGTATACGTCAACTTCTTATTTTTCTTTTTTTTTTTTTGTAACCCTTCCGTAAATGGATTTTCAACTCTTTCATCAAGCTTCACCAGCTACAGACATTCTCCAATTTTGCTACAAGTCTGTCGGATGATGTAGAATTAAATTACCGTGAAAAACTAGTCCTCGAGTATCACGTCTGGTTGACCAGCACGATGGCAAACCTCGGGTGCAAGACGAAGGCAACGACGACCGAACTACGACGACTTGCGTGATACGCTGCAAAGACGTGCTTTCATTGAAATGCTTTTGTCTTTCACATAATTGCCGAATATGATGAAAGATAATAGTGAAAGAATGAAGCTTGCCGATCTAGTTTCACAAGGTGTACATTTTGACAATCCAGCCCACCGTGAAATTCGATATAAACAGATTATGACTGGGCGTCTACCGACGTATGACAGTGTGTGGCTCCTGGATTCATGAAATTATCGCGGAATTAGTTTGTGCACAAATTTTGCGTGTGCCAAAAATACAAATTTCATCGCACTAAAAAATACCGAAGCTTGAAAACTATTGCATTCCTACGGTGTATGAAAATACAGTTGTTACAAGAGTGACGGAAGGTTTTATCAACCAGTAACTCTCAGACGTTTCAACGCCTGATCCTTATGCCACGAGATACGTCAGGCAAGGCCATACGTTCAACGAATAGTTTCATTGTTCCCGAGAAATTTTGTTCGCAATTTCAAAATACTTGAGCGTACAAAATAATACATTATTTCATTAATCATTTTTTTATCAGGTGTGTTTTGTGTCTCGCCGTAGTCATTAATTGGCGATTCCTTTTTTAACTTTTTTTTTTTTATTTCCTATCTTGACAAGATTATACGACTCGCAAATTTTAGCCAATTGCACTGCCTTCATCCTCAAATCACACAAGCGTAGTGGGGATATATGTGCAGTCACGTGTTATCTTTTATCGAGTGCATGATTTATAAATTTATACACATTGAATCAGTTCTTGCCATTTTATCATCATCGTAAAGCTTATACCCGTAAAAACAAAGAAGTCGTAGTCTCGTTTACCTGATAATTTCGATATAAGGTCACTTTGTTTTACCTTCTTTCCCAACCGTGACCCTAGTCAGTGTCAAACGAATAAATAAACATTCTGCCTAATAATCTTTGTGCGTACGATAATTACAAGGTGCTGTGACGTAGTGGCGGGCTGTTTCGGGGAGTCCGAAAAAACAAGTGAAAAAAAATCCTTCAAGATTCGTATGAAATTGCTAGACAATTTACGTGGATTGAAACTGTATCTGACAATTGATTCTCCGCTCCATGACCTGCTCCCACCGCACACTCATGGCTTAGCCTTGAACGTTGGCCGCATTCGCGAAAGACCTGAATTTTCAACCGACTGGCAGGATGCGTACGCCACATATCGCTCCGATCCTGTGTCGGCCGAATGAAATCTACTCTACCTACGGTAGCACTATATAAGAACTAAGAGAAGGCGAGAACCCGTTTCATTGCAAAAGGAAGAACCGGACGCACCGCGATACTGCATCGTAGTTTTCGTGTTTTGCATGGAATCCCGTTAGTGATTATCATTTTGTGCCAAGGATTACGTGTATTATTTGTATTTCGAGAACACAAATTATTAATTACCAATCAGAGGTAAGAGCTTACATTAAAACGAATTCTATTTTTTAATTCGAATTTCATTCTTCGCAACATCCATGTAACTTCTTCCAATCAATGATCATCTAGTGAATAGTTGGCAAAAATTTAATTTGACAGACCGTACATTGACATGAGGACGCAATAAGCGCTCCACTCGGTTGTTAGGATTGAGTACAGAATATTAACGAAGAATTAAATATTTGCTTGCCCAGTTCATGTAAAATTCTGAAAAAAATTTCGAAGTATAAACAAGAACTTGGCAGCAAAAATCTGAAATTATTCTGCTAACGTTGCAGGCATTGTAACGAGAGACAATTATTGTCGGAGGTGTAACTTTTATACTGTAGCATTGATGTTTCGCGAGTCAAGATTAATAAACTTGAATTTATAATTTAATAATTCATTGCACTGCAATACCTCAGTTTGAATATTATAAGCAATTATATTTTTCTGTCTGTATGCTCGCTTTCTCGTAATACATACGCGAAATAAATGAGTTATTGTCAACGATATGTGAACAAAAAATTAGTCTTTGATTCAAATGTGGAGACCGTTCCAAAATAATGAACTACAACAGAATGTGCAGATAAAATGTCATGTAGACTTATTATCGACCAGTTTGCCTGACACAGATACGCTCTAAAAGAATTTCCGTCTGGCTGAATTTAGCTTGACTATGCAACGTAACTGGTTTGCATTGATAAACACTATAACGTCATTCTCATTTTTAAATTCCGTTCACGTCAGAGTCACTTGTCTAGCATTTTAATAGCTGTTAACCGGAGAAGAATTCATCGTGGAAATTTTCCAGTGACGAAAATGGAAATTCTAAACTGGTTGAACCCGACTTTCATACAAAAGGTACTGCGAAAAACTGAACAAGATGACTCAATCGAAGTATCTGACATAAATGTGAAACCCGGTACGTCGAAAGGGGACAATTACCTGGGAGATCTTCTTCGCGTGAATGTCGATTTTTTACGAAGCAAAAAACATGAGAAAATCGCAGAGACAACATCCCTGATTGTGAAAGTGGCCCCTCGTGGTGACTTTCGCGAGGATTTGGTAAACAAATGAGACTAGAGTTTCACATTCAAAGCATACTTGTAGAGAGAAAGAGAGAGAGAGTGTTAATTTTTCGTTTTATCATTAATGTAAAGTTTTGAACAGGTGAGGAGCGGTAAATTGTACGATACGGAAATCTCGATGCTGTCGAATACTTTGCCTCGGATGGAGAATACTCACGTCGGAGTCGGCACGATATCGTTAGCTCCACGGTATATTTATTCTCAGATTGAAGTACCGATTCACCTGATAATGGAGGACTTGAAGCTAAAAGGGTTACGGATAGCTGATCGGCATGCGGGTCTTGATCTGGAGCATTGCTTGGTCGCAATCCGGAAGCTTGCCGTTTTTCACGCTAGTTCGATAGCTCTGCGAGATAAGGTGCGTCTATACCAATGGTCTTGTAGTTGTTAATTTTTCGATAAATTCCTAGAACTCAAGTCCAATCTAGTCGACTGCCCTGACCATTTCGACCCACCAATAACATTGCCCCGATAACTTTACAGTATGACAGAATTCTGTATAGGTAAGAAATAAAATGCCGGCAAACATGATGACCTAAGTTTTTTCCACGATGAGATTGATTTGTTATGTGTAATATCATGGATCGAATTTAAGGATCCACAAGCACTGATAAGATACGAGAGAGGATTGTGCCACGAAAGTCAGCCAGCGTCGTTAGTTGCATTCGTCAATGGATGTGCGGAAGCTCTCGGTAAACAAGTGGTGAAATGGCCAGAATTGAACCCACGGTAATCGCTCTCTAACGAAATTTGTTTCTTACGTTACATATGAATATTAGTTAAATTTTTTTAACAAAAATTATCCTTATTTGGTAGGATTCGGGAAAAACTTGTGAAATTATCGTCGGTTTTTTACGAAAAAGGATCGGAAAGCACTCGATTTGAACAGGACGATTTCAACGTCCTTAATCATGGAGATTTTTGGGTGAACAATATGATGTTCCGATACGACGAACGAAAAAAGCCCGTCGACGCGATATTCGTAAGTAGAGATCGATGCTGTCGTTGAATTTCGTTTCAGTGTTCGTATCTTGCGTGAAACATCAAATATTACACGAGCGTTTGTTTCATCGTATCCCGAATTGCAGGTGGACTTCCAACTCAGCAAACACGGCTCACCGGCTATAGATCTGCTCTACTTTTTTGGCACGAGTCCCTCCGACGATGTCAGAATTCACCACCGCGATTTACTCTTGCGAGAGTATTACGCTTCGCTGACCGCCACCATGGCTGATCTAAAGTGTAGCACGGAAGCACCAGGCTTCGACAAGCTACAAGAGGCGCTACGAAAACGAGCTTTCTACGAAGTGATTGCGTCCTTTGTTATACTGCCGCTCGTCCTAGTTGAAGTTGAAGTACAGAAGGGCTTAGACGAAATAATAAAGCCGGATGGGACGCACGAGAATCCGGGATTCGAGAGCAAGATATACCGGAAGGTCATGACGAGAGTTCTACCATTGTTCGACAGCATGGGATTACTGGATGTGTAGCCGTGCATAATTATTACCGTGAATCCGTTGCTAGTTTTTCACCGGTACAATATATGGAATGTTGAACTATATAACAGTAATAGTGATTATCTGTAACCAAATCGTCATTCATTTATTTCACTCGATGATTATCTTTCCATTATTCACCAATTTTCGGCAGTATTTTAACATAGAGAAGTATTTAAATTTCGATTACAGTAGAATGGGGAAAAGTAATTTTGTGCTTCGACTGTAGAACATTGTTTTGAAAAAATATACTTTGTATCTGGTGCTTTCAACATCAACATTGTGCTTTCATTGAGTGTACAATTCATCGACATTGGTCATTTACGGCCGTTCAAGTGGAGTACGTGATAAGCGAAGCTTTCGGAGCATATGACGCAGTTAAAACAGGTTAGGACTGCAGATTTCAGCGACTATCGATGTAAACTGATAAAGATCTCGGTCAACATACATCACCAGTAAACAAATATTTGTCGGGACGTGTTTACTACAGAATTCGCGTGTTCTTTCACTCAGGCTTCTGCCTGCTCGAAGCGATTTATTTATTGATGTAACACTCTCTCGCACACACACCCACACAGACACGCACCGCATGCATACCAGCTTACGTATATAACTATATACATATGTAGGTACAGCATAGAAACAGACCTTTGCAAGTCACAGTCAAGAACAACGCCACACGTGAAAATTATCGTTGATTGAGTGACACGAAGGCTACAGTGACTTATAACCCAGTACATGCTTCCATTACGCTCTGTTATTAGACGGAATTACAGTAGGACCATTAAAAAGATATTTAAAATTATGTTTGTCTTGAAATTCTAAGAAACCGTGTATCAGTAGACGCGTCAATCTACAAGAACAACTAAAGTCCTCCCGTTTCGTAGCTCCGCATGGTATGCAAACCGTTACCACGGTCAGTTGTCATCTACAGAATGAAAAGCATTACAACTTAATTACTCTTACTCTTAGCTTACATGAACGCACTTACGATTTATTTAGTCAAAGATAAAATTATGCTTCTAATATTTCTGTTGTTATTTTACTTAGCGCGGAAAAGAGATCAGATATAAATACATAATTCGTTCGTACAGCTGAAATGAAACAGCGGGCGTACCAACTGCAGCGGTGCTCTAACCGTTTGCTGGTAATTTAATTTTGTTGTACGATTATTTGCACCACCTGTAGATTATGCAGCACTATGTTGAGCAAAATAAATTGATACAGGTCTAATTCGTAGACAAAGAGCGGAAAGACGTCGACGACGCGTCTCTCTTTCAATACCTTTTACGTAGCGCGCAGTCTGTCGCTATAAGTCAATGTATCTAACTGACTCCAGATTGATTTATCGAGAACAAATGCAGACACATTGGCACCATTCGTCGTATTGCACTGGCTACGCGGTGTAACGTTCACTGAATTGTGTCAGAAGCGATTTATTGCGTAGATACTTGATCTTATACAGGTGTATAAGGAAATTTCAGTACACCTTATCTTCGTACATTGAACTCATGCATACAATCTTATCTTACGATACGCGACTGTGAACTAAGGCCGGGCTTGCGACTTGTCCAAGAGCTTCGCTCATTGAACTGGGATCAAGTTCCGTTCTGAATGCAAACTGCGTAAGCTGTTGAGCCGGACCTTGGCAGGAGAAGTCGAGGAAATGAAAGGAGTGCACGTACAATATACACTAGCCAATAATAGACAAGTACTTGCTGCATTCATTGAAAAATATCTCACTAGCTAATTGTTGTAAAAAGTCATATTTTCTGAGCCCGCGTACATACACGCAAATACCACGGTGAATGTAAGAGTTTATCTTACCAGGTAGTGTCACAATTTTCTCAGAAGAATAAATCAAAAAGAAGTGAGCAAAATTACCGAGCTTTGTTGCTAAAATATTAAATGCGAGGTTTTCTGGGAAACTTTTAGAGGTGGGGTAGAAAAATGTGAAAGACCAAAAAGTCAAAAACGCACGTACAGTTAAAAACGTAGAAAGATCAAAAATACAAAAAGACGACTTGTAGAAAAATAAAAATTAAGAATGCAGAAATGTATAAATAAATTTGATCGCCAATATTACGGAAGTGCAAAATATTGAATTGCGAAAATACCGAACATTGAAAAAATCGACTTTTCAAATGTCAGACTCGTGCCTTTGTCGAAAATCTACGAATCCGAATTTATCAATAACGACTAACCAAAGACTTGAAAGATCGAAATCCCGGGACCCACTAAAGACAGAATGGCCCAAATACCGAAAGCTTGGATAACGTCAGACCCATACATTCTCTGCAACCCCGCACGTATCCGATGGCCGGTGTCTAGTGCCATCTAGCATAACTCTACTTACCTATGACAAACGCACATCTACATTTTGCACATCGTAATTCTACTCTTTCGAAACTTTGATTGTCGACAACTAATTTTTTCGGTTTTGCTGCTGTTGTAATTATCAGCCTCTCTGAATGTTTAATTTCGTAACTCTCATTTTTCTACATCTCCACATTCTGTGCTTTGGTCATTCTAAATGCCGACTGTTCTGATATACTTTTTCGGATAAGAGAGCGTTCGGTTAAATGAACGTTCGGGAAAACAATTATTCAACAGGGTGATTCATCGAAAATCCCACCTTCGGTACGCTGATCATTCGATGTTTTGAAATTCGTATCTCGAAAGGTTTTACGGCTCGCAAACAAATGCGAAAATCGCACGACAGAAATAATCGCGCATAATAATGTTTCGATCATTACAACCTTTCGTCATATAAATGCCACGAAAATAAAAAATGTTAGTTGACCTAAAACCCGAAAAAGTGATAAAAAAAAATATGAAAGACGAAACGAATGATAATTTTAAGGTCCTGTTTTCATTCAATTAGCATGAGATAATAGGAGAAAAATTCCATCCCTTGAGTCAACAAAGTCAGATAAAGTCCCTGACGAGCAGAGGCAAAAGTTGAAGAGCAAAAGTGTTAAGCTGACTTAAAATTTCTCTTCAAGATTACAGACATATATATATATATATATATATATATATATATATAGGTGCAGTTATATCATGAAGTTTTGATAAGCCAAATCGCTTGAGCTTATACTTGGATGTTAAAAACTGATTGCCTCATAATCGAGGAAGAATATCAAAAGATTACTTCAATACACGTACGGGATATTTCAATTCTTGTAAAGGCACAGATAATAATACTTTCGTTCAGAAGTTTGTCATATAATCGTTATAGATTCTTATTATTAATAATAATAGAATGAAATACTTGGAATTTTCGTTTCCTCGTACTTTTGGATACAAAGTTACCCAAACAACTAAATTGTTCTCATCAAGACTCTGATACCGGCAAATTGCATATCAACGTCTAGAAAGTAATTAACGCTGTTAGTAATTACACCATCTGGTGGGCAGCCTTCCGCGTTAATTCGAGTCAACCTAAAATAATTAGAATCATACACCTGAACATCAGCGGAGGTGTGAACTTCAGTCCAATGAGGCTGCTTTACGTTTAATTATAAAAGCCAAGCACTTGAATGACACTGTTCAGGAAATATTGAAGCCATAATCTTCTAGTTTTTGATCATGAATATTTTTCAAACAAGTCTCACAGCAACTTTGACCAACCTTCTGAGATTACGGCCGAGAACATATTATCTTATATCTTGAATCGACGTTACATGGAAATAAATTTCATGATCAAGTGTTAGTTTTAATCAAAAATACCCAATTTCTCTGTCACGCTCTCTCCAGTCCATCTCCTTTTCTCTCTCACGCAACAATCACGGTGAGTGACTTTTGTTTACTAATATACAGTAACACTTTTCGGAGTGTTTCCAATACATTAACGAACACAGCCATAGACATCGAGGAAATATTCGAAATAGAGACGCCGATGACGTTGGCTACTTCAGTAAAAATGAATCAGCTACTCTTTGACGGATCGGTGCTGAGTGCAGAAGTATTTTACTCAAATATAAAAGGTCCCGTCATCATCATCCTGAATACTTTTGTCCTTGAGGAATTTCTGATGACCGAAGGCAAAGCACTACTTGACTTTGGAATGCGATTTCAAATAACAAGAAATTTCGCACGATTTCATGAAAATTCTTTGTGAGATTTTATATTCTTATATGTGAAACATCCAAATTGCGAATAGGATGATAGTTATTATCAGTGAGAACAAATGATCAATGATTTGAATTTCCTACAACTATGGCGCTGAAACGTAGAAACCTTTTGCCATCACGGAAACACGTTTTAAAAGAACTAATGCCGTGCCTGTTCATGAAATCGATTAATTATCAGTGGTTCTTTTTCAATCATAGACAAAAATAGCCATAGACCTTTGACATAGGCTCAAATCAATCATTGTGCACGGTAATGCGGAAAGAGTTTTAAAATTTAGCCCTCAAATTATTGAAGAAAAGCAGTTGGAATGTACAGCAACAATAGTAGGTCACAAAAAAGAGAAGATTATACTCATATTTTTATTTTATTCCCACACCACTACATGCAAAATGCTGATTGAAAATAGACTCGTCGGTGTGCCAGTTGAATTTGTATCGCATTATTATAGTTTAGCGAAGTTTCGACGGTCGGGACTCTAGATCCTATTGAATGGTGCCAACTTCCGTTCAGTTTGCAGGTATTGGTAAGTGGAATAAATTGGCTTGATTAGATAATCGAAACGTTCCTTGAACGGTGTTAGTTGAAAGTTGGCAAACTTTTCGCTAGATTGAATGCAATTTGAGTAACAATGCAGCATGAAATTACATAAAATTTCATCAACGAATAAAAGTGGATGTCAATATTTACCGTACCGTTTAACAAACGGTAGTTAATATCATTATACCATTAGTCTGTCGAACCGGCAGCCGGGTAAATGACTTCCAACATTTCTGTGTGGAATTCTAAATGAGAGAACGCGCATTCCTTAGAAAACGTCGTTACCCCGCACATGTTACCGATAATCCTCTCCTAGGACGATTGAATCGAGGATCTCAACGACCCGGGCCTTAATGGCAATAATTTAGACTAGCCCTCGTTGCGATCCAATGAAATGTTTATAAATTTATATCTTTAAGGGAAAAATTCCTCCACTTCGTGATGTTGAGTGAGAATAAACAAAGATGTGCAAAGCCCTTGAAATACATGCGTATAAAAATAACATTTCCATAATTAACGTTTCGTGTGAGATAAAAAATAGAACGAATATTGCAATTCAAGTGAAAAGGTATTTTTCTAGTCCTATAGAGGGTGTGAAGTGAATTTTGTTGACAATTTATGCGTTGAGTAATTTGAATATCCAGGTACCACGCGAACTGCGTCGGTGAAAAATGGTCATTTCACAATTCCACTTTCAATACAGGTAATATAATTGGATCGAACGAGCGCTGAATTTATCGTTCTAGTTAATTGCATCAGTAAAACGAATGTATGGTCGAGTTTAGGCGAAATACGATGCAGAAACGGGCACCACACTGCAACGGGAACGGTGGTTATTCTACGTAAATTCTCTCACCCTCTTTTTCCCTCTCTCTCTCTCTCTCTCTCTCTCCCTCTCTCTCTCTCCTCTACCTCTCTTTTCCTATATACATCAATCTGATACTTTCCATCGTCTAGTACTCCCGCAGTCTTCCGGAAAGTTAGATTCTCTCACTCGGACAGAATTTAAATCGAATCATTCAACTACAATCTATCCTAGTAGTCCGATAGTTTAGTGAAAGGTTAGGACTAAAAAGTCAGTACGATGTCGCCGAATGATAGGAATTAATTGCGCCACAAATAAATTGCAAGTAAAAACTGTATACCGACAGTAAAATAATCACGCTCACCTAGTCAATTTCACTGCCGGTCACAAAAGAATCGGTACGTTAATTTGCATTTCGAAATACGTTGATTGTATCCCTGGATAGGAGAAAATTGCTACTATGTGAAAATTGACAGTGTTCTTAGGAAAACATCGTGGAATAGGAGACGCACGGTTCTATAGGCGTGGAGCTCGGTGGCAGCGATTAGAACAGATAAGAGACAACTATCGGGTCGAGGGGAGAGCTGATTAACGGATCAAGCGAGAGTGTCTATCCTACGGCAGAAGATCCCGCTGCATCTGACGGCGATAGAAGGGTTAGTCAAGGGTGAATAGAAGTTTGCGCTTGGCGTCGAAGACGATCGTATAACGGGTGAACGAGCCCGTTGAACTTGACGGCGTCGTTGTCCACGAGTCCATTGTATTGACACCAGGCGAAGTCGACTTTCCTGCCATTATAGGAGACCCCTGGTGCTTTCGAGCTTTTGAAAGGCGGACGGAGACCTCAGCGGTTCCTCGTTTACAGGATCTCAAAACTGCGCCAGCTGCGTCGAGAATCATACGAAAAATAAGAGCGCGGTTGCAATGATTTACCGAAAATTGAAATTTATCTATTTATTTTTACAACGCCTAGAATAAAATACAGCCAATCCCGAAAGCGCCCTCGAGGACGCGAGGTACGATTTATACGTGCAGCTCCTTATCTTCGGAACCCCTATTTTCAGCCTTGTACGGAACCCAATTTTTCGGGAATAATGCAAGGTAGATACGTCGGTGGTTCTTCAACGAAACCGCGACTTCACCTGCAGACTTCGATTTTGGAAATGGCCCTGATTATCCGGTATTGAATCGACCTTGAAGAGCGTGTTTGTATTCCCGGAACTTTTCGCTGGAATCTTGAAGCAATTAGGAAATACTTGAAACGTCGATTTCACAAGCAGGCAACGGCTATACATCCTGGGATATACGTCCGCCTTTCCGCGGCAGGTACTAACGCTGTTCTAGGGCACTGAATGGCCTGAGTCGGACGACGGCGGTATTTAATTGAAAGGCTATAACTATGATTAAACATTCCATCGTCGTTTTTATCGGGACGTCGATTAATTGCTTTTTCCGATGCTTTCGATTAATGAGAACACCTAATGCTTTGATAACCGTTACAGTACATCGGGTAAAAATGTCTCTATCACGTGACTTTGAAGTATCGTGGAAAATATATAATAGTTGCACGCTGATTCACGGACAAGGAAGATTATGAGTGATAATTTGAATCATTGGTTATTCCATTAGTCAACATTCATAGCGATACGGATATTCGAACTTTTGTTCTACTTTTGAAGATCCCAGTTTTACGGTTATCTTAGCAAGATTAAAGTTTTATCCACGGTAGGTATAAATTTAGGTAGAAACACGTGCATTACGCGAATTAGCAATTAAACACATGCACCCAGAGTAGCCGTTAAATTTTTCAGTAGGTGGGTATGCTCGTCTAATGAGATTTAATGGAGTAATGGATAAGATTAATATGCCGGAAATACGTACCGCTATCAGCAGAAAACTCAGAGCAGGTGTAACCGTACAAAAGAAAAGGACAGTAATTAATGAAGGAGCTTTGTATTGAAACTTCTCTTTCATAATTTACAGATTCTATATCGTCAATGTATACTCAATACGAATTACTGACTATTTGATTTCTCTGCTTCAATCGCTTTTTCAAAAAATTTCTACCAAATGTAAGAGCTGGTAATATTTTTCTCATCACGTTATCTACGAGATCGTAAGCCGGCGGTTTTAAGTGCATGCAATTGTCCCTCAGATTAATCCAACAACATATTTTAGATCCGTAATTACTTTAAATTTGTCTGTCAACGGTGTTAGGTATGCTAATAATCAACAGCATGTTCCGACTTACACAAAGCAACGCAAGGCCGATTAAAATTGGTGAAACTTTTACTTGTTGCGTGACGTCAAGGCTACAGAATATCACGCAATTATTATCTCCACACTTATCACTGTTCTCATCATCTGCCACGAAATTTCAAATAAAAACAACGTCCTTCGAAGATTTCGTTACGTGATTGTAATAGAAATAATTACATAGCTCAATCTTCGCAAAAATTGTCCGACTGAAAATGAGAAAAGTAAAATATTAGACGAGGATACCCTTGTCTCCCCTTGAGACTGACACCTCCGGATGACGCGAAGGCCTGAGAGAGGAAATACGTTAGATGCAATAGTTGTCCACACGTACCCTCCCATAGTTGCGACTCGGAATCTTGCCAAGTTTCCGAGACAAGTTTCGCAACCCTCAAGAAACAGGTGAAAATATACGGTGGATATTTTCTTTTATCATCACGGCGCCTATAGGTATAAGAGACCCTTACATCATTCCTGACCAAATATCGCGTCACTTGCCCCTTTGGGATTGCCCAAGGAAGTGGAAACGACACCCTTAGTCTCTGACATCGTGCCGTTCTCCTCAGGGTACTCTTCGCCGCGAGTTCCGTTCACCTTTTTTCTTCTTCTGGCTGTTCTTTGTTTTATTTTCTCATTTTTTTTATTCCATCCCGAATAGTCCATACGTCTTGTCACCGATACACTATCGCATC
Source organism: Neodiprion lecontei (assembly GCF_021901455.1). Taxonomy (NCBI): domain Eukaryota; kingdom Metazoa; phylum Arthropoda; class Insecta; order Hymenoptera; family Diprionidae; genus Neodiprion; species Neodiprion lecontei. Next base: position 24,396,559 of record NC_060265.1, read on the forward strand.
GACTATATAATCTATCACGACTGTGTTCCTCGACCTGATCTAGAGTTTTTTTTTTTTTTCACCGTTGTTTTTCGTTATTTATTGCACGCGGCTTATCGACTCATTCCACCGCATTGGCTTAAGATCACGAACGACGGCCGTCTACTTCTATTCGGTCGAGATAATTAGTTACTCGGTACTTCGCTACTGTTTTAAAAGGACACCGCGTTGATGAATTCTTTCTTCAAACGGCTTCTCTGTTTTATGTCTTTCACGGATACTTGCAACTTTAATGGGTCCTTGACAAGTGGTTATTATTATTCTCGTCATGACGGGCAGAAAAAATGTTAAAAAACCACAATCTCGTAAGAATGTCAACTTCACCACACCACTGTGCGACTGAATAATCATCGTAGTTATTTAAGATGATTTATTATCGGCAATTCAAAGAAATACTCGGATCAGTGTACAGAATTCGGGCGCTTGAACCGTTTCGAATATGAAAGATCGATCCAACCGATACTGTTAGACGCGAGTCTATAACGTCTAATAACTTCTCGATAGTCATCAAAGAGCGAAGAACGCGACGTCAAGTTTTCAAGAAGTGAAGTAAAAGGAAAATTTGATCAGACCCTTAAATTTATTCAACTCGAAACTCTGAATACGGCAATTCGCGGGTACTTGAGGGCCTGCAGAAGCTTTGACGGCGGTCTTTTTTGTCCCAATGTTTTTCTTCTTCTGTCCAGGTCAGCTTTCAGTCCTCGTTTTATTCCTCCTGAGTCATGGGGCACCCTTATTTCGTCGGTACCAGTTTCGTTTGTGAACGCTTAGTCTCGAGGAGAAAGTTCGACCTTTAGAAGGGTAGCAAATCCCTCAGAGATGACTCGGCAACGTTTGAAATTCAAAACACCAACGTGTAGCGCCGGAAAGTTACAAGGTTCAAATTCTTCTTTATTTTTTTCTCATCCCGCTATCCCGTCCCGTCCCGGCATTTTGCCCGCAGCTCAATTGAGTAAACCAAAAGTAATGAACGCGGTACTCTCGACAGGATTAGCTTTTCTTATCACCGCGGTCTCAGTTATCTCCCAGCTTTATCGCGCGAGTAAAAACTCCGGCTTTCGCCATTCCGCATTACTCGTAAACCTGCACCATTCGGTGTATGATTGTAGACCGCATAATTAAATTGTTCACTGTTCGTCAGACTCGTCTGATCCTTCAACGGTACGAACGTATTTATCGGGGTCAAAAGCATTCACGACGATCCTGCTCCTTCGTATCAATCATAACTTCCGCAGTTCGCGATCCTTCGATTCACCAAGGAATCAATAGAAGCTCAAGACAGTCGATGTACTCGTATATTAGCGATAGCAAAAGTGATAGCCAATTTCGCAGACAAATATGCTAATACATCAGTGCCATTAGTCAAACCTGCAGAGAGATTTCGTGTATACCAAACTCCGTAACAACACAAGGGGTGGATGACGCTGATACGGCCATTCATATTTTGCCTATACCTATTATTATACGGATATTTTCCTTATTCCACATGGGTAAAAATCTTTCACTGAACCAGCAAATTTTTGTGTTAATATAGTCACAGAAAGAGTTTAGCTGTCGACGCAAAAACTTTCAAAAACTAAAACATCAAAGGTTTTCCGAGTATAGCCAAGTGGAGTTTCAACGTAGCTAACCAAATTTTCTTGCTGTGACCATATTGCCTAACATTAAAATTTACCGGTCCAGCCAATTATTTTTTCCGTGCAAATCTGTTTTCAGTGATACGAATTCGTGACTTGGGCGAAAATGAAACGTCAGTAAATATCATTCAGTCCATCATCCGATCCTGAGTAAGGAGATACTCCCAAGTTGATTACAGTGTATACTGCACGTATCGATTTTAGTTCGAGGTGGAGAAACTTTTCGGCTAAAAACAATCGTTGGAAATTGAATTCATTGGAAGTTAATTCCAGACGTTCCGGGCCTTCAATCAACTCGGATTGACTATGCCTGTTGAGGGGGGATGATGGGATGGATCGCGACAAATGAGTCAAATTAATCACAGCGATTACTATCTCCGATACCAAAACAAGCCACCATTAATCTGCCTCCCCCATAAAACACCCACGCTGCATGCCCTTACCCGACCGAATATATATTCATAGTGCACCAGACGAGTGTCTAATGTCTCCACAGTGTATTTATTGGGTTAAATCACGTGCTGGAAATTACAGATCAGGATAAGGTTTGTGGAATTATCGCGTCGCATCGCAGCTGCGCAACTACGGTGGCGTTTCGAGCCTGGCAAATCGCCACCTAATGCGAGTCCCCGCAACTTTCGCGTTCTTTTTTTACGCGCATAATACTCCTGCGTTTCCGTGAAATTAGGGGTGATTAAACGTCGCTCGATTCCTCCTTGCCGCCACTTTGCTACCGGGATAACTAACGGCAGTTCTCGATTAGAACTTGTTACGTGCCCTTCCTCTCTCGCGTTAAAGACTTGAAGTTAGAAGCGGAGGACCGTCAATCGGCAAAGTGGGTATAAAAGGTACCCACCTATACCTACCTATCCCCGCCTGCCCTTTAGCAAATATAAACTTTCAAATGCCCGGAAGTTTCGGAGGACATTTCAAGGATTCAAGGTCAATCGATCTCATCCTGTCGCCCCTGTTATTTCAATTACTTTCTCTAATACATGATTTGTTCTGAAACTACTTTTTGGATTCACGTGAAAAATGGCCCAATTAAATTTCACCCAATTATCCCCTTTCAAGAATTGTAAGCAGAAATGTGTAACTAGAGATTTTAATGAAAAAATAATCTCACCAAGCCTTTCTTGCGATAACCTTGGCATGAAGCTTTTTAGTAATCCCATCAATTTCCTATTCTCGAACTCTGCCAACTGTAACTTAGATTCTTCAATGCGAAACTTTGTTACATTTTCGATCCTTCGAGAGATGTATTAAAACTTTACGAAGTTCCTGGCAGTGAGTATCTAATTTTCAGGGAATTCTCTGACACCTGCAAATCGGATATATTTCCGTACCGCTAGAGAAAGCAAAAAAAGTAACATAGTCTTGGAGCAGTTCACTCTTCTCGTTTACCGAAATTTAAGCAATTTCGCGCGGCCAGGAAAGCATGCAATAATTTTTTATTTCTCACAGCCTACGCCCTTCCGGCATGTTGCTTCAATATTTTTGTCTTATAGACGTCATCAGGTATTATATATAACGCCTGTATAGGTGTACAATATCTTCCGTATATTCGTTACTACATTGGTTTTACCCTAATAGCGAAATACCCAATTATTTTCCGCAAAATACAATCTGCTATTGCCTCTCAACTCCCAATACGATTATTTGCTTCTTCCGAAAGTGCGTACGTAGGCTTATATTAAATCTCTAGATACTGTAAAAACTCCACAAGATATTGATAAAGTTTCGGAAACGCAATTCGCAAAAGTGAGCTAAGGTTTCCAGACGTTCGGTGCGACGACTTCATCTTCAGACAAAAGGTCTCCACTGAAGAGCAATAAACATTTTTACACAAGACAAGACGCGTTGATTTTTTTTCTCCTTCCATTTCTGCCTTGGAAAAGCAATATGCGTGAATAACGAGGCGTTCAAAGTTGTCAAATAAATCGTTTCACCTTTGTTCAATATCAGAGTGGAGAATCTAATGATGAAGTTGAAACGAAGGCAATAATTATTCCCGTGATAAACTCTGTAGGGGCAAACAAACAAAGCATTTCGCTGAAAAGAGATTGATGAGATCGTCTCGTTATTTATTGCAACACGTGCCACCCACGATCAGTCCTACAGATATGTATGTGTATACATATAGTACATATGTATATATTTATACATAGATTATTAACCAAGCCGAAAAAGCTAACCGGAGATGGGAAGTTGCCGTTGAATGAATATTTTTTTACGGTTTCTCTTTGTCATTTTTTTATTTGCTCATTTTTGTTCAAAGAGAGATTAACCCACTTCAAACTACAAACATCTCAGTTGCACTACACTTGGAACAATAGAAATTTTTAACTCTCAAGGGTGAAGCACTATAAACTTTGCTCAACTCTATCTCAACTTTTCTATAAAACTGCAAGGGATTTGTGTAATCATCGCAATCTTCAAGATCTACACGATACATGTTTAACTCTTTTCTTCTATTATAAAAATTCAAGAGATGACATGTAGCATGCCATTTTTTCAAATCGCCAATGGCAAAATTGTTTAGTGTCAATAATCAGTGGCCAAAATAATAACGTTTAATTACATTCGACTGCAAATTCAGGTGAAACAATTTTGTTTGTTACGAAAGTTTAAATGGTCTGACTGGTATTAGAAAAAAAATTCCAACATTCCACATGACCAATTTTTGCCTGATTCTTTCTCCGTCTAAAGCGGGAATGAAACCCAGTATGCGACGATATGTTTCGTCGTCACGAGATCTGGAAATATGGCATAGGCACTAGGAGGAACACGACAGAAGGTTTGGGTAGAAAATTACATGTTTGACATAGGCAAAAACACAGATGTATACGTATTTTGATGTATTCTCATCTACATCAGTGGTTTAATATCTTCGCTCGCCGTGTATAACACAAAATTTATGTCTATATACCCGTACAAAGGCGCACGCGACTCTGCAACTTTTATTCTATAGTGTATATAATCTCGTAGAACAATCACAGTGCAGAATTAGCCTTATTTCCCGTCCTACGCTCAACGACCAACGAGATATTTCAAATCACCTAAACAACCGCCACGCACGCATTGCCACGGTTGACCAAAACTATAAACCGTTCGTCGTAAATTTGTTCACCCAATAAATAACAGGGTATCTAAAGAACCCTGGAGATTTTATGAGGCCTGAAATTAGCTTGAAATTTTTTTAGCCCAAGGGTCGAAAATATCGGCAATTGCTCGAAACTCTGCATGCTAACAGGAGATAAAGCTTGCCCTATTGAGCGTCGGTCTAACGATTAGGTTAACCTAGTGGCAATTTTTCTATTATAGTTTGGCGAAGAATTTTTGATCGTATTAAAAAAATTGTGTACTTCCAGACGGTTGTAAGAATTTTTATAGATGTCTGTGCAATTTAAAAATGAATTCTGAACTGTATGAAAATTTCATAGACTTTGTGAAAACCGTATCTAATTCGCTTTGAGACGTGTAGACTGTTTATTCTCCAACTGCTGCAACATTTGTGTCTCAAAAAATATCGCGCCTGTTCTACCGATTTTAATTGAAAATATTCACTGGTTTAAATCGTAGAATTTTGAACCACGGTTCATAAGTATTTATTACTTACGGAAACTCTTCGTACCATAAATTATAGTGGAACAGATTACAGCGAAGTACAGGAACATGGATGGAATTTCTGAGTGTAAGAAAGGTAAGAGCCTGGATCCGAATCGGTCTGTTTGTGCGTAACATAGCAAAGCTACCGTGGCTTAACGGGAACGAACAACAAGCGTATAAGTAACGCGAGGGTAATTATTTTCCCCCGCTATTACTCTTCGTTGAAAACGTTTAATGACCATGTGACATGGAGAGGGCGTGAAGAACGAAGGGCTAATTCAGCCATCAGCATGAGAACGGGATTCGGCGTCGAGTTTGTAAAGCGAATGGCGCGTGGCTGTAGGGCGGGATTCCGCCTGATCAATGTTAAACCGCGAGATCATACCTGAAATTTATCACCCTCAGGAGCTTTTCGGGCAAAACGAAAGCTGCTTTAAAAACAAACGAGCCTCGTGCGAATTGAACCAAGAACTTTAAAGCCGTATGGAAATGCCGCGGATTACGTAACCTTGCTATAACGGATGTATAAGATATCGACGTGGGTATGACGAGGATCGTTTTTAAGGGACACGCAGATTCCCTAAGGCTGGATTATAATATCGCAAGGGAAGAGGTGATGTCACTCCGTCAGATTTCTCCGAGGAAACAACAATGCAAAGGTGTTTATATTACATAAGACGGGGTACCGAGCCGAATACCTAAGATCCAGGCTGCGCGTTGTTTTACCTTCGTACGTCTTACACATACGTATCCAGCCCGCTTTCCTCGAGATCAAGTTCTTGCCTGGTTTGCTATTTGGTTTATGGTTAAACCCTGTGCTTGTTTACGCTGACCAAACTGAGACAACTGCAAACGTTGCGCAAACGTTTCGTGCAACGGTTGTGAATTATTCCCGTTTCCACGCTCGTGTAAATCTTACGGTTGCCGCCTTAATCACACACTCGTGTTATCAAGCCACCCTGCATTGTGCGGTTATTCCCCCAAGCTCAACCAGGAACTTCCTCCATTCACGTTGTACACATTTACCTGGATATTTACTGCACAAGCGCAAAAACTTTGCATTATATAAGCAAAGTCCGCATAATACACGGCTATGCAAGTATACGCTTACATTTCGTATAACCTACTTAACGTATATACGCACACCGGTTGGAAAGTTTGCGTTTCTATCAAAGCTGGATCATTCCTCGTTTGCCAATTTTACAGCGCAAAGAGGATTGCCAATATCCCGAATTCCCGAACGGGTATTTTACCTCGCGCCAAACAATTAGAGGCGGACTAATTGAGTCGAACCAGCGGAAGCGGAGGCGAAAAAGGGAGAAGTTGAACTTGATACGTCTAAAATATACGTGAGCTCAACGCGAAACGACGTTGTTAATAGCAGCAGTCGTTAGCGATGACGTAAAAAATTAAGCGAAGCTTCTCACGCTACTCGATTATCCCAGCAAACACTGCTGCTTGCTCGGTGGATGTTTAGTTAGGAAAGAAGTGATCAATGGGGCGTCCATTTTCGCGGTAAGATCCGTAACGAGCTTATCACCCACATTTTTATCGAGTTCTTTTATTTAGGGGGACGATGAAATCCTCGGAGAAGATCACCCGCTAAAACGTAACAGATTTTTTTCTTCTTTAGTACTCCCGCCAAACTCAACGATGTGCAAGGTGAAATTCAACCGGTAGAAATTATTACCGCTGAGATTTGATGATCATTTGGGCTTCGATCGAGTTCCGTTTGCTCAGGCAACTTCAACAGAAATACGTAATTTGCCCAACGGCCAACTCGTAAGGAACGAATATTTACATTACCGTTCACGGGTTTCTCGTTTATAATCACATCGTAAGCGTAAAGGGTAGAAGCAGTACATTTTTTCGACACGTAGTACCAACAGATTAGTTTCGCGATCATCCCACAGACGTAAGACGATGAGAAATTTTAAAATTAAACCAATTCCGCGTGGTACTTTATGCTCGCGGTATTGTTTCATCTCTCTTTAAATTGGCGAAACAGCACAGTTTCACCGCAGGCCACGTCAGCAACGAAGCAATTAAGAGTTTAAAACGTATTTGAGAGAGAACCGTACACCGAAAACGAGGGTGAGGCTAGAGTTGGGGGCGGTTAGAGGGATGGAAATATAAAATATAGGCGGCTAAAATACTCGCGGGAGAGATTTCTGTAGTCGAGTCGTTTACACGAATGAAATCCACCTACTGCGTACACGTGAATAGACGGGCGTGTGTTCGCCGTTATACACATTAGAAAGGTTATACGATCGGAGGGTGCAGGGTGTCAGAGTGTGACAAGAGAGTCGCTCATCGAGGAGACAGGGGGACGAAACGGGGGTAAGGAAAGAGTAGAAAGAGAGAAGATAAAGCAAAAGCGATCGAGGGTGGCTGATGCATAAACAATGCGTCGCTTATTCTCGCCCGATGCAACCCCAATGAATAATAAATAAACTATACCCTGTGTAGAGTAGACATGTAGTTATATAGGTATAGAGAAGCCGATAGATGGACCAAATCCCGGAGCTATGTCGGGTTAGAGAGTGGCGAGAGCAGGTCGAGGCTAGCTAGCTGGGGTCGAACGGGGATAGCGGAGAAAGTGAATGGGGGCGAACGAGAGACGAGGGTGAAAAAGTACCGGGACCAATTGCCATTCGCTAGGGTAATATCGGCCGGCAACGTATAAGCGCCGCTGCTGTCGACGCGCAACGCGCTCGCAAAGGGCGATTTCACGGGAATTGGTTAAACGGGAAAATATAGGAAGGGATTCGGAGAAAAAGTAGAGAGATCGCCGGAAGAAGAGCCCGGCGTCGAAACGAGAGATACCCTGCACCAGCAATATCTTTAATGTGAAAATAAACAGTCATTTGTGTTATTGGTTGGAATAAATCATGTTTGCTCCAATGGTTTCACGCTCTCCTTGCTTACTCGAATGCCCTTCTTTCCCCATGGAAAAAGATACGCGTGATAAATATTCACTCTCGGCAGGGCGAAGACTGCGGGTTTATTAGGTACGATAAAATCACCGAATCTTCAAAAATTACGGTTTGACAATCGAATAAACGCGGACTTTTATATCAAGCTATACACGCGATCCTTCGATAGTACAGTCATTTTTCCTGATTCTTTTTTAACCGTAAATATTGACGACAGAAGCCGTACCGAGCTAGCTAACAAAGTTATAGGGTATCGAGGTGACCCTTGTAAAAATATTCCAAAGAACCATTGAACCCGAACAGATGAGTGGCATCTTTTAAACGTCCACCGTCGCTGGAAATTGGCCTTGTTTCACGTACCACAAGGACGTACCTTTTTCATCTTCAAGATAATGGGAAACCGCGAGCAATTGAAACACTTTTTACAATCTCCCTTGCTTTCAGGAGGTGGAAGACCACTCTTTTTACCTTTCATATTCAACAAATATCAGTACCCAGGTATATATATACATAGAAACCTTTGAAGATTCGAGGTTGAAACGAACATTAAAATTTTTCGGAAAAGTAGAAAATAAAATCGTCCGTCGAGTACCGGGGCTCGGAGGCAATTATTGGAGAAAGTAAAGCAAAGATGGAGCATAATGTGAGTATTGAAGAATGAATACGGAAAAGAGACTTTCGATTCTATGCGTAAAACTTGGAACGCCAAGGACTTGCACTGAATTCGACAATGTTGCCGTTGATGCCAACCAAAAACAGTAAGAAACGGATTACGCTGAAAGAAAAATCAGAAGAAGAAAAAAAAAAAATACTGAGACAGATAGGCCGTTGAAGAGCAGTGAAAAATGATGGGAGAATTCGGTCCCGCGTAACGTAGCAAAAGCAATAATACTTTTCCGAGTGAGTCGTCGATGGGCGTCGCAAAACCGTTCGCAAATTCGTTTTAAATTTCGCGACGAAACCCTCGTCACTTGCTGTCAGCCTAGCGAAAGGTAACGATGCAAAAGCTTCGCACCACGTGTACATGTATTATATGTGTATATATATATATATGTATATGTGTGTGTGTGTGTTTAAATATATATATATATCCATATATATATGTGTGTAACAATATATATGTGTAGGCCAGTGAATCGACAAGATGCAAATAGAAGACGCGGAGGAATGAGGGCTCACGGTAACAACCTCTGCCGGGGTTTCTTTATCAGCCAAGGGCGATCTTTGCACCTCGTTAAGCCGACGACGTTTTCGTCAGGATTGTCATCTTCACCTCCTGTAGCATAACAAGTAGGGCACTTGACCAATCCCGAGCGCGGTTATACCAGAATCGGTTACTCGCTCACCTGAATCGGATCTCTTTCTCCTGATTCATTGAATAATTCATGCGGATCGATATCGCGATGTCAATCATTTACCATGGATGACCTTTGTTCATAACACCTCTAGGTTTGTTCATTCGATACACGTACATTTTTGCTAATCTGATCCTGTTTTCGATAACCACAGTTGTTTATTTTATCGAAATTTTCATACATCACTAAAAAAAGCATTATTGAGACGAAAAATTCGATTTTTTTTTTCATTATCTACAGTTTATCAAAAAAAAAAAAGAAGTTTTCTGCTGTCCCGATTTTTCCCGTCAATTTTGGTGTTTGAGAATGAAGAATTGACGAATAAAATCATGATTATATTAGAAACTATCCCCCTCCTAAGGGGCCATCCATAAATTACGTCACACGTTAATGGGGGGGGGGGGGGGAGGAGGGTATCATCGTAATATGACATAGTGTGACAAGGGATAGGGGGGGTCAAAAGCTTTGTGACGTCACATGTTGAAATTTAAAATACTAAAACACGAAATTTATATATAAAGATTATTTAATAAAAATAAGAAAAAAATGAAGATAACTGTTTTCTTTTGATTATTTTTAAATACATGCATAAGTTTGAAAAATTTGTGACGTCACGTCAGGGGGGGGAGGGGATTCTAAAAATGTGACAACCTGCGACAAGGACGGGGGGAGGGGTTTAAAAGTTCTAAAATTCGTGTAACGTAATTTATGGATGGCCTCTGAGAATACTACAATAACATAAAAACTTGAGCGAATCTAATATAATCATGATTTTATTCGTAAATTCTACGTTCTCACACACCAAAATTAATGGAAAAAATCAGGGCAAATAAAAAATAAGAAACTTTTTTTGTTGACCTGTGTGTCAATATTACGATTGAATTTTCTGCAACGCTACCTGTGTTCAATTGTATTATCAGTTTGTACTAGAGTTCATTGAAAAGCCCCACACTACTCGATTCACTCCAATTGCAACACATCCACAAATGAAAAATAGACAAAATATATAAATAAGCTATTCTGTAACTTGTACAACTCGGGCGAGATGAGAGCGGTGAAACTTAATTAAAAAGGCTAATCGTAGAGAGCTTGGGAACATTCTGGCTGTGGTGGTATATATGCATGTATAATATGTACGTACGTAGACAAGCAAACTATTTTGCAAGCCAAATAATCGGGGACAAAATAGTTTTACAGAAAATTCTGCCTACATGGGTACGTGTACATTGTAGCGGTGTTTTAATCCAAAAGAAGAACCGAGCAACGGTTCCCTCCTACGAAACCTGATTGCATTGCATTGTAATCTTAGTTTTTACAGTATCCCTCGAATCCCCGTCTCATCCGCGAAGCGACTAGATGAGTCTGCCGTAGTGCGTGTATAAAACCGGAGGACGAAAAGGGGCGGCGGTTGTACATTATCGAGGTCAGAGGTCGCTACACGGCGAAGCGAAGCTCCGGCTCCCGAGGCTTGAACCTCGAGTCGCGTCGTACGCCGGGAGTTCACCGCTTAGAAAGATTAGTGTAAGTTAAACCCGGTTGATACTGGCCTAACGCGAAGTCTCGGACCGTTTGAGCGTGGATGAAATGGTTGGAATTGCTCGAACGGCACCCCAACCTGACTGTCCGGACCCTTGAACCCCGAATCCGTTGACTTCCGGCTAAAGAGGAGAGAAAAAAAATTCTTCCGTTCTTCTCGCGACGCGACGCCTCCGTTCGCCGTGAACCTCTCACCTCGGCTATACGTCAACGAGCTAGGATCAGACTGTATGAGAAGATTAAACGATGAAGATGCTTCTGGATAGTGATTAAAAGCTGAAAAGGTTCGTCGACGTTACATGTTACAGGAGAGTAGAAGTCCATAATTCACTCTACACGTGGATGAATATTGTACAAGTTCGCGTACATATCGTACGTGGTATGTGCGAGTAAAGAAAATTAATATCGAGGAAGCGCGTCCAACATTGTTTTTTTCTATCTTCTCTGCAAGTAAGATTCAAGTGGCTTCTTTAGCCAATGTAACTTTCGAGGTGAAGGGAGAGGCCAAGTTAGCGCTTCCGTTTCATCGTTAAGTACCAATAACCGAGACTCTCCCTACAGCGTACGGCCGCTTGCGCGTGAGCAGCAATTAATTACCCATAGAAGGCTTTCAAATCAACTGTCGTGACTCCGCACTATCCTCTCCGTCAACGGTTAAAGGGCAAAGGTGCAGAGAGCCGAAGAAGGAAGGGGAAGGAGAGAAGTTTGACGGCAGACGACCCAGTGTCGACGCAGTCGTTAAAACGTCTTCTCGACGTCATCCCAGCTTCCGTGGCGAGCCACCCGGGCCGCAGATATTCCCTTCTCTTCCTCCCTCTCGCGCCCTTTCGCATTCCGCAACGCTTGGACACCTCAAACTAAGTCTTCCGCGAGCGCGGTTCGGTCATTAACTACCTTATTCCCTCGGTATACGTGCAGCTCTTCGATCGGACAAACCTGAACAGCTTCATCCCTCCGCGTGCCTCGATAAATCATTCTACACAATTTTAACCCCACCGCAGATTCAGGCGTCAATAGCCTCGAAGCGTTACCACGTAATACTGGGTGTAGGAATTGGTTCCGGGTTCCGGTTCCGGATTCTGGCTTCGGCTCGGTTAATTCGACTCATTTTTAGCCGGAAATTGTTTCTGTAGAAACCGATCGAGCATTTCCATTTCATAGTACAACTCCCGCGCTGCTGACGATCGAAGGGAGCGATGGTCATCACGCAGAGAAGTTCCGATCGAAGGCATCTCGCCCATGTTTAGCAGCGGTTCTTTTTTCGTCGATGCACAAATCACTCATACCTGATTTCCAACAACGCGGATAGTTTTAATGTGCTTGGCGGTGTAACTGTCCGATTGGGTCTCATTTTACGGAAATAGAGATTGAAATTGGGCCCGACTCATTGCGACGAGTAACCGAATTTATACACGAAGACGAACGTGGATCGAAACGAATAATAAGACTCGTGTTATTTTAAGTAGAACTGGGGTTTCGTCCTCGAAAGTAGATCGAAACTTTTGTTTACATCGATGTAACTTATAAATGTAAATTGCGATAGCAATGAAGGGATTGAAAAAAGTCGACTTGTTCCGCAGTTCATAACGAAGGCTTCAATAACAGTGCTTCAGTTTCTCGTTGATTTATAAAGCTTGTGGCAGGATTGAACTTTCAAACGTGTTTTTTGGTTCCATTCTTTGATATGCTACGCGTACTTTATTCATATTCTACATGCATTCGAAAAGCATTAACGTACATTGCGTGTACGTAGCTAAAAACGGTCGCTTCGTAAATTTTGTACAACGATGTGATTTGACCGAGATTCAAATTAAATTTAAATGTGAAGTACAACATGTTCTGAGCAATTCGTGACGCGTGTGAAATCTCTTACTCCGGTAAAAATCTACGTCTCGTCATTGGTGAAAGCGAGGAAGAGCAGAAAAAAAACAACACGATTCGAAACTATAATCCTCAATGAATTTGCAGACGTTTAATCAAATTCCCTGACTTTCCCTGGCTTCGAAGTAACTCACGAGAGCCCCCACACGATCAGTTATATCCTCAGACTACCGCTGGGCGATATTTAATTGGAATCATCCCGTGACATCGGAGGCTAGGCTACGGTATCCCCTTTCACTTCGCTCATAAGCAGCTTTAATCCCGACGTTGAGCCGCATGTTCTCATCAGGGCGCAGAATGCGTCAAGTGACGTATATCAAGGGGCATGCGACGGGTGCCATTATCTCGTTAGGGTGGTCACGTCTTCCCGAGGTGGCCTGCCAGCCCGTCACTCTCTCGTGTCCCGGGGCTGCTTCCCGAGCCCCACCCCGAACGCTCAGGCCTCGCCGTTTCCAGCAGAGCCCGCAATAATTTCGCAAGAATCGCGCAAGACAGTTCCGGCCGCTTGAGAAAGCTCAGAGAGTGTTTACCCTCCGTTCGTAACGGAGGCTCGTTTTATTCCGAAATATTTCAAATTATGTGTCGTTGGATGTATTGGTCCTGCTTTAAACCGTTCTCTCGTTCTTCTGGTTCTCGGTTTTTTTTTGGGGAGCACGGAGGGTGGGAAAAGGGGGGTATGTACACCGCCAGCGGGGATTGCCTGCTTCGTTAATATACACGTTAAGGTCGCCGAGAGAAAAACGGCTCGACGGTGCGCGTTAGGGTTCCCTTGGAACGAATTATCGGACTCGCAATGTCGTTCGTTGTCCGTACCCGAAGAGGCGGTCAACCGAGTCCATGTTTTACGCACAAAATAGTTCAGCCGACTAGAGCTGATAAAATTCGATCCGTCCATCGAGTCGAACTTAGACACGGTCGTTACGCGTTGTACGGCCAACGGCATATCACAGGAATCGAGCGTGTGATTTGATCAAGTTCAACCGCGGTGTACCAATTAGAAGCGGAGAATTGATTGGCCATAACCAATTGATCGGCTAATCGACTAACCTGTGCTCTTTGCCGTCGGTGACGCCAACGCTGAGCCTGACCCCGTTCCCTGCAGTGCTTCAGCTCGGAGAAGTTGCGTTACTCCTAGCACCGCTAGGGCGACGTTCAGCAGACTCATTCCAATCATTCTTACTCGTCCATGTTCAGTCCTGAAAGCAAAATTATCACCCTTGTAAAAGCCGTCGATATTTTCGTTGCCAATTTATATGAACATCGTCGAATTCTGCACTCCGGGTTCTTTGAGACCAACCACAATTTTTTCAATTGTTTATCAGAAGTATGAACAGATACGAGCACTTATGCGAAACACGAATACAGCATAGAAGAATGACTATCGATCAGTGTTCGAAACTTGCAGCCTGTACGTACATATCCAATCATCCCTTTGTCCAATATCTGCAATAGTAATTCGCATCGCGAATGAAGAGAAAGTTTCGAGTTGGTAATCAGTTGTTACCGAGTAATGTGTAGAACGTGTTCGAGCAAGTCGAACGATGTTCACATTCAGTCAAGAGATATAATACGTTGGCGGATGGAAAAGGTTTAGAGGGATAATAACCGGGATGATTTCTAATGGTGAAATTGAATCGGAATTGGAAGCGTTGTTTTCCGATTGATTAAGTAATTCGATAATCATTTCGTTAACGCATTACTGCTTATACCAAGCAACGTTCGCGCTTAGCGATCGATACCTATAATAATATAAACGCTAATACGCAAATACAGGTCGTGTGAACCTTTTCAACGATCGCAAAGAGAAAAAACACGAAAAGAAACAACACCGTAAATCGTGAAAGAAAATGGAATAAAGAAACGAGGGCTACGGGAATATCGTAAAAGAGTTGTGCAGAATTCAAACTTATTTCAGGGGTATGGTACGCCACCATAGCGGGTAAAGGTTCGATGGCTGACGTTGTAGAGCCGGTGGGAACGAGGTTGTAGAAATTTTTATTTCTCTATTGTTAACGTTCATCCGTTCCCTCTTTTTTTCTCGTTTTTTCCTTCTTTTTCAGCCCGAAGGGTACGAGAGGTGAACCTCACTCGACCATAGCCGGTTCGCCGCGTTATGTAATGGCTATGTTATCCTGCACCGTGCGGATCGTACAAGTGAACCCAAAATTCGTTTCTCGGTTCCTTTTCTCACTCTGTTTTCGTCGCTCCACCCCGTCCCCTCCCTCTCCCTTTACTTTTACCTAACCACCGATAACTTAGGTATGTGTGTACCAGTCGCGCGGCAAATTGGGACTTATTTCGTTCCGCTCGGACGCCGGAATAGGACCTGCGGGCTGGTGTCGGAGACCCTCATCTCATCCTCATTCTTTCATTCGCCCGAAGACGCCAGGGTGAATACCGTATCGGAGAGACTCGGTTCTTGGGTTTAATAGGATTACGAAATTCACTCCGCGCTGGTGTTCCGTCACGAATCGGCAAGCCCCCAATAAGATTACGAGCAATTTGCATCGCGACAGTTGGCTGGAGCTTCGCGTCTTCCCTCCTCTCCTCCCTCCCCCTTCACCCTGCGCGACCACCTGGGGAAAGTAAGGTCGAAGTGACGTCACAAAGTTCCAACTTCCAAAACGACGTCATATTTCACTTCCCCCTTTCACTCCTCCGACTCTCCTCGAGGCTTTTCGCGGTTCGAGACTCCGCGCCACGCTCGCGCAGTTGCGGAAAGTACCTACCTTGAAGACGGAAATGGCAGTAAGAAAGGGTCTAATATTTATTTAGTAAAATTAAACAACTCCGTTTACCGCGGAAACTCAATCTCGGCCAAAATAATACTAGAATCTCGGAGTTTAATTAATATATACAATATACAGTTTACAGATGATATGCGATTTCTTTGATTATGCAACATAATTGCGCATACGTATACTTATGTACAATAAGTACACCTGGATATCCCTCCTAAGTGACAAAAGTGAGTATGCCGATTGCACACAAGCATCCAAACATCATTCCTTAAAATTTTCCCGATAGCGTGATGCCGAAAGAATTTTAGGAGGCGTATTTTCTCTACCGAGAATCCAGAGGACTTGAAGCTACCTGCGGTTATAATCCACGAGTTCTCAAAAGCATCGTTTGAATAAATGCTTGAAAGCTTCGCGGCGTACACGCTATATCTTATGCCTATACATACAATTCCACAATACCTCTCACCCACGCTCACTTCTAGGTTAAATCACAAAATTCAACCCGACAGGTTACGATTTTCCGCCAAAATACATACTCATACGGAACATGTTTCCTCGCAATTTTTAGATTCTTGAGAGGACACGTCAGTGAAACTTAAGAATTCTTCAATTTGTTTGAAATTTGAACTCACAATAAAATTTCACAAAACAAATAGTTTTCACTCGTTTTTAATCGGTTGCGTTCCACATGTGTCCAAGTATTATTTAAAATAACGTACAAGAGTGGTGTTTTTAGAATAACTCCTTGCGTTACAATTCTCGTCTTAAAAATCTGTAAAAATTCCACAGCTATCGGAGACGCGTAGGGAACAAAATTTTCCCTGGAAATTGCGATCCATCCGAAAAGTGACCACCTAATTGTCCCAATTATTTGTAGTTGATGATCTCACATTAATTGGTAATTGAAAATTTCACAAAAATTTCGGATTACCAATTATTAGGTCATTTAGACAGCAACTTATCGGATCGCAATTTGCGATCGCAATCTGTGGAATTTTTTCAGATTTTTACGCCGATAATTGTAACGTAAGAAGCCTTTCGAAAAACACGACTTTTGAACGTCATTTCAAATAACACCTGAACACATATGGGATGTAACCGAGTGAAAACCCCTTGTTTTACGGAGCTTTATTATGAGTTCAAATTTCAAACAAATCGAAAAAGTTTAGAATATCAATGACGTGTTAAAGATGCCCGAATTAATATTCGCTTAAAATTCTCCACGGTTCGCGCGGTGTGAACCGATCTCACGAGGCGCAAGCTCGCATTTGAGAGAGTCAGGTTTGCATGGTGCACTACACGGAGACGCTTGAACATCGACCATCCTTCATTCTATTCACCTTTGGCCTCGAGAGTAAGTTGTCCGTGAGGATGAATCGACCTCCATTTAATACCCGTCGACCACAAGGACCTTCGATGCAATCGTTCAGCTGCAAGCGTCGCTTAACACCATGCAAGCTAACCAAAGGCCCCATCGAGGTTGACGTCGCGACGCCGGCGGCGCCCTTGGAGGGCCGATAAGTCCTGGAAGAGGAAGTTAGCTCGCGTGTTCGTCTGTCGGTAAATCTATTTCAAATATGATGTATCTTACAATCGACACGCGATTTTTTATTTATTCACAATTTTTTGTATTCGTAATACACCGTATTGATTTCCGATCAATCAGCCACTGTTACGAAAGTAAGAATAAATAAATAAAGACAGCGGAATGTAGATTTGACGGATCAGCTTTATCGGAGCTTATGTTCTTTTGTCAACTCAATCGCAATAACGCATTATACTTTACTACATGGGGCAAGGAATTTCCAACTGTGTCAAAAACGGCGATTGTCTGTTAGTACGGTGAAATTTATTATTCGTACAGCGAGCCATTGACTATAAAATTTACTCACAATGACATGTAGCTTAAGTTGTAAATACAAAAACATTTTTCCGAGTAGCATTTAATTATGCGGAACAGGAAGGATTATGTTGTTATCGCCACCAGGGAGGTTACTCAATAGAGAAAAAACGCCACTGTCTGCGCATAATGTGTATATTCCGTACATATTGTAGACAAGAGATCTGCAGCAGCAGCAGCAGCAGCGGTAAAGTCGGAAGAACGAAACACCCCATAGTCGTTTCTGTGTTTTCCGACAAATTAAAAAGCGCGTAATTGCTTTTTCACCGCGGAGAAATGTAAATCCTCGTACAAAGAGAAAGGGAGAGGGAAAAAGGAAGATAGAGAGTGAGCGGGGTCGTATAAAAAGTGAAAGACAAAGCCCAAGTTACAGGGCGACCGCGACGCTGTGGGCGTGCAGCTGCTGGAGGAGCGGAGTTACGGTGGTGCGATTTTCGCGCTCTAGCGTATTGCCGGCGATGGGGCTGGTCCGTAATTATTAAATTTTCCCGAAAAGCTGCGCGTGTCTCTAATCTGAAAAGTGCGTCGTTACAGCAGCCCAGTTTAAAACGAAACTGAGGCACGAAACCGGGACCTGCGTCTGCGTCGAGACCTTGCCAGTGTAATTAACGGAGTATGTAACGCATTGGAAGAACAATAGAGAAAGAGAGGGGAAGGGAAGAGAGAGAGGTGAAGAAACTAACGAAAGGATTAGCTCGATATGGTCAAGTCAGCGACGACTTAGGCAGTCAGTCTGGATCTTCCGGCCAAGGAGATTAAAAAACAACGTCGCCTGATCAAGCTCAGTCGAAAAATTGTGCACAACGGCCGAATTTTGGTGCGTTATCGCAAGCGCGCCCACCACAGAAGGATAGATCGTCAAAGAAATTTCTCTCCCTCTCCACGAAAGCTAATCATCATCATTTTTGGGTCAGCCCAAAGCAAGCTGGTGTCTCCGTACTCCTCATCGACTAACGCACGGTACTGCTAATAAATCGTTGGGATCTTCTAAACGAACCATTACCGACTATAGCTTGGTCTGAAATCCCAGGCTGACGTATGTAATATGTATGCGGATGAATATGTTTTGTGTATTTTGCTTTGATTTTTGTTATGCCACGCCGCAAAGAGGCCAATAAATTTAGTTTCACCGTCAAATATCCTCCAACGTTTTGGTGACGTCTCTTCCCTATTTGTCTCACTGTATTGACTTCCCGTTGTCATCTAAGGTACCGTCTCTATCGATCATTAAAATCAAGAATTTATAAAATAAAAATCTCACAAGAGTTTACGCCATCCGGAACGATGGATATTAATACCAACGATTCGGAGGCGAGTGTCAGGTCTCTTAAAGCTTCTGGTACGACACACGCAACCGCATAATACTTCTTTACGTGTTCCTCTTCGTTTTGCTCTAATGAGCGTCAATTAATTCGACTCACACAAGCGGATGAAAATCAAAAGAGAAAATAAACGAATAGGAAATAGCTGAGGACAATAACGGAGAAGGCAGATATATGTATATTTTTATTGTAACGATCTCGCGTTACGGAAAAAAGCGATGGGTTCGTTGAGCGTGAAGAAATGATCCAACGGGCACAAATAAATTAAGCAGTAAAAAATGCTTTAATTGACGATACGTGTTTCTACAGAGAAGTAAGAAACAAGACTGTTTTTACAGTAATACTGGCCGACGCAACGACCTTATTCATTTTGTGACAAATGAAAGTTCGCGTATGTCTTTTATCTGTGCCGACTACTACATCAGAAAGAGGGGCGAACCGAGTAATTCTAGAATATAATAAAGTTTTGTTACCATTGGCCAGTGTCCCCTAGGCGGCATCGCATAGGTACATAATTAGGTTACGAAAAAATTCAACAAAAAAGGAAAATCACAGTTAACATTAGTATAAATAATATAATATGACATATTACGAAAGAAACGAGGAGATAAATTAAAAATAAACAGAGAGTGAGAAAAGGTGCTAAGAAGGTAGGGTGCGCTAAACGGACCCAATGTATCTTTCAACTCTACTGAATAGGACATTGCTCCGGGGGTACTTGGTCGAAGACATTCGCCTCAAATATTCACGGAAAACAGACTCCCGCGTAGAAGGAAGACCTCTTATCATACCGTGAGAAATATATTTTTCACGTTATAAGATTTTCGTTTTTTTTTTTTTATTACAAATATTCGTACACAGCAGAGCTTTTATTTCTCATTTGGCACTTTTATTCCTACAGATCGAAATTATTTGTTCATTCATTTTTTGATTATTGTAACCCACAGAATTACAATTTTTTTCGTCGAACGGTACACGCTGAAATTTTTGAAAGACTAAAGACTGATTCACGCGGTTCAACAGCGCTGTATAATCTTCGCCAAACCAAAATTGATGCTACCTGCAAGAGGTGGGTTGAGTTGATCCAGCATTTGAAAATTATTCTTTGAACGTGAGCTGAATTCGGTTACCAGATTTTGGTGCACTACGGATTAGGCTTAACGAGTCGATCGATAATGTGATGTATTAGAACGAGCTTCGACGGTTCATTGCAGGTTTTAAAAGGCTATCGCCGGGAGGCTCAATTCCCCTGATTTTCCGGTTGTTTACCGTAAGCCGAGCTGGACTCAGTAGCTTCCCTTGACTATTTCCCATTCGCTTATTTTTCCTTTTCTACTCTCCGTTCTTTTTCTACTTCGTCTCGAAGGCAATTAGAACGCCAGAGAAGAATGAGACTCCCAATCCGAGCGCGAAACGATCCTAGGAAAGCTTTGCTGAGACCGAATGAGCTTCGAGAACGATCATCGACCCCGAGTTCGTAGATTTGAGATTGTCTACGTGGCGTGTACGGCTACAGGGACAGTAGCGAAATGTCGCTGAGTATCCCGAGGGATGACAGGTTGGACTTAATCTTAGGAGAAAATCTGCAGCAATACGAAGCTTCAGTTTATCGATCAGTTTTACAACGTCGACGGCAAATGATTCTACACGCATATTTTTTGTACTATGATTATGTATAAGATCGAAAACTGTCGTGTAGATGAATAATGATTTTTTCACTCTCTTTTAGCAGCGTGTAACGCGGAAGCGCGCGATCTATTCATCGGGAATACAAGGAGTTTCAACGCCGCCGGGCTTTGGGTACCTGCGTATACCGTCAGAACTGCGGATAGCGCTCAGAAAAAAAAAAATAAATAAAAATAAAACTTGTAACATTTTTCGCTCCATTAGTTCTCTCGGGACGATAGCTGTGTGATAAATTGGTGGTTGTGCGTCGAGTTTTACCTCACTACGTACCTACGAACAGTAAAGTATTTGAGTTCATAGCGAAACGGTTGCGATTGCAAAAAGCTTTTCACCATTCGTTTCCTGCGCCGTTTCTACGTATGTGAACGTACGTATATAGTTCAATCAATCGCGGTTTTTACCATTCTGTGGTAGCCGGCACTTTACCCTTTATTTTTATTTTTTTTTTTCTAGTTATCGAACACCTAACCGCAGTATATTCATTCGAAGAAAAAAGTGAAGGGCATCGTCCCTAATAAAGTTTCAAATTGTATGGAATTTTTAAATTTTTTTAAAATTCTATCAACTGATTTCCGATTGTCAATTTATTTTGATTTACCACGCGTGCAGGAACGAAATGAGAATATATTTGCGATGCAGATTCATCAGTAGAATGAACCATCATCTATATTTCCGAACACAGAAACTTTTCAGTCAATATTTGATGGACATTTGTTCTTACAATAATTGAATAGACGTTAAACGAATATCCAGTAGGCCAAATTGTGACATAGAAATTAAAGCCACGTTTGCAAATATTTTATTTTTCTTTGAATTTTCGACCCTGGGAAATTGTATTCAGCAATTGAAATTTTATTGATATAATACGTGGTCATACATTATTTATGGATTCAGGTATATTGTTCTCCATTTTACTTGCTTCGGATTGCTTTTCCCTTCATTTTAATTCACGTTTTGTTTGCGCTTCCAACAGTACCTCATCTTGAGCGTATTTTAATTTCTTTCACAGAAAATAAATAAAGGAATGAAACATCCGCTTAAACATAGAAGAAAAGCCGAACAAAAGAACCTCGTTTAACCACGGATCGATCTTTCTCTTTTCCTTGCGTTACGTCAAATTTAGGGTGGACAAATTATTCGAATACTATGCAGATTTCACGGATCTTTTGTTCTGGTTGAGGCTTACGAAACAAATTGGAGAATAAAAAAAATCGTAGAAAAACAGCGGAAAACTTTATTTTAACCAAACCATCCACAGTCCTTATTTAAATCCTTGCAAATTGACGTGAATAAAATAATTTTTCCGTCATTTCACGTGCGGGGAAAAAAGGATTGTCGCAACACTCGCGGAATGTATAACAAAACGAGATAAACGTGCACACCATCGTGCTTCAGTTGATTATTATCAAAATTGCGTGAATGTTCACTGCATCATTCCATGCAACGAAAGAGCAATCAACAAACAATTTGAACTTGTGGAAAATACCCGTACATGTATAATATTCCCAGTCAGAGAACGGAAGAGGAGAAAAATAAACGAATCGAAATAATTTCATTATTTGCAGAAACGTGCTGAGGGCGCCTAGTGAAATTCTTTTGAAGTGATTTAAAGAGTACCGAGTACCAAGCAAACACCGTTTAATGTGTTTGTGTTTGCTTTTGTGCTTCATATTTGCATTCGAACTATTCTATCCCCTATTCCGAAACTCGGGCTGGCAAAGGATTATGTGGCAATCAATTTTAATTATATTCACATCTGTCTACCCATGCCTGTGTGCATACATTCACGTGCGAAAGACGGTGGTCGATTCGTCAGATCAACTATCGTGGTCGCATCGAATCACAGATATTTCGGAAACTATAATATTATCATATAACCTCACAATGCCGCGATAATAGGCGGACTAATCAAGAATAATACAACAGAGTTATTGCGCTGCTCGCAAATTGTTCATTCGACAATCTCGTATTTTCGACATGATGCAATAAGCGGATCACCGCTGATTTCTCGACACAGATTTAAAGCTTGTTGATTTTTTTCGACAATTATAACCGATCAAGCGGCAATTATATGAATATTGAACTTATTAGAAATTCGGTGCTATTTTAGTTTGTTTCGACTTTTTTCAACAAGATTTAAATGCCCTGTCGTTTTTATAAGCTTCAAAAACTTAAAGAGTTTTAGCGAATGTAACCCGTCAGCTAGCAACCTTTCTATCGTCAAATATTTCAATTGGCTGAAAGTGAATGACCACTTTTTGTACACACGGTTACAGCAAAACCTACCTAAACGCCGGAAGATAGGATTCTTCAATAAGTATACTAGACGGAAAAATAGAACATATTTTATTTATCAGATCTCTGAATTTAATTGAACAAAAATATATTAAGGAAGAACTAAAAGACCTAATCACTGACGTAAGGATTAAAAAAAAAAAACTCGTGGAAAAGAATTGTGAATCTAGCAATCCTCGAAAAACTTTGTCCCGTGATACGAGAAATATTTCTAATGCCTACTAATTTTAATAAAAATTTCTCCAAGTTGCATACGTAACTTTATTTCCGTCCGAAATCTTATGCAAATCGTTTCTTCTTTTCGTCCAAAGAAAATTGATATTGTCGATGAAAAATCACCCGAATCTCTGGATTTGAGGCAATGGAAACCAGAGTCCGGAAACGTAAGAACCGGTGCAAGTTCTGAAAACGGATTTGGATTCGAGGCAGTTCCTTGTGGCCGGTATTATAATGGACGGAGGGATCAGGATCACGGGATAAAAAACGATTGTTAGCGATGCGTGATCTCCCGGGAACGCAGAGATGGACGAACGGAGGACGAATAGACGACGGAAGCTGGACGGACAAACGGATGGGAGAACGAATAAATGTTACGAGATATGAGGATGGTCGCGACCACGGCTTCGCGTTATAGGCACAAGCCGCCCCGGTAATCACGGGACGCTACAATACGCTCAAGATGACATGATAAAACGGACGATTATTTTATTACCATTATCAGACCTCGCCTAGGCTCCGAATCCAATAAACACAGCGTTGAAAATCACAGGACTGATGTCAGCTCAATGAAAATGAACGGATTTATTTTTGCGAAATAAAATAAGTAAGTAATTTTACTTTTTTGGCCAAAGAGGGGGGCGGTGTGCGTTTATTCGACGTTATTTTTCCACCTGATCTGCGGAAGAGAGAGAAAAAGATGAAGAAAAATTTCGTTCTTTTTTATGTTCAGGCTTCCCCGGATATTAAAACGCGTTTCTAAAACGTTAGATTCGTGCACAGTTATATGGTATTAGGGTTGCACAGTTGATTGCGCACGATCGCTTCCAGTTTCAAACGCAGAAACTTTTACGAGGGTTTTGATTATTTTACGACAATGTCGTTAAACTTTATACATCAAGAGAATATAAATGTCTGACTATACAACGTTCGTCTTTGTCCCTCCAATGTCAACGTCAACACGAGTTCGAATAAACTATTTTATGACAATAATTACACACGCGCGGTAAAGGAATCTTTCAAATTTATTGAACAAATCGAGAGAAAACATTTCTGCGGAATAAAATATTCGCGATATTAACGAAATCTTGTAAATTCGGCGAATGGCCGAACTGTGAATTAATAAAATAGATACCGAGAGTAAAGAAAAAAAAAAAAAAATGAAATGAAAATGAAAATAGTATTAAAGTGCACGGTAACGACAACTAGAAATTTCTCTCGACGGTTGTGAAATTGCAACGGTAAAATAAGAGGGCAAAATTTCACGGTACAACGACGTACTTTACGTCTCCGAAGTGCAGGTTGCAATTTCAAGGTATCGAGTACTGCTTGAGCGAACAATTACGTAACTGTCATTAATTCTGGAGGGTTTGAGCAGCTCCTACCGTTAATTGCGCGATCCAGACACTCAGGCAATCCCTGCAGGGCATATTGGGAGCCGTTACGACGTACTGTTCGACGTTCATGACCGGCGTCATGGTCCGCTGTCGAATAGCTGCCTGGGTGCAAGGATAGCTCTTTCCGCCGCAACTTGCGGGATGGTGAATCATCCGTGCAGCGAGCTACCGCAGTTTCGAACTTGAGAAAAGAAACGGTGGAGGCGTCGAAATTATACCGACGAAACGAAAGGACCCAAAGTGCAATTCCGCCCTCGTAGATCATTCGATATTAAATTGCCGACCGAGGCGGAGATGGCGACGGTGTCCCCTGAGTTATAACGTTACCGCTGCAGCATTGGAAAAAAACTCGGACTGGTGACGATATTTTCGAAGGACGGAAGAGCGGAAAGAAAAAAGTCAAAGTGGACGAAGGAAAGGGTATCGAGATGAGTGCAGCGATGATTCATGAATCACGAGAAAACCGCCACACCAGCCTGAGGCATACGGCCATTTCAACTTTCCATAGTTTCTAACTCTTCCTGCAGCAGCTTATATCGCATATAACCACCTACATCGCAGATTCGCTCTTTCGCAGCCTTAACTTCTCTCCATGAATTCCGGAGCTTTTGAAAGCCGTATTTCGTCTCGT
Source organism: Neodiprion lecontei (assembly GCF_021901455.1). NCBI lineage: Eukaryota > Metazoa > Arthropoda > Insecta > Hymenoptera > Diprionidae > Neodiprion > Neodiprion lecontei. The sequence goes on from NC_060265.1 coordinate 24,421,740, forward strand.
TCTAGTTTCAAAAGTTGCAGTGCAATGCAACTGCGGCGCGTCGACCAATGCTGTAATGTAAGCTAGGCTACATGTGCAGGAGTTACCGCTGCAGATCTGACTTACCGAAACTTTGTATGCCACCGTGTTCCGGTCTCCCTTTGAAACACAGAATTTTCTCACTTCGCTGGTAAAACACACTTTCGTTTAACCGAATCCCAGTTGTCGTATCACTTGTTTAAACAGCACGATTCTCAATTAGATATTGCGATATATTTTATAATTGTATATTATATTTAGTAAAACCATACGTTAGTCACTAATTAAACTGATTAATCACCGCTCGTTGATGGCCTTTAATTATCGCCAACTGACACGGCCAAAGTTAAGGGAGTGAGCTCTCGAACCGCGGGGCTGGGTAACACTGAAAATACGGTTTTCGAAATTGTTTTACAAGTTATTTATGCACATAATGGAGCGATTTTTATTGCCCGTCACCATCAGGACGTTCATCTTTCCTGTATAAAACTTTTTTAAAACACTTTAGAAAACTTGTGGCACGCCACGTTAATCCTGTAGCAGTCACTCCGATACGCCTAAGACGGTTTTCAAGGGGCTTTAGAGTCGGTAACAACGCGAGGAAGGAGCCAAGGAGATTTGAAACAGGAGTCGCCGTTATGGATGACAATTTAATAATTTTACGGGCAATTGAATCAAGCCGAAGAGTCAAATTTCGCAGGTCTTTATAATCCATTAAATGCAAATTTAGCCATCAGCACCGTAACGTAACAATTAAGCCGGATCACTCGATTAGAGAATATATAGTTATTACTTGAATCGCTTTAATTAAATTCATTTGATTAAACTGCTTCTACCACGGCGCACTTTTACCTTTGACGTGTCGTAAACTTTAACTGGTAACTCAATACACTATATAACGGGTACGCCGATAAGTTTAGAGAAGGCAACTCTTTACTTATATTTGAAACAAAATAAAAATTAAATAAAACTTTTCTTTAGTTGTCATTAGTTGAGGGAAAAACTTTGGGTTTCATTTTCTCTTCTTACGTAAGAAAGTATTACAACTACTGCATAGAGTAACGTCGCAATTCACTAATACAGCACGGTTAAAATGAACGTGAAACTACTTTCACAGTAATCGGTATACGCGTATCGAACGTTCATCATCTTTAAAATCGTTGTTACTTCGATGCAGAAATGCATTGAATACCGTATCCGTTCGCATCCGTACGCGTAGAAACGATAATTGCGCGAAGTTGAGGGGCGAGTGGCTCGAGAACAACAAACAGCGTCGCTTCGGGCAACGATACTCCCTCTCACGCGCCCCTTCCCTTCCTCGATCTTAATGCGATTCGGATAAATTTGACGCGCGAAGGTGCGTACGAAGCAACCGCCGCGAATGCTGACATCAGACTGAAACTCCCCGCGCAGCGCCAGCGTCGCGGCGACCAGCTCACAAACCAAAACCACCCCTAGCCGCCCGCAGCCTGAGCTTCGGTCCCTTCCTCCCTCTCCTTTCCCATCCCCTTGTTCTCCGGTCTCCCGGTGCCTCTCGTCCCCACCCACACCCCATCATACATTTTTAGATCCCGCGGCTAAGCCAAGGTGTGAATCTGCGAGTAAGGGGTTACTTTGAAGAATAAGCATTATTTCAAATGAATTATTCACAAATTTTTCAACCCTCAAAAGACGCGGTGCCGCGAGGGAAAAACTGGCCGCCGATGTCTGCAGGTGGAAACGAATGGATATGCATGACGTTGGTGGTAGTTGTGTCGTACCCCTTCGCCGTTTCATCGATTGTTTGTTTACCTTTTATTTTATCACCGAACGCTCACCGACTCTATTATACATACACCTCCCGCGATTTGAATAGCAAATCAATTCAATTACGGTTTACTCTCGGTCGTGAATTAACATTATTTTTCACCTCCGCATCCGTGTATAATGTTCGTTATGCAACACGGTTGATGCTCTGATTTTTTTTTTTTTTTTATTTTTACCACACGTTATTTTATACAATCCACCATATGCACAAGCTGGTCATGACGTATACAGATTAACATAAAACATGCAAATTTTCTCTCTTCGGGTGGTGTAAAAAATCGGGAAGAATAACTGCGGAGTTCTAGCACATTCGAATTCCGTTTAGGGCTGTAGAAAATTTTTTTCATCCTTTTCGATCAGCTGCCAGAGATTTTAAGAAGTAGTAGTAAAAGTGGTGAAGTTTGACTCGTTGAAAATTAATCATCGTATAGCCCGCGAATAATTCAGCAAATTTCAGGGGTGAATCATATATTGTACATTTTTGAAATTGAAGGAATTTATACTACTTTGCAATGCGTTCTAGACAATGGTGACTTCGGTTAGTACCTACAGCCAAAATTCATTGTACACGCGTGTAAATTTACTTAAACCGCGGATCGGTAACAGCGACGCTCAACTGACGCTCTCACTCTCGAGTTCCAATCAACACAACCAACCGTATAAACACAAACACTCGTGTATACGTGCCTGCACACCCCGCTGATGCGTCTCAAGCGATCCAACTAGATACAGGAGTAGAAACACGCTTGTTGGTACGCCAGTAGAGAATCATGTTATGCGTCAGACTTCAAACAGCTAAGCCAGTCGCCTCGCGCCCGTCGAGTGACGTTGCTATTTTTTTTTCGCTTCTATTCACTCATTCTTTCGTTCCCGTTTTACACCTGTTGCGAATGAGCAGTTCCAATTTTTTCAGCATTGCGTCAAAGTTGAGTGATTATACACAACCGTTGTCTAGGTCTTTAATGCTTCAAGAAATGCGCTCAATGTCCGACCGAGCGTTGATCCACTCCACTTGAGAAATACGGCGCCGCGCCGCGGGATATAAAAGTATAATTATCGTTGTTTATTCGCGTCCATCCTTATCATACTGTTGACAGTCAGGGTGGAAAAAATGTCGACAGGATACTGATACGTAACCGCTGTATGAATAATGTATCTCATTAAAAGTCGCTATCGGATTGTGTATCGGATGTTGTTCGCTTGGCTATATTTCGACGACTTTTACCGATTCGGCCACGGAAATAATAATATAAATACAGCATGCTAAAGGAAAATTGTTTTACTAGTTGATTATCCTAATGGAAATGACGCAGCGATCGATCAAATTTGGACTTTAGACTCGACGTGTTTACAGTTAAAGTATAAGAGTGGAATTGACGTGTCTGAATAATTACTTCTACCTCGTAATCGTATCGTATAAGGTATATTTACGCGTTAATTATTAAATATCGATTGCATACGCTACATAGATTTGTGTCAGCTGTTCAAACCAAGGGTGGAAAAAAATGGAGAAATGATAACTTGAGATTTTTTCTTCCTCCCTTCATGTGTTACTAGCTGCTGGTAAATTCAGTCTGGTCTGATATTGAATCGATTTCTTTCCGTTTCTTTTCTTCTGATATCGGGCGGTTGTCGTTACTTTCGTAATATAGGAGCCCGATGGCCCGAATCGTAAGTATTAACTTTAACTCGTCAACTTTTCTAAAGTTGAAAAACGTTATTAGGGTTTATCAGCTGTATTATAACTTTATACCTGTAGGTGAAACTTTTGCCTACGAGGCTTCAGACCTCCCGAGAATAATTTTCATATACCTACATCGTTATACCGTTTATATATTTACAACAGAAATAAAGACCATGTATTTATCGTTTAGCTTTCATTTTATAACACCGGAGAGGGAATGCTCCTTCGATTTACCAGGATTGATCCGTAAAAAGTAGAAAAGAGGAATATAAATGTAATATTTTGATGAAAGTAGAAAGTTGTCGACACTCACTGTTCAAGTTCAGGTCCAATTATTTCAGCCAATTAGGTGTCTGGAATCCCTCCACGAAACGTCACCTGCGTACGTATGGAACGGTGGTACATGGGAACAGACGATATAACTTTATAAATCTACGGGGTGATCTGAAGTGAAAAAATAAGCACCCGTCAAAATATTTTGAGGGGTAAAATCGTGAAGAAAAATAATCTACAAGAATTCAGTTTACGGCGAATAATTATCAGCACATAAATTATGAGCAAACTCGTGAGCGTCCCTTCCGAATTTCGGCGGATTAAAAGTACACAGATTTTCATCGAAGTCAATCCGTCGGATTAAACTGCCAGCCGAGGTATATTCCACCCCCGTCTCATGCGGCGATATTTAATTGGCATCAAATAGTCAATCGATCATCTCGTTGGTTGAAGGGCTCTCGCAGAACCTAGACACCCGGTAGGGGCGGAGAATGAACTACTTCGCGAGCTAAGAGGGCGAGAGAGAGTAAAGGGTGAGTGCCGAGGGTGGAGGGTGGATGGTGGAAGGTGGAAGGTAGAGAAGCGGTTCGCTGGCCATTGTCCTTCGAATCTCTTCGGTGGAGTTGAAGCTATCTTCAGCCGGTGTCTGCGCAGGGTCTGTGATATTTTCCCGAAGTCCCGGTGACCCCGATGATAAGAATTAATTGACGCCTCAGCACTTTCAGTACGATTTTTTTTTTTTTTTTTTTACTCCTCCCCCGGCAATCCTCCCGGTCTATGAAACTTTCGTCAAAGTTGCAGGCTTCGCCATTGTCTTACGGTGTGGATAATTGAAGGATTGACAGCAGGGGGCGCGGGGCCGAGGCTATTAGTTTATTACTTTGCGCGGGCAGCACCTCGCCTTGAATTATTACCCGGTATCTCGAGCCGAGGCGTTGGCCGAGTGGGCAGGAATTACGAAAAAGAATCGGATCGCGAATCGCGGGGAGTTTCCGCGAGTCAATTTGACGTTCGCGGGGGTATGAAAGGAAGTTGCGAATGGGGTAGTTCGGCGAACGGGAAATAAACAAGCGAAAACTTTTCCGTGTACCCGGAGGCCGTTTCTCACACAGGCGGGTGATACCGATACCATCTTATGAATAATCAATCAATCCAACATGGCGACGACTGGTAGCTCAGAGGACGGGCGTTGTGTGCGCTACTTTCGTAAAACGTATCGCGCCCATATCCCGGGGCTTATCTCAATCCAAATTCACATCACTTCCACCGGTCTCTATTCATTACGAATTCGTAGGCAGATAGTCGATTCCTGCCTACGACGGTATACCTACCCTCCCTCCGTATACGCATGCATGCGTCCGCGCGTGTGTGCGGCTGCAGGTTTGCCCGCGCGTGGAAGGCGGCATGTTCCGGATCCCTCAGTCCCTTCATGGTTATATGTATCGAGGTATAAGGTCTCCATATAGCTTTTGGATATACCGGCACTACTTTTCTATACCGGCCTACCCACCCTATACCGCGTTCATAAGACGCCGGGAACATGGAATAATTTACGACACAATCGAATAAAGTTGAAGGCTCCCCCGAAAATCCCCGCGAGGGTGTGGAATATAAAATACCGACGCTGAACAACCCGCTCTTGGTAAACTGTTGTAAAATTGTTCAGTCGTTTCGGTGTCTTCCGAGTTTGGTAATCTTATTTCACCCTCGTTGCGCTTTACATACTCACCGCATCGACGTCGACTGCGGGCAGAGATCATTCCTCAATATTCCGTCAAGCTTCACAATTGCGAACAGTCTCGCATTGCACCGGAATCGGACAAATTTGTCCTCGCTGCAGCGGCAGGATCTCGACCATCGTCGCCGCCCTTCCTGGACAAGCATTCCTCGCGTGCCTTGGCCGATGTCTGAAGCCATTGCGTCACTCGATTCATGGCCGTTGGTCACGAGGTGAATGCTACTCCCGACATTCCCTTCACTTCGCGCATCCCGCGATCCGTTCATTTCAATAACAATAACTTGGAATTTGCAAATCCACGCTCGCCATAGTCTTCACATCCACTGGGCCAGTTGCAATCACGAGATAACTTACCCGGGGAGATAATAGAACCGTGTACGTATATATTATACAAACCGATGGAACAGATCGTGCGTGATAATCGTAGCTCACGCCCAATTTCTCCGACGTATACCTGCGAATGGAAACTCAGACGGATTTTCGACCGTTTCGACAGTCGCGAGAAGTGGAAATTTTTTTTTTTGACTATTTCCAAAGAATCTTATCGAAAACAGTGAGAAGTTGGGAAGAAACGAGAGGGAGGCTCGTGGAAGAAGTAGGTACTTTTTAATCAAGTTCACGTCTCCGACGAGGATAATGTTTTTTTTTTTCAACGGCCGAAAACTTCGCCCCTCCTCCCGACCCCCGATTTCGGAAAAGTAAGTAAGGGTCGTTAGGCAGGGTGACGTGGGGTGCCACCGACATTTGTCATTGTGGATATTTTCCCGCGGCAGAGTAAAAAAGTGAAAGAAAGAAAAAAATCAACAAAGACGAAGACGAAGACGCGAGCGAATTTGATACGATATAAGATCGGAATAATACATCGAATCGAACGAAATGCCTTTTCAGGAGTTCTTTTGAGCTTTCAAGGCTCGGAACAATATCTGACTCGAGATTGGGGTCTCGCGAAGTCCCACGGGTAAGAAGTGTTATCTACACTCCCCAAACCCGGTTCTTGCCTCCATCTTCGTCCGTTCTTTCCTTCGTTCCTTCGTCTATGCGCCCCCCGACTGGCACAGCGATTCGAGCAATGGTCCGTATACCTGTGTACGTACAAGGACGCCAGACACAGCTGTGTGTATCGTGACGGGGTAGAACGGGCTGCCAAGATACACCCACTCACTCCCATTTTAATCACTACTTCTGATAACATCGCCGATTGGATCGGGGACCTTCGCCGCGCCAACTGTTTTCCAAAGAAATGTATTATGGTACGAGTATGAGGCTGTATGGCTGTGAGGATGTAACGACACGGCCTGCAGACGATTAAAACTCGCAGCATGACTGCTTCTGATAATACGACGAGGGGGTTAACGGCCTACGAACGGTTTCGAAATATCCCGATTAAAGGGGTGGGACAAAATGTTCTGATGTACATTTAATACCTGGATCGTTTTTCTACATCCGTGCGTTTATTTTTTTTTCCAACTCTATTAGCCGTCACGTGCTTTTGAAAGAGTCTGAAATTCAAACGAGTTAAAAAAATTTTACCGCATTATTTCGGTCGAGAGGAATTTCTCAACAAAATTATAATACGATTTCTCAAAACTCGGTAGACGTGCGGAACTGAGACGAGAAATTTACTCTCGAAGATAGAATTTTATTGCAAAAGATGATAGGAAGGGCGTTTGTTGCGGTCTGTTGTTGTCTAGGAATGGTGGGTACGTGGAGTGTCCGTTACACCGCATGATGGGTTTGCGGGGGTATTTTCCGGACGTGGGAAAGTTACTTTCAGAGTTGAAAACTTTAGCAAGTAAAAGTCAAGTGTCTGAAAACTCATAGGCTTATTTATTGCCTCTGTATACGTCGTGGCGGGAAATAATTTGTTCTATTGTCATTGTCAAAGTTGGCAAGGATATTTGATCCTAAAGAGATAATATTGTACTTGAGAACAACTTGATCATGTTTCAGTTTTGAGCACGTGAACTGAGAATTTATTTTTCTCGCTTCTTCGTACCTTTTACAAAATTTTTAACAAGGCACAGAATTCAATACCTTCTGCTTTCTGGAAAAAAAATCTAAGTATGTATTTCGAACAAAACGAAAGTGTTGAAATAAGGCGAAAACTAAAGCACTTAAGATTCCTACCTGAAATTCCACTTCTTGTTTGGACATGGAATACGACATCTTTTGATATTGACGCCGAAGAGTTCCAGTTTCTAGGAATCTCTTCTTGCACAAGGCGTCGCGAAAGTTTTTTCTCTCTTTCTGGTTAGCAAAAAAAAAGTAAATCAAAGAGGTCAGCATCAAAGACCGGACGAGAAACGGGATGGAATGCCTCTCAAACGGAGCGGAGTTGATGATCAAGCTCCGTTGGTCAATAAGTCACCCTTTATAAACCTCCTCGACTCTTTAAACCCAGACTTCGTTATCCTCCGTACAATAATTGCACCTTAATCGCATTCTCATTACCGCTAAGTTTGGAGACCGAATGAGTTTGGTTCAGAGTTCTGCGGCACATGGTTTTGTACCGGCTTCATGAACGTACAAAATGCGCGTCCGCGGCGCACGATCGATCATCTATCGACAACTACCGAGAAACATGAGTTCGGCAAGAGTTGAAGTAACAGCCGAGCTTTTGTTTCATTCCATTCTGAAGCGTGAGAACTTGCAAAAAGTTTAGCTCGTAAAACGTTGGTTTATGCGAAGGTCGAAATCGTGATGTAACAATTTTGCCTGCTGGCGGCGTTGGTTTGGGGTAACTTATGTGGCCGAGGCCCAACCCCACTTATTGTTAACTCCTTCTTAGCCCGCGCAGGTGGCAAGCTGAAGTACAACTTTCATTCCGTCGGGATTGAAGGTGTCGTCTATCCGTGGGTGGTTTGCTGGTAGAAGATTGTGGCAGGATAGTTAGGGGATAAGTGACAAGTTTGTGTAGTTTGTAGGTCGTTGGATCACTTATGCATGTGGTCCCGGCAGAATCGCATCTTGTTGTTCCCCACAGCCTCGAAAGATGGGAAGTTATACGGTCACGCCAAAGGATTTACGAAGCCAGCTCCTTTCGCCACGTCTCTCTCACTTCCCAGCCAACGATCTCCCGCATCCCGAGGGACTTTTTGGGGCGTTTACACGTCGTGGTGATGCGGAACAAACAGCACCAGACACTATGAAATGTGTGACACTACCTCGTCAAAGGCTCGATTCCTCTCTCGTTGATGGCGCGAGCCGCGACCCACCGACCGAAATAGAACATTGCGCAATTAAACTGAAAATCATATAATCGCCAGATTTAACTCCATCACCGATTTGGAGACCCTGAATGACCACGAATCGAAATAATGAGCCACACACCGAAACGAGCAGTTGAAACAGAATTCCGAAAGAAATAATAAAATTGAAATTGTGCAGAGTGTTGGAAAGTTTAAACTATCAAACTTTGCAACGAAGTGGAAACTCCGGAGGTGGAATTTTTGGGAAAAGGTGCTAGGATTTCCCGTCGACGGAACCGACGATTAATGATTGGTTGGTTCGTCACCTGTCGGATCGTGCGGTATCACGTGACTAACGACGCGGCAACAAAAGAAAAGCTTCCTCGCTATCGGCCGAGTCTATGACGCCTGGATCTGACGCTCGTTTGTTTTAAACAAAATATAGTCAGTCGGGGAAAGCACGCCTTTACGCCGCCGCCCTTAGAGGGTGAAAAAAAATTCACAACTAGGCGCGGCCCAAAGTTTTCCCTGGAGGAATCGCACCACATAGGATTTACCTTGTTACAGTAAGAGCTTCCTGGCGATTCTGACGGCGAAAAGTAAGTGGGTGCTTACCGAGGTTCCTACGCGTTCCCGGCTCATCGTGCAACGACGTGACTGCCGGTTACGCCATTTTGAATAATTCGTCGAGCCTCATTTGTTTTTCTTTTTTCTTTATTCATTCTTTCTTTATTTCCCCCTTTTCATCCCTCCAGCGCTACTTTCCTTCTTCCTTACCTCCTAAACGCACGAACGACAGGAGGGTAGTGACTCTAATTCGTCTTCTGCCCGATTCATTTCAGCTTGATGTCACGCCTCTCCCAGGGGTGGTGAAAAAAAGCACATACTATGTATTCCTGGAAATATATCACCTGCGAGCTATGCCAGTCCATTTCCGCGCTGGTAACAAACTCCATATCCTGCTGACAAGCCCCATTTGCATACCGACCACGCATTAAGAACGCGCATGCATACGTATACCATATAACCTCGAGTAGGTATGCACCGTTTGAGTCGCTTGCGAAATAACCGAAGGATAAAAAATAAAAAATAAAAGAAGTCTCGCCGTGCTATATTGCGGAGAGAAAATGATTGCATACCTATATGCCGGAGTGTTTCTTCCACTTGGATAAATTCAAAACGAGACAAAACATCCACGTATACGCAGGTTGTAGCCTCGCGTGAAAGACAAAACAAGACGAGGAACGAGTAGAGAAAGATGGAGAGAAACCGTAGGGTGAAAGAAAGTCGAGGGTTCTGTTTGAACAAACAAAGTGGATGGCACTTGCCGCCGGTGGTAATGCGGTGACGGTAATACATACTTTTCTCTTCTCTTCCATCCTTTTCTGTTCTCTTTCTCTCCTACAACAAGCCTTGTCCGTAGTCACTGTCGCAGGCATGCGACTCCCAGCTTAAAATAAGACTCTCGCACTGTGTAGGTATTCAAGCACACAGTGATCATATTCGCCGAGTCGGGTCCCGCCGTCTGACAATAACTTTATAGGCTTTTCGCCGTATTTACCGGCTTTGGTTCGGTGTAAACAGTCACTCAATCATCTTCACGTAGCTGCAGCTAGCTTACCCAACGGGGCCAGACCACCGTTCCATGGCGGCGCTCGCGTCTCAGGATCTTCGGAGCTATAATAACGTTTTGTGCAGCTGTACTCATAGTCTGGCGTCTACCCAAGAGGCGTGCTGCTACTTACACTTATCTTCCCGTGGATGACGAGCGTTGCCTTTGGGAAAAGTATGAGCTCAACCGTTGAAAATTGGTCGTTCGCATGCTGCGAAGCTTGCATCGTATTCGCATATGCTCCGAGAGAATTACTCTCGTTACTATCATGGCCGGTATTATGGATCCGAATACGCGCGCATCGTCGCTTCGAAATTCAGTCGGGATCCTTTTATTTTACACAACCTTGTAGTACGAGTATTTTGGGGGAAAAATCGACAATGAATGATCCTGGGACAAAGAGATATTCGGAAACGTCGTTGTATGCCGGTAAAATGTCGACGAGAAAATTTCACCGAGCGTATCTGCGGTTGGATAGATACTTCTTTGGCTTCAATTTTTCGACAGCCCTTGGGATCTTTTAAAAACGATAAAACGCCCCACGTACAGGCACCAGCGTATACACTTTATTTGGAAAGCTGCGACAACCGTCTGAGCGTATCGTCTTTCGCGATAGTGGTAGGTGGGCGAAACGACGCGGTGCGGGGCCTGGCAACAAAGATCCGTTGCTTTAGGCTCCATCGACCAATCCCGTGGGGTTTCATGAAATTGCTGCGTGCAATTCGCATCGCGTAATTATGGTAAACGTAGGCGGAACGGAAACCCTGTCGAGGCTATCTACGACCTTGGCAGACCTCAATCCACATTCTGCATACCACAGCCGAGCTCTGGGAGATGAACTACTCGTCTACTAGGACTAGCTGCCGCGAAGTAATCGGCCACTGCCACTGTCTACATTACGCATATCCGGTACCAAATTATTCGCAAATTAGGAAGGCAGAGTTTCTATTGAAACCCTAACGATGTGATTATTATGACTACTGTAAGATTATCGAGATTTTACTGAATGATTTGCATACACATTATAAATTTGTCCTGCTGCAAGTGAGATTCACACCAATGATCGAATGATCTGCAGATTGTCCTGCGACAGGATATTCGATGGATTCGATGGACGAATAATCGCATCGACTTTATACCATTATAGGTACTATTGACAATTGAAAGCAGATATAGAACATGGAGGTGTTACCAGTCCCAAGTGTTCGCAGCAAATTGCAATAACGAAGGGGACGTTTTCCGAGGAAAACCCTAGTCCGTCCGTGGCCATTGTCCAAGCATAAGCCCGGACGAAGGTGGCTGGTCGAGTTGGTCGGATTTGTCTTCGAGGGTTCCGCGCATTTGAGGTTCGGAGTCCCGAACCACACGGAGTGTAACTACGGACAACGGCAAGCCGCAATCCATGCGTTCCAGGCGAAGAGGATAGAAGGAGAAATAGCAGTAGCGTTGTCCAGGTCGGGCGTAAGCCACGCGTCAAGTGGAGCATCGGCGTTACAAACATTGAGTAAAATCCAACGATTTGCAGAATGAGTATTTATGGTGGGCGTATGGTCTGGACGAAAATAAATATCGTCGAAATCCTCGAGACTCGCCATGTCACCTTGGATACACAGCGGGGGTTGCTAAGACTCGAGAGTGTTGCCCGGCTACGCAAGAACTAACGTCGCAATATCCGGAAGAGATGAATGTGAGAATTTTTACTGCGTATCCCGGACCGTGAATAAAACACCACGCAGCGGAGGCGAGACCATCGGATGCACGGTTGCGAACAGCAAGGACAATTTGAGAGAGAGAAGAGATAAAAGAGCGGGGAGGAAATATATCGTCGTGCTACTTATTGGTCTCGTCCAAGGCCTGCCGATCAACGGTTGTTCAATCGTTTTAAAAATATTTTTGTCGCTTATACCGCAGTGCCAGGAAGGAGAATTATTACACGCAAAGCCCAGATGAGGAGTCTCGTAGCGTTTGCTCAGCGAATATAGTACTCGACTCGCTGAGTACAGTCAGTTCACCAAATCCACCTTAATTCCCGGCTATAGTTCAACAGGAAATTAGTACTGGCCACTTGGCAAATAGCAATATGACCGCGGCGTAGCGGTGGACCACCAGAGATGCCGGGCTTGCCAGTGATATCCTTCGGGCTCTATCTGCCAGTAGACCATAGACCATCCGAGTCGTACGACATCGTACGAATATAGATAATATCATCTGCACAGCCGGTGCGCATAGATTGTTCTCAGTATTGCAACACGAGGAGGAAACAGCGTTCGAGACATGGATGAGGGGGTCGTGACTGGCCAACGACGAAGCTGACTCGCTGTAAAACTGCAGTACACGGTAAGTCAACTGTAAAACAAGGAGAAAACAGTGGCCCAACGACGTACGTGTCATAAAATCCAGTAGATATAAAATTCCAGAACGTCGAGTCCTCGAAATAGCCGCGATAGGAACTCCCAAAAGTGCCACTGCAACTTTTCCCTTGCAATTATGTTTATCCTATGTACATAGATGACGTTTCAAATAATTGTTCGATTGAGCGGTGAAAGTTTTAATTTCAGCAAATAATTGTTTGTGTGTAAACAGGTTTGAACTACTTGGCATTCATGAGGAACTCATTTCGAATAGTAAGCAAATAAAGGTGGGTAGTAGTGACTGAAGGGAAAATAAACAGCTTTTCGAAGATTTTAATTCCAGAGAGCTTCGACCTCGAGTGACTAAAATATCGTAGAGTAATTAGTTAAAGAACCTCCACTTGCTAATAATTTACGGGAAAATTACAACAGAATGTACGCTTTAAGAGAGTAAGAAAATACTTGCACGATACGCAATTTAAAATGATAAATTCCGCATCGAGATAGAGTGAAAATAGCTAGCTATTAGTGAGAACAGTGAAAATAGCGGAAAATCGGAATGAAGGTCTCGAGTCCTTTGAAAGAAGTAGGGTGAGGTGACGCACAGCCACAGCACGGTAGATAGTGTATACCAGGCTTTCGTCCGAAGCCAGAAGGTTATTGTCACGACCCGATTGCACCCCGTGTCGTTTCGAGGACTTCTTTGCTGCATCGAGATCGTCTCTCTACTTTACTCGACTACAGCGTCAACTCGGGTGGCTTTTACGGGCATCTCGCCATCATCGTAAAGCCGGGAAGAAGAGAGAAACCCCCGTCCGCCACCCGACCTCATATCCACCTCCACCTCCATCTTTGATCCTCGGACAATTCTCCTCTCACAAAGTGAATTCCAATACATTGGAAGGGAACCGGACAAGCTCAGGCGAGATTTGAATGTCGTGCTTGGGAATTGGCAACGGAAAGGAATTGGTTGTACATATCGCTATTCCTGTTTCTTCCCTCCCTTTTCCCCGTCTCGCTGTACAGAAATCAACCGAGCGAGCTTTTCCAGAACCACGTGCCTCCGTTAGTGCCTCGCAATCTCTGTCGGCACTGCGCCGTAACAAAAATCGTCGTCGAATCGTTGTTTCAGTCAATCGTGAGACCCCAATCAAGTCCAGATAAAATACCAACGAACCCGTGCCGGTGGCCTCTGGTTACCGCCGATTACGAGGGTGAGAGGGAACCGAATAAATGAATAAAACGGGATTATAAAAAGTGCGGATAAAAGGTAAAAGCCCTGTTACTTTCTCAGGCTCGTACCTCCCCGGCTAATGCACCCCGATCAATCTTTACGCTCCCAATATCCAAACGCGTAACAACTGTATCGTAAATATACAATAAGATCGAACAAATTATTATAACCGTGCGTAAAAAACCCGCCGTTGACTGCAAGGATACACACGTACCGTGATGTGATAAAAAATATACCCATGCCATGCGCGTACGTCGTGTATTATACGAGCAAAACGATTTTGCAAATATACTTCTCTCGCAAACTAACTCTCAATGTAAATATGCGTATACACGGACGCACCGTCCACGTATACGTAGGCAGAAAAATATAAATACATAGCCGTAGGTGAAAAGACCCGGCATTCAGCGCGCGAAGGACGAGGACTCGTCTGTAGCCTTATAACCGTGTCTTTCAAGCGGGAGTAAGAAGCGTGGAAAATGTTCCGCAATGTTGCGCAAACGAAATGTACACCCCCTCCTCTCTTCTTCCTTCCTTTCTCCCTTCCTCCCTCCGCCCTCCTGCCCTCGGCTCGCTGTCTCCGCGTGTGAAACGCCGCCGTCATCTTGGATATGTGGCACGTGAAATCTGACACGCCGTTAAAAGCATCGTCGACGTGCCGGGGACTCGAGTTCTTCCGCCCTACCCATCGAACAGCTTCCAGGGTCGACAGAAGGGTTGATCCTTAGACTCGCGGCCTCGTCCTTTCTCGTCCTCCCCGCTCGTTTAATCGCGGTTGCTTAATCTCTTGTCGACTCCGATCCTAGAATTGTCGCCGAAAGCTGACGACCCAGCACGCTTTGGCTCAAGGCCTAATGCGCCAAATCTCTCCGCTCAACGAAGAGCATTTCCATCTAATTGTCGTTTCATTACAATTCTTACTCTCGCTTTACCTAATCATCGATGTCCGTCCCCCGCACTTTCTGTAATAGTTTTTTAATTATATTCTCATCGACGAATTTCCGGTACAACATTCCTTGTTAAATATCCTTGAATTAAACATCGCCGAGAGCAGATATTGTTGGACACAAAAAAATCTTCCGATACAATCCCAAGGTAGGGGAGAACGCGCGGGAAACAAAAAAAAAAAAAAAAAACTTTTTACCGCTTTACGGCTCGAAACGAGAATATAATTAGCTCAATTCAATCTACTTGCCAGGTTTAACTTTCGTAAGCCATAAAACTTGGAGAGAAATTTTTTTTTGTATTCTCAAGCGCAATATTGATATTTGAGTATGTTAATTGTAATCAAATATTCAGGAGGGATGTGAAAAGGCGATTTAATAAGTGTTTCAACTTTCTGATCCAAATTAAGTTAAAATTATTCTTTTCCGTTATCTTCTCAAGAAATCTCTCCCTTTTCCGACAAATGCATCGAAATAATTCAAGGCTCCGTGAGTTGAACTTAAGGATTTATAAAAACGGATTTTGATTTGGCTTCAAACGACTCCGACAGAAATCGGTTTGAAATTCAGATTGATTTCCACCAGCGCTCAACCATGAGACGTTTGTTTTTCTACACCACAAGGCGAGTCGATTATCGTAAAATAATCGTGAAGATCCAGTTAAGTCAGATGAAATATCTAAATTATAAAAGTAAACGAAAAATTATACGCACGGGAAAAATAAAAGCATGAATAAGAGTTGACATGCATGGTAAAGCACTTAATTCTGCAAATCCCGCGGCTGTAGTTTATTCGTGTTTAGCATTCCGTTTCTATTAGCATGACCTGTAATCCGGTGTAAATTTCCGATTTCACGTCACTCGCGGCTCGAGATAAAGCCGAAGTGAAACGATCGTTTTCACTTGGGGCAACGCCGCCGAAAAGGCCGAGCTTGCACCTTTTCGAGCTTGCGTTATCTGTGCTCTCTAAGCAGGCAACGTGCAACGCTTAATATTTGTCCGTTCAAAGCTCTAATACGGCCGGCTGCGGTCCTGGGACATCGGCGCCTCGGGTCGTTCTCTTTAACGATTATTGGCTTGCGGTAATTCTCTAATCTCTCCTGTCAGCGGTTCCACGTTTCCGTTTCAATATGGCCGACGTTTCCGATTAGATTCGGCCGTAGGTGGCGGCGCAACACCGGATCTTATAACGGACGCGCGTGCAGCAGCTCGCAGCAACGGGGACTTCTTATCGAGCTGTCGATCGGGTGGAAACTTGGAGGAGATTAAAAATTTCCCGAGAAAAGATATCAGCCGAGATTTTGGATGGCGGCTGTTGAGAAATTTCGGGCCGATTGGAGTGGAGCCGGAAAATTGCGTCTGGATAACGAAGAAGATGACGACTCAGATTAAGAGGCGGAGGGCGGCTCGAGGAATGGAGGAGGAATTCGCTCGACAATACTTGGAATTGTAAATGTTACCAGGGAACTCAGCCTCGAGCCGAAGAAGAAGTGAAGTGTGGCAAACTCACCGTCACAATTCCACCCGCCCACTGCTGCAGGCTGTTATTTAAATGGACGATCTTATACGCGTGCTTTACTTCCCCAACTTTCATCCCCTCTGACGCTGAAGATCCAGTCGCGGGGTCGTCTCATCACACCCCAGAAAACTATTCACTACTTTTACCCTCTCGTTTATACCGACGATATTCTCAAACTCGACGGAAGATTTCTCTATTTTCTACACCACTGCCAAAAAATCCGAAAACACCGAAGTCTGCGATTTCCGAGACGCGCCACACTCGCCACGATGACTGGCACGAACTACCGTTGATTGTTCCAATGATTGCTGTTTCCATTTTAGGAATTGGGATGGAATAAATCGCGATTGAATTTTCACAAGTGTTCGCCAATCGGTAGCAATAAATGCTCGCTAGATGTACCTATTTTACTTTCTCGTTTGTCGTTCCCCCGTGAGTACGTTAGTGAAATATATCTGTAATTTGGCGAATGCTGCTCCTGCGATTTATAAACACTCACCAATATCGTCCCACTCCAATGCAAAAGGATACAAGAAATTTCTAAAAATAAAATGATTCACACTCTCACTTCGTTGATTCTTAGAAGATCCGGCAACGGCAAAGCGATATACGCTTGGTATACGACAGAAAGGCTTTCCAGCACGCAAGGTAACCACAAAACCCAGACTCAAACCACGAGGAAAATGTTGGAGAAACAGGTTTAGGAATCATGACGCGATTACCATCCTTATCCTGTGGGACAATGGGAGTAGAGTTAGTCGCTAAATGGTCGAGGTCAGCGCGGTGATCCCCATCCCCTGAATGCGGGCGCGTCAGGTCAGGGTGCGTGAGGATTTGTCGACAATTGGACAATGACGTATGTCCCTACGGTTTGTTACACCGCTCCGGATAAAATGGTGGGGGTTCACGGTAGCAAATGAAAGAGGGGTCGAGGAGTGAAAGGGGCCGACCACTTGTCAAGCCGGGCCATTTTTAATCACGGCAAAGACTAACCGAAAGGGAGAGCCATTGGAATCACACTGGAGCTCTTTGTTAATCGATTTGCTAATTATTGCACGTTCGATACTTTTCATCTCTGATATAATGAATTTTGAAACTATCTATCCGCGGCGATGCAGCCGACGAAGTACCGAGGGGAGAGAAAAACGTCGTCATCCCTAGATGCCGCGGTAAACTTAATTTTCTAACGACACATAGGGGGATAAGAGTTGCCTGATACAGACAGAGGGTTGAGCTGCTCCGAGAACAGAGACAGTTTACTCCGTACCGTTATACGCGAGTTGCAGGTACCTGGTAGCTAAATTGATTTTTGCAAAAACAAATTTAATAAAGGTACGACGGGTGTACGCTCTAGCCTTGGTTCCCTCTTTATACTCTCGGCAACTTTCAGACCGAACGAAATCCCTGGCAATTTTCTAGAAAACATGTAACCGGCAGGTCTGTATAAAGAGACGTAGACACGCAAACTCATGCACACCCGCATACGTATCCCATACGCAGTTTGTCACTAAAGTGTTATGTGTTTATTACTCCCTTGAGTTACGCGCACGGGCGTCACGTTTTTCCTCCACTTGCTAGAGCTTGCCAAATCTTGGCAGTAGGTTCTGCTGCTACTTTCGCATGTACGGAGACTACTGCGTTGTCTATCTACTGACGTGAATATAAACGCGCCACACATCCAAGTCTGCCTAGCGTTGAAGATAAAAAAAAAAAAAAAAATAAAATAACGAAGAGAGGGACGGAAAGAAGGAGCAGCCGTTATCCAGAAAAAGTGAAAAGTCATCGTAAATCCGCGAACACGTACTCAAACTATCTCGCGGAAGACGGATGCCGGTAGATCAAAATCCGTATAACTATTTCTACGAGCGAAGCCCGTTCCTCCAGAGACGGGATATGGCCGGAATCCGGGGCTCGTGTAAAGGCTGGCAGGATGGTAGACCTGGGCAGCAGCTGGTACAGGGTTGAGGATCCGCCTTTAGCGTGTTGCAGCGTCAGCGGTACAGCGCTGCCAACCCCGCAACGATTTACTGCTAAATAATATCTAAACAGCATGCCGAATGCAGATTGGTTCCCGTGCGTTACCAGGGCTGTTAAATATTTGACGGAATTAACTCACGCCCTACAGATCCGACCCGATCGCTGACGTCGACTCGTCGCCACGACCTCGAGTAGATAAATATCGGGACCGATCAAAGATGATCTAATTTATCCCACATCGCGTCGTTTCTTATAGTTACTTTTCTCTCAAGGTGAACTGACGCTTGAACGGAAGCTAGGAAAATGGCTGCGGCATCGCGTGTGGCTCTTAAAGTTTAACTTCTGGCTGCTATTGACGAAGCATAAACGAATCGCAGCCACACTGGTGGTGGATGCGAACTTCTAAGTCAAAATATCATGAAATCGCAGCTTGAAGTTGGTTACTGTCTAATCGTAAGTAGTAGAAACAAAGATAACGGGGGGTGAATGAGTGGACAAAGGGTAAGGAAAATTCCAGCAGAAGGGAGGAGGAGAAGGAAAGAAAAAAAATTAACCTTAACGGGACTGATAAAATTAAAATTTCTGATTTGCTGATTGACATCCTGCAAATCCTCCAGCTTACTTTGGTTGTCAAACAGAAAGACGCCTTCGCAATTTCATGCTCATGACGTGCCAGTCGTCAATTTGTTAAACGAAGATCCTTCGTGGACGGTATTTTATCACGTTTTACTGCGAGATCAGGAGTTGACATGAGAGACATCCGTGCTCACCCTGCTCACCAATCGACCAGCGATAGTGTTGAACGTGTAAATAAATATACGCACTCGCTGAGAAAGTAAGTGCGAGAAGTCAAAGTCGAGTTGGTCAGGGCTAAACGGCCGTCGTGAGAGCTGCTTCTTGGTGGTAAACCAAAGCAAAAACATTACTCTGAAATTCTCGGTTTGCTAGCAGAAACTAAGCACATCAGGAGTTCTGTCTTGTAGGGAAGTGTGAGACAAAATGGACCTCCCAAGGAAATATGCCTTCTATAGAAGCTTCAATCTCGTCTATAAAACGGTTCACTATTCTTGGCATTTACCGGATCATAAGTATTCATTTTTCGAAAATTATTTTTTCCGCCTCTTACGTCTTATGTCAGGCTTTCCTCACTAATTTTAAGTTATACTGGTATTCGCAGGTTATTCGAAAAAAATGGATTATACTTCAGAGATTGAAACAGGTCAAACTGAAAATACGTTATAGTAATTGCAAGATTATGATAATAGATATCTCGCCATAAAATGTCAGCCTTGTGCGTTCACACTTTGCACGCTGAAGTGTGAAACGTAATTTTAGAAACGTTCTCGAAGTGGTCCATTTCGCCCCTCGTCAACTACTACGTCGAAGGCTGTCCATTTTGCCTTGATGGTCCATTTTGTGCTCCTGCTTATCAGAGAACTGTCTCTAGCCCGGGCCACGTCGTAATTAAAACCCAGTGTTTGTCTTCCGGGGAAAAGCACCCGGTCCTCCAACATTAATTTTCAACGACGATCAATTTGCAAAATGCCGGTCAAAACACGCTGACAATGTAATTGGAAACGAATTGAAAATTACCCATAGGCTCTTAGAATGGTGATCCGTTCGGGATGCATGCATCCAAAGAAAACACAGACCAAAAATATACCGTGAAACGGTGTTTAAATATCTATCGTAAGGGTGAGTTCGATAAAATTTTCCAAAAGACGTACAATGGTTGCTGTTATCCGTTTATTGTTTCCACTTCGGTGTATCAAAGTATGTATGAAACATCAGAACGACAGGTTCCTTTCTCTCCGAGCTATATTTGTACATACGGGGTAGAGAAAACGAGGGACGAGATGAAACAAAAGAAAAAAGAAGAGAAGAGAAAGTAAAACAAAACGAGAAGAAAACAAAAGGGAGAAAGATGAGGCGCAGTGTGTGGTATAGAGGGGCGAGCGAGGAAGAAGGGAGAAAATGAAATAACCGAGAGAAGAGAATAGGAGGAAAAAAGAACTTTATGGTCTACTTGCGCCAGAACGAACGCGCGTGAGCAGCCAAGGGTAGGAACTGGTAAGGAAAGGGTGGCAAAGGGTGTTGGCCAACTTGCATAAATGTATTGAAATTTTATGGGGCTGCTACACCCGGATGCGATACGTAGTTATCTAATGGCCGCGTCAGTTAAGCGAAGATTCCACTCGACTTCGAAACAGAAGCACCTAGCTCAATCCGACGGAATCTAGGAATATTCGCAGACTCGAAGAAATCCTTATGTGATAAGAAAAATACCTAACCGCGGTACAGATATTCTGATATCGAAAATATTGACGCAACCACTTGAATAAGCATCATTGACAAACAATTAATGAGGAAGGGTCAATGGAAGAATAAAAAATAATAACATTTTCACTCGTGATAGATCTAACGAACCATCTTCGAAGTCCGGGTCTCCGTTTTCGTTTCGACGATTTGCCCGAACGACATTCGGATGCGACGCGAAACGAGGAGGGACAAGAAGAAAGTCAGGGAGAAATGCGTAGGAAACCAAAGGAATAACCTTAGGCTCGGGGGGATGGTTATGTTATGTTACGGCAAGGATCATCACGTCCCGTATAGTCCCCCATAGAATTGCAATGGTTTTATTCATATATCGAAAAGCTTAGGTAAGGCGCACCCCCCGTTGAATACCACATTGGTATCACTTCGATATTTGATTTTTCAACTTATTTTCGATTCTCCGTATAGAATTTCGATTCCCACTTGTTAGTCCGATCGTACTGCTTTACCCTAGATTCCGCACAATTTTAACCTTGCCATTGATCCGATTGACCCTAACGGCAATATGAGAGTGCAAAAAAGAAAGAAGAGAACAGAATAAAACTCCATGGGATAAAATTGAATTACTTTATTAGAGTGAGAATTACTAGCTATTACTCGTATTGTCGCATTCGTGCGACGTATATTCGAGAGCCTCGAAACGCCGCGGCGACGAGAATACACTGAATTTAAATAATACTGTACTCAAGTCGAACGTTCAAACTCTGATGATGTATACAACTTCTCTTCCATGCGATAGACGAAAAAATCGGAAGAAAACGCCCGGGCTATTACCGTTGCCTAGAAAATTTGATTTGGAACCATTACGAGGGTTGTGGTAAGCTTCTTTGGATTTTCGGAAACCGAAGACCTGAATTCCGATCAAACGACTGATCGGAGCGTTAGTCTGCAAGAGTGTTTCTGTGCTGCAGACAACTCTTGTGAAAATATGACCACACCGTAGGTTGTTTTTATTTCCCTACATCCCCGCTCGTAATAAAGATATATATGCAATATGTATGTACATATGTATGGGTATATACGTGTTCAAGGTACGTTGTAGCGTATACATGTAGCACACGTACACTTTTTTGTACTGGCTTGTTTCTGCTCCCCCATGCGCGTCTGTGTCGTAATATTTTCTTCAAATGAAACCACGTGGTAAGCCAGGGTATAATTCGGCAGGGCCAAACCGCCCTCGAGCGAGCTTATTTCGCAACCAAAAATCCAAGTTTAAGAGTTGTATTTTTTGGTAGCCAGTTTTTCAAGTATGAAAAAAGTTTTTTGTCCCCGCATGTTTGTCGTTCGGTAAAAATGATCCCACGGCCGAGTCAGCGAGATCAGCATTTACGTGAATGTATTCTGAAAGAAACTCTTACGTATTTTTCTAACTTGAGTATTATGATATAACAAAAAAAAAAACTTGAGACTTCGAGAAACAATTATACAATATACATGTTAAATTTTTTTAATAATTTCGCAGAAATTATGGAAAATCATTGAAGTTCGAGGTTTTGTACTAGCGACCTGACAACGGTGTAAAATGAGATCGAGAAGAAAAATGGGCGCAGAGGCAACGGAAGGAAACGAATCTGTAGTACTAAAGAGCGAGAGGCGCTTATTTGCTTTCTCTTATGCTCGAGAAGTTGTTTCCTGGCAAGAGTATACGATTTAATAATTTCATCCAGTATATGATAGTTTTTGGTTCTCTTGTTGAACGCATTTCTCTTCGAGTCAATGCTCATTTCACGAAATACGTGCAGGGTGTTGAGAATATCATTTTCCTTCAACACTCCAGTGAAGATTCCTGCAACTGCTAACAATTTTAATTTTATTTCGGCAATAAAGGCACGTCGAGTAAGTATAATGGCTGAGGTATAATAGTAGCTTTAACCATTCTTCAAATCTTTATCACTGTGTGTTGTGTATATATACCAAGAGAAATCTAGCACCCTTCGAAGATCTGGAATTGATTCTGTTATTCTTGGTCAAATAAAGGAACGGCCGTAATAATAGCACGGTGTGGGAGAATAGGTATACTCACACACGCGAGAAGGGTACACATATGCACAAACACACGCACGAATTGAAACACACATGCTGTCCTCAAGAGTTTCTCGTTGGACTTCTCCTCGCTAACTCCAGCGATCTCGCTCCAGGGGGGAATTCAAACACGAGAAAGTACTAGAGGGAAAATATTTCCGAGGATTTGGATGAATCGATGGATGTTCGCGCGATCGAAAGTGAGAAGAAAGTATATATGATGTACACATAATCGTGAAATTTCAGCCAACAGTCAAGAGTAGAAGAGTGTGTAACAGAGAGTGGTGAATCAATATGAGGAAGTATGACTTATATGGCTAGCTGCGGTATAACTTCGTATAGTATAGATATTGACTTGGTCAACTTTTACAAATAGCCCCTTTAACCGAAGAATCCTGCAGAAAATAGCCGGTAACTGGTCCCTCGATGGAAATCTAACGAGCAATAATTCGCCAACGTAACCCCAACAAAGCTATTGGAAGGGTCGTCGAAGAAGCCCGCAGCCATTTTCCTCCTCCAAAACTTATACTTGGAGTTCGGTAAAGGAACGATGAAACGATAGAAACCAAACCAAACCAAACCGAACGGGGACCAACCCTAACCCATAAATGCGTACAGAATGCGGGGGCACGGGTATATCTATACCGGCGTACACATCGGGGAGAGAAGGTTGTAACCCCGGAGCAACTTCCGCCGGCGACTGTGCAGAGTTTTAAAATCCCGCAGAGCTAAGTTTCATCGGAGACCGGAAGCGCCGACAGATCGGCTCGGATTGGAGCAATTTCAAACTTATACCAGGCGTTCCGAACAGCTTCACGGCCAAGTTTACCGGCGCACAGAGGCGGAGGAACTTGGCCCAGAGGATCCCCGAACTCCCAGCGCTCATCCAGACCCCCAAAAGGGACGAAACCCGGCGTAATGAACGCGGGTGACATTCGGACTTGGACCTTTATGCAGCCAAAACTCAGGAGGACCTCGCACCCTCCGCCAATATTACGGGCCGGTATATCTCATCAATCTCTAACTGTCCCGCACCGAGGTCGCCTACTTCGCCCCAGGCTGTATTTGAATTTACCCGCATGCTCATCTCACCGACAGCTACGGGCTTCTCCTCTCAGCAGCCGGATGTCCGATGTGGAAAGTGCGGAAAGTTCCCCGTTGCGGATGTCAAAAGTTTTTTAACGTCCAGTTGCGGTGCTCCAGGTAACTGCGAGTAACATTCATGCACGTATCTCTGTAGCTAGATTGTATAATGCTGCTGAACTGAACCTGGCAACCAGAAAATGCAAAGCTGTGGTCGAACCGATTTCAAATTAAACGGAACGTTGAACATGGACTCGAAATCAAAGACTTTCCATGCCTGTTATATTGAAGTAAACGGAGGTGAAAAGATGTCCAAACCAATCGATCCACCAATGAGACGACGTACCGCGATTAGTTCCGAACTGATCACTTTAGAAGTGTTTGATAATTAAAACTTGCCGAGACTGAAGAAAATTATCCAACGTCGTGCTTTGGTTTACTTTGGCGAAGCTCTGCGAGTTGTATGTCTTGGTAATCCGAAACAGAGCTAAACACTTTCTCGCTTGTCGATTTGCGCGCATTGCTTCGAATGGTGAATTTTTTATGAAAATCTATTAATTGAGTTCCGCCGTTAACTTCACTCCGAGAATTCGCAAACTAGAGGTCTAGTACAAAGGGACTCTCCTCTGAATTGATTATATTCAAGTTCAAAGGGGTGTGCGATAGAGTCATTGGATTACCGTAATTTATTTGAGTACAATATAATGCGCGCCACATAGGGTGTACTCAACTTTGAACAGTCTGAACACTTATTCCCTCTTGAATTCAGGGCGTCTAGTCGCCGGGTGAATGTCTGGGAAAACAAGAATAATTGGTACGCAACTCCGCGACACATTTCCAAGTAAGATACCGACAATTGTACGAAGGTAAACACTATGAACATTGAATTCTGTCGTTTGCGCGAAAAAAAACGCGAAATCGCCGAAGCAATTGACGAATCGTTGGCCCGCCACGCGACTTACGACGTGGAGCGACGAGTTGTGAAGATAAAATGTCCGAAACTTTGAGGATAAAATAATGCTGTCGAAGGATTTGGCGAGCCTTTTATTGAGCCACTGTAAAGAAACGAATGATTTCTTAACATCGACTTTGTTAAACTGAGAAGAGCAATGAAGAGTTTTCAATAGTATTATACTTCGGATCGTTGTAACAAAAAATTATTTGTCTTGCATATTCATTCTGGATAGACTTCGGAAATCAATCGTATTTTCGGTTGAAAAATATCGTACCCTGTATATATGACGTTAGCAGAAGAGGAACAGAAATTAGCCCAATATACGTTACGATGGGGCAAGGAACTCGAAATCTGTAGGTTTGCCTGTTCTCTGGAAAGTGTATTATAATCTCGGGGTGCGAATTGAAACCGTAGTGCGTCATTACAGCACACAAAGAATTTTTACGGACGTTCGGTTCCTCGAGGATGAAGACAAGTTGGAAGCTTCGCTGAACACGGAAAGAGAGTGTCTCTTCTCTTTTGTTTTCACCCATTACCTGACTACCTGGGAGTCTGTCTTTCTATGGACTGAACCCAACTGAAATGTGTTAGCGTGTAATATGGAGAATAGCGAATAAACATGTCTTTCAAATTGAATGCTGAAAGTTAGAATTGATGGAAGGAAAAAGGCCGGAGAATTCCGAGCTCATGAGAAGGCGGCACAACTTCAAGTCCTTACGTGTCAACATTCTGTTATTCGAATTTCCAACGACATTACGTGAATTTAAAATTGCTTTTCATACCCGGTAGACCCGGCGGTGTCAGATCTATTCGAGAAAAGCGTGCAGATTAAATTGCGACAGAATATTTTCAACGGTCCTGCGAGTGAATAAAAATAAATTTCTATGGATTTGGTGAAATATTTGAATAAAGTTGAAAATTTCACCGTACCGCGGTATTCAGCGAACGTACCAATTATTATCAGGAGTATGCTCGGGGGAATTTCAATATCAAGTATGCACGATTGGGGGTATTGCACATTCGTTAACATATGCATGACGCGACAAACTCGCGTTGATCTAATAAAATCGTGCAGCACATATAGCGCGAAGAGGAACTACGATGAAACAAAGTGAGAAGTGCCAGCATCCGTACACATAAAAATTTAACAAACTGATTCGAACCACTCCGGTCGCCTTCCGTTCAGCGCTAAACTTGACCTGGTCATCCCCCTAAGGATTTAGTTGTCTGCCTTATACCGACGGTAATAACACCGCCGAGAATGGGTTACAGGTAGTTCGGCATATCACGGAGACTTGAAGATGGTGATTAGAATTAATAACATCGCCCCGTACCACCAATCACGTAACCTCGCACGGGCTAATGACGTCATTAAGTCAAACTAATAGCCAACCCTTAACCGGCTGGGGATGAAGCCGTGAGGCTGCCAAGGCATGTCCTCGCGGCCAGGGCCATAAAGGACTCGTCCACCCGCAGCCTCTTGCCTCCAGTCGCTTATTTTTCGGGGATTTTGAATTTCGACCTTACCGAGTTAAGCAGCCCCGACTTTTGCCAGCCGCCTCGATCAAGCGACAAACGGGAGCGGTTAGCTCAATGGAAAATGTCTCTCAGACTCAGTGTCTTCCTGTAGTCTTGTCTGGGCATTTCTCTCCCTTAGTTTCCTTTTTGCCTCTTCCCTCCAGGTCGATCGAGCCCCGCCGAAATAATTTCAACTTCTCAACTTATTTCGAAACTTTTCTTCATTCATTCTAATTAGCCAATAAGTCACTCTGACATGGCCGGCAGGATCTTGGCTTCCAAGAAGACGCGAAGGTCTCCGACATCAGAGCGTCAGAATATATTTTGGCTCATTTGTCGAAGCGGGGAGCAAGAAACGTGACGTTTCGATATTCAAGTAATAAGCACAAACTTTTAACGTCGAATCCCCGGTTGTCTTGGCAACCATAGATCCTCGCAGCGTCTGATTATACTTTCTTTTCGTCAATTCCGCCATCCCGTTACTCATGTTATTAATACCTACTCACAGAAAAGAGCTATCATTAACGGTGTTACTCGATCTCTGAATTGCGCTGAAGCTGCAGTTTCGCAATTGGCAATAATTTCCTTCCATTCTCTTTGCGGCCTCTGATAATAATCGCCACTGTCGCTCGCGATGTCTTAATTTTTGTCAAACCGGGTTATTTCTCCACGACGAACACAGCGACGCGTTCTTCTTCTAATCCACTAGATGCGCCCGGGTATTCCTTTGAAAGTAATAAACTTGACGTAAAGAACGTTCGGCGGGCTCCACAATTCAGATACAAGATATCTTGATCCTATCTCAATGCCGCCGCTGCACGTGGAAATAATCATAGCAGTGAATCTACCCTGACCAGGCACCGCTTCCGGTTTAACCCCGCGGCGAATGCCCGGTGGTAGTCGACCGGAAACTAGATCCTCGCATGGACAATGGCGCTGCCCGAGTTCCTTATATCGTAAGAGCCCGGAAAATCGGAGAGATAAGCAGGAGATCCGTAGAGAGTCTGCAAATCGATGTGTTTCATCGCAGACTCGGTTCCGCGATGGCCTCGCACCCCCTAAAACTTTCCGCTATATATGTTTTTCCTCGAAAAATTTATTCGCCAGTCTGCTGCACAGCTGCTCGATGCTGAAAGCCCGTTGCATTCGATATTCCATTGATTTGACATGTCGGTCAATGTATGAAAACAATTCAGTCTATACAAAATTACTATCGTACCGCTAACTGACTTTTATCAGAATGATTGGCTTTCAAATTTTTCACATCTGTGAAGCCAAGTGAAGGAAAACGACACAGATGCCATGTTCTAGCAATTATTTAGGTGAATTTTTAAAGATTGAAAACCGCCACAAGTGTAGCCAAAGTCTAGTTCTAAATCGATTATAGAATTAATTCGGATCGATATAAATTTGAAAAGCCACCAACAGTTATATCCAGATGTACCATCCAACTGAAAATATACTACTTCGGAGGTGACCTTTCAACACAGATCAACGTATCAACCTACAAGACGTCAAAAATCCATTTCCCAAAGAATCAGCTTTTTGAACAAAAAATTCATACCACAGAAATGCTGTGGTGCATTTTATTCAACCACGATATTGTTAAAATTCACAACGTGACTCTATGAATGCGAAAGGATTTGTATTTATCACATTCAGTGCGGTGCAGGATTTGAGTGATCGCAGGCACGTTGCTGGTTCCATTTCTGATTCAGTGCTGGAAACGAATTCGTATTTCAGTGGATAATTCTGTGTAAAATTTACGGTATTCGTCAAGTTTGTGCAACACATACGAGCATTACCGTAAAACCGCCAGCCCGCAGGTATGAAAAGCCTGACTTAAGTTAATAAAAATTACCGGTATCACCCCCAGCTGCGAATGATCTTTTCCCCTCACTGCAATATAGCAAGGAAAAAAAATACCACAGATATTTCACACCCTTCTACTTTTCTCGGAGTCGAGAAAAATGAGGATAGATTTCCACTGTGATTCTATTCTACTAATCGAATCCTTGGCATCCGAACCACATAGTCAGGCCTCGGTATCATTCATTCACGCTTAAAGTAATTACAAGATGGATAATGATCCGTTTGTAACCGATCCAGCTAACCCAATTATTTCTAGAGTACACACAATTTTTAACCACAATAAGGTACTACGACGCTGATGAATTAGAAGGTTCTTAAATCGATCACAGCAGTAAGAAGACTAAAATCTGAAGGACAAGCCGTTACAAGCTACTTATGCCACTTTGGTTGCTTACTTTAGCAAACAAAAGCCCGTCAATTAGCCGAAAAAAGCATGAAGTACAAATGCAAAAAAAAAAAGAAAAAAATGGAATAAGGAAGAAGAAAATCACCAAGAGGGCGAACAATGAAGTTTAAGTCGTTCTCTTGCTCGACTGGCGTTCGTTACTCGTACCTTACGACTCTTTATTTCTAACGATGAGCAGGCAATTTAAAGGCGAAAAAGTGAACAATGCTCGTCGCAGAAGTAAAGCGAAACGATTTCGATGTAATTAATTGGTTTAATTAGTGTAACCGCCGCTAAGAGAGATACAGCCGTCACTGCGCCGAAGAACCTCGCGCTTCATGGGGGAAGACGGAGGCCGCACGCGATTGCCCCTATTAATAATTAAGATTGTTCCTCGTTAATTTTAATTAGTAACGATTTACATTCACGCGCCACTTGTCCCATTTAACAAGCCTCCAAATACTTTCGTTTCATTTCACTTCTTCGCGCGATTCTATCCAACCTTCATTATAGACATAGACATACATTGATATCAATGCATACCCGTTGAGTAACAGTTGAAATTTCATATCGTATTGAGTGTGAGGGCATACCATAAAAATTCTCACCAAAACTACCAAACCTATAATTCTTTGGCGAAAATTCTCTCGCTCTTTCTTCGTGTAACATTATGAGCACACAAAAACTGTTATCGCAATTTCAATCAGCTCCTTGCGGAATCTTAATACGTACTTCTTCAGAATTTGATACATGCCCGTATTTATCATGAATATTATTAGCGTAATAAGAATACCTGAAAGGGACATGTTGAAAAAAACTTTTATCACTACATTAATATTACCTTGAAATATTTTACTTCGTTTCGCAGAAGAGAAGAAATCGTTCACTGGATAACCGTCACGGGCCTGCATCTGTAATATAAAATTGCGAACATTAAAAACGCCCTTTTCGTCGATCATCATTTAGAATTGAAGGGGACTAACAGAAATTAGTATTTATTCCACGTCTACGGTTTCGAATAGGTTATTCCTATATTTCAAATACTTTCTAATTGTATAACCGGCGTGTAATCCGCCAGCTTCTCATCCTGTCATTGAACTGAATAACCCACTTTTTCAATCAACCGACATCATTATCGATTCATTCGATTTACATTCACGTAATCCTCGTGCATATACTCGCCGATTGTAAATGCAAAGAACTACATATATTTCTCCTGAATTTTCCACTTTAATCTCTGATTTAATCGCAATATTTGCGTCAACCGTTGTTTGGCCTCGGCATATGTGCACGCGAATTACCGTTACAAACCAGCATAATCGGCTATTTAATCTTTTTCCGTAGGCTCCAAACTGCCCAGCTTTTCTCGAAAGCTGCATTAAAATTTTAGTTACGCATTTGAAAATTATTACTCAAAGTAACGTTTAAACGGTTTCAAGCATCACGATGTCGATGAAATTGAAATTGAATTTCCCTAATGAAATTTTGACGAGAGGGTAAAACATATAAAAACCAAACAATCGCCTTGCGACGTCGCGCGAGCTTCCCAATGACAGCTGACGAGGAACGTGATTGCATTTTCCGCATAGTATTTGCATCGTTGCACTTGGACGAATGAAAAAACCAAAGAGATGTGTTATTTTTTTTTTCGTTCATAAATCGTTTGTTTCGTTCGTATTTTGTTACATTTTTACATCATTCATTTTGTTCGACTCTCTTGTTTTGTGAGAATTCGTCCACGAGTCAACGATGATACCTATACGTGCCATATATCGCATGTATGTACGTACATACGGCTCAGCTGCGATTCATACATGCGTAAAAAATATTATCGCTATACTTGTACGCTTATACGTATTGGTAGGTATGTAGATACAGGCCAGGGAGCCGAGGAGCCCCGGATTTAGTTTTGATGAGTTTTTCCTGCCCGCAGAAAAATCCGCAGTTCAATCGCGACCATTGAATACCAATGTAAACGGTCTAGGGACCGACAGTTTTTTTTTTCTTCCTTCTCTCTCTACCCTTTTTTCTAATACCGTGTTTCATTTTATTTTTCTCTTACTTCCACACACCGCCCGCCGCTAACCTTTCTCATATATAAATAATATTTTTATAGAGCTTTTTTCTTCATTTCTATTTCTATATTTTGTTATTTCATTTTATTTCATTTCAACTCTTCCAAACTCAACCCGAGTATCGGGAGCGGTTTGTTTTCAAGCATCGACAAACCGCTTGGAATTGGCAAACTTTTGGTCATCCAAGAAATTAGTTTCTCGTCGCTACCGCGTGTGGCGTTACAGAAAAAGCGAAGGAGAGTTGAGCAAAATAAAATTCGAACAGCCTCTCCGTAGTCGACTAACAGGAGTCTAAGACAATTTAGTGCTGACTGCTAACCACATTACCTATACCCTCTCAGTTAATACAGAAGAGCACTGGTTTAATACATTCTCGAAAATTTCAGTGCCTCGCTTCGAACGACAATAACAACTAAAATAATTTTCAACCTCCGAAGCCCGGACAACGACGCGATTAAAACTTTCCTAGGAAAGGAGAACAAACTATAGTTAAAACAAATCGTAACAAAATCGGTTGGGAATTTTGTTCC
Source organism: Neodiprion lecontei (assembly GCF_021901455.1). Classification (NCBI taxonomy): domain Eukaryota; kingdom Metazoa; phylum Arthropoda; class Insecta; order Hymenoptera; family Diprionidae; genus Neodiprion; species Neodiprion lecontei. The sequence goes on from NC_060265.1 coordinate 24,452,857, forward strand.
CAAATAATATCCATATACATCCTTGAATCACTCTGTACTCGTATATTCGCATGTCTCTTTTACGTTTCTTCGGGTTAGGTATACGGGCGAGGTGAAAATCGAATTCCAATTTGGATTTAAACCTTGTGCGTACAATTTTATTGTTGTTGTCAATTTTTCTTTCAAAACAAAAACTGGACCGTGTCAATTTCGTCAGTGGTTATTCAGTCCAACCCATACAATTCAACGAGAATTTTATTCCGAATTTTATACGATCCGATATACGATACTGCTTTCAGCTTTAGACAGGGGTAAAAATTATACGGCCTAAAATGCGTACTTCAAATGAACTCTAAAAAGCACTGCTTTATCAAATATGTTTCATCCACTCTACGGTGCTCCACGTACGCGTAAAATAATTATTCTCATTACGAGCGACAGGGTTTCTATCTTCGGGGGAATTAGTGCGGTAAAAAGCACGTCGTTGCACGCGACGAGTCGAAATTTCCAAAGTACCAAGTTGTAGCGACTGTTTCTTGAACGGGCTTAATCCCCTCGGTGATAATTAGTTCTTAAATACCGGAATAATCAATTATACCGCAGAGCGTGAGATGCTTGAATTATTTATCCGTGCACCGGCGGCTGATCGAGGTCCCTGCTGGTTTACTCGGGTTGTATAATTTATTCAATGATTTTCGAGCGACGATAAGGGTGGATGGCCGTTGGATCCACACAGTCGGCTCCGCGAATCCGGAGGAGTAGCAGGCGGAGGAGAGAAGAGCAGAAGCAGAAGCGACGACTTTGGAAAGTCGGCCAAATCCCTGTCACGGTTTGTGCCCGGTCCTTCGTTCGTAACTTTACGATACGGTAGACAAGAGCTAAGGAGCAAAGCCCTCGGGCCTTCTTTCCCCCAACTTAGGTATATGAAGCTTAAAGTGTTTAAGCGCGTCTAAGCGAGTCAGCAAAACTTTCCAACGCTTTACCACACACGCGTTCAGCTGCATGCGCCGGTGCAATAGTCGGTAAACGAAGAAGGCTGCTTATATGTATACGTGCGCGTGCACGTGCCATCGAGTTTCAACTCGCCCCATTCCTGACAATTAGCAACAAAACTTTTCCAACCAGGCAACGTGCGCATACGTTCAAGAGCATGTGGCCATGTGCAGGCGTCGGGTACGTTAACTGCACAGCGGGAAGCTCTCATACCGGAGATCGCTCTAGCTCCGTAGTGAAAAAATTATTCGACGAGGTTCGAGACAAAAGATAAGGGTGGCTCAAAATTTAACGTATCTTTCGAACTGTTGATTTCAGCTATGTTAGATTGGGCGTAATCGTTCGTTCACGAAAAATTACGTGGGAATAACGTGACTTGATAATTGCGTTTTTTTTTTGTTTTTTTTTTTTTTTTTTTTCTTTCTAGCAAATCTGGAAGTTTTCACCAACGCCCCGAAAAGTAATGTTCATTCGGTGAATGAGGTATAGTAATTAGCTGGTTGTTTAAAGAACGAGAAATAAAAGCAACTTTTTGAACAAGCCCGACTCCAGATTCATAGTTGACGAACAAACAATAAGGCTTGAAAGAAATAACTCATCCGAAAATCTTGATCCCATTAACGCGAGCCAAAGTAAGCCCGAGGGCGGTGATGGACGAGAAATTGATCGAACTGTCAGAGGGTAGAAGTTGCGGTAGGGGCGCCTGTCGTTCCTTGGATATCCGTACGCTGGCGAGGGGTGTATACGTAACGCATGTGAATTGGAAGAAGCTGGGAGCGCAAGGATGCGGCAGGATGCGCAGGCGCGGTGTGGTCACCGAGTACCTTCGCCGAAAGTCTGAGGAATGAAGGGGGGAGGGTGCCGGTAATGGAGTTGAGAGTCACGACCCGTACAGGGTGGACCGTTGGGAGTGCGGAATTACCGCAAGCGACCCACATAGGGCGGATTATGTCGGTTGGATGCGTCGGAAGCGGTTTCAAATCAAATATAGGGGCGGGGGTCGAGCTTTCGGCGAAGTCTTCACCCAGCCAGCAGCCAGATCCTCGGCCGCGTGTGTATGCGGAGGCGTAAACGCGGACGGCCTAAACATCGCAGACGGCGGTGTGCAGGGATCGTTTAAATAGCCCGTTGCCGTTCATCCGAGACTCTTTGGGTCCTTTGGGTCCGACTAGCGGCCGTCTATCGAGTCCTCGAAACTCGGGAAGCGAGGTGCAGATATTGATGCGAGGGAGTCGATTTAAAATTCTAATGCCGAGGCGACGACGTAGAGAACTTTGCGTTCTTTTGGCGGTGAGATGCATCGGCCGCTCTTATACGCATACATATACCTTGTATTACACGCTCCTCGCCTCTCGCCGCGAGTTCTCCGAGCGGCGTCAAAGGCTTATGAAATAGCGAGAACTGACTCTTAAATGTCATGCAAACTCGATTTCCGCGCACGTTAGAAGATTCAGGTGGCAGCTACGACAAAGACCGAGACGATCGGCGTCGGGCGGAGTAAAAATTCCCGTTGCACCGTAGAGGGAGAGCACTTGCGGAATCCTCGTCTCAGATATAAAACGTTCTCACCCGGGGTTTAAGCCCCCTTGGATCCCGATCCGGATCTATAGCCGATAGAGGAGATATACATAAGTTATAAGATATAGCGGAGCTACCGCGCGCGTGTGTGTGTGTGCGTGTGGTATATAGGTATACACATTCCATGTATGACCTTTGCCTGACAGGACCGGGAGCTTAGGCGACGCCATGCGAGCCCGAAAGTTCTCACGTCCCTTTCAACTGTAAAAGAACCTTTCAAGTCGCTGCCAGACGACGGATTTCTAGATCCATCGAACAGTCTACAAGCCTCGCCTTTTCTCTCTATACAGCTGCACTATCAGAGGCCGAGTCGCGGCTTTTGCCTAGCTCTTAAGAAATATCCTCTCGCGGGGCGAGACGCGGTTTAACATGTACGGGACTTGTTTGATTTATTTCTCCTTTATACTCTCGAGTTCGGCCGAGGTCGGGTTGTCCGGAATCTACGCTCGAGTGAATCTGGTCAAGCGCAAGGTTAAACTGAGGCAACGAATGTCAGGCTTCAGCCAAATTTCATGGCTTTCTAGAGACAGCGACGCAGACACACGCGCGCAGAGTTCGAAGGGGAGAATTTCTCGATTCGTGAAACGCGAGAAACGTAGGAGTATGAATAAATTCCTCCTCCTTAATCTCGTTCGGTTCTCGCGCTCGAAAACACAAATATTAAACTCGTCGTTAGTTTTTACAACGCAGCGTTATGGGCACTGGAGAGAAGAACGGAGAGTGAGTGAGCGGTAAAGCATAACAGATTTGTGCAATGCCAAGACGTTGAACGGACTGAATAAAATAGGTCGATCAGTATTCAAGGAGGGTCTGCTATCGCCGGGTCCCTGCAGCGTGCCCATATCCCGGGGGCGTTGCTCCTCCACGACCGTCCGGGATACTACGAGAGACTTGCGTCGGAGCGACCTGTCCGAGTTACTGCCCTCCTTCAACCACCGCTCGCCCCGAGACCGTCGGCCTGTAACCCGCTATTGCCATTCCGTATTGATACACTGATACTAATTTTGACGTCGAGCCGCGGTGTAAACAGCTCACGATAATGGAGTAAAGCGCGCAGTTACCTGCGCCATGTCATTTCACCAATAAGCCGGCTACAGCTCCCTTCCCTGATAAGAAAAGTTCTATCCGAGGTGTGTACCCCGCAGATTTTCGTCATTCTATGAAATAGTGTAGCACGTCACAAGGTATTTGGCGAGTATTTTTGTTCGTGTCCTAACTCGGCCGTTTGAGGGATAAAAACCACCCCCAAGATCTACCCCACGAACAAAAATACGGAAGCACTACCGATTGTCGATAGCGAATGACGTTCAATTGCATTTTATCGAAAAGTTTTGCGTCATTAACGAGAAGCCCTGAAAATTATATTTTTTAGGGTAAACTTTAGTGATGGTTTTTGCCTCGCGAAGGGCGTTGTTAAACGCGTGAAAAAAAATACGTGTCCGATGTTTTTTTTTTTTTTTTATGCACCGCAACGTGCTACGGAACGGAGAAAATCGGTGAGGTACACCTCGGGTGCTTTTCTGGTTCGGAGCACCGAAGTCTTGCTCGGATATAGATACTGCAGAAAGATGGGTTCTGACCCTTGCTCGTTGCTCTTCGGGTGAGGAAACAAAGTTATAGATAAAAAGTCGAATAAATAAAGGAAGGTAAGTGCGAAAAGTGTCTCTCCTGTATCGGTCGTTGGGACGTAAGATTCGCTTGCAGATTTAACCCGCTGATGCACGCGGTACGTGCAGTAAGTAAAAGTTGGAGGATATAATGTGCGCGCGGCGACGTTAGTTTTCGGAATGGCAATTCGTCCCGGCATTGTCTCACTTTGCCGGCGCGCAACGGCGTTAACTCGAACGTGCCAGCGGTAAAAAGTTGAGACCAAGAAAGAGTCGAGAGGGTCGAGGCAAGTGAATGTAATTGGCTTTGGAGGGCGCTATCTCGCTAGTCAAGCAGTTTCTTAGCCCCGGCGCTATCAGCGGGAATATAAATTTTACTCTTTTATTTTCTTGCCTCGAGAAAAACCCTCTTGCGCCCTCTCGACCTTCCCCTCTTAGACCCCACCGCCACCCCTCCTACCACGCTGCATCTCATTCCCCGCTGTGTGCACCATCCGAGTTTCTGACATCGCTTTATAATTTATAATTAAGGGCCTTCAATGGTAAAAGGCCTCGGTTGAGTCCGGAGTCTCGCCACGCGTCAAAGTGAACGTCGTATCGATACAGAAAAAGATTTTACACCCCGGCTCGCGTCGAAGGGATGAATTGAAACCGTGTTGCGGAACGAATGAAAATTAGAATACGATGATTGGTATCATTGCGAGGATCGTCTGCGTAAAACCTTTCGCGCTTACTTCTATCCATAGCCGAATGAGTCCTGAGCATAAGATTTCAGCTAGACACGAATTGTTTGGAATATAATCGTCGGCTACTTAACTTCACGCGGTGAAGTACGAGCGCTGACGAAGGACCGTGGACAAAGTTTGTTAACGATTTCTCTCCACTCCTAAAAGCCGAGTGACACGAGGATAGGTAGACAGCGCGTACCTTGTGCTTATATCTGGGTCAAACTTTGCGGTAACCGTGCTGAATTGCTTCCTTGGTAACTTCGAAGTAAATCCGGATCCGGGGATTGAAACATTGACCACCACTAGCGTGACTTGGCAACGCCTCCGCAGCGTATCTCTCCGAAATACCGAACTGAAGAACGCTGAATAAGATGAAAACAGTCAAAGCCAGAAATCATCGATGAAATCCCAGCGTAAGAGGTGTCCCACCTCCTCTTTCCTTGATATCACTGCTCGGATCCGCAATTTTACTTGTTCGCGCCAACGTACGAATGATAATTAAAACCTTGCGCTTCTCACCATACGCTTTTGCGGGTTCGTTAATGCTTCATGCGTTCACGTTTGAGAGCTTCGCGTAGTTAAGAAGCGTCGAGTAAAGGAAACAGCGGTAATCGCGGACTCCGGATGCGTTCGGTTTATGAATACGTAACCAGGCTCCACCGACCACAGCGTGCTTCAGTCGTACCTGCGACACTGCGAGACTCCTACCTGCCTGTTTAATATTTCACAAGTGGTGACCCTTGTCGCGGCATGGTCACTGTGTGCAGCTTCCGGTTTGAGAGGGTGAGTTAATTGCAGGGTCCTGCGGCTTGCGACCCTCCAGAGCTTCGCAGCTCATCAGACGAGAGAGTCTTTGCTCGTCGTGAATGATTCATCGAGGTCGCGGAGACTCGTTGCCTACGGTAAAGGAAGACGAAGATCGAAGTCGGCGATCGAGGATTAGGGAAGAAAGAGATCTGAGACAGAGAGGGGAGTGATTCGCTCCGCCTGCGAAGGTGGTCGCGAATCGTGTAACGCGAGGACCGCCAAATTTCACGGAGTTTTTGGCTGGAAAGGAGCAAATTCGAGATGTAGATAAGAGTCATCGGCGCCGCGACGACAATCACCACGCGATATCGCACCCGGCGAATCGATCCGAGAAGCCCATCCGTTTCATGGCACTTACCCGCCGGTGATTCACTTTCAAAGTTGCGCAGTTCCCGCGCCTATAAATGTGCAGCGAGAGAATACGAACGGATCGAGTAGACCCTGATTGGCAACCATTGAAGGCGGAGGCAATTTTCGAACGTCGAACGCCGAGGCAGCGAGAGTCTCACCTTGTTAGAAGACGTCTCTATACCGCCTCCGAGGATCCCTTTGAGAAGGACGACTCGGCGGACGGAGACGAAGATAATGGGCCGGTGTTAACCGAATAAGCGTCGACGTACGTAAAATACGCGGGGCCGGTTTTAACGCGAGCCAATCTACGTTCCTACTCAGAAATAGAATAGTCGTGACTGTAATTCGTGACTCTCAAGGTGCCTCTTTGTAAATTTGACGGCGTGGAAATCTCTCGGTGAAGCGATTTCGTTTTATTTCTAATACGCGAACGTCCCGGGATCAGAGCTGCGAGGAAGCGTCGCAAGAGTTGAGAATTGCGCCCTGATTCTCCGAGGAATTGGGATTTTGATCGATCACCTATAGCATCGAGATCGAGAAATTCATCGTTCAATCTGTTCGCCGAGGCTCCGAGAGTCTCCGAGACGGATATATAAGATTTGTTTTAATCCCGACGGTGTCGGGAAACGTACATATATTCATCTTCCAAGCGTCGCATGCCAGCGAAAAATGGTGGAAAGACCCCCACCGCAAAAAGTTTCGAATAAATTCCTATCCGCTGACACCGGCCCGATGCAGCACGTGCAACATCCGCAAATCTATTGATTCTCGATTGAAAAGGCAAGCCGGAAAGTGCCTAATGACTTTTCAACCGTTTTCTCAATTGCATTGAAAAATCCTACCAAATACAATGAACCCAAATACATACGTAATATCAAAAGTCGTTAGACCGGCTGTCGATTTAGCGAAACTAAAGTTCGCGGGCGCGAGCTTGCAGGCCAATCCTTTGACTGGTGCCAGTTTGCAGTGCAGAACTATGTTTAACAGCTGTCTACAATAATCCATGCCATTTGCAAGGAAGTTTCTCGGAGACTGTTGTCCCGTACGTCCAGCGTCTATATCCCGCTCCCGCTGGAAATCGCCGAGGTTTCCGTTCTATCCGGCTGTCAGTCCGACTAGCAAATTAAAGTCAATCTTGGAGGTCCGCCGGGAAACCGCCGCTCCAAATCTGCTCACTGACCATCTTGACGATTAACTTGGCTGAGGGGTCGCCTCGCCGAGACCCGACTGACCGTTACAAGCCAACAATCGCGCCTTGGCAGAAATATTTAGAGAGCCGAAAGATGACTTACACGGCCGATGAGTTGCGTTATTTTCCATTTATACATTTTTTTTTTAGTATTTCGTTCACTTTTCCACGAGGATATCCGACTCCGGGAAATAACGAAATAATCTACGGTAATTAACAGGTGCACGAATTTCCCGTTGCACAAAAATAAGAAGTCAATTTATATACTTTTCCTCCTCGACTCTGGTTCTGCAATGCAGGGCCAGATTCGATCGCGTCTTTTGCCAGGTCTGAAACTTCATTTGAACCAAGAAGAGTGGAAGTTTCTTTAAACTCGCTTAATAAAATAACTTTGGTAGGTATAAGTCACCGGCACGAACTTTCTCATATAGGTATGTACATATGTATGTACGTATGTACGTATGTATATATGTATGTATGATATTTTTAACAAGAGTTCCACATTTCACGATATAACGATCAATCAAGGCGTCGTGGTCTTGGTTATATTTTTCAGCCCTTTGAAAAAAATAATTGCAAAGGTCTGCGAAACGCTCGTTACACTTAACGATAATGAGCAAAATACCGGATAATGTAACGATCGCTGGTCGTAGCTTTGGTTCTTTCGCAATCTAAGCGAACTTTCACGGTAATAGCTCGTTTCATTGGAAATGGTAGGTAACACAACACAAAGAGACAGGGGGAAATAATGATATTCGGTTAATGGATATTTTTGGGTCCGGAAAGGACCTTTGGAAAGTGTTTCCGGTTTGGTTCATGATTTAAGATAAACGCTCGGAGGATAGAGTGAGCACGGCGTGACCTCTGCGCTGGTACAATTTTCTCAAACGAGGTTGAATAAAATTATGGAACTGGCGAGAGATAACGACGAGGGAAAACTCTCGTCTAAAGTAAGAGGAGAGAAGAAGTGGAACGAGTTATCAAATCAACGGGGTATGATATAATTAATTCGGAAACGAAGTATTATATATAAGGTGAGCATTACGCCGCGATCGATTTTTATTCACCCACTTGTTATACAGACGTTTCCGATATCTCGCTGTTAATCCCTTTAAATATTCATCACTCCTTCTCCGGCTATACGATTTCATTTCTGATCAAATCCATATAGACGAACGCCCCGAATTGCTCCGGTTTACGAAATGCCCGCTGTTTCACCGATATCGTGACGCTTCCGTAGATTTATTGCCTTCCCGCGGGCAACGAAATTCCCATAAAGTACAAAAATACGCTTCATTGGTACAAGATACGTACTTCGTGTCGAAGTAATCGACTGTGTACCAACGAAACGCGTCCGCACCTATCTGCCCGAACGTCGAAAACAAGGGTGCATCAGCGCGGCGCACGGAAAATAAAAATCACTTTTCAGAGTATAAGTTTCAATGTCACAAACATTGTTTCGTCGAAAATGATACAATTTTTATTTTATTTTTTTTTTCAAAATCATTTTTTGGCCATTCGTTTTCCAGAGAATGATTGACAGCCGATATTCAAATACGGAAATAAATATTGGTGAACAGAAGGTTTCAAAAGCAATTCAGATATTATGCGATCAACTTTGGTATATTGTTTTTTTTTTTCAATATTCTTGGATTAATCTTATATGAAGACACTGAAAACAAACTGTACAACTTTCATTGACGATGTTATGACTGCAAGACTCTTGCGCCATGGTAAATTCAATTTGTTTCAAAGGTTTCGGAGGAATGTCTGCGACGCCAATCGCGACCTGTCAACAAGTTAATGGGTCGGGTGCAGACACAAGGATTTTCATGTCAAAGGGATTTGACGTCTATCTGCGGAGGGATTTGGATTTCGCTGAACTTGAGAAAACGGGGGGGTGTGGCCAGCTTATAATGCCAGTGAGCAGCGGGCGGCGACTCCTTCAACATTTGCGAATTCTGTAGGATTTCCCTGCGAAACCGATTGGTTTTATTTCATTTCCAGGTAAAAGGTTGATCACTTACTCACCCGGTCGACTAGAAGCTCGCCAAGAGAGAGAGAGAGAGAGAGAGAGAGAGAGAGAGAGAGAGAGAGAGAGAGAGAGAGAGAGAGAGAGACAGAGAGAGAGAGAGAGAGAGAGAGAGAGGGAGAGAGACAAGCAACGGTCCTCTCGATATTGTTATACCCGCGCATAAAGTTCTTTGTTGCTGACAACGCTGACAATGCTGGCGTCAAAGAAACTCAAAAGAAGCGAGTAGGTTCTAAAATTAAATGGAGACAATAAAACCATTCTCATCTATTCCGCCCCCGCGTAGGCATGCACATACATGTATACGTATATATCGGACACATACATACATTGTACGTACATGTATAACCCGTTAGGTAAACGACAAAGAGAAGAGCGTGGCTGCACTTGGCTTCTCGCTTGATAAAATGATAGAAGGGGTTCGAGGAGGGAGGGAGGGAGGGAGCTAATAAAAATGTAATTAACTTCATATAAGATGAAAGTGCGGCCCGAGGCTGAGAAGCGAAAAGCATAGAACGGCTGCGGGGAAAAGCAAAGATGGCGGAAGAAATTAAACCAACCTCACTCGCGCAGTTAGTGTTCAGCTTTCGACTGCAGGATGAAAGAAGCCCTCCTCTCTTCTTCTCTCTTCTTCCCGCTCAATTCCCAGCGATCGCTGAAGGTACAATCCTCGAGCTCTTCGCCACGGCACCACTTTTGTCTTCTAAATTATTTAATTCTTTCCCCCCTCGAACGAAATCCTTTGTGAATTTCGATGGACGTAAAATTAGAGGAATCGCGGTTTACGGCTTTCAGCGTGGCAACATTCCTTTGCCGGTAATAAATAAACGTAACAAACGGTCCGACCCGATAATTTAGCGTACTTAGTCAGGGCGCATTTTCGAAAGTCGGTCAACCGATTTATCTGAACAAACGCCGGAAAACTAGTACTTGAAGCACCTGGCTGGCTTAAAATCGATACACTTTATAAATTTTATTAAGGGAACGTTCATAAGCCACGTAGTTTATTTAGGAGTTACGGGGGGAAGGGGGGAGGGGGCAAGAAGCTACTTGAAGACCACATGAGGGGGAAGGCGATATTAAAGGGAGGCCACATAGCTTTTATATTCCTTGAGAGCCTTGAAAATAAAGCAATATAATTAGTCATATTCAATTCGGGATTCCCTTTTTTGAAACTTAATAAGATGTCTAATGTAGGTACTCATTTTTACACGTATAATAGTAGATTTCAGTAAAATGCACGACATATTTATTAAAATAATAAATTTAACAGTATTCAAAAGCGATGCGCCATTAGAGTTGGGCGGGGGGAGGGGGACTACGGTAGACTTCATGAACGAAGGGGGGGTTGAATCATAATGAAAATAGAACCAGGTGGTTTATGAACGTTTCCTTACGAGGACTCGTCAAATTATTGTACCCGTAAGATATGAAAATATCCTTAGAAATATTAAAAATTAATAAGATATTGGAAATTATAAACGCAAGATTTCATATTGATGCCCCATTTCCAGTCGCTTCAAAATGGTTATGAAGACACTAGTGGATTCGTTCGATCTTGCTCCACGAAAGCTCGTTTTATTTGGAAGACCATCTTCTACAAATTCACTAAAACAATTTTTTTCATCACGTTAGCTTCGTCAAATATTTAATCTTACAACACGGGACCGACATCGATTACGAGCAACGAAAAGCCATGTTAAATTGCAGTGACTGCGTAGAAAATAGTCTTCTGAATAAAATAAGCCATCATAGAACGAAATCCAATAAATCTACTAGATTCTTAACAATTCAAAGCGAGTTAAAATGAATCACGAATATGTCCGAGATTTTTTTATAATTTCATCAATTTCTAACTTCGTATTTCGTAGAGATCTTCGTAGCGTACGATCATAATAATTCGGTGAATAGATTCTAAATGTACGACTATCTCGGAATAAAATTCGTAAGGAGTATCGATTTTTATCCAACCACCCTATCCTTAAAAGCAACAGATCGTCGGGTTCTCGAAATTCTCGTCACTTCTCGAACTGGCGGAAGGAAATTATTGAAATATTGGTATTTACTGCCACCAGTCGACATGAATAAGGGTCCGGATTTTTTCACTTCTTCTTTCCATCGCCATCCCTTATTCAGAAGAACGATTTTGTGCACTGGTGAAACCGGAACCGCAGCAGGGAGGAAGTCGGAGTAATTGAGGTAACGAGAAAAGTTTGATCGAATGTAGTTATTACTCGAATGGCGATTTTGTGAGATTACAGGGTGTGAAACGACTGTGTGGGAATATCGATTTTTGAACGCGAGATGTATACGTAGATTCCTCGTACCTATACAACCAGCACGTAGTAGTAGGAAAGACGATGTCGTCGTCAGGGTCACGGGACACGCCTTCACGCATTTCCGGTCGAGTGACTGATGGCTCAATTTCGAAAGGAAGACAAATCTCTCACGGAAGCTTCGAGCTGCGGCTCATCCTCCAGGCGAAACAAGTACTTGCCAATTCAAAACCCATGGCACATTCGGTGCGTCGAGCATTCGCATGAATCTGCTGATACAGCAACTTGTACTCGCAAAATTGGGATACGAATGATCGCGAGCACTGGAATTTCAATATCGAGACTTGCGTGATGAAAAATCAACGATCATCCGTCTACATTTTACAATGAAAATTTATGAGAAAGAAATTGTGAAACGAATGGCACGCTATCAAGCGATTCCAAAGATTTGTGTCCGTTGAATATTTTCGAGTTCTACAGAATTCCAGATTCGATGGTTGAATTTGAGACAGGCATCGATCGCTCTTGCGATTCCCTCCGAAATTTCGAAAAATCGTTATTCCGAGAGTTCACGCCCTGTACAGACAGCCGGGTTAGGGGCATTCGCCTAGAAGCATAATAGCCGAGTAAATTAGCGCAAGCTTCACGTTTGAACGCCGCTGTTCCCCGTATTGTTGATCAACGATAGAAAATGTAATTGGCAACGAATTCGTATCACTTGATACTGCCGGATCGATTTGTCCCGGTGAAAAGCTCGCGGGAGGAAAGCGCCGATTGCATAGCCCGCGGGCTGAGTTTATAACGAGGAAGCAAGTCGGCGTGGCGGCGGAAAGCTCGTCCCGATGACACGCCGCGTCGGCAGGGAAAACGAACGGGAGCCATCGAAGCGAGTCCGCGTGCCGACAGTTAAAGTCAACGCCTCGAGCGACGTTTGATCGACTCGACGTCCCGACGCCGGCGTCGGAGGCGATCGCTTGGGGCCACTCGTCGCCGGTGCGGCCCAACCGGAACGAAAGAATTTCAACTGACAAACGAGGGTGCGTGCCACCCTTCCGCACGCCCGGTCAACCGAATTTGCCTGAAGCTTGCGGGAAATGCGGGAAAGGCGTTTCTTACCACCTTTTTTTACTCTCTCATCATTATCATACTCCAGTTTTTATCATTCATACATGAGCTGTGAAATTTCTTCCGCGAGGGCGAATATTTGCAATAATTAATCATTGTTTTCTGAATGAGCTTCTGTATTCCAGTATAAAATACGCGCGAGGAATGTTGCAGGAAGGATTCAACAAAAAAAGAAACAAAAATTTTAACCCCCTTCGTTAATCGCCTCAATTTTATGTATACAACGACGACGGGTTATGTGAACGGGTATATATTTCGCTCGAATTTTACTCGTATGTAACATAATTTGAGGTGATCCTTGACCCTCCGTTGGCTACCTAGGACGAATTCGTCCATCCATATCAAAAAGAAGCCTCAAACTAGAGATGTACGTTTTTTTTTTAATTTCTGCTCACTCCTAAGTGGGTAAAGAACAGCCTAAGACGAATTTTTCCTAAGCGGCCAACGGCGGAAGCGAAAACATAGGTGGCAAATGAAAGATTAGTACGGACATCATAGTTGTTTCTCTGCTTCCTGCCCGGGCCAAAACATTTTGAAATAAAATAATAGAAAAATGTTGCAAAAATCTCGAGCTCCATAATCAATTCTACATTCATCTGGAAACCTTTTCATTTTTTTATTTAAATGACACAAGTTTCTCCGCACTTTCGAGACAATTCATTACGAAATCGACATTTTCTTTTTACTAAAAATACGGTAAGTCGATCATGTTTTTAACAAAGTTTCACGAGTTGACGCAAAATTAATCCGCAAGTATTGATTGCGAATAAAAATGAAACGTGTTGTTTCCTTGAAAAATTGCAAGATATGAATAATTTTAACGGAGGTATATTTGGTCTCCGCTTCGTTGCCAGTTTCGACGCTCTTCACCTGGAGGGTGACACAATCGGATCCCTTCTGCATCATTCATTCATCTCTTCGTGATCCTTGAACACGCATTGGTACTCGCATGGTGTTAATAAAAGGTTCGATCAGCGTACGCTTTCATTTTCTCACAAAAGCAAATTATTGGGGTAGTGATCATGTATATAAGGCACGTTCGTCACAAATTTTTAGCCCGTGTGACATGAATGTACTTATATTAAGGTGTGTAAGTTTACTGCAAAGTTGCAACTCACACCCACACAATTTTCATCCTTAAGACGAATTAAATCTATTTTACGGATATTAAAAAATAAGAGAACTCTCATTTTTTCCCCGCATTGTTGTTATTATCAGTGTTGAGCACTCCGAAGTTTAACCACAGAGAAAATCACGATGAAAAAAACTTTTCAGCTAGTTCGATAACCGGTGAACTCAGTGTTTCAACGATCTGTACGCAAGACGATATTCAAATTTTTTCAAATAAATGAATAGCAAAGTCGACGATGCGCAGAAACTCTGTGCGAATCACGTTTGCGAGAATTATAAATGATTGAAACTTTATACTTGTTAGAACTTGAAAAATGTCACAACGTAAGCAACGGAAACTTGGTGAAATTTTTGAAGTGTGGTCTATTCAAAAAATCAACTAGTCAGATTAGGATTCTTTGTTTCAATAATTTACACAATTCCTTTGTAAACATTTCTCGTCAATCGCTTAACACAGAAGTTAAGGGAAGGAAATTTCATCCTTTACATGAAATATTTCAATCCCGATTGATATTTCCTTGCGTCAGTCAGTTGAAAATCGTGAAAACTTACTCTTCGAGAAAATTCAATATGGCATTTCTTTTAGTCAAATTTCATACTGTACGTAACGATAAGGTTCCCGAGCCCTCTGGCGCATTGCGAGGAAGATGAGAAACAGGATTTCGTAAAAGGGAGGACGATGTGAAAATATAAGGATGATAAAACGAGGCGCGAATAGATGGTGAGAAAAAACGAGGGCAGAAACTCTTGATCCGGTAGCCGAAGGATCCTGCAGGGTTCTGTAATCTTACCTGGGTACGGTACGAAGGCGGTAGAGAATGACCCGTTGTCCTTAAAATTGTTGAAAAATCTTCCATTATCCCAAAGGTCACGCAAACGGGACCCTTATCGAATCGTCGGCCTTCGGAGACTTAACGAGATCGAGGAGGAACGATGAGAGACGAGAGACGAGAGACGAGAGACGGGCGTCGGTCGATCGAGGCTGAGAATGAGGATGAGGATGAGTACGAGGACAAGGATGAGGACGGGGATGGCGATGGGCGTCCTTCTCCAGGAGGTTCGAGTTTCTCGTTAGTACTACGCCCGGCGCAAGATTTATACGATTAGACAGATTACCTAAGATAATACGCCCTGGCCTCCCCAAGTTATCATTATCCGGCGTGCATACCTATAGCCAACCTCGGCGATGCACACACCTAAACCTAGTTTAGGTATCCAGGTATACGTAATGGGGTAGCTCGGGATCAGCCGGGCAGCATTCGACTCTGCGATACACGGCAATTTATGCGCGGTGCTGCTTTAACGATCCGCAAACGGATAAATACGTCGGTACGAGCCTACTCTGTGTTAATCTCACCGTCGCGACGATGCAGGCGAGGGAGGAAATTTCCAGGCTTATTTTCACGCGGCAAACATCAAAATTCAAAGTTTCGCCGCTCCTCGACCGCACAGCAGCGAACGAACGACTTCGCTCAAAGTATCCGTCCCAAGGCTGGAGGCAAATCACTCGGGAATTTGAAATGGCGTTTCATACGCGGTGCAGGGACGCCTCGACCGCTGACCACAGACCTTCGCTGCGGGACAAGCGCGTTACTGTATCATTTCACGATGTAAAGATTTTTTTTATGAGAAGTATACCTACGGGATGGAGAATGCGATGATTTAGTGTCGGATTACGGGTATGGGAAGGTACGTGCGGTACCGAAACGTATTTTTGCCACCGTCGCGGGGTCTCGCGGATAAAAATCGGAATGGGCGGATCAGTTGCAATAATTGAGTGATTAGGAAATCCTTTTCGCCGGTGAAACAATGGAATAAAAATGAAATCTTTTTTTTTTTTTTAAATCATACAACTTTTGAAGAGCCAAATTTTTCTTTAGCATAAGTTCACTCCGGATTATTTTAGCTACCCTTTGTGTGGAGATTTAAGGCTCGCATTGAAGATACGAGACTACGAGGAATACAAGTGGCATAATGTTCTGAATGAAATATCTGTAACCGAATAAACAGTGACGATCGAAAAGGTAAGACTTCAAAATCTGCATTTGAGGTAGCCGAGGCAATCCGAACGGGGTAAAGATCCGAGTTTGATTCGAGGATCTGAGGATTTCCATCGAAGTGAAACGTGCTACAAGTTTGATACAGAGGTTTTCGAATAACGCGTGTCAATGTTTGAAAGAAGAAACTTATTCCGCGAAGGTAAATACATACATCCGAGACACACTGTTCCAAAAGTATTTTTGCACAATCAGCAGTCGTGTATCCGGTTGAAATAGATAACCGCCTCACAGTCTTGAACGCAGAGGATATTCCCTTGAAAATTTAAACCGCACACTAGCTATAAAAAAAAAAAAATGGAGATGAGACTGTGAAATGGAGACTGGTAGGCGACGTAAAATAGAAGAGTAGCGCTGCCCGTTTGTGGTGACGCTATTCCCACCCGTAGAACAAGCGGGAAAATTACGGAGCAACGGACGCGTCCCTTGTTTCATTTTTTCAATTCATGCCTACAACGCGGAGTTTCCTTGTTTACGCGATTCTTTCCTGAGCGTGAATTCTCCGCCACTACGCTTTGCTCGCATGGAAAAATTATTTCCTTTAGTAAGTGTGACGCTTTTGAACCGAGGAAAAACAAACAAGAAAACATTTCACGCCGTCGACGTATCCATGACACAGTCGGTAATAACATCAGATCCCACGTGAGATCAAAAACATTAAATTCTAATGGTATCCATCCGGGAACAAAACGGATCGGAATCTGTCAAGATCAGACTCTGAAATTTCATCATAATCCGCGTATTAATATTTCATTATTACTTCCACTGATAGTTTATTTTAATAAAATTCAACTCAATCACCGCAAATTCAACTCCTCTAAGCCCTCAATTTAACATTTTTTCGTTCCAGTGATTTTCCCACTGTACTCTACAGTCTAGACTGGTAATCCTGCAAAATAATCCAAGTTGAAAATAAAAACGACCACATTGAGGGACGGTGATCAATTCAACCTGCATGACGGACCGAAGAAAGCCGAAGAACCTGGAATCAGCACAGCAGCCTCGCCTCGGTGTAACGTTAATTGCAATCGAGGTAATTACGAGAAGATTCTTGAAACTAATTGTAGCCGTGGGCGGCTGGCGGCAGTGAGCTTGGACTGCAGGGATTCCACACACACACGTACGCGTTCGTATACGTATAACACAGCGAGATCTCTTCAATTGCGAATAATTAGGACAGTAAGGGGTAGAGCTACGCGAGTTATCCTTCCGCGTGCAAGCCGACCGCGCATTGTTCTCGGTGCACAATGTCCGGACTGCAGAGCCAAGGTTGGAGACTCGAGAAAAGTGGCAGGTACTTTCCCACATGTACACCACTCGTTTCGTCCGCAAGTGTGTACCCGCGAGAAACCGTCGCTCAAAATCCGGCGGTGCATTCCGCACGGTTCCTCCGGCGTTCCATACGGACGTCGCGTCCCGGCTGAGATCGCAAAGCTCGTCCGAATCTCGTGAGAAGAGTATATTTATCCAGGACGCACGAAGTGCACACCCGATGATGCATCTTTCAAGGAAGTCAAGTGTCGACTCCCCATTTCCTAGGGGAATATGGGAATATGTTTGCACAAAAGCGTCCCTCTGTCACATGTTACTCGCGAATCGGCGCAGATCAAGATGCCGTTCTGGAGATTGAAGCGTCTGCACGAAAAACGGACCGCACGACTCGCGCCAGGATCTGAGAATTTTTTCCCACCCCTAGACGACGCGGTGAAGGGTCGACGCTTCGGGTTCTGATCACGTCTCGTTGGCGGTGGATACGTGGCGGCGGTGAAGGTCGTCTCGGATACATACACGCGTGTGAGAAGCGGGGGTGGAAAAACCGATTCGAAAATATCGGCCATGCGGAATCGCGAAGCAGAAAAGCGACCGCACGATACACGCGATTTTACGAAACCGCGGGAATTAGCGAATTTGCGAATTTAATCGGGGCGCGGATCGAGACGGGCTAAACGATTCTTGCAGCTGGAATCGGGCCGTGGATTATATGGTCACGTACGAAGAGCCCCCCCCCCCCTCACCACCCCTGACCTCCCCCCTCGACCCTCGACCGTGGAAACAGATGCGCTAAATAGCCCGCTGGGATCCGAAAGCTCGACTCCGCAGTCGACCCCGGTGCCGTACTACGTACAGCCCTCGCTTTGAATATGATAAGGGGTGGAACCCCGCCCGCGAATTCAGACTTGGCGAATGCCTCGGCTAAACGTCTGGCTTCGTGTCCAGTCGAAGTGAACCTAGCCTCGGCCGTAGGTAGAGGTACATGTTTCTGCTGGTCGAATCGGGCGAGCTTCTCGCGGTTGGGTTTGGGAAGGATGGGGGGGGGGGGCTCACACGGGTTCATAAATTACAATTTCAAACGGACAAAGTATCACTGGTCACGTGAACTCTCAATTTAACGGGCACCTCGACGAGCCTGCATCCGCCTACCTCCGGGATTGATATTCATTCCCATTATTTGCAATTGCCTGTGGTAACGCACCGTATGCTGTAACAATGATTGGTAACGAGTTTTTCACCGCTATTCAGTTACCGAAATTTTTTTTTCTCGACGCAACCTTTCTGACCGTTGTAAAGGGTCTCCGTTTTTGCAGCTGAACGAATACCCCGAGGAAATCAGGCCCACGTTGAATTCGGATTAAAAGTTATATTTCATGGGCCATTGTTGACTTTCAAATTAGCAGTGGTTTGATATGTAGCTTTTAACGGGATTTACAATCAAGTCCTGACAAGAAATTTACCACGAGATTTCTACGAAGAAGAATTTTCGAAGAATAAACTGTCGGGATTTGAAAAACTCGCTTCAATCTTCCATTTTCTAACGCGATTCCACCCCGCAACTTGATCATTTATAAGAAAAGCACATAAGTTAGTCAAATTCTCTCAACCTGACATGAAAATTCCCTGGGATGATTTTATGATCTGGAAATTTCGAGTATGACCAGACACCGCGTTTCAAAGAAGAGCTTAAGCCGCGCAGTAGAGATGCGACGTGATTTATTATTATTTTATTTTAATGGAAGGAATAAGTTCGGGTTGAATATAGATGGGAGAAAGCAGCGAATGGAAATAGAATGGCAAAAGAAAGAATGAAAGAGTGGAGGAAAAATTAAAATGAAACTTCGGAATCACCCACGAGGCATTTGAGACAGACTCGTGTAAGAATCGCCGGAAAGGTTATTTTTCATTTTGCTGCCGAAGAGGCCAGAAAACTTGGAAAGTCGCATAATAAGGCCAGCTGAATCGGAATATTGAATAAATTATAATTGGACTAGGTACTATAGATACGTTAGAGTTGGAAGCGCAAGCGACGTGAACTTTGCCGGGCAGTCGATCCGCTGTAATAACAGGTAACCTCGGCGAACAGATGCACCATCTAGACGCAGGTGAACCGAGTTCGTGAAGTACGGCGGGGTGTAAGGGACCAAGATTTTCATTTTCCATATTTATCTGCTTTTTTCCATTACACAGAAGGTGCAAGAAAGCTTCGAAAAATGTTTCCTAAATCCACCTCCAACGCCAAGCTCGAAGCACTTCCGACTCGCAACGTAAATACCTAAAAATCATAAAACAGATGACCCTGCCATGCGGTTCGTAAAAAAATAAAATCAAGCGTGAAAACCAGGCGTTCGATACATCTCGCGAAACAAACTCGACGCCCAAGGCTCCTCACGAGGGTTCGGTTTGCACGGAGGCGTTTCCACGTTTCTGGTCGCGAATAAGCACGCGCGGTTAGTTTTTACCTCCCTGAGGCGCGGCGCAGGTAAGTTTTCAACGAGTAAGCGAATAAATATATAATCCGTGAAAACTCCAGTCTATACACATGTAAAAGTCAATCGAAACTCTGTACACGCGCAGATGCAAATCGATATAAACGCGGTGTACAAGAAGAATTCTTCTTGCGGGAGATTGCAGCATTCGGTCTTCGTGAAAATAGTTTTCACTTCATTCTAAGCCGTTGAAGCTCAACTCGGTGAATTGCGTCCGATCGGAGCGTCGCTTTGCATTAAATTAGCATAAATTCAAGAGCAAATGAAAAAGTAATTACGTCACTGATTTTTTTTTTTTTTTTTTTTTTTTTTTTTTTTTTTTTTTTTTTTTTTTTTTTTTTTTTTTTTTACGGATAGTTCAATGAACGGCCCATGTAGTGACTCGTATATTTACAATTTCACGCGGTAAATTTTAAATATTACTTCCTGAATTTTAAATAAACAATACGAGCACTGTGATATTGTTCACGTAATTGTTTACTCCATTACTGTGCAAATAGTACATTTTAATTTCAAGTTCACCGCCTAAGAAGATTTCGTTGATGATCATCTGAGGAACCGCAAGTGATGCGAGGGGCAAAATACATGCCATGATAAGCAATGGAATAGATTTT
This sequence comes from Neodiprion lecontei, assembly GCF_021901455.1. Lineage (NCBI taxonomy): Eukaryota > Metazoa > Arthropoda > Insecta > Hymenoptera > Diprionidae > Neodiprion > Neodiprion lecontei. The sequence continues at coordinate 24,473,085 of NC_060265.1, forward strand.
TTTAATGATGATAATAATAATAATAATAATAATAATAATAATAATAAATTGAAGAAGCAAAATATCCGAATAAATTTTCAAGAAAACTAGCAATAAGCAATAAAGAAGTGCACGTACAGGCGTACCCACCTTCCAAGGCAATGTAATCATACATAATTTATAAGCTCACCGTGGCGCCAGAAGCAACTTTCGTTTCCATATTTTGGTTTTTTTTTTTCAAACTGACACTGCTCTCGCGTTTTAAGATGCTTTGAACTCTCCTCCTCCGCTCTCGTATGTACCTAATTACACATGCGTTCTATGTACGTACATAATACATAGATACAGTACATGTCGGTTAAAATTTCAATTTTTCAGGCGTTACCGAGCAGCGAATTTGTAAAAAATCGATTCGACGATCGTGTAAAAGAAGATACTCATTAAAGGTGAGAAAAAGAATGGTAATACACACGTGTTGAGAATGATAGTTGCGCTCGGCGAACCAGCCCTGAATATTCTTTATAACTGTGAGCAAGTTTAGGTAAAGTCAATAAACTCAAAAGTTCACCCTTACAGCAAATGTTGAATAGCCTGCACGAGGCGACGGGGCCGAACCACCCGGTTCTGCACGTCCGCAGTTCGTCAAACTTTTGAAACAAAATAACGAGGCGTGAAAATACTCTGGAATTGACGAAAGAACTGGGAGGTGAAAGAAGTAGGACGAAAACAAGGAAGCTGAAGAAAAAGGGGGAGTCGCAAAAGTAATAAACTCCAGCTTCGCCGACCTAGGAGGTGAAAATTATGATGGGTGCAAGGTGCACGTTCGTATTACCGAAAGCTCACCCTTATCTGCCAAAGCATGAAAACGAGAAGCAGGCTGAGATAAGTCGAGAAAAAAAATAAATTTATTCGAAAATGTAATCGTCGCGCTCAACTGATGCGCACGAGACGCGTGATAAATTGTCGGTCGGAACGGCTGCGTCGTTTCTATATGTGTGTATGTATGAACGCGGGCAAAACACGTTTTCGAAAGTATTAAGCAAAGCTGTACCGCAGAGAGCTGCGGGCTCAGGAAGGTAAAAAGGCAAGGGCAACGTTGAATTTATGCGATCATAGATGTAATCGTTTCGGAATATTCACAACTAGCGGCGGTCGCTGGTAACTTTATAATTACCAAATAAATTACCCCGGCAGCCCCGGAGCGCGAATTTATTGAAAATTAAGCTCGATTTTATCGTGTGGAAACTTTCCAATTTTCCGCGGTTACTTTTATACCCCATTATTAAAATTAGTGGTAAAAATTAGGTATATGAGTTGAGAGCTGTGCAGCCGCGATGCTGCACGCTTCGGCTGAATTTTTTCCCTCCACTCGCTCTCTCTTTATCTCATCTTTGTGCGCTCAACTACGGGAAAATACAGGTAAGCCAAATTCAACGTGAAAGGCAAATGAAAATCGTGAAAAGAGAAACGGGCACTTAAGAGACCAGAATTCGTTTTGTGATATGGTTTTATAGTTATCTTTCTTTTCTCGCGCGATATTGCCACGCATAATTACCCACATAGTTACATATAAATTACTGACGCAGCGAAGCCAAAGCGAAGAAGTTTTCACCGGTTTGAATAAGTATTGGCAATTAAGTTATTACAAGCGGTGTAGCAGAAATGCTCTGTAATTATAACTTGGTATAATTACGCTCCCTATCCCTGCAGAATCAAGCTTGTTTTCATTCCCATTTCCACGCCTATGCACCCCAGCATGGGGATAATCATTTTCCCAATTACGTAATATCAATTAGAAATTCGGAGTGACTCGTTTGCGCGTATTATAATTTGGAAAATTATTTAGAACAGACTAATCACTGTTTACTACGTTGTTTCAGTCACGATATATCGTTCGCGTATTATGATTACATGATATTAATTATAATACGGAAGGTAATTAGATCGAGCAGGCGTGTGAATGAAAATGCTTGATATTTCATGGTTCTTGTGTAAGCATCTTTGAATCCACAGCGCCCGGAACAATTACTTTGCGTGCATTTTGAAGTGAAGTCAGAAGTGTGGAATGATAACACGTTTTGGAAACATGCAAATACGTGTATACGATTTTATTTCAGTTTTACACCCCAAAACACAAGGTTCATATCGGTATAAATATATTTTTATCTCGATATTTATTACCCGAGGTTTTGTAAATTGATTCGGACGGATCCAGCTGCAAGCACAATAAAATTCGGAAAAAAATAACACCAACAAAAATCGAAAGTCTAGCGATTAATACTCGGGATACGAGTAAAAAACTTTCAAGAAATGAAACGGTAAGACGGAGAGAGAGAGAGAGAGAGAGAGAGAGAGAGAGAGAGAGAGAGAGAGAGAGAGAGAGAGAAAGAGAGAAAGCAAATTTCACATTTCATTTTCTCATTGAAACTTCGCAGAATTTAATTACTTTATATTTATCCGTCACAATCAAAGTACCCCCGCAGTCTAATCTATGAGAAAGGATACGAGGTACTAAAATTTTCAAATGGCCTCTAAACTTTGCTTCGGCGAGAATTAAACTGTTTTGAATCGCAAAGATATATTTTCCGTCTTTGAAGTACATTAATTAACCACTCGCGCCTCAGGCTGTGTATAATATGAGAGAAAGTTAGCTTTGCAGTAACCACAGTCAAGACGAATTTCGATTCCCCACAACCGATTAAATTTAGACGGACAATTTTTCTTCCTTGTATTATACTTATTTTGTAGCGCAAAGCGACGGTAAACCGTTTCACCGAGCTGCAATGGCAATAAATGCGAGTCAACTGCGTTGGCAAATCGTTAAATTTTCTACGTCACAATTGCTGCACTACGCCGATGTAACTTATCCTCATAATTCAAACGATGGCATCGCCGGGGGCAGCGAGCCACGTTTACCGGGAAGTAGAGGAGCACAAAATACAGAGTTTCATAATGAAATATACAAACTTCTGCGAACTATTGTAGCGAAATTATCTGAAAACTGTCTGAACACAGAGCCGTGCAGGGTATAACGCCGTAACGCAAACGTGAAGTTACCATGTACCGAGTTCGTTAGATTATAATATTTTTCATCGGTGCAGCCAAAGCAGCTGAACGTGGGATAAAATGTCTGACTGTAAACTAAATCCTCTGATCGTTTTCCATCTCAAACCCAGGTGTACATTTCTCGTGACTATATAGCAAATAACTTTAATATAATCGTCTAAATCCCCGCTGAAACATGCAGGAACCCTGAACGAAGAGCTTTTACAGAGACAATGATCTCTGGGGTGAAATCTACGGTATCGCACTCACACAGTTTCCACCGAATGTGGGCGCGTAAAAGGTTCCTTCTTTCGAACCAGGAATCTTACAGCGTTGGGTATAAGGCACGAGACGAAGATATCTATCTGCCGAACCGCAGGCTTGTCACTCGCGTTTCCTCGTGTCAGGCATGCTTTTGCGCAAGGAACTTAAATTTCAAAATCGTTCCCAAGGATTTTTAGCGGCTGTAAAATTGCCTCGTATAAGATCCCTCGGCTCGCTTTAACTTTCCGAGCCTACCGGAATAACCCGGCAGCTAGGCTACCGCGAAAGGACATCGGCGTAACTTCAGAAGATCCCGGGGTAAAAATTCTGAAACATTTCCGTAACGCTTTACGTTGTGAAGCTTGCGGGAGAGATTAAAGAGCAGAAATCACGGCGCAGCGTGGATGTATGTTCGCGTAGATTTCGTCAGGGTATAAAAGGGCGTTTTACTGTTTCGATCGGCTTTAAGCCCCATTAGATAATTCCGACACGCCACGCACCAAATGATGCCGATCAAAAAGTTGAAAATGTTACGCCCCTTTCAACTTTTACCTCAATTTTTCATGGTGTAATTGTTCCAAAAAGGGCAACAACAAAACAAGAAATAAAACGGAACAGCAGTCAACATTTTTCACAGATTGTTTGTCGCTTGACGAGATGAACTATGGAATTTTGTTTGCGTTGGCAAGTTTGAGTTATTACCGTTGAAGTGTACCCTGGAACGTGACATTCCAGTATACATATGTGACGGAATTCGAAAACTTTCGTCCGCGTTAAAATTATAATTTTTCTATCGTTAAAAAATCGCCAGAAGCAGGTATCATCAGTTATCCAGGACCAACATCATTGAAACTCGTAACGTACATGTGTAAAATAACGCATCTACGTACGAGACAAGTGAAAATATTTAGAACCGCCAGGTATAGTCCATTCGTTCTTGTTTCCGTACCGAATATTTTTCTTCCCACTGATCCAGCAAGGCTTCGCAGAACTAGTAGCTTACACTTCGTGCAAAATCACATCGGTGAATGAAGTTACGTGCTATCGTGTCATAAACCACTTTGGAAACATAAGAAGCGTCAAACAGCCGAATCCCGAGACGAGTGGGCCTTTAATCCGCCCTCAATCTGCCGTCCATTGGCCACTTGTGATCGACCAATGCCGTAGCTTTTTGTTACGATCATCAAGGCTTCAAAATTCGTAGTTATATCTTATTAAATCCACATATTATTATATCCACTATTTTAATTTTTAATTTACTCTGCTACCTCGTCCCGTGTCAAACATAGAAACATCACACCATACAGTGCAATATTTATCAAAATCTAGATGGTACTCAAGCAAGGGATCGCACGATATTAATGCGGAAACCAGAAAACCTGTGAGAAAAGGAAGAAGGAGCAGAAAGGAAAAAAAAATTAGGCATTTCGACGCGATCATGCGGCAGCAGAACGTTGAACGAGGCCGTAAACGCGGCATAATTACCGGTTAGAAACGAGCCCGAGTTATCGGCAGGAGAGGTACTTGAACAAGAAAAAAGAGATGAAAGCGATAAGCTTTTGTCGTAATATACGTAAAAGCGGGACGAAAAAAAAAAAAAAAGTAGAGAGAAGCAAAAGATTAATTCGAATCACGTCGTGTCAATGTTCGCTGATGGAAGGGGCAGTTAGCTAAAATGACAAATGAAACTGCCCTATCAGATCGGTCAATCGCGGCCAAGCCGACCGAGTCTCAGCCCCGATATTCACCCTTTTAACCAGCGTTACTTTTATAACAGAGGGCAGTGGAACGTTGCGTTTTACGATTGGGAAAGGGAGCCAACGGTGCACACACGTATATCACCTATACCCGAGGTCGAATTCACTCTCAACTCATAAAATTCCTACCCCCTCCCACCCCTTTGCTACCACGACGTTAAATCGTACCGTGGAGAAAGCTAAACGAAATATAGCTGCAGCCTGCACTGCATTATCACTGGCTCTATCCCACCTGTGTACACGTGTGCTTTGTTAATCTATTATACGTGTGTGTGTGTAAATGAAGTTGCAGGTGTGTATACACGTTGTGTTTCCCGGTTTAATCTTCTCATGCAAGTATCTATTTTTTATTTTTCCTCTACTTTTTCTTGGTTGTAAAGCTGCACCCCGATACTCGCGCTCCCCTATTTGTACAAGCTCGGAGAATTCCAGCTTCCAACTCTTTTCCTTTCTGTCTTGAACAAAAAAAAAATATTAGTTGTAGCCCTTAACAATCGTACCGAAAAAAGTAGACAAGCAAGTGAATTACTTGAGAGCTTTTAATTCACGACAAATTTCCCACACGGTGGTATTTTTCAATGTTTGAACTTCTCGCTTGGTTAAATTTTTTCTATTTTCCTCCGTCAAGGTAAATATGCCCACCGTTTTACTGTATGCTTTTCACCTAAAATAAAATCTTGTTTTCACTGAACGCTACGTGACAGATCGACTTTAATTTTTCCGAATAATTAAAGCACGATGCTTGCTTATAAGCTTGATACGCGAAATAAGAACATGGATCATTGAAATTTATAACTAATAAACGATCAATTATAATAAATAATCCTTCGATTTAGTGTCAGGACAAAGCGCGAAGGACGAGAATTCCGAGTCAACGTTTTGGCCAGGGACTCGACGAGTTAATCCAGTTGGCACGATAGGGCGCGGCGTCCTTTCCGAATGAACTCAAAGTTATACAGGCAGGTATACAACTATATAGTGAGATAAGACTTAGCGGGGAGGAAGATTTATTCTCCTGGCCAAGTTTTCGGGAACAACGACGCCTTGCCCCCCCACCCCCTCCCAGCCCTCCGGAAGAAGTCCGCGACGATCGCCAAATTTTGCAGACACAGTACGATAATACAAATACGAGGGGAAATCGCGATATTGTGGAATGGAGGAAAAAGAGCCAAAAGAAAAAACGTGCTAAAGAGGAAACTTGGGAAAATGATTACGATTCTAATACAAACGGCAGTAAAAGATCAGGACGTTACAATTAAAGATGTGCGGTGAATGGTGAACGCTAAAACGTTCTGTGTACGAGGGATGGAATTTTAAAGCTCCGGATCGAGCTTTTTCGGGTTGACTATCACGGCATCTGGTTCCAAAGTTGAAAATGTCGATGATAATTGGCTGCTGGCCGGTGGTAAGAATTAAATTTCTTGAAAATCCGTCGGCTACGAAACAGGCTGGTGTGAATAAAATTCGATAAGTTTTCCGGTCGGTAAAATTTAAACGCAGTTCAGACGGATTTCGCTCGAGGCAGCAGCGCTCGAACAAAAATACTACGTGACCTATTTCGATTATTCGATTAAATTGACGTTTTGGAATAGAGACATGTGACTTCGGATGAGAAGATTGACCTGCTCGCAGAAACGAAACAAAGGACTAACTCCAAAGCTCAATCGTGAAAATTTAATCATATTTTTGACAGAAGACCAGTGCTTTAGATTATTTTTCAAACTAAAGGACGCGTTTATTTTAGGATGAAACGTCGATAAAACTATATTAGCTATAAGACATTTCCTTTCCTATATACACTCAGCTTCCTTTCATCTTCTCACATTCTTTTTCTATACAACCTCCGTTCTTTTGGTTAAAACACGCCGTTTGACGATTCCAAGGGATGAAGAGATGCTGGTACTGCTCTGACAAAGTTTCAGGATTCTGAATGAATGATCCGAACAAAAAGTCGCAGGATCATGCCTCAGCAGCGATCTTTTCTCCAAGTGACCAGGAACACCTGCATCTATACATCTCGTCGAATGGTTCTTGCGAATCTCTCTCAAAGTCCAAAATCTTTTTCATGTATATAAACGGCTGTGAGAGTAGATATCTAGAAGTAATTGTCTTATCGTGAGTAATGTTAATTTTCAGGCGATTATCAGCGGTCCGATAAGAGAGACGAGGCATCGAGTTTCGCGGATGAAAAACGCGGATAATAACGTTTGCGGCGATTTCTCGAAGGATTGCGCAACGTCTGGTCCGTCGGAGACGTGTGTTTCCTACCCCCACGATAGCATCTACAATCCCCACCACGAGTCGAGCAACAGGGTGAAAAAGTGGGGGGTTGACATCCGCGAGACACAAAAGAACATCACAACTAATTGTTAGACGCACTGTTCGATCGCATGTCTTCCCGAATCGGTTGAAGCGAGCTTTCAATTTCTGTTGTTTTCAATAAAAAGTGGAGCGAATTTCTTTGATCGAAGAACATACCTCTCATACATTTACCGAATCACTTGACAAGTATATTTTCCATTCAATGTTCAAAACTACGTGAAAGTGTCTCATTTCAGATTTACTTCATACTTTGTGACATCCAAAATACCACGGACACTGATCAACGATCTATGGAAATGATAACTTTCGCATCATTGAAGTAAGTTTTTAATTATTACAATTGCAACCTGATTTTCATGCACCGTGTAACATTGTTTAAAAGTAACTTATTTTCCTTTCAACATTATATGGATAAGATTTATCCCCTTCAAATTAAAAATGAATCGAACAGCGTAGCGAAATAGAATTACAACGGGTTGAGAGAAAAATAAAATAATGATGCAAATAGTCGATGAAACGTTCTGAGGTATAAGCGATAGACTGCGTTCAAAGTATAGGATAAATAGAAACGAAAGGTAGAAAAGGGAACCGGAGGTAAAAAATATACCTCAACAGCATATTTCCTGGCGGTACGCGCGGTAGTAACGCTTCGTCAGTTCGATCGAGTTCGAATTGAAATAAATAACCGGAGAATCGGGGAAAACGAATAGAAATCCGCTTTTATGCACATCCGTACCCCGAGGCAGACGCGTATATATACACATATATATATTATATATACATGTATAATACAAGCTTGCCGCATGTGCAGTATCCAAGATGCGGTTCGCCCGCCGGTTTCGTTCCTGTAATACACGGAGCTTAACAACTTCTTAATTTCTTTTCCCCGTGCATAGCTGCATTCTGTTACCGTTATAGATATAGAGAGTGTAGACGTTGAAGGGAACGCTGGCAGCCATCCGCTGTATCCGAATATTTTAATCAGTTTCTAAATCCTCGGCACGGCATGTTGATTCATTTTCAATCTCGCTGCCTGTAAGCCGACAAAGCAGCCTGTAAACCCGAGCAATTTCACGTTACGACCAGCAAGAGCCTTCGGGGTACAACAAAAGACTCCGCAAAGATCCAGACGCTAATTAAACGGATGCATAAAGAGGTATGATACACAATTCGGTCGCGCTCCAAGTTGTTCTCGTTAAAAATCACATTCTCATGGAAAAATTCAATTCCGCACGCGATCATCGGCCGCTTCGCTATATAATCGCATGATGCATTTCCAGCGCTTACATCTGCCTGACGAGTCTGTGTCTCCGACTGTCCGCGGCGACGCCCGCCGAGAGCGTCGGGACGTCAGCGACGCCCGAGGAGTATGAAAACGAATGGGTTGTCAGGGTGGACGGCGGCCCGGAGATAGCTGCCCTCCTGGCCCTGCAGTCCGGCTACAAACATCTGGGTCCGGTACGTGTGCACCTCGCATTTCGCAGCGGGCAATATTTGCGACCACAACGGCTCGGCGACAGCCATTGTTTGCCGCGAAAGTCGGTATATATTATCTCGAATACATCAAACAGCGATTGAAATTGAGTTGAAGTAAAGGCTCGGCTCAACTGAATTCGGTATTCAATGGGTGAACGTATTCCGCAGACTTGAATGACCAACTTTGTCCGTGTTGTACCTTATAGAGATACGGAGAAGTACGCGCCCCGCACTTGCTTCAATCCCTCGGTTTCGTATAAATGAAATGAATAAATCGGAGGAAGACGGGAAGTCAAGAAAGAAAGAAAGAAAGAAAAAATTACGTCGAGGGAAGATTAAAATCTTCATAAAACGTGCAAGCGTTCTAATTATTCGCTCGTGTGGCTTAGCCGTTGCGGGACGTTAAGATCTGCTGAGAATTTCGCGGAATAAGTTTTCATCCAAACGTTCAAGAGACTCTCATCCTTTTATTCCTCTCGTAATCACGCATCATCGTACAGACCTGGTTATGCGAAGCGACATCTATTCAGCAAGTACAACTGTAAAGCTTTCGTCATTGAATGTTAAGATTGAATGTAAATTATTCCATCGCGCTAGTCAAAGAGACAAAGCTATTTTGTGATATTGTACAAGAGCTTTGGGGTGTTCCGTGAATTTCGCGAATCGATTCTCATAGGTTGACAATTTTATTTTTCTCATTGCTTTCGTCCAATATTCAACGAAATTTCGATTGAATCTAGTTGAATGGTTCGCAGTAAAGAAATAACAAAAATTTCCTTTTACCTTCAGTTCTATTTGTTTGTTTTCTTTTTTTTTTTTTTCTTGTTTCTTGAAAAATCTTGCGTACATATCCATCGCCGATCGTACGACCATCGTTTTACCGCGTACGTAAAAACGGATATCCTTGAGTTTTCGCTCGTATAACGACAGACTCACGCACACATCGGTAGAAGCGATAATCCGATAAGAGTCAATTTATTTTCAAGTGTTCGCCAAACACTCTCGGAGCTCGAAAATAATGTGTATGTATGCGCGCGCGTATATGTATGTATATTATGTTGTAGCGAAATCCGTTTCACGTGAATTTTATACAGTATATGAATGGAGTGGTGGTTGAAGGACAATCGATACACGTATGATGACGCGTATGGTACGTCATCCGCATGAATATACTTTGCGTTTTATTTTACTCTTCAATTTTCTTCAACAACTCATTTCCCGGCATACCCTTATAAAAATGATAACTTTCTCACCGCGTCGTCGGAATAGGTACTTACTGCCTGCAGGACTTGGCGGTCTGGGTGAAAAACAAACGAGAGATAAAATGCGTCTCCTCCACACTGTGCGACCGAATTGAAGAACAATAACCGGCGAGACTCGGAAAATTCACCGTAAATGGAAAATCGCCTGGATTACTCGACAATCACGAATCGTCGAAGCCAAGACTAATAATGAATTTTTCTAATTGAAAAAACTCGTTTTTCGCGAGTATGCTCTTCGTTCGCGATTCGTTCGGTTCTAATCCACCTCGGACAGATATGAGCTGATTGACTCCGCGTAATCCCAACCGCAGCTTTGTCCCAGCGTCTGGGACATACTTATGCAAGTAGGCTTAATTACATAAAATAATTATAACCGCGGTGAGACTCGCGATGCAAAGCGCACGTACCTTCATACAAGATACAATACAAGAGAAGGATGTACGCATTGCGGAGAACAGATTGCGGTCTGCCGCACGGAAGAAGGAGGGGAACACCAGCTGCAGTTGAATTCCGGCGCAATTAGAATACTCTATTACATTAATTACGCGGTGGTTCTTTTGTGCAGGGATAGGTGCCCCATACCAGACACCGGAATACAACATTCCGTCTCCGCAGGGTCTCGGAACTAATCGCATCACGCATGCACGTAAAAAAAGAAACTGCGGGTAACGTGACCAGAGGGTCAGGGGGATGAATAAGCCCAGCTTTCCTCACTTTCTTAGCACCCGGGTGGAGTTCTGGCATTTTTCGAGTTGGTTTGACTGGTTAAAGCGGCTTTATCACCGGATTACAGATGCAGCTCGGCACATCTTGGTCGGATATATGTATAACGCTGAGTAAACAGCCCGTCGAAAGACATGCGCGACAGTGACACCTGCCAACTAGACAACTGACGTCGAGTTCATTACAGGTTTAGCAATCCCCCTTTATGCTCTCGGGTCGGAGGTCTATCCGCCAGCTGAACTGTCCGTCTGACTGTCGTTCGTTTCAATTAGAGTCGAGCTGCTGAATCAGCGATCCTGCTTTGCATTGAATTGTTAGCCGGGCATCACGTCGTTATTAATTGGGAACCGAATTTGTTTGCAGTTCGATTCTCAACGAGGTCTAGACGCCTCTCCAATTTCGTTGAAAAACAGGAACAACGACGCTCGCTATTTTACCTAGATCGAAAATCGAGAAGTTCACCGTCATTTCACCAGTGACAAAAATCAGGCGGTTCTCCATCTCTGCGTAGAATCTCGATGACGTTTGAAAAACGATACTAGCGATAACGATAATGGTGCAAAGAACAAGAAGGTAATCGCCCAATAATTGCAAGCAGCTGTGAAGTTAGTCTCTGCAGATTCCAATTTGGGGAACAGTGTATTTCGGCCGTATAACCACAAGGGGATTAGTCGTAACCCGCATAACGTCGCCGGGGTCGGAAAACTGTGTCAAATTGATTCAAGATTTGACTCAAAGACTTCCTCCCGTAATCCGTTTCACCGGTGAACTCGTATCGTGACTAATTATTGTGAGCTGATGAATCGTTCCTACCAAGCCTGGTTTAATTTGTTGAGAAAGTAAATACAATTAGGTGCCAACCTCATAAGGGTGGTTGCGTAAATCGGTTCAGGGATTTCCAAGTGAGTGTAAATATTTACCAGATATGATATATCGACCGTCGACGGACCTTAATATCGGTAAAAGTATAAATATCGAGAGAATCAATGGGAGAGGAATCATTCGCTAACTAAAATATTGGCGTTATATTGAGTCTAGTAAGAAAATATGAGAAAATCGGTGGCTCTTGGCTAGCAAATAGAAAGACCATTTTCAAGCTACTCTCACCCATGCGTGAACAAAAACCGAACCCTCAAGAGATTATTGCTAGACTTTGTTCAGTTTCCATTTTTTATTGTTTTTTTTTGTCTGTTTCTACTTCTTTCTCGAATCTTTAAACGTCCGAAGGAGTAAACTAATTTCCAAGGGATCACTTCATGAATGAATAAAATGGAATTGAGATTAGAATGAGATATAACAGACGCCAGGATCCTGATCGTCGCAGGCTGAGATTATGAGCAGCAGTCGAGAATTCGATCAAAACCAATAGCTACCGCCTAGGATAAAGAGGACTGAGCAAAGGGACCGCTCGGGGCTTTCTTTACCGCCATGCTTTTTCTTGAGAAATCTTTTGACGGGGGTTGATCTTCACCGTTAAAGGCGGTAAGTTCGAGCCCGATACTCGCTGCAGCGTTTCGATCCTAGTCATCGACTTCGCCCTTACCCGTTAGAAGAATCAACCTCTTGACGAGGTTCCTTGACTAGTTTGGTTCGAATATGACCGCGAGGAAAAATGAGGGATGCACGGAAGACGGGGAGGAGGAAGCGGGGCAGTTATCGGAATCAGGGCCGCGTCGCCGTTGCATTTTTCAGAGTGAAGACCGCGGCTATAGTTAATCTTGACTTGGCAGTAGGGGATGAAAGGGTGTACGAGATGAAACGACGGTAGGGGAGAGGCGGGGGAATGAGTCTGCGGGGGGGTGGAGGACGAGCAAAGATAGAGACGTTCGGGTTTTCATTGGGGGCTGACGACGCCTGCAGGGAGCTTAGGGGTCCGGGATTACGCGAGACAGTTGGGAATCCGATCAAAACAAATGGACTGAGAAGATACCCGTTGGGACGTACAGGGCAAGAGGGAATTGAGGAAGGATGAGCCGGTGTGCGGGAGGGAAAGAGATAGAAAGAGAGAGGTAAAGAGAGATGCGAAGTCGAGTCGGTGAGAGAATCTGAATACGGATAAGAGATATCACGCTGATGGAGAAGTAATGACCTACCTTCTCGATTCTTGGCATCCTGCAGCTTTCGTTATTTATACATCCTCCTCAGAATCAGACATTTCTTCACCTGTATAAGCCGCTGCTGCAGCGGCTAGCAATAAACTTTCCCCCCGTCCAATAAATCATCAAGATCACACCGCGCGCAACCCGAAATTACTTCAAACCACTTATCGTGTGCGGTGATACAAAGAAAGCGTAAACCGTTTAGTGGGATTGATCCGGCAGTCGTAAGCTGGAGCTTTGAAATCGTACGATCAACGTAGCGCAAAATTTTGCTGATACCTAATGCAAACGCGTTCCAATCTCGAGAGGATCTAGAGAGAGTCTCAGTTATCGGAAGAATTTTCAACCTGGCGAATCCTACGGGAAAAAGAAAACTTTCTATCCGAAAATGTATAATCGAAACTCCGGTGCTTTTCCCCTGGATGGTGTGAAAGTGGGGGGGGTAGTTATGTCAAGACGGCATGTTTAAGCATCGACCAGACGAACGGGCACGAGGCAAGTACCAGGAGCAGGAATAATACGTTTCTAGTACATGGCAGGGTCTGACGTATTACGCAGAGGAGGTAGATCTAGATTCCAGAAGCCCACTGCGGCTTTCTATAGACACAAAACGGAGGGAGGCACACACCGTGTATGGTATCGATGCCACAGCTGGCTGGCGCGTGCAACCACGACACCATAGGCGCGTACAACGTGGATGGCACGCGACGCTGATCCCGCCTCTGACGGTGCCAGGTGGCAGGTCGACGGGCCCTTGGAGCTGTCTGAGGGCAAAGGGCGGGGGGCGAAGAGGCGGGGAATCGTAGGGACGACGAACGCACGCACGTGCGCCCGTATGACTGGCGTGCACGCGTGTACGCGCTGTTTATAACCGAGGACTATCTGCCATTGCGGTGGCAAGCTAGCAGCTGAGCGTCGATGTTATCCTGGTGCGAGCGTCCCTGGAAGGGTCGTAGAGTTTCGGGCGTCGGGACGCGAATTTACTACCCCCTATGTCACGAGGCCGCTCCGAAACCGAGTCGCGGGAATCGGCGTATATTGATTCAATTTTCACCCGGATAGCACGGAGTTGAACCTGCACCCTGGTCCTGCACCGCACCGCACCGCACATTGTGCAACCCCCATCGATTGTGCTCGTCGCTTGTAAATTACGATACTGCTGCACCCCAGGCCGGCCCGATGTGTCTGCGCTAAACTCTGTTCAACTGGCTGTCCCATTCGGACTTTCCCTTAATCTCTCAGAGCCGAAAATTGGATTGTCTCGTACAGCTGTATAAATGGCGGAATGTCGGAAATTTATCCTGTGAAAAAAATCATCACGGATGTTGATTAATTTTTTGTCCACCGCAAAGATAGTTACATCGCAAACACTGCCATTATAACAAGCACCTTGACGTATATTTTCCTCTGAAGATGCTCAATTTATTTATTCACTAATAAGACGATGATCTACCTCGTTCCTAATTTTACCTCTCTCGTATGTCAGTTGGCTGAGTTTGATACTGATATCAACTTGAAAGGTGAATTATAGGGGTCAGTTTTTGTTCATGATGAATTTAACAACCTCGCATATAACGCGTTATGACACTATTAATTAAGGTACTGGGATTCGAGGACACGTATTTGTGGCACAAAGACAAGAGCCCTCAGCACCAGAAGAGAGGAGGACATCCACGACTTGGAAAGGCTCTGAACTCGCATGCGAAGGTAAAACGGTTAACGAATTTAACTCAAAACGTAGGCGGTTACGTGCGCTGCTCTCGTAACGTACAAGTTTTTGAAGAGAAAATTTATGCAGCTTTGAATTTCCCGACGACCGAGTCAGTACGTGGTAAATTATTTCGGTAAAAGCCACGTGCTCTGATTCTCAATCCAAGGAATACGTTTTTTTCGCAAGTAAAATTTTTAATACGTAGTAAAAAATATGATGAAATTGGCCGTCACTGTTTGCAGGAATATTGAATTTTTTTCCTGTCCAAATTGTTCAGGTTCTGAGCGTGATTAAAATTAAGAAAATTTGTGCAGGGATTGAAAAAAAATTAATGGATTTTAGGTGATCTGGGCGGATCGACAGAAAGTCATACGTCGAGAAAAGCGGGATCACGTGTCTTTGGAAGATCTCGAGTCAGAGCGGCCGCTGGTGAGGGAAAAACGACTGCCACTGAAAGCCGGGGAAGCTGAGTTGCCCGTTTCGGGAAATTACACGCAGGTGAAGAAATCGTTGGAGTCAGAAAAGCGCAGTGAAAGGTCTGCTTCAAAAATCTCTGTAAAAGATGCTGGGAGGAGACGCAAAAAACGTTCGATCCAAGAGATAGAGAATTCGAAGATGTTCAACGACGAACTCTGGGGACAGGAATGGTACTTGGTGAGTGTATTACAAACGTAAACGCTGTACGAAGGTGCGATATTCCTCAAAACGCGTAGGAATATTTTCGATCGCCGTTGCGAGCTGCGATGCGCGTGTTCTATTTCAGAATTTTCACTCTCACCAACAAAGCAGCGAGTCAACGATATAAAGCAGTGTAATCTTCCGGGCTCATTGTACAAATGTCGCGCCTTTATCTTATCGGAAAATTATGCGCCATACCGTCGTAGGGGTTTGTTTTAACACGGTAATATTGTGTGTGCTTTTTATCTACTCTAAGCCCACCATGTGGGGTCTTGTAAAGCTGAATAAACCGGAGCAGATATGAGTCCAAATTAAACAATGATCGGTCCTTTCTGCAAAGAGTTAAAAGTCAGCTCTTTCACGTATAATCATGGCTAAGCCGGAATTCATTGTAAAATAACAAACACATGTTTGAAACGTCGAAGCTACGATGATCCGCATGACACACAATTTCTAAATTTATTTTCGCTAAGTAATTATCAGTAGTTGAATCGCCGATCCACAAACACGACAGCCATAGCCATAATCAAAATATCGCGCTCTTTTGAACCTAGCAAGATACACGAACCACCAAGGATCTCCCGAAGCTGGACCTCAACGTCCTGCCACTTTACCGGCTCGGGATAACGGGTCGTGGTATTCGGGTCGCGGTGCTGGATGACGGGCTCGAATATACTCACGAGGACTTACAGAGCAACTACGTAAGTCCAACAGTGGAGATCCCTGCATTTTATCCGGCGAGTTTAACTCCGTCTTCTGAATTTTCGAGCAGGAAAGCTTCCAAGCTCGCAAGCTCGCTTACCGCGGCCGGTTTTGCAGGGATTATTCAAATTTGTGCTTTTGTATCCTGTACTGAATTCAGTAACCGATGATCGATTACTGGAACATGGATATGTATTTCAGGATGCGGCAATCAGCTATGACGTCAACGAGGCGGACGCAGATCCAATCCCACGATACGAATCCACAGGTAATTAAAGACGATTGATTGAAAGGAGGCATGGTAAGGGAACAGAAGAAGCGTACAACGACCCTGGTTCGTGAATTACGATCTAAGAGGCTTTCCTATCACGCCGCAGTCTCGGCTCTATATAACTCAATTTATCAATTTTCATCGAGATGATATTCAATAACGGCGAACAGAGAAAGTGGGTTGGAGGCTGTAATATTTTTGATCACGATTTTTGAATCTGCACCGTAATAACACTCAATTCCACCCTCGCTGTCACATTTTGTACTTCAGCTAGCTGCCTGAACCGACTGAACGCGATGAGTGTTTAACGTGCCTGTCAAATTGCCGTTGCCTGCAGCGTCAGGCGTAAGTTCGAATTCTCCATCGTATTTCGGCCGAGTGAAATGCGTTTGCGCGGTTTGCGCTGTCCATCCACATCTTCACTGGCGATTAAAAAATCTATGCGGATTTGATAATAACAAAAAAGAGGTGACGATTTTATCTGGATTCGTCGTCAAGTCGATCGGATGTACGAAATTGACGAATAATTTCCACTCAATTTAGGATGAGCATGTATATACACGGTGTAACAGAACCGGTAATCGGCGATAACCAGAGTTGTGAAAATAGAAATGTAAACGCAACGCATTACCCATTACTTTGAGCAATATGTATTGGATAAGTTCTCCATTGCAAATAAAAAAAATAATATGTAACGGAGAGTATTCCATCACAAATAGAATAATTGTTCTATTATTATTTTACTTCGCTCACTAAAAGTTTCTTCAGGGCAAATTCGTGTTTCCTCTGTTTAAAGATCAATACTTCACGCAGAAGAAGAACGCGCAAAATAGAAACTTACACATTGCATTCTCATTGTTTTATTGCGCTGAAATGCTAATTTTTTATTCATAAAAACAAAGTAGCAATCCTAGGTATCTTTTTAGACTTTTCACAGAGGTTTTAAAATTTGACAATTTCTGCTGTGAAGAATATTTTCCACTGACAATGACTTCATAACGCCAAATCCGATCATCGTAGTGAAAAATTCAAATTCCTATTATTGAAATGTACTTTTTAAGTACAATGCTTAAAAAATTTACGACAAACTGTATAAAGCAGAGAAATTGTGGTTTCCATTTTCCTGTTTTACGTAATCAACAACAGATTAATCTCGATCAATGCGATCACAACAGTCAATCAATGTCAAATATTAGGAAAACTCCACTGCCATGTATGACTACGTTTCTAGTGTATAATTTTTCTGTCTCATACTTCCCGTAGACCAAACTGTTACGCCTTGAGCGCGAAGTCGATCAAATGGTTTTTCAACGAAATATGAATTTTTTTCACCATCTGCCCGTTTAGAAATCGATATACTTGTAAACGAGTCGCTCGTGATGCCATGCGGGTTTGTTTTTGGTTAACGCAATAGCGCAGGTCCAATACCACACTTTGTAAAAAGCTAAGTTGATAAGAATAACGCAACGTAAAGTCTGTACTCTAGGCTTGAGTAGGTTTAGAACAAAAAGTGTAAAATACAGTAGACTAAAAAAACAAATACTGGCTTTGTTGCCACCGAGGTATACCACGTTCATAAATTCGGGCCCCGTGTTATAACCGCAGGAAATTGTAGTACGGTGGATGGTTGTTTTAATTGGATCTTTCAGGAATCAACGGACACGGTACAAGGTGCGCCGGGGAAATCTCTATGCGAGCGAACAATGGAAAATGCGGTGTTGGCGTTGCCTTCGGCGCCTCCATCGGCGGTATCAAACTTTTGGACGGTGTGGTGAACGACAGAGTCGAGGGTGAGGCGCTCGGCTACCGCACAGACCTCGTGGACATTTACACCGCCTCCTGGGGCCCTGCGGACGACGGAAGGAGCCTCGAGGCACCTGGACGTCTCGCTTTGGAAGCTCTTCACAAGGGGATCACGCAGGTAATGGAGGATGTTTTTTCTTTGTCCCTTTTTTCTCTGGTTCCCTTTGCCTCGTCATTATTATTATTATTGCTGTTGTTGTTGTTATTATTCATCTTATTCACTCCACGAGGCTGGTTTTGCGGTTCGAAATACTCGTAGAAATCGTCCGCAACTCTGGAAAGGTTCATCCCTCAAGTGGTTTGATATTTGCATAAAGGCTCACGGAGAATTCCACGATGGCGTTTTTTAGCACTCGATCTTGAAGTTTGCAACGCAAAAAAGCGATTTTTTGAATCCAGGGTCTGGCGAAAACTCATGTGTATATAGTAACGGTAAACAGTAAAAAATAGTGCTTCTAAAATTGACCAAAATTGGCTTGCGTGGAGTAATGTAGGGGAATTTTTATGGCCAATTTAGAAATTCAACATCTAATAGTATTGAATTGATACCAACTTATAATCTAGGAAAGTACACACCGCGCTTGCTTACAATGTATATACAATATATATAATTATATATATACTATAAACATCAAATAGTTATTTTGACGTACAACATTTTCAACAGAAAAACTCTTTTCTCGTCCAAAATTTATATTTTCCCTCGCCTTTGTTCACGAGAATTTCGCACAAAGATCGTATACTGCTTTATATTCAAAACGTCAATATTTTAGAATGAGAGAGAGAGAGATAGAAAATAATGATGGGAGAGGCTGGTAAGAAGCTTAACGCGATATATCTCACGTACTCCCTTTGCGTTCAAGTCAAAGAATTCGCCTCAACTCCAATTACATAATTACCAACTGACAATGAAGTCTCAAAATACGCCATTAATTGTAAGCTTCAATTACACAGTGTGTATTAATTCTAGGGTCGCAACGGCAAGGGTTGTATTTACGTTTGGGCCTCGGGTAACGGGGGTTCGAGGGCTGACGATTGCGGATGTGACGGATACGTCGGAAGCATCTACACCGTTGCCGTGGGTTCCGCAAGTCAAACAGGAAGGTTTCCTTGGTACGGAGAACGCTGCCCTGCCACACTCGCCACGACTTACAGCAGCGGAGCTTATCACGATCAAATGATTGTGAGTTGCTTTTTTTTTTTAGGGAAATTGATACTGTACGATACTTGAACTTGGTAATTTGAAATTAGGTTAAAATTCCTCTAAGAGACAAAACACAAAGTTGCAGAGCGTTGTCGGGATACGAAAAAAGATAAAATTGTACTTGAGAAGCCATGTATTTCCGCCAAAAACCTGCTGCTTCTTTGCTTTCCAAATGATTTTGATAAAGCATTCAATAGTTGGCCGAGAAACTTGTTATACGCAGACAGACTCAAAGTTAGACGAATGATTTTCCCTTGTTTGTAAATTGCAATACTCGATATCACGAATCTTTTAATTACCCTCGAACTTTTTTCTTCTATATTTTATTCCGTGACTCCACTTCGTGAATTGTATCGTATCTCCCTTGAAACGGCTCTCCGAAAACGGTATATTTACCCATTACACCACACCGAGTAATAAATTACTGCAGGAAACAGGAGGGCTCGGTCTTTACTCTTCGTTAAATCACTCGTTGAAAAAATTTTCCAGCAGTTTGCCCATAGGATATGAACCCTTGTCTCTTGGGGAATTTTTATTTTTTTTTTTAGGTCCGTATTAAAAAGAATTTTATAAATTTTAGGACCGCATAAAATCAGAGTTGGCCCAATTTTTTAACTCAAATTTCCAGGCTACAACTGATCTGCGAAATACTTGCACTACCAGACATACAGGGACGTCGGCGTCAGCGCCATTAGCAGCAGGTATTTTGGCACTCGCTTTACAAGTCAAGTGAGTAACAAGAATGCTTTATTTCCAGTACCAATTAACTGAAGGTTACATAACGACCGTTAAAAACAATCAATCCCTATATTTCACGTAGTAATTAAAGCGAATTAGAAACCAGCGGGTTTATATTATCCGTATATATATATACATACATAAATTTGCCAGATTCAGGGCTGATTAAATTAAGTAAATCAAGATTGACGACTTTGAGCGTCAGGATCATAAGACTCAGATATACTAGCAAATTACAGCTAATACATTGAATTGACTCATTTTTTTTTGGAAAAAAACTATTTTGACCGGTCGCAAGTCGCTGCAACTAATATGGTTCGAAAGTTACATTGTCGAAGAACGGAAAGTTCTTGTATTTCCGCAGCTGTTTATGTTAAGAGGTTTAACCAATTTTTCTGTATTCATGACGCGCGATTAAGTCGAAAAAGGCGGATTCAGGCGTAGAGTTTAAAATAGCTGACGACAAAATTGAGAAAGCTACTATTTCGGATAAGAAAATATAATCCCTTTTGAAAATAACGTGCTGTGTATATAACACATGCACACCGATATATATAACTTGCTTCGTCTAGACAGAAATTAGACCACAGCGTAACAGACGATGAACTTTTGAAAGTTGCCAGATGTCACGAGTAGCTATGTAAATAATTCGCAGGAAAGTTAGATGACAAAAAGCGAGATGAAACCTTTCATCTCGAATTCAATTTCAGTCAGACACATCAAAACGATAATTACTTCGGCGTGTACGTGAATATCTCGTAGTTTCTCTACTTCTAAATCAGCATTTCAAGTTCACCTACAAGTGAACTTACAATTGGACAAGAATCCACCACACGCATAGCGGCACTGCTGAAACGAATACGTTCAACAAGTTGAGGAATTCATGAGTAGTATTCTCTTTCAGTGAAAACTTGACGTGGAGAGACGTGCAGCATCTGGTTGTCTGGACCTCGGAATACGTACCCTTAAGGCAAGTGCGCATTTGTCATGTAAAAACAAGTTAGTCGGGTTTTTCTATAAACTCAAAAGAGTAAAAAATCCGGGAAAATTTTCGGATCATGGTACGGGAATGGCTTCGAGAAAATTCAATTGAGAAGTGTCTGACGAATAATGATAAGCGAGAAAACCTGTTGCGTTAATTCAACACATTTCCGATTTGTCTGAGGAGAATGACTTCGTATATTGTATATAGTCGCAGCTTCGAGAATCCGAATTTTTCCAGATCGACTCGGAAAAGTGCAGAGTTGGGCATATCGCAGAGACACGTAATCGTGAAGTGTTCAATTCTATAGCAGATTGGTTTCGCCGTAATACGGAAACGGCGTAAATACGATCGTGACCCGTTTGCAAAATTTAGCAAGCAGCTCTCGTTTGAAATCAAGCGCATTTCACGCTCCATCGAATTTTGCTCGTTTCTTCAATCCCGAGGGTTGTACAAATTGATACTGCAGAGCTACCCATCGATGTTTACCTTTCGCGAAACGGTTCGACCTCTTTTACCAGCAGCTTTACTAAACCATAAATGATCAATTTATGCGTTTCTTTACGGTACGAACTATTTGTTCATAACGTAGCCCGCAGATAAAAAATTCCATACATATATGCCTGGGAGGATTTTCTCTGAAAATGGTTCGATGTTTTCCCTAAAGTGAAATTTCGTTATCGCCCACCCGATTGAACAGCCTTCGGCTCCGTATCGAACCGCGTTCCATACATTCTCTTTATTAAAACAGTGAAAATCCCGGCTGGTTCAAGAACGCAGCTGGATTCTGGTTCAATCCGAGATTTGGCTTCGGCCTCATGAATGCTTACGCCCTCGTAACAACGGGATACAACTGGACGACCGTACCTGATAAAAAAGAGTGCCACGTGCCGGCGGATTACGTGTAAGTACAGATCGCAATCAGGCTAAAAGTTAAATAATAGGTAAATTGATCGCGGATTGTCCCTGTGGCGATCAATCCAATCCGTGTCAATTAGCGCGACTAGGGGAGAAGGATGGCTCGGGTTCCCTTTTGCATCGCCGTATTCTATGCACAAACCTCTGAACAATTATGAGGCAGTGAGTGATGGGACGCGCTAAGCTATTTAGAGTTATTTGTATGCATAAAAGAACGAAACGTTATAGAAGCACACTCTCTAACCGGATGAATTCAGGGCATTTCACCGCACGCCGGGGCATCCTTCCGCGTCAAATAATGATGAGAACTCGACAAAGTGTGGGAGAAAGGGAGGCGGAGGCCGAGACGCTTCCTGAGTTTGTGAATTAAACATCCCTGTGACGCGCACATTCTGACGCTCACTTCAAATCCCTCTACGCCTCCGTTTCCTAGCGGTTTTCTCCCCTTACGTTAACTCTAGCCTGTCAACGAGCCCCGACTGACACCCTCGCAACACTACGGCCGTGAAAAATAAGACTTGAAATTGCACGAAAACATCAACGCCAAGCTTTCGAGCTAGCAGAAACAGCGACCCACTTTTGACGAGCTAGGTAGAGAGAGTTAAAAGAAGAATAACGCCTGCAATTAGTTAAGATTCCGGAACGACAGAGCACCGTGTTGTAATATTGAAGAACAAAACTCGACTCTGCGAATGACACGAACGTTTCCTCATGGCTTTCGTGTGTTGTTAGCTCGAACAAAACGTTAACCTACGGCAACCCCGTTCACGTCACCTTTGATACGGATGGCTGCGCCAGGGATGAAAATGAAATAAACTACTTGGAACATGTTCAAGTGGAAGTCAACATACGGTACGCGATACGGGGTGCAGTGAAGATGCATCTGACGTCACCATCCGGTAAGTAAAAACTACCTCAGCCTCTCTAACATTCCCGTATATATTATCGACTGATAATAACTGCAGAAAATATTCAACGTTAAATTGCATGAGAGGAGAAATTTATACGACAAAGCAAATTCACCCGGCACTGTATTCACACCGTATTTGTTGTTGCCAATGCCAAGGAACGCGTGTTCGCATTTTGGCTCCCAGAACGCTGGATGACTCTGACGAGGGTTTTCTCAACTGGAGGTTCATGTCAGTGGCAAGCTGGGGTGAAGTCCCTCGTGGGATATGGCAGCTCCAGATATCAGATTCGGTGAGTACGTGCATGTATTATTCACCGAAATTTGTATGTACGCTAAGCCTTCAAGGAGACAATAATATTTGTCAGGTGCCGGGAAATCTAATTTTCATACATCACAGGTCGGGCCGCAGAACAACAGCGGAGATATCGGTAATTTGACTCTGATTCTACACGGTACTAAAACGATACCGGATCACGCGAGAAACGGTCCAAGAATTTACAACGACGATTACAGCAGGATGAGAAAAACGGTGAATATAACAATGACACTTCGCTGTAACAAGTTGATTCAGCATCTGACCAAGAAAATTTTCAATCACGTACGTGTACGTTCAATTACTTGCAGAATTACGAGGAGCTATTTTCGGTGAACGAACTACCTAATTTTTTGGAGGCAAGAACAAGTTGGATGGCGAAACCGGATGTGACGCGATTTGAAACGATTTTGGGCAAAAGATGGCTCAAGTATCTCTTAGGCGTGTGAATTTCCCGATCCCAAGCTTTTTGACGAACGCGGATAAAATTTGAATTATAGATCAATTATGAATGTCAATTGAAAATCATTCATCTTTCAATTATCGCGCTCTACCATCCCGAGCTATCATTTTCCTCGAGACATATAAAATCCATGATACAAAAACTGAGAGGCGGCGAAATATCAAATTCAAGCTCTCGGCCATCATTCCGATGTATAGACAGAGAAATCAAATCTCAAGTCATATTTTTCTGAATTCCTGATATCAAGAAATAAAACGTGCAACATACGTGCGTGTATATCTATATAACCGTATACAATGTAGAAAGGATAAAACCACGAGAACGGGGTCTGAAATTTTTATCCCACAACATGGTATAGCCTGTATATGCTCGTTTACGTCAGAGAAGCGCTGGCAGACGGATGTGGAGTGTAAGTTTATACATAAAATAGGGACGTAAAAATCGACCGCAAATATCAAATGTCAATTTAATGTGTTTGCGTGGGTAAAACGAAATTTTACCGCCGCTCTGGTTCAACATTTTACCGCATTGTAACCTCCGGCTGGAACGTCATTCCTACTGCACATTTACGTTCGGATACTCTTTGAGCTAATTTCTGGGAGTATATAACAGAGACATGATTTAAGTGCGATTTTTTTCGACACGCCCTCGATATCAGGATTGTTTAAAATTCTGTGTATTACCATATGTCTTTGGTCTGACAATGACTCAAATGAAAATATTGGGTAGAATTTATTGATACAGTATAAATCTCGTGCCATTCTTCTTCTTCTTGCAGACGTTATGTTAAACCACAAAGCCCCCGGGCCAGTCTGCTCGTGAGTATAAACATTTTTTTATCCAACTTTAAATTCCGTTTTTTCTCGTTGCATTTAAACCCTGCTGCAGCATCTGGCGAGGCAACGCGCTCAGCCGTTCAGTCAATGTCAACCCTGTCAACCTCACGTCCCACCCACAACTCGTTTGTCCAAGCCGTTCACGTACCTCATATAATCGCTGGTTCCACTCTATCAGGGGTTGCAGTAACGGCTACGCTCAAGTGGTCGTAAAAATAGGTGATGCGCCAATTCAGGCCTCAGCCCAGCGACACGTGTTACTAGACACGTGCATGCAGACGTGAAAAATTCCACAAATAAACCCCACGGAGCTTACCACCGAAAGTTGAAAGCGATCAAAGGGGCGCTAAAACGTTCCTCGTAAAATTATCCGCTACGGCTTCGGTACGAATGCCTTCCGAAAGCTACCTGCAGAGACGACCGAGCTTTCCGGAACCTTCAACGGCAGCTTATCCCGGAAAACGAATTAAGACGGAGTTATATTATACCCGCCCTTTAAGCGCTGCCGGTTGGTTCTATAAACTTAATTGAACGTAGCGCGTACGTCATCCCCGTTTCAAGTGATGAAAATTAGGACGTAAGATGTCCCATTTGAAAAGCAGAAGTTGAGAGAATACCTCGATTATACAGAATTTATAATTACTAAGCAATAAAGTTGAAGGCGCGATTTCGGCTCGAGTTGAGAATTCGAACGAGTCTGTACACCTCGTGATTTCTTTCAACTTTTTGAATAAATTTCAAATATTTTAGACGGTTGTATTTCGCTCATGATCTCCAGTAACGCAATTTCCAACGTAAGGTCTTGCGAACCTCATTATTTTTCACACTTCAACAGCCGCAAAACTGCTCAAGTTGGTCTAAGAGTTCGAAACTCTAAAACCGTGACCGACGGAGTCAACCAAAGTTCCATAATTTGAGCTCATCGTGAGCATTCCTGGAATGATTTTTTTTCGACAGTGATAATCGCTGTATGAAATCGATTAAAGCCTGTAGGATTCTCCGATTCATTGTCAGTTTGAGTAGGACAGATACAGGTACAGGTCGATCAGAATGATCGAAGCTATAGTTTCCATATCTCTCAAGAAACTGCTAGAACCTACGGAATTAAAAGTAAATAAATCCTCCTCGAAGTTTCAATGAACTACAGATTGAGTTTGCTCTCTTTCAACTGCACGGAGGAACTGTACTGAAACTTTACAGCAAGACCGAAGAGGAGCAGCGAGAGTTACGAACTTAAATCGATTGTTGTCTAATTTTCACCGAATAATTACCCGTCCTCGGTCGATTATATATATCAACCTGAAGGCACGGTAAATTGCTGTTACAATAACCAACCGCAGCATACCTTCTCTGATTTCAAAAAAGACGAAGAGTTTTTAATTTCACTGTTTAGACCGCATGTACGTTAAATTCCACAGAATATTTAACCCTTTGAGCCACACATCGGTGCTGAGTCAAATTTTATAACAAGATAGTATTTTATGGTTTTTGAGGTCTACGATTACGAATCTGAGACGAAATTTCAAAAATTAAAGATGGAGAATCCAATATGGTTGACGAGAATTTCAAACTTGATCGCATCCAGTCAAAAAGTCTATGCAGGGGGTTTTCGGCTAGCTGATTGAATTTGCCATACAGAATTTCGAAAATCTCATTTCAGATTCGTAAACAACGATCCCAAATGGTAATGAATTATTTCTTCAATTTGCACGATTATCTTCAATCAATTTGTTTCTAACAATATTAATTTACATCGTATCGCAATAATTACTTTCACGGATTGAAAACCTATTAGCATACCATCAGAAGTAGTAAAAAAAATGACGAAGAATTGTGTTGAAAAGCTTTCTAAGCGTAAAAAATAATTGGATATAAAATAGGTGGTAAGAGTATTTACCACTACGACTCAAAGGATCAACACCGGCAAGTAGAAATAGCGAGGAGGCGTATAAAAACGGCGTAGCGTATAAAGCAAACCTGAACTAGATCACGGTAATACCTCCGTAATTACGTAGCATTCCCTCGACCCTTAGATCCGACACGAACGAATACGAATTGCCGTGGTCAGTGCTACGCCCAGAGGCAGAACGAACCGGAATGCAAAGGGTCGGCGGCCCCCGGGGTACGCCTTGCTTACGCGAACGTTGCGAATGTTACGAATATTATGAATTATTATTAATACGGCCGAATGTTGCAAGGATTTCGCGGCGGGCGCTACCACCACGTGGCAGCAGCGCACGTATCGACCTCGGGGTTTGTCGGGGGTTCGCGGGGGTCGGCGTCCTCGGGTTGTGGCAGTCGCGCGCTACCCCGCGAACGCTTCGCATCCCCGACGCCCGCCGCAAGCCGCTGAAAAGCTGCCTGTTTTCGAAAGCTCGTTTAACGCGGAGCGGTCAGTGAAGGACGGATCGACCTCCCGCCAACTTTTCCGAGACGTTATAGGTAAGCGATAATCGTAATCACTTTCCAGTTACTTGTCACGGTCATTTTCATACCGATAAAACGATCACGGACACCGGTTGCTTGTTGCGTTGAAAATCCAGAGCTTATGTTTTTGGTAGCGAAGAAAAGAAGAATCGTGATTTGTATCGCACAACGCTGAGAAAAATTTCACTTGTCACGGTAACTAGAAAAATTCAGTGAAACAGGTATCGTTAAAAAAAAAACTGTTTCAATATGAATTTTGCGCTGTCGTCGATCCTTTTTTTTTTGGTAATTGCAACCCAACATCAGTTTCTGAGGTTTACTGTATTTTTTTACTTAAATAAAGATTTAACGTCAATTTATTGTTGCACAAGCGTCAAATTTTCGCAACAGTTGCAAGAAAATATACTAACAATGATCGTAATGAGAAAGAATAGTAACGGATACTAGACTTTCCGGTAGCAGCTAGAAAACTGATTTTCACTTTCTACCTGGAACTATATCTTTCGATTGTGGTAAACAATGAAAATAGTTAAGGACTGAGCGGTAACCGGAACAAAAAATTTCTCTCAGTGAACATATTAAAGTATACTGTTATTCATACTTTTATAATGGGTAAAATTTTAGGACAGATTTTTTTACCGCACGAATTATTCGTTTCTACATGTGCGACGGTATATTTAGAGAATTTCATTATCGCTGATTGAATATATTATTGTTGAATCAATTAAGGCAGACATGAGTCTGCGAACGTATGGATCAATTATTTCAAACCGCGTTCAACGCGTGACGACTTTTCAATTTCAAGCCTTCAGCGTTCCAGTTTCATGCACGCGAGATATTCCAATTTACGAGAAAATATTATTCACCGTTATACACACATATATATATATATATATATATATATATATATATATATATATATAACGTCAAATTTAATCAAAATTCCTGCTAAATTGTATAGGATGAAAAATGAGGTTTTCACATTAATAATATCAGTAATGAAAGAATTATTCCTGCGTGATCATGAGTCAGAAAAGAAATGAGCTCTCGACATCTTCAAAGGAGGGACTGGCTGCAAGCTTTAATCGCAAAATTCAACGTCAGGATTTGGGCAGTACCAGAGTGCCTCTGGAGAATACACACTATCCGCGATAAATCAAGACGATACATGAATTTCTAAAGTCAAAAGGGTCTGCTCGTGCCGTGGATCAACGTAATTATACAATAAGCCCGCAATTCAGACAGCATAGCATAACATCGACAAACAACCACAGAGTGATAAATTCTGTATCCAGAACAGACATAGAATATAGATTATCTCAGTGTGGGCTTGACAATTGTATATCAATGAAATTAAACGTGATCAATTCAGTAATGGAATTAAAGTTTCATCCTCAATATTTCGCAAAAAGAGTAAATTGCACATTACTCTTTACTTTACTTTTAACGCAACCACGCGAGGTATTAGGTATCAGTTGAACAGTTTGAAATCATCGTGAAATGGCATAGTTATCTTATCTCGTCCTAGAGGCAACGTGGATGTACGGTACGAATGCGAATTGATATTCCGTCTCGTTCTGTTCATCGAAAGCCGACTGAAATGCCGAAATCAACGTAAATCGCTTTATAACGTCAAGACGACGGCAGTTTATGTCACGAGTAATTCGATTTTCACGGAGTGAAATTGATACCTGTCACGAGATAAAATGATTAAACGGATATTGGAGTGTGAGCGAGCGCTGCACCACGATGAATCGTGCATATCACTCATACGCCAAAGTCAGAAATCCATTTTGCGTGAAACCTCGTTTTCATTTCATTTCAACATTGCACAGAAGCATTAAAGCCTCGTGTATAAGCGTGTGTGTTCACATGCGGGAATACACGCTTTGGTGCACGCTGCAGTAGTAAAAATAAAAATATAGAAATGGAAAAATAGAGAAACGCGGCGAAGTCGCAGCATTGTACGTACATATGTACGCCGGTATTTTTAGCCTCTACTCCGCTCGACGAGTACGCGACAAAACTCAGCATAAGTAAAGCTTAAGCCATGCATGAGGGTGGCACAGGAAGCCAGGTGGCAAATCTGCCCATGCAACGACGTTAAGAAAGGTTAGGGTCAACAGAATTGGCAGAATTAGCCAGGACTGTCCGACACCAAACCACTCTTATGTAATGAGATTGTCGCGCGCCGAGATAATAATCTTGCAATCTTCCGCGAGTATCCGTCACGCCATTTGACACTTCACACCGTCTACTTGTACGAACTGCGTTAATTTAAGATTTAAATTTCTCTTTGCATCAACGTCCGTCTGATCGCGAACTCAACATGAGTATAAATAAATTCATGAATATCTGGACGTTGGCGTTTTATATTTTTCATGGTTTAGTGTTTCTTCGGCAAAAACTGGGGCATGAGAAATCCAGTTTTTATATATAAGTACGTTTGCGATGTGAGACCAAGCTGAAATAAAATAATAAATTACGCTCGAAATCACAATGCAAACTTATAATAAAAGGTGCAGTAAGTGTGAATCGTGTGAACATGAACGGCACGATCTCGTGACAACTTTTACACGCAAAAGCGGCAGCTCCTTACTAAACTGGAAGCAGAAATCGACTGTGTATTAGTAACACGGAAAGAATTCCAGTGGCGTTTCTCGATTCTGGTGTTTGCACCCTCGCAGCGATGTGATTACAGCTGGATTAGTCCGCGACACGTTTTTTCCATAAATATCGAATCGCGGACAGGCTCGCTGAGCGAGGGGAAAAAAGTCAAAAGCTATAACATGACGTAGAAGAGCATACTAAAAATGAAAAGTAATGTAAGCTGAACAGCTGGTGGAGAAATGAACGAAAAGAACAATCAGGCGTTTTACTGGTGCAAAGAAAGCCTTGCGAGATGACGCTTTAATCCTTCATGCCATCCATAAAACGGTCCGAATTTAAACGACTCCCAGAAGTATAATGACAACGGTCAAATATTGTACACGCGACATGCGCAGGGCGAACCAAGACCATCGTGTTCGAAGCTACGATACCTTCTCGTTCGAGAGAATCCAACTATAAGAGTTTGTGCCTTCGAATCGGTGGACAGATTCACTGATTTATTTCGTTCAGACTTGCCCTGGGGAAAAAAAAACTCGGGAGAAAATGCCGCTTCACGGGCAGATAGCCTATGTAGAAGTCTACTATATACCGCCAAGGCGAAAACAAATTTTCGCGAAAATCTAGAAATACGGTAGAAAGAGTACGCGGTACCCACGTCGAACGAGTTCGATCGATATTTGATCCAAGCGAAACGAAGGCCAACTTTTGAAGCACGGATAATTATATCTTCACTACAATATACCTACAGCAGTGGTCGTGAAAATTGTTCGCCTGATTTTTGAAAGTTTGCAGACAGTCGTGTTCTCGTATGTCACAGATATGACATATCTCATATAGGTATCTTTAGTGACAGCATTGAACTTCGCAAGACCATTAAGAAATCAGTGCAATATTGGATACTCGCTTCTCTTCTATAGATGTCATTAAAAGTAGGACGAATGGAATAAAAACTATCTGAGTATAGATAGATAATTCATTCCTCCGTTCGATACGCGGTTCTTTTCGTCGGGGTATTTCTTTCGTTGATAAAGCTTCAGCCGACAGCTAAATACCCGGCTGTCAAGGTATGCGTTTAAAAGGTGAAAAACGTAATCTGCAGGCGACTGAGGAAACAAATACCAGAACCACAACAACGTTGCGATTTAATAAAAGGAAACTTTGCTTCAGAAACCAGAGGTTGTTTCATGTGTGCATATCCCTTCGAAAACTCTATTTGAATTTCGATCGTATTTCCATGTAAAGAGAAGGTGCAGGGTATGAACCTACTGAGATGTAAAAATTCCGCCCATATTTTATCTTTTACTCCCAAAGATATTTCACCGTGGCCGCGTGGGTGCAGGTTTTATTAACCTTCTTCAACGTAGATGTCTACCCTTATTCCGCCCTGTCTCTGGAGAACTGGGAGAGTTTTTTTTTCTCCATCGTCGCGACTGCCAAACCAAACATCCGTTCTGGGTAACAGGCAACAGTGTCATGGCTTTTGTTTTTACTGAAACAAGTTGGTTGTTGGACGGAAAATAAAACAAAGATAAACCAACTTGCCATCAAAACGCAACGAGTAAATCCCATCGAGATTTCAATGAGAGAAATCAGATTCTTTTGGGAATCTTTGTCCGACGTGTCTTATTACCTCGCACCGTAATCCGAGCAGAAAAGGGTTTCCGAATTAGTCCGAAACGACGTAAGGGAATCCGAGAATCAGAGCTCTGTAGCGTGTCTAATTAACGAGCAAGCGTGTCCAACGTCTCTGGTATGGCAAAAAAAATTCTTTGTCCCGCACGCAAGTCGCTATATGTTGTAAATATAGTAACCATCGATAGCTCGGACGAGGTTCGTGTTCGAAGTAACGATCACTGCTGTTGTCAAAACACCCGATCTCAAACCATGAGCCATGCTGCGGACCCTGTGCGAATGATAAAATAAAAAGAAGCCGACTTGGTTGACTATTCTCGACACGGCAGGGCTCTACAACGTCTAATTACTTTGAGTGACAAAAGTGCACGGCGTCGGTTGGACAAAGGATTCAAGTTTCGGGTTGGAAAAGTACGGTACCTATTGCAAAGACACAAAGATGAAGTCAGGAGTTTCGATCCTGCGTGGTGATCTTCCGTTTCCAAGAATTGAAAGCATGAGCGGAACCTTCGTCGCAATTCCCTTTACGGAGAGGAGCCTGGACGATTCTCGATGGAGTTTGCGTCGAGTATAGAATACTGATGCCGTAACGCAAATGGAATTGCTCGCAATATCACGAACGTGCACGCGGTTGTGGGCCGATATGCGATCCGACACAACCCAAGCCAGCCGAAAACAACGGAGTTGGAAGTTCACGAGGCGTTTATATCGACCTCGAGCAGGTGTGGGACAAGCGACCCCGCCCTGGTGCTCGTTGGCGCAACACCGGACACCCCGACGGATGAATGGGTCGTCAATTCGATATGTCAGAGCCGCTTTTGAACTTGCCTCAAATACCAGGCATTGAGGACTTTACCCAATTAAATTATATCACGGTGATTTAGACCAACGACCCCGCTCATCGTACCGATCACCTACACTTCGTTGCTCTTAAAATATGCGGATACCCTTTTAGTCGATTCGTTTGTTCGTTTTTTCACCCATGATCGATGCTTGTTTTGTCGAATATGTGTAGCGCGTACAATATCATGTATATTGTATAATTTACCAGGGCTCGAAGTCCAAAAGAATTTAACAGTTGTGCAGTGGTTCGTTTCACCGGTGATTTGAAGTAACGATCAAGTACAACGCAAGTTCAAATTTGGGTTACTTGGAGGCAAATATACTCTCTTCACCCCTTATCAAGGTACAAAAATAGAACTTCAGCAAGGACTTTTAGGAATCAGTGAACAATACCATGATTTCCCTTTTATAATATTTTCCGAGTGAAAATTATTGATTAGATACTAACGTTCAGCCTCGCAACAGCTTCGGGCATGCTGTAAATTCATGTATATGTATGTACGTGCAATTATGGTCCTAGAATTTGCAGGAATATTCATGTAATAAATGTGTTTGGTTTTCATCACGAAGGATCGAATGTCGCCAGGTTTACACCTTCGTAAGAATTAGCGTGATATCTGTATATTCATCGTATTGAGAATAAGGAGAATACACAGTTGATGAGTACACTCGTGACTATACACTGTGTATATACTTGATTCCAGTCCTCATTCGTTACAGGATCTGAGTTTCAATGCAAGAAAATTGATAAGTCGAGCACATATTTTGATAATTACATAATTAAATATATACCTTAATTAAGTTCGGTGAACGGTATTTTTCGGAGTGGTTCACCCCTCGGTTCCATTGTTATTATTTTTCAAGTAAGGTAGATTATTAGCCCTAACCGCGAATTTGAATTATCATCAAAATTAGAGAAGAAACCGTAGTTATTGGATGAGCGTAGGGAATGAACGTTTCTATGGAAATTGCAATCCGACAAGTTACCACCTAAGTATGCCGATAATCATTTTGCAGTTGACCATTAATTTTAACTCACAAAAAATTGTGTAAACATTGTTCGATAAATGTGAAGTTTTTTGAAATCCATACGACAAAAATTGTACTGTAAGAAACTTTTTGAAAAACACCACTTTTTGGCATTACTTTAAGTAATATCCTATCACACGTAAAACCTAACTTTTTGACAATGGGTGAAAAGCACTTGATTTACGAAACTTTATCACGAGTTCGAATTTTAGACTAATCAATAAATTATAGTGTTTCACCGACGCGCGACGAGTCCCCCGAAAGAATAGTGATTATTTGGGTAAAAAAACGAGAGCAAAAGAGTATAATTAACGAAGGGGCGTCGAAATTTTGCTAGCTAATTTTGAATCACGATTATGGCTTTAAAATGTTTGAATTTTTACGCGTATAAGCAGCCCAGGGTAGCATAATAACGACCCTGCGCAGCATCGTGGCTTCGTCCGTCGGATGTACATGGATATTAAATCCTTTTTCGGTAGGTCTTGTTAAACTGAGAACTATAACCACATGAAATTATCCGTCTAAACCATCTTCTCGCTATCAAGCAAGAAATACCAAACGGATACGACAATCTGGGACGAATCTTGAATAAAAAAAATCTCTAGTCCGAACACAATACCGTAGGGATTACGGGCAAACACTTATCATGCATATAATATCCCACCGAACACGTTGAGCAAGCTCAATTTCAAGATTCGGGCACCGCATATATGTACCTACGTCTACGTTACTTGATCAGAAAATGAGGGGAAAAAAATGTAGAGATACACACATAGGGTTGGTGATTACAGAGAGCTAAGAGAAAACATCTTTCTAGGATTATACAGTTACTCCAACTCATAAGACGGCGCACTGGAGCAAGGACGAAGAAACGGAAACGGGAAACAGCAGGACCTGTCGTTCCTTGTGATCCCCTTATAGTCAAAGTGCTGCATATTGATCCCGCTATTTCCGGAGAGAATTCGGAGTCAAGATCTCGGCCAGGTTGACGGACCGGTTATACCGGGTTGTACTTACTGATTCTTTGTACGATATACGATTGCCGCATCGTCTGAGACATTGGACCGATACTGAAAGGGTATCTTGTCGTCACAGAATTCAGACAGTAGAGGAGTACGATAACACCTTAAATGATCCTACGTGACGTGACGCACTGTAATACGTCGAGAAAAATCATATGGTTCCGATATCTCAATCTAAATTAACGGATGATGGGGAGGAGAGAAATTGAATTAGGCACTTTGCGGAGTAAGATTATAGAAGTGAGATACCAGGGATAAAACTTTCGCGCACTGATGTCCAAAATCGGCCTCAACCACGAAGAACGATTCTCGTTTTGTCCTAAATTGAAATTTGGCTATCTTAACTTTATATCACGCCACAGTGAAAACAATGTATCTGCTTGCATTGTTATTCCGCTAAAATCCAGTGTCAACTCTCGGTACGTGTATAATTTTCCAA
Source organism: Neodiprion lecontei (assembly GCF_021901455.1). Classification (NCBI taxonomy): domain Eukaryota; kingdom Metazoa; phylum Arthropoda; class Insecta; order Hymenoptera; family Diprionidae; genus Neodiprion; species Neodiprion lecontei. Next base: position 24,507,543 of record NC_060265.1, read on the forward strand.
GCCGAAGGGAGTTGAAAAGCTTTTTTCTCAAAGATTAACGTTCGCCCCGTCACCCACAATCACGTTAGATGCGAAAACTTCTTTTTCGTTAGACGGATTTAATACCTCGAAACAATATATCCGAAAATATCTTTCCAAAGATTTACAGTATGTTTTTTATCCGTACAGGTCACCCCAAGTGCAATCTGCTAAGGTAAATGGAGTAATCTACGAGAGAGGTTACATCTGAGCACAGAAAGGACAAAACTCGGAGGAATACTGTTCCAAGGAAGCAGCAGATTGCTCGAGTGCTATTAGCGACGCAGTAGCTGTGAATTTACGGAGGAGGTTCACTGAAAAAACATCACCGAGTGGTAGATAATCGAATTTAAATCACACTTAGGGGCTGGAAATTCATTAGTAAAAGATGAAAAACACGTGAGGCACAAGATGAAGGAAAGCTGAGAGTAACTAGCTGCTGTAGGTCGGAAAAGATTCCTTTTCATATTTAAAGAGGGTGAAGAATAACGGAACTGAAAAAGACATGGTATATTAAAGTGCACAATCTGACAAGGATGAAGAGCAAATTGAAAATTGCATAAAATATCGTCTACGGTTTACATTGTCCAGGATAAGTAGAAAACAGGAAATGAAAGTGTAATATTTATAGCAGAGCAAAGGATGCCACCGGTAATCAATTTTTCTTCCGAAAGATAGTGGAATATCTTTGAAATTCTTCATTTCAACACTTCTTCCGATTTCCATATGTATTATACTACGAAAATGGGTTATAAACGATTCAATTCCGTTATTGGATTTCGATTATCGTGCATATTTCATCTATATCTACGTATGCCGAAAGCCTACCTCTCATTAAAGGAAATGTAGTTACGAAAAAGCTTCATAATGACGGACAACGAAGACCTGAAAATGACAAAATCTAAAATCCCGCCTCCTCTCAACCTGTCGGAAGCGTTGGAAGACGAGGTGCTGAATCAAAAGACTGCTAGAAGTAAGTCAACCATTCCAAATATCACTAAATAACTGCCAATTGATTTAATTATAGAAGTAGATATCTCAAAGGCAGCGGAATAATCAGGTATTAATTATTTCTCAAACGAAACATCACATCGTCATTCTTCGAATATGAATGGAAGAAGAAAAAAAAATCACTCCACATTATAGAATTATCAAATTCGATTATTTGCTTTAACCGTCATCACTGGTATCCGGGTCTTTGAATTGGTGTGATTTTCGTCGTTCATTACGGAGCGAGTTGACCGCATTCCAAATATAAAACGGCTGGTTCTTTAATTTCCGACAATTAGACAAAAGGGGAGTGCCGAGGACTGAGCCAGAAGAAGTAGATAGTTATTAGTATAACACTCGGATAAAAAATTGAAAGAAATATTGCGACGAACAATAATTATAATAACTTTGATTGCGACAATTATAATCTGCAAAACCCCTTCGCCTGTCATTAGTCGCTCACTTGTATCATACCACTAATCTCGGAAGGATAAAAAGCTTCAAACAACCCCTATAAAAAAGAAACTTGCGCGACGCGGTGCGTTGAATCTCAGCAGATTTAGTCAATTGTCCGAGGGATGCTCTGCTGGAGCTTTAGCTCTAAAGCACACAACACGAGTCGGGAAATTAAAGGTGCCGCATAACGGCGGTAAACGCGGTGTCAAAAAAAAAAAAAAACACGGAGAAACCGCGCAGAAAAAACAAATTATACCGTAGAATCATTTGTCGCTGTAGACATGCTGAGCTCGGGATAAAAACTACACTCGCTGTTAAAAGTCCACGTGCCTGTGTTATTATTATTATTTTTCTAACGAAAGATAAACCGAAACACTACCAAATCTGCGGTTACGTACAGTGTTATTTTAGAAAAATTGAAGACAAGTCCCAGCTACGGAGAATAATGTAAAAATATGTAAAAATTCAGCGGTTACCTCCTGTTCAAATACTGTAGTTACATCATTCTCGCTTATACCCTCGACTCTCTGAGATAATGCGACGTTTATTATATCAGAATTAGACGTAATGGCGTACAACATAGACCTGATCGCAGGTCCTCAGTTAACTTTCCTCGCTTAAACACCCGATATATGCGATGTAGGTTAACCGAAATCCAGGTCTTATCCGTTTCTGATCGTCGCGTGTCAGGAAAGGTTTTCACCCCAGATAGATAACTTTCTTTTTATAAATGCGGAGGTGAAAATAACTCACGGTCGAGCAATGAATTTCAGTACTTAAGAACGACCTGCTTCTACACGAAGCTGTGATAAAGAACGAAACAGACAGCGTTCGAAAGGTGCTCAAAGAAACTGTTGACGTAGATTCGAGAAACAACGTGAGTATGACGATCCGCAAATTTATTGACTCACTAGGTGATCCAACGGTGTGATTGATCACTTGTACACGCGTGATATTTTTATTTCACAGTATGGACGGGCACCAATTCACTGGGCTGCGTCGAAAGGGAACACAGAGATCATTGAGATGCTGATACAGGCGAAATGCGACATCGAAGCGAGAGACAAGGTAGGCTTACTAAATCAAGAGGGTAATCAAATCTGTAACACTTCCTTAGGAATAAATGAAATTCTACTTTAATCAGACGCCGCGGAAACGACTCTGCGTTAAGTCGAGTCGACCCGGTTTAGTAAACGAAAGAATCCAGCGATGTTCCCGGGTGCTTGAAATATCGAAAGCTATTCACCCCTGAAAGAAATGCCTCTTCCCTTTTCCAGTTAAACCTCGGGGTCAAGTGTTGGGAGTATATACGGGTTACACGGGACACGTGTGGATACGAATTTTTTTTTTACCGTGAAGAGAGGTTAAACTTTATCCAATTTCTTTGGCGCGTAGCGAGGCGACGCCTCCTCGAGGCGTGACGATATTTTACGTTTGCATTGCGTACCTCAAGTCCGTACATTGTGTGTTCCGAAAATATCATATGTTTACGACCTAATATACTGTTGTGCAGGTAGAAATTAAGCGCCTGATTTATACCTGTAATGATTTTAGCTCTCCTTATTCTTCATATATTGTCTTTGGAAATTGGTTTTTTATCTATTTGTGGATACGGTGTGACTATGCGCTAGATTTTCATTAATGAAATTACGCAGGACGCGAAAACTATCTTCCATTTGTTTCCTGCTCGCGGAAATGGCATCCACGAAAATTAACGAAGACCACAAAAGAAAGACTTTTTTCATTTATCTGTATAAAACAGGAGGCTGTACGAATGCGGAACTCGTTAGAGTGAAATCAGGGCAAACGATCCGTTTCAGGCATTTACCTTTTCCGTTCTTCCATTTAAACATCGAGCTACATGTGAAAAATATTCGAGCCACACTCACCGAATCAACAATTCCGATCAATAACTAAATTCGGCAATTTCCACGGCATTCCATAAAAAAAATTCTCGACAAGACGTTAAGCACCAAGTTACACAAATGACGTCTCAAAACAATCACGTTTGCTAGATAAATCTCGTTTTCTATTTCAGTTTGGTATGCGGCCATTGCACATGGCGGCTTGGCACGGCCACCAGGAAGCAGTAAAAATGTTAATCAATGCCGGCGCGAATGTAACAGCAGTTAACAAGGTAGGAGGAATTACGAGAAATATCAAATATCACCTAAGCCGGTTGGAATTGAAAACTTCGGTGGTGATTTCAGCCCATTTCATGCTTCGAAACGGGCAACGAAATAATAAATTAACAATACGCAATAGACATCAGCAAATACTAAATAATAATAAATCCCATCACTGTCGATTTCCCTAAATTAATAAATTATGAAGGATAAGCTTTAATCTTGAATCCCTTTGACGAGCACTTTGCAGATATAAATTCCGCACGATCTCAACCGCTACGACAGTAACGAACCGACTGTGACGAGCAAATGTCTCATTGTCAGTGGCAAGTCGACGTAACACGAGTGACGAGACGGACAGATATTTAATTTGGAGAAACCGACGTAATAAGATGCCAGTCGCTTTTTCTACTCCCCTTTATCCGAGCTGTTCTCTTGGACTGCCTGCACGATGCTCGAAGGTTGCGTTCAAGCATAGCGAAGACAGCAAAGAAAAGTCATTGGTTGGACGAGACATTTTTTTGAGAGAGCCACCGTAGCCTGTAGGTTTAATTTACGACTTTCTAACTGTACTTGACTCAAAAAAACTGGATATTTAGTTCGGTACCAACTTGGTCTCTACGTCATTCACCTGTTTTCAACGCGATTCTGTCGTTAGTGTACAAGCAGATCACAACGAAGGAACGCGGTAGATACCAGAACACGGGATCCATTGGCTCGGAGTCTCCGGATCGGAAGTAGATTTATCGTAACTTCCAATCGATATAACGTATAAGATACCGCAATGAAGGGTAGGTAGATGTATATTAAATGTACAGGTATACTGGCAATGCATTAGAAATGTGGGGAATTTTAATGAGGTACCTTAATTTACAGCCCCGATTCGGAAGCTCGTTGATTGTAATGGATTGTTCCGCCACAATCCTGCAGCGGTATCAAGGGTTAAATATAATAACTCAAGTTCGCGGTTCTATACGCAACTAATTATCAAATTTGTTTTGTCGACACAGCTCGGTAGTTCGTTCAGGCCACCCTTTCATTCGACCGTCCGCCGCCCGTGTATTCCCGATAATTGCGGTGATCAACCTTTTCCGCAGAGACTAAAGAAAAGTATAAAACCCCAGTGAACGGGTGGTCCGTTTGTTTTCTCGACTTCATCCCTCGCGACTGTTTCTTCGCACTCGGTATTTTTCAGCTCCATACGGAGAGCTGACCCAGATTGTCCAAAGGATGTGGAAACAGGCTACAAGCGGTTAACCGTTTTTGAACCTCGGTGCTGCAGCTGGTCACCACGCCGCAGCACAGCACAGCTTCCGGAAAATCGATTTCCTGACTATAAATTTGCCTACGATTCCGTACATTCCCTTTATCAGAAAATCTATAATAATAGTACAGAATTGAGGGCGGTGCGAAAGATGATCCGAAACTAGGAGGACACGAGGTACGGGAAAGTTATCCGAGTATAACATTGTCCGCGTGGTCTACTCGTTTCTTATTTACCTCAGGTCTCCGGTTCGTTTCGCTCCGTGCAGCCATTGTTACTTTTTTAACGATCTCCTGAGGGGTAAGACGGAAACGAGTCCAGAATGAATTCTTTGATAAACGACAAGTCGGACGGTGATTTTTCTTCCATCATTTATTCCTAAGGTAGAAAGGTCATTTTTTACCTCCGACGATCAGTCTATAGACAAAGAGCGCGGTTATTATAAGATCGTTTTCAATATTGCAGAGAATTAATCGTTCACAAACACGTTCGCCGTGTATACCGCCATAAATTGTACGTTGAACTTGGCGAACGAGATGAATTGCCGTTACGCGATATCCGTCAACCTTGTCAATTTCCAAGTCCCTGAGTGCTCGTCAATTGTTCCTTCCCTCGTCCCTCGAATCAAAGTAACCGGGTAGTCGTATGTCACTGCAGGGTGATAAACACGTTTGCCTCTTTAAAGAAACACTACACCCTGCTGATGTGCGGCGCACGAGGCAACAGCGTAGGTGTCGTCGAGTACCTCGCCGAGGCTGTCGAATCGCTGAACGGAGAAGCAACCGACTGCATAGGAGCCACAGCCCTTCATCATGCGGCCCTCGCTGGAAATCCAGCAGTCATCACAGCCCTGGCCAATGTTCCGGGTGTCAAGTTGTCCGCGACAGACAAGGCATGTATCCCCGTTTACGTCTATATTCGATCACGGGATGAATGCCACCCTCGAAACCGACGATCGCAAACGGGAAATTGAATCCGCATTTTTCACCGCGCGATATTGATGGCTAGTTTTTTTCCTCTACACATATTATTCTCCTCAAACATTGCACGGAGAGTTTAGGGATAAGTTAGGAAGACGCGAGGTATTTTCAGGTAGAGGTCAAAACGGTTTTCCGTGTACTTTATTCTTTTTTTTTCGACTTTTCTACTCGAGAGTAAAAATAAATCGCAAGGTGTTGAAGTATAAAGCGCAAAATTCAAGCCGAGCCCTCGTTCCAAATATTTGCCTATATTCTTATGCCCATTTTAATTTAAACCAACAGACAGTGTGAATGTTTCCTCGAGTGTCTATAAATTCAGATACTCGAGGCAGAAATAAAGCTCGGGAAATGTAGCATTTATCAGACCGAATAAAGTTTACGTTACAATTTGTCGATTCCCGTAGAATTAACAACAGGAATAAAAGAGTCCAAATTAATTAAGATCTTTCTTCACGTAATCTACTCCGCAATTGTTGGCGAAGGAAAAGCTAAAACTTTAAAAACGCCGCGTCTTTGTGAAGAAACACAGTCCAACCTTGCTCTTTAAGAGTACGAGTATCTACTGCTACTGTTACAGAGAGCTCCGAGTCGGACCCGACTAGTTTCTCGCTTTATTCTTTTAATGGTGTAGAACTCTTTGAACCTTACGTAACTCGAGGAAAGTAAAAACATCAGAGAAGAATACTGTATTGAATATTCCAAGGAGCGACGATATCGACGTCGATAACGCGGCGCCATTCGCAAAGTATACATCAATACAAGGCTTGTAAGAAAAAAATTACCGAACCGATTTTCAGAGGTATTGAATTTTTTTTCAATTAGTTTTTACACACTATATGTATTTCAGGCTATTAATTAAATACCGGACGTGGGTCGAATTAGTTTTCGCGAGCTGTTCGCGAATCTCTGATGTAATAAGTGTACCTTTTGATATGTGGTTCTATTAAACTGGCAAAGTTTTTTGAAAACTTTTCTAATTTTCTGCAGAAATTCGTAATACGATCCAGACTCGCAGCGAGAGCCGACGGCACTGCGAGGCAGGCAACAATGTGGAATGAAGCACATTGCGAGTCTGATATTTAACCCCAGGCAATACACAGACGCGATCATAGCAACTTTGCATACAACGATATCAAGCTTCACTGCGTATAACTTGGACTAAAATAACGCGTCGGCGAAGCTTTTGATCTCGGATGAAAGCTCGTATACTGCGCCAACGCGCCTCCGCGAAACTTCTAATCATCTACAGTATCCTATTCAGAATTCGATTAACTTTCCGACGAAATTAACTAGTAACAAAGGTAGAAACCGGTGATGAGAAAGAGAATGACTCGTCCGTCGCGACACGTGTGGACCCTCGTAAAACGAATAACACCGTTATACTTGCGAGAAAGCTGTCGAAACTTTGAACATTGGATAGCTTAACGTCCCACTGACCAGTAAAATAAGAGGAAAAGTTCTCTCCAATATCAGTTCCCCTGTGTTTTTCTTTATTTTCCACGAGCCAAATCGACTGTGCTAAGAGCTTCCAAAATATAGTACGTAAAGTAAACGCGATCAAACTTGGTGCTTGAACCTTTGATTTGTCGATCTCCCGCGACTGAGGACGGAGCACAACGTCATCTTAGAATTTATCCCCCGACCGACGTCAAAAATGATAAGAAAGACACGAAATTGAAGCGAAAAATTTTTCAGAAAGGTCAGACGGCGATGCACTGCGCTTGTGCGGAGGGTCACCTCGAGGCGGTCGAGGTTTTTATCGGCCTCGGGGCAAACCTGGACGCAAAGGACAACGAGGGCAATACCCCTCTGCACGTAGCGACCCTTACCAGGCACACGAGTATCGCCCAACTACTTCTGCGTATGGGCGCGAGTACGGAGCTTCGGGACGAGGTAATTTTCCTCGTTCCACACACGGTAATGTCGCATAGAAGGTTGCCGCGTGCCTTGGGTGATATTCCTCGTTGGTGTCGGGAGGGTGAAACGGGGAGAGCAGTTGGATGTTAGCGTGTAACGAAGCTCATTATTCGCAACCCATTTCGCTAGTTAAATACCATTTACGTCATTAACGTGATACCTTTTTTTACTTGTCAGTCAGGAATGACCGCCCTGCACGTCGCGGCGAGTCAGGGATGCAAGGGAATTCTCGAGGCCATTGTTCAGCAGGGTGTTGCGCTTGACAAGCAGTGCAAGGTACGTTGGATGTCATTCTCATGGATGTTTATGGTCAAGGAAGCTCTTTGGTACTACTCGTATTTGATTAAAGCGACAGGACAGAGAGATTTTCGCGTCGAATCGACTCCAATTGCCTACCGGTTTATCTCAATTCTGCATTCGTCTGATCACTGTTCAAATTATAGAACGGAAATACTCCCCTGCACATGGCTTGTGAGAACAACGAAGTTGACACGGTCGAAATACTAATCAACAAAGGAGCAGACTTGAACTGCCTCAACTCTGTAAGTTCTTTTCGCGTTTTTCTCATCATACTGAAAACAATAAATACTTCGGTAATTTTGTCCAGATCTATGTTATAAGAAAAAATTTACGCAATATTTTTTTTTTTTTTTTGACCCATTTTACTCGCAGAGACTGCAGTCGCCGATTCACATTGCCGCGGAAATGGGACACACCGATATCTGCAAACTGTTATTAGCAGCTGGAGCTAATATCGAACAACGCGAACAGGTAAGCTTCTACCCTGTTACCTGAGCCGTAAAATTGCTAAACGACAATGTCGACTAAAGCGTAAATTCGCAGAAACGAATAACCGCGGGCCATTTCATTTTTTGCGGCATATAAACAAGAATTTAAAATTATCATGACAAAGATTTTCCGCTAATATTTTTCATTTATTTTCTTAATTTTATTTTTAATAATAATATCCAGTTGAAATGTTTTAGCTACGCACCTGTCACACGCCTGTATTGAAAAAGTTCAAAGAGTAGCTCTTGGTCTGTTTTTCTTTTTTTTTTTGTAATTCAACGAACCAACAATGTTTACGTAAAGATCCCACCCTAAATCGATTTTGCACCCGGAGTGATTCCCTTGTAAGAATACCGGCTGTGTAAACAGCAGCGATCAATTTTGAGGGAATTTCCGCCCTCTTTTTTTCAGGGAGGTAAAACGCCCCTATACATCGCGGCACGAGGCAGTTTTACAGCGATCGTGGACATGATAATTAGAACTGCTAGATTAGATTATCCGACCCCGGTGAGTTCTCGAATATACATAAAGTTTATAATCAAGTTGCAAGTTTACTTAGGGAATTCTATACGAGCACCGTACCTATACATACGCCTACGACTTAGGAGGATTCCAACTCCGACAAGGAAGTTCGCGAATTAACCCCGGCGAGAAGACGCTGGCGAGAAGAATCCCGAGGCGGAAGTGTATCAAGTGCGAGCGCCAATCTCCCTGAAAGACTCAGGTCCATTCTGTGGAGATTAGCGTACAAACAACTCGCGCCGCCTGATTGGAAGAAGCTCGCGTTGCACTGGGCTTTCACTCACGAACAAATCAGAGCCATCGAACATCAGTACACAGGTAACTCCCTAGGATTACGAAAACTCGACGCGTGCGTGAACTTGCGATTGCGAAACTTAGAAAAATGCTCAAATCGGCCGAGCCGTGAATCTTACGACGTACGATGATACACGTGCTCGATATCGGAATTCCGGGGATATTTCGAGGTGAATGAAGAGGAATGAGGAATCGAGATTTTGCTACGAACATTGAAGAATTTTGCAAACTTTTTCCTCTTCATTGATTACCCTGCATCACTCATGGTCTCGGGACAGCGTTACGAAACGATTTACCCTAGAATCGATCGCAGGTCCGTCGAGCTTCAAGGAACACGGCTTTCGGATGTTGTTGATATGGGCGTCAGGTTTGCATCCTGAAGTAAACCTCGTCAAGGAATTATACGAAGCTTTATCAGCCATCGATAAAAAATCTATCGCCGGTAAGTAGCGAACAATTTTCGGCAAAAAAAAGTTCAAGTTAAACGCTCGACAACAGCGGTTCACAAACACAACGACAACTACTATTATTTGCTACTATTTGCTCGACGAAATATAAAATCCGCTAACCTTCGCCGCAGTGTAAATAAGAAATGTTTATTTCATTCTTACCTTGCACACCCAAACACGATCGCTCTACTCGATGCTCCGAAATCAAAACAATTCGCGAACCACTCGATTTCACGTTAGCAATAGTACTTCACTTCACTGCGTAGCACCGCGCGCGACGAGAGCACAAAACCGACTGACACAACTGGCAATACATAGTTTCGTATTTCTGATAGCGCTCAAGTTTTCGCGTGTGCCGATGTAACGTACAACCGGTGTGGAATCATGCTATAGACACTTACAATGAGACGTGGCGACGCGTTGAGGATACACTAACGTTGCATCTTGATTCGCTCTGTGCGTCAAGTTGACAAATATTCATAGTCATTGAAATGCAATTGTTCTATTCGATTCTTTGTAACTGTCATAATTCGTTGTAACGATCAATTATAATCGAATTATAGAAACGTAATTGGATTTAAAGTTATTTGTTTAAAATAACGTACATTATTCTGAACATGTGACGTCTCAAAAAACCTGACATTTATCGGAAAAAAATCGGTAGGTCGTTATGTGCAGATTATACGGTGAAAATATACAGTATCGTCACTGCAACACCGTTTTAAAATATTTCAACTATTTGTATTATCGCAAAACAGAGAATGAGAATTTGTTTGCGTTGTTGTTTGTTTCCGATCTGTGAAGTTATTTTTTTTTTAAATGCTAAAAATACAATTTTAATGTTCTGTCACGTGTCAGTATACCTCATAGAGCTAATTTTTTTTTTCAAATTTCTTAGATGCGATGCGTAAGAGACTGGATAAGGAAAGCGAGAGCAAGTCTAAATCGAACAAACGTCGCTGTCACAAGTGTACAATAACATGAGCTCTCGCCTACTTCGGAACATCGAGAGGTTAAAATATTGCCATTGCGTAGTTACATCAAGCGTGATTTTCTGAAAAGACAATCGTTGTCAACGATAAAGCCCCGCTTGATAAATTAATGAAATGAAATCAGATTGAAAGGGATTAACCCGCTTTCGGCTGTTTTAAAAATTATACATCGCAGCTGGTACTCAGCATTGAATGAGGAAAACACGAAGCGAGCTTTGGTCAAATTTCGTTATTCGTGCTTTGTCGTTGTGCTCACAATCGGTAGAATAAAGTTGGAAGATATCGTGTGGCTTCCAATCCGTGAGACCTCCTTTAATACAACATACAGCTATGTGCAGGTAACCGTGTACTCGTGAGAAAAATTCATCTTTCATACATCATCTGCTTTAGCGTGGCGAAGACGTCTTTGCCATTTAGGTCTAGCAAGACGAATCTTAATGCATAGCACTGATAAATGAAATATTGACGAAACGTTAAAAGAGAGATAGATTTTCTCCTCCAATAATCAAGTTGCTGATCCTAAAGATGCGTGATTTACATTTGATTATTCAAACCCATAGATAGTAATTAGGATTTAGGATAGTAACCATTAATCAGATACCAAATAGGTGGACAAAGCCAAGCCGTACAAGATGAACCCAAGACAATCTCCCTAAATCAAAGAGTTACCGGACGAATTGATATAATATACATAGATATATCTATATATATCTATAAGCTGTAGTGCAATGTCTATATGTATAGAAATAAATGAGGCTCGTTTGCAACGAGTGCCTTTCCATTAATTTTTTGCATAAGCTTTTGTAACGTCCAAATCAGTCTGTGTACCTTCCTTCGTCAAGCACACCGTATCCGGCCATCTCTATAATCATCAATATTATACATTATATACATATATGTATATGTCAAGTGCATAGATAAACCAATGATTAATATAATATAAATTCTAACGAACTTCGCGAGTAATCTGAAGTATAGAAATCTATCCAAGTCTACCGTACAAAATATACATTATACAATGACAATGAATTTATACATATTATATATGATATACTATACTTTCGCGATCACTCTATATAGTAGCTCAGTAAACTATATCGATTTATAAATGTACATATCTTTTATTGATGTAAAAATAAATTCTCATCATTTTATCGCAGCCTTACTGAACCTCTTTTCAATCCACAGCTCATGCACTCGTGAAAATGATTATGAACGTATCAAAACTAGAACACCTTTAATGATTGCATCCATGCTGCAAAAGGTATTCCGATCGCGAAGTCACGATGCCGCAAAACTCGTTGAATTCGACGGATAATTTCAAGATTCAAGATAGAGAAAGAAAGAAGAGATATCGAATTACAGCAATTTGCGTCGGCTAAGATCACAAGTTGAATAGAAATCAGAGCTCGAAATTAATTCGACAAAGAACATGTGTCTGAAAAAATGACTACTTTTGCCAATTTCTATTAAAATTTGAGTATTCTTCCATCGTGGATATTCTCTTAAACTTAAGCGCTAATAATTTAATTAATTTCCTTCTTTATCGAATTATATTATAACAAAATAATTACGATAACAATCATTATGTAAGGTATTATTCGATTAAAGCAGTAATTGCGAGGCGCGACACGCAAGTTAAGTACTGTACCTATACTTCGATTCCATAACAGTGTAAACACATTTCACTCACAATTAGCGCGAAAAGAGAAGAAATTCAACATTTCTTTTTGTTTCATTTCAATTTCATGAAACTTCTTGGCGTTGTGCTTCGTGTTGACACGTCAAATTTACTCGAATATCGTGCTTTTCGCAACTTGACTCAGGAAAGTTCAACGAGTTGCATCCGACTCGTTGAAGAACGATCGCTTCTATAGAAATCAGTTCTACAACGCAAATGTTCTACAGATTATGTTCTAAAGAATCATTTGTACAAAAATATTTTTCTACAGAATATTTTCCTACAGAAAGGGATTCATGATTCACATTAGAAATAAACATGCATTAAATATTCTACAGGAGAATTTTTCTACAAAAAGGAATTCGAAATTCGCATCAGAAATAATCCTGTATAAATTATTCTTCAGAAGAATTGTTCTAAAGAATATTTTTAAACAGAATATTTTTTTACAGAGCAGTTTTACAGTTTTACACACCCAACACAATACCTGTACGACACAATACAAATTTAGATGAAATGAAATGAAATTAAATTAAATTAAATCAAAATGTACGAAACTAACGATTAAATGTATGATTTTGAGACGATTTGATGACTGCTTCGAATTTGCATTGTGCCAAACACAATCTGTAGAAAAATATTCTAAAAAAAAATGTTCTCCAGAACAATATTCTGTAAAACAATTATTCTATAGAATAACTCATACAGAATTATTTCTGACACTAATCTCGAATTCCTTTCTGTAGGAAAATATACCGAAGAAAAATATTTCTGTAGAGCCGAGTCTGTAGACCATATTCTGTAGAATATTTGATCTGTAGAACTGATTTCTGTAAAATCGAACCCCGTTCGACTCGCGAAACCCCTGTAATGATTACGGCGCATAAAATATCCAATTAAACATAGCTGAACGTGAGCAGCGCTGTTTATACGTCGGGGTTTGATTGGGATTTATCGATCACTCTGGCCTCGATATACGACGGAATAATCTCGAAACAAGAATCATTAGGAAATATAGTTTTAATTAATAAACTTGCATAATTGCCAACTGAACATTCCTACAAGGTTTATCATCTATTTCTGCGTGCTCGGATCCGCAATACGTCATGCTGCTTTAATGTTAAAACGAGTAAATTTTATCGTAACTGATGAACAGATCTAGGTAACAAAAATAACAATGAGTTCAAATTTCTTTCTTTTTTTCTTCTTTGTCATTTCTTGGTTTGCTTCAGCTTTACTTACACTGCAACAATTTCTTTTTTTCTTTCATTAAGGAATTACGTGAGATTTATGAAAATAATGATAATGTGACATACTCAATGTATCAGGAGTATTGGTGTTTCACTTTTCTGTATCGATTATAACGGATGTATCGTGTGTGGTGTGTCTGTTTATGTTTGTGTAAAGAAAGTATCAAACTCTGATCGAAAGTACCAATTAGTATATCTCAAAACAGGCGGAGAACATATCTGTGTATTAGATCGTTTTTACAATGGTTAATTTAAATTACCGCATGAACATGCAAGATACGGATCATTAGGTATATATTTATTGCATGTTATATAGTTATAAATCTTCTCGCAAATACTGTAACGTGCAAGACGTAATGGGAAGAACTTATTAATCTTACTGTTATATCCTAAACTTAAACACTCGGTTTATCCAAGCAGTGGATTTTGGTCTGTACGTCTAATCACAAAATTTCACATATAATATGTACCTCGCAGAAACTTGCGAAAGTCTTCGGAAGTACAGCGGATTCACTAGTTTTTATCGATCATTCATTTTCTTTTTTTTTTTTTCCACGTTTTGTTACTTCAGTATTTTCTGTCACGTAAACAACCACATAATAAATACCTGAAGTGATTGTAATGATAGTCAAGTAAATAATGTCGAGAACGAATCAATCGAGCGTCGTTATACATACGATTACGTACAACGTTCCTACACTTTAAAATATACATATTATAATAAGCAAACTTCGTTAACGGTACCGTTTGTGAACTTTTAGTGATTAGCCATGACTTTCCTTAACTATTATTAGGAAAAAAAAAAAAAAGAAAAAGAAAAAAAAAAGGTCTCGAATGTGAAATACAAAAATTGGTCCGGTTCATTTATACACTGACAGGGAGGCAGAAGAGAGAAACGTAAAGGAACCTTGCGTCGATTTGAATAATGGATCGTTTTTAGCGTCGTTTGTATGCATAATGAAATCTCCCTCATATTATACTTTGTACGGAGTTTGTCAACGCGTCTTCATATCCTACAATCACGTGATTCGAAACAAGAAGCACACTCACCGATGGGCTACGAATGCAAACGTAATCCGTGAATTTATAAGGGAGAGTAATTGATCCGGATAAAATAATTTAGATTCTATGAATCCGTAACTTTTCCGCTTCGAGTCACGTGATAAATTATAGGCAGAGCAACAGGCAGAGGTAGGTAATTACGCGTAATACACATCTGAAAACAATCCATTTTTTTTTTAATGTTTTTTGTTTTTTATATACTCGTACTCGTATCCTTCGATCTGTGATTCGATAGAAATGAAAAAATATATCAAAGACCTGACGGGGCTTTTCCGATCTTTAACGACGGTAAGGGTGATAATTGTTCGAGCTGGACGTTGAACCGGAGTAACCCCTTTGCGGGCCGCCGCTGTAGCTATCGTTAGTTCCTGGAGCGGCTGGAACTGGAGTCGTCGCTACGGTTGTTCCATACCCTGCACTTCCTGCCGGAATTTCGTAAAACATGGACTATATACTACGCCGAACTAAACTATACAAAATAGTCTATTAGACAAATAAATATAAATATATATAAATATATTATAAAATGTACGTGTATAGGTATAGGTATTCATATATACATATATATATAATATATGTATACATATAATGTGTACAGTGAATAGAGCTGAAGGGAAATACGGCGAGGATAAAGGCCGACGGGGAAATAATCTCGACGGATATTCTGACGGTCAAACACGAAATGACTGTTCCAACTGATTGCGATTGTACATTATATAAACGGAAAGAAAAAAAAAAACCATGTCTAATACTTTCTGAGCCTCGAAAGACAATTTTTCCGGTCATCCAAAATTTATACTATTCTCGACATTTTTTTTTGCCTGATCAATTGATGCAATGCCTTTTTTTTTTTTTTTTTTTGTGGATAACCACACCGGAATTGTTGAAAATGCGGTAAACGGTACGTTGTTGATTTCTCTCTTTTCAACGTGAAAGAAATGTGGCACAAAACAAAGTGATACTATACTGATTGATCGGGATAAAAAAGGACGGTTCTCGCGAATGTATTTCAAGCGCAATTGTTGAACTTTGAAATTTACCATCGATCGAACTTAATTCATAATTTATCTATACGTATGGCTATAAATAAGGAAATCAATCCGACGAATAGACGATTCAAAAGAGTTGATTAATAAAATGTAATGTTAGTTTAAAAAGAACAAATTATACAGCTAACAACGGTCACTTAGCTATAACCTTAATTTAACCGATCAATCGCGTGTACGAATTTATTACATAGATTATACTATTCCTAAGCATTTTATACTTCGCTCGCTTAAATTATTAGTCAACACAACCCCGCTACCCCATCTTACGAATTATTACAAGGTTAAAAGAAATGAAAAAAAAAAAAAACCATACCGAAGTTCGTCTCTGTGTATAAAATATGTAACAATTTTCAGAACATAAAAATAAAAACCTGTCTCGAGTCCAAATATGTATACTTGTCGCATGAGACTTCAACGTAGCGAGGAGAAATTCAAAGGGGGTTGAGTAACTCGATTCAGGCTAGCGTCGATAGGGATGATAATTTGAGTGCTGGGTCAGGGAGAAACGTTGAGGGCCTGGAGCAGCGTCTCCGTTCGGGACGAATGGCGGACTCTCGGTATCAATGGTTTTGAACTTTGAGGTCGGGGAGGATTCTGTGAGAAGAAACACGGGAGAGGAGGAATTAAGAGAGGATCGGTAAGAGGAAACAATTACCATTGACCAATGCACCATACCTCGTAACACCAGGTGAATGATTAGAAGTTTAGAAGAAAAAAAAAAAGAGACAAACCGTCTTTCACATTTACCTGATGAATATTATATCAAGATACCTTTAATACCAAGGCGGAAAGTTTAAAAATAATTTCATTGAATATTTTTCAATTTCACGTTAAGACGAAGAGTAAAAAAAAGTATCTTGACTAACAACTAAGCGATCGATGCATTGCCTACATAAAAGAGAATTAAACATAACGCTCCGAACCGAAATTAATGATGTCAAAGAGGTTCGGTTCAAGCAAGCTCACCAAATTCCTTTCATTTTTTTTTTTGTTTTTTTTTTTCAAACATCGACACGTCTGTAAGATATGTGCATAATTCTGAGACATCATTAAAACCTGATCCATAACAAGACTACATCTGATATTCCATCAATAATTTTCTCAGCTATGATAGCAGAAAAAAATATATGACTTGACTTAGTGCAGACTGAAGATGAAGACTTGTTACACGATACGTAATAACAATAATGAATATGTAAGCTTTCCAAAGCTGCAGGTAATGGCAACGGAGTTTTGATTGCGTGGCGATAGAAACTGTCGCCTTTGAAGAATAAATCTATGATGAAACGTATATCGCGATATGTAAGAGCGAACATTGGATATTACAGCATAGTTCAGTGATACAGGAAAGAAACATATTTTACGAGACGAAGAAACTTTAACGAAGAAACGCAACAATTCGAGCCACTGCAGGTGAAAAAGCTTGAATATTCCTTATTTTTTTGTTTTGTTTTTGTTGGGACGCGCATAAAACACTGCACCAGTCGCGCAACGCTATATGGGTATGACTGTTTTCAATGAAACTGGAAACAGTGGTCCACCTCTACACCCTCTTTCTTTATACACCCAGATCAACGATACGTGTTGTGTGAGTATATGTATATCTTTCATCTGAAACCATAAGATATGAAATGTATATAGATAATAATAAAGTGGTGTCGTTACTTTTTTTTTTTTCTAGAAAAAAAAAAGAAAGAGTAAGTGCATGATCCAAAGGAAATCTGGAAATACATAATAAACGTATAATTTGGCAAATGGATAGAAACTTGTCCTTCATATCTGTTATGAGCTTGTGCAGTGTTTTAAGTCTCTCAACGCGGATAATATCGTAACGGGTTAGTAACGAGGCGCGGGGTTTTGCCAAAGATTCGGTTCAGGTGGTGGGTTCGTTTGGGCAGGCAGTAGGATATTATATTTGAAAGAAAATCATTATTTAATCATTCATAACTATACCAATGTATTTCATGAATATGATTCGTTTCGTTTTTTTATTTCCTTTTTTTTTGTTTATTTTTTTTTTTTTTCTTTCATATTATATTATGCTTAATTAATCCACTAGAAACACCGTTAAGTATATTATATTTTGTTTAATAATAATAATCATAATGACAATCATAATAATCATAATAATCGTAATAGTTATGCAGTACTGCAGTGTTCAATTATTAGGATACCTTTACAATGTACCTACACTGTGGTTATTATTTTTAATCGTAGCATATTACAACAGGACATAAACAACTTCTGTAATTATTGTTTCCAACTACGGTTAGAGAGGAGGATCTAATGTATTAATTATTATTATTTTATTATTGAATTATCTTGCATTTAATTAGATAGCATAATTAATTACGGCTATAATTACTGGAACATTTTTTTATTCTTTTTTTCGTTACCAACTCATGTTTCTTTCTATCTTAGTTTCGCGCGCGGTGTTTTCTTTCTTTCAATCAATTCAATTTCTCTCTCTCTCTCTCTTTCTCAATATATTTTCTCTCTTTCGCGCACATACTTTTTCTTGCTTTCCTTCTTTCGATAATCAGTCAATCAATCAATCAATCAATTACTGGATGAAACAATCAATGAAACAGTCAATCCACAATCTCCCTCCCTCTCCTTCCACCTTTCCCTCTCTCGTCCTGTTTCTCTCTCATACCTTTCATACCTCTCGTGCCTTTCGTTTTCTCTCTTTCACTCATTCTCTCAACCACTGTACAACTAAGGGCACTAATTTACGATTTTTGTTTCTCTCCTCTAATTAAATCTTTATTGATAATCGTTTAAATCTATATTGTTTATTCCTCTTTCTCACTCTCTTTTTCTCTCTTTTGCGCTCTCTTTTCACTCAACACCTAAAATTAGGGTAACGATAATCCTCTATTTTTCTATATTTTCGGAGTAAACACGGCGTTTTTTAATTACGGAAATTATAAAACAAAGATTAAACAAAAAAAAAAAACAAACGAATAGTGCTACCTTCTCGTGTATTTTTGTGCAACAAAATTTCCCAAGTACCGACGCGAATATTTTAAATAGAAATCTTAACGGCTTCAACGTTTACAATAAGATTCAAAAATAACAATAAAAACAAGAATAAACGTATTTTTTACAATGGCTAAGCCTTCGCGTTTCACTTCATTAACGACAATGACGAAGGTTAATCAATTAATTTCAGATCTGTTGAATTATACGCGTTCGTTAATACTGCATAATTTTCGAATTATTATCAATTTTGGTAAAGTTTATGATAAATGGTATCACCTCGCCTATTTCCTTTTTTTTTTCTACTTTTTGTTTCTCTCTCTACATCTAGTCTCAGAATAAATGACTTGGAAATTTGAATTGTTATAATTGACGTGCGAATAAGAAATGTGTAAGAAAAATTTAACTGTTAGATTTTTGTTGCATAAAAATAAACGAAAGTCATTGATGTTGTGCAATAGCCACGGATAGTTAGCTTCGATTTGGAAATATTGCGTTGAAACTTAAATTTTTTCTATCCCCCTTTCATCATCTGTGCACTTTCGTCACACGTAACACTAACAACTTATCTATCTACCATTTATTTATGTAATCAATAAGTTATTTTAGCTGGCAATCTTATTAAAAATCTGTGTGGCGCGCTCGTTTAATATTGTAGTAAATTGATATAACCTAGCCTGTGATACGTACACTAATTGTCACATGTATGTACTCAAAAATAAGCGATACAAGTAACACTTTAATATAGTTAATTATTATGATCCTTAAGAACACAATGGTTGGCATTTTGTTTGTTTGTTTGTTGTTTGTTTGTTTGTTTTGTCTTCTTAGTTTCTTTTTTCTTTTCATTTTATGTTTAATTAAACGTTAATATGATATTTGTTTTCAATGTTAGATAGTGACTCGCAATATAGAGAGTTGACGTTTTTTTTTTTTTTAAAGCTACTCTGGATAATAATAATTTATAATACATATGTACATAAATTATCTTAATCAATATAATTACGGATTTATCTATCAATATTATCACGGCATTATTTGTTCATCTTTCTTTAGTATTATTCGAGAAATTCTTTCGATCTATCGTATGGATGTGATAGTATAACAATATTCAACCGTTCTAATCATTTTTCGTATAGTCAACAAAATTATCAATTAATTGTACAGAGTAGATTCTTTCCCTATTTTTTTTTTTTTTCTTCTTTTTATTCTTGTTTATCCTAAATTTTGCCAATCACAGATCACGTGTCACTTATTCCGTAGATACATTTATATGCAACTATATTGTTTATTTATGTATTTAATTATTTATTTAATTAACTTTTAATTTTTGTTATCTTTCTTTAAATATAATAGCCTTCGTATGTATGTAATATAGGTAATACCGATTACTTGTAATTAAAATTATCATCTTGAATAAATTTTACTTTGTCGTTTCCTTATGCTAGGTTCATTTGTTGTTTTCTAAACTTCTTGTATTATCCTCAATGATAGTTAAGCCTAAGTAGACACGACAATATTTCCAAATCTCAACAAAAGCTGACCACCACCTAACTTGTGTAAAGGACACGCTAAACTTTTCTTTCGTTCTCATTTGTATTTGTTTTTTCTTTTTTTTTTTTTGTTCATCAATGCGAGTGTTTCAAAATTCGTCGTCTTCGACACTATTTGGGAGGATATCAAATATGCAGGGGAATTTAATCATATATTATACACACATACGTCTACACGTAGATATACGTGAAAAAAATAATATATCGGTTTTGTTGATATTGGAAGAAAAAAAAAAAAAAAAAATTTGAAACAAAAAGAAGAGAAAGGAAAAAACGTGTATATTTCATATATATATATATGTATATATATATATATATATATATATAAATAATTGAGCACACTACCGCCGTTCAGTTCAAAAGGACAAGTTCTATCAAGTCACAAAATTATTCACCATAATTATAGATATAATCAATTAACATTTCTCATCAGATATTTTGCTCAAAAGAACAGTTTCTATATATTTTTTTTTCATCTTTTCATGCGAGTGGTAGTGAAACTAACAGCAACTTCCAGAGTCTGATTATTGTAAATTGTATTACGATATATACATCAGTCCAGTGTTCAGTGAATGAGGGATTCGTTAAACGAGCTGTTCCTATATCCGTGGAAATCGAATTGTCCGTCAGTTTTAAGTTTTAGATTACAAGTTTGCTCGCCGTATCAAGTGGAAAATTTACGTTCTTTCTTTCTTCCTTCCGATGAAACTCCAATTGATATCATCGATTGGTAATTTCTAAGGGATAAAGAAATGCGATCAATTTTTCGTAAAATTTCTGAACAAACTTGTAATCTCAAAAGATGAAAACAAGCAAACAAGATCAATTTTCCATGACAAGACTTGATCGTCACATGAAATTCCACATATACAGGAACATCAATTTGGAAACCACTCAAAATTTCTGTCTATTGAACAATTAACAGTAAAATTTATCATTTATCTACTGTATACAGTGTTCACGGCAGAAAGTTTACGTAGGTATATTTATTGCGTTATTCTGAAAATCTATTTCGGTATAACGTCGTGATAATTCATATTGCGGGATTTTATCCCAGCTCGTGATAAATTTTAGTACGTTTTCTTTCAGGACTATACTTTCAATTTACACGATAAATAAAAAAAGCCTGCGTAATTTCTCAACGACGAACAGAAGTACTGAACTTTTTGCAAGCCTAGCATACTCCCGGATTACCAATACTTGCAGGCAATAAAAACGAAGGACGAAGCTCTTATAAATTTGGATTGTGAAAATTGTTCATTTTCGTACAAGGAGGTAACTCTCTGACAGCCAACACTGTACACTTCAGTCCAGTGTATAGGTGTAGAAATAGTAGTGGTAGTGGTAGTGGTACTAGTAGCAGTAGCAGTAGCAGTAGCAGTAGTTGGTAGTGGTAGCAGTGGTAGTTTGTATACATGTTCTGTTGAACAGTTATTAGTAAAACGTAGTTACCTAGTGTATACAGAATACGCGATCTACCATATCATAGGGACAAATAACATATATAATATTATTATTTTTTTTCTTGCAATAAATAGTTTTGTAATATTCTTGTTTTTTTAGAAGTATATATGTTATGTTACCATGTTATATCCTAAGTGTCACAGCTTGCGTATATTATGGTCATATTTACCCGGATCTTAAATGCAACAAGCAACTTAGCTTATTTCGTAATCATAATCAGTAATTAACATTTAGAATAGGTTTTTTTTTTCTTTCTTTCTTTCTTTATGATTATTTACCGTATAACTCTTAATTCGAAAACTTATCAATTAAGGCTTATTTGAGTTTGAGTTAAGTAAGGCTTCGATCATCCACTTTACATATACAACTAGAGATAATATTTCGGGTCCCGACTGACTTAGAAACGTACAAAGTGCCTATTGCAGATAAACAGTACATGTACGAGCTATATGTTTAATAATTTAAATTTTTAATTTAATTTAATAATTTTCCGTTACTTTTCGTTTCTTTCTTTCTCTCTTTCTTTCTCTTGCTTGCTTGCTTGCTTGCTTGCTTGCTTGCTTGCTTGCTTTCGCTTTCTCTTTTCCTCTTAAATTTATATATACGAAAAAGTAGATAAGTTTGATACACTGTTGCCTAGTGTAGGGCTAAAATCAGAATTATTTTGACACAAAAGCTACAGCTCTATGAGGTATATTCGAAAATGCTTAAATTATATTTACGTGCTAGGATGAAACAGTCGTGTTTTTAGCCATGTTTATGCGAAAATATTACATTCAATTATGCTATACAACGCGCAATTAATACCTATTCTCTTTCGATTTACAACGCGCAATTCGACTGTCACAACCGTATCCTTATTATTTCTTTTTCATGGATGTTTCGTGTCGATACTATTATACATATAATTACTATCATGATTATTATTGTTGTTGTTGTTGTTGTTGTTGTTGTTGTTGTTGTTCTTGTTGTTGTTGGTGCTGTTGCTGTTGTTGTTGTTGTTGTTGTTATTCATTTACAAAATGCAATTCAGTAAATACACGTGATTTTGGAAATTACTTTTGCAAATTTTGAGGAATTGACCCGGGTTTTTTTTTAGAAATTTTGTAAGAAAGAAAAAAACGAGTCAGTGAAACAAAAAAAAAAATAAAAAATAAAAAAATGGAACAAATTGACGTCGTTACATTTGTCGTCGATAATTTAAATACTGCCTAATTTATTGAACGTTCTCAAGTTACGCCTAGTAATGTTTACAATGAAACAAATGCGAACGATGTAGATATTTAATTATGATTTGAAGTGGTAATTGGAGAAATTAATCTATCTATGTAAATGGAGAGTATAAATTCATGCTTCAACTTTCGCATAAACACGACAATATCCTTAATAGTTTAATAATCACTGAGCCAAGACCGCACAACATTGCGGTTGAATATTATACAAGGATTTAAAATAAGGGGCACTTGGGGTAAATATGACAATAACATAATCCTTCAAGAAAACTTTCCTACTATGTAGTCCTTACAACCGTTTATTACTTTAATTAATAACCTCAACTCTAACGTAGTGTAATAGAAGTAATAGTAATAGTGTTTTTTTGCTTTTAATCCGTTACTGCTAGGCTTACCACATACATAATAGTAGACAATAGTTATTATATTTTATTCTTCATATGATTAGTAAATAGGTATAGTAATAATAATTCATTAATTAAATCCTTATGGTTTCAAGCATATACCACATCGTTTATATGATTCCATCTAATATATATCCATTAATATTTTCAAAAAAAAAAAAAACCAGAAAAAATGTTTTTTTTTTTTGTAGAATATAGTAATAATGTAATTATTCAAGTAGTATTCATATATATGTGTTGTCGCAATATTGGACAGAGAACATGCGCATTGGCCAGGAGCATGTCTAATTCGTAATGGAACCAACAAAAAGAACGTATTGTTATCATTTTCTTTTCTAACGCCGAAATCCGATCTGATCTATCATCTTACTTCCAAATTTTAGAAAAATGATTGCCGCGAAAAACTGTCTAATAAAATCTAATTATCCTACTTTGCAAACACTTTTCCCCATCACCATCATCAAATGTTTAAAACATTTGGTATCGGTAAACAACTTCGCAATTAAAAAAAAATTGCTGGTAATTTGGGATATATAATTTAATTTTATATTGAGTAGGACAACTTCGTAGAAAATTTCCGAGGACTCGAGTCAGTTAAAGATCAAATTGGACTTCAATCGTGTATCAAACGCACAAGTTACAGTCCATCGTTCTTGCAAATGGCGCTTTTTTTTTTCTTTTTCGTTCTTTCTTATTCTTTAAAAAACAATGGATATGGAGGTCGAGCGAGCGAGCGAGCTAAAGAACTTTTTTCCTTAATATTTCGGGGACGCGATCTTACCAATACAAAGCTAAAAGTACAAGTAGTTCATTACAGTAATATTTTTTTATTTGTTTTCTTCATTATTTATTTTTATTTACCGACGTAACGTTATACCTTACATCTCACTATAACCTGATAAAAGTCAATCATCAATACCCATTAGACTGTACAGTCATGCCTTATTCGTGCAGCAAGTGAGAGTCATTAGTTTTTTTCCTTCTTTCTAATACAATATCATTAAGAATGCGCAACGAATTTCAATCACCGAGACACGGAAATCACAAAAAGAAATAAAAAAATTATCAAGTAAAAAAAAAAAAAAAATAATTCAATAATTCAATGTATTTGAACCCGAATTACAATCTATTTTTAATTCATTTCGGAACAATAACTCATTATACTCGGTACATATTACAGAAGCTAATAAATAAGGTACGTCGCATAATTGATTACGTATGAATGTATGTAACAATAAAAGAAAAAAGATTATCGTAAATCGTGAATTTTGAATGCATTTTACCTCCATGTATTTTTCCTACTTAGGCTAACGACTAATAGGCGTAAGAATAAACTTGATTGTTGTGAAAACTTTGTCCAGTAGAGGAAAGGGAAAAAAAGAAAAAGATGAAGAATTATTAGCCATTGATTGAAGAAGGAAAAAATAAAAAGCCTAGTTGTCGCATGCATCAGGTATTGCACCACGATGTTCAAATGCCTCCTCCTCCTCCTCCTCCCCCCCCCCCCCCTCCTCCTCATCCCTGCGCAAACTGTTAAAACCTTTGTTTTCTATTATTATTATCATTTCTCATATACTCCCCATCTTTGCAAGTGCGTTGTCATTCTATTATTATTATTATTTTCAATAGGTATTGTTGTTTTCTTCCTTTTTTGTTTTTTCTTCTTACTTTTCATTCAATATTTCATCCAGAGCACATTCTGTACATTTTTAATTTATTCATACGCATTAAACTCGCCTAAGGCCCTACAACGTAATTTAGAATTTGTATCATCTTATAATCTGCGTTCAGCATAACAATTCCAACCGGATGCCACGAGTTTTTCAAAGTCTTTTTTTTTTTATCTATTATTGTTTGATAAAATCGGAAAGAATTGAATTCGAAGATAGATGTGAATAATTTGAAAAGAAAATTTAATGATACACATGAAAATTCTATATGGAGTAAAAAAAAAAAAAAACAATAACAAGGAAAAGGGCGAAAGATTAAGAAAACAAAATACAGAAGAAGAGACGTATCGTGACAGTGCTGCGTATATTGCAATTAATGTGGAATAAACGTAATACGAATTTTTTCGTTCATACATAATTCTTTTTTTTTCCCCCAACTAAGTTGTCAGTAGAGTTTACAACCCCGCTAAAGGCAGGCACACACGCTATAGAATTAAAGATGTTGAAAACTTTTCCTATTTACGGTTTGTATATTCAATACGGTCAATAATGATAAAAAACCACAGTCCGGTATATATCCAGTCTTTGTGTGCAGGTTTGCTTGCTTCAATAGCTCGCATGTCCCGGAATTATTCAAATATATTATTATATAACTTCATTTAAATATCAATATTTAATCGACCTAATATAGTAGCTAATTAAGTTAAACGATAACTAACTATGTGGCATAATTACGATTAGTCAACACAAAACGGAACAAAACTATAGCAAGTGAAAAAAAGGGAAACTGATTATCATATTAAATAAACTGCCCTATTCAATATCAAACTACCAATATATATAGACAAGACGCGTTGGTCGTGAAATCAAACACGTCATGTGAATCTGTATAGCAATAAAGTACAACTTCTCCTCCCCGATACTCTGTCAGATGCCTGTGTGTTATGTATATGAGTTTTGAAATACACGCAGCCTTTTCTGATATAAATTGATGCAATTATTATTACCTGAGTAAACCTGAGAGAAACTGTTATTTATTTAACATTCCGATAGATATAAGAATTTGTAAAATTGTATAATATGAATTATTACCTAGTCAAAATTTCAAAAGTACCAAATACTACGTAATTATTATCGGCCTTAAAATCGAGCCTGTACGTGTATATTGTCAGCAAAAAATTACTTACGATCGTAGTTTTGTCAGTGACTTAATTCAAGAATCACGGGATATGTATGTTAATAGATTTTTAAATGAGTTGTACCGTAAAGTAGAGAAATTCCGTTCAAACCTTGAAACGTTCATGTTTGAAAGTGAATAAGGGATGATTAAGAAACAAAAAAAAAAAAAAATTAAAGAGGCAAAGTTGGCACTTATTCGTTAATCGTTGCTAGAGCAACGTGGAAAATATGATTGGCGCGAATACGAATAGGGCAGAATAACATCAGATTGAATGAAAATTGCCTATTTTCTATCTATTTTAATAAGTCGTTTTTCTCTGTTTAAACATACTAATAATATTGCATTAAATATAAACATATTATTTATACCATTATAATCTTTAATTAATTATTTTAAATAGATTTTCTTGTCTCATAATTTTTCTTTTTCATTATTATTCTTCTTTATTTTAATTTTAATTATAACATACTGCAACGCACCCCAGTTTCATTAAAAATGTATGTACAATATGGAAATTCTCTACAATAATTTATTTACTTCTTTAATTAATTATTTACCGTTAACTTACGTGTTTCTCATCACTTTTACTATGCTTAAAAACTTCTTTACTTTATCATTAAGATAATAATAAGAATAATAATAATAGTAGTAGTGCTAGTGTTTCTTTTCTCTTTAAATCTCTTTTTTTTTTTCTTTTATACAATACAGATAGCCTTAGTTAATTTCACTATGTTTTAACGCATGATCTGAACCGTTATTTCATTTCCTATGTTTATTCGTTAATCAAATAATCAACAATGGACAGTAATTAGTGGTAAGATTGGTTTGATTGAGCTCCCCTTAAGTTTCCTTGTTGTGTTGATCCCAGAATATATTGCGAGCTGCGTCTAAGTTACTCGGAATGATTCCGTCCATGTTAAAACTCTCACTGTATCCTAAGAATAACGAACCAAGAAAAGTGCTGGACACCAGAAACCCGAAATCAACGAAATTTTCGTCTCCAATTTGCACATACCAACCAGATTAGTATTTCTATTACCGTTTTTTTTTTTTTTTTTTTAATTGTTTACGGTTGTTTTGGTTTCGACCCCCCCCCCCCCCCCCCAAATTTGTTTTGAAACACGCATCCCCACCCCCCGTAAAAATGACAAAAACCCTACACCCATCAGCATATGCACATTCGCATGCGCTGCTCCAAAAGTAAGAAAAAGGTTGTGAAAATTCATCTAACATGAAAGGACGATAAATTTGAGGGAGTAACCTGAAGTAAATAGAAATATAGATTAATACCGCACCGGGTTCAGAGACAGTTAGAAAATTGATGACCTGCGACATTAGCTAATGTGATTCTTGTACGATCCTCAATTTGCTTTTTTCAATTTCCATCCAGCACACTTTCCAATACTACACGCTTTAGCTCGAGGTAAGGTGGATGTGCTTAAATTGATTAGATCGTGGCACGTGATATTTATAGGCAAAACAGACGCGGCTCGTTGTTTGTAACATTAGTGGACAGCCCACTAGATTATTATTTTCTTTTTTTTTTATTTAGATCTATGATAAATCCTCTAGAGTAAATACAATTAAGCCATATATTTAATCAGGTAGACTTTTCAGATCAGCCCCCTACTCGTAGTCGTTAAAAAGTGCACATTTAAAAAGCCCTCCGGTTTAATTAAAATTTACGCACCTAACTACACTGATAAAAATTTGCCACCGCATCGGACAAATGGCTGTCAAGCAGTGACGGTCAAGTTCTTATTGTACAATTGATATTTTTTTTTTTTTTTTGTTTTTTTTTTTTTTTATACTAGAAATAAAACTCTGGGAAGAAAGCCCCGCAGTCAAAACAGAGAAAAGAAAAAAAAAATACAAACAAGGAGAGGAAAACATAATATTATTAACATATCGTGTTATCACACTTTATCTCTAGTATTTATATATTTTCAACACGGAGGATATTCTTAAATACGCACGGATTGACGTTTATTCAGCTATGCATCAAAGAACAGTAGCGAAAACTTGAGGTCATCAGACTTCTCGAAATTTCTTCAACTTGTCTCATCCATATCTGCTATTCCTGCTAATCAATAATGCTCGCTCAACTACACCCTCCGCATCCAATGTTTCGTAGCTCGCTTGCATCATGGGTATTTAATCGTGGTTTTATGCTCTTTGGCATAGGTTTGTTTTTCTCCCTACTTTTTTCACATAGTGTTTTCTTTTTTTTTTTTTTTTTTGAGTTTTTTATGTTTGCTTCTTTTTTTTTTGTATTTTCTACATTTTCCGCATCGACATCAAATCAAAATAACTGATTGATAATATTCAATTGAAGCTTTATAGAATTCGATCATGAAAGTATAAGTATATTGTTGAATAACAAATCAGCGAAAGAAAACCAGCCGCACGTTCGAGGAAGGTATTGAAAATTAAAAAAAAAAATTATCGAAAAAAAATCCAAAGCCATTGATTTGGCATATATGTGTAAAGAAACGATTTATCAAGAAAAGTATCATATCAAACAAAATTGAATTAAAAAAATACATTTCACTCGTCGTATTCGATTTCGTGAGTTGAAATAAAAAGTTTTTCGGAAATCCAATGGTGGCGGTAGTCAGCTCCATAGATTGAAAAACTTTAGTGCGAATTTGATACGAATTGCAATGCTTGCTCAAGTAACAAGTAGTAGACGAATAACCGAGTGTACACTTCTAACGAGGCGTTGATATTTCTTGAATACCATTGGTCAATTTTCGATTCTGTTACCGTTCCAAGTTTTAATACAAAATTGAAGAATTGGAACGACGAGACGTTGTGTACCAAGAATAGAATCTACCAAGCTGACGACGCCAGAGAGTAACGTATTAACCAAAGACAATAAACAAAAAAAATCTATAAGAAAACCCACGAGCAAGGCCAGGCCATTTAGCGCACTTCTCTATCTTGGGTCAAGTAAAATGGTCATGAGGTGGGCCACTCTTTGAAATCAAAGCCTTGCTGGCCAGGTTTAGGCGCGCTGGCGGCATACCCACCTTGGTTGCTTTCTCCACCCTGGTAAGATCGCTGAGGATAACTAGTATCTGCGTAACTCCCATATCCAGAATACCCACTGTAATCCGGCGTCTTGGCAGAGCTGCTGCTCGAACCTGGAGCCCCGGAGCCAGTAGTCTGCCTAGAGTACATGTCCCCTGCAACACCATCGTCAAACAAAAAAACTTCAGCTAAAGTATCGATTCGAACCTGTCGACTACCACTGTCTAGATCTGATTTTGAAATATAACAAAACAGGTTCTCCTTTCATATGCAGAAGGCTTTGAAAGGAGTGGCGATATATTCTTCAAATGTTTCCAATTCTCCAATCAATCAACCGAATGGGGATAATTCACTTGGTTCTACGTAAATCCAATCAAACTAATCAAACTTTTTTCTTCCTCTTCTTCTTCGATAAACAAAATCTAAAATATGTCTCTCATTGTGATTATGTCGTAAAGAATAACAAGAATAGATAAGCAAGCCACATTCCTTAACAATTGTAAATAGGGGGAAGGACACATCAAATTAGTCATTCGCGTCACTTGTATTAATCTGTTTGAAATAAAAGAAGCTCATTGTATGCGTTACATGATTTTGTGTCCGTTAGCTAGAATCATTATTGTCTAGTTGTAAAATAATAACCACAAGCCATGTATTGTGTTCTTTCAAACAATCAAACAAAAAAGCCCAAGTACCATTTATTTAAACAAAAAATTAGCAAGTAAATCTGTAACAGGCACACATCAAGCAAACGAACAAAAAAAAATTCTGGCCGAATTAATAGATAAAAATTGCGTAACAAAAATTGTAATGTTACGTAACATTTTCATTCTATAAAAGCGGCCCTTACGCCTGTAAGAATCTCAAGTTATAAGAACAATTGCTGTTATTGGCAGTTTCTACTTCGTTATACTAAAAATCACGTTATTAATACGGGTATAATATTATTCTATTTTAGTAACTTATGTTCGTTATTCGTCATGCTGCTAGTTCATTAAACCATGGAAAGGAAATCAGAAGACATGTCAATCAGGATCGCATAATAAAGCAGCGAGGATTGTGAAAATAGAAATCGTTAATGCCAGCAATATTCACTACCTAAGCCTTTTTCTAACGTTTACAGCCTGTGGCTAACTGTACTTGTGAAAGCAGTCAATGCTAAGACTGGCTATTCAATCTGCCTCAATATCAACTACCAAAATTAAAGTCTAATTTTGATGAATGTGTACTTAACTAAAGACCAACGAAAGCAGAACCGAAAGAATATTCAGTTATAGATAAAAAAAAAGAAAGAATTTGATACTGTTCAAAATGAAGTAAAATCTTATGAGGTGGATATTCCTGTATCTCGTGTTGGATTGAAATCTCACCAACTGAGTTTTTCATTTTCGGATATTCGCAAATAGTTCTACACAGAATTGAATAATGTCTAAATTACGATATATTCATTAATCGATAAACAATAACAATAGTTGCGTTAAACAATATCACAAGCTAGGAAATAAAAATCATAATTACAATACAGGTACCTATACTTTGTTACCGTTCATACAGAATGTTTACTATTAATTCGGTCCAGAGGAAGATATGGCCTTGGATAGGAGTGGGAGTGCACTATCCTACACTACCAACATTAGTTTTTTGTACAGTTTGAATCCATCTACTAGAGAACAATTTTATCAGTAAATAATAGAAAAAAAAAAGAATGAAATTACACATCTACAATCTGGAGTTCTACTCATTGTCCAATAAAATATTAATATATTCTATTGCAATTTTATGACGCCCAATTATCATACGAATCGACAGATGTAAGTAACATTATTAATCAGGTGTACAGGCAGCCCCTGATAACAAATGTCGAAGTTTATTTCCAGCAAATATCGTGGCAAACAGTTGCTTTGGAAGAAATGTTTAATTTTGATTTCGAAATGGAATCAAATAGGATCCATGACTAATTTGTTTTCATCAAATTCACTCTCATCTTTCGTTTGACATTCCAACATTTTCTACCTAATTAAACATAAACGTAAACTTTTCAAAGAATGACTTGATTCTTCATCATTGTTGGAAACTTAAAGTTACCAGATAAGAAATTTCATGGATCATGTAAGTAATCAACTTTACCATTAGTGGGTCGAGAACAAAATGTACTGTCTATTTACAGACGACGATGTAAAAAAGACAGCGGAATGTTTGAAGAAACAAAGAATCGAAACGCAGTTATTACAGCGTCAAAACATTTCTGCCATAATATGTGTTAATAAAATACCGATTTCAATTCCGATTCAATTTTGTTTTAAAATCTGTCAGATGAGCTATTAATATTAAACGGGGGCTGCGTGTAGACGCAACTCAACCCCTTGAACACACATGAAATACGTAAAGGTGACATATACAGGTTGACCTGTTATCTGTACAATTGAAGCCATACATCGGCTACGTGGTATAGTCTATTGTATGCAAAACATACGTTACACGACAATGATTTCATTAACGCTGCTTGAAAAGAAACATTCCACACAAGTCTGACAATTTTATTTCCCTGTTATGTTTCAATTGTGAGATTTAAATTCGTACAACTGGAGCAAATATTTGTGCCATCATTTTAATATTGTTAATAAATGTTGATGTCAAGAATTGTCTGGTGTCAACTTAGTCCAACAAAGAGATGGAAACAGGAAATTTGGCGAAGCCAGGTAATACTAGTGCTAGTTTTAGTCCGGAGTCCAGAGTTATGACTGAAAATGCACTTTCTATTACAGACCAACAATTTTTCGATGTTGTAGAAAATCGTTTAGAAAAAAAAATAATTGAGAATGTACGGAGAACTATAACAAGTGTACAAACTTAGGTGAACGAAGCAACATTTCAAAATCGAAAACCATGGATATCCTGAATTTGTCAATATACGTGTTCATAATAGAGATCTGATCCATGTGTACGAAGCAATGATAAATAATTACGACATAAACGATATTTATCACATATATCCAAGAATTGACCAAAACTGGTATTAGTGGAAAGATTGCGAAGCTTATGAACCTGATAAAAAAATTTAAAAAAAAAATCATTAGGAGAGATTAGTGGTGTGTTGATTGGGATACATCGATATGCAAATAAATATGTCAGACTCTCCTGAATCAGCAAACAAGTTTCAGAAATCAGTCTAAATTGAACAAAAGTAAATAAACGTTGCTAATTAAAAGAATAGAGTTCGTTTTAATACAATAATATGCATACTTAAAGGCAAATAGCTACATCGATTAAAAATATCCATTTAGTTATGGCTCTTACACACGCCACGACTAAACATGTTCAAGGGGTTCGAACGAGTGGATAGAGGAGAGACTTGACTTTACTGAGTGAGACTCACCCTGCGGGCCAGAGGGGTTCGAGTTGGAGTTGGGCTGCGAGGAGTTGGGCTGAGGGGGTTGGGGCGGGGGCTGTGTACTAGGGGGTGGCCCGTTTTGTGGCATGTTCCAGGAGTTCCAGGAGCCCCCGGGCCCTCCCCCCGCAGCCCCCCCCGTTCCCGCCGCCGGCCCGTAGCCCCCTGAAGTGGCCGCCGCTGGCCCACCTGCGATCATTAACCACACAAACACGTGTCACCGACGACCGTCACCCCACCTTCTTCGTATCTCGTCTCATAATAAACACGTTCAGTTATCGAGTATCGATCGTAGCACCGTGTATAAACAATTCTCTCATACCGTCTCAAGACTTTCTTTGATAATTACTGTCGGAACTCAAAGTAGGAAATCCTAAATGTGAATTTATGGCTAGCAAAGCAGATGCCTATTTTCTCATGAAACCAAATCAAAAGCTTTGACTACAGATATCGACACCACTTTATACGAAAACTCTTAGTTCTCAATGAAATGTTGAATATATCATAATATACCGTTCATTTTAAACCTTTGCACATGTTTTAGCCCCACCGTTGAACTCGACAAATTTAGACTGGAGACAGATTTTCAGTAGACAGGATTTTCTGAGTCTCGTATAGCTCACAAATTTCTGATAATAAACAAGTGGACGTTTATTTAAAAAAAGTGAAAAACAAAAAACCCCCGATCAAGACCGTTTTATTTATTATTTAATTAATTCGCAAAATATAGAAACGCGATTAGGGCGGAGTGAGATCGATCGTCAACACGGTGCTAACGTGTCACTCCAAGTACTACATACTTTCTACGATTCTATGTCTTCTGATTTCCTCGTCCGGGCATTAGTTATAGTGACATTTGTGTTTTACTAAATATAACGAATAGCTAACCTCTCCAAGCGGGATGGAAGGGGAGGGGACAGGATCGATAATTAATTAAATGTTAATCTTTAAAGTTAACACTTAAACCGAATGGAAAGAAAATCGTACGAGTTGACACTTACCGCTATTGCAAATTATCAGAGTAATGTGTAAAATTGAATCGAGAATATCATTATGCGAAACCTGTAGAGTTGGCAATGAATTTTTTAACTGTGAAGGGCAAGTTTGACGTAAACACGTTTTGTAAAGTGATAGTTAAACTAACTGCATAAACATATCCTTGTCACCCATGAAAGGAAATGATTTTCTCAAATTATTAATTTGGTGTCGCAGCCCGAGTGCCATCTCTTACCTTTTCCTTCCGAAGATGAACGTAAGATTAAAGAATAATTATTCCTATGTTAGCACGTTAGTTGGTCGAGGCTGACTATGGATTTTCCCGAACTACAATATTAAGCATTGTGCATGTGCAGTTGAATAAAACTAGATTTTATTTTTAAGATTTACCAACTTCACTTTGCATCGACATTTTACCGTTACAATCACGTTGGGTAATAACTGTCAGTGACGTGTGACAGTTATCACAGTATTTATTTCAAACAATGCCAGTATACAACATATTAAATAGTAAATGCAAGAAGTGTACAGATGAATGGACACAATATGCAACGAAATGTGATGACTATAAATAAAAAGAAAGAGTAACAAATTCTTGAAAAAAATTGATTATTTTTAAATCTATACTGAAATGGTAAAGGGAGACTGAAAGGAAGGAGCTTCATTTAAACCAGTAATAATCATCCCGTTTTTGCATGAAATTATGAAAAAACGTTCTTTAACAAACCATGTAAGCTATATAAATTCTTAAATTCGAAAATTTAACTATATATTCTGGTATTCTCGCACGGATTACAAATACTAAACTGCTACTGATAAACTAACACATATCAAAAATTGCGCGACTATTTTCAAAATAGATATCCGACAATATCGAAGTTTGATAAGAATGATTTATTAAAAAACAAAATACAAGTTGGATACCAAACTCTCAACGACGATAATTAATTCGAGCTGTGACCAGTCCGTCAACGCAACACAGCCAAGAACAATAGTTTATTTGGAGATGTCGACGCAAAGCATATTCGTACTCGAGAGAAGATCATCGAATATTTGTTGGAATTGTGAAAGTTGTCGCAGAATATCAGCGACAAAATTTTAAGATGTACATGTGACATAATAAGTACGTTTCTGTTAAATCTGTGATTTACCGAGATTTCAAGCTTCTTACACTCTCATTGTTATAAAAACATTAGCGATCGAAGATGAGGTTGTCAAATCAGTAACTGTGTTCAACGATAACGTAAATTGCGAAACAGCGGCGACACGGTTTCAGTTACCAGTACCAACATGACAAAAAAACCATCACTCCCAATTATGAATTCAATAAATGAAGGGATAATAATTCATCAACAAACTTACCATAACTTCCATAACCCTGAGTCGCGGCAGTTGGTTGAACGTTGTAATTACTTCCCCACTGGTGAGGCGGGGGTGGTGGAATCTGTTGCTGCTGAGGCGGCCCAGGCGGAGCCCCCCACCCCTGAGCATTATATTGGGTGCTGTACCCAGCGTACCCACCAGTCTGAGGACTTGTGCCCCATCCCTGATACTGCTGCATCATATTCCCCGGTGGCCCCATTGGGCCACCCATCATGGGTCCTCCCATTTGTCCGTTCGGGCCACCCATCGGGCCCATATTACCAGCCATACCCATTGGCGGGCCGCCTTGTTGCGGGGGTCCCCATTGACCCTGATGACTTTCATTCATTTTGCTCGAAGAATCACGAGGCTCTGCCCGTTTTATCTCAACCTGGAATCAAGAGAAATTTCCATACCATAAACAAACCGATGTAAAAATATTACAAGTTACCGAATCACCGATCTAATTCACAAAATTCTCAGATTAATGTACGTGACATTTCCAAAGAGGCAATTTTTTCAACGATTCTTTATGCAATGCAATTTTTTTTTCTCTGTCATGAAGGATTGTTCGTGGGATTGAACCAGGATATTTGATGGACTGAACTAGTAGGGCAATGCTTTTTTTATAAAAAACAAAATTTCTAGTGGGAAAACCACCTCCTTAAGCTTCTCCTTTGAAGTTTATACCTGTAACTTTGTTGAATACAATTATTGTATCACGAGTTTTGAAAAATATTGGAAGAAAAAAACAAAGAAGAAGACTAAACACAAATGGAATTGTTCGTAATTGATGGAAATATCACGTGTTATCTTTCGTTTGACTAGGAGACTACTAACTGATATTGAAACAATGTTTTTATCTGATCATTTAGTATTTTTATACTCTTATATTTTTTACATCCAGTTAAACGTGAATATATACGTTGTATAAACTGATATTTAAAAAGCTAATAATACCTAAATTATTGTTACAATATTCGAATAGCATATAGAACAATTTAAAGCTAGAAACTCAATTTGTTATTGAAAACTATTGGAATACGTCATATATACCTGTTTGATATCAAATACAATTTTTTCAAGTGATCTAATTTTATGTTACACGATAGAATATTAGAAAAAAAATTTTTTTAAATACAATCAATTTATAACTTGATATGAATGATAAAGATAAATCAAACCTTAGACTCTATTTAACTAGAATCTAGATATCATTTAATTACCTTATTTAAAATAAATATATTCATTAAGGCCATCATGTTTTCGATAATAGTCAGGTGTCAAAATAATCACCTTTTCTAACGACTGCAATGTGAAAAAAAAAAACTAAAAAATATTCACGACCGGTCTGTAGCTCCTTGTCAAATATATTTTAGTATAACAAGATC
Organism: Neodiprion lecontei; assembly: GCF_021901455.1. Classification (NCBI taxonomy): domain Eukaryota; kingdom Metazoa; phylum Arthropoda; class Insecta; order Hymenoptera; family Diprionidae; genus Neodiprion; species Neodiprion lecontei. Next base: position 24,544,037 of record NC_060265.1, read on the forward strand.
AGATCAATTAAAAAAATCGTTTCAAATTGTTGAATGGTATCGATGTACTTTCACCATAGGACGTGATATGTTCAATAACATCATTGTTGATAAAATTGAAATGTTTCTATGGAATCACAAATTCAAGAGTAGCTTTCAAAATAAATAAACGAAAAAGGAACATATTTCAAAATAAAAAATCAATTTTAAGAAAAGAAAAAAAAGAAAGAAAAATTTATGCCTTTGTAGTAAGGAAACCATGATTTTTGAATATTGCGAAGCAAAGTGGTTCACAAATTCGGCAGGCCAGAATTACTTTATCTAATTTTATAAAATGATAAGATTATTATTTTTAAGACGTAAATATAATTATTATAGCTACTATAGCACGTAAACAAACATAATTCAATACAAAGTTGCCCTAAATATATTTATACTCATTAATTCTATTGAAATGTGTCCCATTCCTAATCTAGACTTTTTATTATGTGACCAATATGTATATTAGTATATACCATTTTTTTGTTCCTTTATTTTTGTCTGTTATATATTTTGTGGTGTATGATTGCTATACCTGTTTTCCATTCAAGTTGACGAAATGCTCGGCGACACATCGGTCCACTGCGTCTTCATCCTCAAAGCTGAGAAAGCCAAACCCTGTCGTCCAAACGTGACATATTGTACATCAAGAGCCCAAAACGGTTTTTTTTTTTTCATTTGTTCATGTTATGTTCTTTACATCAAAGCTCATTTATTTATTGATCACTATGATTGATTTTTTTTCCCTATCTTTAACCCATTGCTGAGTATCAAAATAACGTATCTCAAACTGAATAATGTATAAGTGTTAATAGTTCTAGCATGACCCTACACTGCTGATTTAGTTGTATCACAGGCAAAAATTCACATGTTTAACACCAAATGTTACTATTTTGAAATAAACTATGAAATTGAGAAACTTTACATGAAGCAACTGTATTCCACTTTGATTCAAGATAGGATTATCTCACTGTAAGAAATTTGCAATACTCCTTTTCAGTAATAACTCAACTTCACAGTATTCTATTGACTAAACGTCCCAAATTCATTAAATATTCTATACCAGAATCAACCAATATTATTCATAACATATAGCTGAAACCATTCGATCTATAGAAAAGTATAGGGAAAAATGTACGGCATTAAAAACGTGACTTCAACGTGTATAGAATTATGAGCAACTTCACAGATACTACTTTTCGGTCATATTTACATTAACGAGATACATTACTAAAAAAAAATATTCATCACATGAATTCAAGAATTTAATGCAATGAGAAAGGATTTTTAATCTTTGTTCAAGTAAATCGGTAAGTATAAATTGTAAAATGCTGATCCAGTCAATCGTTCTGTAAGTTTATCTTTGTTCAGTCCGAGATGTAAGCCAAGTAATGTAGCTATTAGCAAATTGATAAAGTGGAATACAAAAATTGCCCATGAAGATTTTTACACGAAATTCTTATCGTAGCTTAGCCAACTTAAGCTAACTTACAGTAGCATAGCCTTACGGAACCTTAAGCTAGACTTAAGATGTACTTAGCCAGACCAATTTATAACGTGTCTTAAATAAGATAGCATAGCTAGAGTAAAGAAAATTACTAGATTTAGGTTAATTTAGATAAACTTAAGTAAATCTAAATTACAATTGAGACCGTTATAAAATTATGACAGCAGTGCAATGTTTTTTCTTCAAGCATGAAAAATTATCAATAAATAAATGTTAGCTATGGACTCGTCTGTATATAATATGTGTACTATATCTAAAGCCACCTTTGCAAATTCATGTGAATTTCAATGCTCAAGTAACTTCACCAGTAAAAGTTACATTAAAAGTTTATTCTATCGCTTTTCATGTGATTTAATCCATTACAAATCGCTAATACGGTAAAGAATACAGTTGTTGGCAAATTAATTGCATGTTGCCTTACCAACGACCATATAATCTTATCTATGCTTCATGATGGATTTGTTACATTTCTTTTTCTAAACAAATTCAGTTTTTGCAATGAAAATATAAGATACAATGAAAATAGTATTTTTAAAAAAACTCGCTAAAAAAATTCATTATCTGAGGGAATAAATCCGGTTACAAACTCACACGAATTTATTGATTATTGATAATATCTTTTTATAAGAACCTTTCACAACTGGTTGTGAGCATGATAAAGACAAACGCGACGATGAGATAATATCAAAGGGTAAACTCACCTCTGGACTTCTTCTTCTCTTGATCGTACATGATGACCACTTCCATGACTTTGCCAAAACGAGTGAAAAACGATCTCAGATCAGTTTCGGTGACATTGCTCGGCAAGCCACCTAAGAAGACTTTTGGAAAACCTCCGCTACGCTTTGGTTTTTGCAAAGTGCGTGGATTGCATGGTTTCGGATCAATCTGTGAGAGAAAATTCAAGAATATATTACTAAAATGAAAGCGAAAAATCATTCAAATCATCAGAAAATAATATACAATTTGATTGTGAGTGAAAACTGAAGTATAAAATAACGAAGAACAGCTTATTCTGCTAAAGATTAGATCTCCATAAATACAGTGAAAAACAGTCTGTTCCAAGATATCCGTTCTACAGATTTCCAGCAGAAAGTATCGAGAATATTGTAACCGTCAACTGAAACAGAAAATTTTTTCATGCAAGCTTACCGTGCGTCCATCTAGTTGGTGTGGCCCATTCTGAAGGACGAGAGCAACATTTGCAGGGTCACTGAATGTAACAAATCCAAACCCACGGCTGCGACCTGACTCGCTGTTCTTCATTACAACGCAATCAATAACCTCGCCATAACGGCTGAAGTAGCGCTGTAGATTCTCCTGTGTCGTCTCCCAGGACAGACCACCGACAAATAATTTTCTGCACAAAACAATCGAATGAATAATGAGTGGCGTAACACTAAGAGTGCGACCGGTTGGGGAGAAAAAAGAATGAATATATGTAGTAAATAAATAATAAGTTAACAGAAGAAAAGTGGGAAGCAACGTTATCGTTTCAATTGTTTTTGATCGTAAGAAAATTGATCGCACCGCGTAATGGATACCAGCAGCTATGCAATTTATCCAAAGTGTAGGTTGCGTGTGGGCTTTGAATGCATTACGTGCACTTGTTGGATGCAATCACATCAGTGTCGCACGTTATAACATGTTATATAGAATGAGTCCTGCAGGTGGTAACATGTATAGTCGATGTGGTAGCGAGTATAGTCAATATTGTTTGTGCATGCAATAATTGATAAACCGATTGATAAGCCTTTGTTAAACTGTACAATATATCGAAAGATGGTTACTCTAAAAAATTTGAGGAAATAGAGAAGAAAAAAGAAGATGTGATAATGGTTAAGGGTACAATTTTAAAGAATTTTAAATGCAAGGTAATAATTTCTAAACGGTATATTGATGGTTAATTTGAAACAACAAGAATCATAAGTGGTTTCTACACCATGCGGGAATAGTTGGCATTGTGAAATTTTTCTGTTGTGTTACTTTTATAACTGGTTTTTAACTTCATGACCGTCGTGCAGCGTATTTTCTATGGTTACAATTTAAATAGTGGGTAGCAGATATCACGAATACAGGCTCAGCAAGAGAAAGCAATAAAGTGCGAGAAATAAGGTTTTAACAAAATTCTGTTATGAAAATTTTAATAATTTAACCCATTGGCGTAAATTTTTAAAATATAATATATTCAAGGCTTGGTGCATGCGTAATCCAACATAGTCGCCATGTAAAAACAACTCTGTTCCCAATTACTTGCTGGATAATAATAAAATGCGAAAATCACTCAGAAAAATTGGATACCGCGCCAATGAGTTAGAAACATCAATCACAAATTAGCCTACGTTGAAAGTACCTCGAGTGATTGAATAATAGAATTGTGTCTCACTGTACAAAATTTTGACCTATGTGAAATCGCTAATTATGAAATGGAATAGACAAATTGACAGTGACAGTTTTCTTAGTTGATTTAATTAGAACTGGGCAATGCTGACCTTAAAACTTTTCGAACGTTCAGTTTAGATATCGGTCAGTTAAAAGTCAAAAACGCAAATGAAAACGTTTTTAGAATATTTCTTTTTTCTGCACACCTGACAAACATCGCCAACGAGGTTCAAGTAAGTAATATTGACATGGTGATATAGTTTTTTTAAGTCGCTCATTTACAATTTTACAGTGAATTTGCAGAAACTGAGTTTGCAAAATATAAAAATTTTTTGACAGAAGACAGTATTATTGCAGAATTACGATTTTTCTTAAATATGTACCGATGCACTAACGTTACCAATTTAAACCTCATCATTGATATTGAGAATGATATCAATCTCTCTGTTTATTAATGTGATACAACCTTCCAATCGACATTTTCCACTCAAAATACCTGATTATTCGTGCATACTTTTATTGTACTTGGTGTTCAATACCAAATATATTGTTTAAATTCATAATGTAGTCATATTGCATAAAATGAATCAAGTTAACACAGATATAACTTATTTGAAAAATATCGCTGTATTAAATTTTGATGAAAAGATTATTTTTCATGGAAAATAAACTTTTCTGACCCAGTCTTGGCAGCTGAAAAGGGAGACGAGACCTTAAGAGGAAAAGTGATTTACCGATCGGCAGGATAGTCGTAGGCATTAGTCTTAATTTTAGTTATATTAAGCATAATGATACTTTCAGATCAAAATAGCCAATGGTGATAGAGAGTTTTTTTCACAAATGTGTCGCGCATTCAGAAGAATGTTTGATACTGCAACAGTATATGAGTTTCGAAACGTATTAAAAGTGAAAATGAATCTTTGATCTCAGACTTCAAAAGAAAAACCCGCTATTTCGATTGCTAAGCTGATTGGGATCCGATTTTGTCACTGCCTCGTGACTCGACGTTTGACTGTGACAAGAAATAAAATCAGTTAAACAGCAACGAACGCACGGAAGGGTTGAATTTCATCAGATCTGAAAGTCTCTGACAGAGATGTGTATAGGGTAGAGGTAGTAGGTGTACTTTATTTGCTATAAGGATAAGAATGTGCTACTGACTCGCTTGCATCGGAGTTTGACTGGGAGTTGTGCCGCCCAGGGCGCTCGTCTCCCCTCATCCTGGACAACAGAGACACAAGAGACAATCTCAAAGCATACATAGATATTAGCCTTTTCACTGAAAAAACTGGGTGGAAGGACACGCTAAGCTCATCATCCTTAAAGCAATGGAGTCTGGGATTCGATGGACACGGTTCTATTTCAGGTTTTTTAAGAGAAAATAAAAAAGGAGATACCAGGCACAAGATTGTCCAAACGATTAGCTGTCCCTACTCCAGCTTTACTTACACACACAATTCGGCTATATAAGAGAAATCAAACTCTGAATCAGATGTTACCATATCCCTACCAAGCTTTTTTTCTTATACTCAACACCCTAGGACAGCATTAAAGTTGCTTTACACAATTGTACAGTCAAACTCATCATTTATACGAGCTACCACACGATTGCGAAATAGCTGTTTCCAACATTAATATAAGTGGAATGTGGTGAAAGTTAGCAGCTAATCATCGTCAAGTGCCTTTAATCACAAACAATGAGATTGCCAGTCCAACTTTGTTGTTATCAATTTCACTTCAATGTATTAAAATTATTGATAAATTGAGATTATATGAAACATGGCCTCGATACACAAGACTAAGGTTCTAACGTACATCCTTGATAAGTAAAGCCAACTGTTGAGTGAAAAAACGTCACAAGATAACATTAGCAAACTTTCAAGTTAAAAGTAGCAAAAACAATGATGAGTCACGAAATTGGCAAATGCATACCAAGTGCTAGAAACACACGATGATAAATGTTAATCTACAACACGATCTACATTACAAGAGAAATACATATCTGGTACTTTAAGATCATTTCAATTACAGTTCAACAAGCAACTGATACGAGACGGTCTTTCTTTTTCTCAAAAATTATCCGTAAGATTCAACATTGACCCGTTGTAAGGTACCATAAAAGGAAGAGATTGTATAAGGCACAAGTATTTATAAGTTAATTACTATTCAATTTCACTGAAATACAGTTTGAATTGAAAAATCAATCAACAGACGGTGACTTGATGTATTATTTACTCTTCAATACAATCGGTCGCCATTGCCGCATATATACTTGGACTCGAAGTACACAGCTGGAGAATTTTAAATATTTATAATTTAGTGGAAGGAGTGATAATAATGCCAGTCATTCGCATCATTGTTTATACTGCAGCTGCTACAGACTGTGGAAAATTTTTCTACGATATTAGTGGTACTTAAGAATTTTGTGCCCTGGGTATCAAATTTCCATTAAATACCAGGAGCAAACTGATTAGAAGTGGAGGATTAATTAAGATGGTGCATAAATATTACACAATGTTTTAACTTTAATGCTTCTCTTTCATCGCTACTAATTCCTGCTGCAATAAAAGTCATCAAAAAATTTAACCCAATACCATTGGCTAGTTTGACTTAAGCGTAAATGAAGACACAGGTCCACATAAATTTAAAACTGGCAAAATAGTTGTGCAATTATCGAATCGCCTATAAGGTAGGCGACGACAGTAATAATGACAAAAGGATCTAAATAATCCGTTCACCTTACCCAGTCAATTAGCAGGAAACATAACGATTTTGGAATAATTCCTGCGTATAAATTTATACTGTGCATGCGTGATAATGCGAAAAGAAGAAGTGTTTGGACTATAGAGTATGAAAGAATAAAAGAAATACGTAACGCAAGCGTTGCCGTGGGAATTGCTCAAATCTGCGTTGAATTTCTATCGCGTGTGCATACGCGTAAATACATAGGCACATAGGCGTACATAACACAAATAAAAATCCTGCTTAGCGCGCATATGGCCGCCATGTTTAGAGAACTCACCGAAGGAAATACGACGAACTCGAATTGCCATTCATTAAAATCGTGGTTATATTTTGGGGGGGTATCAGCGAATTACCGGAGCTACCAATCAAGAGTGGCGAAACTTTACTACGTTGCAAATGAACCGTAAGATCTGCGACCAAGTCGTAAAATTGTTTACGACGAATAGCGGTGATTGAAATGAGAATGAGAAAAATAAAAAAAAAAACGTAGGAAAACAAATATTTATTAAGCGGGCTTCGGAAATGCCGCGGATCGATGACTGACCATTAATATCGAATCATTCGCTGTAATAGCCAAAGATTGATTTTCTTGGCGAGAAATGATTCGTAATAATTCAGCCCAATAAGCGTTGCCAACCAACCCAAGCGGTTTCCTCCCGACAGGCGAGACGCGAAAGAGCGGTTTATCCCACATTTTTCCGTATTCGCGCAGCAGCGTCGAATCGGGTAAAAGTCGAAATTGTCTCTTGGCATTGAGTTCTTTAACCTAGAACGGGAGAAATACTGTTTTGCCTGATTGTGAATTAGGGACGGGCGGGCGCCGGGGTGGGCGAGACAGGTGAGGGGATGCAGAGGCGAAGATACGGTCACCGTGTGAAGGAGAGAACCGGCATCAAACACCGCACCAAGCTAGCAAATTCTACGCCACAGCCGCCGATGCGGTTGCAGATTTTGGAAAATAGGAGGGAATTCCGGGCGAGGGGATGATTTTATTGTGGATATTTAAAGCCCGGCGGTGAAGACAGCCGGATTTCAGGGCTGATAGATTATTGAACGTCAGCCCTGCCGAAACGCAAATGGTCACATCGCGCAGCAGTCAGTCCGGAACTAATATATCGGGACGAACCTAGCTTGCGCAATATATTCACCGTATTACGACCTAAAAACGTATCGTTAGACTTACCCCTTTTCATCGTCGTCCATTTCGGATTTCACTCTCATAATATTACACTTAAAACTACAAAAATGTTATTACTTTTAGCGCGCGTGTGGGAATATGGCACGATGCTAGCGCGACGAGGGTAATGGCTCCTCACAATGAACGCGACTCACAGAATGTAAACGTAACGAAGCGGCGCCCGTCACTTCCGCTGCCGCTAAGTCAAATCAGTAACCCGAACGCTCGATTCGCAGCATAAATCATCTGATGCGCACCGGTTTGGTCACGAAAAGTCCCCCCGTATTATCTTATCACTAATTAGTTATGTTTTATTCTCTAATACTCGCGAAACAATGATATAAAAAAATTTTTACAAAGAGATGTTGCCTGGCGCCGTAGGCCCGGGTTCAACGATCTGGCGTCACGGAGGCGACGCTCGACGCCATCTTGTTCCAGGATTGTGCGGGAAATTTTGAACGCGGCAGAATGCCACGAATATCATTATAGCAGTTTTTATAAGAAAACCAGTCCTTCACCCTGATATGATTACTTTCAAGCGTGCGAGCAGCTTTGTCGACGAGATTCACTTTCGTGATGCGGTATACTTAGGCTTGATGAAAATGATAATTCCTCTTAAACTGTTGAGTATTTGTTCGTATATTTTACACATTACATACGTTTGCGGCGAAGTTCTTGATCTTTAAAAAGGGGGCTGCTATAATCTTTCCCGTTATATTGATTTCTCTTCTATTTTTCAGCATCTTATCAGCATTGTAACGGTTTACTCTCTGACTTAATAGACAAATCCTTTTTTCGCCTTTTTTTCACACTTGCTAAACGGACGATCGCTGTAATCTAGTATAAATATGTAGAATAAAACTTTTCAAAAATCTATATTTTTGAACGAAGCACCTACTAATAAATCAAAATGTAATAATTTGTTCATAGTTTAATTCAAATAACATGTGCCGAGTTGTACAATTTAAAATACGACCAGAAAGTACATACATTCAACATATAATAGAAACGTCGATACTTTGTCAATTATGAATTACGATACTTATTCAGACATTTTTACATGCTTGAATTCAGGGGATGATAATTAAATTCACCAGGATTCACATTTACGGTGATCAAATGTTCCATCACTTGCTTTTTTCCCCATTATGTGTAATATTGAGTGCGTAGCGGGATTTCGTTCAGGTAGATTCAACATTTTTATTTTATTATTTCACACTTAGAAATGATCTGAAATTTTCGATCAGACTAGGTATATAGAAGTTTATGATTACCCAGGGAGTCGTATAGACACGATGAATATATATATATATATATATATAGCGAACGGTTATCTATGATAGACTATGCATATAAATAGACAATCCATATGCGAAAAAAACTAGTTTGTATTAGCCGAGCTCATCACGTCAGTACAACATAAAACATGAATTACGCGTCTGACGCACGGGTACCAATTAAACTCATCATCACACAGCCAAGGAATCATACGGTGCGAAGTCTTTAATTAAAACCAACACGCGTGGCAAAATAGACGCATGTTAAGATTCTCGTCAATTCTTGCCCATAATCAGCGTTTATTACCAGGCCTGAGCTCCTTTCTTTGTCTGAATAATGCAATAATGCTTCGAACTTCCGGCCTCGCACCATTATAAGATTATGCCGATGTTCGCGATGATTCTTTCAAGCAAAAGATTACGTCGACAAGCTTCACTTGTTCCCAATTCTTTCGAGCATGACAGCTCAAGTTTTTCTCATTTTTGAACGGCCATGTCGCGCACACCTTGGCTATTGTGATAATAAATCGATGCTCGATCGTTTCTGCAGTAGTTCAATAATATTGGCTGAAAAATTTATTGATATAGCCTCTGATTGAGAAAAAATTGTACAACTTGTGGCACACTGAGAGAAATTTTTAGTTCCGGTCACGCTCAGTCCTTAACTATTTTCATTTTTAACCACAATCGAAAAATATAGTTCTAGGTAGAAAATGAAAAATAGTTTTCCAGCTGTTACCAGAAAGTCTAGTGTCCGTTACTATTTTTTCTCATTACGATCACTGTTAGTATATTTTCTCGTAACTGTTGCGAAAATTTAATGCTTGTGCAACAATAAATCGATGTTAAAGCCTTATTCAACTAAAAAAGTAGAGTAAACCGAACAAACTGATTTTGCGTTGCAATAACCAAAAAAAGATCGACAATAGCGCAAAATGGTTACGCGTACCTCGTTTTTCGTAATTCCGACAACGTTCGAACAGTTTTTTTTTAACGATACCTGTTTTACTCAATTTTTATAGTTACCAATACAAATGAAATTTTTCTCGCATGTAGTATGTAGGTATAATAATGTAACTTCGAGTCCACAAGCCAAACTTGGCCTCTTCTTTTTCATCCAATATCTCGCGCCCTTTCCCGTCATCCCGACTCGGCATTAGCGACAACCGTTAGGGGTGAAAGACGACCCTCACGATTTTTAAGGGACATCTGTTTACCTGCTTGGTGAGAGACGGACGAAGCACATGCTTGCACTGCGATAAAACGCCGAGTCTGGAATCGTCTAAGGGAATTCGATTTGTCCGTACAACATGACGGAGATTCGAAATTTCTTAACCGACGATGAGAGGCGGCCTGTTATCAGCCATGTCAACGGATTTATCTTCTGATTTTACGAGGCGATTTCTTTTGACCCTGCGGGATAAGCAGACGTGCACGGAATCCAGTCCCCCTTAACCGGTGACACATCCGGATCCGGGTTAACCGCCGAACTTGGAGACGCGATCTGTCCAAGCGACTCTCAACTTGACGTTGCTGACGTATAAAATTAACCGATATCGACATCAGAATTTTGAGGAGTCTCGATCATTTTTTGTACTATTTTTCTTCCACGAGAAAAAATTCTACGTTAATCTGGGCCGTCAATTTCGCCTCGCGCGATATCGGCAACCGGAAATATCGCGATAAGTTCAATTCCTTTCACGATAGATAAGCCCACAAAATAAACCACAATCCTCCACTTTGACAGCCAACAAAGTTTTACATAAGTGTAGTTTATGCACGTATGCAAGCTCTGGTACAGTTTGGTCACTCGACGTTAAATGTTAGCATATCGCGAAAGGATCATATTATACTTACAAAAATATATGTGTGCGTGTATCGCGATACATTTAGCATAATTAAATATGCTTCAGGAAAAAAACCGTGTTCACATCTTAACCAGAAAATGTCTGAAACGAAATATTCCGGCAACATCAAATCACGATCGGCTTCTACATAAATTATTTCCGATTCAATGCGCACAGTATATTTTAATGTGTAACCTATGTTCCCGAGAAGGAAAATTTATGCAATAAACTAATGTATGTATGTATGGGTTTAATGTTTGAAGGTGAAGATAGACCTTGATCAAAATTCTACACGATTAACACTGTTGACAATGACAAGTTCTCCTTCAAAAAAATAAACGCAGAATGGAGTTTACGATTTTCGATTCCAAAAAACCAGTTTAAAGAGCGGAATATCTAAAGCTTTCAATGTTGCATTCGAGATTTTCGTATATAAATCAATGAAAAGGCACGGTGCTGCAGAGTTCACGCAATTTCGTGCAAGTGGATTACCACGATTGAACAACGTCTGCAAAACCTTCGCGACAATATATCGCTGGTCTAGGAAATTTAAATCGATTACGACTTCGTTAGTAAGTAATCGAAGTATACAAATATCACACGGTATATCACTCTCATTACAACGAGTATTAAGTGCAACCAAAGACTTCGGTACGACCGAACCGTCGAAGCAAAAAGTTACGAAGAGTGAAAAAAAATGATCTAACAAAAGTCTCCGGCAAAATTATGCACCATAAATTATTGTAACATAATTGAATCTGAACAAATTCGAATAACACAAACTAAAACGTGACTAAACAACTCGAAAAAAAAATGATTGCCCATATTCACTTCCACCCCATGGAAGAGATATCTCGTTTCATTCGCGTTCACTGTCGTTTTCGGAAAATAATAACACTGCCGGAGATTTTCTTTCCGCCGGTTTATTCCTATTTCCTAACTTTTGATTCGGACGGTCCAGCCGACTCATCCTTAAAGCGCAAGAACCGAGTTCCGACGTGGTTTTATCGTCGTAGGAACTCTAGGCGAGCACAGCGTAGCCAAGGAAGAAGCAGACAGGCAAGTAGGCAGCAGGCAGGACGAACTCGCCGAGAGGCTTGGCCGGGTAGATGAAGCCCAACGTCGGGGTCGCAGGCCTCCAAGAGTCGAGACTCGGGATCAGCCAACGCATGACGAGTGTGCCCAGGTAGTCCGTGGGCCTGCTGGAGGATTCCCGGCTGCCGGTTCCCAAGTTTCGAATTCCGTAGACCTGCCTGAGAATCGGTGAATAAAAATTAAGGGCGAAGATCTCGCCGGGAAATTTCACTTATAACACACACGGAGGTCACGCATCGAGCCGCCTACGACGTAAGCTCGACTCCGTGAGCTTTACTTCAATAAGGAATATAAGGATGTAATATAATCGTGTTCTCGAGTGCGATTCGAACGGTACATCGCAGGCAGTCTCGAGGTGTTTCCAAGTGCTTCATCTTCTCCTCCGAGTCTCGACCACCTATCGGAGAGCCCGAATCGTGCCCGCGTGACAATTACCATGAAACTTTTGCGAAGTGGTCAATTTTTCAGTTTCTAATTGCCCCCGTCGACTACCGATGTAAGAAGAGGATCATGAGGGAAATGTTGATGTATATCGCGTTCAACCTTCGCATCGCACGGTGGCATGTGAAATTTTATACAATTGGATGCCACGCAAGTGCGTATAACAAGGGAATTACTTGTGAGTACACGAATAATTATTTATTGTGCAAAGGGGTCCTGCGAGTGTTTTCTATCTAATCGTTTCGCCGTCTTACTCTCGTCTACGGTCTCGATCACGCGATTCCGCAAATTAAAACATGGACGTGATTGCTATCTTTTTTATAAATTGTCATTTCCCCGAAAATCTTTTGTCCGTTATATCGTATAATTTATATTCAAGTATCCGACAGTACATTAAACTGGTAACGGTATAAACGGATTCGCACGTACGAATAAAATGAAAAAAGAAATAAAAATATTCAGGAATATTCCACCGTACCGTAGATACGAGTATACAATGTAAGGTTCGTAGTTGGAACAACTAACCCGTTGCATCCAGTACGTAATTATGGCATACAACCTGAGCGTACATCTGGTACATCGTGACAGCTGCGTGCCGGTGATAAAGCGAATATTATACCTACACGCATGCATAATAACGTGCATGTATTTACTCACTGAGAAGAAAGGCTTATTTGGAATAAATGATCACGCGTTATTTACGAAATATCAGCTAGGACAAACGATCTCAAATTTGACTTGTAAGAACAATCGTCCGATTCACCGAAAAGTGAATTGATGCATGCACTCTCCTTCGTTTCAATCACGAATTAAATCCCTACTGGTTTGGAAAAATTGGGAATTAATTCGCTTGACACGTTTTACCGTTATAGCCGTGCATTCTCATCCCTGTAAAATATATGTTTAGAAAAATTTTATTTATTTCGAACGTTACAATGACGTCTACGACTATTAAGCTCGATTTAATAGGTTTTTCAATGGAACAGTCGTGATCAATGAAGATCCGTTTATAAGTTCGAATAACAGCAAGTGCGTCCGGTACGTTTGAAATACCTATTCCGCCATTTCTTTTATACAGCACGAACCTACGATTGCTGAAACTCTTCTCTCTGTAAAGGAGAGCGACGTTTGAATTAGTTCGTTTTAAACAGCTTTCGAGGAGTAAAAATCCGTGCCGATAACAGCGATAGGGTAAAGCGAATTGTCATCCAGTACGAGACTGGGAGAATGATGAGGAGCGAATGATAATTTTTTTTTTATCCATGTAAAAATCAGGCGTGCGTGAAGCGGTACCTCGAGCGTTAAAAGTATACCTTTCACCGTCTAATTCTTTGACGCGCGTGGCGTATTATACCTGTACTTATGATACATGTTACCTGCTAGAATCGGCGTTCGAATAAGTTTAATGACCACCTTCACCGACTCTAGCTCTCGTCAAAGTTACAAATCGGTGTTGAAGGTAACCAGATCTGAAGATCAGATCGTATGGGTCGTATACCTGGCCTTGCGCCTCGCATTTTCATGCCGGACTTGCTCACTATTTGACGTAACTAATTACACGTGTATCACGTTGTGCCGAAAGATACTGCCGCCTGAATTCATATGATCTGATCGATGTATTTTCAAATAGCACGCGGGAACTAAACCAGCGTGAATCGCAATTTAATCAGATGCAAATGACGATTCAAGGTCTTTCGCGTCTCTGAACGATGAAATGTAGGCAGATTTACTTGTCATTTTGACAATACTTCACGCTATCAAAGATTTCGGTTCGTTCTTTCCGTTCTAATTTTTTTATTTTCATTTTTTCAATACCGGTACGCCTAATCGTAGCGAGAGTGACTGAACGCTGATTACAAAGCACAATCAATGAATCATGTTTTGTTCAGTTAACGCTGCAGGCATGGTTGTGAAATTTGCGATTATCCACCTGGTCTGTAGTTAAAATTTTGTAACTCACGTACATCCGTCATCCAGCTCGTTAATTTTATACATCTAAGCCTTCGCTTAGAGAGATGCCGTATCGCTGGGTGATTTAACGACTAGTTAGCAGGTGATACAGTCAACGGCAATGAATTACGCAAAGCATTTTGTTTCCTGTTCTAACTTTAACAACGGGCTTCCGAGGACTCTCTTAATAAACAGTTTAAAAAACATGTGTGTCTCCTTTAATAATCCGCATCGTAACTACAGCTAAATTTGACACATAAATTTCACTCGACTCGCATCCGGCTTTTTACGAAGCGACAACCTAGGCATTCTCTTTTTGTAAGCTTAGCAATATTGTCACGAGGTGGCGTGTAATTCTACAAACAATGTTGCACGGCGAATGAGTCGTAAGAGTCAATCACAGTTCCATGATCTCTCGAAAATCAATTCAATTACATCGCAGAATATGTTCAAATTTCGTAACCCACGGTATTCGCTAAGCGGTAAGCGTATTTTTTCCAGGTATATACGTACACTGATTCAATTTATTAGCATTAAGCTCATGTAGCAACTATGTACTTGGCTAGAAGACGAGGAAGCATCATGGTAACTGTGCGGCACTGATGTGGCCAGAATAGCTTAATACACCATAGCCGTTACGTGGTAAACGGTTGGTTTTATCCCGGCATGTACTTCACTATACGTCAACCAACACATGTGCCTTCTGGGCTTTACGGTTTTTTTTCATAGGCCTGGACAAAGCCGCTAAGTAATTTTTCTACCTATTTGCCATATTAGAACCAAGGATAAACCGCAAGGTTCATTGTCAGCCACCTCGTCGCCATCTAGAAGCTCCGTGTGTTGCTTGTCGTGGACGAGTTCGTGGAGAGATAAAGCCGATAACTGGCCGCATGGCGACCACTTCGAATTATTACCCGAGTCTAGTTTTTACGATAATACCAAATCCGAAACTAAAGACCGATCAAGACCCGAATGAAGAACGGACAGTGCGCGGTTTACTGTTATTTAAAACGAAAACTTTGGACCGGAGCAAAAGTTAGCGGGAATTCTTCCCCGTCGACACTGTGTGACGCGGGTTAATCGCAAACCGGCTGATACTGGCTTATATACTTTACCGGTAACTGCAGTTTATTGACCAAATCAACTTGCTGAAACGTGAGAAGTGATCTGGATCATTCAGCTCTTTGCTACGTGATTACATTTTGGTAATTTTTCAAACTCGGAGCTATACTTGGAATAAAAAAGTAATTACCGTTAACACGAATGGTAATTCGATCGTAAGTATGTGGATAAAAATTTTGGTAATTCACAGCTGATCATCCACCGTTGAATAACTACGAAAAATACGCCCCGTGTCCAGCCGCAATTAAATTGACATCGACGTATTCTTCGTTTGAAAGAATGAATGAAATAGGTTCAAGCCGCGGCAAATCACGTGTCGTTATTCCTATTATCTAGGCAGTAAAATTTTCTTGTGTATATATTTATTGAGTGGGTGAAAAGGAGATTAGGCGGTAAGATAAAGAAGCAGGTCAAATACCACGGAAGAAAGAACCTTGAAAACGGTTGAATAACTCGGACACATATACATAGCAGCAGCAATTCTTTTTTATTGTTACATCCGGACTTCCCGAAATCCATTCGGAGCTTTGCGTTGGTATTCTAGCTTGAAAATACATGGGTTCACTAAATGTCTCAGCAAAATTTGACTTTGTCTTATAGGTTTATTACTCGAGCGCAATCGGATGAGGCATTATTCTTGTCCAACTACATAAATAGATTCCCACGTTGTTCTAAAAATAAGACGATCTAATAGCGGGGCCGACATCAGGCGACGATTTTGATTGGAAAATGTGATTCTGAAAACCTCCGATCGTTTTTACAGTTACATTGTTCAGGTAAGAGAAATAATTCACTGTGCTTTCAAGTCTACCAAAATGTCTATGTTGATAAAAATTACGCGTTTCTCGGACGGTAAAGCGACCTCGGTTTATGTCACGGATCTCTATTTAATCACGGACCATGACAATAACGTTCATTTTTTGAGATTTGTTACACATATTGTTCGAGAGTAATGCGAGTTTTTTTGTTTTCAACGAAGTGATCGTAGTTCGAGCGAGATTGCCGAATTTTTTTTCTCTTTTTTTTCTACTCTAGCATAGCCGTTGGTCAGAAAAGTCTCTACTTTACTAAACCAGAGGAAAAAAGATAGGAAATAACGCACGTCGATAAGTCTTATCTCTTGTCCAACGTCCCAGAAATTTGATAAGTTATTACACAGGTATTTCGATAGCACGACCATTATCCGAAAGTAAGCAGCGGCAGGAGCAGGAACAAAAATTTCCCATCACGCACAGCGCTATCGGTATTAACGAGGCAGAGCACAGAAAGCATGTATTAAAAAGAACGGAAAATCTTCCGCTTCCGGCAATTTACGGCTTGGGATTTCCTGCAGGACCGAACGACTAGACTAGCAGTATGAGCGTCGCGTGAAACCGGAAGTTAAGGGGAGGCGCCAGGCAGTCGGTGTACCTATTCCAAGGTACTCCGAACCCCCGACGCGAATAGCTGAAAAGCTCGGGGGCTCGTCGAGGACGATAAGGGGGATCCGAGCCTCGCAGTCAGGTAGGCGCGATTGTCCGAGCTCACGGAGACGTTTGTCACCGCAGTTTCCTCGCGGAGCGGTCTTAGGGCAAGCCTTACGCGTTTTATTACGTCAGTGTGTGCCGGCTGCGTCCGTCGTGTTCGCTCTTCGCCTCGACGGTCGACAGTTCAGTCGTCGCTCCGGCTCCTGACTCGCAGCGTGTTCCGTCTTCCGATCAGGCCGTGCCCTCGACTAATTCGTGACTTTTGAAGGCACCTGCGTCAGCGGTTAGTTGCCGTTTAGTCGTGCTTTAAATAAGCCGGTCATTCGCTAATTTGTACGTCCGATTAGTTCGGCGGATAGCAACAGCGCTCGAATCGGAAGAACCGGTTCTCCCGATCTCTTGTTGTCTCGTTTTTGATCGTTTTATCAATTCAGTTTTGTCCTGCGGGAATAAAATCAATTTTTGATTTTGTATTGTATCGGTAGTGAAAACCAAACGGCCAGTTTTTTTTGCTTTTTATTTATTTATTTATTTTTTTTTTTTTGTAAAAGGCAAAGTGAAGTGATACTGCGTACTTTCCACCCCAGGATGTCACCTTCGTTTTTTGATCACTGGAGGGACAAATTTTTCGTGGTGAGTTTCTGCATTTGGATCAAACGATTGTAACGCCGTAGAATAATTCAATAGCGTTATTGGTGGAATGAGTAATAGGAGAACCTGACAAGTTAGAACTCCCACTAAGCATCTGCGGGTAGTGTAGCGTTGATTTGGATTCCGACTGGCGAATTCGAGTCCCGACTGACTCTAAATGCACGTGTGTGTATTACAGGTATACGAAACGTGTTTCTAACCGTGAAAATAGGCGCTGTAGTATAACCGGTTTTTAGTTGAACTCAACGAAATGAAATTGATCAGACAAAAAGACACCACGGCGAATCGTATTACTCAACTATCTCTGACGTACAATAAAGTAAACAACGTAAACTTAATTTTTTTTTTTTTTTTTTTCAACTGCGAATTACAAGTTTCTTCTTTGCTTTGATAGATGTTTTATAGATTAGAAATTTCCACCTTTCGTTACAACCGCACTTAGTCCCGGGTATAAACATTGATAGAATCACACTTGGAAGTACGCCTTCAACGTAAACTAGTCAATCTTGAACCCGATACGACGCAAGGTGCGAAACGTTTCTTACATCATACGCGCATCTACTGTGTTGAACTTTTTTTTATTTCTTTTCAGTCAGTTTACCGCTGAGCAAGAACGTTATTATACCTGTAACTTAATTGTAAATACATTCCGTAAACTTATCGCTTCGGGTAAGATGCGGTTACATAAGGGAGCGATAAAAATACTGTCTCGTATTACGACAAATATTATGTCAAAAATACGTATATATCAAACCTATCTCGCCCGGTGATAATTACACCAACCCTGTTTTATTCTGGCAATTCAAATTGTTTGACAAACGCTCAAGTTTGAACCGAGTCGAGAACTGTAAATCCAGACCTGCCAATCACTAATCGTTGCGAACGGTTTCTCGTTCCCATAGCAATAAAAAAAAAAAAGTTCCCGTTAATCCTTGTGCGAAGGGGTTCTACTTTGCAGTCTCCAGTCGCAACAAGGAAACGGTCAAGAATAGCTACAGTCGTCTGTGGAGAGGATAGAATATTTTATTCGTCATAATTGGACAGGTATATCGCATGATTTAGCACGCCAATTCAGACACGTCATCTTATTATTTTTGCCGAGTTGAGCCGGTGACTTTAAACTATGCACTTGATGTCACTGGAGAAAATTAGACCACCGCCAACGCGCAATCAGTTTGCAGGCTAACCTTTAATAATATTATTATCTTGCATAATAATTGTCACATTCAACTTCATCTAACTTGAACAACCAACGAGTTACAATTTAATTGACGGGATTTAACGAACGTTGACGGTATTGATTATCGCAGGCCAGGAAGACGATATTCATATAAACTATACTTGAATGAAGAGTTGCACTGTTGTTACAAACTCCAAGGTGCGGGGAAGAAAAATCGTCTAACGTATCAACATTGCATATACGCGTGGGTCGGAATTTTTTACGTTATATAGTAGATTTTTTACAGGCTATTTTTTTCACCAAGAACTTTGTAGTACTATAAATTTCGCAATATCACGCGAGTGCCTCAAATGTACGTACTTTCATACGACCGGACAACAGTTCTTATATCAAACCACGAGGCGCACCGAGTGACGTGAAATTAATCGAACCTTGAAGCGTAATCGTTACGTGGAAACCTGAACCGTAGAAAAAATTATTCGCATTATTCTTTGAAGTATTTTTAACGGCTCGGTTCCTTGAAAGTGAAAAAATCTCCGTGCTCGCGTATTTACGCTTCTATCTGCCAGTCCACGTTGGAATAGATGCTTGTGTAAACATGGTTACCTATTAACACTTCGGGTCTTAGCTGGTGCGCACGTGTAAAGGATGTATAATTAGTAGTCCCAACTACCAAACAGTAATCCGAACTATCCCTAATTTACACCGAACCATGCCGCGTTATACCTGTAAAATGTTTGAAATATCAGAGAGTTTTGTTTAGGCCGCATAAAAGAGGCAGAAAATTTTCACGAAAACAAATCTTATCAACCAATTGTAGCGACAGGAAGATGATCGTCAGACTTGAGAACGTTCGAGAAGCCCATTTCTAAGCAAATCAAATTCAATACCCGTCCGTTGTCGTTACATATTCCGGTCACAAATTTATCGCGAACAATGAATCGATTGATCCGATTTCGGCTGTAAGATACTCTTAGCAAAAGATAACGGTGACCTTGCAACGCTTCGGCAGAACTAACGAAACTTTACGAGGCCGAATCCCTTTTCAATAAAAATTTTGTTTCGCTACGTTTCAGACAGTTCGGATCCAGCGATCTGCGACGGGGCTAATCGACCTTTAAATCGAGTGCCGTGGAATCGATTCAAAGGAGGTACAACGAGACCCTGAATCACCGATCGACCTCAACAGCACTCGTCTCTGGAATATAATTTTCCGCCGGGTGTAGCGAATTCGAAATTCTGGAATATCCGAAAACAGCTCTGTGGGTCCCACATCCCGTGAGGCGGAGTCGTTAAATCTGGAAGAGTCCCATCTGGAGGCCATATGGGAGTCGAAAGTGGGACTCGGCGAGTCTCGATTTCTCGCAGCTTCGTCCGGCGTTGAGGCCGCCGTGGGTGGTTCGAGTGCTCGGCGAGGGCGCCGAACGATGAGGAAGTCCTTGTTCTGGAGCGGTCCGAGAACGATGCCGAAGTCCGCAGGAGCCGGGAGCCGCCAAAAGTCGCGGAGATGTCAATCGGAGAGGTGACGGCTGACCCGGCAATGCGAAAGAAGCGGGGTCCACGGAGCGCCCTGCTCGGCCTGGTTCTGGGCTTCGTCGGAGGTTTTCTCGTCGCTAATTTCCGGCTGGTGATACCACTGGGCAAGGTCCGACCCTCGAACGACTCGTTCTGCCCCGGAGCACCGAGTCGCCATCATCAACGCGTCACCTTGGATTACCGGGCGAAGCTGGAACCGATGGACATTGTGAAACTCCCGAAGGAGGACAACGTCAGTAACAGTGCAACGAATCTGCTCTTCGTCGGGGTGATGACCGCCCGGAAGTACCTCGACACCAGAGCCAAGGCGGTTTTCGAAACCTGGGGATCGGAGCTGCCCGGTAAAATCGCCTTCTTTTCATCGGAGACCTCGACCGCTCCGGACAACTGCCCCGACCTTCCACTCGTCGCGCTTCCCAACGTCGACGACAGCTATCCTCCCCAGAAGAAGTCCTTCCTGATGCTGCAGTACATGTGGCAGCACTTCGGCGACAAGTTCGAGTGGTTCCTAAGGGCCGACGACGACGTCTACGTCAGGTCCGATCGCCTCGAGAAGCTGCTCAGGTCCGTAGACTCGAGACTACCAAGGTACATCGGACAGGCGGGAAGAGGGAACTCCGAAGAGTTCGGACTCCTCTCCCTCGAGTACGATGAAAACTTCTGCATGGGCGGGCCGGGAGTCGTTCTCTCCAGGGAAACCCTGAAGCGAGTCGTTCCGCACATCAGATATTGCCTCAAAAATCTGTACACCACCCACGAGGACGTCGAACTTGGAAGGTGCGTCCAGAAGTACGCCGGCATTCCGTGCACCTGGAGCTACGAGGTAAGAATCGAAACTTTTTGGTCTAATTGTCTCTTCCATTGGTTAACGATGATCGGTTGGTTGAAAAATTGAAAAAAAGACGGTGAGGATGCTTCGCGGAATAATAAACAGAAATTTCTCGTTGGGTAAAGCTGGTGTGAGGTCCGCCAAGATGGTATATAAGCCAGATGTCTCGGCCAATTTAACATACTTTCCTACCTACGTCATCTTAATTATTTCTAACGTCTTTACTGAGGTCACTCGCTCTGCGTGTACGCACTTTCAACGGTAATAAAATTATACGCGAAACTGTAGACGGGAACCTTTTATTGCCCAGCGGACACCGAACGATTATGTAAGGACAAATTATCGTTTCTATGAAAAATACTTATTACTGAAACATGAGAAAGTTTACGCGACGCCGACTGTCCCGAAAATATTAGCTAATAAAATTTCCTGGATAAAGAGATAAAAAAAAAAGAAATGGCCCCGGTTACACGTGCTAGCTGATTCATGTGTATCCAGGCGGAGGAGCGCGGGGTATCAAAGACTCTCTGATCTCTGGGAAAGACGATGGTCGGTTTGTTAGCAGCCTGACCGGCACTACGGCTAAAGAGGCAAAAGTATAGCGAAGCAAATTTTTTTTCATTCTCTATCGTGGGAGGTCGGCTCGACCAGAGGAAGTGCCGAATGTGCAATCTGCAAAATACACGCTGCGCTGCGCACCGACGTGTCTCCGTAATGCGCGCCTGATTGTCGACACGTGCCTCGACGAATACCTGTCGTATATGTGATGAAAAATTGTCGAGGCACGTGTCAGCGTGAATGTAAAAATCGCCCCTTGCGTATCTCATGATTTATATTTATTTTGCACAGGAAATTGATATCCCGGTTACTGAGGTCAGAAACGTTTTTTGGCGAGTCGATATTTGATAAAGGGGTCATATTATGTCTGGGCAACGATTTCGTAAAAGTAATTATATAACTACAGGAAGTTTCATAAATTTTATACTCTCAACAGACGGTTACATGTTCAAGTAAGATGTGTTTATCTTGATAAAAAGTTGAAGCTTTGTATCAGGAAATCATAGCTCAAACCCTTAGATTCAATTTGCTTCGAAATTGACTTTTCAATCATCTTTAACTCCTCAATCTATACGCTCACTTGTTTGAAAGATGAGATAAAATCTGAAGAGAGATTTCCGATTCGCTTATTTACACTTCTAGAAAAATTTGTGGATGGACTCATTCCTGTAATACATCATGGCGACAGTTTCTAATCGGTACAAATATTCTTATCTCCAAATCGATACCGTAGGTTCGGCGAGCTGAAACTTTAAATTTATACAATATTTTAACAGTCTGGCTCGGTAGCAGCTGGTACCAAAAAATGACATAAATTTTAACGCATTTTCTGGATGATTTTTTTTCGTTCATGCAGAATTGATCGAACCGTGTTGATATTTTGCAACCTGGCAGTGCTGCACTTTTCGACAAGTGTAGCGATACCTAAATTGTCTTATTCGCGTTTCTCAATTCCTCTGATAATATTGAAAAGCAGCGACACGTGCGATGAAAAATTAAACAAACGGGAAGAATTTAGGTCGAGGAATTTTAATAGCACAGATATTTGACGGGTTGAAGATAAAAAAGATAGAATGGCTATAAAACGAACTTGTCTCATTCGCGTCTTCATTATACCAAACTCTAACTGGACCCTTTTCGTGAGTCGACGTCCAAGCGACTCGATCTCTATGGAAACAATTCCGTACCTGACCTAATGGCTTGGGTTCGTTTGCTTTTACCCACCTCTGAACACTTAACGACTAATTTAGCGTTACGAGCCTCGCCACGAATCTCGGTTATAGGGTTCTCACATCGCCCGCTTTAATACCGCTGCACTTTTTATTTGCCAGCTAGACTCTGTACACATGACACGGTATCTTATTACGCACATGTAATGCACATCTGCAGTGGTATGACATACCGGATGAGCCGGCGTCGAGTTTCTAACGTTAATTCAATCAATTCCATTCCTTTTTCAAACAGTCGTGCACATTTACGTCGAAGTCAAGAAAGATTTTCCGCCCTTTTAACAGGTGGATCAGGTGAGGTCAGTTTCCGCGGTTAGCCCTAATTTCGTGATAATAAAGTTATAGGAGATATACCTACATGCAAAACCTGATATTTCTTGTTCAAAGTAAACGTTAACTTATTGAATGGAAAAATTTCGTGTTATTCCGGCATGTGTAAAATTTCGAGGGATTGTGTTGGAATCAAATCGCGGAAACGTCGCAGACTCGGGATTCAATTCCGAGCCAACAATTTCCATTGTTGTATTCGACTTTAGACAGGCAAGTACGCACGCATACATAAACGGTAGCAATAATTCAATTGGAGGCAGTATCCAGATGCGTTGTTATAATATTGTACGAGATATATTTAGCGTATCATTGAGTCAACTGAGAACGTATAGCATATTATGTTACACATAGGATGTTGGTTGTTAGTTTCAAGTGAACTGTACCCTGCTAACCCAATGCGAGTGGAATCATGTTGTCCTCTATAATCTACGCCGGAACACCTACCTACCTATCTCGCATCGGTCAAACACGACGAATTATCCAGTTTGAGCCGACCGGATGATCAACAATTACTTATCTGTAATCTGCTGTCAACAGCGAAAGAGAAACGAATTTCATTACGCGTGTACTCCGTTATAACGCGGGATCTAATTCAACACCTTTCGACGATATTCGGAAATAATTTTTCCCCTCCGCGAAGCGACGTGAAATTTCAATGGCAAAAACTTTCAGCCAAACGCGCTGCGTTTTGCTTCGCTCGACTTGCAAGGCCGTAATTACTGCCTTCAGGCTAATAAACCCTCGCCAGATATATTAACTCGGGATTGCTGATTGACGCTAAGCGAAAGTAACTCAGCCCCGTTTTACATAAGAAGATACTCCATCCAAGGCTCGACGTGCGTGTTCTTAGAGAGTAACTGATGTTATATGTAATACAGTGAAACAGAGAAGTATAAAATTTTCTCGAGGTGCGAGAATGTTCTTGAAAAAAAAAAAAAATATAACTCATATAGATTTTTACTTTTGTCTTAACGTCATTCTTGGTGACCAAAAAATTATATGATTGCTGTAGAAAAATAACGCAGTATTGTAGATCATACGTCATCAGCAATGAACGAAAACGAGGGAATATTAATTACCATCTGTTTTACACCGCAGGGATGTTCAGAGGTAGGAACAGTTCCGGATGCGTCACATGCGACGAATGCGAAAAAATCTACCTGAGGCTACAAAATTAGCATGTATATACGAACTTTACGATTCAGTCCATAAGGTTCGAGATTCAGATTTTCTTTTTTTTTTCTTTTTACCTTTTCTGATATTTCACACGATTTCGCAGCATTGAATTGACGTTAAAATTTCACCGTGCGCCGTTAATCTTGACTGTTGTAATGCTGGTGGTTTCTGTGATGGTTCGTGTTGCAGATGCAGTCTATTCTCTATCACAACAGTAGCGGGGATCAAGCCTTCACCGGTAATCTGAAACGCAAAGAGGTTCACAGAGCGATTACTCTACATCCGGTAAAAAGTCCGCCGTACATGTACAGACTTCACAATTATATGAGGGTAAGTTTCGCCTTCGCTCTGCATCAGGCTTTTCATCTATTCATGGTCGTTGGTGTTGCGGTTCGTTTGAAGCTATACACACTATGGATTTACCCCGTCTTTGAACAATATATCCTTCACTCTTTGACCGTTCCAATTTCCGTCTTATCGTCTATCACTATCCCAAGCACAGTCGGAGAGTTTTTTGTTTTCACAACACGCTTTTTGTGCCGCTCATCGTCGATGATAATTTCATCCTCCACTTACACAGGGTCTACGTATACAAGAACTGCAACACCTGAAGGTTCAGCTGCACAGAGACATACAGTCGATGATGGCGGAGCTTCACGTGGATCGTGAGAAAATCCAGGAATACAGTTTATCAAAAAACGTTCCTCTGTTTCCTGAAAAACCAGGTAGCGATCAGTACCTCGGGGACAACAAGGTCCTGGGTAAGTTTTATCCTCGAAACGATTCTGGTATACAAGATTCAAATCGCATTGGCTATGTGCGCGTATCGTAAGTGGAGTGCAAGCTGTGGACGATTGGTTAACGAATATAACAAATACGCCTGGAATGTCTGAGATAAGCCCACTTGTGGGCATATCTTAATAACCTGTGTGATGTTCTGTTAAAAATGAATTGCACATCAGACGGTTCGTGGGACTCGTATCACATCTGTCTTCCTGTGATTGGAAACCACAGCGGCCAATCATGGATAATTTATGTTTTATGGAATGTTCAGAAGGACGTTTGCGCTCTCGGCACAAATCCACGGCACCCTTGGAACATCTACGTCGATCCGAAAATCAATTAAACCGAACAATTGGCAGGACTACAGAATCAGAGTACATGGTGCAGGGAGCGTGTAACGTACCACTTAGCATAATTGCGGCTAGTTGGATTGAAAGTTATAAAGGCGAAACAGCAACGATACACGACACGCTCTGCTTCGACCAATCAAACGACCCGGTTCATATATTTACATTATTTCGTTCTCGAACAATGTATGAATAAACGGTCACGGTCAATTTCACTATCGTCCCATGGGAACCGGCGGGATGGACGGAATCGAATCGCTCGTACAGGGTTCGAAGATTCGCTTCCCCGTTGGCCTCTGATGTGTCTATTTGCGTATAATTATACCTACTCAGACCCCCGTGTTGACGAAAGGGAGCTTCGTTCGTTCAGGCTAATGTTTATTGTAATAAAACCAAGTCATGACTCGATTCTAAACTCGCTCCAAACATCCGGAGAGCTAGACGCAGTTGTTACGGAAAGCGCGATCCCTCGAGCTTTGTTTGCTTATCTTTTCTCCCTTGAAATAATCAACACTCTCTTAATAAGCGCAAGCT
The DNA here is from genome assembly GCF_021901455.1 of Neodiprion lecontei. Classification (NCBI taxonomy): domain Eukaryota; kingdom Metazoa; phylum Arthropoda; class Insecta; order Hymenoptera; family Diprionidae; genus Neodiprion; species Neodiprion lecontei. The sequence continues at coordinate 24,570,217 of NC_060265.1, forward strand.
CGTTCACCGCCGTGCTTCAACCCTCTCACGGTGAAGTGACGGAGCGAAAAACAGAGAATAGAAGAAAATATACACGTTGAAAAGAAACGCAAAGTACAAACAAAAGTAAACCCGTGATTCATCGCCGCATGATCGTTTGGATCTAGTAAAATATGGTTAAACACAGCAATGCAAGATAATTCCTTAGAGACGCTGATAATTAATCGTAACTGCTGCGAACTGCAATGTAGTTGACATTTATTGAATTACAGGTGTTCCAGCTGGACTACGGGCGTTTAGGCCGAAGAAAACGAGCGAGGTGATTCCGTGGGACTTCCTCTCGAAGTCCGAGTACAGTCTGACTGATGCCAATCCTCGGCGAAGAATCCACAGCGACGTCAAGGAGGGCCTGGAGGACATAACCAGGGAGGTGATGGCCTCCATAAACGCCTGCTCGAGGCAGAGGGGCCGAGTTGTAGAGGAACGCTCGATTCTCTACGGGTACAGGAGAGTCGACGCTTATGGCGCGGATACGGTTCTCGATATTCTACTTGTATACCGCAAGTACCGTGGAAGAAAAGTAACGCTTCCGGTTCGCAGACACGTCTACGTCCACCAGCACTTTACAGGTTCGTATTTTGCGGATGCCGTATGTATCGTCCGCACCGGCTGGCGGCGCATTGCTTTGTCGGGTCCCAAAGACGGGCGGTTAATTGATTCAAGGCCGTGCACTAAGCCGATAAAGCGTGTCAAACGAAGGTAAATTGGCTCCGGAAATCGTTCGACGCTTAACGATCTCATGTTTCAGGTTTGGAAATACGAGAGGTGGTCGACGGAGTTGAAGCTGAATCGAAGACGCACCGTGACCGGGAAGCGAACTCCATCCAGAGCGTCTTGCGGAATAGTTTTTTGAGTATGAACTACAATGCGAAAGAAAGCTTGGACCCCATCGAGAGTAAAGTGATCCATTTCATTCTCCCGCTGTCCGGACGCCTCGCGACGTTTCGGAGGTTTATCAGTGTTTACGAAGACGTTTGTTTGGTGGGTAAAGGCGAAAGGACGGAACTGACGATAATCCTGTTCCCGCACAGGGTTGAAGGGTCCTTCAACGAGTCTACATCTCTAGTTAATAACCTAAAATATAAGTATCCGAGTGCAGTGATCGCCGTCGTTCCATCGTACAAAAACTTTTCGAGAGCAGTAGCTCTGGAGATCGGTGTATCCAGGCACAAGGACGACGATCTCCTGTTCTTCGTCGACGTGGACATCGTCTTCACGAGTTCAGCCCTTCGCAGAATACGGCTGAACACGATTATGAACAGACAAGTGTACTTTCCGATAGTATTCAGCCAATTCGATCCTAAGATTGTCTACGCTGACGGTAAACTCCGGGAGAACGATCTGATCACAAATTCGAACGGCTACTGGCGAGAATACGGCTTCGGCATAGCGTCCCTTTACAAAAAGGATTTCCGGCTCGTCGGTGGTTTCGACCTATCGATTCAAGGGTGGGGAAAGGAGGACGTCGATCTTTTCGAGAAGGCGGTTCGCTCGAACCTGACGACCTTCAGGGCCGTTGATCCGCACCTCGTCCATGTCTTCCACGACGTCGAATGTGATCCTAGCCTCTCGGGACCTCAGCTTACGATGTGCGAAGGATCCAGAGCCGACACTTACGCCGGGTTGAATCAACTGGCCGATACGATTTACAGCCATCCTGAATACTTGAGATACGCAAAGGCATTGCGCACCCGGACGAGCACTCCGGCTGCCTGATAATCAAAACCTCATGATGCGTCAGGGCAGGGTTAAAGTTAAGCAGCCTTCACCTGTGATCCCGGAACGAGTTATAGGACGATATTTACATTCTTGAAAATTAAAATTACTCCGCGTAATCGTGCACCAAAGTGCAGAAAGTCGGCAATACCGATTCAATCGTATTAGCGGTACCAAAAATTTTTTTAAACGTACGGTGGGCGTAACGAGACCGTTTTTAAATTAATTAAGTCCTAGAAACAACGAGTTGATAAAAGTAAATAACAAAACTGATTCAATGCGCGTGAACGAATTAGTTTTGAGGGAACGAATTATTATCGTGATTCACACAATGACTTTCTTCTCTATAAGTCGATGCATTGAAAACTGGTTGACAGAAAAATTCGTATCAAAATGGTTCTGAATAAGTATTCGAAGTGTATTGTACACTGTGCTGAATATGCGTATATAATTTTCTAACCGCATAAAATCCCTGTGCAAATGTATTTTCAAGATATGCGCAACTCGTTTCGAATGATAAATCGGAAGTGTACCAATTTTTTGGTATTAAACAATGAAACTGTTACTAACACTCGTGTGAGGTGCAAATAGCTGGCTAGATAACTGCATTTATTTTTAAAATACTTTAAAATTTCTCTGGTTCATTACATGCCCACAAACTCTCGATGCTCGCATGTGTGAATGTAGGTACATCGATTTCATTACCGAAATTGACTATTTTGAACAGTCATAAAATTAGAAAACCGTGTGAAGATAAAATAAATGCTGTGCGCTTTGTTGTTATATGTATATTTCCGAAAAACTGTGTACCAAATGAGTCGGAACCAAAATGCTGAATTTATATAAAATATTCACTCACATATAATATGAATAACGTTTAATTTTATATTTTATATATATTTTATATATATATATCATATATATATATATATATATATATATATATATATATATATATATATATATATATATTTTATATGTTATAAATGTGATATATCGTGCCTTGTGTAAAAAACTAGCACTATTTTTTGCGGTTTTTGCCCCTCCTTATGTATTCTGTGTAAATATAATCAGTTTATCTCATATTCTCAGCGTCGTAGTTTGCTACAGTCTATATAGTATATAATTTGCGATAACTGGAGGGGAATACCAGATTTAATGCGTATGTTTAATGAGATTTATGTTCGCTTGCCAGAAAAACAATAACGTGTAACATGTCGTCTCACGCATACATTATATCATTAGGCTATATACGTACAATTTCATATCCAAAATATAAAGGGAGATAAGCTTAAAAGCATTTACGTGTAATAAATGTACTATACACGCTAATTCTACAAGTATAGCGCATAAATTATTGCAACAATAATTTACGTTACTTTTGATAAAAATGAATCTCTATCAGGTTAATTTTATTCCAAACAACAACGTATAGTTACGATATTTATAAAATATATATACCTAGGTACTTGGATAGTTGAGTATATCAATATATTGTAATTTTTCGTTCAAGAGATTCAAAAATGACGTACCCAACATATTAATATTTCAAACTGGCTTATATTTTAGGATCACGAAAAAAGATATAGTAAATCGCGAATACGTAAATATCTTCACTCCGTAAAACAGAGATAAGAAACTATGAGGAAATGTATCACGCATATTCAAATTGTATTTTCATCTTAGCGGGGATGCGTACGACAGTTTCATAGTTTCAGATCGTTGGACAAGTTTCACAAAATGCAATTCGCTTACTCTAAAGGAAAATACAAAAAACGATCACTCATATTATAGAACGTGCAAAGGAACGATGAACTGTGTTATACCGAACACAAAATCTGCGAATTGTAATTTGGGAATGACATCGAATTCTCTCTCTTTCTTTCTCAGAGAAGAGTTCACCTTGTATGGCATAAGTCTGCGGAAATCAAGTAGACTGGGTACAATTGAACCCGGAAGATGTGATTGGCAGAACGGCCTCCGCGACACCGGCTACGTCCAATCAGCTCTACGATAGTCAGCGGTAATTACATTTCCGGTACGAGTTACTCCAGGACTTGGGATAAGCAGGAAGCCAGCGGATCAGCTTCCACGCTTGCGAAGATCTCATCTGGGCTCTGATAATCCGAAGTCCCTGATTACACGAGAGCCGGAAGCGATGCTCGACAAATATTGATATCGACGAAGGAAGAGAATTCAATTACAACATCTCGGCTTCTTTCTATTTCTCTGCGTCACGGAGTGCCAGCATAGTTACCACGAGGAATGAAAGCCCACGATTAGCGTCGCCGACAGTTTGCGAAGTTGGGCAGCTGGGACGGGGGTTTGTTTTTGCAGGACCTAGTCCATGCATCCCAGGCCCTGAATCCCTGCAAATTGTATATCTGCTTGGCGCACTGAATGTCGTCGGAAATGTTGTCGTTGGCAAGATCTTCGCAACGCATGTTACAGATTCCTCCGCGTCGTCCTCTCGCGCACCATCCGTTGCTGGTTATTTGGAATATTCCGTAACTGTAGCTGGAAGCTCGCTGAGGTCCAACGACTAGGTCGGTCCGTAGATTGCTGACAGTTTCTATCAGGCAGAGCCAGTGGCCGATGAACGTTCGCGAAATTCCGGCCCTCTGAAGCTGAAGAGCAACTTCGCACCTGGTCATTCGCTTCGCCTGAGCTTCTTCGACGTTGGCAAAAATCAGCAGCACCGCGATGCTTGCGAATAACAACGAGCGAAACGGTAGCGAACCCATCGTCGAGACTACACTCTGGTGTTTTCGAGAAACTAAACGGCACTAACTGCGAGGCGAAAAACACTCCGTTTCGTATCCTCTTACACACGAAGCACGCGAGACACAGAGACAACGCGGTCTATTGCCGGATCGACGACTCTGCGACCTTCGATAATGCGTCGTTTTTATCTCTCGAGTTGAGATAGACGGAACCGCACGACTGTTGCTAATGTAACATGTTCCACGCAGCTGTCTAATTGTAGACGCAGTCAGTTTACAGCGCCTGAAATACCGTTACGCGTGTTACCGAAACGTTTCTCGGCTTGCCTATCCTTTCATATTCAAGGCGTCAAACGATGCGTTCCAAGAAATGTTATTGATTGCATGCTTATCTCACTTCACCAGCATCTCGGGTCCAAAAGCCAAAAGGCAAAGCAATCTAACGTATTTTTTTCCTCCTGATTAAAATGCGTGAGGAATTATTTTTATCACTTGGTTCTTCGATTTAATTGTCTGCTTCTAATGGTGAATAATGTACAACAAAAAAAAAAAATTAAACACCTTAGCAATAAATTGTCCGAAACCAAAGGGAAATACTTTCGACTAACGGTGGATGCCTGTAATTGCGACACAAGCTTATACCGGTAAAGTTTATTATAAATGAGAATGGTGTTGTCGGTGATAAAAGACCTGTCCTAGCTAGCTGTTTGCCATTGATCAATTGTTGCGCTAGGAGGCGGTAAACTGTGTCGTCATAACTGCGTCGGTGCGCGGTGTTCGGCATCGAAATGACGTGAAATACACGGTTTGGAAATTTGTAGTATTAGAATTACAAAACGCGAGCGTGATTCGCCTACGCGATTTCCTTCCCGATTTCATTTTTCATTAAATTCTGCTTTGTAAAACGAGCGTCGGCAGTCACCGACTATCTATATCTGCGCTTAAGACTCGATATCGGTATAAATGTACATAATATAATGTACATACATTTCCAGCTCATATATAATCGTGACGTGGAGATGTGCTTGGTCTATTCATCGGGTCAATTGATTTCCTCGTTTGTTATACGCTAGAAAGTAGCCGGGATGTCTAATGTCCGATGTCTCGATGGCTCTGATCCCGGTAGAAATCTGGTATAGTATCTAGTAATAGTTTCAAATACTTCGAGAAGCTTATTTTATTCGGCGTTCATTCTAACAGGTTAATTATAGGTGCAGCCCGTGTAATTTATAATCACCCAATTTAATCCTCCACTGCACTTTCCTCCATTTGTTTTTAATTAAATTTTTTATTTTTTTTATCACCTTTCGACAAATTTATATTCACACTTCTCCTCCGTTCAATTACCCTCTTCGCTTTCAACGTGAAATTATTTCGATACGTCAACGAGCTGGGTCAGTTTTACACGACGAGTGAAACTTGGACGAAAATATGTAAAAGAATCAGCAGGCAGCATAGAAGCTTAAAATCATGCTTGATTTGGATGTTCGGTTTCCGAAACCGTAGAGAGTTCAACGTGAAAAGATTATACGACGAGACGCAAAAATGACTGGCTAAGTGAACATTATAGAATACTGGCACGTTTCACAAACCTGTACCATTCATAGACGATACTTTTACCAATGTGAACGGTTCAACATTACTCCCAAGTATAATTACGCAGAATTTGGACGGCACTGGTTTACCGAGAAACTTCTAAATTTATTGCAGCGGTTTCTTTTCGTTTTATTTTTATTTTTTTTGACGAGGATGTAAATTGTACGAAGTTCTTAATCAACAACCCACAATCGGTCCGTGCATCACAAAATCGTTGTTACTTGAACTGGGTTCAAATACAAACAAGGAGGCTCCCCATATCCCAACTTTTACCCAATTATACTGGAAAAGATTACCGTGAAATACTATAATCACGGTGCGTGGTAGGATATATAAAAAATAACGAAAAATTACCTTCAAACACGCTAGTCCCTCAAAAATACAAGCTATTAATTGGTTGCTGCAGTCGCCGAATCACCTCGGGGTATAGAATTATTAACCATTCTTGAGCGGATAGGAATCAAGAAAAATGACCTGCATCCGGAGAATGTAAGGCGTCGAACTTTCGGCCACTACCTACGTACAAAACCGACTTGTTAGAGAGAAGGGAGCACATTCGGCGTGATGTATCACGGGCCCAAAATATTCGTTTCCTTAGTGTTCAGTCGCGCTACCGTCCATACGTGCAAGCCTTTTTCGTTACGTATATAGGGACAGGGGGGAGGGGGGAAGACTTTCGAGAAGTGAATATACCGCAAAAAAATACGCGATTCCTTAGTTGGTACCTTAATCCGTAGATCCGATACTTTCTCTGTCGGCGTCTATCTTCCCTGCAACGATGATCCCCGCCGACGCGGCCGCAGGAAACTTATTAATTCACACGATGTTAAGTAAAAGGCATAATTAAAGAATGCTAAAATCTTCGCGATGGTCGCTGCTGATGTATAACCGCCACTTCTTCTCTGCGTTTAATTCTTTTTATGTCTGAGACTAAATTTATGATAATTGAACTTGTACGATTCGATGTTACAGGGTTCTGGACGTTGAAAAAAAGACTCCAAGACGTAGAATTACCGTTGATAGGTGAGAATATCTTTATTTTTTTCTCTCTCTCTCTATCAAGCTACGCACGTCAAGGCGCTGCGCAGGGTCCCGCTATTCGTAACATGGGTCGAGATATGCGTAAGAATGGCCTCGAAAATAAGAAGATACGTTTACCTTGGCACGTCGTTAAAGAGTTAGATGCACGCGAGGAGACGAAGGTGCGATAATCACGATATAGGCGTATGTTGTATATAAAGTGTAATTCGTGGTTACGTCGCAGGCAACGCGAGTGCTGCGGGGTGTATAATAGAACAAATTGGTGTGGAAATCGGTTTTGAGCGTTTCTTTTAACACGGACGCCTTGTTCAGGCCTTAAAGTAATATCTTGCGAAATAGGAACGTTACGGATAAACATCCGCGAGTCTAATCGCCAATGGTGCAAGCTAACATCATCGCCGTGCGGCTACCGAGTCTCGTTTACGCGCAGGTGAAACTTTAGCGATCCTTGGCAAAGGTCGATCCAGCACGGGTTCGAAGAAAGTGTACCGATAAAGTGCACCGGGAAGTTGGTGAGCGTACGGTAATCGGTCTGAACAACTTACACAGCTGTACTCCGAGTAGCGAGTTTACGAGCGCAGAAAGCCAAATTAGCGCCAGTTTCTAGATGCGCGAGAGTATTTGAATGATTTCGCTCGATGAATAAAAACTGTTTATTCTTTCTTCGAATAAATTTTGCCTCTTTGAAAACACGGAGAAAGGATAAAACTGTGTTAATAATTTATCGCCGGTGAATCGGACTTGTGATTATACTTTCGGGATGCTTAAATACAAACTTTGTATATAATACGATGAAAATTTTCAAGTCATTTCCACGCGCCTAATTGCCAATCAATATTTATTACGAAGAGTTTCTGAGGAACGCGACGCTCGAGCCTTGGCGATAATCAATTAAAATATAGATATAAGGCTATATAATTATAATATAGATGTATAGATTGAAGATCCATCCTTACTATTCCGATAAAAAGAAATCGCGTTCAGGGATCCGCAGGTGAAATGTCATCGACACGTAACGAAGATATAACCAGCTATCCTCCGCGGCACATTACGCGAGGTCTGAATCAAGGCCGTCGTTCGGATTTCATAAGATTTAATAAATTTTCATCTCCAGTTAGAATATCGACGATCTCAAAACTCGCGGTTATGCTATCCACGATAAAAGGTAAACAATCATTATGCAACCTGGTTAGGAAAACTAGTCGAATGACGGCTTGGCCTGTGTGTAATTTTTGTATGAGGCAAGAACAAGTTTTTCCTGAATAAAGCTGGATGTCCAGGTGTACTTAATAGCGGTATGCAGAACAGCCGTCGAACCTGAAGATGCTCGCGAGTCTCGTTGCTCCTTGCAGTTTACTTACTGCACAACTAGCTGGACGATGAAACTCTTCACTTGTTTACGTATACATGTACCTTTCACTAGCGGAAATGGACTAGCCGTGAGAGAGCCGGCTCAGGTCGTCAACTCGTTCTCGCACCGATTCTACCGGCCATGTAATAAATATGTATTAACTGATCGGTTACATTGCTGGGATTCACCGACTCCAACGCCCCTTTTCGAGAGCAGAACAAATCAGCGACCGACGCAGCGTCCAGCAAATTGCGGCGAGCCGTTCATTCCTGACTAAAGCAAATGTATTTTTCATTCCCTATCTTTAGAGTCCAAAAGGTATTTTGTCGATTAAATGTTTTTCATTCAGGAAAAAACATTTTCACGAAGTGTTTTTACCTCTGACGATTCAATTGTCTTGGGTCTAATGTGGTACGGATGCCGCCAATGGGAGATCATTAACAAACCCTCAGGCCTGACTAGATGCCAAATTATCGATGTGCGAATTGAACACTATATCGAACTTAACGACTGGAAAGTGTTGCCGGCAGGAGGCAATTGAATGTGGCATTGATGATCGTGAAGCTATCAAGTCGGAGGTTTCAAAGGCTGTAAATATACATATAAGCTATTGCAATCGAAAGGCCGGACCGAAATGCCGTCGTCGAGGACCAAGACATGTGTGTTTTTTCCATTAAGTTCAGTCGCATCGAAGCTATACTCCGACAACCTGCATAACCAAGGAATTCTAAACGAATTGGTATTATGACATAACGTATACATGTATAGCATTTTAGTTGTTGAGCAACGACGTTATGCCACGCTAATATAATTCATCGAAATTTTATGAGCATTCATTTCCATCTGTAATATCAAACATGTATCTTTACAATGCAGCGACGGCCAATTGAGCCAGTCATAGAATATATATTCTTCGGCTAGAATACCGAAACGGTTTCGTCCTGAAGATGAAACGCTTATTCGTTTTAATTTTATTTCAGTAGCGTGTTCGACGTACTTTTTCTCCTACCGGAAATCTTCTTCTGACATTTACAAGCAAGGAGATAATTATGCGTGGCAGAGCCCGTTCTCGTACCCCATAATTTACGCTTGCATTATAATCCGGAGCATAGTTTCAAGTTACTGACTGAAGTATGAAAGACAGACGTTCCCAGCAGCGTTGGCTTTTACTGCCTACAATTTTCGTGCCTGTTTATATGCTTAGTGCGTTTATACGTGTAAGGAATGCGCAACGAGGACGAACAAACAACATATGAAATAAAATATTTGAATAATTAATGGTGGATTTCAATTCCTAATAAGCAAAACGGAAAGTTGAATCGAAAACTGGGAATTCACCGCGCATTCGCCTCATCGATACGTACAGCGTTATGACTCTCACAATTAGTCGATCATCCGGTGAATTTACGAGCTCGTTAGAGCCGATGGGCTATCCTTTGATCTAGAGCAATTACAGCCGATAGCCGATACCCAATCCCGACGAACAGCTTCATCCGGCTTACCGAAGTGATCCTGGGCTAAAACTCCTCACGGATCAGTAATCCATCTATCTAAGAGTAAATAAACGGAGATCAAGGAACGTTCGGTTCAAATGCATTGACGGAGAAGTTTCGGACCGAGTTCTCCGCCGGAGAGGATGAAAATTCTGGACGAAGGTCACCATTCGGACACCAACCGGTCCATTTGTAAGAAATACGTTCCAGTAACAGTTCCATGCAAGGTCGTTTCAACCTCTGAGGCTGATGATGCTGGAGTACTTTCGTAATTCGAATACCGTGAGTTTGGTCAAACTGGTTAGACGTTGTCTTCAGAAACTTATTGAAAATCACGAACAGACGAGGATTTAATTTTTATACCGACAATAAGTTTTATCCTGACGATTATGTTCAAACCAAATTATATCTAAGCGATATCATTATGTTACGCAATATATGAGGATTATCTTTTCTACACTACGATTAGTAATTTATTGTGCAAACACATTTTCTAGGCGAAAGTCCACCGAGATCAAAAGTGCAATTCAACAAAGTGAGTAATTTCTATGCATCGCCTTGAAATTTTTAAGTTTCACTACATTAACTTGAAAGGAGAGAGTAAACGTATCTCACGTCTGTTTTAAGTTTGTGCAACTTGCACTTGAATTGCAGTCTTTAAGTGACTACAGTTTTGTTGCGAAAAATTTTACTTCTCAGATGAATTATCTTGTTACATTCTGTAAAAAATTTATGTCGCGAATGTTAGACTTTTCAATTTCGAAGGAAACGAACATCGGTGGAATAATCAAGCTACCGACATAGGACTGGCGATAATACTTAATGGCTCGATACGATTACGTAAAAATTTGTTACGACAACGGGAGCAGATGCCGCATCTATCCATTTAATTTGTTGCACAATCTGAAGTGTTCATCGTTGATGACTTTAAAACCACTATGGCCCGCAGGCAAAGACATCGAGTCGCACCAACTAACGGATTACCGACTCGATCAGACGAGTGCTGGATCTCGGAATACACGCGAACGTGATCGCGACATTCTTTCATATCGGGGGGCGGATCTCAAAGTGTCCTCGTCCTGAATCTTTTCACTGCAAATCGACGTAAAGATCACATCGAACGCTTGCGCGAGTGAAACCGGAAAACGACGCGAGGAACACTCGTCATAAATTGAGGTAATAAATGGTCTCAAAAGAAAAACAGAAGTGGCAGATGAAAAAAAAAAAAATTCCCAGGCTTGTATTCAGCTTTTATTGCACATAGAGATGGAGAGATGTTTATTACAGAGGTAATGACTCGGTAATTTCACGAAGATTCGTGCGGCAGGTGTTTGGATAAATTGCCATTACTTTAAAAAATGGTCCCGGTCCAATTTAATTTACGAAACACTAAAACTTGATGAAATTTTGGATAAAAATTTCATTTTAATTCTGAAAATCAAGATTCGTAGAACAGTTCTTAAAAAAGGATCGTGAATTTTGTGTGCACTGCTTCTGAAAAAAGGAAACTGTACGAGATGCGTTGGAGAACAATTATGTAATCCACACAAGTTTTATTATTTCAAGATATAAGGTCCAAGCCCGATTGGCACTTCGCATATTCCCATCGTTCCGTACCAGTGAGATCCATATGGTTACGGTTGAGGACTCGGGTGAAAAGAGCGGTCCAAAAGTTCGCGATAAACGCGAAGGTGCGCCGTAAGCTATTTTAATGCCTTTTTTCACTCGAGAGCAACAAATTGTTGGCGAATGTCGAATGGATAATCATTGAGACGAAATTACAGACTTTCTTTTCTCTCGATTCGAGTATTGCGCAACGCCGCTGTGTTAATGGCGGTTAATCACAAGGACATTTAGTATGGGACGTGCAAGTCCGCACATACCGACACAACCTTGGTCATGAGATCAGTCAATTAAAAACCTCATGGACCACAAAGACTTGGTGTAACGATGTGCTAATTTCGTCAGTGTTTCACTGGCGCCATAAGCTGCTCTACCCTGATGGACAGTTGTTCCAGAAAGCGAGCGTCGAAAGGCACGGAACACCCGTTCGAGCGAATCCATAAACATTCCTGTTGCGTATTCGCGAAAACCCCTGTGTGGTAAAACACTTCTAATTTGGGATAATACTGGAAGAATTTCATAGGGGTTAATAGGACGTATGCTGAAGTAATCATCTGTAAACGGTTAGCCTACAAATTGTCGTGCGGTTTGTTTATCCTGAAACTCCTGCAGTGGCATCAGCTAATTCCCCAGATAACGTGCCTGTGCAAGATTCCGTACGCTACGTTGGCTTTAGGAGTTAGAGCCCAAACCGAAAACATTTCTTACATAAAAACGATATTCAAGGTCATGTAAAGATGAAACTAAGCGTAAGCAAGAATTTTAATTGAATGTTAAGAAACGTTATCATCTCTGTTTATTTGCAAACCTAATCTTCGTGGTCCTTGCGTTTCTCATGGGTCAGTGACTCACTCGATTCGGTAACAGAGTTTGTTTGCTCATGTGTCTAACGTTAGCATTCCCGCCAGCCTAAAAGTGTAATTTTAACGAAAGGTCCAAGTTCTTAGGTTACACGCAATGCTGTAATCGTGCCGGCGCGGTATCTCGGATATTTACCCTTGAGCGAGAGCTTTTAATCTCTAGGTCGAGGCCTGCACGCAAGAAGTCCGGGTCGAGGACAAAATTTTATCCATATATTGTTACACCACGTGATCTACGCTGCGCGTAAAAGTGAGGCAATGCTGGAATCATCCTCATAATCTGCGTCCCCGACATGAGAATCGTTGGCGATCGCGTTACGTAACGAATGAAAAAAGACCAAACGTTTGTGGATACGAGACAATTGGCGGAATGGCAAAGTCGCGTCAGATGTTCACCTCGGCAAATTGAACCACTTTAAACGCTCAACGAACATACAGACGATTCATACTCGCATCGATGTGTGCACGAATGCACGGATGCATTCGTACTCAAGCGCTGAAATGTAGAACGTACTTTCCATGTTAGGTGATCCAAACGAATCCAAACCGACCCCCCATTGCTCTTGGTAATTACTCATAGAAACGACGTTGTATACCCATGCATATGAAGTAACAGGCAAAGAAACACCTTGCGAGACATTCATATTTTCAGTTCGCGACATCCCGAGTGTGAATCTGATTCGAAACTATACCCAGATACGTAATTTTTACTACCTGGTAAAATTAACGCGAGACTTCGAGGTCGCATCGAAGAAGAAGAAGAAGAAGAAGAAGAAGAAGAAGAAGAAGAAGAAGAAGAAGAAGAAGAAGAAGAAGAAAAGTTTCGAGAAGGCCTCGCGCCACTTGTGTTTTTTTTTTCTTTTTTCCTTCGCCTCTTCTCCTCGGTCCACTTCCATAACTCTGCACTGCAGCCGCCTTCTATGGCGCGATCCTCTACCGTCGTGCAGCACCAAGCTGCGGAGATCTTCCAATTTCCAGAGACTTTCGCTCCTTGAGCCTCATCCGTACCAAGAGCGAGGATCGACGTCGTCGACTCGACATGGCCGAAGTCCTGCAGCATACTTCCGACTTTGTGCTCCCATCGACGGCGGGTGATCGGCGGCCGAGAATCGGTAATAATTGGCGAAGACTGAAGGGAGGGCAAGAGTGCAGCCGAGGATTACGAAGCGAGATTCGACCGCGCGGTCAAGCGAAAGTATGCCCCAGGCCTCTCCGGACTTCTCTGGATCCCTGATCTATCTCCGACGTATGCACGTGCATTCACGCGTGCTCGTCGTTGTGTGCCGACTTCGAGTCCATCTGTGCACGCACACACGGATCTCTGCCGGAATTTACAGCGACGGTCAGTTTTTTATTCGCACTGGGAAGACCCCGTCTCCTACAACTATAAGCCGATCTTCGTATAATTTGCTGAAATTTTGCGCGATTTCAACTCGCACGTCGTCCCTTCTTCGTTGTAGGTACGGGAAAGACGTTGTCGATTGTATTGCGGGAGTTTAGCATGCGCAGCTACAAGCTCGGCCGTAATACTCGTGCAATTGCTTCAGCGGCTTGAATGCATCAGTGTAGCTCACCGCATGCACGGCATAGGGGGACATGGACGTAAATCATTCCCTACAATTGCGGTTATTGTTGAGGCGGTCGACGCTAATTTAATACCTGCTATTCTTAAACTCGTCAGCCGTGTTCCTACCATGTAATATCTTTCGTCGTTTGACGTCGTGCGACGACTGACAAACATTTCTTTCCTCGCTACTTTGTTTATTTTCAGCTCTTCGAGTCTTAAGTTGTTACATGTCCTTGCCTTTCTTCCACGATCGTCTTTCGCGTCGATGGTTCTGATATTTTACTTTTTCAGTTTTATTTTCGTGTGAATATCGATTTTAGAAAGTATCGAATCTCGGAGTTTTGCTGGATGATTGTTGCAAGCTTTTCTACAATCTTTGTTGTGCCGTTTTTCCGTTGCAAATATGTAATTCGAATAACGCAACATTATCGGCTACAATATCTTTTTTGGGGGAACTAATTTACAAACAACAAATTTTCAACCCTCTGGTCTACACTTGCAAAGGGAATCTTTTACGTTTGGATATTCTTATTCAAGACATTCTGAAGATTCCGTTTCGCTATTAAAATTATGAAAACAGATTGAATCGCTGTTACAAGAAATAGAACTTTAGTGTCACAAATGACCAATGATATACGCAATAGTGGCGACAGAAAGTGATGTAAGCCAGAGCTTTAACACTATCGTACTATCGGAATAACAATTTGCACAACTAAACTTTGTTGTTAACAAGAGTCGTGCTGCTAGGACAATTATTCGACGAGATCCAGAATTATTAAATACGATTCTTAAACCAGTAGGACGTTTCCGGAACCGTGAACACCCGACGCTGTACGTGCATGTGAAAGTTTTATGTCTTGACTCATCTGGTCAGTCGGTCAATCGAGAGTACTCGGTGACCTGCACTACCGAGTCCGTTTATTCTGCAGCAGCATGGTTGGTGGAAATGTAACAATCACAAGGATCTCGCGACGACAAATCTTACACTTATCTCGTGAAAATATCTGAAAACACCTGTCGATAGTTCACGAGAATCGGTTAATAGACGGACCACAGTGTTGACAAAATTGGACAAAATTCCTCGAGTTCGTGGCAAACGATGCGACCACTGTATTCAAGCCTTACGATGATCACAACGTTGACCGAAAGCCTTCTCGAGCATCACCGTTGCCTCCAGTGCTGTGAAGACCGTATGGTCGTCATTACCATCATCGCGCAACGAAGGCAACCAGAACTATCCATTTACCACACCATGCAATTGTCCGTCCGAAGGATAGATGACCGGTTTCTTTTAGGTATATGGTGATTACTGCAGGTATAAGGTAAACACGCGGAAGCGACGCATCGAGGATGGTACAATGACGGTTCGAGTATTTCTCTTCCTGATGGCAACACTTCTTCGCCGTTACGGGCCGAGCATGCAGCCCACGTTTCTTGTTCAGGAAAGATGCGCGGTACCTAAGGTGTAGGGGCACGCTGGACTAGACTAGATGATTGGATACAGTGCTGCCTCATCTCACGTAACTCACTTTCGATCAGGAAGTAAAAAGTGAGAGAACAGTATGCGTTATAGCTTCGCAAACTTGATGCCCCGTTAAGCGTAATCAAAATTGTCTCAGGTGGAACAAGACCTCGAGTACATGTTCGGTGTAAACTCGATATACTGCAAGCTTCTTTCCTAACGCATATATATATTTATATATATATTTATGTATATGTACGGGTAACTGTACCGTTGCACTTCTTCGCTGTTAGTGCGTTCTAAAAGTGCGTTCTTTATTAGAGTGGCCAGTACCGGCGTTACGTAAGTATACTTCTTCGCAAACAACTCTCGTCTACTCGCCAAGCCTAGGCGGAGGGTACTGCATTATAACTGCATTCGTTTACGTCTCTGAGATCTCGGACGACTGCGTGCATCTTTTACGAGTCCGGCAGAGAGAAAGAGAGAGAGAGAGAGAGAGTGATCTTTTTTCCTTTTATCCTGCTATAGGCGAATAAAAAGAAGATTGCTTGTGATCTCTCGAGCCTAATTATACATCGGAGCCAATCTCTTTAATGATCGACTCTTCTGATGTTATCCATACTTATCATCGAAAACTGGGTTTCGAACGATCGTCGGATCAAGCCCATTGCGAGTCGTGGTCAAGTGCCGCGTTAATGCATTATATCAATATGCAACGTATAACTTTCTCACCAAAAATTTATACTTCGCCAACGCTTCGACACGGTACGGGGTATGGTTCTGCTTTATCTCCATGGAACAGGTGCCTACACTTGCAGGCTGATTCGCCATGGACACTCTGTTATACCGTTTCCGTTGAAAGGTGAGAAGAGGCAGACCATGCGACCCAATTTCTCACCAGTTACGACTCCAGGCCGCAGACGATTGGAGATCATGTGGCCGTCTCGGACCTCCGCTAGTTACCT
Organism: Neodiprion lecontei; assembly: GCF_021901455.1. Classification (NCBI taxonomy): domain Eukaryota; kingdom Metazoa; phylum Arthropoda; class Insecta; order Hymenoptera; family Diprionidae; genus Neodiprion; species Neodiprion lecontei. The sequence continues at coordinate 24,586,653 of NC_060265.1, forward strand.
GCGGAGTGATCGGACTGACCACCACCGGTTAGCGACAGCGACGAGGAGGACCTTCATGAATTTCGCTTTTTCTTGACCCACATAAGCTGACGCTATTCGTTAATCGAGCTGTGATGAGGTTGTCCCGATTTAACGATCCGGGAAAACGAACGATTTGTGACGTCAACGATCGGCTGCGTTACGGCAATATAGTATGGCTGCGTCGATGCAGTTTAGAAAATTAAGAATCAATGATGTCAGGATCAAGGACTATACGGTAATCGCGCACGAATAAAACACAATAGGAAGAGAAACGGACGATGCAGCAGCTCGTGTCGTAGTTCTGGAATCGTTTCGTTGCAGGAATCAAGCAATATACTCGGTGAAAGTTACGCGTTCAGGTGATGCTACAATAGGATACAACCAGCGATTGTAAATACACTGCAACGTTTTCACACAACGTGTATAACCTTCATGAAGTAAGAAACAAGAAAATAATGATAAAAATTGACGCGATCCCCGTAGGTCTGCGATCATCTCTTCAAAATAAATATGAAGGAGCAAAAAGTCAAGAGCTTCGTCTTGGCCCACTTTGCAGAACCACTTGCTACCATGTTCGGCCCCGAGGTTGAACTTAGATCATCGCGATATGAAATAAAGAAAATAAAACGGAGTAGGTAAGCACAAAAAGTCACATTAAATGTCACGTCGTTTAACGTTGTTCTAATACGACGATGGACGATGGTTAACGAAAACTGGGTTCGTTATCGCATGCTTGAGTTTGGGCATAAAGAAATCGCTCTAGAATTTCATTTTTATAAACAATTAAGAATTCGTGACAATTCGTTCATGATGATAGTTAGCAATTAATTCTACGTGTTGCGTGCGGTGTTATAATCTGATTATACGCGTCGTGGATTGCATGTAACTCAGTCGCAAGTTGCGCCTCGGCTTCTCAGCGTGCAAATAGATCCGGGCTTCGTCATTAGCAGTAAAACGACGGTGCAATAAAGTGTTTTTTACTTTTTTTTTTCTTATTTCTTTGAGTAAACACCGCGTTTAAGATATACGCTCACAAAAAGTTTCTCTCATCAACGAAATTTTATATCGTTATAACGCAAACTTTGGTGAAATATTTATAAGGTAAGCTTTGAACTTATCAACGTGCGGATTCGTTCTTGCGTTGAAAAGAGAAATTATAAGGAATTTGAGAAATTAAAATCAAATGACTCTTTAATTACCGTACGGTTTGGCAAAAAAATAAAATAAATAAATAAATAAAAAATTGTTATTTCTTATCGGCACATGGGAGGTATGTCTGTACTCACAGTAAAATCATAACCTTATTACGAAACTAATTTTGCCACTGATTTTTGAACGCGTTGTCATGCGTGCGTGTATCTGTTTGCATATACAGACATCTACGTATCCATGAATATGAATAAGTTCGGACTCTTGAATACTGAAATATGCTACACGCGCAGCTTCAATCGTATTAGTGGCAAGTCTTTCGTGTGTATGTGAAAAGTGAGTTCGTTGTGTACCGAGTATCGTTGGTTATATTTGCAAACGGTTATGCTACTGCCTTGACTGAGTAAATATTTTGCCTCCCGAACACAGTTGAGTCACAAATGTTGTTTTGTCAACGTTCCGTTTCATAGAGTAATAAATATATAAAGTGTGACGGAGATTGAATCGAACTGTCAAAAATTAGTGAATAATTCAAATCAGATGCTATAACTTGAAGTCAGAAATCGGGGGTCAGATTAATTTTAGTGATTATTTAGTCACGCTTTCGTGAATTCATTCATTTTTATTTACCCGATGGTTGTTCCTACCTCAATCGCTACACCTATCCTGTGTATTTTAATTAGAATGATAATTTAATACCAAGAAAGCGAACGAGTTCCCGCTTGTATCAACTACAACACTGCCAGACACGAATGGCACAATGGGGAAACGAGTTCTGTTCTACCCTGCTACTTCCGGTGACGACATCGCGATGCACGGTTGGTTCAACGTGTATCCCTGGTAAAAGGAGCCTAAAACAATTTGGAATCGAAGGCGCGGAATCTCGGTAGTAATTAGGCCAATTAAACCTTTCCATTCCTACATAAAATGCTTTTCAAGTTTTCCCACGGATGCCCGTAATTCCAGTGTTCGTTTCCCGGCTGCTCGCCAAATTTCCGAACTGAAACGATAAGCAGTCGCACCCAAGTTTTTCTCTGCGAAAAATTTCTGTAACCGAGAAATTCTTGAATCGAATTCTTCCAAAAATTATAGATGGAAATAAGTTTAATCAGGATGCGTCACGCAGTCGCCTGAGCTTGTGACTTATTAACGGATTTCTATCTCTGGTTTTGATCGTTCTTTTTTTTCGTTTCCGATTCTTTTTGTTTATGCATTCCTCGCGAAAAGTAGATTTCGCCCGGCCGTGAAGAGACGTGGCCATAGAGCATCCACCAGTTGTGCGAAACGAGGTCAAATTCCAGTGAATAACCATGAGTTTGATTTCCCTAAGCGCACTACATAGCTCACGACGACTCCCGTCTCACCTTTGACATTAACCTCGTCCTTTCTACCAAAATCAAACCGTCGACCCCTCGTTGCGGATCACTGGCGCCGTCCGTTTCTCCGCTCGAAAATGAGTCGGGGGCAATTGGTCCCAGGAATGCACCTTGCTCAATATCCGATTCTTCAGGTCTACGAGCAGCAATTAATCAGACCGGTCATAATGGAATTCTATCCTGCGACTGCTATTCTACGTACCCACCATGTACCGTTCTTTCCTATGATGAAACTCCGTGTTTGATAATGAAATACTCGTTTCGTAAACACGTGTTAATCGAGAATCAAAGAAAATTCCACAGGAGATTAGGGAGCGGGTTAAGGAAATCCTGAAATTGATGTCAGGTTTATCATTCAGTGCATCTTGTACCGCAGTCTCCAAATTAAGCCTGCGAGCGAAATTCACCTCGCGCGTTCTATTTGCATGAAATTAACGAGTTAGAGTGAAGAAAATTGAAGTTAAAGAGGTTAATTGAATCCGGAATCTTCAAGAGTTGCAAGAACAGAATTAACTGTGACTTATAAAGCCAGTATCACGTCGCTATCCTAACGGGGATATGAACTAACAATTCTCTTTATTCCGGATGATTATTTTTCATTCGCCTTGCGTGTTATAGAATCTAATAAAATTTTGAGAGACGGCAAACGCACAACGGTATCACGGACTCAACAAATATTGCCCAACGTATTTTTTTATAGATTCATGCCACGGCAGCAACAATTCAACGTCACAGTCTTCTTACTATTCCGCAGATATTAAACTCTCGTCTGCAATTCGAGACGCGAGCAGAGCGTGTCACGTGGCGTAAGTCGAAATCGGCTTGTTTCGTCACTCGTTTAAATTAATTCAAGTGTAACGCGTAACCTTTGATCCTTCCAGTGGCACAGATTCGCAGGTCTTTCCTAAGCGGTGTCCTGCCGACACTGCTACTGGATCTAGACTGGTAAAAACGGAATTGAAAAACTGTAAAAATTTACTAAAAAATACGATCCGATCCGTCGCACGTAACTCCGTCACGATCCTGACCGGATATCCAGATCAAAGCCTCGAGGCTCCAGACGGACAATCATCTTGATCCCAATTGACGGGAAAACGCGATCAGCTCGTCGATGACGCAACACGCGTCGATAGCGCGAACCATGGGACGAATAGAAAAACGCAGCTACAAGTAGATAGAGCCGTCGGCGAGCACCTGCAGGAGAAGCTGTTCCCCGTGGAGGTCTAGGACGCAGCCTCGGCCCGGTCGCAGGACCCGATTCGGGTCGATTAGGCGACGATCCGAAGCGACGCCGAGTGATTTGCGCAACGGTATGTAAAGAAGAGAGAAGATAATTAGGGAAAAAATTTGTTTGTCAGAGAGGAAGTCCGCGGCTATGCCGCGACGGTATAAACCGCGGGATCGGCGGACAGCCGGTGGGCCCCGGGGCCCCGCGAGACCGAAGGGAAGTCAGGCGAGCGCGGAGGAGGGACGATCACCTCCTTGTAGAAATACTCTCACTCTAGAGAGGGCAGCGTAGCTTCTTCGGGGGGAAGGGGCCCCCCACGTATCCAGCGGCTCGTCAAGGGGGTATAAAGGTTGCGTAGGCTCATCCACAGAGTCACAGAAAGAGGCGGCATCGCAGAAGCCGACATGAATCCATTGATCGCGGTAAGGAAAGAGAAAAAACCTACGAAACACCAGCCTGGGCCTACCGTCGGGATATAATATACATACGTATAATACGGCTACGTACACTGCACACTTCGAGTTATCTCGGTCTGCGAAAAGTGAAAGAAAATAATAAATAAATCACGAATAATAAATAATCAAAACCGAAATAAGCGAAAGTCTCTGTATATGAAGTGCGAAAAACGGGAGTCGGACGAAATTTTCAATACAGTTCTTAACTTGACACGATCAGTGCGCGCTCTCTCGGTTACACGTATCGACAACGTGACGGGTTGTATTCTTGGAGTGTCTGACAAGGATGCGATATAAAATTAAAAAGACAAAAAACGAAGAAACAACTCATTCTCTTACGAAGCCGAGAAAAACAGTGACTATAACTACAACTGATAGCACCTTGGATGCCGCGAAAATCGGTTGCAGTAGTTATGGGATATCGGAATAACTATACATCCATCGTCCTTGTCAGACCCTCGGGCGATCTGAATTCGGGGCATAGATTGTGTAGAAATTTTAGTCGCATTGTCATCCTCAAATTGAAAAGAAGACAGAGACCATTCTCCGAGAGACCAAGGACTCGCGTCCGTACGTCTCTCGGAGAAACGTGGAATCTGGTCATCCCGTAACTTCTACCCCGCGTTCCCCCCGCTTCTACAAAGCCGAAAATACCCGTCTCATCATTTTCTTCCTCTGTTACAGTGCATGGTTGTGGCCCTAGCCGGGCTCGCTCTGGCTGAGCCCCCGGTATCCTCGGGATACAGCTACAGCGGCCCCAGCCTGATCGGAGGCGGCGGTAGCTACTCCCACGGAGGCGGTGGCGGCGGTGGCTACTCACACGGAGGCGGCGGCGGTGGCGGCGGCGGATACACTCAAGTCGGTACCGGATACCAGACCAGCGAAGGCGCTTCCGTCGACGGAGCCCTGCTCGAGCAGATCCGGCAGATCCTCCTGAAGGAGGAACTCCAGTCCCAGCAGAGCGGCGGATTCGGAGGCAGCGGCTACGCGCCCAGCTCGAGCTACGGCGCCCCGTCTCCGCAATACGGCGTCCCCAGCCCGCAATACGGAGTCCCGAGCTACCAGACCCGCGTCGTCGGCGTTGATCTCGAGGGAATCAGACAGGCCATCCAGGTCGCCCAGTTCAACCAGATCACCCACGGACCCAGCTTCAGCGGCTACCCAAGCGGACCCAGCTCGAGCTACGGGGCTCCGAGCAGGCCAAGCGGCAGCTACGGCGTCCCCTTCTAGGCGATATTTATGAAAAACTAGAATAGAGAGGAAGACCGGAGGCAACCGTCGACGAATTCCGCGCACCGAGTCCGGGGAGAACGATTACGAAACGGCGTTTTACCGACAAAACGAAGCGTACGAGTATTACCGAAACTGTGCACTTTATGTCCTGCCTTGACGAAGACTGAACAGTCGTAGCTTCATCAGGGCAGGATTTGGAGGCTGGGGGAGGATCGTCAGCCCTGGAATAATATCAGACGCCAGCATTCGCGGATTGACCGAAGCTAGCCGAAGAAGAACCGCGCCAGCTAGATACGTATATCGGTACCGAGACCTGATCGACGCAGACGAACTTGTTGCCTTATAATTACAATCGCACAACGGCCGAACATCAGCCTATCTTCTTGACGAGGACACCGAAAATCCAAGAAGAGAGATCGGAATAAAAATTTGATCTCGATTTCGCGCTTTCTATCAAATTGCGCGCTGTAAATACAGCACGAGAGTTTTAGCTATAAACGGGGAGAAGTTTGGGTCGAGATTCTTTTGGGCATTCCGAGAAACTGGAACTTACTTTTAGTGCCAGAAGATACAAATGTGGAGAAAAAAAAAACATCAAACCGACACACGGAAATATTTGAGTCTCGTACCTGAACGTGCACACCTGATACACAGAAATACACGACGGTTAAACATATACATGCAAAATACACACGAACACTCCTGAGACAAAAAGGAGAACACAGACACTGTACGTATGAGAAATACACGCGAGTACGATATTTTTTTATATTATTTGTAACGTCTTTATTATATTACGCATTTTTTATACCTGTATAAAGGCTTTTTTTGTAGAAAAAAATAAAAATAATACGTCGCCACCGTTAAACAAACGCTGTCTCTTTCCCATTCGGCCCCGTTTCCCACCCCGAAACAACCAGTTCGCCAATCGCGATAAGGCTTCTTTCCTCTTTGTTTTTCTCTTTCTATTTATCTTCATCTTATTTTTATTACGCTCAGATTTTTCGAAAGGACTGCCTTTCTCCTTTCACTTGCGACTGTACGATCGAGTGAGATCCCGTTGCCCCAAGCCATGCGATATTCACCAATATTGTAAATTGTTCAGACGCTGCTGATCGTAAAGTTGAAATACATTGCGCACAGATGTAATACCGTGTATTTATCGAATATACGGGTACGTGGCCGAATCGATATCTTCTCCGGAATGCCCGGACGACGATATCCCACCGATGGAAACTTTCATATCTATTCGCGAGCCGGCATCGCCGATGCGGAGTATCGAGGTATGGGACTTACGTTTAACTCCCACGGATGTGGAACGGAGAAAGAGCTTTCCAACGGTACACTGGCCGTTGTCTCCTTCTTCCCCCCACCGAGTAAAAATCTTCCCGTCATTAAAAGTTCGAAAGTCGACCGAAATCGTGAAATCGCAACATCTCAAATATCATCGCGATACATGCGTATCATCGATTGCCGCGGGACTGTTTTTCAACCGTCTCACGTCCCACGGCGGTAATTAAAATTGCAGAACCGTGCATGCATACGTCGGCCGACATAATTATTGCGACACCGCGTACGAGTTACAACGATAATTAAAAAGTGACGATACTGCGCCCCGAACCTAAACACGATACCGGAAATCAAGATCCGGCTCTTTCTCTTTTTCCTATCAATTACAATCTCTCTTCCTGGTATATCTCGCTGCACCTTTTCCATGGGAATTGGGTGCGCAAGGACAATGCGTGTACACGTATATACGCTTACGCAAGCGTAATGCAAGTACCAACAGGTATGTGTGCCTACCGGTGTGAGACATGCGATGCGAAAGTTGGGATATAATTGAAGTGGAGGTTTATTCGGAAGTCGAGAGGTAAGCGAGTTCGGACCAGATCGCGAGTGAGGAAGAGGACCCGCACAGTTTTTAGGTGAGAAAGTGCGAGGCACCTCCGCCGAGATGATATACGAGGCGATGCTGAATCAGGGGCGAGTTTCCCCGATAAAACCGGGGATTGTAGCGTGAGAAATCATCGCGTACGCCAAAGAATTTTCAGCTTTCGAATAACGAGTAATACTTGGTTAATCAGTAATTACCCTTCGAGACCCCACGCAGATTCATTTTTAGCCCTCGGGCGCTGTCGACGTTCATGCCACTCGTGTTACTCGCCGCATTTGTCCGCCTGCCTACCTACACCATATTTCAGCCTCGCGTCAAGGCTCATTTCTCATCTCCCCTCGACCGTACCGAAATATACATACGCATTACGTATGTGTTCAAATATGCAAAGTTTTGCCCGCAAAAGGAGGGCGAATGATCAGTGTCAAAAGCAGCTTCGCTTGCGGAGAAATCTCCTCGCGTATAATAGTCGTAATTGCGCGGAATTTTGAATTTCAAATCGTTACGAACACGCGGCCGGCCGTTTCTTGACGCCGATAATGGCAGAGTGACGTGATAGATTCGTGATGGGGAAATTCTCCGGCTCTGTACACGCGTGTGATGCACACGCATGTTTTTAAACGCATTGAATAACTCCGCGGGGAAGTTGTTCGTGAATTACGACGGAAAACGGGAAGGCATGGATGTGAGAGGCAATTATTATTATTAAAAAGTCTTACGCAAGGGCAGCAACACCCTGAATCTCCGATCGGTGCAGCTTCTTGCTTAAGAAAATGGAAATGCTTGCTGAAAGGAGAACGCACGGACTGCAGGCGAGTGCAGCCTCGATCATGCCCAAGTAACGAGTTGATTACTTCACGTTTTCGATCCCACGGAGGCAGAACTGGGCTTCGGGCCTTCGGTTAGTTTCTTATTAAACCAATTAGCAAGCCGGTGGCTCATTGTCTGGAAAACAAAAAAAATTTACCCAACGAAACAGTTGCGCGGGAATCCGCAAGTTTTGAAATCTGGGCATTCAACATTTTCCTCGTATCGTCGTTCGCGCGGTTTACTTTCGTTACTTTACGAAATCCAACTGTTCCCTATATATATATAATATATACCCAGTCCTTTTTCTCTCACACGATATAAATTACTTGTATACACGCAACATCGAGTCCAGCAGTTCTTTTTATTCCGCATTTTTTATGAAATCAAACCAACCGCAGATACAGATACTGCACTAACATTTTTTTCAATTCGTCTACTCATTCATTGTTTGCCATCACGAAGAGCCAGGCGACAGGATTTATCACGGTAGAAATACTCTCGGCACAATTGTAGCAGTGACGTCAGTTTCTGGGCCAATTCACGCGGCGTTGCCGAACGAAAGTGAGGTTTCGATCCCTCCCTCCTCCCCCCCCCCCCCCCCCCCAACGAGACGCGGTCAAGATTGTTGAAAGTAAGACCAAGCGTGAAATTTCGTAAGAGTTCTTCATTTTATTATAACGTAGGTATATGTAAGTGGAAGGTATATATAACTTGGCTTTGTATTCGGATCAGCATCTGCTGGGTTGTTCATAAAAATATGTTGCACTATACACTATAGTTGAATAACGAGCAAAACGTGCCTTGATGGATTAAATGATATATTCAAGACAGGGTCCTATAATAACATTCAGACTTTCAACTACGATTCTGCCTTTCATTCTCGTTTTCAATTTCTTCGGATGGAAAATCGTTTTACAAATAAAACATCGTTAATATGGTCACGGCGAAAAATCGTCGAGCTAAAGTTAATAGCGTTAATGTATCGAAACGTTGAAACAAAAATTACTATTTTGTATCTTTAGAATACCTGAAGAAGTTGACTTTACAAAATCTGAGTTTATTGATGCTGTATTAACAGTTTACTAAATTTCAAGTCATCCTAACGTTGTAAAATAACAACTTTTTCCAAATATGCATCATTACATTAACGTTACAAACTTCAGCCTGATAGAAATCAGCCGAACACGTTACAGTGTAAAAATATTTTATATTCGGTGTCATTATCCCCCAAATTCAGGCAAAACACGTTCGGTTTTTTACAAGCGACTAATAAACTTTGAAATATTCTAACGTGCAGTCTGAATATGCCCAATCTTGTGATATTTACTCGAAGCTGTTGTAAATTGTAAGCAAAATTTACCGCTTGGAAGCATTTCAATATATTAGTGTAGTTCAACTTGTTTGCTTATGCAGGTAATTTAGAATTGCGTGTTTCACCATTTTTCAATAATGATCGTTTTGCACTACTAAGAGTCAACAAAATTGGCTTTTTTCAGCCGTCCGCTACTTTGCTGTTGGTTTGAAATCCAAAATCTTCTTTCCCTTGTAAAAAATTGATATGCTTTAAAATACGATATTACGACATAACAATCCGATACTACCTCCAACCACATTCGTCCTTTTACATCGTTGAACGATACAAGCAAGGAAAACACATAACAAGACGAAATTATAAATACAAATGTTACATTTTATTTAAAAAATTACAATGATCTTACGGCACGTGTAAATCATGTCCTTTGATGTAAGCCTCAAATATGCACAGCGTTAACGGACATTCATCACATGTCCGGTGGATTCTCAAACTCGTTTGATCGTATCAGGTTCGTTCGCGATGTATAAACTTCATCCCAGCACGAGTTTGACGACTATTGTTAAAATATTCAAAAATATCAGTGGAACTGTAACAGAAAGCATCGATTTCTCGTATGAATACAGGCTTAAATCCCTAATCGATTTGCACAAATAAGTACACATTTCACAATAATACTTACACCTTGCTACAGTTCTGATGGAACGAACGAGATTCAACAATTGGGATCTAATTGTTGGCGGCTCACCGAATCCTTGAATATTTTGTTGCGCGCTCCATCCCACTGCACATGCGAAATAATTTATATTAAAAATGGCGTCCGTTCAACAATGTCAACAATGGCACGTTTCGAGGTTGGGTCGCTTCAAATGCGACCGTATATCATTGCAGATGCTTTTCGTCGCGTTCAGAGCGAAGGAAACAAGCCACGCGTCTACTAATTCGAAAATCGAATATCAACGGCGAATGAACTCACGCACGGCGTGAGCAAATAACAGATGCACGATACGATCGTGAGAGAGACGAAGGAAATTGACACGTCATACGAGACGCCGGGGTCAGGTCGAATGGAATTATTTAATACGAAGTTGAGTGTGACGCCGTCTTTTTTTCCGCTAATTGACTACTTACTTTTGACGAGAAACCGCTCCTCGTGTAAAACACATACCGCGTTTAAACACAGCAGCGTTGCTTCGAACAAGGTCCATAACGTGAACGCCATGTTGATGTAACGTTTGACACGCGAATTGAATCGCCATACGCACGTTTCTTCCGCCTTGTGCTGCCATCTTGACGGCGCATCGGGGAACACGAACTGCGCATGGCGCTCGCGTTTCATTTCTGCTGTTAATAATGCTTAATATCGCTCGACGATGCCGTTTCGTCCCAAATTCGTACCATTGCCCGACTCACGCAATGTCTGTATTGCCAGCTATGCCGCTGACGGTCATGAAGAAATCAGTCAGTTACTATCCGGGCATTTACTCGGCAGGTGGCCGGGAGATTTTAAGGTGAACCCGGTGAACCGAAATGAAAGTATGATTCAATTGCTCGAGCTCATTTTTATAATTATTATAATTACTTAAGTTACTAAACATAATTACAGTACAATTTTATATTCTTACACACAACGTCACCTTATTTAATTTTTCTTTTGATTAACATGAAATTCATGTCCTATGCGTCAAGGCTTCGGTACAAGCTATGATAATTTTTGGCCGATCTGATTAATCCACAGTCACGTTTTTCAAATCATTGGTAAATGAAGTCGTTATAAAATTCAATGGAGAACGTGATGTCTCGGCGGATTGATACTTACAGTGGCAACATTGACAAAAAATTCGTATCACCGGAGTTCGCAAACTCCAATGAGCCGAAACATGATGGCTCACATTGCTAAAGGTCGTGACGATTTAACCAGTTTTTAAGTAACTGTAATTTTCGGTATTCGGTTGTGGAGGAAATATATTAGCTTTCAAGTCTCGTGAATATCTCTACAACAATCTATACTTAATAAGTTATTCTGTGCGAAAACGGAAATGAATTTATTGCCTTCGTTTTTGAATTATACAAAGAAATACGAGCAGGAACATTGAAAATTGTGTGGTATCCGTGGTGTGTGGACAGCATTACCGTAGAGAAATTTCTTCTGCACTCTAGAATAACGACGTATGTTGTATATACACAAACTCGGAATAGATTTATTATCTATATTCAACCACAACGATGTGTCAATTATTCATGAAGCAAATAAGAACTGACGAACGTCTAAGAAAAAAAAAACTGTTATTTATGGAACAGTACCATCGGATAAAATACCTTTTGCTATTCTCAATCCGTTATACAATCATACTCTTACATAACAGGTCATATATTTCTGTGTACCTTATACGATTGTTCAGGGAGTATAACGCTTATCGATCCTATCTCTGCGTTGAAAGTCTTCTCACATCAAGATAAGGAATATCTCGTTATTGTAAACAGTCCAAACGATTCCAGGAATAATGAAACTATTTTTATGATTCACTGCGGCTATGGTGCGAGAACAAGATTGAAGTATTTCGATTTCCTTAGATGCTGCAGCATCAAAGTTCCAAAGGATGAATTTTGAACGAAATTTTGAATCACTGCAGAGTTACGCGAATAGCAACACATAACTTAGAACACAGGAGAACATCGATTCAATTCATCAGTAATTCGAATTAATTATCATCGGGTCATTGCAACTCAGTAGTAAATGTTCTTTGGAGAAATTTCGAAAGCCTTTTGTACATTATTCGCTCTTCTGGGCGCCACCAAATACAACAATTCATCCTTCGGTCTCGTTTGACGTTAATAAGACTTCTCTGTTAGACTATTTGTCTTCGCCGTAAATCAATGCACTCGACTAATTTAATTCTAGCTTTGCTACGACTAACCAGATTTGAGAAGACTTGAGCGTTATTTCAAACACTGAATCAAGAAACTTGTGATATTGGCGTACCTCTATGTAACTTATTTTAGAGTGTTTGTTTTCTTCAAATTTCTTCCTTTTTTTGTAAGTCTCGAAGAACATTCACACATGTGAATAAGATTACTGTTCGCTCTGTTGCAATTTTCCCAGAAAATTGAGAAAATTAGCGTTAAAGACGGATTGTACATTGTATAAACACATTCGGATACACCGTAGTTGCCATTGAAGGTGCAGCTTTTGAAACGCAGCGTGCTGCTACAATCAATAATGGCATCCTGCCATGAGATCTCCCCATTCGCGTTTTCACCCTACCTCTTTTTCTTCGCTCCCCTTAAGCCTGACGCTCACATCGTTCCTCCCTTAGAGTGTAGATCAAGTCTCCGGTGAATTCTGGTTTTAGATGCAGTATTCTTAAATAAGAGTATTCCAGCAAAATGAGGTGAAAAATACGACATGAACGTACACATGTCAATTTATCTGCAAATTGACCTAAGTGATTGAGAGCTCCTATTTTATTCCACGTGGGCGCGATTTCACAGCCAGTGTAATGCAAATGTAAATTGCATTAGATATTTATTCGACATAGTCGATGTGTCATCGCGTTGCATGTAACTCGTCATTGGTTAACAACGAGTCATCCTTTCCGAGACAATAAAAATTCCGAGGGAGTCTGCAAGACGTCTTGAAATTATTATACCACAAATTACTGCATTGTTTATTTGGAACAGTGTAATCTTTCATTATTCTTCCGTAGCGCTAACCACTCTTCTTTAGAAACTTCAAAGGCTATTGGATTTTGAATTGGGACTAGAATACGTTACGAATAATTATGGTTAATTTGAGATGAAATCGGAAATAAAGGATTTCTCCACCGACTTATTTATGCAAAGAACGACCCTAATGTCAACCTTCCTGGCTCACACCCACGCACGCCTGAAATACCCACATATATACAGGAAGTTATGTTGGCAAAAAGAAGCGAATGCCGACCAAAGCACGCGGGCGTATCTGAGCTTCAGCCCTGCCAAGTCACCACCAAACGAAATGCCGTCAGTGTCGACCGCGCGCTCAGGAAAGTCTGACGCTTTGCCGTTGGGCCTCGTCGACGTTCCAACATGTGACACCAAATCTGCGATAAGAGTAGATGCTTCGATTCGTGGTAAAGAGTGTTTGAATTTTTTATAGAAAAAACTTGTTTCCATCGTGAAAGCTTTCCATGGATAATCCGTAATAATGTTAGCAGCGACAAGTTGGAAAAACGTCCTTTCAGGAACTCATACAGTGAAGCAATAAGCCAATACATGAACGTCCCGAGTGCTATTCCATATGGCGAGAAACGGTCCTTCTGTGTGGTGTATTATTAAAACGATTTTCTTAGATTACCAGATTTTGTAACATTCATTGCTCGCAAATTTAAATCAATCATTTGTGGTTTTTAAGATTTTTCAAATTTCATCTACGCTACATTATTATGGAAATTGCTGAATACCCTCACGGAAAAAACTCTCAACTTGGTAGTAAATTCGTGCCCTTAATTTTTTTCTTGTAAATTTTGCAACCAAGTTGAGGATTTTTTTCGTGAGGGGATGACTGGAAATTTGGGGTTCGCACGATCCAAAACCACCTTGGAATGAAATCCAAAATAATTGGAACAGTTTGGTTGGGGGTAGCAGATAATTGCACCATCGGACACTGTCTCGTAATATGTAATTCAATGTGATGTATTACACGTCAAGTTATTCAAGACAAAATTGCTTGTAAGAACGGTCTGACACTTATTTTTATGTGCTCATCATCAGACAAACAATTCTGATCCCAGCATCCATAAAAAGAATAAAAAATAAAAAAAATAGCACGTTGGCATGAAACATCAATTTTTCAACGCGGTGACCGCTAATTATTCCCGAAATTATTTTAGTTTCACAAATATTTGCACTCAGGCAACGTGCAAGGATCCGTGTGTTTGCACATGTGAATTGGCGAGCGTCTCTGCGGGTCAGTCATCTTCTGTGTACAAGCAAGTTCAAAGGTAACGTCCAAGTTGAAATTAAACCGTTAACAGTATTTTGAGAAAGTAACATGCGCTGGAATCTAGTTTCTCACGAAGAATACGTAGAATTGACCCCTGGACAACAGCTGTATCGCTTCCTTGTCTGATATCTCGTTTACCCAGTATGTTCGTCACTGTTAAAGCTGTGATACGGTTTTTCATTTACTCAGATGTTTGAATTTAAAGTTTCCTTCGAACGGTTCTTTGAACCTTATTCGCCTAACAACCCCTCGAATGAAATGTTAGCACGAGTTCCTGGGCATGAGATCGCGCGATATTGTCAGGGGATGTTGGTTGAGGGTATCTGGAACGGCGCCAGACGAGTAATAAAGTAAGTAATTTATATTTCAGAGTGCTCGCTGCATCGTGGGCCAAGTAATCGATAAGGGGACGATTCGCCTAATCAAGTAAAAATATTTACGCTCATCTCTGACACTTCGTGATCAATCGTGAAGCAATCGCGTACGTACATATAACGTTAAAGAAATTCAAGATCGTTGTTTGATTTTCTGGAAGCACTGAGAGCACGTAGCCGTTGATCAGCTGTGGTAATTCTCATGGCCGTCGCTAACTACACGGGGCGTATCCAAGGGGCTAATGATAGCATTCAATGACAGCACACAAATTATACCAATTGGACACGTGTTTCGGAATATAACCGATTTTCAAACAACTACCTGCGGTAGAATAAGATGAGATAAAAATATTGGATCAAAATTGCTATACGCATGCCGATGGCAGGGAGTTCTTGATCTAACAATAAGATCAGAAGTCGGAAAATCGTCCGATACCGCTGCACGAGGTTGTATTTGGGACATTGCAAATTACCAAATTGCAAATTTAACTGTCAGTATGGCGTACGAAAACGGGAGAAGCAGAAGCATTGACCTGGACAATATGGAATTGGATCCGATTCGGCGAACGCGTTTTCACGTCAACCGAGTTGACAGCTTGGAAGGTCGAGCTAGCCTCCTAGGGGAACAGGAGACCAAGAAATCCCTGCGGAATCTGACACGCGAAGCACTACCTCGGCTAGAAAACTACAGGAATATCCTAAGTCTACAAGCAGTCCATAGACCTACCCTAGACGAATTGCACAATTCCTCTTTCGTCAACAAGGTAAATATTTACAGAATTCCTTACTTTTTCCTAGTTTGGTCTTTGATGGCGGGGTTCGTGCTTGACGTTCGTGGTTCCACTTTGGCGAGGGCAAGCAAACCATTTCACATACTCACTGTCGATTATAATTGAAAGATTCGTGACAACGAATACTTAGCAGAGGGAAGCGAACGAGAAGAAAAAAATGTGGCAATTTAAGCTTCGTTCAAAAGTTTATTAGAAAATTGCCTCACGTGACGCGAGGGACTGTTTCATCTGCTGGCAAAATACTAATTTCCTATTCATTCTCCAAGACAAAAATCTTAGGACTTACGATTAGTATATTCATTGCAGTTTTATATCCATCTTAAACATTGTAAGGAGAATTTCATCGTCATCCATGTACTTAATGCAAATTGCGGGAATCGGTCACGTCGAAAGACAGTTACTTAACTTCAACCGATTCAGGTTTAACTACCGACCACATTGACATGCACGTAGCTAAATAGACAGATACGTGTTTACCTGTTAATCCTCCTAGTAAACGTGGTTTTCAAAGCCACCCAAGCACTTCGAGTTCGACTTGATACTCTAGAGGAAACTACGGCTCTTCACGCTTGATTCAATTAACCTGAGCTCGTTTAACAATAAAATATAATTAACGCACGTACGTGGCCGGCTAGTAGTAGAGCAAATATAGGAACAATTAGTGCTCTTAGAATTGAAAAAAGTCCGTTGGTCGGGTCAGCAAGAGGACCTTCACGTACCCGTAGGTAATTAAACAATAAGCGTTAAACCAGGAGTGCTTGCGATCTCTGATCATAGTGCGTCATTGACGAGCAAATAAAAGTACTTCAAGACTGACTGAAGGAAAATATAACTCTGGGTATAATAATTAAGGACCGAACAAATAAAGAAACGCTGATTACTGATATTACTATTCACGACATCGACAAATGCTCCATTTCTTGGTCATCCGTTAATTCTGTGAAGGTCAGGATAGTTTCGAGTGTGGTAAACCCGACTTTTTTGCGGGGTTCTCTTAACTGGGAAAGAAACCATCGCTGCTTCATTGGGATAAAAGATTGTTCAACGCTATTTAAAAAATACCCTGGTATTACCGGGAACTTTTCGTTCAGTCAGCGTTAACTTTTTTTTCCACGATATCAGATTTCGAATCCTCAAATTTCTCATCCACAGGTGAAACGGTATTAATTTTCCGACCACGGTCGTCACCTATAAAAATTCTTCGAATATGCGCAAAGCTCCCTATTTCTCAGTAAAAATAAGAAAAAAGTTCACCTAGCAATTTTCTTTCGACCAGCTCGCGCATAATCACTAATCGGCGGCGGTTGCATGCAAATCTAACGATCTCGTGGAATAGCAAGGTGGCGTGTTACCCGGTGCCCTAGACACGCGGTTGCCTAGACACCTGCCCAACCGACTACCTCCTTGATTCTTATCTCGGTGGACGATTATAGCGTTGAATAGAGGAACCTGAAGTTCGAACCGAAGCAGGTCAGTTTGACGATGTCAGCGATATACGAGGCAGCAGAGTAGATGTGACACATGTAACACATAGCGTTATTACATAAATCGTTAGCCTTCATTGAACGACTGCGCGGGACCCTTCTTCCATTAGTTACTTTACCATCACCTCTGTCTCCTCCTACCTCCGCTCGTGTACGCCACCAGATACGTTACCATCTAAATACCAATTCTCTTCCACAGTGGCTGGGATGAGCATGAATTTATAGCGCGACGTGACAGCTTCTTCATTGTCACAAAAATTCGTGTTCAATCAAATTTGCCTCGTCTGTGTTTTTCAAAATGCATTATTTTTGGCCGCTCGATCGCTGACGATGTTTTTCAATTCCTCATCCGAACGGAACTGAATACTAGATACTTCAATATTACAGGGTCACACGTCTAACACACTTCCATTATCTGTGGAGAAGCCATTAGAAGCTGGTATCAAATTTGGGTGGATCCAGGGTGTGCTTATACGATGTCTCCTAAATATATGGGGAGTGATGCTCTTCCTGCGGTTGTCGTGGGTCGTGGCACAGGCAGGAATAGGCAAGTATAATGAATTCCGGTTGCGTCGGGATGCTCGGCTTATTTCGAATCGATTGATTGGAGAACAGGGTTTAGTTAATTATCTATCCTCGTTACAGGCGAGGCACTCTTGATAATAATTACAACCACTGTGGTGACTACGATCACCTCTCTGTCCATGTCTGCCATCAGTACAAATGGTCTCATCAAAGGAGGTATGAATTCTACCGAGTGGTTCGTTTGAAACGCACCTTCGTATGGCATTGTAATTAGTCTAATTGTACGTGCAGGATGAGTAAATTAAATGTTCGCAGAAAGTAGGAAGAATAAAAATTGCAGATAGGCATACATCACATTGGCAGCAGCTAATCTATATCCATGAACGTGACTTGACCTCGCAGAACTTCTGCGAAAATAATGAAGTAGCTTGTAACATCATCCTGCCTTCGATTCACGAACCTTTGAACCGTGACAACCTTAACGGATTTAAAAAAATTAACCGTCATTTTAATTTTGCAGGCGGAACGTATTACATGATCTCAAGATCTTTGGGTCCCGAATTTGGTGGATCCATAGGGTTGATATTTTCACTAGCCAACGCGATTGCCGTCGCCATGTACGTTGTGGGATTCTGTGAAAGTCTAGTTGACTGTCTCAAGTCCTACGGCATCTGTATTGTCGATTGCGATAGCACAGACGTCAGAATAATAGGTGAACACCGCTTGGTATTGGTTAAGTCAGTGACCCTGCATCATATTTCCGATTAAACTAACGCGTACTATTTTCTCGTTTCACAGGCTGCATAACAATCGTGCTGTTACTGATGATCGTCGTGATTGGGATGGAATGGGAAGCAAAGGCGCAGTTAGGCTTACTGGTCATACTTTTGGTCGCTATAGCAGACTTTACAATTGGCACTTTTATTGGGCCAAAGGACGAGGGCGAAAAAGCCAAGGGCTTCGTTGGTTACAGAGGTAAAATAATTTCAAGTCGAAATTCATGCCATTCGTTTCACAAACTTTATTAGCTGACGTGTTTTCCAGCCGAATTATTGAGGGAGAATTTTTATCCGGACTACAGATACAGCGAAGGTGTGGACCACAATTTCTTTTCAGTCTTGGCAATTTTTTTCCCTGCAGCAACGGGAATTTTAGCTGGCGCCAATATTTCCGGCGATCTAAAAGTACGTCACATTTAGTGTATCAGTTGATAAGTCCAAACAGGAAAATACAAAAATAAGTTGAGTATATTTTATTTCGTCTTCAGGATCCTCAGTCAGCTATTCCGAAAGGAACTCTCCTGTCCATCCTAGTAACAACGGTCACTTATCTGCTGATGATTGTTATGGTTGGAGCCAGTGTTCTCCGCGACGCATCAGGAAATGTGACAGATCTGATTTCTTCAGTAACAGAATCACCGATACTAAATTCAAGCGTAACTGAAACCATAATCGTCTTCCAAAACACAAGCACCATCGAGAACGACACGTCAACTATCGTAGAGAACATGACCAACCCCATCAAAAATACGGTAGATCGATCGTGGTCGATTTATGGTACATCTTTCAACTGCACTGGAGGATGCGCGTACGGGTCACACAACAGTTTCCAAGTACGTGAGACAAACCGATCTAAAGTTTTTGCGAAACTTGTATAGATTTACGATCATTCACCCGGTATTATAGGTAATCGAGTTGGTTTCCTTCTTCGGACCGTTGATATACGCCGGCTGTTTCGCGGCATCATTGTCCAGCGCCTTGGCGTCCCTGGTATCGGCGCCAAAGGTCTTCCAAGCGCTTTGCCTCGATGAATTGTATCCAGGAATCGCTTGGTTCAGCGGACAGCCTGGGAAAGAACCGGTGAGAGGGTACATCCTCACGTTTGCCGTCGCCGTTGGATTCATTTTGATTGGTAATTAGGTGTTCTACTGCAGTACGATTGAGCGCTCAGTCATGCCACACATGTGTTAAACGAATGTACCAACTTCTATACGCAGGGGAACTAAACACAATCGCACCGCTGATATCAAATTTCTTTCTCGCGGCTTACACCTTGGTCAACTTCAGCACCTTTCACGCCTCGTTGGCCAAGCCAATCGGCTGGCGTCCGACGTTTAAGGTATTGAATGAATTAATATAATCGATAGCGATTAATTATTTAACACTTACTCAAAACCTTTGCCCTCATAAATACCCTGCGATTTTATGTCACAGTATTACAACATGTGGCTCAGTTTGGCAGGGGCTGTACTTTGCGTCGCCGTCATGTTCTTAATTTCATGGTGGACTGCACTCATCACCCTGTCCGTGGTGCTCGCCCTGTATCTTGTCGTTTCATACAGAAAACCTGGTAAAAATTCATTCATTCAAGTTCAAAGTTATCTAATTGTGACGGTACGATGTTTGATTGGATATTCACATCAGTTTCCCATCTTGCCGTTCACTTCCAGATGTCAACTGGGGATCCACGACCCAGGCTCAGACCTACAGCAGTGCGCTCACGGCTGTACAGCAGCTCGATCGCGTTGAAGAACATGTTAAAAATTATAGGCCACAAGTCTTGGTGCTCAGCGGACCCCCGAGTGCTCGTTCGGTGCTGGTGGATTTTGCACATCTTGTCACAAAGAACCACTCTCTGCTGATATGCGGGAACATCGTTGAGGTTTTACAAAGGCCCTTGAATGAATTTGGTGGTAATTCTCATTTCTACGATGTACTTGGTGTTATTAATTTATCCAATTTCGAAATTGCAGTCCATTCTTCCTCACCGAACGCGTGCCTCTCTCATCAGTAAATCGATATCCTGGCTGAGGGCCAATAAAGTAAAAGGATTTTACTCGATGATTGACGGAACAACGTTTCAAGAGGGAGCCACAGCAATGCTGCAGGTATCAGGTCTTGGTAAATTGAAGCCAAACATTCTTCTGATGGGTTACAAACAGGATTGGGCCGCTTGTTCACACGAAGAGCTTAACATGTATTTCAACGTAATGCAGTAAGCGGTTTTTGCATCAGTTTTTCGGCATTCCTGAATTGCAAACGCGGGCTTGAACCTTTAAAATTTTTCCGTCTCACAGCAAAGCACTAGATATACACGTTGCGGTCGCCCTGCTCCGTGTTAACGACGGCTTGGATTACAGTTCTATGATGTGTGACGCCGAACAGCAGTCTACATCCCCAAGAAAAATTTCCTCAACCAGCATGTCGCAAAATCGAAGCTTTTCGCAATTGAGCCAAGGTAATCTCTCACTTCGACAAAGTGGAAGAATTTGTCTAATGATAGTAGACTTGCTTTCTAGAACTGAAACATGAATTTACTGTTCAATGAAAGATAGGTAGCAGTATCATCTCACATGCTCTTTATTAATCAACCCTCATTTTTAATACAGACCTTATTGTCATAGAACTCATTTGAAAATTGATCCAGCTTATAAAATATGTACAGAAGTCATCGCAGCGAGTTATTGCTAAATTAACCGAGTGCTCGAAATTTTCCAGCAAGTAGCGCATCTGATATTTCAATGCCCGGAAGTCCGGCACCCCGAAGATCTCACGTGGTTAGCGAATATCCAAATCCAACGACCGAGGATCGCATAGAGCCTCGACAAAACGTGGAAGTTATCTCCAAGGAAGTCTTGACGAGCGTGACGAGGTTCCAAAGGAAACAGAAAAAAGGGACCATAGATGTATGGTGGCTCTACGACGACGGTGGGCTGACCTTGCTCATGCCCTACATCATCAGTACCAGAAGTAATTGGGCCAGTTGTAAGCTGAGGGTATTTGCCCTAGCAAATAGGCATTCAGAGCTTGAGTACGAGCAGAGAAGGTACGTCGTAAAGATTTGATGATTATTTCATGACCATTGATCACTCAAAATGATATCTCCGTCCTGTTTTAGTATGGCCAGTCTGCTAGCGAAATTTCGGATAGACTATTCTGCGCTGACTGTTATTCCGGACATAACTAAGCCAGCACAGTCGACAACAACGAATTTCTTCAACCTGTTGATAGCTGACTTTCAACAACCTGAAAATCCCAAGGATCCCGATACCGGTGAGCTTCAAAATATTAATTTAGTAGCCGAGGTGCGTGTTTCGTTACTGCATCTAGTGTTATTAATGACAATACCGCATTATTAATGAAAAACCGCATCGTCACATGGTTGTTACAGTTCCATTGAAAGACTCAGAGCTCCTAGCGATGAAAGAAAAGACAAACAGACACCTTCGCCTTCGTGAAATACTTCTGGAAAATTCAATGGAGGCCAATTTGATAGTAATGTAAGGTCGACAGTTATAGCGATTTGCAATAAATAACGCAATACCAACGAGAAATGATTCAGATAACTAAATTGTGGAATTTAGCATAGTCGAATCTGTAAAAAAGTCACCAATTGTAAAACAATAGCTCGGTTTTTCACAGTAAAATTTACATTTACTGCATTGATTAACGAATCATCTCCATATTTGAATCCACGCGGTGAACCGAGTGTTAAAATATATTTCACCGAGAAGTGCGTGTGACTTGACAAATCCTTTTTCATTCTATTTCTAAAGGACACTTCCGATGCCGAGAAAGGGGGCCGTTTCCGCACCACTGTACATGGCATGGCTGGAGACTCTGACCAGGGATATGCCACCGTTTCTGTTGGTACGAGGGAATCACACGTCGGTTCTCACCTTCTACTCATAAGTGAGCAAAGTGGCCTGTAGTGTTTAAAATTTTGCTGTTCAAGAGTTTCCCAATGTTACGTGAACCAAAGAAAAACAATCAAAATGTTCAAACAAGCAGCTACCATTTCGAGCAGCCAAGGAAGTTTCTGGAGTGTATTACGTAGTCATAACGTAACGTAACGTTGAATGATGATAAAGAAAGTTTCCACTCCGACATCACCGAGAATAAGACTAAGTAAGCAAAAATATTATTGATAATACATATGCTATATAAATGGGTGCATTGAGCCTTTGCTTTAGAAATTCATGGAATATAAAATGTCGGGCTTAATTTTTCTACTTACCATGTGGTAACAAACAGCGTAACATCAGCTTGAATATAGTCTTTTTATCTCATGGTCACGAACAAGGCTAGCTCAAAGTAATTCATGGCTTCGGATAGGCAATTTGACACTTTTCCAACTAGATACCGTGTGTATACCTTAAAGAATAGGTGAGCATTGTGAGACCGTGATACTAAAATACGAATTAATGAAATACCCTCGGCGATTGTGAAGCCTCGAGTAAGTTCCTTGGTGACAGCATAATAACGCCTTTGACAGTAACATAAAATTCAAGAAAGTTCTTCGGTGTTATAAATATGCCGACCTTCCATCGATAATATTTGTGTAAGTGGTTGTCAAAGTTGTGCATCAATTTCGAGCGTAATTCTTAATTAAAATGATACGGTGATCCCCGCGCGTGTTACGCCGGTTATAAAACTTGATGTACTGTAATTGCAAAATGTATTATTATCGCTAGTTAACGTCTCAAATTAACTACTTCTATTTCCTATTTTATATTCAATATTAAGAAGCTAATTGTAAATCACACTAACGAGCCAACGACTGGAAAAATGTATGGATGAATTGGTGTGTAGAAATACGTTCTATAGTGGTGATAAATAATTTGCACTGATGTATAGAACAGATTATTTACAAAGTCGGACGTGCGTTCAGTAAAAACGACAAGATAATCAACGGAATCAAATACGGCCGATGCCTTGCAGGTGTGTAATAGCTTATTAAAGTTAACGTGAATGTATGCATAATAAATAGGTACAGCTGTATAAGGAAACGCGAGGTTGATTACGAGCAGCTTTAAACACGGTTGAAACTTTCGAAGCACCTATTATGAATCAAGTAGGAAATTATTTGTACAAACTTACACGCAGCAGTTTGATCACGCAATTAAATCGATTCGGAACACGAGTCACGCTTTTTAATTCGACCTAATAATGAACAAAAATGCGGTAGAGTTAGTCGTGATAATTTATGAATTCTAGTATTCTAATAATTGCAGAATTTCTAGATAGATTATTTCAATGCAACGTGCACGTGAAATCTCTTGCGTCAGTTGTAAGAGAAAGCTGTACACAAGTTTCAATTTTTCCACCAGAGATCGGTAACGTGCAAGTATATAGTCTCTGTGGTTTTCAACATTGTGTATGCTGTTTGGGAATTGTAGTAAAGAATTTTTAGCCCATAACATGAGCTTGATTTTTCTAACGAAGACCTGATTGAAAGTCAAGGTTGAGATTTCTGCAAACTCCCAAGTCCTCAAACCGGTAAGAGTGAAATTTTTTATGGCAATAAACCATCAACACTTCTGTCGAGCAAAATGTTTTCTGGTTTCTCAGATTCCAATACAAGCATACACGAATTGGCTAGTTATGGTAAACGTATCTCATCGCGAATTCCCTTGTCCCATCAGCTCCAAGACGAACTTCTATCCAGAGTTTATCTGAGGTCTTACGAAGGATAACACGAAGCCAGTCGGTCTCGGTGGGTACCGAAGTAGCAGAAAACCCGGCATGTGAGATACCGTGAAGGTAGTAATTGCGAGTTGCAGCGTGATGGTTAATATGAGGCATTAGAGAAGACCGAGAGATGATGAATGCCACCACATGAAGATTGCTGTTACATACGACTCACTGACGTCGAATTCTAAATGAGATAAAAGCAAACAGCTGGTCTAATTGCTGTTTGGGAGTAATACAAATTACCAAGTCGGTATAAGCCATGATAAATATTAGGCAAAAAATACGACTGGTTAAAAATGCAGATGTATAACTTGCCGAATGTGTAAATTACCTTTCATCGATGCCTTAGAATGTGCGCGAGCATACGGGTTCGAAATATTATTTATTACCCGTCTGAAAATTTGGCGTTAGTCAGGCTAATGCGAATGATACGTAATTTCAACTTCAATTCTTCGAGTTACGCTAATAAATGTAATTTGAAGATCCCGAAAAAACTTGATTTCGTAGAATTGTAAAACGAATAACAAGTTGCGAGGACAGTCATCGCATTGATATTATATTACAGTGATGAAGTTTCATCGTAATTGGATCTATGATTTTGATCAAGTGAAAGTGTTGCTCGGCATTGTTCTCGTACTTGGAGACGCAAAGACGTCGCAGTATGCATAGAAATGAGATACCGTCGCAGAAACGGTAACGGTACTCTGGAGACAAATCCAGGCCAACGTGTTGCTAAGCGTCAATGTCAATATCTGAAACAAGGAGAATAAATCACACCGAGGGTAAGCTCGACGTTATTAGAACCCGAATGGTGAGTGTTCCAGGTTTTTTCCGCGTGAATTTTGCGAAACAAATACAATTCCCGTGTAAGACACCTTACTGAAAATTATTTTGTGATAAATCACATAGCGTTATGACCGAAATTCCGACGTATTTTATCATGCAATTTAACATGTAAATACGACCTAACACATGATATATCGTGAAGTATAGATTAATGATGAAATACGTAACAAATCACATACCGAAACCTGTGACTTGTCATATGATTTGTTATGTATATTATTTTATAATCTATACTTTACGGTTTATTGCGTGGTTCGTTTCGGCTTGTTGTTCGGTCATAACGCTACGTGATCTATCACAAAACAATTTTCAGTAGGACAACAAGTCGCAAAAATAAAATACACGGTAATTGGAAGGAAAAAGTGGACTAATTGGTCGGAGGTCAAAGGACAAATTGGGTCCTCTATTGACGCGTAAAGCACCTCCCCATCCCAGACCATTTCCCATTCGAGAATCATCGTCAAACACGCGACATCCTTAATCGTGTCAAGTTCTTCGTCTCCTGACTGTGAGCCTGACGTATCGTGGCCGCTTCACCGTGCTCTCCGAAGATCGATAGTAGTCTAGGCATCATAGTTCAAACGACTCGCAGTTCTCGAGACCCGATCGATTCTCGAGTGAATCAAAGGTGAATGCACCATAGCCAAGCTATGCGTGCAGTTAGTTAGTTAGCATGTGACTCTACGTGGACAATCGCTTACACGGTTGAAGGTTCATCTCCGGCATGTTTCCTCGGATTACAATGAACCCTGTAAAGCTCCATTGCGCGTTGAAAAATTTACTCAAAGCGTAGCTGATTTAATACACGAACATTGGCGAAAAGTGGATCAACGAATTAGCCAATATTGCCACTTTGATGTTGGCTAACTCCGAAAACCGCGACTTAGATTAGACGGAAGGCCCGTCAAAGAAAGCAATCTTAAATCTGGTAAAATTTTTATTAGTTTTTCCTTTTTTCTTTTTTTTCGTACGGCGCGGTAACAACGTGTTTCCGTTGTCGTACTCGTAACGGTTGGTTACGTTGCTCAGACTAAGTCAACGACTCTGCGAATGTATTATGCATGAGAATGTGCACGTATTTGCAGCAAAAGGCTGGGCTACATGACCGGAAGGAACAGCCGGCGACAACTAACGACGACTGCAACATCGGTCGTTGAAAAATGCAACAGTTTGACACAACTTTCGTTGTCAAATATAAGGCTTTTAACTTGGGGAATTTCTAATTTCACATTGTTTCGAAAGAATTAAATCCATGGATTGTGGTAGTGGAAGATTTCACTGAGCAGAACAACACCGTTTCGATTTGTTGCCATGGACACGACACTCTAATTCCATACCCGCCTTTGAGTTTTAACTTTTATTGCAAAAACCGAGACTCAAGAGGATATTGCAACCAAGTTTTTTTCTCTCTAATCGTAAAAAGCTAGTGGTTTGAGCGGAGAAAATGAATCGCGATCAGTCATTGCTTGAACAAAAAATTCAGAATGGTTTCCATACTTTAGGTAGTAAAACATTGTCAGCTGCTGAGATACCTAAAGGTTGGATAATAACCTGAAAGTCTTCGACGTAATTTTTTCATTGGAAGTTAAAAGATACTTACCGATGAAAGTAAGTTCTCTTAGTTTGGGGCCAAATATTGATTTACTCAAAACAATCAAAGGTGAAATTAATTTCAAATTTTCTCATCGTATCAAAGAAATGTATATAATTTTCTCAAGTACTATTTCTGCTCATAATATTGAAGTTATATGTACGACTGAGGTAAAATCCAGCCGCTTTACCAATTCTCGAGTAAATTGCATTCGGTTTTAAGAGTGAAGAGAAAATCTATTCCCCCCTGCAGTTACAGCTGTACAGACCGTAAAGCGTGATTCATCTTATCGTTTCTCTTATTCGCAATATAAGTCTTAACAAATAACGACGGGAAAAGAACCAGCGCGTGCCAACGGAGTGGCAGACACAGACGTTTCATTTTTTTCCTCAACAGCTGCGGTTTCTTTTCCGGAGCGCAATTTCCTTTTAGATTAGTTCCTTATACGACAGATTTAGGTGGAATACTTAGGGGATGGAAATAGAAGATGAAAGATCATCCAGCGCTGCCTTGCCGCATCAGCGCTTTGCCAAACCACATCATGGGCTCTACTCAACCCACCGCGAGAATATCGTGTATAATACGGAATGCTACGGTAATGCGATACTTAAAGTCTTCGCTCGAACAGCTGCCCGTAGTTCGAGAAACGTGTAAACGTAATTAACCGTTTCAACCGCGTTCAATCAGCCGGATGGTCTGTAGTTCTGTAATTGTTTCAAATTAGTTCACAGCCGTGATTTTTCATCGCACTTTATTAGGATAGAATATATTCCATAGAAAGGGAGTTGTTTCTTTTTCTTTTGAATCATAGATTCGAAGACCTCAGCCCAGTCTGAATTACCTCAACGTTAAAGGTTCCAGCGAAAATAAACTCAGAGTCTAATTAATCGTCCACTCATTTTCTCGAGTTAGCATTTGACGACACACCCTTTTTTCATCACTTTCAATTTGTCAAGGATTCTCGTTCGACAATTACCAAGTTGTCCGACCGAATATATACCTAGCTACTTACAGCTTGTTAAACGAGGAAATACACGTGGACGAGGATAATTGAGAAATTTTGTATTATCTTTAATCGTGGTCTGCGGTTAGCATTATCTGTATAACTGGGACACGACGCCGAACTTGAAGATCAAGGAAAAAATAGTAGAAGAACAAACTAGACCGAGTGTACAAAAGCTAAGGACAGAAAATGGTGCCGTTGTATAAATCATCGGCTTAAATTCGTGCCTGTCGACTGTCAGAGCGACTCGGATTATCAGTCATAGCGGCAGCCTATAACTCTGATACAAGTTGGTGCCACTTATCTGCAACTCACTGCTCTGCACCGTTCAGATCCGCCCCCGGCTCAGCTTACCCTGCTTGCACATTGTATCTATTTTATGAGTCTGTTGCTGGGTTTTATCTTTTCTCTGGGTAAACGGTCAATTGAAGGAGATGATCGTCCCTCCAATACGCCTGTAAAATCGCGCTGATTGTACTCACTTGTCGCTCAGCCGTTTTGACGAATAAACAGGCGCGGAATGTGCAACACCAAAAGCAGCGTCTGATTTAACTCCGTCTGAAAGATGAACCCAATCATCGTGTTTTCGATCAGCAACCAGCGGGGGTGCACTTGCCACCCTCGTTACAATTTCACACGGGGTGCATGGTAAATGAATGATGTACGCAGTTGGTTTGTTACGTCGATACTGTCGCTCCGCGATGATTCACCAAAATCCTTTCACCATATTTCGTTAACGTTGAAGAGAAACTTTTTGCTCGTACCGATAAAAAGTTTGTGTAATCCTGACTCGGAACTTCTCAAATGTGAGCTATTGAGCGGAAACTTCCAGGTACGAGAGATAGGCATCGTCTAAGCGCTGGGATTTTTAGGCTGAAATCGCAAAATGGGCGGACGTTTCTCGACGTGGCGTCGTTTAACATCAGCCATTCCACACCACCCAGCATCGCAGTATACCTACTTCTTGGGCTATTTAGATCAAGGTACGGCGCCAAGCCACGCCGTGCGATATTATGGTCATACCTCCGTGACAGATTCGCCGAGTATCCGTACCGAGAGAATAGAAACCGTGAAGTATAATGCAGAGTTGGTATCCTTGACATATGTCGCCTACCGAAACGGGAGTTCTTTGCTGCGGTTCTTTGAGAAGGTTGAATTTTATGATTATACACATGTCGGCACGGTAAACATGAACTTCAGTTGCAGGTAGGCGCCGAATATATTTTTTTGCAACACCTGCATAGAAAGTCCATTTTTATGCACCATTTACAACCACCGAAAGTAGTCTTTTATACACATGTGCGGGAAAAACTTTCGCGCATTGCTAGCGGTGTGAGAAAAAAATCTTCGCACATTGCTAGGGGTGTGCGAAAAATACGTTCGCG
This sequence comes from Neodiprion lecontei, assembly GCF_021901455.1. Lineage (NCBI taxonomy): Eukaryota > Metazoa > Arthropoda > Insecta > Hymenoptera > Diprionidae > Neodiprion > Neodiprion lecontei. The sequence continues at coordinate 24,615,587 of NC_060265.1, forward strand.
GGTATTGCCACCTTCGCGCACTAGTATCGAAAAACACTATTACGAAGCGATATCCATGGTCGAATGGCCCTGTTGCATTGAACAAAAATTCAACTCGTTCCATATATCCCAGGGACACAATAGAGCAGCCCTCGCAGGTCACCGAACCAGGAATCACGATTGCTGAAAGAAATTCGATATCTCTATCGTTCCTTTCTCCTTTTTTCATTACTTTTTATCGCCAATTGAATTGATTGAATCAATTTAGTTCGGTGAAGTTCTTCACGGTACTCACGATGATGACAATGAAACCGTGCAACAAGGTCGATTTTTTGGATTCGCGACTTTGAGTTGAAGGAAAATAAATTGTACGCCTCGATCATAATCGCGACGCGTGTAGTGCTAATCAATGTCATTTATTACAGGAAAATTAAGTATCAACCGTACATCAAAGTCACGGAGAAAATCTTCTTTTTTTTTTTGCTCGTTCAATACGCCACGTAATTTAGAGACCATCGCTCAAAGATTACTCGTAATAATAATACAACGCTAATCTGGATCCATGTTGAGACCTATGCCCACATTGATAAATGATAGGAAACACGTCAACGTTCCCACACCGACTTCTTATCAAAGAACCGTCAATCAAGGTCGTCGGATTTTACGCAATCCGATTTCAATTTCGACTAATTATACTCCTAATGGTATCACTTGTTATGCTCTTCCCAAATCCTCTCACGCGTTTGTTTCGATCTGCACGTGCTTTAATTAGATGATTCAGGTCAGGCTCAATGGCTTCCACCGAATCTAACCTTCTTTGTCCAGGGTCTGAAGCCTGTCCTTGCCGAGGTCATTTGGAACTGTGTAGTAATAAGCTCCCATGGACAAATTGGACCAATCTTTTCCCCTGGTAAAGAACCGTCTAAATCAACGGTCAGCGAAACAAAGAAGAACAAAAACCATTACTCGAGTCACTCTGTCTAACACCGAAAACTGCAACCTTACGTACGTGACACAGCGTGTAAAGAACCCAGTATGTCACACGGGCAAAGCTTTGATTTGTCATCTCAGCACTGTAACCATGTGACCATTTTCTGATACATTATAGTCACGATCAATCACCCGGTTAGGCTAGGATCCACGAATAACTACTAATTTACGATGGGTTCAAAAACTGATGACGAGTTATCGGTTCGGACACTTACTAAAATAATGGCTAATTTACCGTAAATTATACTGTTTCACACAACCTGTTTGGTACTTCATTTATTGGAATTATATTGCGAATATGATACAGTTGATAAGTCGGTCAACAGAGCGCAGGTCTGATTTTCCTCAGCGAGGTACGTGAGTCACGTTATGATATTCAAGCTCTGTTGCGACAACTGGTTTGTATTCTTATCTCTCGGTGTATCACTGATAAATCGAAATGGGCGGTGCTGAAGAATAATTTATATTCATTACTTATTTTTACCATGGCTTAGAAATGCGATTTTGTTTTTCTAATTACACCATTGATTGCGAAGGACGAAAAAAAAGGAGGTGAAATTAGACGGTATACTCACGTTTCTTATATAACCGACATAAACGGAATGATACGCGAGTTCGTAGAATCTTGTCAAAGTTAAGAAATAAAACAAAACAGTTGAGGCAATTTATCTGTCGGTGGATAGGATGGATGAGATTCAGGACCCTACAGACCGGAGGTGTTAAGAAAGTCCTGAAAAAATAAATCCCCTCAGATGGGCTGTCTTTTCCAGGTCCCTTATCATACAGCCATTTGGTCAACTGACAAGTGGCCCGGTCGTACGACGAGGGGAAGATCAAAGGAAGAGAGAAAAGGACTAAAACGACGGAGGTAAAAGTAGAATGAAAAGAAAATACGTAAGGAAGTGAGATAAGAAAAAGGGACCTAAAGTGGAAGGCAGTCGGAGGAGAAACGAAACCAGAAGCTTGTGGAGGAAAAGCGAAGTGCTTGACTGATACAACACCTGGGTTGGTGCATTGCACGTATATATACATATATATATATATGTATAACAAACGGCCCGGAGCTTCTGAAGCTCTTTAAAAATTCAACGACCTCATTTACCGTCGAGTCCATGGTTCGTACGCCTCGCGAAGATCGACCCTAATAAAGTGGGTCTTAGTAACGGCGAAAAAGGTGGATGCGAATACGCGTTCGCTAAAGAATGCGCAACGATATTGAAGAGAGAACAGCTGTCGTTCTGCAAATAGTCTGTCAGTTATTGTGTTCAGATTGTTTAAATATTATGCCTCTTGCTTCATTGTATGTATTTGAATGAATTTCTTAGATCTGATTCCGTGGATGAATCTCGCTTCTGCGGAGCGCAGTGTCAACCGGGGAAAATTGAATCGATTCATCGGTTAATCACCTCGACTTTACACTATCAATTTCCGATAAAATGACCGAAGTGCGAAATCGAAAAGCTCCGGGATTCGGCTTCGATCCGGCGTCCCTTTGTCATAAATTGCCGTTTACGGTCAGGCTTGTTTATTTGTTTTTCAAAGTTAATCGAAACACCCGACAATTTTCAGATCCAATATCCACCCCCATCCGGACCCCAGCCGCGGGGACAAAACCATTCCGAGGTATAGAAAATTCGCTTTACCGGTGTGCGGAAATGGTGGCGAAACGGCCCCTTTGGCTTCCGAAAATGCGACTTGTACCGAATTTTTTCCATTTTCTGATACTTGGACGGTTCTGATAACAGAACGAAGGGCCGTAACGACACCGACCTGCAAAGACGATTCTCGCCGGAGAGAAGAGCACCTGCGGTGCGCAGGCGCGGTTAGTAAAAGCGACAGGATAGAATAGCCAACGCGTAGCCGGTCTTGGCAGTGTAGCGCTGGCCATCGGTGGGCGCGTGCTGTTTGTTAACTGACCTGTAAGCAGGTAAAAGTCGCCGTTTGGTAAGGTGCGCAAGTGTGTTTATGCCTCTTGATTACACACCCATACCTACGGGTAGATAATACGTACAAACGCGCTGGTGAAAAGTGTGCATCGCGTGTTGCTATGGATACGGAGTGTTATGGTTTTACGCTGTAGTTGTGTGTGTTCAAGTATTTGACAAGCCATTACCGTGCGCGTGTGTGAACAACTTTGTATTACTACTTTTAAGCGACTTTTTTTGCAAATCTCATTTCACGAGCCTTCCGATACGTCTGTCCTTAAATTCGTAATTCACATCCATTCGCGAACTTCCTGACAAAAAATAAAAGCCCCGAAGACCCTCGAAACTTACCAAGGAAACCATATTCCCAGGGTGTTATTCAACTGGAATTAGTAAGTATTCATGTACCTACGTCTGGCTTGCATGCATGTTTATGTATGCGTTCGCGTCGTTGCGGGGCTTATGCGACTGGAATTCAAATGTCCGTGTATTACTGCACCGCATGCTGCACGGCGCAAGGTGCAGCGTACGTATTATCCCTTTGGAGACTTGAACGAGCCGGTAAAGTAAACGGATCAGGCGTATCTACTCGCGGTTGTATAACTTGACGGTCAGAATCGGGCTTCCCGATTCATCGATTTCCGCTTCGTACCTACCTGTTACAACTTTTCACGGGATTGGTAAACGATACGTAGAAAAAGCAGAAAGGTGTCGATACTTGGTAAACAACTGGTCGGAAGAGAGAGCAGGCGACTTCTCCGCTTATAGGACGTCCAGGTCCGGTCTGCGTAGCCTGTTGGAGTGACCCTTTAGATTTTACACGCGTTTAACTCGACCGTTTTCCAAACGTTACGGGGTTTTGCTACGAGAATCCATAATTTGGAAGAATTTTTGATGAATTGTGCGATTATGAGTATGAGTACGAAATGAGTAATTTATGCGTCGTTGGTAGTTATGTAGTGAACCTATGCTGGACCGTCGGACCATAACATAACTGTGAAACACACCGCCGTCAGGCCGTGACGTTAAATAAAGATATACGCACCAGGAAGCGCTCTTTTTGTTGCGAAAGCTCCTGCAGGTATTCCCGATTTGCGAAGCGCTGTAACGAGGCGCCGCAAATCCAATAAAATCGAACCTCCGACGACGGCGGCGAGGCAGCGAAATCGCATTGAAACAATCGCATCAATATTTCTACTGAATTACCGCAATTTCACTTGTGCATTAAGAGTTGCTTCCTTTCAATTTTCTATATACCTTAGTTTAAAACAGACTGGAATAACAGGAATTTCGAACGATCGACAAACGTTAAGTCTCTCGGTTTTTCGTATTTCAACACTTCGAAAATCGAGTAAAAGACAAATACTACTTATAAAATGATAAATTACGTTACGCATGTAATACATTCTACACTACAATGTGGAAAAATAATTAGGGCATAAAATAGATGCACTCTCTCGGCTGTTAAAGATCAACAATCGCCGTTGTTGTATCTTCTCTTGTGTAACACTGCTACTGTCTGCTTTAAGATGGTAAGAGATGGAACGAGGGTACAATTTCTGACACAAAATCATTTTTCTCATAGCCAACGGCCTCCGGCAATTCTCGGCAATTTGTTGATCCAGGATAAAATGGAGCTCCGAATAACAGAACTTTGCAGCCGTTTGATGGAAAAGGCGCGAGCGTTTCGTGACATCTATAACCAAGCGGTATTGGGATCGAAATCGAACCTTGGAGAGATCATTCTCTCTTGAACAGCGACGAGCCTTTCTTCTCGCAATTTATTAGCGCAGTTAAACGGATAGGCTGGCAAATTAGATCCGGCAGATTGCGTGTAAACATGCAACTCGAACTCCTTTCTCGTTTCGCGTAGATTCGATAACGAGATCGAGGTATTATAGCTATTTATCTTTAGAAATTCGCACTAATGAAATTCCTCTCTTGTCGTATCAGGTTATTAGTAGTATTAGTATATAGGTATGTGATACATAAGTCGAAAGCAATAAATCTTGGTTTATTCTCACACGGTCAAAACGGCTTATGAAAAACCCCATATGAAACCAAGTGAATAAATATTTCTCTTGGGAGTAATTTGACACGATCATTTCTCCACTTGTCCCCCTCTGTCGTCAAAGTCGAGCCTAACAAATTTAGTACTTTAATTTTCTCATTCGCATCTTGAAATTCCGAAGGGAAAATTCCACCGGCAATGAAACTCTGCAAAGTTTTCCACTGTTTTTCTTTTTCTTTTTTCGTTCAAGTTTGACTGAATTGATCGGTTCTCATACCTCAGGCAGGCATTTTCCTCTCAGTACAAAGATCGCACATTTCTATCGAGTACACCGAAAAAGCACTTGCAAACTGGTATAATTTTGAATCGTTGAGCAAAAGTCAAGGTGGCAAAGAATTCTCGATGTCCTCTGCTGAGCCACTAATTCGAAACGTTCACCGATCTAATGGCGCCGAGAATTCCGTCATACCGAGGGACAGTCTCATTCGCTCCTTCTACCTGTCGACCCCGTCACTACGAAGCGATGCAAGGAATGCACCCAACCTCAACTAACGTTTCTTTCCCACTCTTTCGCTCGGGAGTTTCTACGGCTAAAAGTCCATTCACGCGAGATGTGGATACGAATTCACGCGGTGCTCCAAAGCGCGTTTATCTCGCAGGATAAATCCTCGGTTAAAAACCAATATCGTAAATTTGGACCGTATGTTTTTGACTTCTTTTAATTTTCAATCAATATACTCGTTGAAAAAAAAAATTCCACACAGCTCCTCCACAGATTCAAACACAATAATTTCTTTCACTTTTTTACCTCGTTGTCTGCTGCAGTAGCTGAGATAAATTACAATATTACACACGTAATTGCACAGACAGCGGATTCGAGTGATGAAATAGCAACGATAATTGCTACACGCTGTCTAGCTTGAAAAATTGCAAAATATTCCACTGCGCTGCTCATCCCAATGGCAGAATCTGCAGGATTCAAACTTACGATGCGTAGTTGATGTAACTTTGACCGAATTTGAAAGTAGCTCTGCAAGACGGATTTTAATCTGCCTAGCTGCAAAATTTACCCGACAATCACGCGTGGATGTTCACTCACAGATTCGATCTCGCAAATTTGATTCCCAACCAAATTGCGAACAGTGATATTTTCCAGCCGTTTTTGTACAGCCCTCGGCCCCGACTGCCTTTTTACTCCCCATACGAGAACGAAGATTTATACGAATATTTTCAAATCTCGATGAAAATTGCATTGAAACTCAGGCACAGCGGAGGGTTTCGTCGAATCCATATACCGATACGTACATATGTACATATGTATTGTTTCGTTCTACTGATTGTGATAGCGGAGTGTGCAGTATATGTATAAACACGTGAAGCCGTCCAGCGCTATATTCAATTTAATCCCTACCTGCTGCTGACATTTCGATTCTCTGCATGAAATCGAAAAATATCAAGCCGCCTCTGAGTTCGGACAGAGATTTTTGATAGGCTCTGACTCTGCGGGCTGATTATTGATTGCTGGGCATCGATAGGTCGATAAAGAAAAAGAAAATTTTCCTTCTCTTTTTCTCTTTCTCTCTCGTATACAGAACGCTGGAAATTTCGTGACGAATATTTTTTGCATCAGTGTATTTATTCAAACGGAGATACGTCGGTGTCAGTCGGCGTTTAACTGACAAACACGCGATGAAATGAAAGAAGCTACTTGTGATGCTGAGTTTAATAATTGTAAGCGAAGATGCGTTAGGATAACACGTAATTACACAAACCGTTTACTCCGCGTACTTTAACGCTCGATAGCCTCAAACTGTCGGCGTGACGAAGTTGAATCGACTTTTGTTAGCCTCTCTCCATACAAATCAACGCTTCTATGTATCGTGTGCACGTTACTTGGGATAATTACGAATCACAGGATCTATTCCAACGAGAATTAAGGAAAAGAACTGACGAATAATTATTCCAAATTTCTGTCAAACTTTTCGTCGCTTTAAAAAAAACTCGCATCTACCAGCGCGCGTCGACTTTCTCCACGAAATACGGTGAGGAAGAACCAGATTTCGATTGGTTGATTTTCGGTGAGGCAATTGGATTGGGTTTGCTCATCTCAGACGGTATACTAATTGGATTACTCCAACCAAAAATCAGCTCACCTTTGTCAATTTATTTCTGCGATCCCGATGCTGTATGAGCAAGTAATTTATTTCTTTCCTGAAAGGCTCTGCCTCGGTCTCAAACGTTCGCTATTCATCTGCGAGGTCAGAGTACCTGTATATAATATACCTATACGCGTATACAACATTTGAAGGGGAACAAAAACTGAAATAAGAATATGAATTGATAATCAAACAAGACATTCACAATCGCGCCAAGGTACAAAGGATTCAATCAACGCAGCGTATAATCATTATCAAGCCATGAGTGTTGAAAATCTTATGCATTGATCAATGCAGCACTGAACAAGAGCCCAAGAGCCAGTCTCTTGACCTGACATTTGCCAAGTGTTGCGCAAATCACGAGTGTTTATTGTCAAGTCTAAAGGTGAGTCAGTGACTCGTTCGTTTCAAGTTCCACGAACAAGTATATTTCACGTGTATCTCAGTTTGAATTTATTTCACGATCTTTTGCTCCCACGCCATATGAATGTCGAATAAATCTAAATAAGGGACTGTAAGATTTTATCTTCTCCGCGTGAAAATTCGTATAATTAATCGTGTTGGACGAGCCTCTCTGTATCTATGTAAGATTTTGATACTGGAATTCCACCAAGTTTCACTGTATCTGAAATTTCATTCCGCGCATTAGGACATGAAATATTCAATCTCAAATAAATAATAAACTGGCCGCGGCTTCCTCGTGAATTCTCAGAATCAATCAGTAAACGGGGAAAACCTGGCCGATCATAATTCAAATACGCTGTAATCGTCTTTCTCACCCAGTTTTAAGAGAATAGCCGTTTCTGTTTTTCTTTTTTTTTCTACAAATCGAAAGATTTCATCATCATAACGATTCCAACGCTTGCACGTTTAAAATAAAAAACCGAACTTTGCATACGAAAGAAAATTCTGCGAACCATCGAACACCCAGTGACGTATCATCGCGGGCAATCGACTTATTCAAGGTTTTTCTGGTTTGCTTTCAGGCTAAGATATTCGGCCAGCTTTGGGAGCGAAAAAGACGGCAGTGATTGTTTGAACGTTGAATTAACGAGTCATACAGTATCTACGTACCTATCCACGACGCGTCTGATACGTGCGATTTTTTAAAACCAGTTTCCGACACACTTACGAGCATCAATACGTAAATCGAGGCGGCGTTTAAACGGACATTCATTGCACGCGTCCGCAAACAGAAACGAAGAGGTACAAAAAACCGAAGACGAATCGTGTACCCATCACCAGCAGAACAGCGATACGTCCACAAACCTTTTCGGACAAGAAAAACATGATCGCTCCAGGTAAGCAGCATATTTCGTTACGTTATGAATACTCGTTATAACTTGTTTCGACCATGAGACCACTAAATACGGACCGGCTTCTTTATCCCTCGTCAATAATCGTGATAGAAACGAAATTTGAGAGCCGAAAGACGTTCGAATCGGAACTTTTTGACTCTTTATCTCCATCCTGTCCAGCTCGGGCAGCGGGATAATGACGATGAGTTATTACGCATGGCTAGATATTTTCGAGCAGGCGAGACCAATTACTACGGTAGGATATTCAACTATCGGTGTATCTCGCGAGGCCTCCGATAAGATAAGAGGATCGCATCATAAAGCGGATTAAGATGGTCCCGAACAAATGCGGTTGCGTTAATTATACACGCATCGCGGCCAGCGTCCATTAATACTCACGGTTCAGCCCACTTGTGTCAGCAGTTAACGGAACCTCCATTTTTCACCGTTTGGTTGCCCTAATGTCTCTGCAGAGTTGAGAGCTCGTTACGTACACATGCGGACTGCAACTGTCATTGTTCGCGAGAGGACGGAGAACGCTTCTCGCTGTAGTTCGATACCGTTTTTGCACGCGTGGTAATTAGAAGGGAAATACAAATATTCTCACCCCCGAACATTACCGAGAATATTTAACCATGTTTTCAGTTAACAATGAAAGTCGGAAACTCGACCAGCCACTGACCCATTCCAAAGTCCAGGTGAGACGGATACGTTGAGATAGAATACCGTTACCTGGACTTTGCACGGATGCCTCTGCATAGCTCTTCTCCACGGTAGGTGGAGATATCATAATTACTATACACGCTTGCTTGCGGGACGCCGGTCGTCCTGACGACTTTATTCTTGCCCAGAAACTGGACAGCCCCGAGAATAGTATCGGTTACGTGGTCAATTTTCGCGTGGAGTATCGGAAGAGGGGTGAAATTTGAACGGCAATCGACGTAATTCGATGCGATTAGCGCAAAGACGAGAATGAGGAAAAGAAAACAGGATGAAACCTTTCTTTCTTAACTCTTCCTACCGCAAATTCGTCACGTTAACTTTGAAACCAACCTCACGGACCGATACTCCGCGTGACTCGAAGCAAATTGCCACTCGTGATATATCTCAGTCTGCTGGACCACTCGCAATGTAAATATACGGTATTTCGCTCTCTCTCTCTCTCTCTCTCTCTCTCTGTATCTAGCGGTCTGTGCCAGATGAGGTCACCGTATAGTCTGGACGAAAAATTCCTTTCTAATTTATTTCGTTACCGTTGTTGTGGGGGCGTAATTTCTCGGTAGAATCCGCCGGGAACTGCATCAAAAGCTTTTCATCCTATCATTTTGCGAATCGCCTAATTTTTCGTATTATTCGCGTCGCGTGGACTTGCGTCACGCGTAATATAGACCGAGCGTAAAAATAATTGTCGATGCGCAGAGAACGATAGAATTCCAGCACTCCTGCTCATCGTCTAACATCGTCCATCGACAAACTGCGAACACCCTCACGGTGTAAATTCGTACCCCTAACTTTCTTCTTATGGGAAATTAGCATTATCCATGAGTTTGGGTTTTTTCCCCGAGGGCAGCGCCGTAGCTCAGTTTACAATTAGTGTTTTTCGTCCACTGCACCGTTTCCTGTCTCTTTGTCTCGTTCTTACAACGATCTCTCTTTCGCCAGCTCGCGTGCTACTTGACTTTTCGACTTCAAAAGCCCAATTTGCCTGGTTGACGACGGTCTGGTTGTAACGTCGCGCAAATTTCAAGATTTCAATGGCCTCTCGCCGAGTAAACATATCGTACCCTGGCCTACTCGCGGTAACATTAGGATGGCGAATAATCGCGCATGGGTATAATGCACAGGTACATCGACAAATAGACACAGAGCAGACATTAACTAGAGAAAGTTTCGGCGCGTATGTGCAACGTACCTTCAAAGCCTACGTGTACCCCGATCCCACGAGGCAATGAATCACGCATATCCGTGTGAACGCACACACGCATTCGGATACATGCGGCTGAGTATGCGTAATGCACGTTATGAACAGGGATGAATGTACCGAGCGTAAAGTACACGAGAAACTTGCTGTCGTCAAAATACTTTCCAAGTGCGACTTTGCAACAAGACGTACAGGTATGATGCCGTGATGCTTTACATATGTTACACACGGAACGATCTGCACCGGTCAATTTGCCGCATGTTTCTCCGCTGTCTCCTGGCGCTTTCATACCCAATCTGATGTATTCTACGGCAATATTCCCGTGAAAATTTCGCTTGTTTCTCGTCGCGTGACTGAGGTGTTGATTCTCGAGGTTTTCCCGAATCCCTGTAGTAATCGCTTTTCGATCGTGCTTGAAAATTTCTTTGTGATGCACATTTTGACACGTTTTATTACATGCGTAGTCAGCTTTGATGCAGATAACGTTGTGCGGACTGAGATAAAACCTGATGTTTTGAAAATCGTTCGTTATTCTACTCGTTTCATGCGTTATCGTTAATTTTCACGTTATTGAGTAGCTTATACCAGCTATAAAATAAGCTGTCACAATTCACTCATGACGCATGAATCGGATACGACGGATATTGAAAATCATTCAGTTTGTCGAATGTGAATTCATCAATCCTTGCACTCGCCCTGCAACTGCAGTTTCAAAAATAATTAGAATGATTAGAGTTCACACGTTGGTTACAACCGATGAACGAACGTTGGCACGTGCATGGATATCTTCTTCGATCACGTCTACATATCCGGCGCGCTCGCATTGATTGCTCGGTAATTGTTGATTGCACGTACGTACTGTCCAAGCTCGATCCTTGGCGTAAATTAATGTGGCTTTGGAAAAAATTCGTTACGTTGGCATAAATAATTCCCGCTACAGGAATCTCTGCAGCAATCGCTGTGACGTAACCTGCGGGTAAAATCGCCACCGTACGTGTAGAGTCGTAAACAAATGTGAACAACGTGGTGGTCAATTGTTTACCGCGATGGACGTTCCAACCATGGGCGAGCCAAGGCCAGTTACACGTGAATGGTTAATGGGGATTGACGCTTTATTCATGGCAGGCTTAGAGGCGACGTGCTCGGTGCAATATAATGTCGGAAAAATATCTCCATTGGCTCACCGAGGCCTCGATTAATCGCCGGAAAAAATGGCTCCGTCAACGTGCGAGGCCGATCGCTGAATGCGGCCGCAACCGCGCGATTCGAGTTTTCGCGCAATCGCAAATGCCGCACGTGTCCTGTGTGTGAGTACTTTTCCCTTCAAGTTCCAAGTCGAATTGTCGCAGGTAGCGAAAAGACTTGATTAACGATTTGTATGTCTCTTTGGTTTTGCAAGTGGCATCCTTGACTCCGTATGGCAGGCCGTCAACACGTAGGAACACTTTTCACCAAGTTCAGACGAATGCCGAGAAGCCAATGGACACTTTGGAGGTCGGACCTTCGGTTCCAGGTGGTCACTTCGAGTCTGGAATTTCACTCGAAGAATAAGAAACCTATTTCATATTTCACCGCAATTACAGTGCCGGTCTATTCCGCGCACTTTACACACGCCATTGTTTCTCTTCGTGGTAGAAGAAGAGTCTGATTTGTTCGTTGAAGTTACCCCGATACGAGCCCGCAGGGCTACGGTTTTTCGGGTTCAGGTGAACGATGTCCGACTGGTCAGTGAATGCTTCGCGCGTTCACGGTCGATTGAACATTGCATCGCAATTGAATACGGTGCTAAAATTAGACGGTCAGACGGAGTGAAATTTTACCGTCAACACGTTTCAGACGGTGAATTACAGCCTAAATTACATCGCATTACAGTTCGGACTTTAAAAACAGAATTTTCGTCGATGCCTGTCGACCTGAATTTAATTTCTTCCTTCCTGTTACCAAAAACCGGTGGCATCCACTCGTCAGTTTCAGTCGCGGCGCGGAATAGGAAACGCGAATTCAACGGTACCAAGCTGCAATTATCTTTGCATGGTAAAATTGTGCGAGAAAAAACTCAGCTGGATAATTCTCTGACTGTTTAAAAACAAACAGAATGATTCACTTCGGACGTTGTAACGCTCTCGCCGAAAACGGTGTATCGCATCGCTATCTGCCCATCTGCACGCATGTTTTCACAGTGAGCAGAGCAAGTGAATAAGACTGAAATTAGTTTGCGGTCGTTATCGTGGCAACTGACGCTCGAACACCTGGCAGGTACAGCCGGTTGCTGCGCCTTCGTAGGAACTTATACCGGATACGGCTGTATGCTCCACTAACTTGGAACGTCTTTAAAACCCTGCGGCACCCTGCGTTGAAAAACAAAAACGTAGGAAAAAATTCGTCGGCAAAAAACAGAAGAGAAAAATTCTCCACGTTAATCGCGAGGACGTGATCGCCTCTGATTTCTTTCCTTCTTGTCTCTCTTTTCATCCTGGTTCTTCACTATTTTGTGAAAACTATACGAACAGTCGGTATTCTGATGCACAAATGTAGAGACATTTTTTATTCACATGATTGTTAGCGAGACGAGAATGGAGATTTTTTTTTACCGGAAACCAGCGTTCTAATCACCGGTTTAAATCTAGCAAGTTTTTTCTTGTGAAATACGTTAAGGTTAACCACTCTGTGATTGCAATTTGGCTGCGTATTAAGCAGCAATTGTGTAATAAAACGAGGTGCCTGCACGCGATTTGAATTTAAAAAAACATCCTAGTCAGCACAGACATATTTTACACGTGTCACAATTCCGCGAGCATCAACTATTATTAAACAACGGTGAAATAAAATACACGCATAAACGAATAATGGGGTATTCGGAAATTCGTAGTCACCGTCTGGCTGAAATTGCTTCTGCCAAGTAATAAAAATCTTTTTCTCACACAATCTCAAGCTGCAATCTCCATTACGCAATATCGCCAAAGTAAACGTAGAACTGCAAAGAACAACGCGAACGATCTCTCGGTAATATGTTTTTTCTCGCAATCTCAGTTAATTCACGCTACTAATTATTTCACATTATTTTACCGAAATTGACAAATTTACATGTGCATGATATTATCAGAGTTAAATTTTTTGCTGTGCCTGACAAACTACCGCGGTATTCTCATTCTCAAGAGAAAATTACATGAACGAATTTTCGTCTCAAATTTTTGGAGTGAATTATGACGTATTTTGTAAGCTTGTAACGAAGAACTTAATCCGATTGTGTAATTAGAAATCTTACATCATCAAATCAGCCTAGCATCGGATCTGATAAGGCCATGAAGAAAGTCAATTGAAAAATAATCATCATCAATGCAAACCAGGTTGATAGTAATTAACTTTGAGAACTGCTGTACGAGTAAACAAAAGCTTTGAGGAAAAAGTGAACGTTGTCTGCGATACTCTAACGGTAAAAGGTTCGCACGCGACGTAATGTTGTGTCATACATTCTCACGTTGCAACCTATCATCGCAGCCAGTAGGTGTGATAAAAATGATAAAAGCGAGAACGTATCGCAAGGGGTTCAGCCACTCAGACATTATTATTTATAAAAGCAGTAAAGAAGATCAACGGACGGCACCTTTATAGTTTACCGCTTAAATCTCTTCACACCTCTCACAATCAGTCTTTGCAATTAATTTGACATTACGACCCAGTCTGTGAAAGTAGATCGTTTCACAGGGTAAAGGCTTGGTAAAGAGATCTTCTTACCGTAAATCGAAAAGAAACTGAAAACTTGGTGTCACTTTTTCTTCTTGAACGTCTAGCTTTTACTTTTCTTGTTGGTAGTCGAACGGAAATGAAGGCTAGGTTTTTTGAATTGGCCTCCAAAATTTCCTTCTTCGTTCATCCGCGAAGAGAAATTTATCTAGATTTCAAACCCTTCTTCTTCAATGCTGAAATATATTTATTTTAAAGAGATATTTTATATTCACCGAGAATGTATTTTCTTTAAATTCTCCGCATACCTACGCAGCAGATTCGAATTCAAATCGATAGAACAACAGGGAACAAAATATTAAACGAGACGAGGGTTCCAGCTTTTAATTCACGACGGTTGGACACACAATTCCAAAGTTCTAACAATTTCAGGCTGATTTCGCATCACTCTGTGGCACTTGTACGCAACCCTCCGTACTCCCCATGACTTCTGCGAAATACCCTCTGTTTTTTTTGCGTCAAACGTAAACCGTACTCGAATTCACCGTGCCGTAAAACAGTCTACAGTATAAACGTAGATGGTGCGGTAGGTAACGGTAGGCTTGAGAAATATTATAAAACTCTTTGTCATCCGCTGTAACACAAAACTCTCTACTAGAGTTTTCGGAACTGTAGCGCGTAATTACAAACGGAAAACGAAATTTACTTTCGATTACTCGTGCGTGACTTTATCGCCCATATTTCGTGTGGCTATGATCTCTGTCCAGGTATCGTGTAACGGAGACGCCGAATTTCATCGGTATGATAATTATTGTTGGATCGAATTAAAACGCGAGAGAGTGAGAGAGGAGTGAACGGTGTAAACGATGAAACAATAGAGTATCCCGGCTAATTCAGTGAACGTATTTTATTTAGTTTGATTTCACTTACACCTTCCTCGAGTGTTTGAATATGCCAACGTTACAATAGCAGGACTGAAAATGAATTACAAAATGAGAATGACGTAATATCTTTACCTTCAAAGACTTCGTACATAAGAGAACAATAGGGAAATAATTCATTCGGTAATGACGTTTACTTTTACGATGAAATTTGCGTAATCTCGAACGCCAGGTTCAGCTGTATTTTTTAGGTAAATATATATATATATATATATACATACGGTGAACTGGATCTTCTCTCGCCTCCCAAGAATCCCGTGCCCGTCTGCACCAAGTTGTTGTTAAATTACCCACGCACTGACTCACTGACTTAATTATTCCGACGCTTGATCTAATCAGCGAATGATGGTCAATTTACGCCTCTGTCCGGGGCAGTGTTGCAGCAAGTCGTATATATTCGATAGAAAAGCAGCGTTTCCGTGAGTCTTTTTTAGACGTTGCAACTCCTCTCGCGTTTTGTCCTATACGTAACGATAAGAGAAGAATGTGTAAGGATACGATCATTTGCCGAGAGACCTCGACTAACCCCTTGCTCAACTCTTTACTGAAATTAGCATACATGCATAACCGTGCAGACAGAAGGTCGTTGAGATAAAACCGCAAGTCGATGTTGGCACAGTGGAATATCCTGTTGCCAGTTTGCTACAACTGGGATACCTAAGCTTCGCGGTCGAATAAACTAACCGAATAACTACGCCTTTGAGGCTAGCGTGCTGGTGAGCGGCTGTTCAAAGCCGTGATATCTTGTACCCACCGCGATTCTGGTCCAACTTTGATCTTCAAATAATTACAACCAGCGCAGCGTTCGAGTTTGACTGAACAGCGAAACGTTATGAAGAATTTATTTGGAAAGACGGGAAACAATGAACTGTGACCAATGATCGCCGAAGCATGCCCGATACACCCGTCTTTGCGTACGTAAATTCTCCACCTCACGTTTGTGTGAAAATTACTAATTTCTTATTACTATGTAATTACTAATTACCTTAGGTATGGCTTGAGCAATTTCTAAGAAGCAATTTCAATCACGGGTTATCCTCAATGCCAACTCGCTGCCTGGATCGAATAATTCGATACAACGTTTAGCTGTAATTACCGGCCAAATATGATAATAACGAGATATTTTTCAGAGATTTTTTTTCCATCCATCGTCTGAAGCCGTAATTACATATTCCGATTCGTAACGGTGTAATTATACCGCATGATACCAGAGATAAAAACACCGAGGCGTTGCTATAGAGAATCGAGCGAACTGATATCGCAGTCAGTAATAACGTCGCGTCGTGAAGAACAAGCCAGTCAACTGTAATTTGGTCGGATAGTGGATCTTACGGTGGCAAATTACCAGCTAGTCGAATCGTCCGGTAACTGCCCAATAGTGAACTATTGATTGATTGAAAAACGGATGTTGGGTACGATCCTTCTCAGTCTCAATGGGCAAATTAATTTTCGATGTAAGCAGCCGTGAAATTTTTTACACTTACTCAAAAGTATCAAGTCATGTCACTGTCCAAATGCCCCGATTTAATTGTTCGAAATCTAATCGACAGATCACACGTTAGAACCAGGAAGTATATAATTAGAACGAACCACTGGTACGATGGTATGCGTGCGATTGCGAGTGTGACGACAAGTACGAACACTCCACGTTGGCTCTGCATCGATGGCCCGCTTTCCATCGCTTTAGCATATGAGTATTCGTTTAATAGGCCAAACATTCGATGCCGAGGAACTGAGCATGGTCAGCAACTCATTGTGACACACATCGTATATACACACGATTGTAACGCACGTTACATGAATTTTGATACCCTGACGTAACGTGAAAATAACCGCGTCGCTTCTTTCTCTAGCAAGGCATAAGTTGTCGGTGATTATTGTCGTGCAATTATGCCGAAACATCACTGCCATGAACTTCATGTTTACGCAAGAATGCTTATCTCAGCTTTATCAGCTTTTCAAGCTCCTGTCAAAACATCGTCGGCGTAACGGACGGATGCTACGGTTGGTTCAGGAAAGTTGATAATTTGAAGCAAAGCGATGCGAAATTGAGAACTTTTACGGTATTCTCTAATTGTAAGTATCTCGTATGACTCCGCCGTAACTCATATGGGTCCCAGGTCTTTATTGTACTTTGAGGAAATTAAGGACTACTCGAAACGCGATAAATGAAAAAAATCGGTCTTTCAAACAGACGCTAAAAATGTGGCGGTTGTCGGTCGCAAACCAGTCATTTATTTTCAATTGAACCAATCAACGAACGATCTGCAGCATTTTTGAACGATCGTCGTTGTGTATCAGAAAAACCTTATCCGAGGTTGCTGAATCTCCATTATTCTTATAATACACACACGAAACCAGGACTAATATTATCAGCAATTTTCTGACGCAAGGTAAAACCAAAATGCAGTTTATACCCTTTGGTCATCCCACAATTAATTAGTACCGTTAATTATCTACCGGCTTCCCTTGATAAAATTTTTAAACATGATTTTGCAATTACACGCTTTTGCAGCGACGTCCAGTTTTTGTTTTTTCCGCTTGATATTCGACACCTCGCCGTACCTGCTGTATAATATATATCTTGATGAAAAATAGAATAAGAATGAACAAAAAGCGATTGTGCAACAAAAGCCTCAGCGTGTTCAGACGTGACGTAAAGGGTACCTATAGACTAGATTTATTTACTTCGCTTTTTCTACAGACAGAATGGAGTTTAATAATTGTGAGAAAATAATATTTATGCTTGACTCGGCATTAAAATACAAGTAAAAGAAGACAATGATACGCTCTAGGAACTAGCACTATTACATATCGTACTAAGCCTTGCTGAACACACCTCACGATTGATTCGATTCGAAATTTATATCCCTTGTGCGTTTTATGAAAAACTTGTGAATCAATACTGCGTTTTCACCGGCCTTTAAGCCCTCCGGGTTCTTAAAAAAGTGTTTCTCACTAGACGCTAACCAGCAACTCGTTTATGATAAAAACACAACTTGCAAGTTCCAATATTATTTCTCATCCTTTAGTGTTACTGCTGTGACCATGCAGACGACGAAGGCTTTAATAATACGGATTTAGTCTGTTATATGGTCACGAAACTTCAAGCTTACTGCAGGCTTGACCCAACTTCAAAGCGGGTCTTTGCGCGACCTGCCAAGTAAAAGTAGACACTGAAGCTCCCAAGTTTTATGAACTGTCAATTAAAACTCCTACCGAATTTTCATCGCGTTTCGCGTCTCTCCTTCTCCGGAACCCGTCAACACGTACATCAGATTGTTCCTCTACCAATTTTCACGAGCCAATTTGAACGCGACTGTTCAAATTAACTTAAATTTGAGACTTTTCGTATATTATGTTACAATTAATCATCATGAACGAGTGATTGACTTGAGTCGGTTCTTCTATAAAAAAGCTGTCTTAAGTTACAATTCCGATATAATTAATCATAAGTAATCAAGGATAGCCGATTTGTGATGATTACATTCACCCGGAAGCTACTCTATACCTTTTTTCGCATGTTAATAAACGGTAATACCATTTCTTCTTCCTCCAGTCACCGTTCAATTGAGAAAAAATTGTGGTAATTTAAAACATAAGTAACTTGTTTCCTTATCATTTCCTCCGAACCCTCGTTTCCTTTTCGAAAAATAATAAGCCCACCTGATCCATGGAATAATTTATAAAGTCAACGTCGTATTGTACCTTAATAAATATCTCGCTCGAGCCACGAGTTATGTGTATAAATTTTAATATTTAATGAACAACCTTTGAAGAACAAGTACAAACGACTCTCGTCAGGAAGTTCATTTGTATATTCAATGGCTGAAACATTACAACTCGATTTGTAATTAAATGGAAACTTTTGAACTTGTGTTACAGGTTCTCTGAAAAGATCCAACGGATGCTGAGATGGCGCTCAAAAATGCAAATTCCTTGTCTGGAGTATGGCTAGGTAAGATGACGCTGTAACTAAAACTAACGTAGTAACGATTTATTTACTATAAAACAGATTCTTACAATTTTTAATCCAGCCATAAAACGACATTTCGATAATATTTCCAGATCCTCAAATCTCGCGGACTGTTCACAAGCATGAAAAAATTTATCTCATATAATTAATTCGATCATTTGTTGTCAAGGGTTTTTAACATCAGGTTCATTCCCCGCTTCACATAATGTGACATTACAACATCGTTTTCTCCTCTATCCGCATTCGATTGTATATTCATTCGTTGAAGTGATACTTTGTCGAAATATCCACTAGACGCGTAAAGTCTCCCGCATAGCAATGACGTATGAAATAGGTTTGCGCAGCAGAAAAATGCAAAGCAGTGCTTCATTGGGATCGCAGTCTACCAGGACGCGACCTAACAGTATCATTCCTAGGAGAATGTCCTGCCGGTGAAATCTGGATAGTCGTCGCTTTCGGCGATATTAAAAGCCTGAAGTGAGGTGATAAAGCTTTCAAGATCCATCATGGCATGATATAATTGGCACTAGCTATCCGCGTCTTACCGCAATAATCGTAAAAGCATTTTGCGTATAAGCCCATCGACGTGTGGTAAAATTATGGATTAGGCAATTCAATTAACGGTGAAGAAGAATCGGCAATATCGCCATACGGCCTGCGATAACTCACGATTATCACTCGCAATGTCCAGTAATATACACCATGAAACGTTCATTAAACCTCTGAAAGGCGGAGCGCTAATGTTCAAGTTGTCTGCGAAACTTCTGAATGCCCGAGTCGCTTGGAATCCGAATATCATATCCGTACTGCTACTATTAGCGCATCGCTTTGTTTACGACAATCAATTATCTAATATCGCCAAACGTCTATTGCATCGTTGAACAATGCCAAATCGTTGAGAAAAATAAAGTTTACTGCTGTAATGCAGTAACAGTTTCTATTTATTGTCGACGACCAATGGCCTCGGTTATGCCTTTCAGACAATGGTCAGTCGCCGAAGAGAAGATCTGGTTAGATGTCACATGATATTCCAACGCGTACATATATACATATATATATATATATATATATATATATACCATGTATATAAATAAGTACAGTTGAACAAGCAACCTCTATATCTCATCTCTAACGTGCCGCAGTCTAGAGCAATTGAGATAACGACGGCTGGGCGTTCGACGGAGGCCAATAACGAAAATATCAACCTTATCCCGCGACGTCCGTTCATTCATGTGTAGTGATTTGAAAATTGAATTATACCCTTTAGACAGTCAAACGGTGAAACCCGAGGTCATGTTACATACGGTTTACCAAGTTTTTCTCCATCCAGCTCGATGCCCAAGATTACCGGGGATTTATCTGCCTTTGGTAGAGAAGTAATCCGAGAATTATATCACTGGGGTAAAGGGAATTTCATTGTAAAAAGGGATGAATGATAGAAGTTTTGGGCTGCTGTACAAATCGTCGAGAGTTAGAATAGGTCAACCCACTTCAGCCCCGCAAAAGTACCTCGTTTGCAAATCTCAATATCGATGCCTTACAGCGGGACCAAACTCAAGTAGTGCTACTTCTAATTACTTGATTTGAAGTACGCATGAGAATAGTTGGGGATGTGTAACCTCCAATGGGTTCGTAACGAGGGACGGTCGTTGAAAAAGAACCTTGTTGTTGTCAGGCCTCGCGCATTGTAACACGTTCGCTTATTACAGTGATCTACGCTTAGGATTTCAAATGACCGCGGGCGTGCTTAGACTGCATATCAATCTCGGACCTGACAGTCAAGTTTCATGTACCTACACTTATTCTACATACATCACGTTTTGTCGTCGAATTTCACATATGTTTTTATATTTAAAGTGGATTGACTAATGTGCAGAGTAACGTAGTTGGACTGATCAATAGGTGACCTTAAATGCACACGCCTACAGTGACGTCCGAGTCTTGAGAACCACCATTTTGATGGCGGTTAAACTGATTCTTGTGAATTTCTTTCTGGTTTCAGGGCTGATATTGGTACTTGTTGTACATACTCTGGCTGAAAATACCCCCTCTGAAGAAGAGACGGAAGCCGAGAGTTCGCATATTAATTATGACAGTCAAAGCAACGACGACTTCAAATTTTCGAAGGAAGATTTCGACAATTATTTCGAAAAAGATGTAAATCAACCGAATATCGAAGATGTTTCCGAAGCGGCCGGGGGTTTGGGGAATGAATCGTTAGAAAATGCGGATGGAGTTGATGCTACAACAACGGCGAAGACGGTCTCTAATTTTACCACACTTCAGCACAATGAGACAATACCTACCATAGCAACGATTGACTTTGAAAACAATTTGACAATTACCGATAATGAAAAAATGGCCGTCGAGGGTGTGAGAGAAGTCAGCAGAGTTGAGAGTTCGCAAGCACAGTCTAATGCCACCACTGATAAGGTAATTGTAGAAGTTTCGAAGGAAGAATTGGATAGCGGTGGTGAAGGACAGTCAGAATCTGCTCATCGGGAATTCGAATTCGCTGAAGAACACGATGACTTTGACGAGCACACGAGTTCCGAATTTGCTGAAGCCACAACACCGAGTTCGGCATTGTTGAACGCCAGCAGTCTAAGACTTCCGGATAATTTACACAAACATGTCGAGCAGTTCGATATAGAGAATTCAGACGAGGACGAGGAAGCAGATGGCAACGATACTCATTCTTTGATGAATGACACGAACGTCAACTATCGTTTAGACTTCAAGTACGGCACCAAGAGGTTTCCGGAGAATGATACCAGAAAGCCGAACGGTGACAACGGAGAGGGTCTGACATCTGAACCGAAACATGAAGTGGAGATTTTTAAGAATGTTACTTATCCTTCTGTATTGAGGATCAGTGAAGATCCGAATAACGCCACGGTGATCAACGATACAACGCCAAATTATTCAAGCTCGAAACCCAAAGCCCGGACGATTTCTATCTCAGGTGACAATGATGTATCTACAAAAAATTCAAAAAATTTCAATCATACACGCCCAGATCAGGCAGCGTCTGATACGATAATGAGAATCTCTCCCAAAAAGTCCGTTCCAACGGAAAAACCCACAAAGCTAAAACCATACCCGTACTTGACATCGGAAAGTACATCCATTAATTACGAACTCGTTACAGATTTACCGAACAAGACTGAGGTATCTACGGAAGAGATAGCAGCGTACAAGAATACGATTGACAGACAGAAGTCGGATGATAAAATTATAGTCACGGAGCCATCGGTACTAGTCGACAATAGTATTGAGAAATTTAAACCCGTTCACGAGAAGAGATCTGGAACTTTACCCAGAGTAAATTCAACGCTTGGTACTTCTGCAGCAGCAACGGCTTGGTCAGCACCGACAACTGAAAATACGATGTTAAAAAATGCAACCGATGTGACAGAAGAAGCTCAAACCACTGTCTCACAGTCCAGACACCGTAATCAGACTGGCAACGATGTCCCTCAGAGTAATATGAATATTTCAGTTACTACGGAAGAACCTTCTACAATTCTCTCCGAGGTTACAGAGAATAACATAGAAAATGTGATTGGAAAAGTCAACGGTACCAATAACCCAACGGTTTCGACACCGATTACTAAAAAATTGATCGATCATCACGAAGCGGCAAAAAATAATTCTGAGCTCGTGGGAAGCGAAGTCTTAAATTTTACCGAGAAAATAGAAACAGTGACGAGTGGCTCCTCCACCAGCAACGAAATCCAGACGATAACGGAAAAGTCAAAGATAACTCCGATCCAACGGATCGACGACGTTCCATCGTCAACCGAAACCTATCCAGTGAATGCAACGAACGATGCTGATAAATCGAAGTCAAAAGATGGCATCACCGCTTCTTTACCAATGTTCACATTCACGACAGCGAAAATTGTACAAGAATCGTCGAGTGAGATTCCAGCGTTTGAATCTAATGGAACAAGGCCAATTGAAGAGAACGTTGCCAACGTATCTCATCCCCGGACAATCTCGCAGAGTTATGGAAGCACCGAAGACATCGCGGAGTCTAAGGACGATCAAACAACCACGATACAGTACAAATTCGTAAGTCTAACG
Organism: Neodiprion lecontei; assembly: GCF_021901455.1. NCBI lineage: Eukaryota > Metazoa > Arthropoda > Insecta > Hymenoptera > Diprionidae > Neodiprion > Neodiprion lecontei. Next base: position 24,638,557 of record NC_060265.1, read on the forward strand.
GATGCTGAAAAGACCACCACGCCTTTTCCGAGTGACGACGTGAGCCCCGAAAGTGTCACCGTTACCAATTCCCTAAACGAGACTTCGAAAACAATGGAACCTCCGAGCTCTGAAGAAAACGGCACGTTCACAAATTTATTTAACAATATTTCGGTAACAACAGTATCACAGGAAACAACCGAATCAGTGGTAACCGATGATTCTACTGACGAAAACCCAACGTCACTCTCAACAATGATCGAAACTGTCAAACCAGACAATGTTAATTCGTCGACCACCATTGTCTTTCCAGACACAACCACATCCAACACCAAATTTGATGTCACGACGACTGAAGATCTTCCAAATACCACAAATTCGCCTGTTTCTGAAACTGGTTTTACCACAGGAACGAAGGCTAACACTGATGCAACTATTTCTCCAACATTCGGTGCAAACACGTTCAATGGCCGGATAGAGGAGACAACTACGGCACAAAATGAAAATCCTGAAGAGACGACGACAACGATGATACCTGTAACCGTAACCGTTATTGAAGAAACAACTATGGCTTCAAACAGTGAAGTTATCGTTTCAACAGAAAGTACGAGTACGTCAGAAATTCCAACAACGGTCACCCTAATTACGACGCTAATACCCGAAACCGGCCAACAATTTCCAAATTCAAGCAACAATGCCATAGCAGTGGTTGCAGTCTCTTCGGTAGCTCTCATTTGCTTGGTTCTACTTGCAGGCTTGTTGGTAAGTTTGTTATACTCAATTTGTTTTCATTTTTTTGTTTTGTTTTCTTGTTAAAAACTCGGAACCTGTCTATCGTTGTCGGTATCACTGTTTCAAAAAACTATCGAGTGCACGCAACGACTTTCGAGTAATACGGTGTACCTACTAACTAAATGTGACGTATCAAAAATCAATAATCAATTTAATCGAATTACAGTTTATAATGAGAAAACGACAGACGAGATTCAATAACGTGCAAAGATGCCGACCACTGACGTTGGAAGCTTATCGAGTCGGTGGTGTTTCGGCTTACAACAGCATGAGAAGAAAAGATCGTACGCGCGACTCAAAGCGCAGCTATGGAAACCCTGCGTTCGAAGATTCGGTAAGTATTTAGAGAACCACCATCCAAAATGGAGAGCACACCTAATTATAAGTGGTCGTTTCGGATGACAAATTTGTCTGTGGAAAGATCAAACGACGCTCTGAAGCGTGATCTTGTACGCGGCGCAACCTCAGGTCTCTTTGTGCCGTCATAACCGACTGTTTGACTTTGCTGCGAAACATTTCTGAATCCCTTAACTACGAAATGTGTATCAATGGGGAAAGTTTTTGATCTGAACCCAAGATTCGTCGTATTAAAACTGACTTGCATCAAGTGACGTGAATCAATGAAAATGGGTTTTTTTTGCTTTATTAAATCGCAAAAAGGATTATACACCTGTCTCTCATATTTTCAGAGCGTAACTCCGTCTCATCCGTTAAACTTTGCTGGTTTATCGTCCTTCTGCAACGACTTAAATGCCATCAACGAGGAGTTTGTGGGAATTCCCCAGGTGTCCGCGAGGATCGACGAATTGCCAGCCGGTGCTGAGGTGAAAAATAGGTACGCCAATGTCGTCCCTCTACCGGAGACCAGAGTACCACTTCAAAAGATCAACAACGAACCATTAACGGAGTATATTAACGCCAGTTACGTTCGCGTGAGTAAATTTATCAGTTTTACAAGTAATCACAAAGCTAATTAGCACATGAAAGAAAATTACATTCCTCTCTGCGAGTAATCGCAGAAAACTGATTGCGAGTAACAAAATCTCGGTTCGGCGTAAAGTTTGTCGTTTCCCCTCGTTAACACCGCAATCCTATACACATAATAACTTCGAAGCAATTCCGTCTTGAGGAATAACTTAAAATTTGGAAAGTAGACGCTACGGAGTCGGTTTGAATAATTCATGAAATCGTGGTTGAAAATCAACGTAACGTCGATTTCAGGGACCGAAAAATGCCACGAAATACTACATAGCGTGTCAGGCGCCGATCGAGTCAACGGTAGCTGATTTCTGGAGGATGATCTGGGAGCAGCAGAGCAAAGTGATAATAATGCTGACCGACATCGTCGAGAACGGGGTTGAAAAGTGCGTCGATTACATTCCGCCGTCCGAAGTAACCGATTGCCATCGCCTTTACGGCGACTACCAGGTTACGCTGAAGAAGCACGAGGCAAAGGAGAAGTACGCGATCTCCACCCTCCACTTGAAGGTAATCAACAATTAACCCTCGACTCCTGTCTCGTATTATTTGAAAAATATTCGCCGGCGCGTTCGCCACTCGCTTTCGCTCGGTAAGATCCTCCTCGATCCAACCAGCCAAGTAACCGATGCCATCCTCTTACCGTTCGTCGTAGAATCTCGAGAACAACACGTATCGCGAGGTCTCCCACATATGGTATCTCTGGCCCACGAACGGCGTACCATCGGACGCGACTGGTCTCATCGCAATCCTCCTCGAGGCGAGGGCTCTGCAGAGGGGCGCACCCGGACCGATAGTCGTCCACTGCAGTCCCGGTACCGGACGAACCGGTACCCTGATCGCCCTCGACCTCGGTATCAGACAGTACGAGATCACGAGAACCGTAGACGTTCCTCGGGTCGTTTATACCATCAGAAGGGACAGGGCCGGAGCCGTACAGACGAAGGAACAGTACGCGTTCATTTACAAGGTGAGTCGGGATCCCGAAAAGTAGTTTCGGTCGCCAGGGTGAGTGTCGGAGGTGAAAAGATCGTTGAACGAACCTCGACGCTTTCTCCGATTAGTTATTGAATCTCCGATGTAGCAGAGATGGATTCTTTTATGCAGCTTCTCATCATTTCTTTCAGGGCTTGAATTTGTACGCGGCGAAGCTCGCTGGCGGGGCACTGGAATCTATGTGAAGAAGGATTCACCTCTCCGAGCTGGCCCCGAATTGCCAGGAAACGTTGCTGTGACCAAATATGTTGAATTGCTTTTCAAAGGCTCGGTCGACGCTGAAGAATAGACGAAACGCTCGTCACAGGAGCGCGACGAAGAAAATGGTTGAACTACGTAACTTGAATTAACTACGCATGAATATCGTGAACGAAAGAACGAATGGATTGCTCTTTGAATTTCGCCGACTCGTATCCGGCTTCGATTTAAAATACAACAGGGTGACATTTTCTTTGCTGAAACATTGAAGAACAGACGAAAAAATACTGTCAATTTTCGCATCAATTATTTAACTTGAGGACCAGATAATTAGGAAAATTACCATTTATTAATGGTTATATACGTAACAGTTATAGCGTGACCAAATAATTGTTGTTGTTGTTGTTGTATATACTCTAACTCGTAGCGCGCAGCTCTCTATATGTGTATATAACGGAGTATTTTTTATTCTTATATGACATTATTAATTTTTTGAATTTTTTTCAGCTAAATTTGCTATTAAGTGATCAAATTTTTTAATATTTGTCTTCTTTTCCATTTACGTCACCACGTACAGAACTTAGCCATACGTTACTTGCAAGTATTTCAGAAAATAAGGTTACGGAGAAATTAAAAATTTTGCATTCGTCGTCAAAGCAGATGCTGCGAACAATGTGATATGCATATATTGTTTATTAATAGTAATTAGGATAATCAGCCCGCTTTTGTCGGAATCAGTATTTCGTAAACAGGGAACATGATTCGACGTGGCCGAATATATACAACGTTTATCGTTGAACAAATACATGCTCAAAAAAGTGTAAATGTTACGAGACAAATATTCTCAAGTTCAAAAAAATTAGACAAATAACATCTCCTAACGAAAAGTAGTATTGTGCAAATTTTCAAAAGTACCCACGTTGTACAATTATTATTATTTTGTTTTACTACGCCCAATCCTATGTACAAGCATGTGTTGAAAACAAATTGAACACAACTATACCAATTGGACAGCAGTGGTTGTTTTTCGTTGCTGCACGAACAATTTACGATAAAGAAAAAACGTATATCGTTGGAGTTTTTTAGTGCAATAGGAAGTAGAGTATAAAGTGCTCGTCAGTTAACCGTCTTACCCAATATCGGCCGTATCACATTTTTTGGGTTTTTCAGGCTAGACCCGTTCATAAAAGACGGTGACATATGAATATTAATTTACGGCGCTGAAGGTCCACCAAACATTTCTTTGATACTCGTAAAATTTCGTAAATTTTTTTGTAAATATTTAACATGATGTGATTTATGAAAAAAATTAAAGATTTAAGTTTCTCTCTGCGACGTCCCTCTGATATGAAGGATAGTACAACAATTTATATATGTGTATCGATATTATACATTTTGTGTGATTGACGATTACGTGTAACGTTCCTATACGTGAAAAAGAAATTATTATTATTATTATTATTATTATTATTATTATTATTATTATTATTATTATTATTATTATTATTATTATATGTATTCATAGATACTAATATATATATACACATATGATATTACATTGTATTAAACATATAATATGACATAGATACGATCTAAATATTATACTTTATAATTATATATCTAGGCATAATAGTTATTGTAATGAATATACCATCGATTTGACTGACCCAGTTTTAGTTGAATGATTACAGTGATCAATTCATATAAAATTGAATACATTATCATTGTAAATACAGTGCGGTCGACGATGCTCAGCGGTAAATTAGTAAGCGTGGTAAAATTGTGATCAATGAAAAAGAGGTCAAAAGTTGGGAGTCAGCGAGTACTTTTTCAACGTATCAAAGTATTCTCCACGTATTATCCGTAAATTTGTGAAAACGGTTGGATTCATTACCACAAAGTTACACAAAGATTTACCAAATCAATCTTCCATTGTTTTAAATGTTTGTGATCTTCATACTTCCTGAGATTACAGAATGTTTTTACTCTGAATACGTGGTCTTGTACAAAAATATTGTATAATCGTGACGTGCAAACCAAGACGTCACTCGATATAAAATAACAAATTTTGCCAAATACTGACCAATTATTGAAGAAATTACGTGAAGGAAAATAATTGCACGTAATATTTTCGAGGTGAAGCTGATAAAATGCTTCGCTAAGTCAAAGCACTAAGCGTATAATATATACAGTTAGTCTCGTGATATATAGCAAGTGAAGGACGTGTCAAAGGCAATAAAGTCTAATTCACTAATTGTTTTTATAGATGCCGTATTGTTGAAGAGCAAAAATAACTTGAACATTCAAATATACAGCTCAATATAATTCCTAGGCTAAAATGGTACCAGCATGAAGAACGTTACCTTGGCAATTAATTAAAGCTATGAGCTATAAGTATGAAACTGAACCGTATGAAAGTGGTCGAGTGGCCATTTATTCGAAAGAAAAAAAAAAAAAAATTAAACAGTGTGAAATGTTGTAGCTGTCAAGGATAAAGTACGGCTGATCAGTGTGAAAAAGCGAATGAACGGAAGACGGAGCCAGAGAAAGGAAGACTTTGGCCACTCCCTGATCCATGGTATCGTTGAGCCTAGGCGGCACACACGCTTACCTTGCACGTTCATTATACTTGCGAGCAAATACATGAGACTGAGATTGTGTGTACCTAAAGCAAGAGGCCTTCGACATCATCGAGAGGCAGTACAGAACCGACTAAAACTGGATCTACCCTGATGATACCGGTTCAAACTGCCCCGTCCGAGAGATGCAGATAAGGCTAATTTGAGGAATATCATTTCTTAACAGATTTCAATGGGTGCAATCGCGGATCTCTTACTGGTATAAAGAGCGACGTCGGCTTGGAGTAATACTTAATTACCGAGGGTACGAAAATTCGGCGTAGCTACGAATCTTTGTAATCCAAATGCAATGGCGTCCCGGTTGCCTCTCGACTTTTGTACGTGGAGGCACGTGCTTATCATTCGCATAAAATACGACTAATTCACGTAATCGCATGGACGCGATTAAAACGCGACTGCAATGAGCGAAATTGAAAGACTGTTAGATCCCGAGGTAATTGAAGTGCTCGATAGGCACTGATCGTTTACAAAGGAATAATGACGGGGTGCGGCACCGATAGCAATCAGAATTAAGATATTGTTCGTTACCGAGTATACAATGATTGTAACGAGATATGAGAAACGTATATTTATTCTTCAAGTAAGTAGCGTTTATTCGAAAAAATTTTATTCGCTCCAATTCGTACGTCATAAGTGGAGTAGGCGATTCGTCAGGTTTGGAAAAACCCAAATAATCCTTATTCTACGTCTGTCTGTATTCCAGACAAAGTTGACGAGGTCTGTATGCGAGTGTAATTATTGTTAGCTGCTGTAAAGTCTGAACTACAATCTGTTCTTTAGAATTTTTAGAAATATTCAACTCAATTGTGAAAGTGATAAACGACAAAAACCAGTCTCGTCCAGCTGCGGAGAAGCCAATTTCTGTATCAAGTTCCTGCGCAAATATTACGTGTGTAAACTGTTGCATATATCTGTTAAAATAAGAGAATGCAATTTGATGTTAGGATTGGCAAATAATTACTGAATCACCAGCAAATAAGGCCTCATGTCGCAGTGTGTCTAGTACTACTGAGAAAATTGTTGAGCAATACACAATAGGCAATCATACCCTACATAAATCCAGTTGAATTTAAGTGGTTCGTCATTTTTAAATTGACTGAAAATTTTTGCGCCTATCGTTTATTGTCCATCTCCATGATTGAACGTAATTTCAGTCAACACTCAATGCCGTATATCATGTAGTCAAATAGACCAATAAACCTTATTTTCAACCTTCATTAGATATGATTTTTCCAGCATATTTTTTTCCGGTCCTCATCATCGGTCCGGTACAGTGTCATATTTTAAATCGTTAGCGGCTGCTTGACTTACAGTCTCTCACTCCATCGTACCATATTTCTTACCGTAATCTGCGATGAGCACAAAAATAATGACTTCAATGGCTTACTTGCAATTAGACGCACGCGAAACAATCTAGGATACTTGAAGTTGCAAATTGTTGTAGAAATCCGTGCAAATTACACAGGATCCCCTCCGTGTTCTCACGCTTGAATCTTGCATCGTTAGTGGCCGATCTAAAAAGACCTCTGATGTATTTAACCCGTGGACTCGTGGCGGTGAGAACTTGGAGAAATGATACTGTTGGCATTAATCATTGACCGTTCAATAAATCGATCTCCTATAGCTTTAATCAAACTTTTGATTTCCTTTCTATTGAATTTGTCCAAGATTTCTGGCCAATATCAATGACCGAAGAATTTTATTGTACGCATAAATCAATAAGCTGCGAACTTACGCTCTGTCATTTGATTGCCCTCTTTTGAAAACAATTGCATTATAGTCGTTGAAGCTAACTCTTTGCGCTTATTGAATTGAAACATTCAATTTTGAAGCATGACACAAGCTTTAAAATAAAAGCCAAAGGAAACAGCGTGACTAGTATAATTCCTTGTGGACATTACTTTAAAATGAATGGACTTAGCGACTGTCTTATTATTTTATTACGTTTTCGATTGAATGCGATTGTTGCGAACTAACAAACGTGACCTGTTATGCTGCGTAAAATTCACCCGAAACACGCAATTGAGTATCACCTTATAAAGTACGATGATTTACTGGTCATACGATCATAAGGAATACATAATTTACTGTGACTTTAACCAGAGACCGATCGCATGACTCCAATTTTAAAGTAAAACATTTTTCTGTATAAGTAATGATTATCCTTTCGTTCCAGACACTCATAGTCTCTGTCGTGTGATTTTTATAGAGCTATTATAAACCCATCTAAACTTGCGTCCCGCCTGTGCTTTACCAGCAGCCATACTTTAGCACCTTATACGTCACTACATTCTGAATCTTTTACCAACACCTTGAAAACTAATGTCTGCGATATATGATTTGAAAGCTAAATTTTTCACAATTTGCCATGTGTATAAGGTTCAGGAATACCATACCGAGATAACTGATTATCGGCTCAAGCTATTCGTAAACGCGTAGAATCAGTAAAATGCGCATAAAACATGCTTAGCACATATATGTCATTATGAACACGTATCTAATTTGTTGTTACATTGAAAATTACGTAAGTAACATGGGTATTATATTTCATGGAAATACAATACGCTAAGGATATTGGAGGGGGGGGGGGGGTAGGCACTGCGCATTTAACACTTGACTTCAATGTCAATCGTGCATTGCGGCAGTGAGTCAACTTGCCGTCAATAATTTTTACCCGTTATTCAACGAAAGAATAGATATAAAATACTGTAACGTACACATTGAGGATAATACAAGATGCGTACTCGATCAACTGGGAAAAACCTGAGTCTCACTGTTTATATATGACATACATTAGCGGCAGGCGTTTGTGTGGTGCACCTACACGTGATCCTATTCAAGTTTCATTCCTTTCCATGCGTAAGAGCGTTTTCCAATTGTTGAGAAAGACCCAACGTCATCGACAACGATCCAGATACTTGATACCCATGTTTATTCAGGTAAAACGATAACTGCTAATGAATTATCGATACGGTTGGCTATGTGCATCGGCTCGTAGCGATCGATCAATCTTCGGTCGTACTCAATTATCAACCTAAACCAGTTATTTGAAAAACAGCCCTCTTTTACCATACGATTATTGTTCGTATATTTGCTCGAGTGTATAATGGAAAGTTTGTGACGTCGACATCCAGAAAAATAAATGAAATATCTATCACTGCCGATATGTAACACGGTACATTTTAATCGTTAGATTATCCGTAATTCTGACAGTATTCCAAATTGCCAAGTTGCAACAATGTATGCCACGTGAGCTACGTAATTTTCAACGTTTCTAGTTTATTTATGCTTGAAAGCGTAAAGTATTTTGCATACCTGTAATAACTACGCTGCACCGGTGTATCATAATTTTGAAATTATTAAGGCACGCCGATGAGTGAAAGGCACGCCGATGAGTGACAGATGACATTTAACTTCGCTGTTTAATAACCTGAGACATTTTAATTTATCGACACACGTTATTTTGAGAGGCAGCACTCGAAGCAGTCTTGAGAATTCATAAATATATAATAATCTACATGCGATACCAGCAGAAGCATAATTAGTTTTAAAAAAAAGTCTCATCTCTTTTTAATTCCAGTTCTCATCTCTTGACTTCAATGCCGCGATGCCTGAGGACAACAACGGACACATCTAGAGATCATTTTCAACTCACCGTTGTAATGCAACAGCCAAATTGTACTACCCGGGTCAATGGCCGTTTAAAAACGCAATTGATGGCAATGCATCTTTAAGGCACGTGAATTGATTTAAACCAATCGAACACTGCGAGGCACGTGTGAACGAGAGAATGGCCTTATTAGTAGAGTTTGAACTAAATCTTACTTGCAACTATACTACTACAGGTGGGACTTGGTAATGACATATTTGCCCAGCTGATTATACCCGTGCACATTACGATGACTTTTACATTTAGCGCAAAGCCTCCAACTGTCTGACTCTCCTGTCAAACCATCCACCGTACAGATAAGAACACGGGAATTTGTAGGTCCTATGTCCAAAGATTCTGGAGGACTGTGTAGCCGGAATTCAACGATTTATGCCTGAAACATTGAGTTAAAAGCTCGATTGTTACAGGCAAAGAAGAATGATGTTACGATATGTTATTGCCGTTTCAGAAATCGTTGTCTCGGTACGTTGTGTTACGTATGGTTGTTTTTTGCGCTAATTGCGTCAATTATCAAATATTCCTTCAACCCAAGAACCGCGTTTCAATGAAGCCGAGGATAATGGAAGTCAAATGGAGAGCGTTCCGTCCGAGTAACAAAAACGTGTCAGTCGAGGCAAAGAAGAGAAAAAAGCCATCAGCAAATCCAGACGCTTCCAGTATTAATTGCGCTAAATCATGCAAGCCGCCGTTCTTTTCCGCCAAGAGCGTATTAACCGATTCATTGCGTACACGGTTAAATTCTGCGTGGCCCTTGAGTATCTGGGTGTTCATGGGCTTCGCAGATGCCGGTCATATGATCCTATAAGCCTGAAAATAATGCATGCAATTACGTTTCTAAGCAGAAGAAAATTTTTTCCATGATATCTTTGCAAAAATTTGCTAAATACGTCGTAGTCACGTATAATTATATTATTACGAAACGACGCTACAGCTGGTAATTCGTGGCTGAAATTGTCGTGAGAAAGATCTTATCGGAAATTGCTTTACTGCTGTGAAATTCGGCGATGTCAACCATCTCCAGGTGTAATCACAGATCTGCCAGATAAATTTTTATGCATCACGTTGTGCGTTTGCGTCCGTGCCCTGGGACAGACAAGTGTCCCAAGGGCGTATTATTTTCTCATCTCGTAACAAATCACATTTAAAACAAACATGTAATTTATCGATAAATGCAATTTGCATACATAGATTGCAGTTAGAATACCGACTATACGTAGCGTTGTTGATTCTAACTGACTTCTCAGAGTTTACAGCAGACTAAAGTACGTCTGAGGGAATTGCAACGAGAGAAATGGCGTAGAAATACATTCCACGCTGGTTCTCTGGCGGCTAAATTCTACGTGTAATTAGGAAAAATTCTAGGCTGCTCATACCGCAAGTGGGAGGGAAGGTCAGGTACGTCCAAAATGAACAAGAACACAATGAAAAAGACCCTAACGGCTGTCGAGGAATGGCTGCAACTCACATTTGGTGACCACCTGCGTATTGAAAATGCTTAAACCCAAGCGTTCCGGGATACTTTTCGACGACTGTATTATTGCTAGAAAGCGTGATTATTGCCTACGGTAACATCGTCCCGAAACGCGGTTATTGTCTTGCCAAATGTGGTGCGACTGCCTGTCCAAGAAAGCGGAGGGACTGGGTCTTTGATCGCTTCCAGACGTATGGAAATTCCCGTTCGTCAGCCTAGACATTTCTTCGGAAATTATTTCAAACTGTAAAACAACTGTAAACAATATATTCGGGCATGCAGGACCGAACATTATCTTTCGCGAATACCTGTTCAAAATTTTTTAAATTAAAAAAAAGAAATGTGTGTAAATGTCGACTTTACGGTGAGTGATGACTTTAGCTACGTAACAATCAAACTGTTCAACAATTATTTCTGTCAAGCGTAGATTTCATATTACACTTGCCAAAGAGAAGCGAATCGAAGAATGAACTGCATGCAGCGAAAATCGCTGGCTCGAGTATGAGCTTGGCGTCACGTCTCGAGGATAATAAAGCTGCCTATGATAGAAACGTATCGCGTTATTCGTAGAATATTACATGCTGTTTACGCCGCATAGAGAACTGATTCATCCGAGTATCTTACGCCATTGCAAACGTGGATAGGGGTTAACTAACTTAATAAAATTCCCCAGAAGCTTACATCCCGGGATGATACTGCGATGACATAGCCTGCAGGGATGGTTGGTATAAATACGAATTTGTCGATGGGCCCCCGTAGTTAATCGCCGAGTGTCGTCCAACAACCATCTTTACTGATTCTTCCTTACATCTTCGGACTAGTGCTCCTGCAGAAGTTGAACGCTAGTTCATCCATCCGTTGGATTTAGTTCTCCGAGGTAGTTCAACTAAATTCTTCTAATCTAGGAATACAAATTTCTCCGTTCCGAATTACCAACATCCAAAAATGCATTAGATAGTCGTTTCTGCTTCGCAGTTTTTATTTTTTTAGTCAATCCGTAATCAGCGTCCGAAGTTAAAACAAGAATTTCTCCCGCATCTTCTTCCTCAATCGATACAACTGTAGTCTTGTAATTTCAACAGTTATTTCAGAATGTGGGAAAATATGCATTAACATTTAATAAACGATTGACGGACTTTCAAATTCTCAAACTAGTAAACTTTTCTTCCGATGCAAGCAGCTGCGACTTTACCGTATATTAACACGCAATTTGACACACAATTTATCAAAGTGTGAAGGTACAGAAGCGTACTCCATGCGTACTACACATTCATTAAATTTCATTCGCATGAAGCAATAGGTAAATTATCATGTTACGTAAAGATAGTTGATGGCAACGTCTTATACGCATTGAAAAGGATACCGACAAAAGTACTAACTCATCTGCCAAAAGAATTGTTTTTTAACTTCCGGTACCACAGAATAAAAATAATTACGGAAGACTGATGAGTCAGAGTTGACTTGTACGTCAGAATTAAAAATATATTGCCTTGTAAGCATTGCAGCTTGAGGAAAATTGTATTTGTAATCCATTGACAATCTTTCCTGTGCAAGTTTAAAACAACAATGGAGAAAATGAGTAACAAACAATGATCATAAATCTTCTATGAGTATTTAATGCCAAAGTGTGCATAAAGTATCCAAATTCAATTTCCATACCGAATTCGAGGTGCTGCCAATGTAAGTGCCATGCAGATCAGTTTCAACGTAACGTTTCAACTGACGAAAAGTGTCAATGCAATTGTTACCGCAATGTTCGGTAGTTATTCAATGTTAACGTGAAGCTTGAAAGACGGGCTCGTATGCAAACATTGAAGATACTGTGACGGCTGCAACGACTGGCGTACAATGTGGTTTTTTTTCTTGTATAAAAAATAAATCTGTGTAAAGCTTAGGTGCGGATGTATTCACAAATTCCAGTTAAGTTCTAAGTTACCAGGTGGATGTTAATTTGGCAATTATGATTCGTACTGTCTAGTCTGAGGTACCTCATGGTCATCTTCACAGTAAGATACTTGAGGATATATCAAGCGGCAGTGGACGCATTCGCGCTTTGGAGCTCAAGACTCACGGTTCGCGGTAACAGACATCGCGTAAATATCGCTCTATAGATTTCGAAGTATCCGGTATTTTTATTGCTGTTTGTTGTCTCTTCGCGGTAGATAAAATGACTAAAAAACTGTTCTCCGCATGGGGTTGGCGAGAAGCTAACGCAGCCACGAACGGTCTCAGAAGGGTGTAAGTGAAATTTGTCACACAAGTATTTCTCGAGATCAAGGTGTACGACATAACCGTAAATGTGTTTCTCCTTCTTTCCGGAAAAGTAAAATTTTTTGTACGTACACCGATAATGATTATAGATATATTCAACGAATGGAAAAACTCGAAAGTTGAGTTGTAAGTCGAAAGAATGCAAAAAAATAATAACCCAGACATATTCGATGAAAATCTTGATTCTGGGCCATACGTTGAAACGAAAACACGTGACGCTCGTAACGTAATCGATTCGAGCACATTATTACACAACCTTACAAAATGTGCATAAATAAACGTGGCGAGGTTGTCTTTGAATGTGAAAAACGTGATTGAAATAAATGCATGTTCGATCACACTGTTACCGAATGGAAATAAAACCAGGCCAAATACGACTTGAAAATAAGTAATCATTTCAAAAAATGTTCAGTCAGACTCGGCAGTTTTCCTCAAGTTGCCAAGTTTCTCATCAACGTACTAAGCTACGCGCCCATTGTTCAGTCTACGTACGGAATAACGTGGTAATAATTATCTGATAACAATAAACGCCTATCTATACGAGCCTTACACCTGTTAAACCTTGGCACGGTAAGAGAAATGGCAGTCGCGTGCAAGACCTGCCTCGTAACGGGTTTGGCGCGATTAAAACCGCATGTTCTAAATCATTTCCACAGTGCCTTGCGCGAGACACTGACCACCTTTCGCATCTTCAGTCACTTTTGTTTTACAATTTACATCGCGTGATTGTCAGGATGATATTTCGTAAAGTGTATAATACTGCAAAATAATTATACATATTTATATATATATATATATACATATGTGTTTGCATATCGTGTAAGAATGGCGGAGAAAATTAGTATTCTTCTGTCCACATTTCTCGATCGGTGAGTTGGCGATAAAAATTATGCTAAATTATTGCATTAAAATTTTGTGAGTTTACACGGTTACTCCAGCTTGAAAATAAACTACGTTTTAGCATTAACTTATGTGAGAGTCCCGTCTTAATTTCGAATTAACATACTCATTCGCTCTAGCAGAATCAACAACCGGGTTTTCCTACATAAATGTACGCGTATCGTACATGTATGTCATAGAATGCTAAAGGTGTTGCGAATTATACTATCCGTTATACATTAAATTCCCACATGTCTCAAGACTTTCGTGTACGCGTGATCTGAGCCCGTTACAGTTTCTGATAAATATTTTCAAATTCTGATTTTGCCATGCGGTACGAATCAAGTAACTGTAACAATTGTCACTACAGACTTTGATCAACTTTAATAGAAGCAACAATATGTGCGTCATATCTTCCGCGTTTTGTCCCGGACAGTTTCTACCTTAACCCCCTCCAATTTGCACACATTCTAAATTCTCTCTCGCATAAAAGCATTATCGAGATTAAACGGCACGGGAATCCCTAGCGTCGGCGTGAAAGGATCGACGCAACGCCTCGAACTTGAGTTCTTCACTTACACAGCATCGACTACTAGTCAGATGGTATCCGAAGTCCTACCTGTCGGTATCCTTTTATTGGACGTCCACCAGTTAGTGCTTGCGATGTCCTCTTTTTAAATTATTTCGAGTAAATTACGACAGTGTGTGAATAATGAATTAGTGAAAATTACCGAGACTGGATAAAAAAAAAATTAATATCGATACACGATTTCAACATTATTTTGCGGCAGCAGAGCGAATGAATGAATTACCTCTGCTTGGCTTATACTTGAGTTTCGTTAATGTTATGACGGATTTCATCTGTTCACATAAACAGCGTTGGATTGACGTTTCTCTTTGGGCTTAATCGTTAATGAATACCCTGCAGACAGGTTGTTGTTGATCAGGTGCTCGCATTCTCAACACTGCAGTAATTGAGGTACAACTTTGAAACGCTACTCAATTTGTGTAAAACCAGTGATTAGCGGAGATTCAAGAGTTCAATATTTATGATCGATTGCGGGTAGTGAGGTGCACGTTCGTACGGACGCTTGTCAACTAAATCGCTGTATAACTCACAGACGCGCTAATAACCGGTGCTATCCACTTGCGTCCTTTGCGTAAATACACCTGGCAGCCGAGCAAAACTGCCTTATAGACATTATCAATTTCAAGCGTAAATAAGAAGAACTTTAACTACCGTGTGAAACTCGTACCAAGAATCATAACAACACACAAACGTACGATATTAGAGAACAGAAGACACGTGCGATCTCGTTTATCAAATGCCGAAGACGAGTGACAGAGTTCTCATTAAATTCTCATCACTGAAATGATGGTGTTCAAAAATTGAATAAAACTGTGTTGAAAGATACTGCATTGCGCATGTATTTCAATTGGAAATTCGATTACGGTATTTTAACATCTGTGGCAAAGATTTGAACTCGTTAACTTCAGCTTTGAAAAATTTCTAACAATTTCACACAGGGGACGAAATTTTGTAAGTATCTCGTACTAGTTAGAACAAAAATTTATCCTGATGTTTGTCAATTATTTTGCTCTTTCCATTTTTTCAGAACAAAACAATTAAAATTCAACGACCTGAGACTGACTGATAAACATTGAATTTTCAACTCACAAAAATGCGTTGAGTTATCGCCTGTTACGAAAACACGTTGATACTGATGAAACTTTATACGTACATGAAACAGAATCGTCAAAATTTCCCTGTTGATTAAAAATGGAACTTTACATCGCAGTAAATCGCCGACTGTACTGACTGCAATTACTTCTCATACCTGCGTTAATATTAGCCATTACACGCCACATACGAATCCACACAACGTATATGGACATTAAATTAAATCTCTGCAACTTCCTCGATTATGAATATAATGGACTGTGAGAGATAAATTTTCTCAAAATCGATAACACTACAGGAATTGATATGAGCTCGGAGTCAGAGTATTAAAGACGACCAATGCGGAGCGTACGATCTGTTTGTATAAAAAATTACTCTTTCGAACATAACTTGTCGGATCTGCTGTTTTGCATACCGGTTCTGCAGTACCGGCGACATACAAGGAAAATGGCTAAAATACCGGCAATGCGTAGTATCGCGTGAAAATAAGGCTAAAATGATCGAAAACATCGTAAATATAACGTGGCGTTTAATTCTTACGATTAGAGGTGCTGCTTTTTCACGAACGCGTTATGTCACATGCACACGGAATTTTTCAGAAAATTTATACGGGGGAACAATTAATTCTGACCAATTAGTCGGGGTTTCTTACGCTACCCTAATCCTAGATTCTAAACTATCAATAATCGTTCTTGAAATAAAAATCAAAGTCATTTTATAACTTTCTATATTCGGAGCCTTGTGAGATGCATCGTCGAAATTCAAGATGCTGCTGTATTAAATTAGAGCCGCATTTTACGAAGCTTAAAATGACACAAAATCTGAGGGAATTACGTAAAAGTCAAGAGGTCAACGAAAATTAATCTTACTTTGTCCCATTTAAATTATTTCACCTCTTTAAACTTTATCTCCGTGTTTTAATCTACCAAGTTCCACAGTGTTGTGCAAACGAAATACTACGATCTACACAACTGCAGATATCGTTATACAGAGTATTTGAACGTAGTAAACTAGACCGGTGATTACGGCTGTTTAATCATCTCTACTTTGCAGTGTTGTCAATAAAGCAAGGAATTGCATGTACGTAGGTATATGATCGTAACAGCCAGATGTGAAATCATACCGCGCCTCAAATGTGTATACGTTAGATGTTATTCAAATATTTATCCGACAATTCTGAAGACTACGAAAATTGACTCGTGTCAATTCGAATGAACCACATTCGTTGTTAGCCTAAGAATTCCATTGCAACATATTAAGATGCGATTAAACCGATACCAAATAGCGTTGAATCAATCCTAATTCATTTTTTTCTTGATCCAAGGTTGACTGATTATTGATAATTAAAACCTGCTACATATAATTAATGATGACACGAAAAGTAAATGAATACTCTAATCACCCAGAAAATGATATCAACAATGTAACCGCTTGTTGATAACGTTATCAAGAATAAGAAGAAACCACAAGCTGCATTCCGTTTCGAATCGTGCAGTGTTCAAGTACATTTACAAATATTTGTCTGCGTGTTAAATCGAATTTTGACTTACGCACTTAATTAACTACAATTGAACCACAATTTGTCGAGGTGGTCGAATTGTAAGTCCAACATTAGAACCGCGAATGCGGTTGTAGGCACACGAAGCTGTTTTAAAAAATTAGCATCATTTAAGTTTCGGCTAGGCCACGGACACTGTTCAAAAATGTTGACTAACTTTTATACCTTCTTGAAAAAAAGAAAACAATTTGGAAATCCCGATTATACATTACGAACAAACTGTGCGTGCGAAATGTTTTGAGCCGTCTTTTAAGGCTGCTTCACGACGTCTAACTATAAGTCGCAGAGCAAACAATTAATGGGCGATTGAATACTCTCAATTATACATTCATGGTCGAAGAATAGAATCAGTCTGTTATTTCGAAAGTTGGTGCCTCGGGAATAAGATTATGATTAAATGTACGCTACCTCTTGTACACGTAAATATTTTAGTACTGTATCTGAGTCTCTAAAACCTTCAAGACTGACCACTTCGGTGCAAATTGAAATAAGATGGGGCACAAAAATAAGGACCCAGCTTCCGGAGAAATTGCGCATTCCGTGTATTCGAATAGATTCCAAGTCATATTTTCTGACTTACATTTCAAAAAATGCTCTGCTCACTGGCAAAGCTCTGTGAATACTGAAACCAGGAGCTTCACGTCGTAAATAGAACAAGGCTGATCGTGAGAAAAATCTTCACTTTGATAAGACATGTATGTTATGACGGATCATAATCAGGGGTATGAAGAGTCGAAAAGCATTCGTGCTTGTAGGCTGTAGCTGACAGAAAGTGACATCGCAGTAAGACATTTACGATTTTGAAACCCAGCTGTGACAGAATGAGCATCCTTCTTTTTTATGGAGTCACTAATCTATTTGCGTCGTCAATTTGCTCACAGATTCATCGGGATGGAGGGCAAGTTTCAGAACAGAAACGCTGAGGATGGCGCAGCAGATAACAATGATCCGAACCACAGAAAATCCCCGTTAACATTGAACGTCTCCGGTCTTTGGGACGTCGTTCCCAGGCTTGATCATTACAGGTGTGTTGTTTATTTTTCGAATTACAAGTAAATTCGTTAAACTAACCATTTTCACTTTTCTTTACTGCAGATTGAGCAGAAGAGCTAAACGGCCGTCGCTGAGCGATTTGCACGAAGAAAATCCCATAAAGGTCAGTAATAAACTGTTCCCTTGTTACTGGATTCGTTCGATTTCATTAAGTCAAAGTTACGTTAGAGTCAGAAGTTAGCCCTCTTAATCAGGATAAACTAGCGTTGCAAGGATTACAGGGCCCAACCTTAAAATATTACACGCGTAAGGTTCGCATGCGCCTAATTGAATCTAAAGAGCAATTAATTTGCGGGCAGGTTCATTAACGAGCCAAACATTTTTCGCGGAATAGTGACGGATGGCGTGAACTGGAACGATTGGGAAATGGTTAGATTGGTGTGGTTCAAACCGGTGCATTTACGATCTTTCTCAGCGCATTTTTATTGTTTAATTGTCGCTAGCTTGCACAAGATACGACTAACAGCACATGTGTGAGCTCACTCATGCTTCCAAACACATGGTCAAAAAATAATCGTGTTCAAAATGAGTGTCCTTAAACAGTGACGAGCACGACCGTTATCGTTTCCTACCAAAATTTAATTTTTCATATCTAATTTACATCTTTAACAACTTTGGTATTGCGCGTACCAATACAAACGTTGGGTATTGTCGCCGATCAACACTGATGAACATCTACTTTGAATAAGGTTATCTGAAATCTTACCATGCATCGTTCAGCGCATGTTTGGCGAGCGAATATGGAGTGTCGGCAGGTTTTGTTGCTCTCATGCTCGTCGTGTTCTTTGAGGATTATTCAGAGAATATTGAAAAATTTGATTCACCTTTCATGGTTCTCAAAGGATCACGGGATATCGTATATATTCCAAGGAATGGCTGCAACCGAGACGTCGAATGTGTCGCCGATTCGTATCACGTAGAATCGGAATTCAAACAACGTAAACATCATCGCTGACCTGAATACGACACTGTGAAAAATACCTACGGTGAAATCTTTGAAAAACGGCAGTGCAAAGTAAATTGAACGAGGAACAATTAACTACTGTAGTACAGTGCAATAGTGATAAAAGTTATGCACCATTTGTCAATCAGCCAAAAAATTACCAGTGTTCCATTCTCCACCCTTCGCCAATATTTCCATGGCTTACATAAGTACTTACTATTTTTTTTTTTTACCATCGGTTTTCTACCGCACTGCTCAGCCGTTCAATCATCACTCCGGAAGAGAAGTCGTTAACTTATACAACGCTGCAGACGCCGTGATTCTCGCAACTTTGAATTCAACTTTCAACCGAAGTCTTGAAAGTCCAGTCGTTAAGGTGAAACACGTAGCAATTTTTACCTGAGTGGTGGTAAAAACGAAAGAAGTCAAGCATAAGAAACTGATTAACTATACACGCTAATTAAAACATACCAGTCGGCAAACGCTGAATTTTTAATTAGCATTTGATACGTAGCGCAATATAAAAGAGCTTTCGTGACGATATCGGGTGTTTAATTATTGATTTTTCTTTTTCAGTGATTAGGTAATTACTGTAAGTATACTTGTCTGATCCAACTGATCAGTTAATTAAATTACTTGCGTTATCTAACGAAAAGTAAATAAAGTCTTATCTTCTCCATCATTGTATGGAATCGAAGCCCAAGCGATATTACAAAAAGCAATTATTCATATAGCAAATTATTATTAATATTTTTTTTTTTTTTTTGTGTTGCATAACCCCTTGCAATTACCGTATTAAATGTTACGCCTCTCCTCAACGTGAAGGTATCATTGTCACGTTATTACGGTGTGTAACGAGGCATAGCCTGAAATTTACTCATGTGTACACGACAAATTCACAAACGAACACGTGAAAGGATAATGCGAGAAGCGATCTGTCTGCAAAGTTTGATTTAACCAATTAAAAAAAAGTTCAATAACTCCTAATTTTGTTTACTCAGACAGCAGCGATTGAAATAAATTCACAGACTGCAGGCCGTAAAAAACAAAATAAATTTGTTTACCCAGAAGTGCCGGCACGTGTATTGAAGTAGGTAGAAAATTGCCTTCATTCACCCTAATGCATGAATAAAATTTCGCGATGGTGTAATCAACTTTGTCACGATGCGATATATTTTCCCCAATCGCGAAAGTAGCGCTTATTTTTTTACCTACAGTCGTATGATTAATCTAAAATTTCAACCAATTGGGCATCTTTGTCTAACGACAAAATACAAACCTTGGAATCAATCGATTAGTTTTCACAATATATTGGATAGATTCAAACCTATTGTAACTCACAACAAGGTTGGTTAAATACTATCTTTCGTCTTTAGATATTTTTGCGTTTATGAGATCAAAATCAGTTTAGGGGGATTTTTCCGCAACATACTGAAGCAAAGGTTTTGTTTTCCAGGACACAAACGTTGAGACAGGACAGCCGAACGGCGGAGCGAAACCTTTTGAGGGAATAAAATTGGGATGGATTCAAGGGGTCCTAATACCATGCCTCCTCAATATCTGGGGTGTGATGCTTTTTCTGCGTCTATCCTGGGTTGTAGCGCATGCCGGGATCCTCCAGAGCCTCATCATCATTGCAATATCAGCGGTGGTCTGCGTCATTACAACGCTGAGTCTCAGCGCGATTAGTACGAACGGAGAAGTTAAGGGAGGTGAGGTCGTTATCTTAGGCTGTCTCTATTTTCCCACACGTGTATCCTTTTGCTGCGTACGGTGACTCAAGTTAACGTAAATTGAAAGCACTGATTGCATATTGAATCTTGACGGAAGCTATAACCCGTTGATGTATGCGGATACAGAATTCGCGTATTCATGAACTGTCCATGTGATTCTAACAGCAAGTCTTGCTTTTCATTAATCCATTACAAACATTCTATTGAAGTCATTGACTTTACCAAATGCCAATCCATGAACCACGGAGCTAGTTTGGGGGCGGGAGGGATTCGATGAAAGGCTACGTAGTTCATGGACAACCTGTAAGATTCCTTCCACTTGTTTCAGGGGGTATTTATTACATCATATCGAGATCTCTGGGTCCTGAATTCGGGGCATCAGTCGGCATCGTCTTCGCGTTTGCAAATGCTGTGGCAGCCTCTATGAACACGATCGGATTCTGCGACTCGCTGAACGATCTGCTGAAGGAAAATGGCCTTCAGATCACGGGCGATACCACAAACGACGTCAGGCTAGTCGGAGTCATTGCTGTCCTAGTCATGATCTTGATATGTGCTGTTGGCATGGAATGGGAATCCAAGGCACGCGTGTTAATATAACTAGTTTTCGCCGACATCTAGCGATTACATTTACCAGGAAATTTTCGGCCAGACAATTATTGACAATTACGTTTTTTTCAGGCACAAAATTTCTTGATCGCTATCATTGTAGCCGCAATAGCCGACTTCATCATCGGAACTATTATCGGCCCGAGTAGTCAGGAACAAGTGGCGCAGGGTTTCGCTGGATTTTCATGTGAGACAGTGAGCTAAATTTAACGGTGCAATTATGACAATATAATTAACGCTTCGAATCGTACTCACAATGGATGCTCCCGCTCCTTACAGCGGAGGTCTTCATGAGAAACTGGGTGCCAGATTACCGGTATTCCGAAAGCAAAGATCAAACATTCTTTTCGGTATTCGCCATTTTCTTCCCCTCCGTGACGGGCATCCAGGCTGGGGCAAATATTTCCGGTGACTTGAGAGACCCGGCGAAGAGCATCCCCAAAGGAACGTTACTGGCTCTGCTCATCTCTATGATCAGCTACGCCACATTCGTACTTTTTGCCGGCGGTGCAGCCCTGAGGGATGCAAGTGGAGAAGTGTTCAATGGAACTATCGTTGAATGCACCAACTGTACTTACGGGCTTCACAACAGTTACTCGGTTAGTGAGATTTCCATTTTGTGTGGACTGCTCAGACTTCTCGAAGCGTGCTGTACCTACCAACGTTATAGAATAAAATGTAACCGGTATTCTCGCGTTATTTCTTTCAGGTGATGCAACTAATGTCAGTCTGGGGTCCGTTCATTTATGCCGGGTGCTTCGCAGCCACACTATCCACAGCTCTTACCAATTTGCTCTCCGTTCCTCGACTAATTCAAGCACTGGGAATCGATAGAATATATCCTGGGTTAATATTCTTCAGCAAGGGTTACGGCAAAGCTGGAGAACCGTACAGGGGTTACGTCTTAACCTTTTTGGTCGCATCGCTTTTCGTTCTCATTGGTAAAAGCAGCGTTATGAATTTTTAAACGGTCCCTGGCACGTCTGGAAAATTCTAACACATATTTTGCAATTTCAGCAAATTTGAACGCGATTGCACCACTCATTTCGAACTTCTACCTCGCTTCGTACGCGCTTATTAACTTCTGTACCTTCCACGCTGCTCTCGTGAGGCCGTTGGGATGGAGGCCAACCTTTAAGGTAGGCAAAGAAAACGCTTGTCAATCTTTATAATATTGAATTGTAGAACTCTGAGTGAACGTCTAATACCTATTACAGTACTACAACACCTGGTTATCTTTGGCGGGCTTCATATTGTGCGTGGCCATCATGTTCCTCATTGACTACGTCATGTCACTCATAACCTTCGTTATTATCTTCGCTCTCTACCTTATCGTGGTCTATCGGAAACCGGATGTCAACTGGGGCAGCAGCACTCAAGCTCAAACCTACAAAACCGCATTATCAATAGTTTATAGGTACGTGTTAATTGCCACAATCGCATTAATTCGAAGATTGAAATATGTTTTCAAATTTAGAGCCTCGAAGATGTTCTCCTTAGTCGGAGATTTCGACGTTTAATCGACCGTTCTTATCGATTACAGACTAAATTCAACCGATGAGCACGTGAAAAATTATGCCCCTCAAATTCTGGCCTTATCAGGACAGCCGAGCACCAGACCACCCTTGCTTCATCTGGCAAATCTTATTACGAAAAATAACTCGCTTCTACTCTGCGGTGAAATACATCCTGTAGGTTTTGAATTCTCCTTATATGATTGGGCGACAATTTTCCAAGTCTTGCCTCGAATTGTAAAGTTCCAGTTTCTGCTCGTTACAGACGCGGCTATCTTATAGAATACGATCAACGCATCTCCGAGCTGGATATGCATGGCTTCACCGACACCGCATTAAGGCCTTTTATCACGTCGTGGAAAGCATCGGATTTGAAACCGGTGCTTCAGCCTTGATGCAGGCAGCAGGTGTCGGCCGACTTGCTCCCAACGTTGTCCTCATGGGGTATAAAAGACACTGGGCAAGTTGCGAGAGAAGAGAACTTCAAGAATACTTCAACGTTCTCCAGTAAGGGAATTACTTGAGTCCACGATCACAGTCTCAATCCCCTTCTAATCTCACCTCGTCCCGAACTATCACAATCGATTATAAGTCACTATACCATAAAGCATCCGAAATTTATATTTGACGAGTACATGTACGCTTACATCTCCCTTTTACAGCAACGCTTTTGACAATCGCATGGCTGTAGCAATTTTGCGCATTGCGGACGGATTGGATTGTTCTGTTCCCGGACACGGCGTTAGCGATGATCAAGAACCTCAAGCTTTGGCCCAAAGCAGTTATGACTTGGCCGGAAATGCACTCATGCATGCAGACAGTGATCTTTCGATCAGCACCGCCATTTCTCGTGTGCACAGCGTTCCCAGCATCGGTGAGCTTCATCGTTTATAATTCATTTCTCTTGGATGAAAATAAAAAGCTATCCAACAACAATATATAATATGTAACCTGTCGATTTATTTTTAGCTACGCAGTACACACCGAATGATAATGTGAGTTTAAAATCTGTACCGAATAATGGAAGTGTCCGCGACCAATTGAAGAATAAGAAGAAAATAACTACTGACAAATTGTTAATGTGAGTATACTGGATCTTTTTTCAAGGCCGGATTTTTAATAAAATATTTACAACGTTAGCGTAGAATAATCTGTTTTTATTTTACTCTTGATGTGTAGCGGAAACGGAATCTCAACGGCTCCGGAGTACATGACCATTTTTCAGAAGAAACACAAAAACGGTGTGCTTGACGTTTGGTGGCTCTATGATGACGGGGGTAATTCGCTAAAATGCGTCTGTCCTTAGATTTAAAGAATTGGAAGAATAATCAGGAATAACCGAAGAAATAATTTCACACGAGGGAGAATCTCGTAATCACTCTTCTCACACTTACCGTCTTGACAGAACTTGACGGCGAATTTGCTATATTTTTTCAGATCAAACCTTGCACTTGAACTAAACTTAGTTTAAATTTGGGAGTATTTTAGTACCCATTTTTACAATTACCTACTCTGTTTAGGTCTCACAATCCTTTTACCATACATAATTAGCACGAGAGCTAACTGGGAGAGTTGTAAAATGAGAATTTTCGCCCTCGCAAATCACAAGCAAGAAATAGCTGCTGAAGAGAAAGAGTAAGTCGAAGTTAAAATTCCGATACGACGGTAATATAAATGAAATTATATCAGGACTTTACGAAAACCCAACGTCACTCGACAATAATTTGAGAAGTCTTTAGAAACCTTTTCAACCATAGTCAAACATCATTGGATTTTTTTCTTCAATAGAATGGCTGAAATAATGGACAAATTTCGTATCAAGTACACCAGTTTGAAAATGGTGGATGACATCAGTGTCGAACCACAGCCAGAGACTCAGAGATTCTTCGATACGCTTATATCCGGTTTCAGAGAAAAGGATGGAGTCAACAACACCGGTAAAACTTATTTACTGCGATTATTAATATCTGCGGAACCTAAATTCAAGTAAAAAAACTCTTGAAACTTTATTAATACTGATTGATTATGCGAATTCAGATTATACAGTCACGGAAACAGAGCTGCAGAATTTGCGTGATAAAACGAATCGTCAATTACGACTCCGCGAATTGCTGTTAGAGAACTCGAGTGAGTCAACGTTTGTCGTAATGTGAGTATAGCTTTAACTCAAATTATTTGCGTACATCGAATCCCGTATGCTCTTCTAGTGACAAGCATCCGGTCTTGCTGATACCGGCATAAAATGAGCTTTGGATATTTATTTTTAGGTCCTTGCCAATGCCAAGAAAAAGCGCGGTATCAGCAGCCCTTTACATGGCATGGCTGGAAACCTTGACTAGAGACATGCCTCCGACCCTTTTAGTGCGAGGGAATCACACGTCTGTGCTGACCTTCTATTCGTAGTGTAGTTTAAAGTTTTTCTGACTGCGAGCAGAACATTTACATATACTCGATTAACGATCATTCATTATAGGAAGAAATTATAACCAGCACGCTCTTTTACTATAATTGTAGCAGATACTGGATCATAGATTCAACGTTGCAAGTGACATTGCCGTATAATAATTGATTTATTTAATCCACTGTCGACCAGTTGATCTTATCTCTTTTTATAATCAATTTTGTACTGCGATTCATACTCGTACGTAGATGATCATAAATCGGTATTCGGCGGCAGTTAATAATTTACATTTATAATACCATGGCACAACAATATGCTCTTATTATACTTGTACTTTTTAGTACTAAAAATTTCTCATCGACTGACGTTTTGCCGCGTGTTTGCAGAAATTTTAGAAAAACTATTAGCGCACAAATTTTTTAACATAGACATTTTAAGCAACAAATTATCACTACATTAATTATCGTAGAATACAAACCATAGCGTAGAGTTCATCATTATTAATTTTATACAATGAACAGTACTTAGTATTTATTTTCGTTATTTTACTGCATTTTTTTTTTTTTTTATTTCTATTTATCGAAAACTTTTTTGTTCTTTTATACATCACAATAAATCACGCTCCCATACTTGTATGATGTGCGTTAAACCAAGCTTGAGATGAAGTATGACAATATACAATGTTGGCGGTATTTTATTAAATCTTATCCCCACCTCGGGCAAATTATCTTGTCAGTAAGCATACGAAATGAAACGTTATGAGAAAGCGAGTGAAGTACAAGAGTTGAGTTATTTCAAGATTCGTGTATTATTACCTAAAAACGAAGAGTTATTCCACGGTATGAATAGCTTAAAATTCGTAAGAATGATAATTTTGGCCAAATTATAAGTGCGTCAAGAGTCACATCACGTGAAGTTCATTTGTAAACGTGCGTTTCGAACAATTTAGCGAATACGGGTTGTATGAATTCAATCATATCTGTCGTAAGCATGCTTCGCTGTTTGATCTTGAACGCGGCAGCGTTGCACTCTCTTGTCAACCTGGACGCAGCATAGGAGGCCGTCATCGCCGGGGACAAGGCACACTCACTGGGCCCAGCACTGAGGGCCCACCAGTAGAAGACGGCCAAAGCTCCTGACAGCAGATCACCTTGGCCTCCGCATCTTCTCGGAGATCCGGAAGTTCCACAGGACAATGTCTCCGTGCCCTTGTGACCATCGACGATCACGTCCTTGGCACCCTTGTGCAGAACGACGACGTTTTTCCCGATGACATCGGCGAGGTGTTTAACGTCCGATATTTTAGCGACCGGAGCCGGCTGTATCGACTTTTCCAGAAAGGCCTTGGCCAGTCGAGAGAACTCCATCGCGTTCGGCGTTAAGATAAGCCCCGGATATTCCTTGACCAGTTCTGGCTTCTGGGTAATCAGGAAGAGACCATCCGCATCTATGATCAAGGGCTTCTTCAGATCGCGACAAATCACGATGACGTCCGCGATTACTTTGAAGACCTTCTCTTCTCTTCCCAGACCGGGACCAATCACGATCACGTGCAGCCTATCGAGCCACGGTTTTATCTGCTTTACAGCATCGTGCTGGTCGAGAACTGGATGCACGATCGGTTCCGGACTGAAGGACTTTATGGGAACCCCCGCATCTTTCGTGCAAAATACGTGGGCCAAGTCAGCCCCGACTCGGAGTGCGCTCAATGCTGCGAAAAACGGAGCTCCGGTGTACTCGGCACTCCCGCCAAATATTCCAATCCTTCCGTCCTGACCCTTGTATTTTGAGGTGCTCAAGACCGGGACTATCCTCCGGGAAGCCTTCAGCATCCGCTCGTCAACGTTCGAGGCGGAAGAAGCCATTGTTGAATATTTGAATTTGAACAGGTGCTCGGTAGACCTACACATAAACAACCTTGTAGCGAAGATCATAGATTCGTGGTTAAGTGAACAGTTGTGGCGACAGCACAAGCAAGCTACGAAGAACTGATACTCTTGGCTTATTTATACTTTTTCAAATCGATCAATTTATCCGTAACGAGTGTATGTGGAATTAGAGTGATTCAAACTGCGGATGTTGGACTGTAGGCCGTCGGTTGCATGACTTCACAAATTTTGAGGCGGCGTAAAAGCTATGCGCGTTAAGCGACTGTATCCACGACAGAAGCAAATTACCTTTATTCTTTTCTCAACGTCGAGTAAATATTTTCGACGAGCGAACGCGCCAAGTATAACTAAACCACTGAACGTTCGTTGGCGGCCAGAAAGGTTAAATGATAACAATAGTTATCGCAGGGTTGTCGGGTGCCATCTATCAGCATGACGTAGAAGCTCAGCCTCGGATACGAACGACGTCGAATTAAAAATATAACTTACAATTTTGAATATATTTATGTAATTTCGTGAGTACCGTTGGGATTCGAAATTGATTAAATTTCAACTGTAAATTTATCAAAAATTGAGACGAAAATTTCACCGGAAAAAATAAAGAAAAACAAACGATCGAGAATGTCAATGATAAAAATTGAATCGCAGACAAACATGAAACGTTTATCTGCGACAAACTTGCAAACGCTCAGTTTGCGAATTCCACGATGTAGAAACAATCGTGGGTAGGTAAAAGTGTCGATGACCGACGACGGTATAGTTTAATAAAAACTGAAATTTATAATACTTGATAAAAACGCACAATAAAAATTTATAGTCCGAGCGAGTATCAAGAATTATCATTTACCCATCGAGCATTGTCCGAGAATTTGAACCCTTCGGCGATTATTCGAAAGTAAAATACCAAGTTATGCGATACTGAAGAAATTCGAATAAAAGTATTGATATGAAAACGTTTCTCGCGCATCTTTGTTGACACGAAGGATAGTATTGTAGGTTAATTATTTTTCTAACGAGGTTAGGAACTCGAGAGTCGTGACATCGATAAGCGATATTCGATGTTCGAGGGTCGCGAGTCAAGAAATGAGACACCCTTCCGTCTCCAGGGCCTCCAGTAGCCTTGTGACAATCACAAATCAGCTGATGACGTAACAGGCGACGAGTGGCGGAGAGAAAAAGTAGTGTGCTCGGCTATTGGTGTTGGTGCGCTGGTGGGCACAAGCGAAATATGGCGTAGGATTTCGTGGCTAGTTACATCGGTTGCATTTTGTATTTTCCACAGACATCTCTGAACAGTTGCGAGCGTACATTACTAGTAATATTATTTACAATCGGGCGTGGCTGCGGTTATATTAGAAATTTTAGGCATGAGTGTCGACGCGTACGGGCCTAGCAGCCAAACCCTGACTTTCCTCGACACGGAGGAAGCAGATTTGATCGGGGCAGATACGCAGGGGAGCGAATTCGACTTCACTGACTTCACTTTACCCTCACCCAGTCAAACCCAGGCTTCCCAGCACGACGGAGGCCAGAGCCAACCCGTTCAGGTAAGCCAAAAGTATTTTTTAAACCGATTGACGGGACGCCCACGCGGCCCGTACCTACCTAACCTTACTTAGACTTCACTATCAAAATTCATCCCCATTCCCTTGATCAGCGATTGAATATTCTCACAGGCTGAAAGCTCATATTTATATGCTTCCATCTTCCTCCATGTGTTTCGCAAATTCTTCGAATTGAGAAATCATAACATAACCACTGCTCCGAACAATGCCGTACCTCATCTGGCAACTATTACAAACTCAACTTATTTCCCATGCATTTAAAACAAATCGAAAACAATCAATTAATTTAGGTCGCTCCTCTGTTCGCTGCTCATTGGCCCATCTTTGGTTGAACTTACTCTAAGATAGTAGCTCTTCAAATTGGTATTGGTATTGTTGACGATGGAATATAAAATAACACAATGTTAATTTGCTTCTGTACCATTCTCTATTTATGCCCTTTAATCTTTATTCAAGTTTATTGTCAATACAATATCTATCTTTTGGCTACATTCAATATAAGCATAATGTAGATTTTTCAATTCTTGTCCTTCCTTCTTTTACAAATAGTCATCAAACATTCTGGTAGATGTAACAGTACATCTATTTAATGCTTTTATAGGCATAACATTAACACATGTTTAAAACTGTACGATTATGTTGTATAATTGCCAAAAGTGGTGCTGACGATTGATAAGAAGCTTCCATAATGATATAACTGTGATATTTCGACACTTTTTACGACCCCTTTCGTTCCATCTGGATTACTGTGCTATTCATTAAAACATTTCAACTTCACAATGAAATTATTCAATTTTAACAATCACTAATTGATACGCATCTTTATTATTTACACGTAGGTTAATGGCACAACTGGTGGTGGTAGTTCTTCGCTCGACTTGAAAATTACCGGCGCTACTCAAAGTCTTGCCGAACTCCAATTTGAAGAGGAAGAAGAGGAAGCATACTACAATCGAGACTTGCCAGAACATGCTTGCAAATACTGCGGCATTCATGAAGCGTCATGTGTCGTTATGTGCAACGCATGTCGCAAATGGTTCTGCAATGGTCGTGGCAATACTTGTGGTTCGCATATCATCAATCACTTGGTCCGTGCCAAACATAAGGAGGTCACTTTGCACAGGTAAAAGATTTAACATTTTTAATATGCAAGATGACATTTTTCATACTGTTTCAAAATTTCTGCACTTATAACCTCCTGTTGACTTAACGAGGCCGAAAATTACATCCCGTCCAAAGGAACCGGCATTTTCATGACGAACAAGTTAAAATAATGTGAATAAAACTCATATCAAAAGTTGCTAATTCAACATTGATCACTAATTTCACAGAGATGGACCATTAGGTGAAACGGTACTGGAATGCTACTCCTGTGGTGTAAGAAATGTTTTTGTGCTGGGTTTTATTCCCGCCAAAGCCGACTCTGTGGTGGTGTTGCTTTGTCGACAACCCTGTGCCGCCCAAAGCTCTTTGAAGGATATGAATTGGTAAGTATTGCCACTTTGACATTTGTCGACGATTGGGTTATGGATCGAGTGTTCATTCCTTTGGTCCAAAATGCTTTTATTTTATTTGGAGGAAATTAACTGAATTAATTATGAAAAAATACACCACCACTAGGGATCAGGAGCAATGGAAACCACTAATCGCGGATCGCAGTTTTCTGGCTTGGTTGGTTAAGATCCCATCTGATCAGGAGCAATTGAGAGCTAGGCAAATGTCTGCTCAACAAATGAACAAGTTGGAAGAGTTATGGAGAGACAATGTAGATGCAACGTTTCAAGACCTAGAAAAACCAGGGGTTGATGAAGAGCCGCAACAAGTTCTTCTGCGATACGAAGATGGATATCAATATCAAAATATATTTGGTCCACTTGTGAAGTTGGAAGCTGACTACGACAAGCGCCTTAAGGAGTCACAGACGCAAGAAAACATAGAGGTTTGTTGACCATCAACGATTTCATTTCGAAATATAACGGTTGTACACCAGAAATAATAAATTTCATAATATTCTTAATTGTGTAATAATGCGGTAGTCGTCTTTAATCTTTCATTTTATTCGATTGTTCTTTTTTCTTCAGGTACGCTGGGACGTAGGTTTGAACAAGAAGACCATTGCCTACTTCATGCTTGCGAAAACGGATGGTGATATGAAACTGATGCATGGTGATGAATTGAGATTGCGTTACTTAGGAGAGCTCCACAAGCCATGGTCAGGAATTGGCCATGTGATAAAGATACCTGATAATTACGGAGAGGAAGTTGGCATTGAATTAAAAAATAACTCAGGTGCACCAACAGAATGCATTAGCAACTTTGTTGTGGATTTCATTTGGAAAAGCACGAGTTTCGATCGGTACATTAGATACAATACTATGAACTCTGGCGCTAAATAAACCTTAAATTTACTGTGTTTGTAAAACGTGCTTAATGTATTTCAGAATGCAACTGGCTTTACGTAAATTCGCCGTTGATGACTCCTCTGTGTCTGGATATATTTATCACAGGCTTCTTGGTCACGAAGTTGAAGAAGTATTGTTTCGCTGCCATCTTCCAAAACACTTTAGCGCTCCAAATCTACCAGATCTGAATAGATCACAAGTTTATGCTGTCAAACATGCCGTACAAAGACCTTTGTCCCTTATCCAGGGGCCTCCAGGTACTGGTAAAACCGTAACTAGTGCAACCATAGTTTACCAGCTAGTAAAACAAAACGGAGGTCCCGTATTGGTTTGCGCACCCTCTAATACTGCCGTCGACCAATTGACTGACAAGATCCATAAGTCTAATTTAAAGGTTGTGCGTTTATGTGCCAAGTCGAGAGAAGCTATTGACTCGCCTGTCAGTTTCCTTGCTTTGCATAACCAAATAAAGAACATGGAAACAAATAACGAACTGCAAAAGTTGCAGCAATTGAAAGATGAAACTGGTGAATTATCGAGTGTTGATGAAAAACGTTATAGACTTTTAAAAAAGACGGCAGAGAAGGAGCTTTTGGAGGCTGCCGACGTCATTTGCTGCACCTGCGTTGGTGCAGGAGACCCAAGATTACACCGTTTGAAATTCCACTCGATTTTGATTGATGAAAGCATGCAAGCTACGGAACCTGAATGCATGGTGCCTGTAGTCTTGGGAGCCAAACAATTGATTCTAGTTGGTGATCACTGCCAACTAGGACCAGTTGTAATGTGCAAAAAAGCAGCTAGAGCTGGCCTATCTCAATCTCTATTTGAACGACTTGTCGTACTGGGTATTCGTCCGTTC
Source organism: Neodiprion lecontei (assembly GCF_021901455.1). Taxonomy (NCBI): domain Eukaryota; kingdom Metazoa; phylum Arthropoda; class Insecta; order Hymenoptera; family Diprionidae; genus Neodiprion; species Neodiprion lecontei. Next base: position 24,670,640 of record NC_060265.1, read on the forward strand.
CGTTTAGAAGTTCAATACCGTATGCACCCAGACCTATCTCGGTTCCCATCCAACTTTTTCTACGAAGGCTCTCTGCAAAACGGTGTCTGTGCAGACGAACGGAAGTTACTGAAAATTGATTTTCCGTGGCCTGCGCCTGACAAGCCAATGTTCTTTTACGTAACCCAAGGACAAGAAGAAATCGCCGGTAGCGGCACGTCGTATCTTAATCGAACCGAAGCTTCTAATGTTGAAAAAATTACCACCAGATTTTTACGTTGCGGTGTGAAACCTGAACAGATTGGAGTAATCACACCGTATGAAGGTCAGAGAGCTTATCTGGTTCAGTACATGCAATACCAAGGTTCTCTATACTCTAAACTCTACCAAGAAATAGAGGTTGCCAGTGTCGATGCCTTCCAAGGTCGAGAAAAAGACATAATTATCATGTCTTGTGTTCGGTCAAATGAACATCAAGGAATTGGATTCTTAAACGATCCTAGAAGATTGAACGTTGCACTTACTCGTGCTAAGTACGGTATAATCATTGTTGGAAATCCAAAAGTGTTGTCAAAGCAGCCTCTGTGGAATCACTTGCTTAGTTTCTATAAGGAACAGAAAGTTCTTGTCGAAGGACCCCTGAATAATTTGAAAGAATCCATGATTCAATTTGCCAAGCCTAAGAAACTGGTAAATGCTGCTAACCCAGGATCTCACTTTATGTCAACTTCTATGTACGACGCAAGAGAAGCTCTAATTCCTGGCTCTGTTTACGATCGTTCTGGTAATCAGGTGAACGGTACTCAAAATCATAATCCGTACTACCAGAGAAATGTTCCGCTAGATATTTTCAGCAGAACTCATGATACGATCAGCTACATTAGCCCAGAGAGAGCACAAGCTGCTATGAACAATGTTCCGGTTCCTGTTGGAATGTTCATGAACATGGCTCATGTTCCACCACGATTCTACAACCAACATCAGCAAGCCCTACAAGCAAGGCAGAATCTAAGAAATCGCAGAGGCGCAACTTCGGCTAAAAACAAAGCTGGCCTTCGGGGAAGTAAACTCAGTCAAACGGAACAAAATACGCAGCCCTATAGCCAACCAGGACTCCCGCTTACTCAAGGAACTACGCAAGGAATGTCACAGCCAGGTTTTAGCCTGTCCCAGCCGGGTCTTAGTCAGGCGGAGTTGTCACAAGACTCGTTTGCAGTTGGTGAGTTTCAGTCACAAATGGACGGTTTATTGTCTCAGGATTCTACTTATCAAGGAGATAGAAGCGGATTTTACCAGTCAGGCCAGTCGCAAGCAGGAGGCCAGTTCTCCCAACCGTACTGAGCCGAAAAGATACGGCTGAACAACGCATTCGCCATGCAGCGTCGCGGGAGCGACTGAAGGCTTATTAAACCAACTCTTCTTCGACAAAAAATACAAACCAACCAACTGCGTAAAACGGTAAAACGGCTCGACAAACGAGTACATATAGTACAAGTCGTCGGTATGATGAGAGGTGACCATGCCGAGGACAACTATAAAATGATGACAAACTGATATGAGTAACACCGCAACGCAAGTGAACGGACCGTTTTATCGCGGGGATCGAGTGACACTGGAAAATGGGACGTGTAATTCACTTCTAAATTGACAAGCGCCGACATAGCAGTAATGCGACCAGACACCCCATGGCAAGGCGACAAGTGCTGATCGGCACATTTATATCTTAAACAAAATGTGGAAGATCTGTAACGTTTTTTCTTCCTCTAATTTCTGGCAACCTTTCGTACCTTTAACTCCAACTGGCCAATCTGGCTAGATTGTTTGAATGCCAGCGACAGAGGTAGTTATGTAAGGTGCAGGGTTTGTTAAGCGTTTCAGTTCTTTTAAATTTTGTCTAAGTTTCCGATAGAAAAAACTTGGAAAACTAACTATCTTCTAGACATCAGAGAGGTATCATTGTTAACAAGTTACCTCTACTGTTCATCCTCTAGATGTCGAAACGCATAGAAACGATAAATTTTATGCCGAAAATTATAAGCGCATAAATTTCAAGTGAGCACAGGACGAAATCCTTGTGAAATTTATGAAGCCGCTAATCATCCATCGAGTAATGTAATCTATGCTTCAACATAGAGTTAGATTTCTTTTTCATTTTTCTTTCAATATTTTGGCATAAACTAAACATTCTATTAACGTCAAAGATCGATATTCTTATTATGTTTTGGTTTGTTGGTTCAATGTTTATTTATTGCTAAAGCCAAACCAAACTGCAACTAGATTATTTTACTTTCTTTAGGTCATTTATTTACTGATGGATTAATACCACCAATTAATCGGACAGAAAGTATGCTACCTGCATCTTGAAACATTGTGGATAAGAGTGCTTATCGCTGATAACATTGTGCGACATGGTGGATGTCTGATGAAGAAATGCACCTATTCACAATATTTAAGATCGTTTAAAGTTTTAATATTATTTTTAATAAGGGATACACACACAAATGCATAGTCCGCTAGAGTGTTGGGGGGGATTTTAGTTACTAATCCAGCCGAAATATCAATGGTGTAGTACTGATTATTTCTTTTCGTTGTTACAAAATTATCTATATTCTAATTTGGCAGCAATAGCATTATTATTATGGAATAATAATCAGCGTAATACATCGCGAAATTAATATATTTCTTTTTTGGATCGAAAACGCACCACTAGCTATAAATTACAGTATGAAGATTCGTTGTAAAATCTTATGGTACCAATAAATTTGATTTAAAAATATCTGCATATCATTTTCTCTGATACTTCTGTATACTACACAAAATTTAAAAATCTTGGGCTTCAACAAACCAAAAAAATGGAATGTTTGGAGGTAGAGAGTTTTCACTAACCTTTACTTATTACGTTTATCCATATATTGGGATCAAGAATATTTCAAACCAGGTATAAACAATGTATTTATTTAACAACAAAATCAAGATTACAAAAAATAATTTAATAGTATCAACTTATCTAATAATTTAGGATTTTTTATTTCAATGGCATTTGCAAAATTCCAAAATATAACACGAAGTTATTACAAACTAAACATTTCGCTTCTACATGAATTTAATTCGTATTTAATTTTTTACTACATAAATTTGCATACCTCGAGTATAATATTATTAACAGAGTTAAGTTCATTGAGCATCAAAATATTTATTACAAATTGAATTTTGGCACTTGGGATAGTATATAAATGTTTATGATATAACATATTACGTACAAGTCCATTGAGGCCTATAAAAATATCTTGAAAAAATTAGTTATTCCACGATTAAACATGAAAACAGTTACTTCCATGTACGAGACTTTTTGAATATTGGATATTTCCAAGAATTTGGCTATGTTCTACAAAACAATCACTGAAAAATAATGCTCGAGTGCATATTTCAAATTAATGAAGATAATTAGAAATGTAACCAAAATTTAGGCATATCAGATAAACAAAAAATATACATGTAAAATCAGCCAAGTATTGAAGTTTTCTGTTTTTCATACACCCATTCGGAGTGGACAATTTAATCAGATATTTTCACAAGTACCTCACATAGCACACTGGTACCACCAACACAGCCATATTTTCTCAAGTAAATTCGTGTTATCATTACATCAAAATTGAGATATCAGAAACAGGCTTCGCCGATTTCAGACTAGAAAAATTTGAGATTTCTCATTCACTAGTACTTAGTTCGACGGAACGGTATGGCAATTAATAAATATTTAAGTAAAATAAGAAGTTAATTCTGAGAGGCCATTGGTGAAGGATTTATGACTTTTCAAGTAGAGAAACTTTAAGCAATGCAATACTGGGAGATTTCTTAATTACGTAAATTTTCCAAACTTTATAATATTTATTATTTACGCGTGGAATCCGTGAAAATGGCCTCTGAAAACCTAGTTAGGTCCAAAAGTATTTTTCGTAAAGCTACGGGAATGTATAGATGAAAAATAGTTTGTCAAAACAAATTCAATCCTGAATAGCGGACCTAACTAAACGAAAAATCACCCGCCGTCTTTAAGAATCTTTTCTAAAAGTAGACACAACAGATTACTTGCTATAAAATTTGAAGTAAGAGATTTGGCAGTTGATAATTAAGTTTTTTTATTCAACTTTTTTTGATTTTTTGATTTTTTTTTCATGTTTTCGACTATTCGTTATTAACCAATGCTGATTATCGCGCATATTTTACGTATAGGCAAAGCATTACATGTCCGTCAAAGTTATTATGGGATACAATATTAATAGTAGAAACTTAAATAAAACAAATGTTTTTAAGATTTTTTTCTTACTTCCGATGAGTATTTTTTATAATTTTTTTGCAGTTGCCTTTATTTGCTCGCATTGCCACTTCTTCCCATAGAAAATTTCTCACTAATGCAACCAACAATTTTTTTTCATCTAAAATTATTATAACATCAGTAAATTATTTAGTGACCTTTAGCGATATGTGTTTAGCGACTAAATGTTTTTCAAGTACTTTTTGAATCACCTTACTCTTTGAGTGTTTGATTCTTATCAAGTATACATATAGGTAAAACTCTTGTCATCCATCTCACTATTCTTTTGTATAGTAACCTCGTGCCTTTGGAAATAATTTTTGGTTGTTGTTTCCAATAACAGCTACCATCAAGGCACCATAGTTTATATTGAATACATATTTCGTGAATTGGCACCATTTTTGATAAGAATAAATGTCTACCAGGTATTGAATATAGTGCACCATCAAATTCACTTTCGCGCAATTAAGAAGACGTTTTGTAATCACATTTATTCACGAAAACGTTGATATACCAAAAATTATATTGCACGTTTAATTATTGTCCACTAGAAGGACCTCCTTACTCGTAATAAATCGCGTCAAGGTCCACTTGCAATAGCTATACAACAATAATTTAACACCTCTTATCGAAAACTCAACGATTATGCAGTCGCAAGTTTGAAAAGTCTACCGTTCGAGTAAAAATTTATTACAAAATAAAGCTGCCAGGTGGAAAATGGATCGCAATGTAATCTTCGATCCCAGGCTTATTTTTTACACCACCGGGGTATACAGGCTAAAGAGCCAATAGAACTTGAACCACCAAAAAAGTTGGTAGCCGAATAAATAAATATCCTAACTACTGACTACAAAAATCTTTTCTAGCAAGGTTTCAAACTACGTGGTGTTATTCAACGACCCTGTGTCCAACTTATTGAAAATGCTGCTAAGGTCGTAGTTCTTCTTCAGCATTTGATACGACTTTTTAAATACCCGTTTTATTCGTTCAAACACATCTGGATCATAAACTGAGCGCGCTGTATTGGTCAGGTCAAAGGGCTCTGGAACAATTGCCATAATATTGTATATATCTGTACTGGTCAAATATGAGAGAAGCTCGTCGGAGCCACATTCGAAAAGGAGTATAGGATTGAACAAGTTTAGCACGTTTCATCTGTCTCAATAAACAACTGGTCACAGATATTTATGAGACTTGTACATAGATGGGACAATAACAAGTATTTCTAAAAATTTTAGGAAAACATTAAAAGATTTCAAATGATCTTATGAGCTGCCGATCAAAGTGAGACATCAGAGTCCCTAACCCATTTTGAATATCTTGGTTTATATGCTTATGTCGAATGTTTATGGTGAAACCCACCTTCTATGCAAAGATATTTCCACTGATGTGGATCATTCTTGTATGATCGGGCCCGTCTACATTCTTCAATTGGCACCTTGTTAGCCGTTCGCACAGAAATTGCGTATTGGCTGAAGCTGTTTAACAGTACGTTGCGAAATAGTTATCAAAGTTTTCAGTTTTTAGTTCCCAAACTTGATCTAATTCGCTTGAAAAATGCAGAATAACAATACTAATATCACATGACTTTGGACTTGAAGTATTTCAGTAATTATACATAAAATAATTTATCATATAATCATATAATTAGCTGCAGTGCGACAGCACGGTTCAAGGTGGCTCAGGAATCATGAAAGACTAACACTGTGTGCAGATAATGACTTACTCAAATGTAACGTAGTATTTGAAAAAGTCAACTAGAAGTTCACCAAGTGACATCGAATTAGCAGAGAGAGCGCCAGAACCTGACATGCCCAGATCCTCGTGTATATCAATTGTATGGATGTCCGTATGAGGACCGAACTTGCCCTCGTAGAGCGAATGTAGACATGGCAGAATGGGAGGATTCACCCCATCTACAATTAAATTTTGTTGTCTATTGAAGCAGTGACTAAGAAGTTAGTACGTGATTAACGTTATAGTTAGTATGCATGGCACATAAGTATTGTGGAATGATAGGTGCATCTTCGTAGTTTAACATAACCAGTTTTAACCCTCTTCAAGTGAAAATTGAACTATTAAATACTGTGTCAGCAAAAAAGAAAAATTAATAAGACTCACACTGCAAGAAGTGTATAACCATCAACACCAAAGAATAACTAGAAATGGTCATATTTTTAGCATCGTTGATTTCTTGGCTTTGCGCCCAGAGCTTGACGACCAAAACTAAAGGTCTCACACGCCAATCCACTGAAGAATACAAAGTGTGATTAATAATATGACTCACGTGTTTCTTTTCGTTATTTAATTTATCAACTGACTTCAAACGTAGTAAGCAGTCATTTGGTACTAACGTTGTGAATAACAATACAGCAAGTGTGTATTTCTGATTCCAACGGCATTATTACAATTTAAATCAACGTCCAAACTTTGCATTGAATCGCGGAATTTTAGAATTGGTACCTTAGCTTGTATCAGTTCAAGTTTTTCAATGAAATCTGTAATGTAATAAGGCGACTAGAATTTTACATGTAAATAATAACCATCAAAGTAACTACAATTATCATAGAATTTGCGCGTATCTAAATTTTCTGTTACTTCAAATTATAATCTGCCAATAGCTTACCACATCGTTTAAGACACTTCAATATTTGTTCCAGATGTCCAATAGCCTCGTTTCTTTGGTCCATTTCTGTATGTCTTACCAGGAGGCACATATCAACATCGCTGTTGTCTGAACCAAAGCCACTCATGGTTGAACCAACTAGAAATAACCCATACCTTGGATATACTGTCTGCAACAAAAATTGTACATACAAGGCGGTGCTCAATTAATATATAACAGAAAGCAATCAACATGGACAAAACTTACTAGATGTTGTCCATATTTACAAAAGTAACTGAACACTTACTTTAATGTAAATATATAGGTACTTCCATAGCATCATCTTATTTCGATATGTGGCTTCCGTCTGTTGATGCGTCATAAACTTCTCCCAAATATCTTGCGATAGTACATCCCAATGTGATCCTGTCAGTAGTTTTGCTGGCATTTTTGTCACCTCAATGAGATGCGATCGTGCTAGAAATCTATCTGGTGCAATATACCATCTGGGATACATGTTGCAGGTTGGCAATACTACTCCTGCAAATTTTCTTCCCCTTTGCACCCTTTGTGCAGGTGGACTGTTTCTTCCTAAACATAATTTCACGATGTTGGCTACCAGTTTACTTAATTATACTGTTTTTTGTGTTTTGTTTCTCAACCTTCAAGTGACCCTGCTTCACGTATGCGATCAAATAATTTGTATTCACGAAGTATAGAAATAATGGATTTACCTGAATGGTATCTTCTTTTACCCTGGTGGTTTTGTGGTTGCGATCGGGAAGGCGGAACAGTATTATGGTAATAATTGACGGGTCTTTGGTTCTGGTAAAATTGATGTGCTGAGGCACTCGAAATAAGTCCACCATGAGCATTACTTTTGCTATTGGTATCACAGTTATTATTATTGATGCCATTTGCTATCGGATGGACTTCGTGCAGCCTCCTGAAATCGACAAGAAATCATATTGTTTCTTTAAGGTTTGGTAGAATTTTATCATTCCCATCTAATGAACGTATTTGATTAAAATTAAAAATATCTTGAACATAACATACTTGATGCCTTGGTCAGCAGAAGATGCTATGGAATCACGTTCGTCTGAGCTTTCAGTCTGACTGCTGTCCGTCTGGTGTTTGTTAGGTGTAGGTGAGCGCGAGCTGAAGCCACTATCGCTGTTATAAACTTCATTTTGAGACTGGGTGTCCCGATAACTACTTCGTTTCCCACATTTATTATTCCAGTTTGGTTTTTTTATAGAACCTGTGCTGACTGGTCTAAAGTTCAAGTGCGGAGGTGGCATAGTCGGCGCATTGCTACAGGGGTTACCTCGTCTCTGCCATCCACTGTTGGAATTCCCTCCGCCCTGCATGATGTACCCAGCCCGACGCAGCGGTGGAATTTCAACGCCCATTAGCTGCAATAGCTCCAGCGGATAAGATCCTGTCTGTAAGTTAATAACACATCTCAGTATTTGTGTTGGTAACATATTTACAAAATATTATGGAAGTTTACCGCTATCTCTATCTCTTAAATATTTATCACAGATCTTCAAAGGTATGGATGATGTTGAATAAGGCAACTGATACTTATACAAGATATTCTAGATATTCTAAGCAGTAATTTATAGTCAGCAAATGCTTGCACATAAACACAAGTAAAATAGGCATTGAATTGAGAAGTGAACAAAATTAAAATAATACAGCAAACCAGATGCAATATATTAGTATACAAACGAAAAAAGTATAATTCACAAACAATAAACGACTTGAAAGCAGAGCATTGGGAAAAACATACCTGTATCATACGATGTCTGTTTTCTCCGATGCCATTGTGGACGTATTGATTGTGTTCTATTTGATGCAAAGAATTTGTGCCATTTGTGCGAGCAGCATGCATTTGTGCTGGTGGATATTGACCGTTTCCCTGTTGTCCACCCATTGTTTGCACCAACACGTGCGGGGGATACGAAGTGTGATACATAGTCAAAATAAGGATGTAATTGTTTTAAGGCTCACAATTTCCTTCCTGCTTAGCCAATTTCTACTCGCTTATTGACTTGTATCGGATTTTTACTCTCAAGCAAAAAAAAGTTAGGATATCATTTACAGTACTTGAAATTCAATATTGGAATTACAAGTATGTAAAGCTTATCAGGGCTGCTAGCAACCATATAACTATTTTGCTTATGCAACGGCAGTAATAAAAACGGAAAGTGAAAAAGAACCATAAAAATACAGTCCCAAATGATATGTACGATATATATATATATAGATTGTATGTGCCTATATTTTGCTACTCTTTTCTCATTACTCTGCGTATACTTTTACGCCAGTAATATACCTTATCGTATATAGTTTAATTTTCGCATTCATAGGCCCTCTATGACAAAAACTGCATGTTGGTTCGGGTAGTCATGATAATTTTATTCCGACAATGGTTAACTCATTGTCAAAACTTTTCTTTCCTCTTTTCTTCAAACATTTTTTCTTGCCTTTCTTCAGTTCATATTTGGTCCTCAAGTATGTATATGCCCAGAATTAAACGTGTGCCTTTGTTTTGGTTTATTGTTATTGTTTTCCCTTGTATTTTCTGAGACACAAGTACGCACACTATTTTTTTATTGACTTGAAACTCTGACCAAGGAGCTCGCAATGGTAATTTTCATTTATGGAAGCTAGAATTGACTATAATTAAAAGATCCACCGTTTCAAAGAATCCTGACAAATGGCATGGATTATAATTTACAGAATTCCACACATTCCCTGCAAAAGAGAAAATTCATTCTAGTCAAATACCGTATATATTACCTAGGCACAAAGTTACCAATTAGGTACGTTTGTAATTGCGGTTAAACTCAGGGACAGGAGATGAGAGAAACAGCGCGCGAGCAACCGGCCCAATGTACGGATTTTCCACATATAGGTTACGCATACAGTGTGCCTTAAATTGAATATCTATGAACGAAATCTAAATGACAAATGTCCATTTAACTATAAAAAATAGCGAAGTATTAGGTACGACGTTAAATCGATAGAAAACTGAACACATTTCATGCACGGAGCTGAATTCACTGAAAAAAAAAGTTAAGACACATTCTAGCTGAAAAATTGACATGCGATGCAACCATATGAATAGAGATATTTTCAAGCTTAATAAATATAACCATTATGTTGAGTTTGATGTGAGCAATGGCTAGAAAATAGTAAAAACACAGTTACAGCTTTTATAAGTGACAAATGTAATACCTGTTTTCAACAGCACAAACCGTCGGTCGCCATGTTGCGGGCCTTTGGGCGCGGGTGGCAGTGACAGGGGGGCTGTACAGGTTCAAGTTCGAATTTCTTATCAGCAGCGTTTCAGCAGTTTGTTCGTTTGACCATTGGTTCGACTATGCAGACAGATATTTAGGCTCAATTTTGAATGTGATCATGCATGTGATGATCTATATTGTACTTGGTGTAAAGGTCCCACTTTACAGTAATCGTATACCAAATCTTACCGAATCCGTCGCCGAATATTCGGTAGTTATGTTACATGGCACATCGCTAAATAGATAAAAATAGAATTCGAAATGGACCTTAGCCAGAGACGAGATAAATCTTCTCTAACGTCGAAAAGTTACCACTAATCGTTCGCGAGTTAATTCGGCGCTACTATCGCGAAATACGATTCGTTGGAAGTAGTATAATATATTCAGATATTCGAAAAACAGTACACACGAAATTAATAATTTTGTCATATAACTTATTAACTGTGATTGAATTGAGATTTTCGACGAAATCCAGACAAACGATTCAACGCTCGAAAATCCAAACTAATTTCAATCCGAAAAATTCGCTCTCTATCATTTTGAAATTTGCAACTTTTTTGCGAATTAACACTTGCTTGATTGTCCCTCCTGATAGATGCCGCCTACCACGGTTACCGAGAAAATTGAGCTGTATAATCTGCGTCCAGTACCTCTGTCGATATTGTTGGTACCCACGGATAGAAGTTGTCAAATAGTAAAGTCGACAGTCGTAGCCGTCAACTTGCTGCCCGCTGGCACTCGTTGGTTGCCTGCGAAAGTGACAAGTTGTCGTGAGTTTGGTAAAATAAAAGTGAAGACAAGTAAAAGAGTATGGCATCAAAATTAATTTTGGGAGTGCGCTTAACTCCTCAATCGTTCACTACAGTTAAACTCGATCACGTCAATCTTGACAACAAAGTTGAACACCTAAAGACAGAAGCTGCACTAAAAGTTAACCTCCCGAAAGAATGTCTTGGTAAGATGACTTTGCTCAACTAACGTAACTCAAACAAAGGACAATGAAAATAAAACTTGGTGAAACATCTGTATTAAACGGTTCAAGCTTAATACTCTCAGTAACCTTATTAATGGTTATGTCTTAACACTGAGTGAAAAAAAACTTTCATAGAGTATTTTTCAGACAGTTATTGGTATCACAACACATATTTTAGTTCCTACTTGAGACTCACATCGAGTGTATCTCAAAAAAACGTGGATAAGACAACAGAACAAACAGCATTTTACATATTATTCATATATATTTTATTTTCTACAGAACTAATTTACTGCGGATGCATTTTGGAGGATGATGCTACCTTGGCATCGTGTGGATTAAAATCTGGAGTTATGATTCATGTACTGAAAAAAAAAGAACCAGAAGTTCTTGTTCCTGCTAAACCCATTTCCGAAGCTAGCGTTTTACACCTTGCTTCTGCCTTTCGATCATTCAATGTCAATCCTGCTCTGCGCAGTGCTCTGCATGTATGTAATTGCTATTGTTTTCTGAATTACGATCATCAGAATACTGTGAAATACCAGAAACACTGTAACTTCTGAGTATAGTCTACAATATCCTAAAATTTGCTTAATGTATAGTAATTCTATTTAATCTTATTCTCATTTGGATGCATGAATGTATTATTATTAATCAACATTATTACTATCTGAGAAAGTTGAAACACGTAATGTTTAATTTTTTTCATTCGGCTGCTTAGCGACTGAGCAAACGACCTGAAGTTATTGAAAATATAATTTCATCATCACCAGGATTAAGTGACGATTCAGTGGCTATCGCTATGCTTCAAGATCCAGACCTAATGGCTCACTTTACCGATCCAGATACTGTGAGAAGGTACAAAAAACTTGTTTGCATCATTTAAATCAGTCATTGAATTAACCACAAGAGATTACGTATTTATATGAAATAAGTGCTATTAAGTAAATTTCTGTTCAGAATAGCAGAACTACACCCTTGTCTGGTCGAAGCCGCTCAGCATATTGCTGCTGCGGTACATGAAGAAGCTCACAGTAATTCGGCAGGAACTTCAAATGCATCAACATCGTCAACCCATCACACTGCCTATTCCTACAGTCTGGACAATATGAGCGACGATGAGGAAATGGCAGGGGATTCTTCTCAATCGTCAGATTCTGCCCAGCCGACAGGCCTATCCAGGAACCAATCCAACTCGGCTATTACAACTGCACAACTGGCTGCTGCTTTGGTCAGAGCTGGAGCTCGAGGCTTTCCTCTTTCAAATTCCTCATCTACGTCTGGCGGTGGTTCATCTACTAGAGTAATAACAACGGAAATGTTTTCCCAAGCCATGCAGCATGCCTTTTCTTCTGGTCCTACGCAACCTCTTATACCGCCCTTACCTCCAGTTCTTCCTCAGCCATCGGAATTGCAAACACAACTTACTCAGATGCATGAAATGGGCCTTCAAGATGACACCGTCAATGTTCAGGCACTACAATTCACCAACGGAGATGTACAAGCTGCTATAGAATTGGTATTTAGTGGGTTTAGTGACACTTAAAGATAGTATTTTATTCGTGTTTTATTACAATTTACTACTGTGCATAGCAGGTTACTACATCACATCAATTGCTATGCAAAATTCAAAACTGCCGGCCCGCGTTTCTTTTGTTCTCATAAAGTAGGAACTAAGTTGAACATTTTCCTGGCAGCAAATAAATCGAACTCACTTTATTCTTTTACCTCATACACCTTTGCAAATATCTAAACTATTTGATGTGCAGATGAATAAAAGTAATAAATAATTCATCGATTGTTTCCATATATCAACAGTCCTTTCCTTGCAATGATACTTGCTGATACTCACAAAGGTGTAATTGTGGACATAGATTTTTGCCAAGATATTTTATTTGACAGCTGTTTCGTCAATATACCACACCTTTGTCTGTTACCTTGGCGACTGTGTTCATTTACCTCTATTGATTTAATTTTACATTACATCCAAACCCTGACATCTGTCACAGTCTTTTTGTAACCCTACACTTCGTGTAATTTATACTTTGGATTGTCGAAATATTATTTAAATCTAATCAGTTCCGATATATAATATGGCTAAATCTGTAACCACGTATGAGAAGCCTACGCCACATATTAGTAAGTTGTCTGTAATATCATTAATATGTACAGTATAATAATAGTTATGAATATCTAATTGTAAAAAAGATACTTTTGTACATATTTCCAATATTCAGGTGTAATACAACATCTCGTGTTTGAATAAACTGAATAACTAAAGAATATTACCTATTATTTCAAGGCTTACCGGATTGGTATGCAAAGCAATGGGAACTTCAGCAATCTGCCAATACCCGTAGGAATGACGCCTTTGAATTACGCAATGCAGCCCGTCAGATACGCTCAGAAACAAAAATTAAAACCGACTGGGATACGTACATGAATAATACTCGACTAGCAGATCGGTGAGTTACAAACTACGATTCAACATAGTAGGAAAATTTCGTAACATCTCATAAAAATGACCTATGCTACATGTATACACTATCTGTTTCAAGAGTTACTGAACTGTCAAGATGGCGTGAACTCACTGAAAAACAACTTGAGAAATTAAATCACGAAATACAACTTTTGAAAGATGAACGTAGCGACACTGAAAAAGAGTTGGAAAACTTGAACTTGCCACTCCAAGTTACTGCTGAGTGTATTTCGATGAGAGATTGCAGAAGGGGTACGGAACTAACTTATGACGAGGCTAATGATGAGTTGAAAAAGGAGCTTTGTGTTATCGAAGGCGTTAAGCAGTTATTAACCAATAGGTAAACAATTGAAGCTCAATTTTGTAAGAGGGTTTGTTTTCATACTGTTGTTCCCGTTGAACAGAGTTCAAGCGGCATGGGAAAAGTTGAACCGTTTGGAAGAAGTAAAGTTTAAAGTTGGACTCGATTTGCAAGATAAAATTGATACCATTGAAATTGACACGGAAAATCTGAACTTAAACCGTACTTGTGCTAATATTAGCTATAAACCAAATGCTTTGAGGACACCAAAAAAGTAAGATTTCGTTATTTTCGTTGAAACTTATTGTAGACGAATATTAAATTTGTTTTCCATCTCACAGAACTATCTCTTACGAAGCATGGAAGGACCACTGTCGCTACTCCAAACTTTTAGCTGATAACGAAATGAGTGACACATACAATTTTCGAGAGGCCATGCAAGTTGTTAGAGAAAGAGCCAGGAATGATATAAGAGCTCAGCAAGATGTCTCAGACTTTACGTTGCGAAAGAGAATATATCAAACGCAAAAAGCGCGAAACGAACTAGACTGGCAAAAAATGAAAGTACGTAATATTCGGCAAATTATAAACAATGAATGAGTTGCAAAATCACGTATTCCACGTCTGGAGTTTAGTGTCCCATTTAGATAATAAGAATCTTTTCTAGATGCAAAAGGAAATAGATATAATGTTGAAAGAGATAGCAAGATTGGAAGATGCACTTTTGGCTAAAATTGATGCAATTAAGTGTGCTGAGACAAGATTGGAAAATCGTACATATCGTCCGGGTTTTGAGCTTTGTAGAGATGAGGCAGATTTGGGGCTCAAGGATGAAGTATTGCAATTAAGACAAACTCGAGAAGATCTTATAAATAAAATCAATTGTGCGAAGTACGTTGAAACTCATAGAAATTAAATTAAATTAATATTGGATGGAAGTTTAAGACCAATATATCCTTGAAACATATTGTATATTATTTTAGAGCAACATACAACGGCTTGGAATCACTCCTGATTCGTATTGACAAAAACTTGGATGACAAGCAGCATTCTCTGATGACAGACATCATGTGCTTGGATATGAGAGCTCGATTAAAAACAGGCGACCGCGCACCATTGGCCAATGAAACTGATCGCAATATAGTGCTGACGCGCATGGAGCAAGAAATACCAATTGAATCATAAGAATTCAAATATTTCAGAGAAAATTTCGCATGAACTAGCGAGCCACGGTTTTCATAATTCTATCTTAGAAGTGTGTTTTTATGAATTTGCAATCAATATTAATATTGTGATGGAGCAATGGAGGAGATTTATAAATATAATAAAATCAAACTAACATGAGATGATCTCCAGGATTGATTTTATTACAAAAACCAAGAACAATTCTTATTATTTACATCATATAGGTAGGTACATATTTGTACGTACTGTGATTAACGAATCATTTTGAACATGTATGTGAGTTTTGTCACATGCAAATTCGATGTATAATATCGGTAGTAACGTGCATATAATAATTCTTATACAAATCCTATGATATTTGTATACAGTAATGTTGGACGTTGATTTATGACTCATTGGACTTGTTCAATAGCGTCTGAATTCGTTTTAATCAAACTGAATTCAGAAATGAAATTATCTGTAAGCACGGCTTCCAATGTTTTCACAGCTCTCACATGAATTTCACCCACCTTTTTGGGGTCTCCTGCTTTTAACTCAAACATAATGTAGTCCATCCATACATCTGTATTTGTTTTGCCAAACTGCAATGTAGCCATTTCATGTGGACGGCGAGCATGTTTCAACGACACCTCAGGCTGCATCATTTCTATAGCAGCCATTTTCTTGTGCAATTCCAAGCAGGGGGGTGGTTGAAGGCACAAATTATCGTATACCTTTCGTGCAACTTGAATACCTAAACGAAAAACATAATTGATATCAAATTTTATATTCATCAAATATTTAAAACCATTCTGACTACAAGTCGGTTCTTGAACTCAATGCATAATCGTCAGTTTACTTTTGGTGAGAACTAGCCATTCGATGTATGTCGGTTTCATATCCTTTGCAATAGTTGGCCCCTCTTGTAACGCTGCTTGAAAAATTTGTTCGGTTTCCTCTGGGCTCTTAGTCTGAACGTGCAACAACCTCATTTTCCATAAGGGCAGTGACTTTTCCCCCAAAATTTCCGTTGCCTAATAATTCAGAAAGTGTAAGGGACAAGATTAGGGTTGGATAATTTAATTATCATGGCAATACTTCGCCTATTGATCATTATCAACTATTCCATTTCTATCTATTTATCCCTTCAACTCAAATCTGAATTTTTGAATATATAAATAAAACTTTCCCCATAGAATCAGTAGTATTAACGTTCATTAAAAATATGTATTACATCTTTGGAATGAACTGCATTTTTTCTTGTTACCTTGACAAAAGCAGCTGTGGCACTATCTTCTTGGCCAAAGGCAAGATGATATCTTAATCTTGCTTGCCAAAGATCGACGCTTTTCGGTAATGCATCTGTAGCCCAACATAGAACTTCGTACAATCGTTTTTGATCATTCTCGTCTTTCTTATTAGTACTCAGCATGCCAATCTGAAAATTAAAAAATTCTAATCAAATAAATGATTTTCTTCACAAGATAGGTCAAGTATTCTGTGGCATGAAAATACATGTGAACTGACCCATTGCAAATAATATTTTTCTCTTAATTTACCAGCCTGGTGAGCTTGTGTCAAAGCATTTCTAAGTAGCTTTCTTTTGTAATTCGGTAGAGAACCAGTCTCATGATTAATTTCCAATATACAATCTATATATAAAGACCACATTTCTTCAGTTTTTATTTTTTTTACAGCAGTTTGATAGACTTCATTGCATAGACTGATGCGATCTCGGAGAGAACTTTGTGCCGTCGAATCAATTTCCATTGGTGTGTCATTACCGGATGGTAAAACAAGGCCTTCAAGTTCCCGCCGAGCCATTGTATCCCACATCAGAGGTTCGTGAGCATATTCTTCCACGATATCACTACAAAACAACACTTCCTGTTATTAAAACGCATTCTTTGAAAAAACGATCAAATTCAATGGCCATGAATGTTACTTACGAGACAATTTTGTTCTGAATTTTTTCAGTATTGCTATGTTCCTTTGCAATATTCAACAAATCTATTATAAATTTAATATCTTTAATGCGTTTGAACGCTTGGAGATATATGACGTAGGCTCGTTTCAACTCGATAGGCACATCTTCATCGTTTGTAGCTGGTGTTGGGGTATCGTTGACACTTGAAGCGTTTTGTTTGTTAGCCAAAGCCTCCGATAATTCTAATCTGTGATAGCATAAGAAAATTAGTACAGCATTTTGTTATCCACCAAATAGTAATTGGTAAAGTGTAGTTCTATAGCTTTATCTAATGAATTTGTACGAGAAAATGAGAAGCAATTGGAGCATGTTGGTTAGACGTTTGACTCCGAGCCTTACTTAAAAGCATCAGTAAAGAGTAACTGAGAATCTGGATGAAAATGTAGACCCCTTAGCAAGAACTGTCGTGCATTTTGAATGTTGTGTGCCTCTTCCGCTTCCCACCGTGCAGCGATGTGCCAACATTTTGGCTTATCTTGGTGAACTTGCAACATTCTTCCCATCATGCGACTAATACTGCTGTGAAAACGCTATAAAAAAAAAGACAATTAACAAAATTGTACAGTAGTCGCGACTGCCGCACTGTACGAAAACTTTATAGGAATTATGGTATAAAATTTTCCCATTCAAACTTACAACATGTTTACAAAATTTCATATAAGCAATCCAGAATCTCAAATCATCTTGGAACTTGAAAATAGCTTGCTTATACAGTACGTTGACTTTATTTGCAATGGTGTAGTCGATGTCTGATTTTTTTTGATTTATACCTAGTTTCTGAAAACATTAAAATGGTATTATAGCAGCCTTGAAACACGATAGATAACTAAAATTACAGAAATTATTATCTTTACATCTCTACGTTGTCTAATAAGTTTGAGCAAGTCCATCTCGTACTGTATATAGCGCAAATAGTCTTCCTTGCACTTGGTATGACGTTGGATTTTGTACTCGTATTCTTTACGCTTTTTGGCGATCCCTCTGAAAGGTAAATTCGTGAGACGGAATGAATCATCGTACAAAATTTTGAAAGAATTACTGCGAGTAACGTTATATTGTGTAACTTGTGTTTTACTGCGTATCGAACATTCGGTAGATTACAACGGGATATAACCTCAAAACTAACCTTATTTCATTTTTATCGAAAATCTTTATCCGCTCCAGTTGTTCCAATTCAGGGATCATATCCTCGCATCGTTTCTCAACAAATTCTGCCATTGTAAATTATCACAATACTATCGCAATTCCAAATAAATCCTCTGCATAAAATATTTGACCCCACCGTGTTCTACACAATGTTCAATAAATGAGAAGCCTTAGGTGAGAAGATGGGTGTTCTTCATCACAACTCGATCGCTAGTTCCCATGGTAGCCACCCACGAAAGAGTATCTTTGGGTAGCCACCAGTCAGCCAAGTTTTTCCCTTAACGCAAAATTTTCGTAACGGCTACCGCATCTTTAAAAGTATCTACTCTATGGTTGTACACTGTACAGTTGGATCGTGGTTGTTGAGATATTTAATAAAATATGAGAATCTTTAGTTTGTTGAATCATCAAATACTTTGCATGGGTTTTAAGTAAATAGTGGATGAAATTTGAACATGACAAGAATGAGTGAAAATAATCCAAATGGAGTAGACTGATTGAGCGATGTGATCGTGTTTATGTCATGCACGCGTTGAACGCATTCTTATTTTCAAATTACGGGAGACAATTTTTCAATTTTTCATTCAAAATTACAAGGGTTAAAACAGTATTGGCAACTATGAGTAAGCATAAATTGAATCCGAATGCGTCGAGCGATCAACCAGCTGCCAAAAAGGGATACTGGGCTTTAGGATTGATTGATTCTATGAAGGACCCTGAATTACGTGTTGAAGAAGATGACAAAGTTGTTGTTATAAAGGACAAGTTTCCAAAAGCTGAATTTCACTTTCTGATATTGCCAAAGTTAGAGATTTCTGGAATCCTAAGCCTTCGAAAAGAACACGAGGACCTTTTAAAGCATATGGATGATGTGGCAAAAAATATGACAGAGAAATATTCACACAAAGAATTTAAGTAAGACGGGATTCTTATTCCACTTTCACACATTTTGCAAATGTTACCCACCAACTCGCTCCATTCAATGTCTGAAATTTTTTCTTAATGGTATGCAGAATAGGATACCATGCAGTTCCGAACATGCAAAGATTACACCTTCATGTTATAAGCACAGATTTCAACAGCCCTTGTTTGAAGACCAAAGTCCATTGGAATTCATTCACGAGTCCTTTTTTTAAATCTTCACAAAGTAAGTGTATGTTGGATGATTTTCCTTCAACAACGTCAACTATTTCCTTCCCTCACGGAAAAAAAAACCCCACTTGGGTGTAAATTCGTACCCCCAACACATAGATAATGCTAACTTCCCATAAGAAAAAAGTTAGGGTATGAATTTACACCCAATTTGGGTTTTTTTTCCACGAGGGTTATATAATATTACAGATATCAGAGCTTTACTTCCTCATTAAGTAATACTTACAGTTGGCTATTATTTCAGGTATTCGAAAAGAACTGCGAGAGAATGGAAAAATAAAAAAAATGAGCTGCGAAGAATGTGATGGTTATTTAAAACGTCCTCTACAATGTCACAAATGTAAGACCTTTCCAAAGAATATGCCAGAATTAAAAAGGCACATATCTACCCATACTTGAGCGAACAAACATCATGATTGTTAACCTGTCTTCACATTCAGAATACTGTCAAATTAAAAATTCTTCAGTCGTCGCTTGTATCAAACTGAAAATATTGAAATTATTCTGCGATGAAGATTCTCCAACGGTTCGCTGATGATGAGATGAGCACCGATTTCCAGCATTACACAATGAAGAAAAGTAGATTTAAGAAACAAATTTTTGTAATGCCATTTATTTTGGTACATATTTTACTGCTAGACAAATGAATACGTATAGCTAAGTCAGCTTTATTCAATTTGGTGGCCCGTTTGCACGCAGATGCAGGTTCTCATGCTATTTGCATACAGCAACCCTCTGATTGGCATGGCGTGTGAAAAAAAGAATACTGTTTCTTCTTCTTCCCTTCTGTCTATGAAAACTGTTTCGTGTAACAAAGTGAAGAAATACATTCTATCATCCAATTTTAATTTTATGAAAATGAAAATATTCATCCGTATATAATGTACGTTCGTCGCCTGGTATATGCAATAGCTACGGACTTTGCCGAATTTTGACGAGCGTAACCGAAGCGGCGCTCGAGTCGTCAGCGACTAACTTTAATCAGCTCGCAGAAACACCTGGAATTTCGATAAGTCAAGACGCGTCGCGGTGAGTCTCGACGCTGTGTATTTGGTGCTACCAGATAATGTGATTCATTAATTCTTAAATATTCTTATAGGCAGTATTGTCAGAGAGTAGACCCATCTCCTTTGTTCAAAAGTAAGAAGTGATTAGTTGTTCCATGCCGGTATCGGATCTCGATTAGAGAAAAACAAAGGCTGATCGCGTCCCGAACTCCGTGTAGAAAATAAACCGGCGAGATGCGCTTTTGTTATCAACTTCTTGGAATCAAATGGCGGTTCATTGGACGTATTCTGAAATGTGTGCTACTTCGGAACGGTTGTTTTCTAACGAGGATGAATATGCACGATTTGTGATTTCGAAACGGACGTACTGAGAATCATATCTTGTATCCGATTCTTAAAAATAGCTGTCGCATTCTACTTCTTGTTTGTTTTTGTTTTTTTTCGTGAAACGCCCGAACGTTCCGAAATTTTACACATGCTAGCACACATTTCGGAGTACGTCGATTGTTTGCCGTTTTGTGTTGGCAGCAGTTTGTTTTCCTTCCTTGTAACAGTGCTTTCTCATTCTTTGAACGATCACTTGTGAGTCGGGGTGAGTTTGGTTTTGATCGTCAGGTAAGTGTATCGTTATTCGAGTCTGTGCATCTAGTGTAGATGACCTGGAATCAGTGCGCCGGTATTTCCAGAGTGCGTGAACCGACGGGTATCGTGCAAATTTTCATCGGTTACGTGATACATCTAATTGAACTGTGAAAGTCAACTGCCTTGTGTGCATTTTGAAGAATACTGGGATACGAACGAACGTCGCTGCGTTGCTGAAAAGTTAGCTGCAAATTGGAGACCTGCGGCCAAGTGGATTGACATCCCTTAGACATCATGGGAAAGGTAAGATTCCATTTATATCTTGACGCTCTGCCTGTCCACATCGTGATTCGATACTGGCAGCGTGGAAAATTAGTAATAGGATAGTAGAGTAATTATCCTTGCCGACAGTTTATTAATTCGGTTTCGGCAGACCGTGACATCAAAATGATAGGAATTAATTTGCGACTTTCTGAGACGTCATCCAGTCTTAGAATTTTCGATTCCACTCTATTTGACACGAAGTAAGTAAATGTCCAAGGTTGAAGTTCATCACGTTGATATACTACAATGTGTATATAAGATTCAGTAACTTCAATTGAAGAAGATTTAAGTGATGGCAAATCACATGGATTTCCTTCTAAATAAAAACTTTTATGTTTATTTCTCCGCCGTTCCGTTAAACTGTAATGATGGTAGCTCTAATCGTTTTCTCGTAGAACGTGATGCATTAATGTGATAAATTTTAAGATCGTGTGGATTAGAAGTCCTCCAACGTGAACAGTTTAGATAATCAAAAATACTTTATTTGATCAAATATTAACAACATACGAAACTTCGTGGAATACTCAACTCTTCACAAAAAATATCTGATATAATGTTTCGCACACGCAATAATCTTGCGTGTGAATTGTGAATTTTCAAAAATTGATCGCTCCCTATTTTTTTCCTTCTGGCCTTTCTTGAATAATATTGAAATTAGTAACATTAGCGTAACGAATCGTTTAAAATTGTTTGTAATTTAGTAAACCATAATGAAACAAAACACACTCATATTTCGATAGCTTAGTTCTTTCAAAAAAATTTAAAAATTAAGAAAATATACATCTTTACTCGAATGATTCATTACAATAACGTTACTAACTTCAACCTCGCTTTCTTGATTCAAAGCTTAGCAGTATTATTTATCCGCGGACTTGATACCACGTGATTCCGAGGTCACGGTATCGTCTTCAAACGCATAACGCATGCGCTTGCGAACATTCATATGTGGTATCCGATTGGACAAAAATTCGTTCTCCATTCACCCGAATTAGTAACCCTCCAGGGAGTGATGAAACAACGCTTAAAGGAAAGGGCCCAAACCAGAAGTTGTCTCATTCTCTTAGTTCCTATAGTAATAGGTATATATCCTTCTATTTTCGTCTACTCCCGCTTTAGACTCACATTCTCTCGACCAATCAGAAATCTCCTCGTTCTCTATCATGCCATGGAGTGCACGGTTCTTACATACAGGTCTGGAAACTTGGGCACTTGTTTGGAACGGTGTATGACTTGGCGAAACAAGTTTATTCACTTCCTGTTATGACCGCCTAAGTCGTTGCAATCTAGTATACCTTATGTATACCCAGTTATCGCGATGGCTGGTGCTTATCTGTTAGATGCAACCGGAATGTGAAATTGTAACTGGAAATGATTGGCCCGTAAAGCGCCTGACCGCAGGAAACTTGTAATGCACAGTTCGCAGAGCCCTGATTTGGAATCTTCTTTACCGGCTGCCTAATTTCCGGCAACCTCATATAAATTGATGGGTCTAGTGGTGATTGAATATATTTAGTCAGCGTTATGCCATACGTATTTTAGTATATCACTGCGGTATATGCATCGCAATTGAATCTGTGGGGGGTTTTTTCATACCTCGTACCGTACGAGTAATTCATGCAGTGCAGAACCGTAGTTCGACCTTCTATAGTTTACAAATATTTCCCAAGATAACGCTACCACTTAACTGTTAAGGTTCCGCCGATCACTTCACAAGCTGTTTTTATCGTAAGCTGTTCGACGGGGTTCAGGTCGGGTATGCTGTAGACCGCTACGTGTTTGTTACAAAACTATTACCGATATCGTTATGAAAAATTAAAAAATTGCATCTCTAGTGAATCCGATAATATATATATGCTGATAAAGGACGTGTTAAATTCATCAATTTTATCCGGAATGACGATTTTTACAGTTAAATATTTAATACCTGATCGAAATTGGTTCGAATAATGTATTAATAGATCAGTGCAATATTCAGCTACAATTTACACGTCACACTCTTGAATAGCTGTTCAGGTTACAATCACTTTTCAGAAATTCATTATCGAATCACAGTATGTATTAGCAGCAGGCATAGTTTACGATCAAACGCGATCGATCGGAACTTCAGGTATATATCATACATCCCCGTTAAATCAACTACTAGTTTTACCCAACGGTGAAAATTATGTAACTTGGTACTAGTTTTTCGTGTCAACCCTGCCGTTTTCAGATAATAATATTCTTGATTCATTGTATTTGGCTTGTCAAATAAATGTCCCTTGCCGCAACAAATCTTCCCTCTTCGTATATTTAAGTGTCGGTAGTATTCACGAAGTCCCGCCTTGAATTCTCAACTCCAATTGGTTAAATTCATTTCGTAAATGAGAGGTAGGCTTTCGAAAACAGATCAGGATTTGGAATTTCGTGGAAGGTTTTGAATTTGAATAATTAGTCACAGGTAATGCGATATTTCTGAAATTTTACTATGAATAAATTTGATGTTCACGTTAATAAGGTTGTTTTCTCGCCAATAACTTTACTCACTAAGTATTTACATAGTCTTATAAAGTGATTTCTGTGTATTCCTGTATGTGTATTTTTATGGTGTATAGAAAATACAATATTTCTTTTTTTTTTTTTTTTTTATATATGTATGAGAATCTACGTACATGTAATAATACTGCGATTAATAGTTGAATAATATTCCATCGAAATTAAATATATTAAAATAATTGAAGTAATTAACTTTTTTTCTGTTTAGAGAAAAACTAGATATGCAAGGCATTCACTGATATTGCTTGCATTGTTGTGTCTCATTGTTTTGAGTTCGAGTAAATCTAACATAAATTATTAAATTAACTAATGTTAACTTTATTTAATTTATCTAAGAGTTGGCTTTATAGAGAACTATGACCTTTTCATAAGCTTACAACAACGAAATCATTGCTTCAAATTTAATAATTGATATTTCAAAGCTATGATCCCGTTTCGAGATAGATTTCCACATTAAAGTTTGCAACACCTATTTAAAACGATAGATTTTGTAAAGTTTACAGTAGAAGGAACACTTTCGCCCTTCAAAATGCACAAAGTCGCGTTACGAACTAATACTAGATACTTTGTGAATATTGATTTCGGAAATGCATATTCAGCCAAAATTTTTCGACGCCACAACTATCTTGTTATCAATAAAAGAACATCGACCGTTTTGCGTCCGTTTGCATTTCTGTCCGCCCATTCTGTACGCGACCCGCCAAAAGCGGTCATTTTGGAAAAGCCACTGAGATCGGGGACAATTCTGAAAAACTCACGAGAGAATTTTTCATAATTTTTACGAACTTCCATACAAACTGCAGCTCCACAATCAATGATATACCCTGTTTATATAAAAAAAATACATGGGTTAAACTGCCCCGAAGAATACAACCTAGCTCTCCTAACGTTATAATTTACAAATTACCTAACTATACATAACTAATAAACATCTAATATACAGATAATATCATACAGATTAGGCAGCAGTTTAACCCGCCCTGCGACGAAAGATAGTGGCTGGTTTGATTTGCTATTTACAAGATAATTTCTAATAAGATTTCGATAATCTTTATAAACATTTAAATACACGAAATAAATAACAGACGACACTTCGCCATTCACCATAAATTAACGAACAGATATAACTAACTATTTAAATATTATTACCTAAGATATAATAATAATTAGCCAACATGAACATTATACACGGAGTACTATATACTATGGTATGGTCTTTAGTGATTCTTAAGCTATGAACAGAATAATGTTTCAATTCAAGTCTTTGAGGCAAAGATATACCTCTTATTCGGCTATTCAGTTCCTTTTCTTTCTTTCTCCTCTTCTTTTAACTTAACTTTCCGTTCCTTAGTACAAGCGAGAAATGAGTTAAGCAATATTTGCTGTATGCAAATGTCTTTGCTACGTCACACTGTTTAGGTGATGTCCGCGAGGGCGCCATTGTAAATATTCACCGTGAAAACACTTGGGGTCGGACTGAGTTGTTTTACGTAGCCTGTTTGAAATTACTTGCTAATATTTACAGAACCGCATACGAATACGAAAACCCGTATACTTCAGGCAACGTAAATTAAAGCTGCAAAATTGTCCGCCATCGCGTTTATTCGCTTTCTTTTTGGTTCTCTTAAATTTATCCTACATTTGCTATCTAAGGACTTTCAGGTCCAAACGTATTTGACTATGCTATATATATATATATTCACTATTTCTTTGCTATATATTTGCTAAATTTGCTAAATAGAAGCGCAAGATGTTTTCAATTCAATATAGACACGAATTTACGTCACTGGTCAAATCGAAATTTTGCTAGAAAAAAAACAAGGAAATAGAAAAATACGATGAAATCTGATTTAAGCAATTGGAGAGAGAAAAGTCTTATAATTGACAAGATTGAAGATTTTGCCCAACCGAATGGTTTGTAACTAATTATTTGAATTTCCACTTTCACGTGAGCTCTATTCCAGTGATGCAGTGGTGAACTGTAAAATTTACAACAATGTGAAGATACTGAGATAGCTTTTTCTACTTTTTTCATTTCTGCTACAAAATCGTTGAAACCAGCGATGTAAATCCAGCTCGTTTTAATTTAGCAAAAACTTCTATGTCCAGCGACGCAACGCTTCACAGGTGCCTAACTTAATAAATAGAAAAACACAACTATAAGTAATAACGGTACAACTTTGAATTTAGCCTAAAATTGCCTAAATCACGTATTAAACTCTAGTCTATACACGCGATAATATGCATATAAACAACTCACATCAATTAGCTTATTTCAATTCAATTCTCGCTATATCATCAGGCACCTCTCGCAGACTTTAATGTTTTTTCTTTGACATTTGAATCTTGTTTTTAATGAGATTTTATCTTTGCGATTTTTACTTCTTTCACTTGTTTTTTTTTTTTTTTTTACTCAAGCCGTGGATTCCTGGAGACCGTCATAATGGACTCGCATCTCTTCAATCGCGCGGCACCATTCCAGCGCGAAACCATCGGGATCTTCGAGATAGTATGTTCTGTTCGGCTGTAAATATAAGATAGAAGAAATCTATTGTCAAAAAAGTTTGCATACAATTTGAAAGAAGTCTATTCTTTAACGACGGCAACCAGGTCAAGTTAGATTTACATATGAATGAAAGGGATCATCATCAGATGCTTACCGTGTGGATGAAGAAGATCTTGAAATTCTTGGGTTCCACCCGCAGCTCAGGACTCCATGGAATTTCTCCTTTGAGGACCATGTTTACCATATCCACGTAGTATAGGTGGGGTCCGGTTGTTAATAGGAGCATTCTTCTTCTGGCAAACAGTCCTTTCCTCTTGTGTACCAATCCTTGCTTCAGGATTAAATTGCCTTCGACAAAATAGTCCCACTTGTTGGACGACCTTTGCTTCTGCAACCTAGATTTGATCTCTTCCGGTGTTAGGTCGGCAATCCCTGCCTGTTTCCTTGGCTTTTCGACCACGGCTACTGGTTCGGGCCTCTCCTCTTCCCCGATACCAAGCCCAAGTAACCTCGTCAGTTGTTTGTCGTCAAGACCGGGCTCCAGGTGATCGGGAACTCGGTAGTGTGATCTCAATTCTTCGTGCTCCGAAGTACCCGGCAGGTAGGGATATATCGGTGGTGGTGTTTGTTCGTGAAGTGTTTCAAAATCGACTCCTTCGAAGAAAGGATGCGCCCTGATACTGGGATAACCAGCGCCGTGTTCGTCCTGCGCACCTAGCCTCTGAGTCGGATCGAGAACGAGGAGTTGTTCGACTAGGCTCTTTGCCATCTCCGAGAAACCGTCGGGAACTTCGTAGTCGAGTTTTTGTATCTTCTGGAAGATCATGTAGTCGTTTCTCGCTCTGAAAGGTGGCAGGCCGGCGACCATTTGGTATATTATACAACCAAATGCCCATAGATCTGACGATCTGCTGGCATTTCTGTCAGTCAAAATTTCCGGTGATAGATACTGAGCTGTACCGACGAATGAATTCTTCCGTTCTCGAACGTGAGTCTCATTTTCGTTAAGTGGCACTTCTGGCTCTTTCAATATCTTTGTGCAACCGAAATCCGTGATCAGTACATGCATCTTCTCGTCCAGCAGGATGTTTTCTGGTTTCAAGTCTCGGTGGATTATACCAAGACCGTGAAGGTACTCCAAACCTCTCAGGATTTCGGCGGAATAGAATTTAGTGCACTCGATGTCGAACGAGCCAACCTTGTTGATGTAAGGTAGAAGTTCGCCGTTTTTCGCGTACGAAAGCACGAAGTAGAGACGGTCTATATCTTGGAAAGTGCAGTAAAGCCGGACAAATGAATGCTTCGCACCCGCCAGCATATTCAGCACTTCCTTCTCACGCGTCACATATTCAGTCTTCTTCTCCTTGATGATGTGACGCTTGTCGCACACCTTGATGGCGTGTTCCTTGCCGGTATGAATGTCCTTTGCAAGGTATACCTGAAATACCAAATTTAAAGATGAAAATAAAATTCTCACCAGAAGTCCCTTTCTTCTCAAAATTCCAAACAATTTTCATCATTTTCCCGGATCGTGCGGACATTTCTTTTTCAGGAAATTTCGAATTTCGTCTTATTTGATTTACTCAAGGCTGCGTGAAATTTTTTTCTCAATTCAATAGTCGACTTACCGTTCCGAAGCTACCCTCGCCGATGACCTTGCCAAAGATAAAATCTTTTGGAGTGTATTTCGCAGGGGTGCGATTCGTATAGGCCAGGGCCGGATTCGTGGTGGGAGGAACCCGGGGCGCCGAGGTGTTTTGGGGCGCCACGACCCCGTTGGTCACGTCGTTCGTCGGTGGAGACATTTTTGACACCGGCTCCTCCACCGCTACAGCCGGTTGTGGCGAAACGGTAAGCGCCTGGTTCGCCACACGCTGAAACAGAAGAGAAAAGAAAATTGTATTTTAAGTAACGTGGTTAAAGCGTGATAAAATGAAATGGAGCAATTGCGACACAACTCGCAGCTGTGAAAACGACGTTTCGGTTAAAAATTGTCCTTGGATTGTATATTGGTATCAATTTTTCTTGCATACATGTAAACAAATTTAACTCGCGTAACATTTGACCAAAGTGCACTAAGCACCCCTTTTGCACTGTCCGCATGATTCAAAATGATTTGAAAAATATGACGTATTAGTTACTTAATCGTTAATTTATTTGTACTGTGTGATAAAACGTACTATCGTTATCATTATTTTCGCATAGGTCCTTGGTGCGCGCGGCGCATAATCTTCCGACCTTCTACAAAGCTTACGATCGTGAATTTTATTTAATTTTTTTGCTTTCATTTGACTTTACTCTTTTTCTCTTTTACTTAGCAGTTACCACGCAGCTGCGTAATGAAAAATTAAGCGTACTGTACGTCAAAATTTTTTCAGCTCGTACCACTACGTGAATCCAGTTGAAAGAAAATTTGAATAAGTTTCAGAAAGCTTCTCACGATATTGGAAGTTTCGGTAAAAAAAACAGAGTAAAAAGTAATGCGTACGCAAGCGATGCGTATAACCTGATCAGCTCGTGATTGTCGCGAGTTTGACGCGCGTACTTGCATGCAATCGTATCGGTGTGATACAAGAGATACGTACATGCGTATGAATTTACGTAAGATACACACATAATAATTAATTGGCATAAGGGAACTTTCATTTTCGTATCAATAGTCATCACACGTTATAGAATTTAAATGTATCGTTTGTAAATCACAAATATAGGACTAAAAAATGATTATCATAGGTACACGCGTACTTGGCCACATTAAACGGGAACGAGACCAGTATTCGTAACCTCGGGGCATTTTTAGTTCTCATTCGACGAGAGAAATGAGAAAGAGAATAAGATGATGAACAAAAAAGGAAAAGAAATAGACAGAGGAGGAACATACCTCTTTTGCATTTTGCTTTTAGGCGTTTTGTTATGCGAACGGGAAAGAATAACCGCTCGAACGAGTTACCGAAAGAAATAGCGAGAGCGAGAGAAGTTACGTGGTTGATGAGAAACATTTAGAAAAAAAAAAAAAAAGTGTCCGAACAGCTGTATACTCTTTATTAGGAACGCAACGTAACGACAGGTCGTCTTTTCATGATATTCACTGCCAGAGCGAGCAAATATTTGTTCAATTGTTGTCGTCTAGACGGGACCTTCCAACCGTGTCAATACAGATTGGCGACCGCGTAAGAGAAGAATAATGACAAATTATAATTGGTGCGAGTCGATTCGTAAACTTCAACTATCATCTGCCAGATGGGGTATCTATATTATATGTAATATGTATAGGTATGCTTACGTGCAAACATATATTAGTAACAAAGTGAACAGCGAAACGAATCACACAAAAAAAAGTAGACAATTTTTTTTTCTTCGACGATTCTTAAACCGGTGCTTTCGGTCAAACGAAATTGCCCCACGATCGTCTTGTTTCGCGCAGAGTTTACGAGCACGTTAACCTAAGTGGTGTTCACTAAAGTCGTCGATCGCGATCTTTCCACGTGTATCATAAACGACCCGTCTAATTCAGTCCAATTAGCTTTTCTTATTTCAGGATAGTGACCGTGTTAGTCGGATCCTGACATAATCTTTACAGGGTTTACGGAGAAAGAACAGTTGTTGAGATAGTAAAAAACCGGAATGTGTCCATTTTTTCAATGACGAGGTAGAGGCGTAAGGCGGCAAATCGTACGTACAAAGGTGAAGAAGATACGGCAGAGTTTAAGTGAGCGCAGTTGATCGCGCGTAAGCGGCCTAGCAACACTGTTTGGCATTGATGAGTCGGAGACACAGCCGTGGATGTTTTGATAAACATTATTTCGAGGCGCCGGCCCGACGGCCCGACTCACAGATAATCCTATCAACTATTATTCAACTCTCGCACACATTCTTGCTTCGACGATAAGCCATTGGCAATTTTGATCTCTGTGCATCATACATTTCTGTGTGTACGTGCGCGTTTTTATAAACACATACATACCCGTACATACATAGATATAATACACGTAATACATTAATGCCTATTCAATGATACAACGTGTATGTATACAGGACACATGTAATTTATTGACCTGCGGTTAATCATATCGCCATCGATTTCGCTGCCTGCATCGACGACCAGTTTCGATATTTTATTTTAAATTTTACAGTTTGGCGGCGTTAACCTTTCAAGAATTTTACTCGCTCGCACATCGCTTAGTATTTGTATAATATATGTGTTTAGCTGCATATATGCATCCGTGTGTCGTACATTTGCAGCTTTCAAGAGTTTCGAAGAGTTTCTACACACCCGTGTGTTTTGATAGAACGCGCGTGTTTCTCATTCTGTAATAAGCGTCAACCACAAATTCCAATACATGTAACATGCTATTTTCCATATGTGTAACGTATTGTATATTTGTTGCACCATGCGATTGTTTTTGTCGTAGCGAGATTTTTAGACTGATGTTATTGCTTTTTTTTTCATTTTGTTTTGTAGTTTGTTCCTTTCTACTTTTATTTTTGCTTTATCGCTGTACTTTGGCAGCGCAATTATAAAACATAATTCCCGATATCAGATGACAGCAACGTATACTCTTATGCTACGGATTACATCTCGATACCCGGCGTAATTACCGCATAACTTGCAACATGTTTACTACACGGTTCTGGGTGGTTTTTTTTTCCTTTATTTCAATACAGCTTGTTTTCCTTCAGGCAATCAAAAATATTTTTTGGCCGTATCGATGCAACTTGTATCAACCGGCTGTCATACTTTCGTATCTCACACAGACGTACACCTATTACATAAGTCAATTATACTTGCTATCTTGAAATAAATTGCAAAAACAAAACGAAGGTGGAGGGAGTAATGAAAATATTGCAACGGAGTGAATTTACTACGGTTATAAGTGCGGTAATAGCACAAGTTTTATTCATTCATTTCACGTGATTAAATATTACTTCTGTTTGTTCACTTGCAATTTGAAAAAACAAGGAGAAAAAAAAAATTATTTATTCGAACAATTGCATTTCTTTTATCCCACAATAAAGTAGTATACCCTACACGGCGATTCTCACGGTGTGGAAAAACTCAACGAACCATTTCCCCGCGCTCGGTGAATATTATGTACGTATGATATATACGTTATATGTATACGAAAAAGGTAACGTGTGGGTCTGTGCGTGTAGCATGTTTTCTCGATATCGAATATAGCGGAAAGGTTAAAGATCCTGAAGATCCTTGAGCCTTGGGCCGAGAATAAAAAAACGACGCAAGGCTACAGGTTGCGCGTGTGAAATGTATACACGGACACGTATACCCCCCCCCCCACACACACACACACACACACACATGCGACTAAGGAAAAACAGAACGCAACGGGCAATAACCAGACTGTCGATACCCTTCGATTGTGAGGTGCACAACAGCGGCCGAGCAAGAAACGCTTACACGCACACACGGAACGTATGTGTATGTCGTCACATAGGTATTACCGCATTGCCGCCGTCGTAGTACGAATAGAACTAGGAATGAAATCTGTTTTTTCTTCTTCGTTTTGTTTCTCTTCACTTTTTATTTCCTCCGACTGACGCTGTGAACTTGGAAGGATTAAAAATAAAGGGATAAGTACGTGAAAGCATTACGCGGTTCTCCTATACTGGTTCGTTCGCCCCAAGTCCCCTCCAATTCCCATTCCCCATACAACATCCCACCACCTCGCGCTGGTTTACCGCGGGGCCTTCCCAGACCATGGCGTTAGCCATCCGTGGAAGGCCGACGACCTCCACGTGCAAGTCTTCCTTCGTTCAGAAGGCTCAACACGCCGCCTTCCCCACTCTGCTTGGGGGGCTCTATGTTTTATATGTTTATACGAGCACACACATATCTGTATCTATAGGAGTGTATACTACGTATACGTATTTCGTTGCTGGTGAATCACCCGGTATATTACAAGCGGCATTCCAACGGCTTTCTAATTTTAGCCACCGCGCGTATCTTCGTCTTAGTCTTCGCCTTCATCTCAGTCTTAGTAGTCGTATAGTGCAGCGGCATTGCGCGCGCCTTACTTCTAGTTTTCTTTTTTTTTTCTACTATGCATTAGTAGGAGGCTCGCTTGCGGAGTCGAGTCGTAGTTTTATTTAGTTCCTACACTCGCACACACGCACACCGGACGTATGTACACATGCGGGTGTTGGTATTCTTTGTCGCCTCTCTCCGAATCCAACTTTTCCGCCTCCGACTCCTCCTCCTCTTCCTCCTCCTCCTCTCTTTGCTCCGTAAGATCTCGAGGAGGCACTACTCTTTACTCGCTCTTGTTCGTGAATGGAGATGCTCTGAATTTCATGTCGGCATTCGCAGACGGTGATGATGATCGGATCGGAACATCGTCGACTAAATTCGAAACCGGGTAGAGATATAACAACAGAAATAGGATATACCGAATAGAAATAGTAGTACATTCTAATCTATGATAAAAAATTGCACTTTTACTATTCCAAGTCTTGTTTCTTCCTATACAAATATCGATGTGAATTGATGTCTGTAATTTTTTTCTTTCGATTTTTTTTAACACTAATTTCGATTAGACTTAATGCAGGCATTCTTCTATCTTCTGTCGCTGGAAAAAATTACGAAGTTACGAACGAACAATTCCGTTAATAATAGAACCAAGGAAATGTACGGAATAAATTTTTAAAAAATCGCTTCTCCAAGAAGTTGGCGGAATACATGGATATTGTACAAAACGAGTAATAAGACGGGTGTTGAGAAACTTGAGCGCGCCAAAACTGTTTGTTAAATGTAAAAATTTTACGAAATACTGTACAGATTTGTAGTGTTTAATATAAGGATAATGATACGTGTGCATGCGTACGTTGCATGCTACGTATAAGAGAATGCCAATGGCGAAGCCGAACCGAGGTAAACATGTTTTTTTGAATGTTGTTGCGCTGAGACGGGAAAGCAAATATACCTAAGACACATATTGAACGGTAAGGAGAAGAAACGATGGAGGAAAAATTGTTTTTTGTTCGTCAGATCAGCGATGATTCTCTATTACGCGTGACGTAGGTTGAAAAAACGGTGTTACGTTGTATCGGATCGACGCGGAAATTTCAATACTTCGTTTAGGAATAAGAATAATATTGGTAAGTATGAATGAGCTGTGATAGAAGCGAAAGATGAAGAAGGAATGGAAAAGAAAAATCGTACGAATGGTGGAAAACTTATATTCCGACTAATCTCCGTGATTTCCTGAAGCATTATTTAAAACCGTTAACTCAAACCGCGCGACTGGCAAAACAACCGAGGATCGCGTAAACAACTTTCGAACGCTACGTGCTCTAGCGGCTGGCGAATTTATTCAAATTCTCAAATCTTACATTATTCATGTCGCGAGACAGTATGTCGCTAGCCTCCAGGTGTCAAGGGGGTTCCCGTAATATAATCTTCCTTCTTTCCTCTGCCGCCCGGATCTATAAAACTTCTTTTCTCCCTCCGTCGCCTTTTCCCGCATTTTGGGATTTTTCTTACGCTTGGCTCAGCCCGCTTTTTGTTTCGCGAGGTAGGTGGATTACATTTTTTTTTTTTTTTTCGGAGTAAAATAAAGATTCTTCCAACTTTTCTGTCAAATTTCTGTCTCAGAGTTGGGAATTTTTTTTTTTACCTAATTTACTATTTTCACTCATCATTGGAGTTATTTCCATTTTTCTTATGATATTTCTACAAGCAGCTTGGAGATCGACGGTAAAGTGTTAAGTTGGAACGATCGAGAGTTTAGATCGCGGGATAAAACGAAACGAACAACCGAGAAGAAAATATTTACGTGCGAGGAAATAATCTTTTATTTTCGAAACTTTGACGAGGATTAGTGAATGGAAGGAAGAATCGTGTCGCGTAGCGATGTCGTCACTGGATTTCTGGTATGTTTGCGTTGTTGTGATGTTTTGCGTTTCAAAGCTGCAGGCGTTCTCGCTTACGCGCTTGTCATTAACGCGAGATAAGCATGATGCTGAAATTTGTAACGATGTGAACGTAACGAAAATTCGGGGAAAAATCACCATTGCGCAATATTAGAATGCCTTTCAAGAAATAGGTTCATCAATATAAGACTATGTTTTGTTTATCACGGTTTGCCAAATTTCAGACATTCCGAAAGGTTCGTAGTAGCGATTTTTCCTAAACACGCATCGTTACAGTAAGTTTACTAACTTCGTCCTAAGAGATAAGCAGATATATGTACCAGCTTGTTCGTCTATCCGTTGCATACACTGCATACATTACAATACGTACTACGGTCATATTTCGTCCACACAGACTTCGTATCCAGTCGGGTGTTGTCCCACCCCAATTTTCGGTATAGGATCTACACAAGGCGAATTCATGGATTCGTGTTGTTGTTGTGTTGTTGTTGTTGTTTTTGTTGATGATGAGGATGATGAGGATACTAGTCGCGGGAGCAAGTAGAACGGTATAAAAAAAATTAAAAAAAAAATAAGTATCACTCCCTAAATTCCCCTATAATCACAGGTCCCACGGTATATGCGTAATATAAACTTGGTGTTGTAAAATAATCTTCACTTTGGCAGATGTATAATTTCGCAAGTATCGTAATAGAAACACGAAACGTTTATTCGAAACTGTGTAGTAATGTGTTCTTCGTTGTGCAACGTGAAACGTGACGACGAAGAAGTTTGTTTTTGTGATATAATTTTGTTTTTAATCAATCCACTTTGCGTCGATCCACGGGTAATAGGAAGCTTACCTTGAATAATTTCTTAAGCCTCCTGTAGCCGCGATGTAATCGCGACACGTACTGCTTGTTGGAATCCAGTTTGAATGATTAAAGCCACAGTTGATGGAATGAAAACAAACTTGCCAACTCTCAAATATATGTAAACGTTGTTGAACTCGACGTTTTGCTAAACTCAGAGAAAACGCGTCCGTGGCTTTTGAGAGCCGATCGCTTACTGAACTCTCCGGGGTGCGCGCCCCGGGTGCTAACCCGCGCTATCCCCACCATCGAAGAAAAACGAGGCCTGCGCGTTGGCCGAACGGAGGCGGAAATCCCGCGCATGCGCGGGAAGGGCTCTGGTTAACCGACAGCGCCCCTCGTCCATCCCCTCCACCACGCCCCACGTACGCGCCTAACTCTGTGTGCGCGTTTGTTTATAGCCGCGTTCTGGGAAATCCCAGTCCGAGTAACGGACTCTGGAGCCTTCACATTCCCACTCCGGCTTTGCATCCGGTCGGTTCTTGGATTCGCCGGCGCCGAGACTTGACTCTCCGTTTTCTCGATGCGGTTTAACTCGCGTCTCGGACGTTTTCCGCACTTTATCAATTCATACGTTGAGATATATTCCTCGTTTACTACGGGTTTTCCTTATTCAGTTTTTTTTTTCCTCTCGATCATTAACGGAAATTTTATAACGTGTACGCTGTTTCTATTTTTTTTTTCCTCATCTCCGTTTGTTTATTGCCAGTCATTTATTGCCTTGCACTTCAACCTACACCGAAATGTAAGCAATGCCCCTCACCGACACGTAGGTATTCATCGGCAACTCTGCAAATAAAAATGCTCGTTACTTATGCGGAGATTAATTTCTGCCGAATGCGCCCGTCATTGTTTCTCTGTTGTATGTACGATAGGTGTATGATCCCTTCGCTTTATTGCTGCGGCTTGGTTGTCACATACCGTATAACGTGTACGTTACCTGCATGTCGCACCTCTCGATACTACGGCCAGTCAGAATTTAATGTATGTATATATTTAATTTCCATAAAATTCATTACCCGCGGCTTTCCAATTGCTCGATATCTTGTTTACGCGGCGAAGCGAGCCTCTGTCGCAAGGCAAGTATATAACATCACGAGCTGCGCGTGCCGTGGCACGGAACCTGCACTCGGAACTGTCAAAGTCCAAAGGAAAGCTTTGCGGGCATTTTACATTCATTGTCAGTCGTGCGCGCGCGTATGTTTATGATATACATAGGTATGTATACACATGCGTATCGCGCAGTGTCTACGACAAAAATTTTGGAGAAGGCTTGATCGTTGTCGTGTTATGTGTTGCGATCGCTGCAGCGTGGAGCAGAGGTTCAGCACATTGATTACACGTTTCATTCCAGCCTCAAACCTATTACGTGTATTATATGTATACGTGTATACGCGTATACACGCCAGTTTTTATTATTTTACGATTATTTATTTTCTATAATAAGAGGTATGTTGAATAATTGATTGTTAAATGCGATGCACATCCATAATGCGCATGTGCGTACGATGTGTACAATCGTTACGCTACGTTGTATCTACCATGAAAACAGCGTGCGTTTTGTCAAAAGTGCATTCTAAGTATGTACCTACCTAAACATACTTACGTACTAATGCGTATAATATACCTAATATACAAGAGAGAAATAACGGCAGCGCGAGTGAATACAGTGCGGTAGGCAAACAAGATTTCGAATCCCTATACCTATATACTTGATGATCGGAACCCTGGTATCATCATCCGTAGGAATGAAAATATTATCGTACATATCACGGGTTATTAAGTTACGAAAATATGTTTGCGCGAACGATGTACGATGATTATACACTCGTGCAGAGGGGAAAAATTCTATAACAGCTGCCGAGATAGCGAAAACATAATTTCACGTTGTACGATTACCTGGGTGTGCAATGCCTGTGTAATTATAATGTACACACAAATTCAATTGGTCACGTAAATTGCAAAGTACGGAAAACAATCGACACGCATTTTCATTTTACGAATTTACACAAGGGGGAAGAAGAGTTTTTCGATATACGCAGCATATTATATTATATGGTGGATCAGTGGGCACTGTTTCGTTTTATACCAAACCATCCCATAAAACTGCGGTCTTAATTAATTTGCGTAAGAAAAATTTGTGTACTGGCTGGCGTAATATTATACGCAGGCATAATTATAGTCAAGTGACGGTCGTGTAATTATTATACTTTCATCGAGTCAGTTCACCTACGTCACTATGAGAGTCAATAAAAATGTTTCCCGATTGTTTCGCGCTCCGAGGTTCATTTTCTGCGATAAGGAAATACGCGCGTAAGACGCCGTGAGAAGCTCTCTGATAGGCACCTGCATAATACTTTACATGCGTAATCTACGCGCAAAGTAAATGATAAGTGCTTCGTATTATAAAAATTTTCTCTATTTATTTACGTATTTTTACACTTACTGTAGATAATACGCGTGTAAGGTATTTACAAGATAATTATTGACCGTTTCTTTGGTAGTTTTTAGCCTGCTTCAATTTTTAAAAATTTATAAACAGCTGCACGTAGACTGCATAAATCATGCGCAATCTTCAAGTTCGGAATAATGTTTTTTTTTTTTTTTCTTTCTCAAATCCGCAAGAGAAAAGCAAGCGTTTGTGGTACGTGCAGGGTTTTGCCATCGCTCGCGTTCGAATTCGGTACGTACGTAAGGCAGGCTACGGGCTCGATGCAGCTTGTGCTGCCACCTACTTGACGCATGGAAATAGTCGCCTCGCTTGAACGTCGAGGATCCATCCGCGTCCAGTCCTCTTTGCTCCGACAAATTCTACCTAAGAAATTTCTTTTAAGCCTGTACAAGATGGCCACAAATTTTTGAGGAAAAAAATTCTACGACATTTCCAGGTTTTCCAGGATCCAAAACCTAGTTTTACCTGACATTTTTCCGGCTCTAGTAAGTTACTAAAACCTAAATCGTTCAGCTTATTAGCTCTATATTCGGTTCAAATTTAATTCGAATAGAAGAAAAATATAATGTACAAAAACGTCAGTTTAAGACAATTTGTTTTTACCGACGAGAAAAAGTAAACAGCAACAACTCTCCGAACAGACCATATAACGAATGTGCAGAATAATAATATGGCTGATCGATGAAACACGTAAATAGGCGCGGGGATTTCGTACGCAAGTTTCTCCTTCTCGTCATCGTCGTTGCGGCCGTCGTGGGTATACGGCGTCTATTCAGGGGGGTCCTCGAGACTGATCTCGCATGCACGAGCGGCATCCTCGCCGGCAAATGCGATATACATACACACGTAAATACATGACGTACGTGTACATGTTATAAAACCCCTCTCACCATGCGCCAATCTCGTGGGCGGAAGAGCCGAGATACATAACGGAAGAAGGATGCTACAGCCACCCAAGTTAGCGACGAGTAATGGGTACTAATTGTTTCGTAATTAATTATTTTTGGTATCCAGTTTTTCAGTTTCGACACGAAATATTGAAACGAAATTTAATTGTCAACATTTTCCGCCTCTCTTTTTGCGCATGCATCACAACGGCTGACAATGAACGACTCGCGTGCTGCAGTTTCATCGCACGTTGACTGACCTTGTTTGTTCTAAGAGGAAAAATGGACATTTATTATTGCTGTGATGACTGTTTTTGACGCGTCGGTCTGCACCGCAGCATTCGAGGAACGGAATTTGCGCAAACTGTAAGTGAAAAATTATGCTGTATCGTATTTCGCAGACTTCGCGATGAAAACGCGGTTCGTAAACAAGATTTCCCAACTTAGGCCGCGGGTCACGTCACCACACGTGCAAAAAGAAACGAAAAATATCTTACAGCGGAGTAGAACGAATTGAAAATGCAAGCAAAGCACCGTTACTCCTTGCAAAAATCTATTTATTTCGCTGCCAATTGATGGAAGACGTTTTGCAAATGCGGTGGCGATTAACGCGCGACGTGTTGCGGATTTCTTACACTATGGTCGTTAATCTATGCAGAAATATTTTTTATCCCGACAAGTCTGTGGATTGCATTTGACGTGGAATGACATTTTGATGGATTCGCAGAAATTTTTCTTGAGAACGTATAATACCTGTGCGGTTAGTACAAGGAAAAAACATTACGCTGCCTTCGTGTAAAAACAAAAAAAAAAAATAAAAAAATAACGAAATCGTAAACAATCGTCTTTTTATCTTTCGGGCGACGAATTGACTCTGAACCGCATTTGACTCACGAGTTTTCACGTGAAATGAAGAAGCAAAGAAAACCGAAAAGACCTCCAGTTGAAAACTTGTATAAATAAATGTGTATCGAGATGATTCATTGATATGTGGAAGGACATGAATTACGAGAGAGCAACTACGCGTATAATGTAAACAAGTTTTAGGAAATGCGAGATAGTAATTAATGTATGTAACTACGGCCATTGTTTCCATTGCACGGGGTTCGAGGTAGACTCGAAGTATGAAATTGACGGAAGGTTACGATCAGATAGGGTCTTGAAACTGTCGCTGGACACGTCCAAACATCGTCAGGGTAGGGCGTTAAAGTTATAACAACGTTACTACCGAGTGGTCACGAAGAGACAAAGTCCGTTTATGCATTATATATGTGTAGAGCCTGTCCCCTGTTCTACGGAAGACTTACAATTAGCCAAGACAAAGGCGGTCTCTGCGTAGACAGTAACAATACAAGGATTTTTGTCCAACAATAGAAAAGGCAGTGAGCGTGGTTTATTGCAGAATCGTATACCTATTCCGTGAAGCGGCCTCCCGCAGAACCCGCGCAGCAGAGTCCTTTGACAAACTTGAAAATCAATCACCCGTGACAGCCGGCTACGTATACGACTGTAGTAATTTAATATCGTCGGTGTATAATTTCGAAGGGTCGAAAACGAGAGTTGGAAGTATCGGTACATGCTAGAATACGTAGATCGGGGGGCGTCTCGACGCAACAATTACACCTCGAATCTCAATAGACTCGTGGCTCGTGCCGCACGTGCTGAGAAAGGTTTATTCGCAGGTAGGTAGAAAAGACAATCGTCGATGCGGAGAAGGTTGTCGAGCTAACTTCTACGCAGGTGTAATCTGTAATAACAATGTGGATAATGGGAAAAAGGACCCCCGAAGAAGAAAGAGCCTCACGTCGAGTCGCGTAACGCGCCGCTTTGCTCGCCCTCCGATCCACCAGCGCAGCCTTATCCCTTTATTCGCCGGTTGCTTTGTGTAATCGCATCGTATGTACGGAGACTCGCTACGCGTCGCGTCGAAATTAACAATCGAGTAATACCCGGTGTATCGAAGAAGCGGGTAACGTCGACGACGCCGCGACGCCCTGCGTACTCGACGTGTCACGCCTACGTCACAACTCGACTGCTGTGTCCGACGATATGCATACGCGTGTACGTATATCAGACCTCCGTGAAAATGCGCGCGGCCCTTTGCAGCCCGTCAAGGTAGACGTCGAGTTGCACGTGCGAAGGGACCAGTGAAAAGAAGGACGAAAAAAGGTGAATAAAAATAAAATACAATCGTATTCGGGTGGAGAATATTTTATCGTATTATATACGCTAGATGTTAATATTTATTTTTTTTTTGTTTTTTTTTATGGAATATTCGAGCTATAATAGAATGCTCACTGATTTCTCACAATAACAGATCTTATTGTAAACAACCGATCCTGCGACGAAATGATTGAAATATAGGTGGTACTGAAAGTGTTGAAAAAACGTGTGTATTTTAAACGGCAAACTTCACAACCCTTGCGCAATTGTTTAGAGTTAAGATAAAGGTCTGTGCTTCAAAGAAGAATTTTATTTATTTCGAAAAATCTTAAGAAGTCTAAAATAAGAACCACCCTTAACGTATCTATAATCTGTGTCTTCGGGCGTAGCTACGGTTACTTTTGTTTTGTTATTTTTTTTTTTTTGGTTTTTCCACATACGTTACATACGTATAACTTTCGACGTTGCCTCGAGTGTCTCCGGAAGTACGCCGTGTAATTACACCGAATACTCAATTGCCACATCATATTTTCTTTTTCACTTTCGCCATCTCTGTTTTCACATCGTGCAACACTCCACGCGCACAATATTTACCGCAGCTCTCGCGAGTCCCGCGGCGTTGTCTCCCTTTTGCTTCAGGGTGGAAAAATTTGCCTCCAACTGGCTACGTACAACGCAGATGTTTACCTTTATTCTGACCCAGAAATCAGTCTACGGGGACGAATCGTTGAGACTCTAT
Source organism: Neodiprion lecontei (assembly GCF_021901455.1). Lineage (NCBI taxonomy): Eukaryota > Metazoa > Arthropoda > Insecta > Hymenoptera > Diprionidae > Neodiprion > Neodiprion lecontei. The sequence goes on from NC_060265.1 coordinate 24,711,982, forward strand.
CGAGAGAACCAATCACTCGTCGATGTGCATGCACAGGGTGTCGCGGCTTGCATGCTACATAACTCCGCTGCATTACATACGTGGGTGTATTCGTTTTTTCTCACATGTTTGTTCACCTCTTCGCAAATAAACACAGAAGCTGCCACTGTTTACACGAATAATCGTGTTTTGCTCGTTTACATCTTGTGTACGGGTTACGCGTACCGTATATATATATACGCGTGCAAGAAAGGAGGCGCAGGATTGAGTTTCGAACGGTGAAGGGAATCGGTGATAGGGGTATTCTTTGAATACGAACAAACATCGCAGGTATGTGTCGTAATTCCTTGTTCTAAAGGTAAATACAGTTGCGTAGTACAGAACGCGACGAGCCTTATAAGGTTGATCTATATATCTTCGAGTAAATTTGGTACAACGAGGACAATTTCCCATATCTACGTTTCCGATCTAAAACCGATGAACCGTATCACGTGGCGTGCAATTGTACAGGGGTTAAAAAATGATCATAAATAAGAGCGAGGACAATCCGGGCACCCATTGACCATGCACGCATCTACATATGCACCACACATGTGTGCATATACGTATATCGTACTTATATACATATACAAGGTGCAGATAACAACATGTTAATGCGTTGTTATGTATACGAGGCGTGCTGGAGACGAGCTTCCGGAATTGTTATTCTCTCGCTCGATGAAGCGTAGGTATATTATACATGTATGTATAATATTGTGTACCGCATGTGTGTACAAGAATTGTTCCGCCCGTACTGACGTTGATTACCGGACGATGATCTCACGCGTCAATAAATACGTGTACATAAATACATGTATACGTACGGGGCTTTCCACGGCACTCAGAATCAGTAAACGATTGACCATAACGTTTTTCAACTTCATCAAGGATTTTTTCTACATTCTACATTTTTACATTTCTACGATCTACATTTTTTACACAGTAACGACCCCCGGAAAACTTTCAAGAATTTTTGCAAATTTTTGGTATCATTCTCTATTACCTTAGGATTTTTTAAACCTATTCCGAAAACACGGAAATTGATTTTACAATTCGTCCGGTTTGATTTGTTCAAACACTCTAACCGAAATATCTCGAAAATTATACAACTTGGGAAGCTGTTTTTGATTTAGTTTTGTGAGTAGTAACATTTTCTATAAAAAATATCGAGGCTGTATACACCTACACGTAAACCTTCTCAACTTGTACAGTTTTCGACATATTTCTGTCAGAGTATTTGAAAAATTCAAAACGGATGAGGCGCCTTTTAGATTTTTCTACCGAGTTCCGGTCTCGCGAGGCTTTGTTTGAGGCTAGAAATTAAGTATTCGAAGAGTACGTAAGAGGAAAAAAAAGTTGAAAAAAAACGGGTCTAATACATATGTAGGTGTAATACATATACAATATACATATTAGCCGATACATGTGCAGCGGTACGTTATTAGCCGCGTTAAATTTTGAGAGTAAGATAAATATAACGTCGGCGGCATACGTATAACAGATCCTGCGGAGTTATTATACATGTATTATACAACGAACGGGCAAGAACGCGGTTAGACCAGCTAGAATAGGAAAACGGTCGGTTCGTCGAAACCCGGTTGTTTACACCGGTATGTGCCAAGTGGAATTTGGCAACCGGACGAACAATAATCGCTCTCTTCTAATGCATTTCACGCGTGAGATAATCCTTACAGCGGGACACTTTTGTCCGTGGCTGTATGCGTATTATTTGTACACATAGGTAGGTATGTATAATACATTCAGGTCGCACGTACGTATACATTACACATACGTATAGATCTACGTTCTATATACGCACGGAGTGTCAAGTTGCACGTGATATTTACGTTGAAGCTGTTTCGTCGCGCCGTACCGACAGCCTCGATTTATCGCGAAAAACTAAAACATCGGGGATGTATTGGGCATGTAGTGGATTTTATTTTCATCCTACCCTAGGTATTGCCGAAGTCCATTTCTCTCTCTCTCTCTCTCTCTCTCTCTCTCTCTCTCTCTCTCTCTCTCTCTCTCTCTCTCTCTCTCTCTCTCTCTCTCTTTCTCTCTCTCTCGATCAGTCGACGTACGTAATGTTATATTTATTAAGTACGTGTGTAGGTATAAAGTGACTCGTGTGTCCACGCGTGGAGTCCGTTCCGCATATAATGCACGAATTCTCCGTAATCGGTTCACGGGTGACGTTAATTCGTCCGTCTTCTCCCACACACGCACGTTCGGTATAATAATATATGCAGCAGCAAGGCGACGAGACGACAGCAAACAGCAAACAGCAAACCGGCAACGGCTCTACGTGCGTCAACAGGATGTAAGCGAAATTGTTTTGACTTTCAAGAAGGAAAACATTAGGACCTCGCCGAAATTCGCACGATGCACTTGTATGTGTTACTCCTTCGTACCGAATGTAATTCCCTCCGCGTTGCTCCATGTATGCGTCGTTATTTAATCGTACATGTCTCACATTATGCTACGCCTATACGCACATACCGTGTACGTGAATATTAAACTTCTTATACAGTGCGCAGGCTGTATAGTACGTATGTACGTACGTATGTATGCATGGAGATATTCTATTCATACCTTCCTTTATCCTGGCTAACGGTAAAGTTAGGATTCTCGTTAGTTATTGTTAGACTCTGACCCCACTTTTCTACAAACGGGCAAATGCCTACTCGAAATTGTCAGAACTCACTAATGGCTGTAAGCGCGAGTATACGCGAGATATACTTAGGTATGCAATAAGATAAGCGAGAGATTAGCGTAATTCGTTTACGTTGGGCAAAGCGACATTCCGCAAGTACATGTATACGGTTTAATGCGAAACTAATTAACGAGTAACCTATCGCACTAGACTATCATACTTTAAGTACAGTTTAGGTATACGACGGAATCGGATTCGTCCGTTTGGTTTCGACCGTGTAAAATGCATACCTGAGGCGTCTCGGTTTGACGAGAAACGCGTAATTTTTCGAAAAATTTTCTCCTCACGCAGGACAACGTGTATTTCGCGTACAATAAGCATAGACGCCGGTATAACCTTGCGCATAGATATGTAGGTATGCGTATATTTTGTGCGTGTTACGTGCGGGGGCAGAATGAGATACGTAATTCCGTAGTAGCGAGACGCGCGAACGTTGCTGGCGATTGACGAAGACAATAATTGGCACACGAGGATGGCGCCAAGCTCCGTTCCCTGCCAAGACCGACATATTTTCCCGAAACTTGTTATGCCTGCTGTATGCCAACCTCACCCTTGCTCAAACCATATTCCACTTCGGCCGCGTCGAGCAGGCGCGGTTAAATATCCAAGGGGCTATTCTTCCCCGAGGATAACAACCCTGTTGTACGCCTTTCTACTTGCCTACTACACAGTTACCGTTTACTGCTGGAACCGGAGGGAAATGCCGTAAGGAAAGCGTTGTATATATGTTTAACTGGTTATTGTTTTTACAGGGTTATTGTGCGTACCTTGTACCGAAAACGATCATACTTATAACCAGCGTCGTTCACAGATTCTGTGTAGGTATTAGGCATTTTTTAAATTTGAAGTAGGTATAGCGTAGAGCGTAAAAGAAAATCATCTTTCACAGAGTTTAAAATTTTTTGGACCACGGGTTTGATTTTTACTGTTGCCAAAAACACGAAAATCCAATTATCGAATCGATAGCCCCGATTGATCAACTTCATATTTTACTCGTACATTCTTTGTTAAAAAACACATTTCGATTATTTCTTTCGGCTGTAGCTTCTAAACGAAAAGCTTGCCCATTTTCATCTTGATCTCAAAATTTTCGTGTTTTGGCTAAGAACTTATGAGAAAAATTCGAAGCTGATCGTTGGGGCTCTTGATTCGATAATTGCAGTAGCAAAAATCACGCCCAAAACATGTGATCCAAAAAAAGTAAGACTCGGTGAAAAATTTTGTTTTTTGCACAGTCTTCACGATACTTGAAAGTAAAATAAATGGTCGATTGTGAGGGCCAAACTTAGGTTGGTTTGCGGTGGAATGCCTTATACATATGCTAGAATAATTGGTGGATACAGAAAAATTATGTAACGTGTTGTCGTTGATTTTCATTTTTGCATCTTCATTTCCTCCTGTGTATACAAAGATTATACGATTGGCCGATAAAAACTCTGTTGACTGTATCCGGTGCATGAGCGGTGACGAGGCAACAAATAGTTAATTTTTGCAACAGATTAATGTATACACACACACACACGCACACATATATATGCATGCGTGTGTGTATACATTAATCTGTTAGATATATATATATATATATATATAGATATCTAACGCCTAGTCAGCGATTCCGTGAAAAATTGGCGGCTATGCAACATCGCGTCCCGTCGGTTCTCCCGTTCAAATATCAAGCATGCAATAAAAGAAAACAATGAATCACCCCGCTTCCATAAGACAACGATATGAGAAGGAAGAGGGGAATCGAAAAATTGAAAGAAGTTTGCCTTTCTTAAATCCTATGTACGTTCATTCGCAACGATTTGTCATCGTTGTTTACAATATTTAATATTTGTTTGAGTACATGGATAAAGCCTTATCGCAATACTTGAAGACAATCTTTTTCCCGGATATTAGCGGTGTATCATAGTGGTGCAATATCGATCTAATCCGATCTTATTAATAATAACAGATATCTCATTGCTACCCTCCCATACCTATATTATAGTTTTATTCGCTCCGCGTACGGAGATTTTGATAATTACCGACGGCATTCGGTTCCCGGCGAGGTTGTAGGTCATGTTTTAGAATTGCGAAGTCAATGGTGGCAACATTAATACACATATGGTATTAAATGTACATGCGTATACACCTATATCATAAATATAGATGATTTGCATGTACATGCGCATGCGGCGTGTGTGCAAAGGTGCTTACATATGTGTACGTAGCTATGACGTGACGTGCAAGCATCCGCTGTGTGTGAACGTGGGTTTTTCATTGAGTTACCGAATGGCATTCACCATTCGATGAATTCAGATTCTACCGCGATTGAATACGAATGAGAGAAATACACGCTGATGTAGCTCGATCGAGGGTTCGCGCAGGTATCGGATTGATGGATACGTGCCTACACGTATGATTCTTCCAAATTCCATCTCCCTACTCCGTTTAGACTCCTTAACCGACCCACAAAGTTTGGGTTTCATTTCTATAGTTTTCCTGTCTTCTCACGATTTTTATTTCTAATTATTGTTATTATTACTGGGAAACAAAAATAGGTAAATTCAGAGCGCAAGGATCACTGGCGTGAATATTTAATGCAGATCGTATCGCATCCCTTGTTACATATATTGTGCCTTGCGTATATATATATAATAATAATGAAGAGTTTTGGGAACAAAAGAAAGATAAACGATCGTGAATTTTTTTTTTTGAAATTTTGTGTGACACTATTATATATAATACATTAGACTTTGAAATACTTTGAACAAAACAGCTCGATTGATCCACGAAATTTATTCATACAAAGATTCCGAAGTTCAATAAACAGATTTTTTTGAACCATTAAATCTCAGCACCTCCTTATTCCCTATTCTCTGTGCAGATAATCGTTTTTCCATAAAATGAAGTCTGAAAAAGAAAAAGAATCAAAAAAATGTGACTGAAGGTTATTTTCTTTTCAGATACACAAAATTCAAGAGAGGCGGATCAGAATTTGTAAGACGAAGGATGGAACTCGCCTGTTCTCTTTGTCTAACGGACTGCAGAAGGTTCGTATATTTTATAATTTATTCATGGTCAAGATTTGGCAGGCCCTACCTAGTCACAATAAATAAATACCCATGAGCGGAGCGATAAGAATAGTCAGGCCCGAATTGTGACCGTAAGGCTAAAAAGGATATAGCCTTAGGTCCTCGAAATTTTCAATAATTCAGGTATTTGAACTCCTAATCTTTACCAATAAAGGATCGCATGAATATCAAAAGCTTGCCGCAATCCGATTCCCAAGACTTTCCTGCGTAAAGTTTGAAAACTTTTTACGCACGTATGCCTACAAAATATCGTAAATCGCTAATTTTTTCCCTAATATCACAGGAAAATGTAATTGGTTAATCTCTGGACAGAGAGTGAACTCGCTCGGGGTTTAGCTTTTGAAAACGAAAAAAGACGATTTTGCCAGCGTTGAGGCGCGAAATAAAAAATATGATATATAATTACTCAATATTGTATTAAAAGATGTGTTTCCCTGTACAATACTATTTTATACAAACTTAATTGCATTAGAGAAATATTGTAATAAAAATTCTGTGAGCACTTTTTATAAATTTAGCCAATCGAACAATCTTGTAGGAGCGACATTCGGTTTCTTTTTTTTTTTTTTCTCTCTTTTCGTAGAACAGCCTTCGGTATCGTGCCCCCTTAATTCAGGCCTGAGAATAGTCACCCACTTCTTACAAAGCATAGATGGATAGTGAATTATAAAGAGGAGGAGGCGGCGAATGTGAGGGACGTCGTCTGCACGCGGCGTGGAGAGCAAAGTGCCTTATAGTTCCACATATACCTCGTCTACATACGTATGTATGGTGCCTGAGTGACGAAGCGGCACGTGGGAGCGTTGACTCCAGCGGTCAGCTAACTTGGCATTAGGCATATAGCTCTCGGTTCGTTTATCCTGCGATTCGCACGGTGCGTACGTCCGCGCTTTATCGTATCCACCTACCTGTATCCTGCCTGCCTGTCTGCCTTCCCGCTCCTTCCTCAAGGATAATTCTGTCCACCGATAATCCCGGTATTCCGTAAACTGCACCTTGAGAAAAGGTTTTTCCTACACTCGATCACGCACTGCGCGCGGCATGTTTTTTATATTAATACCTACCCTTGATTGGCAAGAAATGATATGCGAACATTACTTTGCTCTAGTTTTTATCGTAAAGATTAATTGATTTTTTTTTTTTTAATTTAATGGTAGAGGTCGAGAAATTTTTATATTCCGAGACGAGACATCCGAAACTCATATATATTATGTAATATATAACATATATATATATATGATTTAATGATGCAGGAACAAATTAATTTATACAAATATAGCGGGGTTCACAAAATTTTTAGTTCAAATTAACGAATTTTACTTATACCGGTGTAAGGTGTTTTGTTGTTGTTTTGTTTTGTATCGATTTATTTGGTTTTTAAAAGATTCCCGTTCGGCATCAAAAAATGATCTTTCTATCTTCTCGTATCCACATTAAACATAGGTACACATATGACGTATGTATGTATTTTATAGTTTGAGTAGAAAATATTCCATAGTTTAATTATAGAAGCTTATTATCTCGTGCGCGGAAATTGATACGCATATATACGTGACTGATAATACGATACGCATGGTTCTATATATATATATATATATATGTACAGTATACATGTATATTTGTACGTTGTAGAGTGGGGAGTGAAATTTGCGTTGTACCTGTAATAGATTTCGCTGTTGACTGATTTTTATCTTATAACTGCAGGTCTATTTTGGCGGCGAAGTAATTTTTTATCGCGTGGCGGCAGAGAGCGAGTGGGTGGGGGGTATCAAATATTTGCGAAACGTAGATCGTTAGGATATTTTGAGAAAAAAATCCTCTTTCCAGAGTTTGTCAAGGACGAGTCGATCGCGACGGAGGATTATACAAACGTATAAAATACGTGTATCTTACACTTATACACGATATTATATTTACGTCGCAGTAATATAAATGCACACAAGTGAACAACGTGCGATAAGAATTGGAGAAATGACGCTGCGGAATACTGGCGTAATATGTATAATGTAGACAGTAATGTACGCAAATAACTGGTAATTAGTATAGCGCAAAGATTACTAGTTGTGAAACATGACGATTCCGGTTATACAGATATAAATATTATTCCTTGTTTACATTTTTTTTTTTGTTGTTTTGTTTCGTTATTTACGACCGGAGCCGGAGATGATCAAAATTTCCTAACGACCGATGTAGAATTACACAATTAAAAATATTTCAGTGATAAAAAAGAATAAAATGACACTGCAAGGGTTAGATTATATTCTGTACTAATAAATCATTATATATTTCTATTCTATGTACATCATTCTATATAGTCCATTTACGTATAACTGTAGTGCGGTGGTTAAACCATGTTACGCGAAGGATGTAAAATCACAGACGGATGCAGGGATAAAGGGTGCAGGGTAGACGTCGCGCTGCAAGGTAGAGGCATGTGTGTAATATATATATATATATATATATGATATATATTATATATTATATAGTATATACATCTATGTGTGTGTGGACGAGCTGGCGTAGCGGTGAACTAGTATAAGGTATACGGCCGGGAACATCCATCACCTTCCGAATGCTGCCGGAGCAATTAATCACGAGTCATTGTTACCGTTCCCCTGATAGTGATACCGCGGTATCACGTCACGGGAAAATGGAAGAAGAAACTGGAAGGTGGCGGTGGTAGGGTGCAGGCTCGGCTCTCCTCTCCTCTCCTAGATTCATGGACGTATGCTATGCTGCGTGTACCTATACATGGTACGTGGTATAATACACCAAAACGTCGTCGTACTGAACGTAACTTGTAGTTTGCGGTAGATGAGAGAGTGTAGTGAGCTTTCCGGAGGACAGAATGAAACGGAGAAGAAAAAGAAAATATACGTGGCATACGTGTATGTTATACGACGGAACGATGATTGCGGTCTCATGACGTTCGCGGACAGCTGGAAGAGTTCGCGTGTATTTTATGGTGAATGCGAAGGAAAGGAAAGAGAGCGAGAGAGAAAGAGAGAGAGAGAGAGAGAGAGAGAGACGAGGAATCAGAAGAAAGTAAACTTAAACGACACAGAGAAGTAATTGGAGAGGAAAACTGAAAACGGCGAGAAAAGAGAACTGCGACATTTATTACAGACAATCACGTTATAATATTACATAAGATGAGCTTGAATGTTCTTCATATTCGCAAAGTCGCAAGCTTTCTATCGAAATAATGTTGTAAGCATAGGTGTATATTTTTGATCGTGTAAGTTTCGGAGCTGCTTTTTCGATCATCGTGTTAATGTACGCGAGCGAATCCAATGCGTCATTTCAGGTGCAGCCGGTGTATAAGGTAGGCTTTAAGAATGCACAACTCAAATGAAGGATCTTGTTAAAAAAAAAAGTGGGAAGAGGGAATACCGAGGGTGGCGTGCGTCAAATATTCTGACGTGCTTAATTAATCCTTACGCTAATTCGCCAACGGTTTTCCATATCCAGTATATACGTATCTATAACTGTAGCTGTACAGATTAAAATATATGCGCCGTAATTCTTACGGCGTGCGTAAAATTAAAATTCGTATCACGTGGCCTATGCATAACAATTAAAGATTTTCTTGATTTAGTTTCTCTCGTCTCGTTATAAAGGTAATAAAACTTTTCGTCAGGTTCCTTCGCCAACTGGACGTGGCTGTAATCAGCTAATTATATTTAAAACTTACAAAAGTTGGTCTGAATTTTTTATTACACTGGCAAACTTTGGCATCGTACAGAACTCGCTGAAATGATTACGAATATTGTTATCTTTTTTTCTTTCGTGGTGCGTATCATATCTGTATTCACACTCTTTTACTACCTACATCGAGCGATTCTTGTTTTTTCCCTCGAATTGTTTAACTTTATTACAATGTTTGCATTTCTCGCTAAACGACACGTTTCCGTAAAACGCAATCGAGCTGTTTCGCGATTGTTACCGGTTAAAACGTGAAAGAAGACAGAAGAACAAGAAATTTTATCAATCGTCAGCGACGATTCATCAGGGTCACGTTAATGTCACAATACCTTCGATCGATTGCTCGCGGTTATTCGATCGTGCAAGACCATTAAATTCCGATTATATCCGACACTTGAAATTCTTTCGGCTGTTTGGCTGGACTGAAAAAAGTCAACTTTTAATTGCTGAGTGCATACTTGTTCAAAACACGAGATCTAGGATTCGTTGATTCTTAATCATAAAATAGATTGCAGTTTTTTTTCACCGTTAATCAAATGTTACTTAACAAAACAACCGACGAAACGAAGGAAATACGGTTTTGTAACAAAAACGAGCGAGAAACGATACGGTGACGTTTATTTCCGGAATTTGGATCGATGTCCAAAGTGCCTGTCGTATGTAACATCCGTATATCTGTGCCAGGTTGAGCTACACGACATGGGTCTATAACTAATCAATCTTGTCGCATCGCGATGAATCGACATTGTCGTTCAATACGACAATTAAATCATGAGGAATAATTTTCTCTCCGATCTTACGAACTGACACGAAAATACCGACGGTCGAATTATGTCTTGTTCCCACGTTCGCGCAATAAAACCTGTTAAAACAAACAACAGGGTAGTCACGCGGCTGCCGGACGAGGAAAAACGTAACCGATTTATATTTAGCCGAAAGAGAATCGGTCTCATGACCGTCATGCCCCCTCTACGAAAGCTTCCAAATAACGAAAAGCCTCGACGTCATTCATTGTGTAATGGCGCATCGCATCACGTGTATCTATCCCACGTAGTCGACGCGTCTTCGAACCGGAATGCCTGTCTCTGACACGCGGGGCGCCTAGATGAACGTAATGGCTAGATCATAGGCGTGTGTGTAAGTTGGTAGGTATGCGCGTGCGTGCGTGCGTGCGTGCGTGCGTGCGTGCCCACATCCTAAGTCTGTATATTGTTGTAAGCGCAGCACGACGACTCTGCTCCGTATCGTGTACACGGAACTGACTGACAATCAAATCTGACAGCTTTTAGCTTTGAACTTTCCGTTCGTTCGTAACGACACAATAATCACCGACTAGGGCCAAGCCGAGAGACGACACTGTATATGGGATGACCAAACGCTGAAACAAGTCATGGGTTACTCACGGCTCTGTCGACTTCGCCGGTTGACGATGATTCTTTTCTTGTCTTCAAATTCATTGCCCGATGATTAGCAGGCGGCAAGAGAACGACGTCGAATTTCAAGGAGGAAAGAAATTTGAACCCTTTGATACGGACGTATTAACGCAAAGAAGAAGCTGACAGCTACGATTTCTCGAGTTTCGGAAAAGTTGCGGCATAAATCAAGTTTTGAACTTTAGAATTCTTCGTGTCATATGGAGACGAATGTCTTCGCGTTTTGCCTAGTTAACGTTTTATTTTTTTCTGTTTTTTTCATACACTTTTATGCTCTCCGGCTTTCAGTTTTTTCAATTCTCCAAGGATCGATTGCCAACTGTGCAATACATAGGAACTTCGATCCCGATACGTCGTTGAAAAGTTCTTAGGCCTCGAAAATCGCAAGGAAGAAAATTAAGGTTATCCCTTTTTGATTTTAGCCAAAGTTTTGACTGATATCGAAGAAAAAACAAAAAGAAAACGTAGCGGTCTCTCAAAACAAAAAAAGAAATGTCCACAAAATGTTTCTGTACAGGTTAAAATTGTTGAAGAAAGAAGTTTTCTCTCGGTATAGATATATACGCACCGAATCTATCCCTCTATCTAACCCTATGTAAAAGTATTTTTAAAAACCTCGTTGGGAAAAAGGAATACGATTTTAATAACATATGAGACATATACGTGAACTACGTAATAATACACAGTACCGGGTTGACAATTCAGAGTGATAATTATTGACTGCATGGCGTAATAAACATTGAGTAAATTTTACACCGGATGTAACATACCGATACATAATACGTAATATACATACGTATATATAGATGTGTCGACGCGATAATCGCGGGTATTACATTTCTCCCGCACATTAGGTTTTTAATAACGGCTAATATACCGTAACATGTAACTATCTTGAAGCGCGTCATGGGCTGTATTACACATGTACGCTTGTCGCCGTTTCGGGCTGCCTCTATGCTATACGTGAATTTCCATTTAGAAACACGGTGGGCGGAAAGTATAAACATTTTGTGGAAACTGCGCACCGAAAACAAAACGAAGGTATTCGATTACTCGTCGACAATCTTTCCAAAGTCCAACGAAGTCAACGAAAAGTCACTGATATCTCGCAGGAGACAAATAAAGCAAGGAAGTCGGTTACCTAAACTCAAAATTTGAGTCACTTTTTATACACCGCTGGTATGTAATCAATTTCGTATAAGGTTGTCGATATTTGTCATTGATGCCTCTTATTGAAATTGTTTGCATCGATAAACTTATTCTCTCTTACCTATTTACCGAGGACCCCTCAGAACTGATAAGTCATATCTGCACGATTCTGCTTCACTTATACAATTGTTTTTCGATCAACTATCAGCAGGTATTTCGTGATTAATTGTATCTGTATGATTAAATTGCTTTTCTGAAGTATATCTAGAATAATCGCACGGATTTCGTAGCGCCAGTCGCGTTTTTTTTTTTTTTATTCAAGTATCACTCAACGCAGCACGCTAACAGTCGACTAATTCTTCAGGATGATATTTAATTAATAATACTCGTATGCGCGTATAATACTGTGCTATATCTGGTTTGAAGTTGTATTAATACCACGTAAACACCTTTCCATAAAACTTCAGATTCAGTAGAACAGGATAAGGCGAAAAGATTCGATACGAGCGGTTTTTGTTTGTTCCTGTCTTTTGGATATTCCGCAGATGATCGAAATTGCCGATAAAAAAAATAATGAAGAAAATTTTCAAAACGATTCAAGACGTCTGATATTATACGGTACGCAGATGTCTCATAACGATTCAATTTGAAATTTACGCTGCATAAAATTTATATTTAAATCAACAACGGTGTTGCCGTGGGCGGGAAAAACATTTAAGAAATAACAAACAACGGAAAAACTTTGGACCGACCTTTCACGTGCCTTTCCGTACAGCTATACTCCGTCTGTGTCACATTTCAACCGTCTGAATACCGTGTGCACAGTGACGTCATCGTAACAGGTCCGTCACGAGTTCGCGTGACGTGGAATCCAGGCGGGGTGCCAACAGGCTGATTGATATAGATATGACCCGCGTGCTGACGCAGAGGCTGAGCGTGAGTCTGGACCATAACGGGGGAGTCGAAGGAGTGATTGATAGAAGGGAGGGGGGAGGGACAGACGGACCCATGCGGAAACGGAGCGGAAAATGGTGGAAATTTTTTTTACGACTGAACCGATTTATAAATTTGATTCCCGGCGTACGTGGGTGTGGGTGTGGATACACGTGTATCGAAGGCGAATAAACGTCCTATGGGCACGGAAGATAAAGATGACAGCTGCTGCGAGAGCAACCGCGGAAAATTCTTTAGCCTATCCGCTTGGCAATCGGTTGAATCCTCTCCATACTCCGCCGATATCTTGGTATGAGGGTGAAATGCATATGTTTACGGTGATGCATAGGTGTACGGTTTCACATGCGTGGCTTTGCACCTTGAGCTTGCACGGAGAATTAGGAATTGGTGAAAAAATTTCTTGAACGAAACGATCGTGGCTTGTTACGCATGCCTGTGGATATATTATTGAGGTAAAGTTTCCACATTGAAAGTTATACAAGTACCGTTAATTTATGGAGTTGTTAGATCGATGTACCACGATTTTTAAACTATATTTCAATGCAGGTATACATACGTATAATATATTTGTATATGTTGAGAAGGAAAAAAATAATTCATTAAATTAATTGAAATAAGGAAAAAGGAAACAAAGAAAGGGGGAAAAATGCAAATTTTCAACGCTCCAAGAGCGATAATTAGCTTATAAAAGCCGGCTCTTAATTAACTCAAAATTACAGATCCGGACTGCTCGGCTGTATATTCAGAATTTAATATGCAACATACGGGGCAAATGTGAAATTATTCTGCGTCAATAGGTGAACCAAATGCGATGCACGTTCGTTTAAATTTATATTTATATACGTACGCGGAAAAGAAGATAATGACGTATTATGAGCATACACGTGTACAATATAACGCGAAGCTGATATTATATACGTCGTGTAGCGATTCTTATCACGATTCGAGATATTTATATACGTATGTATGCGAAGGAAATAAAGTAGGAGAACCTCATGATTTTCGTTTGATGACGTCAGTCACATACCTGTTAAGTTTTCCCATTACACGTGTACGATGCACGCACAAAATTACGTACATACATATATATACATATATGTTATACATATGTATTACGATAATGATATAAAAATCATAAAGTTCTTTCGATTTTTGTCTTCCCTAATTTGCAAACGCTGGTTACGTTATTTGCCGCAAATTTTCCAACGAGCGTCAGAACAATTACATAAATATCTCTCTCTCTCCAACGTTTTAAACGTGTTATATACATTTATAAAACATACGAGTGAAAAAATCACGAGTCAATTACACTGTCGTAGTTTATTACACCCACGGTCGCGATAATACGTAATATGTTTCTGTACACATATACGTACCTATCTATCTACCTACGCAACAGTATATATCACTTCTCGGTGTTTTTACGTGTCGCGCAAGGTTCGAGACTAAAAATTGCTGGCTTTTTTGAGAGCTTTGGTATTATTTTTGTTTATTCTATTTATGAAAAGGTATATTATTACGGGAATAGATACGTCGACACGCTGACCGTGTATAGATATGTATCTTGTAGCTAAGAAAGAAACTTTTATTAGACTTATTTATTCTTTCTTTTTTTTTTTTTTTGCTACACGCGTAAAGCAATTATTTTGTTCGGTACGTATTAAGAAAGCGAAAAATCTACCTCACTCCAATTCCCGGATATATATATATATATATATATTGTAACGATCTAGGCATTACAGAGAAAATAAATATATTCGTGAGCCAATGAAGCGAATTAACAGTCAGTGAAATCAAAATATGGGGAAAAATGCTTTAATGGGCAATGCGTGTTTTCAGTTTAAAGTCAGTGAAACAAGACTTTTTTTTTTACAATAATCTCGGTTTCACGGAGCAACCTCATTCATTTGGTAACATGTGAAAGCTCTAAAGCGTCTTTTATCTATGATGACTATTAGATCAGGAAAGGGGGGCGCGAAACGGGTGATTTCACCCTTTCTAACAATATATACCTATGTACACGTACGTTATGGGTTTGTGTACTTTTACAACTCCTGCTCGTTGCTCATATGTTCTCTTTCTGCGCACGCACACACACACGTATGTATGCCGAGGCACGTAACCGAGCTTCGGTGCACCTATGCATCCCATATCGTAGGCATACGTCACACACCCGCCTACGTACACACATGTAGGCGAAGGTCACGTGCACTCGTGTAGTTCACTAAAAATACACAACTACCGCATGTGTGTACAGTTATAGTCGTCTCGTGCACATGCACCTTGCAACAGTCGGTAGTAATGATCGTATACAACGTATGTAATACATTGCATTATACCTATGCGAGTATGTATTCCTACGTATATCCGTTCAAGGCTACGTAACCGATTGCGGAGGTGCACTTAAATTTAAATAGTCTTCGTATCGTAGGATTTATAAATATACCAGCTTGGCGATAAATTGTTTTCTTTTTTTTTCAATTTTCACCACCTGTGGTAATACTTGAAAGAGGATTGGTTCAGGTCGATAATTACCGTTTATAATTTCAAACAATCTTTACCGTTTCGGACCTCTGTAGTGTCCGAAAAACAGGTTTTTTGGAAAAATGTTGATCCGTCTGTCTGTTCCGACGAAAACGATTGTATGAACAAATATGAAATTTACACGACTTGATATTCAAACGATCGTTATGAAAAATAACCGTGTCCCATTTTTTTCAACGCATGCTTCTATCGAAAGAAATCATAAATCTTAAAGATTAACAAACAATTTTATGGGAAATGATGAAACCATTTTACGGAAAAAGGAGAGTAATAATCAGAAAATATTTTGATCATTTGATGGTATACTTGCACCAATGAAATAGTTTGTCAAGTGATAAAAAGCATCGCGAAAAATACTATTTTTACGGCTTATTTTCTTTTGGCGTCTCTTAAATTTCTCACAGGTCGGTTCGCTTTTACGACGCGGTCGTTATTGTTGTTGTTGTTATATTTAAACCAGTCGGTAAGGTAACACGTATCGCAGTAATTATGATTCCATGTATAGTATATATATATTTATATACAAACTGTGTATTATAAATATAACACCTGGATAATAATACAATGTATAATATCAAAACGATGCGATAATTTACAATGCGTATATATATCGTAGTTGTGTCTTCAGTTTGCAACCGTTTGCTTGTATGCCTGAATCCAGGTGTGATGAATGTATCCACATGGAGGGAATCGGGGGTATACGTAATATTGTATATTATTTGTTTTTACGACAAGTCCTCGGTAATTATATTTGAGGGCAAACGTGAAGGGTGAAAAGCTCGAAAATTTTCAGTCATTGTAGGACGTGGCATTTGTTCTTTGCGTAATTTTCCGTTCTTCAATTCCACGTTACGAATGAATTTTGAGCATTTTGTTTGCCATTTGAAGATAGACGCGTGGCGCCGTGTTTAAAAGATACGGCTATGGGGTCATGCTTAGGAGACCTTGGCACGATATCTCGCGGCGCGTGTCGTTTAACGATTCTATTTTTTTCCTTCCCGTACCGCCAATCACGAGGGCATCGAAGGACTCGTACGATAATCACGTCATAACGGCACCTTTGCTCGTGTAAATATTTATACATTAGTATTATTGTCATCATCATCGTCATCGTTATCATTATTTTTACGAACTTCTCCTGAAATTCTGTTACAATGTTCATAGAGATGTACGTGTATCACGCGTGTACTTACTGAATTGAAATTTTTTACCGCGTCATTTGTCTAGTCTATTACACGTACAATACGTAATCATACGTTGTAATTGTATTCAGGGTAATCCATAAGTTGCGTCAATTTTTAACCTTCGGTTCTGCGACTTCACCTCGCGTACGATTTCGGCTATGTTTTTTCTCCACCATTCGATATAGGTATACAATACTTATTCGCAACTGTATTTGCGTTACACCATTCGTCCGCGTTTTATTCGGAAATCAAGAAATAACTGCACGTTGGTCAGGTTATAACGGTTTGTTACAATAAAGCTCGACGTGCGTCGAACGATGAACTCGCGCTGGAAAGTGACGATGATCGTGGATGCAGGGCTTGACATACGTGCGTAGGAGTTTCGGACGTTGCAACATACCGTCATGCGTAAGGCATGAAAACGTCGCACGGGGATGATCGTCGATCGACGACGCGGCGGAGAAAAGACCGCGGCGATGGATCATTGCGCGATGCAGGCACGTATGAACGTAAATGAACGGAATGCGGTGTACTTTAGCAGCGGCAGCAACAGCAACAGCAACGCCAACGGCAGGAGAACAAGGCTGCGGCCGTGGCGTCTCACTGCATCGGAATGTCGTTATATGCATGTACAAAAGCAGCGAGAGACGATCGGAGGTGATCTTACGATAAACAAACACATCCTATTTCGTCCCGCGGACGGTATTTACAGACTATCTTGATTATTTTAAACCATTGAGGGTCATCTGATATGCTCTTGGCTAACCGGGCCAGGCAGGCTTGGCCCAGACTCCTCTTGGTTACGATCATGCGGATAGGAAGCTCTACACCTGCATGTCGTAGAGGTAGAGGCAAAGGTATAGCTGGACGTCGAACCGTCGATGCGTTAAGAGCATGTAGCAATCCTACCCTTACCGACCGAGCAAACTCGCCTTTCTTCTCTCTATATTAAATAAATAAACGAAAGGAAAGGGAAGCGTTTCAACCAAGGAACGCTCGGCCGTGCGCCCAGCTGATCGTGAGAGCATATTTTACGCACGAAATTATTGTAATTCCTGGTTCTCGTCTGTTACATGAAAACAGTCCAACGATGGCTCATTTTTGTAGATCTTCGGGATATAAGCAACTTTTCGGAATACCTCTGCGAAAGAGAGATGCACCGTCGAAATTTGAACCCTTTCCGTTTCATTTGTTTGTTCAATATAGGAAGACAAAGGGTGAGTTTATTCGGTCGGTAAAGGTAGGACTGCTACATGCTCTTAAGGCGTCATGGCTCTTACAATGTCGTGGGCATCGGACATCTGTTATAGGTGCGATGTTTACGATTAGCCCAGAGCTGAATGAAGTTACTCCCAGTATTGACGGTCGTGAGTCGAAATAGATAACCAACGTAAGTACTTATTACAATATGCGGTAGATAACTATAAATAAATTTTTACGATCCCTCGGTGATCATTGCTTCCATGTGAAAGTCAAAATTGACGAGCGATGACTATACCTACGTATGTCGACCACCTTCGCCGGGACGGGCCTAGGCCGCGAGGCTACAATACGAGGGACGCAAATTGCGTCTAACGAGTTCTCTCTTCCTTCCTTCATAATACCAGACTTATTATACGTATACGTAAGCGTGTAAATAAACAAATAAATACATAAATTAATGAACAAATAGATATGTGAATATACGTAGTATCGTACGAGGTTCCATCGATTAGATTGCGTCTGTAAGATAATGATTGCTTGCATTGCAATGATGATAATTGTACGTGGATACATGGATTTATGTACATCGTATGCGTAGTCCTTATACTTATCCGGTGAATGAAGATTGATTGGAAATGATGTCTCAAGTTTTGGCGCCAGCGATGAACATATTAATCGAGATACTTAGAAAGCGCGTCAAAAGACCTCTGACGTGTGGCAAAAATCGTATATATGCAATATAGGTATATCTGTATACGCGGAAAGTAATTATCGATAATCGATTAATCAAGCACCTATACATTGGCGCTCCAGCCTTTTATAGATCGAGGATTTGTGTAGACTTGGATATTTTCGCATTGAAAATTATTCGCACTAGGAGGATAAAAATTGCATAGTTATATTTATGTATGTTATGTCAGCAGATGTTCAAGGGGATCGTGCTTTTTCCACCCACGAACAAATTAGCTACTTTTCTATATTAGAATATGCGTACAATGTATGTTATGCACAACGACGTCTGGCTCATTTATCATAAGCGGTGCAAAACATTACCGAGAAATATCGTACCGCAATACCTAGTTAAATATTGGACTTTGCATGGTTATTTCTATCTATTATGGATGTATGGCGTATGGTACGTACAAATATACGTATATATTTGCCTTATTGCAGGACGTAATACGGATGTCGGTGTACAGTGTATATCTATACTGTATACAGATACGACCCACGTAGGTACAAGGTATACATGTTATACATAGCATTCGCGGACATTGATCAAAGGAATGAAATTCAATTTATCGTATAACTATACCTAACTGATATTATCGGTCAAGCGGATATCTCGAATTTGGGGAATAGGTGACGAAGGCTTCCCGGCTTAGACCTAATCCCGGTTTCAACGCGGTACAATAATCTGCCGTCGTAATTTCTAATATAGTATACTTAGTGACTACGAGATCTGGAAGGGAGAGAAACGAAGCCTTTGCCGATACCGTGTTGTATCGAAACGCACACGGATGATTTTATTCTCAGTACATAATCTTTCACAATATACGGTATATAGGTACATGAGATCATCAATGTTTCTCGCGATGAATAAAATTTTATCGCAAGAGCAATGAGACCGAACAAGTGAAAAAAAAATATAAATAGCATTTCATCGGAAAGTGGGTATTACGTAAAAACAAATACACGAGCACCTTAACGCGCAGTTCATCGTATCTCGTTCTGCTGACTTTGAAAAAATAATAAAACAACTATAGTTTATTATCATTTATTTCTTAAAAATTTTCCTTTCCATAGAAGCGAAGCAGATACGTGATATATACCTATTTCCCACTTATCCATGCTGGTTGCATGTTAATGATTATGCACAGGTTGAAAGAATTCTATATTATACGTGAAAGAAAAACTGTTAATTGAAAAACAAGTTAGAGTTAAAGCTCATTGAATAATGCTTAAATTAAAACGGATCTGTGGTAAAACCTGCACACAGCGTTACAAAACAATTGGTCAGTTTGTAGTACTAATTGTAAGAGGGAAAAGAAATTCTTACAACTAGCTTTGAATGTTTTTCAACTGTATAAAACAATAGATTTTTTGCGCATCTACAACGGAAACGATTAAATCGGTTACTCATGTTCTACAATCGAATGAATTTTTTTAGATACTCTAAAAACTATTGGTTTCGTCGTTATACTTGCGACGTATATGCGATGCAGAAATTGCGACTCAGCCACAGCCTCGAAAAATCTTTTCTCTAATTGGCGTAATAATACGTAATTTTCGGTGTAAATATCGAGGCACGCCTTGCGGAAGAAGCGACTCGCCCGATTAACCTCGGAAACGCGGGAGTCGGTAGTTGGATATTTACGCAAGAAAACCTGACCTACACTTTATAGGTTATAGCTCGTGGAGCCGACGCGCACCTGTATCTAATTTACAAGCATGGAGAGTCGTTCGGTGACAAAGTGCGTGTATTTGGGGGGACCGGCGCTCTCGAGGAGGTCCGGACATGGGAACGGCGGTGGCACTTGGGCGTCGCGTAGTCTGGAAATGTGCCTCTGCGTTTCTCTGGGCGCGCTTTGATCTAGCGGAAGGTCGGACCGGGACGGAAGTCATTACGTCAAAAATATTGCCGTTGGTTATGCAAACGCGCGCGCGACGCGTGATATACCTAACTACCCACGGGAATCGTCCCTGCAGTTCGTAGATATTATTACAAAAGTCGGCCTCGACCGTGAGAGGCGGCACACGCGTTCGAACGTTGGCCGTCAGCGGCACTCCTCGACGATTTCGAACAGGAGGATCCGCTCGAAAGCTCTTTGTAAGGCGATACCTCGCGCGGCGAAATACAAATTCGTTGTTTCTACGTATCAAATGTTGGTGAAGTTTTTTTCGGTCTGTCGGAGTTTCGACTATTCTCTGTTTCAGTCTTCGGCAGTATATTTGATCGATTAGCCCTTCCGCGATACGGCTGTACAGTAATTCGATCATTCGATCGGTCGGAGTTTGCAGAAGGCGATGTCATCGGGAGATTAATAATTGAGAATAAAATTTTTACATAAATTTGAATCGCGATTGATGTAGATTTTGACCGCCTAACCTCGGGCGAATTAACATTATATTTGTCAATTGTCACCGTTTCGGTATTCCTCGGCAGCGGTGTCAATTATTACTTTAACGTGTCGTCGGCGTTATCGAAACGCTGTACGAGGTGATCGCAGAGCGAGTCTTGAATTTGGCCGTTGGAATAAAACGGGGTCTTTCGTCGTTTTTCCTGCCGTGCAGTGCGAGGTGCGGAATGCACGCATGCACGGGGAAATTAAAAAACTTTATCTACACGCACGGGGTATAGCAACGGAAGATGCCGCGTAATTCCGTGGGGGTATATATTCCTCCCTGGCGAAGTGCTATTGCGGTGACGGTGCAGCAAACCTTGTTATATATTTACGACGAGAAATCACCGTCGATGCCAAGTCGAGTAAGGTGTCGCGTGTACTACGCGCCGGTTAAATCCAGTTCAACGCTTCAAAAAATGCACCGTGCAGTAAACATAGCCGCCCCACTACCCGATTACATCCGCAAGCTCGTTTCAAGCGGCGAATTCACATGCGGCACGAACGTGCCGCTGCAGTAGTCGCGTGCTGCGCGATGCATCGCGCGCCCCTCTTACCCGTACAGGATACTTCTAACCTATGAGCCAAAAAATCGACTCCTGCAGCTTTTTTCGCAATATACGTGAGCAGAGTAGTAATGTCGTTTCTGCGTACAGATCCCGATACCGACATCTTACCGACATTAGCGCCACGTCGCAGCTCGGACACGAACCCCCTTTTTTAAAGGGGGTTTGTGTCCGAACTGTGATGCGGCTAAAATGTCGGTACCGGGATCTGTAGGCAGAAACGGCCTTACTGAGCTACTCGCGCGAAGCTGCGATCCGATTCACTTCCGCGCGGATATGCAAGAGACAGAAAGGGCGAAGGTGGGTAGGTACGGCGGATAAGCGAATGCACCGGTCGTAGGTTGAAGACAGCTTAATGAGAAACGGGAGAGAGGCTGCGAGACGCGAGGGAAAGGTGGGGGAAAAGAATAAAGATAGCACCGCGGTGCGTCCCGCGGGTTGGCATCGTCGCGGACTGTCAGGTCGGTTATTTCCATCACCAGTCGCGGGGTTCACGACCTGCCCGCTGCTTATATACCTATGTGATGTAATCTCAACGCACGATGCTGATGCTGCTGATGCCGCTGATGCCGCTGCCATGATGCCACGCTGCCGCTGTTGCTAGTTATACTGCCGCACGGGTGCAGGTGAAGAGGGAGATGCCGAGATGCTTCGAGGGGCAGGAGATAGAGGAGGAAATCAGCCAGACTGCCGTGTATCCTGCTGCGTGCGAGATGCGCTCCTGGGGGAGGGGGGGATGTGTGTGCATTTATTTATAACTGCAAGCGCAAAGCGCGTTCTAGGGGTCTTCGTTGCGTTTTCAAAACTTCATCGCGTGCGTGACACGTGATACGGAAAGCGATATGACGTGACGTTGGAGGAAAACCGAACGGAACCGAACGTGTTGTAATTCTTTTGTCGGTGAGTTAGCTCAGTGTTCACCTTATGCATATGTTATAGCCACGATCGAACGAATTGGTATTTTCACACTGTAATTGATACATCTATTCTCTCGTCCGTTCTTTAACTGATAACCACGTATGAAAGTGTCATATTTTCATTTAAATGCCTCGTGTTCGCGATAATTCACACAGCTCAGGAAGGTTAAGGGAGAAGGGAGGAGGGAGGGGATTCCACGACTCTAAAACCGTGGCGGAAGTACGGGATCGTAAAATTAGAGTCAATTGACGTCAGAGCGGAAGTTGCAATTCACGTCGGCTCGTGTCCAGTGTTCCTGCAAAGCCTGCGTAAGAGCTAAATGCAAGCGATGGGGTTGATGATGAAAATGGATCATAGGGCAGAAACGGAATCGAGATACGATTTATCAGTGGAGAAAAATTACGGTGCGCGAACGAGATTCGTATGCACAGAGAAAACTGGGAAAAGTTAGGAAATTTCGTACAAAGAGACTGGAATTTATGAACTTATAATATACAACCCGGACGATACAAAATTTTACAAGTCGAAATTCTCTAGTTTTCTAAGATTATGTGAAAATTTGTATTTCTGTGCATGAAAATTATAATATTCGGAAGAACATTATTTCTGTAATAAATTTCAAGTGGGGATGGAAATGTAGAAAAATCAAAATATTGAAGGGTCACAATATCGAATTTCGAAACGAAAATTTAATTCATAGACTTTTCAAATCTAGAAAGCCAAAGTACGGTGAATCGAAAAAAATGAAAGTTCAGAACATAGAATACCGAAAGGCAGAATCGTCAGAATATTTCTATATTTCGTTCTATAATTCTATATAGAATATATAGAATGTATAGAAAGATGTCTATATTTTCTGTTCCTGTGTTCCGACTTTTTATACATTTTCAATTTTCTATATTCGGAATTTCGATATTTTGATAACGACAATCCTACGGATTAGATTTTCGCGTCTTCGAAAATAGTTAAAAATTCGGAGAACCGATTTTCACGCACATACGTATCGTTATTTCGTGAAGTATAATAATACCGGGAACAAAGGATCCGCGTTTTGACGCACACAGTTACGATCTGTGATCCGCACGAAAAATTCGCGTTGGCTCACGAGTATTGCATCCGGTGCCGCGTTATGCGTACCATAACCGTACATTCCGCGTTGCATAAGCGTTCCAGATAAATAAATTCGCGTGGGCAATATACACCCTCCTAACTTCCCACATACGTACCGTATATGCCTGCCTACAACGGTTGCAGTATGCAGCGCTAAATCGTGAATCAAGTCGGTTTCGTGCTGCTCGTTGAAAAGGCAGGCAATTAAGAAACGCGATTTCTTGGATGGAAATTGAAGAAGGTGCGAAGGTAGTTATAATATCATCATCATTGCAGACCTACGACTGTGGTATTCGAGTATAAAAACAGCCAGCAGGATAAAGAGCCTGAAATTGTGGGGACAGTTTGCAGGGGATTTTCAGCCTTTTCAGCTTTTTCAGCCAAATGTCGCATGTACGAGACATGCCGATTGCCCCTCTGATCGAGGCACGTGAAATTCATTTAAGTTTACGTCCCTGATAAGCCCCGGTCGGCTGATGTGCAGTAGCGCTTATGAAACGTAGGTGCTAAAAATACAAAATTATCAGATATTTTATGCCTCTGGCCGTGGCTAATTGTTGTACAATACTGCAGCTGGAATCATGTACATACGGTGTAATATCACTAAGTGCGATTAATTCGCTGCGCACTGTTTTATTGTCACGATGTTAAGAGAGGACTCGAAAAATATGCCCGGTTATGCACCCGCCATGTACAGACAGCTCCAGCGCACTTCGCCCCCCGCGTTTTAACATCTCGACACTTACACACGTACGTGAAAAATGTACGTACATGCATCGCGATATCGTCAACTCGAGTTCATCGAGAACTTTGACTGGTCGCTATCGGTGCGATGCGTAGGTATGCGGTAAGCCGTTGTTATTATCCTCGTAAAGTGTTTCGTTTCCGCGACAACAACTCGTTGTTTCCTCAATAATATTTCAGCTCTCCTTTTAGATTTTTCTCAGCTCCGTTCATGAATGAAGCAAAAGTAACGGTAGCCCGTCTCTTCGTTCACCGTTAATATTAAAGTTAGTCCGTAGAAAACAAAGAGATCCGAGGGGTGGTGAGGGAGGGGGCCTGTTTACCGGGACCCCCGTGACAAAGAGCGTTTAAATGATCTTTGTAAAGGCTGATCGGGGACCGGAGGTACGCCCAGACTGCAACTTGTACTGCAACGGCATGGCATCGCGTTTTAACTGCAAAGGAATGTGCGGGCCCCCGGGAATTCCTTGGAAGTTTGTGCCGTACCCGGGTATACTCGATAATTATTTATAGAGTTATTTATGCAGTCGAGTTAGACGTGGTGGTGTTGTTTCAGTGTGCGACCACATGAGGAGTGCGTGCCGGGCTGTAATCGTGTGTGCTTCAGGTATGCCTCTGTTTGGTAACGAATTTCAATCCTTGCCTCATGCACGTTCCGCGTCGGTTGCAGTATGCATTATCATTCTTATATACCTACAAAACCTGCGAATATAGCTGAACAACGCGCTGTAATGAATTGTATGTATTTATACATTATATACGCAAGGGAAACTGTAGCGTTGCGTGAAATCGAAATATACGTTTGTGTGACGAAGAATTTAGTCTCGTGTTACGTAAGTTTGAATCATTGAAAAGTGCAACGTCGTCACTTTTATATAGGTATATATACATACGGTGATGAATAGGAATTTACGTTTGGATATTACGATTGATCGACGCGCACCGTTTATCATTTTGTTATAAAACGTCTTTTTCGGTTTCTGGGTTTTTCCTTCGGGATCCAATTAGCAATCTATTAATGGGAGAGTTATGCCTCGTTGACGACAGTTGGATTGCACATTTTTTCCCCCTCCGTGCTTTAAGCTGCGCATGTTTGTCACGAGAAAATTCTTTGACAATTACGTGTCACAACGTATAGCGATGCGCATCGTTCGAATTGAGAAAGCAGAAGACAATTACTTTCGGACGATTCAATCTGTGCAAAAAGTTTCTACACTATATGTATATATATACTATATATGTAAGTAGAACAAGGAAATCTGTATGCGATCCGTAAGCATTTTATATTACATATAAACGTAGAAAGGGAAAGGTACATATAGCCACATGTATAAATTCAATTGGAAAAACAAGGAAGTGATTTTTCTTGCCAAAAATTTGCACACATATTTTATGTACGTCGGAAAAAAATTTGTCGTTACGCGATCTCGTTAATTCACTGTTTTTCTCCGTTGGGTTGAGTGATTTTTCATATAAATGTCAATTTCTTAGTTATCGCGTAGGTGATGGATAGTTTTGAGCTGGAATATTCCGTCTTTTAATTACTCAAATAATTCGTTATGCGAGTCTACGAAAAATACCACTTTCTTCGTACGTCCGTTCAGGTATAATATAACTATAATACACGCATCATTGTTATCCTGTGGGTGAAGATTTGGATGGTGACTCAACACTGGTCAGCAATCCGCGTCAAGGTAGTCGAGGTAGGTGTCCGTGTATATCAGATCGGCAATTTTATCGCAACGATTCTCGAAAGTCTAAATAAACCGCGAGCCGTTTGACACAAGATCCGATGTTATTCCACGTTGCAATTTTATTAATTTTGCTTCGCACGGTGGGAATCGTATTTCCATACACGCGCCGCATGCCTGTTTATTGCGCGTCTCATCCGCACGGAAAGACCCTGAACTGTTCCGGGATTTCTGCACGCATAACCCTCGTCGCATCGGTTCTACGGATACCTACCAATACACCGCAATTTCAGTGACCTGAAATCCAAATCTCGGCACGTTTGTTTCTCACACGTTTTATCATAACCCTGCAATGTAGTCATCAACGCTGCGGCCGCATTTTACACGCTCGCAAAATATCACGATATTATGTTCATGTTATTTCGCTACACTGTATCATGCAAATTCTACTGTCGTAAATTCGCTGACATTTACGCTCTTGGCATGCGGGCACAAAAAGTTGCACCGACAGCTATATACGTATTGTATTATATAGCTGTATATTTATATATTTATATTTGTATATATAGTACGACATCCGTGATGGACGATAATTATGCCTGCAGTACCGGCTTCGGTCTTGAATATAAATAAATATTCGAAACAATCGTTCCCAGCAGCGACAAACTAGCAGCAGCTGTTTAGTAATTTACGTAATTCTATGTATCAATTAAAATACTCGCACGAGATCAAGACGTGCCATTCATAACCATATGTACATGTCATATCGCACCTGCAACTGAGTCGCTCTCTGTTTTGCTGCACAGGAAATGACCTAACGTCGTGTGTATGACAATGTATCGATCCAACGGTAATCGAAGAATTAAATACAAGTGTGGATCGTTCGATACCGACTTTGCGTGTATGTAGTTGTTGCTTTGAAATTTCACGGAGAAAATTAGTTTCCGGACGAAAATATACACTCGGTCAAAGTTTCACTCGCAGTGTCGTAGTTGGGTCGATTTAAGGATCGTAATTGTTCCAAGTATCTATCGATCTCGGCCCATTCATTAGGAACAAAGCGTGGAGCTGCATACCCATATGCATAATGTAAATAACCATACAGACGGAATTCGCAAACGAGTATACGGCAACGGTTGCAAAACCTCCGGTCAGTTATTTAGCTAGCTCGCGCGCCGGCCGAGGTGAGCCAATAACGAGGTGGCGAGAAAAAGGCGAAAGGTGGAATTCCTGACTGTTTCGTGTCCGCGTTTCTGGAAGCATTGCTACTCGCGACCTTCCAGCCGCTCGCTCGCTCGTTGCCGAGGTGTTTGGTCGAGCGAGTGAGCGAACGAGCGAGCGAGCAGCGAACGAACGCTCGCGCGCACGCGGCCTTAGAAGGTCGCTTAGCAAAGAGGCAGCAGCAGCAGCAGCAGCAGCACTCATCGTCACAGCCAGTCTTGCTGCCTTCTTTTCATCCATACAAGTGCTACGAGTGTATACGCTTAGAAACATACCCATACCCATACCCATATCTGCACAACCTACTCGGTAGTTATGCGGCATGCATCGTCCCAGACTCACGGCTGAACTCGACTGACTCAACAACCGCGTCCTTCTTCTTAGCTAAGCGAATAACGTATCGGTATACCTGTAGCGCAGCGTGAACAGGATTCAGGATACCTACACTATCCTATCCAGTTACTCCTGCCTTGGTAAGAGGCCGCGTGTCTCTAGCGATTATTTTTAACCGTCGCACCTAACCATCTTTACACTCCTCTCCGCGTTGTGTTCTAAAACCGTTTGACGACCTCGGGGTTTCACGAACTTGGAAAGGATTTCCCGCGATCGATGGGTAGATGAAAACAACTTGTCGAAAGTACACTCTGCAGGTATGCGTATGGTAATGAAACCTCGTCAATGGATTGAAGAAAATTTTCATCAACGTCCGTTTTCCCAGGTTTGTTTAGTCAGATTTACGACCGTTAGAGATGGGTTGTCGTCAAGGAGATTCGTTCACGCGGAATAGTGTTTTATTATAGTTGTACCAGACGAAGAAAGCTGCTGTAACTTTATGAGTAGGTACGGCATAGCTACGCCATGCTCATTCGATGGTGAACGATTTTCTAAACAGTGTAAATCCCAACTTTATTCGGGACCATTTTCAATGTATTTTCCCGTCAAGATGACCTTACCGAAAGGGAGGATCTGATCTTTCGCAACGCGGTGTTTGGGAAAAATCAAGTATACCTACTTGACTTTGAACTGAATATTGAGGATTAATTAGAGTGTGTCGACAACCGTGCGCAGCCACATAGATGAAATATTACACCGTAACGGAGTCTATACGCAATATACACACAGTCACGGACGTATCACGTGTAGACGAGTGTGTTACGTGGTTTCAAACTTAGGACAATCGATGCAAGCATTCCTCCACGTCTTGGCTCCCACGAGTTTACACCGCAACGGCGATTACAACGAAGAGACAGGCGAGGAACGGTCCGGCTATCGGAGTGTACGAGTACACGGAGGAGGGGAACTTGGAGATTGAGAATAAAAGTAAAAGGGATGAGGGGGGGGGGGGGGAGAAGAGAAAAAGAGAAAGAGAGAGAGAGAGAGAGAGCCGTGAGATGGGAGAGCGGCGTTTACCTTAGCGGTATTGCTGTATAGTGTATGTAGTTTATAACATCTACCTATAGCTGGGGTTACTGTATCAGAGGCACGTGTTTGCGATGAAAGTGGACCGATGCGCAATAACCTACGGCCGTCTACGCAGCCAAGAATAGTATATACATTATACATGTGTAAATTTTACTTGTATCTTACACACAGCGTTGCCTAACTGTACATTGATCTCGCCTTTCCAACTATCCTTAATTCATATCTCCTCGAATGACGTATCGAGGTTTTGATCGGAAGGATCGGTTTTTAAATTTGGACCTGTTTGTATATGGGCACGTGCGGTATCCGGACCAACATAGCGTATCCTTCGATCTTTACCTACTGCAACTTGCGAGTGGATCTGAGGACTCTCGGTAAAGGTAACTGTAAATTCATTAGAAAAACGTTGTTGTCATTTGACACGTGAGGTTCCAATCCGACCAACGACATGGTTGTCATATCCGTCTTTACGATTCAAGATTTTAGTGCTCCTATCCACGGTTGATAACTGCGAGGGATTGAACGACATAATTAAATGAGAGGTACTCTTTATTCTGCACTAGCTCCGGTTTGTCAGTGTGCGTACAAATCGCATAGTGATTATTCGGAATGGAAGTTGCAAGAATAGATGATACATTTTCAAGATCAATGTACACGTAAAATGGAAAGTGATCAATGATGATACGTAGAATAGTTTTACCATAGAAGTCCGTATACAAGGTGCTAAACTCTATACGGCTTTACGGCTACGCGGTAGGATCACGGTTGACTTTCACGAGAAAGGACACAACATCATTTTCGAAGTCCTCCTCCAAACGAGACATGCCGCCGCCTTGCTGCTCCTAGAGTGTTTCGTCGAATTCTCACATGTGATCTATCGCAAATCGTTGTTATCTTTTCACATACTTCCATCATCGTCATCATCGTCGGTTAAACACGGGGACGTCTTTTCTTCCACCGGCACTTTTACCACAAAATTCTCTCTCATTTCTCTGCATTTATGACCCTCCTATACGCACGAGTATCGAAGCATGGTTCGTCGATCGTATTAGCATCGGTATGTTGAATCCAATTTTAATACTTTAGTCAAACGAGAGGGCACGAGGGCACGTAATACGTAATCCCTATTGATTTTGTACGGTAACGACTTCAGGAATATGTCAGCATTTCTTTCTTCATTTTTTTTTTCTTTCTCTTTCTCTTGTTATACCTACGTGTTCTTTCATTCAGTTCTAAATGACTAGCGACGAGACTTTCAGGATACCGCCAACCCTCTTTCCAACGTACCATATTGCTTTTTTTTTTCAAATACGTACAAAGACGGGAAATTACTCGTTCCGATTCGCTTGTTAGGTATACGAAAATGGATCATCTTTGTATCCGTATCATCGTTATAAGTACTCAGCGCATGAACTTTCAAGGGAGGATATTCTCGCGTTGTACATGCACAGCTAGAACGCGGATAGGTTACCTGTTGATTTACGGCCCAACCAGACACGTCGCTCGACGAATATCTTGAAGAAATTGTGAACAATGTTGCATGTATTCCCGAATTAGCCGAAGCTGCAGGTGTCACTACGCGCAGGAATAAAACTATAAAAGTGTGAAAAATATCTTGAAAAGTGCCGCTGCAGTGTAGAGGAAAATCCGATAGTCACCTTAGATTATCCTGCACATCGTATATCTTACAAGCGGTGCTTGTACGATTTATGATCAATCGGTATGACTTTGTGCATAAAGAGGATATCGCTGACTCTTCTGCGACGCTCTCTCAACGAAGAGGAAGAGAAGACCCTTAGATATCGCATCTTTCGATTCCAGCACTCGTGGTCCAGTAATCGCGTAACACCGACGTGGTGACATAATCCGTACACGCTTCGTTCTTCTAATTCCGAATCACCTACTACCGAAGGATCGGTCGAGGTAGAGAAAAATCATTGTTGTTATTATACTTACCGAGAGTGTCTCTTCCACGGTAAACAAGCGTGAATGTCACGTACGTATACCTTTCCATCGCGGTGGAGTAAAATTGGCAAAACCGGACAGTTGTGGGAGAACGAATGTCGGGGAGAGGCTGGGAGGAAGGGAGGGGTATTGAATATGGGAGCAGATAGCGCGGTGTCTGTGGATGGGAATGTTAGTAAATGTGATAATGTATGGTGTGCGTGTGCACGGGCCGGTTGATCTAAATACCTCGCTGATACGATCATTCGTTTGGTTCCATGCCGAGTGTGGCTCGGCCTATCCGGTGATACACGTGCCCCGCAGACGGAGTCCTGCACGCGTGTGTAGGCGTGGGCCTGCTCATGCACGGGGCGTTACCGTGTGTACCTACGTAAGTAAGTAACTAAGTACGTGGACTAGGTTCTCTTCTAGTCCGTACTTTGCCAAGTACTGTGTAAACTGCCGGAAGCAGCGATGTAGGTAAGACCGTCCAGCGATAGACCTAACATGCTGGATCAATAACTGATCAAATAGTTTACGGCCTCGCTTCGCTGTCGCACGTAAATCGTGCGCGCGTGTGCGTGTGTACGTAGTCACATTGCGTAAGCTTGTTTCATGATTTTCACGACGACCCGGCCCACCGTGAACAAATCTCAAAGGCGAACGATTATACCTATAACTGTATACACACACACACGCACGCCTACCAAACTTACAGGACGGTGATACTCTTTGGAATACAACACTCGGTGCATTATATTATGCCGTATATCGTATAACCCCTATCGACGTACTGCATCGTTTTCACTGATCGAAACGTTTATTTCATTCAACGCCTTCTTAGGTTTCTTATAATCTCATGTTCGACCCTCCGACTTCCATTAAACTCGCACGGAAATTGAAAACACAGAGAAACGCTGTATTCGAATCAGAGCTAGAAGGCGAGAAGTGCCGTTATGTCCTGTGGTATGTTTTTTCTTCATCTTTTTCCTTCGCTAAATTTTTCTTTTCTTTTCTCTTTTTCGTTGCCACTTGAGGTAGGTATGAGACCGCGATTCCGAGAGGGGTGTCAAGTCGTAGACAGAGTAGACGGGCAGGTTCCCGCGCGCGTTGCTACGGACTGAAGAGAAAACAGTTTTCTGCTTGACGAGAAGCAGCATTAACGAACGTCAGGTACATGCCGGCAGGGCCAGTTGTCATTTCTCATATTCCGATTCATTGGATAAACAGCGGTCGGACCTGCGGGCATGCGGGGCGTGGCTGGTCAGCCGAGAGTGTATGTAATTTACCGTATGAATGTGAGTGAAAATCTCGGGAGGGTCAGGAGTCATGACGGGGCAGAGCGTGTGTCAGATACGCAGGAAAGGAAATGAAATAAGGGGAGATGAAAATAATATCTCAATCACGGGTCACGTCGATAAACGAGATCAACTCCCTTCCCTGAAGTTCCTTTAACCCAAAACGTTTTTCTACAGGCCTGTACCGTTATAGATTAGATAAAACCACTACCGCACTATACGCCGCTGCACACCGATAGGTGAGGTCGGAATCAGGGCTATCCCGTTCTCCTTATCCGGTGATTTTCATCCGTACACGTTGTAACCGTGAAGCGGATGGGATTTGAAATAATGACCGCAGTCTTCTCCGCATATCTTCTTTCCTCCCCCGAGCGTTTATCGGCGTATATGCATATCGATTGTTCAAGATAAATTTGAAACAAATAGATTTATTATACGGTGTCTCCTCTTCTCAGGTCATATTATATAATGTGACAGTCATTGTAAATCGATTTCTCTTTCTATACCTGTCTATCTCCTCTCCCCCCCCCCCCCCCCCTCCCCCTCCCTCCCGTCTCACTCTCTCGCTCTCTTGATCTCTGAGAAAATTATGCACGACCGCTCGCACGGTTTGACAAGAATCTATTCGATATACCGCGAATTAATAAACGGTCGTCGATCACGCGTGCAGCCGTGTCACCGCGCCTCGATGATTCGCAAACCATTTATCCTCTTTCGCGCATGAGTTATTTAGGCGCATTGTTTAAGTAGTCGCATGAGTCAAGTCGCGCGACTGACCGACCCGCCCGGATTCTCTCAGGTCTTGTAAGCAACATTGTCGAAGCGTGCAACGCGTTGCATTCCTCTCTCACGCTGCAGCAGCGCGGAGCGGTTGGTCGGGCACAGCCCACACACAAGTTTCAAACATTAAAGGAGGCCCCACCGCGCGTATAAGGCCCGGTTCTTGAGCCGAGACCTCCTCCCCCCCCCTCCCTTCTTCGCCCTCTCAGCCCCCACCCGCCCCCTCTTCCCCTTTCTCGTCTCTTCTCCGGCCGCTCCTACGCCACCATATCCGAGGATGTGTACGGTGCGTGTAAGTATACGACCTATGCGTACGGTGTATAGCATGGTGATAAACCGAACTGGCTATAGTCATGGGATTCTTATACGTTATACGTGCCGCGTTGTGCCGCGTTGTGCCGCGGACCCCGTTCCACGAATCCGACTGCAAGAGGAAACCTAATTTCATCGGCCTACGACATCGACCGTGCTGCAGCGTTCTTTGTTAACTTGTATAGTTCGTCATCATCGACCTTGGGTTGGAAAGATGGGAAGGAAGGGGAGGGGGTGGGTAGGTGAGAGAGCAACGATCTCCGGAAGATGAACAGAAAACGGAAAACTTTTGGTGCTCCTCTTCATCTTGATCGATGCAACACTGTCTATAGCTACGTAAGGAGGAATTTATCAGCGCAGGAAAGTTCGACATGTTCGTACGATTTCCAAGATTTTTTCACTGTGCGAAAAAGATTCTTTTAATTAAAATCAATGAATATTTTGGTCGATGATTCGGTGCTAGAAGATCGTTGCCGCCGCGGTAAGAGAACAGCTGTTTCGACCATCGTAGATCGTGGTCGTTGATCGGTTATAGCTCCTTTTTAACTACTGCAGCGAAATCGGTATCTCACAACCAGTTCATTGTTCGATTATTGCCATGGGTTTTTCTCCCTTGAAACCTGGGTCTGTAACACGATTGGAACGTAGTGGTATTTAAGTTTATCGGTGACTTTTCCTTTATTGCTATTCTTATAGTTTGCATTTTTATATCGCTGCCCAAGTCTTTTCATTGATCATTATCCTGCAAGTGGGTTAGCCTTTTGTTCTTAAAGGCTTTCGGGTGTTCGATGTTATTGGGGTCTCCATGTGGCGATGGTTACGTTCAGTAACGACGGGATCCACGTGGCGAATACGAATAGAGAATATTATTATCGAATCTCTGCGTCTGTGTCTGAGATTCTATGTTAAAGTGGTTCGCGGAACTTCACGTGGCGGATAGTGGGAGTTTGCTGTCAAGACGTAGGTACCATTTGAAAATGTACTTTGGGTAGGGCTCAAACTATGTAACTAAGTGGAAAAAGCAAATGGCTGTGTCAATAATAAAATCTCAAGGTTTTGGGGTATCCAGGTATTCAGGTATCCAGGTATCGAGGTATCGAGGTATCGGCCGGACGATTGACATGCAAATGTATTTGGTTGCCCAGCCGCGGCCGAAGAAGTTCGGTCCGAAAAAATATTATACGATTTTTTGTTTCGTACTACCATTTTTTCTTCTTCTTATGTTGAATGTAATCGAGTCTTCGGTCGTACCTATCTCGTGCAGGTATATATTCGTGAAATTTTGTTCGCTGGCGAGGTTACGATATATTACAAAGGTTTCGATTATCCCGTGTATATCGAAATCGCCCGATCAATGTCAGATTACCACTACGATACGTATTTTACTAGCCAAGATTCGTGACGGCGAATCGCCGCCCAAGTTATCTTAAAAACGAGAGCTAGCTGAGAATCATTTGCCCGGCCGAACTACTTCTCTATCTTACCGTCTATAAGCATGTCGTTGTATCTCGGGAACGCGTGAATATTTTCAATTGGGACTTACGTGGCTGGTACTTCCAGCCCATGTGACCTCAGCGTTAAAGCCTGATCGAAATCGGTCAAGTGGTTCCGTATTTATTAGCTGTCAAAGATGATGAAAAAAACATTTTTCTTCTTCATCCGCACGTCAGAGCGCCTTGGCCGCATGATTCTCACCGAACGCGTATACCGATCAACTTCCAGTTTGAAACACAGATATTTGGCATCGAAATTTCGCCGCCTATTAACTTGGCATGAAATTTATTTATATGTTATCCAATCTTGAAATCAGTTTGCAAATTTGGTGAAAATCGGCCATGCCGATTATCTTATGAAATAATGGGGTGAGTGGCACAGTGAACAAGTGTCTCAAGAGTGAAAAAGTACGACGACCGTGGTTTCGTGCTGATTGATGTTAACTATTAGCGACATCTGCATTACGGGCTCACGTGATTGGACAAAACAGATCCTCTGAGCTAGTTGTGAATAAAGAATCGAACCCACGAGATGCGATATTCTGCAGTTGATACAAATTTGAAAAACAGCCCGAACAACAATTAGAAACATTTATGTAACGCACAAATGGGTAGCAAGAAAATTCTCAGGAGAAGGTCGGTCATTCGATATGAATCTGACAAAACAATGCTAACCAGAGCAAATGGGAGAATGGTCAGGATACCTAAAATCGGACGGTATTACGTTACGTACGTTGATTCTCAGTAGATTACATTTATTCGCATAAAATGTAGAAGATGAATAGATCAACCTTTTCATTTCCGCCAAACGGATGACTCGCTTGTTTATTGATTTGTATGTTTTCTATCATTACCTGGAATATGTCCCAATTACCAATCCGATAGACCAGACGAACATAAAGCTTCAAATTAATAACAAATGACCCAATGTAAAACGAAGCCTGCATGCTGCTTCGAATCTCACAGTTGACATTGATGAACTACTACGTTCCATATCTGTTACGTTACCTCGCTTCACATGGCACACGTTATAAAAATGAGAAACAATTAATACGCTACAATTTTCATGTCATTGACCAATTACTTTGCACCGTGGCCTGTATCTTTATGAAACAATATTTGCTGCAGATCCAACCAGTATCTGCATATACCGATTCAACATTACATGTTATTCCTTGTCATTGTGATGTGTTGAAAATTTGGCACAGGTGCACATTCAAGATGATTTACTTTTTATACATGGGGCTTTTCTGGTCCATGCGCACTTGCAAATACTTTGCGCACTCTCTAACCTCACTGCTTTCGAATCTCAATTTTACATACCGTCAGTGGCATCTTGAGTGCGTTTTCGATCGAACCTGTCCCGCAGATGGTAAAAAATATATCGTGTGTGAGACGTGCGGATTGGCGATAACGGACTCGTCGAATTACACTCATCCAGTTTTCCCGCATTTTCCGCACTTGTTGCACAATAAACTATTAATGCGTAGATCTGATTTCGCAATTGCAGAAGAATCTTCTGAATTGTGGGACGTTTAACTATTTCGTAAAAAGAACGGACATTTGTTTTTCATTTCGTGCGAAAAATAGTTCAAGCAATTTGCGTGAATAATTAATTTTATACCGTCACTTGTACTTGCGACGTATAGGCGAAGCTTACGTCGTAAAAATGATACGTTTGGCTTTTTGAAGATTAAATTATACGTTCGGTATTGACAGGCTACACATACGAAACGATTAATGTTTCTTTATCAGCTAACTCAAGTTTGGCATACCTAACAGTAACAGTTGTAAAAGTCTACACGTGGGATACGGCGTAGTAAGATTCGATACGGCAAGTAACAATACGTCGCCGATATCGTGGACTCGAGTGATCGCGTACACGTGTTTCTTTTCGTACGCGTTGCATGCGTTGTATATCGTACACGTGTGAGTCTGCAAAATCGAGCCGGTCCAGTCCCGGCGTACGTACGTATATTCATACAGTAATATCCCACTGGCACAATCACTGTACAACTGCTGCCGGTCGAAAGAAACATGCAGAGTGTAGACACGTGTGTCTTTCGAGATAAACTTCCGTCGACGAGTATTTCTTCAATGAGATTCTTTTGCCTGACCTCAACGATTTTTTTCCCACCTCTCTTTCCATTCAAACGCCCCTCTCCGTCCAGCCAGGGGCATGAGAAACTTCATTAATGCTTTGGGCTGGATTGTACAGACGAACGTATTTCGAAACGTAGAAGAATGGGTTATTCTTATGATTTACTAACCGAAGGGATATTAGCCGCGGATATTCCGAGATGAGAACGTCCTTATTGATGATTAGTTTTCGCAGTTGAACGGTTTAACTATAGTGCGAAGTAACGATAATGATGAATACAACGGTGAGAATGATGGTAATAATAATTCAGCCGGTGCTATCGGTCAGATATTGTTGCGAAAACCACTTTCTAGATTTCGCGATCAAACTAGGCGAGATTCTCTAACCGATAACTCAGTTTCCCTCCGTTTAATCCCCTCGACGATACGTATTATACAACGTGTATATGTATACCGTTTTTGCTTCAGATCTTTGATAATAATACTCAGTCTCCCTCTCCGAAGCCGCAATCCAAGATTGCGTTATAATATTATCGTTCATAGTACAAGGTGTAATTTAACGCGTGCAATGATGTACGCAGAGAGAAATGTCGAGTGAGAACAGATCATCAAAGTTGTGATTCTGGCATTGAGAACGGTAAAATTGGGTCTCGACGGTGAAGGTACATCGGTAATTACACCGTAGACGCACACATCTGTGTCTAATCATTCAATCTTATGCATGCTCGCAGCGAAGTGGAATGAAAAAATTGGATCAACGCCTCGGAGTAAAAAACGGCTCGGCGGTGACTTCCGTCCGATTAGTTTCTGCACGGCGTCGAATTAGGCAGAGGGAAAATTGCGCTCGTCCCCAAGGTGTGGACGAACTCTTTCGCTACAGGATCACGCGAGGTACGTACCTACGTTCGAGACGCTCCGTAGGTGCAGTCTGCAGGTCCGCGTCGCGTCGGTGCAGAGGCGGAGGATGCTGCGTAGTGTAAGAAGAAGAAGAGGAGGAGGAG
The DNA here is from genome assembly GCF_021901455.1 of Neodiprion lecontei. NCBI lineage: Eukaryota > Metazoa > Arthropoda > Insecta > Hymenoptera > Diprionidae > Neodiprion > Neodiprion lecontei. The sequence continues at coordinate 24,749,684 of NC_060265.1, forward strand.
GAAGGAGTTGCGAGAAGGGACGAGAAGTGTCGTGCGGCGGCGGAGGCAGCCCAGGAAAGCGGCTGGTTACCGACGGATGGGAGGACATCGAACTGAAATGGCCTCTGGGAGCGCATTCCACTCTCGCTACCTCAGCCTCAGCCTCATCCTCTGCAGCCTCAGCCTCTCGGTGGAGCCTCGGCCTGAGCCACCGACATTCCCACCTGCCCCTCACCGCCTCCCAATCCCCCCTCTCCCGGCGAGAGGCCTCCTCATCCCTTGCGCAGCATCCTCCTTTCGGTCTACCGATCTTTTATTTCGCCTGTGCATTCCTTAGCTTCCAGTTGCCACGAGACGTTTGTTCCCCCGAACAATTCTCATCGGCTTTTCTCAATAAAATACACCAACCGCTACTACTGCGTGATGCTTCATCGCGGCGCCGTCTCTGCTCTACCCGATAATTTTTCACGTTATTTTACACACAAGAAAGTATATTGCTATTATATCCGCAATTCGCGATTTTTTCGGGTATTCGAATAATTTTACGTATATTTCTCATGCGTCCGTGAACATTTATTTGTTTTTTTTTTCTTTTTGGTATATCGTTGCGACCATGCTTCACGGGTATATACCTATAATTTATCTGCTCTCGAGTCGTACTGCAAAATAACCGCGGAAATGAACTCAACTGGCTGAAGAACTGTATAGTCATAATTAACGGTGTATCGCGACTTGTTGCAGCGTTGTGAAAGGTTACCTTTTGTTTTTTTTTTTTTTTTTTGGCGTAGCTAGACAACTAGAGATTGGTGATATTGTCAGAGGCGGAGGACGATAGAGGCCAAGCGAAGCAAAGCAAAGAAACAGATATGATAGAAAAGTAAGTAGTGTAGGTGAAAATTTCTTGAAATGTGGGAAAAATGAAGCATCTTTTAGCAGAGTAGGCTGTTTGGTCGGCGGCCTATCAGCCTAATTACTAATTCGCGTAACTAGAGAGGCGAAAATGAATTACCGAGGGCAGGGAGGGGGAGGTGGAGGTTGAATCGTGCGTCGGAGCACGTCCGTACATTCGCGTACCGTATACATATGTGGGCGCGTCTACTTGTTGGTTGTCACACTCGTACTAGCTGCAGACTCGTAGTTATTTGCTGTACGCATTCCTTTGACCCTCGTCACTCGTACTGTGCAGCCATTACCGATGCTCGTGCGTCTGAGCAGGTACCTACATACATAAAATAACTTTTACTGCTTAAGACTGCACCGCACTATTGCAACCTGAGTTATGTAGGTACCGTTATACATGCCCAGCTAGCCGAGAGTAGGACGTCTGAAATAGAATCGCTGAAAATATATACGGGATTATATTCTGCATGGAGTCTAAACGAAGGGAAACGACGACGATGAATTCAATCTTTTTATCGTCATTTTAGAAACTGGGGTGATAAATTTTCTCGTCTGTCAATTTTCGGCCATGTATTTAACGACGGGACAACACGCGATAACAAATATCTTCCAACGATTAGACATTTTACACGTGCAGAAATCATTTTAATGTGTCAAGTTGACTTTATTAGTGGGTTAAATATATGGACGAGCATGATTGCTCGGATTATACTGATACACGTGTGTAACTCTTACAACTGCGTACAACGTGGTGCTGAAATGCCGAAAGAAAATATTGATAAATACCAGGCGTTTGTTGTATTGAAAAGTTTGTTATTAGTATATGCGTATGTACGGCACCCCGTTGGGAAAACCATTTTTACCTAACAATCATGCCGAAGATAGAATAATAGTTATAATAGAATCAACCGTAAGATTTTTATTCTGGATCGTTTTTGTTCAAAGTGGTAGCGCCTGAAAAAACGTAACTTGCTATTCAATCATCTGCGGTAGTTCAACTATACCTACATTTAGGATTCACTCAAGTTAGCTACGTATGTGCATTATGTTCTCGAACAAAAAACGTATGGCGCACCGTATAATATTCAACTGGTCTGTTTTAAAATGGAACTTCTATGGGCTGGAAGTAGAAAGAAATATATACCACGATCGGAGTTGATCGGAGGTATTATCTTCCCATTGAAAAAAGTAACAGCGATTTCAGGTTGTGTCGTATTGTTCGTAACATGTCTGTAGGCATCGTCGTATCTTCTCCAATTTTACGTTTGTACAACAATGTTTGCGGCAAGACTCGAAGATATAATCTATAACACGTATAAAAGAACGCGAAACAAGGTTTTCCAATAATCAGGAAGGTTGCCCTTATCTATCTGTCGTAACGATTTCAGATACAAGTTAACGCCAAGATCTTGATATAGCTGATAATGTTTCATCGAAACTTTTAAGAACGAAAAACTCTAAACGAATATTTTCGTATGTATAATTTAAAGACAGTTTTCCTTCCACGTAATCTAGTCTGCGACTATCAAGAGAAATCGAAAAGAAAAAAGACATATCTTATTGTTGGAATTAGTTAATTGATAAGGAGTATAGTAATCCCCTTGAATAATCGCGAAACTCGGTTGAACTGATTCAAACTTTCTAATCTGTGCAGCGGTGTATCTTTGACAATGAGAAGACCGTATTCGCGGAACGTGTTTTGTAATTTTTTCTTTTTTCTAATTTCTCAAATCCGATACGGTTGAACGGGTTTTGAGAGAAGAAGGTGTACGTTATACGTAAACGTTGGCCTTCCGGAAACTCCGTGAGAGTTGCGCGTTTTAGATAAGATAAGACGTTGGTTGGCCAACCCATTCGCCACGATTCTACGAGCGTTAAGCGCGTCAATGCTAATTACCTAAATCCGCTCTCTTTCTTTTTTTTGTGTTTTCTTTCTCATCCTCTTCCTCTTCCTCTTTCACTTCCTCCTCTTCTCTTCGTGTTTCTCTTTGCTGCAGAATAGTTAATCTCAATTGTCTTCGCTGCACGGCAAACGGATTCGTCTATATTAGCCTGTGTCCTACAGATGCCAGACTGCTGCGACACGTAAACCGTTTGAACGATATTGGATCTGATAAAAGTTGGAAAGCAACTGGTACCTACGTAGTTTACGAAACTTGCGGGGGAGCGAAGGTAACAAGTGGAGTGTTAGGTATCACATATAATATGCACAATGGCGACGCGCTGTGTTATTGTTTCGAGCTAAGTTCTCCTTTACAATTTGCCCTCGTCGTTATCGTGAAAATTACTTTGTCTTACAATTGATGCGTGTATGCGTACATTTCTGTGTGTAACGATCGACAAAAATCGTTATACATAAGACATGCGGAATCGAATGATAAGAAATAAAATGGAAGGCAATTGCTTTGTCAAAGAAGAGCCTTTATTCATAATTATCCACGGACTTGATCATTGTACACCGAATGTGGTGTTTGAGATACTAAGTTGAAGTAAACAAGAATATGTTTAACTTCTTATGCATCTGCTATTACAAAAGCTCTACGTTCGTGCAGGTAATCCGCATGATGAAAATTGCAACGACGATACAAAGAGTCTTAACGTTCACGGGCAGCTGACGTCATATCGTTTGTAACGCGTTTTATCGCCTGGCGAGCTGTACAATAGAACCGGAAGTGTCATTCGTTGATATTCGCACGATATTCCCTCCAGTAAATCATCTCTCGAGATTAAAGAATGGTCAGGGGTGTAGAGAGCGGGAGATAGATAGATAGATAGATAGAGAGAGAGAGAGAAACTCTCTCGAACAGCGTTCGTTTTCAATTAGAAAACGACATATTTTAGGGAGGGCTGAAACGGCGGCGGGGGGAGAAAAATGAAAATAAAAATAAAAGTAAAAATGAAAGTAAAAATAAAATTTGAAAGAGGGGAGCGCGAGATAGGATCATTGGAATTTAATATACACCGGATGTAGAGCACGCGTTGGGAACACGCGCCGATTCTCCACGCGCTCCTGCGTGCACCGACCCCCAAGTCAATGATATAGTAGAATGCAAACGGAATTTAGTGGGATTCCAATAAACGGCGAATCTACGTACCTGCAATTATTTACGACTCGGGTCAGTACTGTGACGTTATCTCGTGTGAATTCTGATTGTGCATCCTGTTCATTTTTCTCACACGTTTACTTGGAGGTAGAGTAAGGAGAGGGTTGGCTCTCCGATGACGACGCCGAGCGTGCGACACGGGCTTCGGTCTGGGAGCAAGAGGAGCCTCTTTACCCGCCCTCTTTACTCTCCCCCCGCGATCCTGGAGAGTAATAAGGCCCCGCCGCGGTAAGACGATGTTAGCGGATGTGCCGTTACCAGGCCGCATTCCGTTCGGGCACGCATGCGCGACGCGAGGCATTCCATTGTCTTTTGCATTTCAGACTGTTTCTCTTTTCACGGTATATATATATATATATATATATATATATATATATATATATATATATATATATGTATTGTATTGTCGCGGCGTTTCTGTATCGATATCTCCGGTTGGCTCGTTGTGCGACAATCGGGGAAGGCCCAGGTGAAATTTTTCCAAGATTTCACTTTTGGAGATATTTATAGTTGAATTGTTTTTTTAGTTATTTTCTTCACGCGATTCGTGCAGCCCAAGTTATTTGATTGCGGTTTTATCGAAGACAAAAACAATTTTATACGATTCGGTTTATGATCCCACGTCTTAATTCCCGAAAATATCAGATAAGTGTTTACAAAAGCTGTATACAAGGAAACTTGGAATGCTATTGTAAGTTGTCTTTATTAGCTGTAATTTCCCGGTACTTCGAAGCTCTTACGTGGCTACATGGAAATAAGCCGGTAATAACGCACCTCGGTTCTCGAAATATAAGAAAATTAAACGAAATAAAATCTGAATTTTTTGCAATATTCATAACGGGTCAACCTTGCGGTATTTTTCCTTATCTTTGGAGTAAATAAAAACTCTATTAAAAGTATTTCGGGGCCGTACATCTATATATGCGTGTGTATATATATATACACAACATTGATGTCTCTTGATCTCAGGAATCGAAAAAAGCTTACAGCAACAATGAATATCGTGGGCAGCGAACCATTCAAGAGCAAAAAACACGAGTTACTTTTTCTACCGGGAGGTAAACTTTGGAATTTCGAGTTTTTCCTACTATCTAACTACTTGTTACGTTCGTTTTTGTAGTTACACATACCTAAGTTATATCTTTAGTTGCTCACGCGGATGCAGCAAGGCAGCATTTAGAAAATGAATGTTGAAAACCAAGAGCGGCCGTTGCATAACTCGAGGCTACTGCCGTTACTTTATTGCCTAGATCGAAATGGTCGGGTGAGTTGCAAAAACGAAACCGCGGCCGGAATATGCAAATATGAACAATAAGGACGCGGAACAGAAAAGAAGCGGAAATTGTGGAGATTTTTGCGGTCGAGCGATAAGTGAAATGGCGATGTGTTTTACTGTCCGACGAATCGGTTGGCCTATAAAACCGTCGGCAGGCAGGAAGAGAATGTCCATGACTGTGGGGGGGAACGGAGGTTGCAAAAGTCCATAAGACGCAAAAGATTAGCGGAATGTCTAGCAATAAAATACGGTACACCCGGATCCAGCTATGATACTCCTATATAATACATTTCCCATTCGGATCCGGGAATGGATGGAAATTTTCGCATTGAACAGTTACGGAGCGGAGGGAATAGCAGTAGCAGCAGCAGGACGAGAATTACAAAATGGATTACGATTATTTCCACTTTCTTCTCTCGGACTAAATCCAGCAGCGCCATTGCACCCTTAGACGACGCGTCGCTGTGTAGGTTTTTTCCCGACGGCGGTGCGTGCGTCAGGTTCATACTGTGAATTCCGAATTGATTTCCGGTGAAACTTGGGACGGTCTTAAGCCTCGGTAGCGTATAAAACAACAAGGTATACCTGGTTACGGATTGAAACTGCAGCCTCGAGAGAAACAAACAAGCCAATTAGACCTGATGACGCAAGAATTTTATTTGCACCGAGAAACCGTTTGACAGCTAACGGAGTTGACAGTGTATAACCGCAAATCGACGCCGAGAAGGTGTAAATATATACACACACATATATATATATATATAGTATATCTCTATATATAGTTCCATAACAGCAATTTTGTGGCCTATTAGGCAGCGGCGACCTAAACCTACTTAGGCGGTCGGCGTTAGGTAAGGTTTGTAGCAGCAGCCACGGCGTTCGAATCAGACGCGTTGTCGGAACGGGCAGGAGGCCCGTTACTGTCCAGAAACGGAAAACAGGGAGGCGTAGGAGATGCGAGATATCCCGAGTGTCAAGTCACTCGGCGAGGAGAGAAAGAGCGGCGGGTGACTCTCGTGAGTCAGAGGATCATGTGCCGACAGCTAAACGCGACGGCGAGGATGGTGGGGGAGTAGTCATTGCCAAGTGAAAGAGAAATGGTTTTATTTCTGCTAAGCGTTGTTACCTAAGCCTCTTTCGAGTGCGAATGCTGCCGCGCCGACATGCGGCCTGACCATCGAGGGAGAGTTTGGCCCAAATACGAGCGGCCTTGTGCCGCTAGCAGGAGTAGCAAGCCGGTACCATGCCGCTTGACAAACTCTCGTGACACAGATTAATGCCAGCTACGTAGTATCGTGAATATCTCCTGACCGCTGACACAGGAAAACAACAAAACATGGCGCAAGTGTGCAATATTGCTGAGAGAGAGAGAGAGAAGGGAAGAAGGAAACGGGAGATTAACTCAACCAACCAGGCTTAACCTGCATTTTGTGATTTTTGGGTAACCGGGCTAGCTCTCATTTTTCATTTGGCACGGATTATATCCGATATCGCGGGCAATAACTTGCGAAACGTAGCGCGAGTTTGTCGTTGGTACGTCACGTCGTCGTTTCGCACGGTGGGTAGATTCGACTGCTGTTGCAACGAACAAAACCAATTTCAGATTGATTACATTGTCTGTACTCGTATATATTGCATAAAAATTAGGTCCTGAGACCGAACGGTCGAGTCTGGTATATCGAACGTGTTACATAAATAAACTTATACGATATGACAAGGCCTTCCGACACGGAATTTAAAACACATTTTTCATTTATGGTGCTTATTAGATCAACTGACGTCATTTATACAGTATACGCTGTTCTTATTAGTGGTGCAATTCTAGGAGCGCGGAATGTCGGTCACTATATAAGTTATGAAACTGTAAGAATCCATTCGCTGGTACAGCGGCAATGAGTACAGTGGTGCACTTTCTCCCTAAGAAGATAGATGTTACCGATATATGTAACATAGATAGCTGTATTCATCCCCGCGTGTACCGGTCGTATTTGTATACCTAGTTCGAAATGGAAATAACCAAGGTAGAAGAAAAACAAAAATACAACCTTTACTGAATTTGTGACGTAAAAAGAATCTTACCCACATCGTTCGATGTACATTATACTTACGGGGACTTTTTTTTGTCGGTGCAAAAACTTTTCTATACGTCTGTAACTGTATGTGCACAGCTAATGACGCTCGTGTTTGCAAATCGAATCCTTTGTTTGTTTTAAGGCTTGTACACGACGATGTTGTAATTTTCAGCTTCGTAAATAACCGCAAAATCAGTGTCCTACAACCTTACCTATACGATCGAATGTCCGAGTGTTTGAAATCTACGCTAATTGTAAGAGAAGAAAGTGTTATTTTCAGGTGTTAAATATACGCGGCATTACCGATGTATTGAAAAACAAACGAAATTGAAACGTTCGTAATAAATTGCTAAACACGATGATACCGGGTGTCTGGAAATTTCGCTAACACACCCTGTGAAATTCTTTTTTCTCCCCGTTCTTTCGCTCGGATAAAAAGACAGGGCCGTCTAATTTTACGTAATTTAGTTCGGACGATACGGTATTAGGGGAGGGAACCAGCACTGCGGAGTTGCCGCCAGCCCACGACTCCTCTGCGTATCGAGACCAGAATTACAAGTACGGACTGGTTCGGCACCAGAATCGAACTGCTGATCGGAGACGCGTCGGTCAGCAGAATACCGCTGCGGGAGACTCGGGTTTTCCTAGACTTTGCGTCGGTGTCTAGGGCTGTGCGGGGCCGCAGGATAATTGCGGGTTGTCGAGTTAATCCTCGGCGTCGGTCGACGCGCGTCCAGCCAAGCCTGTGTGTATTGCCCACCCTCGGACAGCGGCGTATGCACGTATTCGCAATTCCGTCTGCAACCGTATCTGCTCGACTATAAACTTATACACAGAAAGTCACAGACAGAGCCTTCGCGAACGTTACGACAAAGTTCTCCTTCTTGGCTTGGTCTGGTTAGCGTTTTGAAAGTTAACGCCGCGGAATTCACTTTCCCCGACAAGGTTTGCAGACTCGCTCGCCCTCTTTTTACAACTTGTCAACAACAAAACTTGGCCAATAAACACCTCCGGGTGTAACCAATAATGCGACCACTGTACATACGTACGTATTAACACTATCGCAACGTCGGGCAACGAGCAAAGCTCCTGCTTGCCGCAGCCCGTAATGACGGTACTTGGTGTAAACGGGGGCGGAGAGTAGCGGGATCGAAAAAGGAGGCGAAAACATCCTTGTCGTCTCAACCGAATACCCAGGGGTTTCCCTCCCCCTCCCCCTACCCCTATCAGTGAGCAGCCATCCTGCGAGTGAATTTCAATCGATTCAATTCATTTCACCCGGACGTGTTTCACCTTTCGTAACCTTTGCGTCGGTAACGATCTAGAGACTAGAATAGAAATCACTCGGGTGTAGTCCCGTGGGTAGAGGGGAATCACACGCTGAGCTTTATACACTTGGGAGGACGTCTAAAAGGGAGGTGGGAATAAAGAAAAAAAGAAAGAAAGAAAGAAGGAAGGAAGGAAGAAAGGAAGGAAATACCGACAAAAAATGGAAGGAAAACAAGTAAAATATTACGCCGTGGTTTTACCTTCTTGTATGTATACGTACATGCGGCTATAATGAAGCATATATATATATATGTATATACACCGAGCATTGCCGTTGCACAAATATTTTTAATTATCACCCGTAAGTTGCTCAAATTTTAACGGACTTGAAATAGACTAGCTAATTGCACGGAGCGCGAGAGGTGTTACACCATAAATAGTAATAGCTTGGTAAACACCCGCGTCTTTAAAGCCGGAGGGAGAGGACGAACGAACTCTCTTCTTCTACTCGATGAGTCCAAGAAAGCCAGTGTAACAGCGTCAAGTTTAAGATTTTTCTCTTAAGTATATATACACAATAATAATTATATTACACAGTTGTACGCGGTGTTACGGAGTTTGGCAGAGTGGTATAAAGCTGCACGCATGGGAAGGTAATCGCGCGCAACGCCGGTCCATCTGGTTCTCACCTCCTGGTTAATAAAAAAAATCATCTTCTACCCTGCTCCACTTGTCTTGATTTAGCCAGTGTGTAAATACGAACGAACGGTTAAATTTAGAAAGGTGTTAATTCATATTTCATTCGACTTCTGTTCCACGCTCTCTTCGCCTTCTCCTATAGCTGAGGTATAAACTTGATTTAGTCATTTATACACGTGCGCTCGATGTTATTTCGCTTCCTCTCCCTGCATACCACTCTATTTTGTCAACCATTGTATAGATTTTTTTCGAGATACTTGTCGGAAGATAGCTCACCGATTGACGTTCGTCAAACAGCACTCCATCATCCTTATACCGTGGGGCCGATATATAATTAACCTTTCGCTAAGACAAACTTTCTTTCTCGTCGTTGACTGACATTTCGTAAAGAAACGCGTCGAGTGCGGGATTTCTGGATACATGAGTATATGTGTATATATAATATAATACACGATTATACCCATGCACCTAAAAATCTGCGAGTCATCGATGTGCCTGCAACGACATTGTGTGCGGTGAATTTTTGGTGCAAGTTACACGTGGGTAATTCCAGTTAACGGGACGACTCACGATGAATCTTACTTCCTGCTCCTCGGTCATGTGAACGACTCAAACTAAAACACCTACACCTAAAAAATACCCAGCTACATTACAAGCGATCCGCGCGGTGATCTGATTCACAAATTAGGTATCGTTTCTGACGTGTTTTATCCGTTGTGCAGCAGCTGATGTTTTGAATTAGAGACTTTCCGGAAAGATTGAAGCTTTTGCTCTTACTTCAGCGTCACTGAAGATTTTCGTCTTAAACACCGTTAGATTACACCCGGTATGTACACACGTGATGCAAGCCAGCCATCGTGCGAGTTTACTCGACAGGGCAAGTTTCTATATACAGCTAAACACATATAGGCGCGATATGGCCAACTGCGTAAAAAAAGCAAAATGAACAATTTACCGGGGACTAATTGAGCGATATATTTTTGCGTGCATAGGCAGTGGATGCGGATTTCGCCGTTCTGTCGGCCTTGACTTTGCGTTTAGATATCGGTTTATTTGATCATGACCGTTGAATTGATAATGCGCAATGCCGTTACGAATTAGAATATTATAAATTTTCTCTACACGCAGCAGCACACGCTGTGTTCATCGAATTATCGAGGAGCGGACAAAGTGCACAAGTGTTTTTGAGTACAGCGGCTGGCTGTACGAGCGAGTAAACTTCATCGTTTTTATTCGACGTCAAGACCAGAAAAATGTGTTTACCGTGGCCGCGCTTATGTTCACGAAATGTCATAAAAGTTTTCAGGTCGTCTTATTTTTAACGACTGAGAAACCCGTACATAGGCTTGTGACCGGCGTACGTATACTCCGCAGTCGGGTTGATCCGGGAGGAAAGGTTGACCACGTACCGAACGAGCAATCACGCGTGCGGCCGTCGCGAGGTGCGTGATTTTCCTCGTAAAACATTCTGACCTCAATTGAGCGGAGCCGATGACAATCGAAAATTACTTGGGTAAACAAACAGCGAGACACGTCAAGCTGCGATAACTTTATTTGCGTCGAATTCATGAACCTTGCACCGCGGTGTCCGAAGGTGTGACGACTTGATCGATCCATACGCATCGGTGTTATGGATATTTTGTGGTAATTTGAGAGACAGATGACGACTGTGTCGGTGTATCGTGTAACATGTGCAGACGTACCCAATATGAGGTCATTCTACGCGAAGACGAACGTCGACGAGAGAACGAACGGGATTTTTGTTTTCATTACCTTGTTGTTTAAACCCCGCCCAATAATTAACGTTCCATACATTACGAGAAACCCGTTGTGCAAGCATCGATGATTCAAACGAGTTTGATAGTTGAACGTTGAAGCGGAAAAGGAAGAAAAAGAAAAAAACAAAATACAATACGCGCGGAACATTTCCGTTAGTTCACAAGTTATTTATATAACAATTTCTTATTCCACAAATAGCCAGGCTTATGCAACGCGTACGTGTGTATGCACGTATGTAACGTATGTTATAAGTAGACGTGTGCACTTGTGTAACGCGTCGCGTTGTTTTCATCAAACAGCTTCGTGCACCGTGAGTTGGACCTGACGCATCCTGTGATTATGGAATTTGCTTGCTTGCGCCTGTGAAGATGTAATCGCAAAAACATGTGCTTCCCGGTGTGGATAATTTGTGTGCGTGCGCGGTGTTAAACTGTTGCAGCAGGTATAATAATCTTCGGTTTCCAGGAAAGTTCGTGCTATTTTTACATTTACCCGAGTATCTGCAGAAGTCTTTATTATATAGGTACATAATGCTTACACCGGACGTTGATATTTGCACCTGAAGTCTGCACACGACAAAATTGTACAAGCATACCTGGCGAAGTTTGCGTAAAGTCAACGCTTTCGACGAATCGAGACGATGTTAATAAAAAATATTTACTCACCTGATTGAAGGATGTTTTGAACGATGCAAAGTGTACGCGCCTGAACTACCTGCGAAAGGGAAATCGTCTGTCTCTGCCGTTACAATTAAGCAATATTTTGAAATATCGAGACTCGAGACGAGATTGTAACTTTTGCAATGAAAATATGAAAACCTAACGACTATTTTTCGAACCAAGCTTAGCGAGTCAACGTCAGCTATACTTCGTTTGTTTTATCGCCTTACACCTACGGTATATCCTGCATCTAATAGCTCGAAACATGTTTCGGACACTGCGATTTTTAACGCTTCATAATCCTTCAAAACGTAACACGGCATACTTGAAACAAGGCCTGCTCGGTAATTGAGGGGACAGAGCCCTGATCTCGGGGGTTCTGTGAAAAGCGAGAGCTTTCGAAACTCAACACGAAAGCATACAGAAGCACGTCGATTTCATTCAATTAGCGAGACCTGACCCAAGCTTTGGAGTTGAAGAAAAAAAAAAAAAAACGAATACTCGCGAAAATCTTTACTTTTGCATCGTGAACATGACCCAGCAGTATAATACAAGTGTAAAGTCCATACAAGAAAAGCAAGCGCTCTCGATGCTTTCAAGTATTGTACTTCTGTGTGGGCCAGCAGTCGTTCACGTGTACGTCTTATGCAAACACCTGAGTCACGAATTTTTGAACATCGCATTTCGAACCTTGTCATTTGATTTTACTCGACTTAATACTTCAACCTGCAGACCGGAAAATGAGAGGTTGGATTTTTAAATTTCATAAATCATATTCGAGATAACGACAACTATTAAAAACGACGTCAATTTAAACCTGACTCGCATCTAATATAATGGTTCTTCAGATGTCGCGAAATTACTGACTACTGCACGGTCGACGCAGTTTTTAATTGATGTCTAAACTTTTTACCCTCATGCGCGAACAATGTGGAACAAAGTTTCCTACCGGTTGATTTAAAACCGATACGCGTTTTCTGTGTATTCTCGTTTAGAATCCCGAATACGATATAATATGTATAGGAGAAGGACTGAAAAATTCCGCGGCAGTATAAAGCATGAACTTTTATCGATAGTGCACGTGGTGGCGTGTGCGATATTCTATTGTCGTCAATGTTCACTTTTTACTGCTACAGTTAGCGAATACGGAATTTATGGCGCACTTCGCCTACGCGTCGGTAATTTATGTGTTAGCACGTATACGTATTTACACATGTGCAGATACGCACGCGCACACATATTATATATATATATATATATAATCCTCCTTATATATATATAAGCCGCCTACACGAACGACCGAACGGGTTGAGATAGTACTCGGAACTTTTGCTAAGAGGTAAAAATGAAACAGAGAAAAGCGAGAGGAGGAGAATTCGCGTGGGAGTTTCTTGGGTTTCTCGAGTAATGGTTTGGGTAACCGCAACTTATAAAGTGCAGTCAATTCGATGACTGCAGTTTTACGATATGCAATCCGCGGTCAATATCGTTTTGTGATCAACGATAGGTACAATCTTGACGGCGAGCGTTGCGCCTCTGGCCGGATGCGTGAAACCGTTCGAGTATCTGTAACGCGATTGATTGTAGATATTACGTTAGGTAAACCTCACCTGAGAAATACGTGAACCTATGGAAGGCCTGCTGCGCGGAGGTTTCGCCTGCAACACTAGGCCGTGTGTTATCAAAGGACAATATTGAACATTCATTGACAAAAAAGGTATGATCCCACATCCGCATTTCCATGAATGAACGTATACGTAACGTACGTCGGCGTAGACTCGTTATCAGCAGCTGTTTACAACGCCTTGTGCGGTTATCTATCTGGGCATGAGGCCAGCTAGCGATGTACACAAACAAAGACTCGGCAGGCTTTGGCTCTGGCTCGAGGCCTGCAGCAGGCGCCCAGCTCCTCTTCTTCTTTTAACAACTATTTCAAGTTACGCAAACCGTGTTTTACGCTCGCAAACAGATACGGTGCTCGGGCGTTTTGTTTCATTTCATTTCACTGGTCTTTGTTTTTTCTATTTTTTTTTTTTTTATTGCTTTGTTTTTCTCCTACGAAAGAAAACCGCGGTTCGCACGCCCTTGCGTCATTCAATCGATTAAAGCACACGTGGTGGCCGCGGCTAGGCTTTATGCTGGACTTTGATCGAGCGTATAAGTCAATGTACTATGTGCCTCGTCGATCATCGCCGAGATCCGATTGTATTTCTTACGGCAGGATGTTCAGAAGTTTGTTTCCTCGTTGTTCCTTCGATACACAGCTGTGAAATCGAGGTGAAAAAAATAAAAATCAATCGCGCAACAAAAGAAACAAAATCCACGTGAAGTTTCTGGCTCAAGCCCTGACTACCATCTGGTACCATTTATTATTACGTCGCGGCGTCGCGTCGTATACACTCAATATAGGTATACATAAATTTTTATTCAACACGCGCTAAACTTATCAGCTTCTAAGCTTCTGGTGGTCAATATTGACCACCGTTCGCGCAGGAATGTGAATCATTTCCATGAACACTTGAAATTTTTTTACCAGGAAAAACCCGCCCACCTTTACCACTATCACCATCATCACCATTGCCACGTAACGCGTTTATGGCATATAAATGCACTTGTTCAGCTACATTCATACGGCTTTAACACGGTAGCTTAAATTAGAGGGTGAGCGCATACATTTACTCTCATACATACGAGCGTTTGAAACATTCTGACAACAAATTGAATACAACCGGCTTGTTTCTGTTGTGATTACAATCCGGTGCTGCAACGTTATGCTTTATACTTTTCTATGCATTTAGACTCCACATGGAAAATTTCTTACGGTATATCTACGTACTTGATCGTCTTTGAATGTTGCCTAGGACTTGGAATTTTAGTTTGGGGTAGAAGAAAATGTGCACACGATAGTTTCTAATATTGTTCACGATATCTAAACAGGAGTAGATGATGCAAAGATAGCGAGGATTGAAGGTAATAATTTCACAAAGTCCATGATAAATCCGATGAAGATCTACCTGGATCTCTGGTAGAGTTCTGTTATATTTATAACAAGCGGACACTTAGATCTCTAATAAAGCTTTATTGTACTTCATTTCGGTTGAAATGGACGTAGAACAGGTGTATTGCATATCGAACATGGATGTCCATGCTACATTCATTGGAGACAAATGTTCCGTGTGGGACAATATACCTATCCTACAGCACGATCCAAGATTAGGAATATTGTCTTCGGCTGATCATCTCCATCGCGAGAATTTCAGCAGCGATCCAGACTTATACCACAGCGGTTCAGAACCGGATTATTGTGTAACACGAACGATCAGACCATCGCTCACAACGCTATTAATGGCTTTATACTCCGTCGCGAAACAACAAGGTGAAAATATTCTCCACCCTTTTCGCGCGTGCTTTAGCATCCTGACGCGCAATGCAAACGCTTCTTTCCCACGTGCGGATGCAGACCGCCAAGGTCCACGTGCTCGCCCCTTATTGTACATCTGCCCTATCGAGCGTAATTATTTACCCTCTTTCACGTGGATCATTCCGCGGGCCACGCCATCTTTCCGCTTCGAATCGCTTCTTTAGTTAATTCTCCCCTTGGAGATGTTATACAAGTTAGCGAAGCAGCGTTGAGACGGGAGTGGAAAAACTTGCCGACATCGAGTCGTTCGAGAGATTTGAATTCGTGGAGAAAAAAAAATAAATAATAAAATAAAACGAACGAAAAAACAAAAAAAAAAAACACGTCAAATGAGACAATTTATGGAATGCTGATCCTGCCGATCCTTCGCAGGACTGATTCTCTCGGTACCCGTGGATTTATCGACGCTCTAGAGGAGGCAAAATGGACGTACCTACATAAGGAAGTTGGATGTCGAGGTCCCCGAGCTCTTCGCGATATCGACAGATTTATATGGTGAATACGGTAAGATGGTGAAAAGCTCCGAGTACCTCTACCAGGTCGTTTTCTCACTCTTGCCGGGTGGTAGTGCGGGGGAGTCGAGGAGGGAGGTGGTGAGGTGGTGAGGTGTTGTCCAGGTACTTACAGCCGCCTATCACTAGCTCGTAAGTAAAGGCGTTGCCCACGGGTACTCTCCGACGCTTTTTGCGTCAGACTCTCGACGGACAAAGAACACCTACCTTATTTCGGAGGGTGTATATTGTTACGATAAATAACACTGTATATATGTACCATGCATTATATCGTCGTGCTTCGAATGGCGCTGACAGTGAACCGATTTCACGCCAACGCGCGAGTAAGCATATCTACGCATAAACGTAAGGTACGCAGTAGGTACGTAACACGAGGAAGATCATGCAGGGTCGTCGCCGCGGCTTTCGGAATGACGTTAATTCGTGCGGGCGTAACCCTGGCGCGCATTTTCTATATACGTCGTATGACGTACAACGTGGCGAAGCGGTGGTACGTATCACAGATATCGAGGGATTTGTATCGAGACCGGGCAGGAAATTGCCAGCTCACGGACCACGGGTACGTCACGTGTGTGAACAGCAGCCAGCTACGCATCGTACGTGTAGGTGTGCGGCCGCGTACGCACGTAGATACGTGACAACGTATCGGCATGTGACAGTGCCATGTGCGTGGTACCCGCCTCGCGGATAACACCGGCCGCGTAAATAGAAACCCGTGACTCGGTGGTGCAGGGAGACGGAGATGGAGAGGAGATCGGGAGACGGGGGTTAAAGGCGAGAAGTGAAATACCGGTAGGAGTGAATCACGGTTCGGGTTCGAACGCGGCTTACGGGCGTGGGACGCGGGAACGTGTCGCGGGGCGGATCGACGAGTCTCGCCAATTGATAAGGAAACTCCCGTTTCTATTCCATGGAAACGATAAGCCACGTACACAGGCGGCTTTCTCTCTCGCATGCGATTGAGCTATACCCTATCGCCGGGTTGCACATGCAGCCGTTTTATAACCGCGTGCAGAGCCTGCAATGCGGTTCCGGAATCGCACGGGCCGCAGGTACGACGTTGTACCTTTAATACGTGGTACGTAGGCATGTACTTACTTTTCGCGCATGGTTTACCTGTGTATGTGTTACGGGAGCCAGGGAAGCATGCACATGCCGAGGGTCTTGTCTCGGTCGTCACGCCGATAATCGTTCTCATGCTGCATAAAGAGAGGTGTAAAAAACACCGGTGTTTGTTCCCTCCCGGTGTGCCTCTACCGTGTGCGAGTATGCGATGTACCTACGTACCAACGGCGGGCTACTGCTGCACACGTGTTCGTTATATGTCTCACGGTTTATTTTAACCGCCTCCTGATTTCTCGGAGACACCTCCGAGGTTATTTTATGTACATTATACCTACACAGAAACGCACCGAGAACGATCGGCTATAGATAAGTTAAGTGTATTTCCAAGAGAAGTAAGGGCGTCGGCCGAGCCGGGTTATACTCGGAACTCGCGGGGAAATTATTATCGGCCCGCGGAATAAAGCCCGGTTCGAATCACGTGCCTAGTAACTAATTTATACACGCGTACCTGCGCACTACGCGTCTTGGAATAAATCAACGAAATACTCGATGGGAATTACCATACGCGTTGTACGGATATAGAGGAAAAAATGTGTTTACTACCGAGCACAAAGCTCTCTTTGTGCACTTTCACCAAACTGCTGCAACAACTCGAACGTACGTGCGTACCCGATGCGAAATATTCTGCGAAATTTCTGCGTATTTGTGAAACTTTTCGCAGTCTTTTGTTTTGCAGTGATACTTGAGAAATTTTCTATATATATATTATTGCGGTACCGGCGCAGAGGCGAAGGAAGAGAGGCGAACGATAATTTCCCGTCGCCCTTAATTCCGGATTGTTGGGATATTAATTAAAAGTCATCGACCTTGTTTGCCAGCGTGCTTCGCACCTAAGCTGTGGCCGTGAGGGCTAACGAGGGCGAGGAAAAGCGCCTCGCAGAGCCGCGCCTATACATACCTACAAGTTTCGAGGGCTAATCTTAACCGCCGGTGCTCGACTGCTGTTTCGGTTTTCCAGGAGGGAGACTTTTGCACTCGGCGGAATGACAAGATCGGGTACAAGGTTCAAAAGTTGGCCGAGGCCGTTACGATATAACGACTCAAGTTGAGCATGTTTTCACCGGCTTAATTGCTCGAAACCGGCCCTTTCAGGACACCGCTAATTGCCTTCGGTCGTTCCTCGATTCGCCTTCAAATTTGCCAAGTCTTTGTTTAATTTCAACAACGTGATTCACCCCCGCAACCACTTCTATACTATCCAGCGTTCGTATTTATCTTATTTATACGTCGTACTTTACGCTGAGGGAAATTTTTGCTATGACTGGCAGAATAATGAATAATTTTTATTTAATATGGTTTCGTGAAATCTTGCACTTTTTACCCAGTCTCATTTCATCCCACTGAAATGTTTTCTTCTAACTGCGGAAAGTTTTCTCATTTGAACAACATGGGAGGGAATGTCATTTTTACTATTGTTACCACTCGACCGCATTCGATTATGCGGATTTGATCCTCCAAGCATTTTGTCGAGAACAGATGTGATTTTGAAAGTAATAGGTTTGTCGACGTATAATGAGCCTATTTTTCTTAGGAAGGAGTTGCTTAGTAGTAATTTGATAGTAATGACGATATTTTTATTATCTTCCTTTATTCTTTGTAACGACGAATAAAATCCGAGTATATACTTGCCGTCCTGATTATACCAACGCAAGTACAATGATTTGGTATATTCCTATCCCCCGAAGCGCACGAGCTATGTAATATCATCAAATTTCAATCAATCATGGACATTCCTCAAAAGGCAAACGAACTTTAGGCATACCGATCGAAAAGCATCGAATTAAAAATTGATATTATTTAAGATTGTTTTGAATGAAATCAAACTTGCTATTGAAACATTTGAAAGAAATTAAAGAGTCTCAGATCTTAGAGTATCGTTTAAAAGTTAAGTAAAGTAAACGTAACATTGCAGTATCAGTAACACTTAATCCGTGAACTGAGTTTTATTCGCAATGCAGACCGATACGCGTGTATGTAGTTACGCTTATGTATGTATACGCAATTTTATTACAACAAATATTATTTTTGACGCGGCGGCGACGCGGTCGCGTAAAAATACCGTCGCTAATTCAGTTACAGGGATAGTGCATGACCACGTGTCGTTAAATTCGTTATACCTATACATTATTCACCTGCATGCGAGAACGGAGGAAAAGCGGCAAGGTTTGCACGATCAAATGCATAATTAATTGATCCATAACACAACGGGGATTACACGTGTACATGACATTGCGATGAAAAAAATGCGATAAAAATAAATTGCCCTAGAGCGTATAACGTATGGTTGTATAGTACATACCTATAAGGTTGAAACAATCGTATAGAAAAATCTTCTAGGTGATAAAAAAAGAAAGAGATGTTTATACATGGGGCTTTCCACGACCATCAATTTTTTCAATTTCACCAAGGATTTTTTCTACGTCAGTACGTCCCCTGAAAAACTGCCATATAATTTTTTCACATTTATTGAATCACTCGTCTTATTCCTCATGATTTTTTAAACCCATCTCGAAAACATCCAAATTCATTTTTGTGAATCTAGAAAGAAAAATCTATGATTTCCTAAGTGAAACGTTTTCACGCAAGATTCAGAGTGGGACCTCGTTTTATTCTATTATTTTAATCGTTTTTTTCTATTTCCATGCCTTTTAAAAATCTATTATGATACGTAGCGCATCTTCGATTTGATTACGGATTTTTTTAAATTGTTTCTTCAGTTCTAAAACACACTCACGATCGATTTCAAATTTTTGTTTTCCAACACGTTTAGAGTTATTATTTTTCACAAAAAGTGTTCTAAAGAAAATGTTGAATAAAAATCGTCGGTGTGTTTTAGAACTGGAGAAACAATTTAAAAAATCAGCAATCAAATCGGAGACGCGGTATGTGTTATAATTTTATAGTAGATTTTTAACAGATATGAAAATAGATAAAACTATTGAAAAATGAAAGAAATTATCAAAAAAAAAATATTAGTATAAAAGAAACGAGTTCCCGCTCGGAATCTTGCGTGAAAATGTTTCATTTCGGAATCCAAATGTTTTTTTCCTTGCTTCATAAAAATTAATTTGAATGTTTCTGAGACGGGTTTAAAAAATCATATGGTAAAGACGAGTGATTCAAAAAATTTGAAAAAATTCCTAGAAGCTTGTCAAGGGTCGTACTAACGTAGAAAAAAATCATTGATGAAATTAGCGATATCCTGCATTGAATCCACGAATCACCCCCGATTTTACTGCAATTTTTTACGTTCCAAGCGAATCGTATACCTAATATTCAACACGATAAGCCCACGAACACGGGACTGTGCGAAAATGGGTTTTGCGGACTGCGATAATAATAGGTGTGCTTAACACATGTGGATAGAAAAGTGGTGATCATCGTATCAAATGCGTGTTCGCGGTTATACGAGTATTATACGTCGCACCGGATCCAGTCGCCGTCTGCACGTTATACCGTAAAGGCAAGTCTCGGAGAGAGAGAGAGAGAGAAAGAGTGCCTCGCGAGCAATTTGAGTCGCATGAGTCGAGAGTCAAGTCGAGTCGGCGCGACCCAATACAGTCGAGAGTCAAGTAGGTCAGTTCACCTGGTGTTTCAGACGTCGGCGGCGGCGGTGAGTTACATAACGCCTAGGGGGAGAGAAAGTCGTTGTCTCCGCGACGACGGAGAGGCTCGCCTTTACCTCCTCGCCTCTCCGTGTTTACAAACAAACCCCTTCTCCTCTCTCTCTCTCTTTCTCTCTCTTCCCCTCTCGCTTTTGACCTCTCCCCCCCGCTGCCGCTCGTGTCCGTTATGCCGATCTGGCATCCGTTCGCGATCGCGAGAAACAAATCCTCCCTTCCATTTGCGAACAAACCCCCCAAAAAAGAAAAGAAAAATAAAAAGAAATAAAATAAAGAAAAACAGCAACAACGCTTTGTTTCGCGCGTGTACAATGCATGTAGGCATGTATACGCGTATTAATTACTACATGTAATACACGATGCATGTATAAATACATGGTGTACAATTTATGGGAAGATTCTGATCAACCCCTTCATATCAGAGTGACTCGTGCAGTGTCTCGTACGGTTTACCTCAATCCCTCTGTCGCGTATGCCTTTATTGTCTGTGTTTAAATGTACATGTACTGGTATGTATAATACAGTTATCTCTTTTTCGCGGTGCTCAAGTCGGTCGGTGCAGCGGCGGAAATGCGGAGGTCGCCTAGCTAGAAAGAGTGCGACGGGCTCGGGCATTCGCACATAAACCGTTTTGCCGTCTCACAATCAGGTATTACAGCCGCGACGCGGCGTTCTGGATTCTCCGGAATCCGGCGCGGTTCAACTCTGTAACTGTATTTAATTGATGTTTACAATAATACTGTTATATTCGAAGAGTTTCGCGGAATTTACGTGTGGTATACCTGTATACATACACAGTCATCTGACCTTTATCTTGTATTCCCAGGATTTATCATTGTATTGTACATTTGTACATTATACTTATCCAGTGTGTCGCCTACTTCATCAATTTTTGTGTATGTACGTGTATATATATATATATGTATGTATTATCGCTGCTGACTAACGGAGACACAATTTTTTCGGTTTCTCGAATTCACCGTACGAGTCTTTATTATGCTTCGTACCCGTTACTTTCGATTCATTTTTATTCGTAAGACATACTTACGTTATATATTATCCACAATGTGTACATACATGTGGTACATGAAAATCTGCTGCGTAAGTAAGTAACGACAACAATTATTTTTCAACGCTGGAAAGCAACGGGCTCGGATTTGTCATTATTATAAATAAATATCTATTTGCAGTGGGAAAAACTTGTTTGAAATTTGCAGCTATCGAA
Source organism: Neodiprion lecontei (assembly GCF_021901455.1). NCBI lineage: Eukaryota > Metazoa > Arthropoda > Insecta > Hymenoptera > Diprionidae > Neodiprion > Neodiprion lecontei. The sequence continues at coordinate 24,771,327 of NC_060265.1, forward strand.
AAGCGATCGCTGCGTCGCACATTTTTCATTCCTTCTACCTCTGGGCTTTCGTTTTGTTTCTATCTGTTTTCCTTTCATATTTTTATTTTTTTTTCCTTTCGTGTCGGACCGCATAGGTCGCGGCTAGAGAGAAGGGGGTTAACCGTTAACCTACATTTCGCGCGGTGTTATTTCGCGCATCTGTGTACTGTACAAGGACTTTTTGATACGCCGAATGTAAATAAGCATATGAATCCTATAAATAACCGGGCTCCCGTAATTTACTTGACTACATCACGCCGCATGCGACGGAATCGTGTCCCGTGAATATGTAATGGTATAAAAAATAAAATCGTGTATCATCGATAATACGCGACGAAAGCGAGAGCAAAGTGTAAAAATCACGCGTGAGACGATGTCGGGTTGAAACTTGTAAAATCGTTTTGGTCCACGTAAAATGGCACATCATCCGGACGTTGAAAGGCAAGGTCAAAACCTGCAGGTATATAAATCTGCAAGCCTCTCGCCGACATGTCCTTTGATTCCTCAAGGAGCGTCGAAATTCAAGGTGTTTGTTATACGATATTACTTGCAGCAAAATATACAGATATAGCGATGCCAAAATAGGATCACCTCGCTACTCATATGGTGTCTACGATAAAAGTAGGTGTACTTATACCCATACTTATGCGTATACCGACTGTACGAGGCCTTGACATGGACCAAAGCAACGCGTAGTTACTACGTGTAAATGTATGAGAGATCCGCGTTTACCTTCGTAGCCACGTGCGCAAGTACGTACGTAGTTTGTATAATCTATAAATGTAACGTAAGTACGTAGGAACGCACACATATAGGTACGCGTGTCTACCTATCCTCGAGCTTGATTGATATTTTCGTTTATTTTTTATTTTTTTTTTTTTTTTCTTGCTTCTCATTTGTTTGTCGGCTCCGATAATTTCTCCTCCAAAGCTATACCGACGCGATCTTGATGTCGACGTACAGCGTTTACATACACTCGGGAGAAATTTCATTCCAACTATTATTTTTATTATTGTAATCACCCAGTGTGCCCTCATTTTACACACTCTTGTAACGTATACACACACATGCGCGCACACGCAGAGGTATTTGTCTCCTTCCTTCTCTCTCTCTCTCTCTCTCGCGTTTGCGCGTGTTGTTTGTTCGTACACTCATTGCCTTGATATCCCTATGCAGCCACTTTGCGTACCTATTTGCGCTGAAGATGGTGTCATGTATGTACCATACAATACATAAGGTGCAAACTGTGAAGACGTAAGTAGGTAAGAGGTGGGGGTGTAAGTGCGTCGTCGCGTATTACGTGTAAAAGGGAATTTCGCGGCAGGTATACCAAAACATTGCCTGCTGCATCCTCTGTGCCGTCTATATCCACCTCGTATGCATGTGTAATACGCGTATAGAAGTGACGAGAAGTCGGTACATCTGTACGCGTGTGACTCGAGTGTACCATACGTGTGTGTACAGGCACAGTGGCCTAGACAACTAGGTCGCGGCGCAATACTCTCGTGTATATATACGTATACATATTGCAGACTGTACTATTACATAAGCTTGGGTGCCTACTTCGACGCCGTACGTGTAGCGAGAGATTCGAACCGAGAGGTGCGAGATGCAGGATTTTCCATGTTTGTGCGAAATACGTTTTTTTTTCCCAAAGGGTGGAAAGCGAAATTTGATTCACCCAACGGCGGAAATGTATTTTAACGTCATATTGCAATGGTCGGATTTTTCGTTTCATCCGAAACATCCAGGATCTTGGTTCGGTTCGTTTTTTGTTTTTTTCTAGATTTCTCTTACGTGAACTTTGGGTGAAAGTATACTACATATATAATGATATACCGCGTGTAGTTTGTATGTATCTACGGTTATAAAATTAGAGAGGACAACTATACGGTTGTTATCCAATTATTGTTTGCTACACCGAACATCTGCCGACTGTTGTTTATTTGCTAATCTCTTGTTCGATTTATTTGCGAAACTGGTTGTTACAGAGATTTGAAAATAAATGAATTCCAAATTGCTGTGCATAAATAGGTTGGAGTAACGTTATCGACGGAGGTTTCGTACTCTCGCTAGCTACCAACGCGTGCATACAAACTCGCGTTTGTATAGGTACAGGTAAAGTTTATACTAACAATAAGTCATGGTTATAGAACAAAGCAAAGAGGTGGTTGTTGCTCGGCGTAAATTGTCCCTGTGTCGAAAGTTGTTGGTGAGTTATTGCGTTGTATCTGGACGGGCTGCCAGTAACTGGCCTACTTCCATGGCTTACTTGCCGATTCGCAATCACGTAAGTCTATACATATATGTACGTACGTATGACCCTTACATTTACGTAGGTATCCACGTTTTACTTACCTGCACCGCGTGATACATACTTGCACCCACACGGTCGGTTTTACGATACATATATCCTGTATAACGTATATACCTACTTCGTGTTAGACATGCCCAACTACCGAGGTATAAGGTTGGCGGGTATACGCATTATCATTGTTATACCTTGACGGCTGTTCTTTTCTCCCTCGAATCCTTGAATTTTGCCAAATATCGCAGATTTCTACGATAGTTTTACTTTTTTCTTCCTTTTTCCTCAATTCCATTTTGTCATACGGTATGCGACATGTTTTTCGTCGATTTTTTTTCTCTCTATTCGCTAGTTCGCATCAATGCCAATGTTACCTCGTATGCGTTTGCAAAAAGTAAGAAACGAGAAGGAAGAATAAAGCGAAGAAAGAAAAAGCCAATCGATACATTGCAACGCGATTTGCGATTAGTCTGTTTATTATGTAAAAATCGGGACATCCGGGAGGGATGGAAAATTCCAGACGCGGTATTCGTTAACTTGCAGAAAATACTGATTGTAACTTCTGTACATACGGTGATTGACGTAGGCACTACGTAGGTATACGTATAATAACGCGACTCACGCTGTTAACGTTTCACGCATAGGGTCACATATATCATGTTATACTTGCGCGTATATTTTGCAAGTATGTACGTTCACGTGACGCGGTTTATTGCATAAAAGCAACGTGGAACACCGTGTGATAAAAATTAGCAAATCGTTACGATAGTGTATAACATCCCACGAATGAATCTGGGAGGGACGAGAATTCCACGCGTCGTCAAAGGTTTCCGACTGACATATTCGACCAAGCGTAGGTACATCATTTATTCCCGAAATTTACGATTCACGCTGCATATGTTTTCGTATAAAATTTTCAAACCGGTTTCCTTACTTGTACGCTTACAAAGTAGTCGTAACAATTTTTACTGCAATACTTAGGTACGCCATGCAAAAAGGTTAAATCAGTGTGCGCATCAAAAGTTTGGTAAACCGGATAAAGTAGTTAAAAGGCATCCGTATACGAGTATGCAGGATATAATTTTAAGAATCGTATAACCTGAAGGAATTTTCTCAAAGCATTTTCATTTGACGGTAGTTTATAATAGCCATGCCAGGGTGATTATTGAATACGAAGAATTTCTATAGTTCGGTGTAAGATTTATGCGGCGGGAAACGATTAGTGATTAATGAGTGTCAGGCGCCACGCGATTGCGTTTTGATTCAACGTCGCGCGCACGCGGCGGCGCCTATCTAGTTGAATATAGATCGTTTAATTTCATTCGTTATTGGTAGGGCGGATGGACGCCGGAGGAGGAGGAGAGGAGAGAATCGGAGAACTTTTCCACCAAGGTCGAAGCAATCATCTCTGATAATAAGACGGGAATGTCCGACGTTTCGTACATCGTCTGCACAGTATGTAGTACGTGTATACCTAACGAGGCTTATAGACCGACCGTAGTTGCCGCTAGTAGCAAGACAGCCGATACGAGTGGCAAGCAACAAACGGTTTCGCAAAGTTGCGCAATATTACGATGTCGTCCGCGAGAGAGTTCGGGTCGAGTCACGCTCTCCTCTCTCTCTCTCTCTCTCTCTCTCTCTCTCTCTCTCTCTCTCTCTCTCTCTCTCTCTCTCTCTCTCTCTCTCTCTCTCTCTCGACCCGAGCGACGCGACATTCGCGATCGATGTCTATTTGTACCATTGTAGTTTGATAAACCTGTGTTTAGGATACGCGCATTACTCGCAGCTCCTCGTTATACAATATTATAGTATACGTAGATACGTACTTGATTACCGAGCGACGTACGATGAGATTATTGTTCGTCATCTTATAGCCAGGGTCAGTATTCGACGGGATTTCACCTCGACGTCGGTCATACACGGTACGCGTTTAACGCGTATGCCTGCAATTTATTTGAACAATATATAATCACGCCATACGGCCACGGTCCAAACAATCTCGCTACTTTTGCCGCGAAATAATATTGTAAAATGTTACGCAAGTTTGGAGATTTTAGGGAAACACGGATCTAACGAGGTCGGCCACGTCGGAGGCCGCTCGATTTCGGACAAAAGAAACTGGTTTTGTTAAGCTCCTGCTGATATTCCGACACGGGCAACGTACGCTAAACCGCGAATTCTGCATGTATACGTGTACGTTTACCGCGTAGCTGTATCGTGCATACTCGCATAGAGCGGAATATATTTTCTTTCTGTATTTAAATGAATTTTTTTAATTTTATTTAATCTTAATCTTAGTTTTTTACATTTATTTAAGAGGAAATATCTTGTCGCTTGGCGATAATTTTCCAACAACGTGATTTTGTTATACACCCGTTGGCTACGTGTATTTTGACGAGACCTCGTGCATCATTCGTACATTAAGTCGTGCGAAACTCAGGACACGTGCGTATGCTGTAGTCAATTCTTTGTGTAGTTGTTAGATACCGTGTAGGCGAAATAATAGATATCTAAATTTTCATATCAGGTAGATTTGATAAAAGAATTTGTCACCGAATGCCTGCTAATTTTATTGAATAACAGAAACTGCTGATGATTCGTACAACAACCGTTTGTACATACATTGTATGCACGTACACACGTCGACGAGGTTTAGCTATGACCTAAAATACACCTTATAACTTCTCAAACTTTCTATCGCTGATTATTTCAATTACACGCAATATTCGAAAGTGGGTAGGGTATATCTTGAGCATGAGAATTTTATGCGGTTACAATGAAGATTCGCTACAGAGTTGAAAAGTATTTGACACTCTTCTAACGTTGCCTCGTTTCGCTTCTGCACTTGTGTATATTATAACAGTTCTGACGTTGTCTGCGATATGAAAATTACTCTTGCAAAAGAAGGTACAGAGACTTGAACTGTCGGAGTTTTTGGTGCCAACTAAGACTGGAGAGAAATTCATGAAAATTGGATCGACCGACACTGGAATCCACGTAACACCACGTGGTGTAAGACCTGCCATTAGGTCTCGTGTTCGCGTCAAATACGCGGTGCTTAACCCGCGGTAAATTAATGTCGCGAGATAAGCAGTTGAAACGTAAAAACAAAAAGGGAAAAACGTAAAGTTACGTAACTACCGCAGACTCGACCATAGGACAAAGAAACAGCAACGGCCAGTCGTTGAACGAGACGAAATGATCCGGCGTTTTACGTATAGACGACACCACCTGAACCTATAATTAACTGGATATAAGTGGTCCAGTCGTTTTCACACGGTACGGTGAACAAACTTTTCAGGGTCGTTTAAATTTCGTTGACAAAAAAAAACTAAGGATAAAAATAAAAAGTATAGAAATGGGCGAAGAGGCTGTATTCAAGATACATATATATACCAACTAGATGATGCATATAACGATTGCGACTTTTTAGCGTGAAACTTAAGTGGCGAAGAGCGAGTTGAAAAACGGCAAGTGGTTCCCACCGCGAATCGGTTAGATCGGAACGGAAACGAGGCCAATTTCGCACTATGACGAGGTGTCGGCGGGATGGGAAAGGCAAGGGGGAACGGGGAACGGGGAGGATCGGGTACCTACGCGCGTGCAGATCCGATCCTATAATCATAGCCGCAAGGAATGGGTATAGAGTCTAATCCAGTTTTCCCCGCAGTAGTTACACATCGGCCGTAGAAATCTAACGGTCCCTTTGTCACCTCACCTGTTTTGCATGGCTCGCCTAGATACGTATGTACAAGAGATTACAACGTGTGGTTCCTGGATAGAATGGATGAATTAATTTCATTTTATTGCCGCAATATATCGAGTTACTTGTATACCCCGTGCTGGCTAATAGACTTACATACATAGATTCTAACTCTCTTGCTCTATCTAAGCACGCGTACAGGGCTATTATTACAACGACGAGCTTTCGCGTTCCTGTAAGCAGGTAGACATCCTTGTTGCGAGCGCACGCGTTTCTCTCAGTTCAGGATTACGAATATCTCCGTTCGGGATATCGAATATCTCGTGCAGACCGATTAGTCGCCAGACTTCTGCTTGTAATTTCTACCCTTGGTGTGGGGATTGCTCATCATCGCGTATACCCAACGCGCGTACACGCGGAGCGTAATTCTATCGAGAAAATTTAAAGCCAAAGTTCCTGTTTCGAATGTCGCTCCGCCGTAGCTCGATTTCTTGCAACTTACCGGTAGAGACTTGGTCTCGATTTTTCTTCGGGAATCGAACTTCAAGGTTTGAGAATAGGCTTTTTTCTGAAATTTCGCGTTTGCGGTACGAATATATTGGAACAAGTTTCAAGTAGGCTCGAGACCGTGCGAAGTAACTAGGAGTTTCGAGGATGGTGGCGATGAGCGACGACACGACGACCTCTTTACATAACGTAATCGTCGTCTCGCCTCGTCGTGTACCTGGGAGCTCGTGACTCTTGGCCTAGAGTCCTAGACCGATGCCTTCGGCTGCTTATTACGTGCGCCACTTGTCACACGTCGCGATTTATCACCGCCATTTGTTTTCTGACACGTGTGTTAAGTATAAGTAAGTATCTATTCGTACCTTAGCGGGTGAACGTTTACGTGGTCTTTTCTCGAGGCGACGAGGCAAAGGTAAATAAAAAAAAAAAAAAGGATAATAAATAACGACGCGATATTGCGAATTTGAATAAACACGTTTCGCGTTATCTTCAATGATTCACGAGTACGTCGATTTCTTTTTTTTTCTGATTTTTTTTTAATTTTCTTTTTTTTCAAAGCAATCGTCGTAACTCAGGTTAGAGATTGTGGAATGAGGACGAGTGAACATGCAAGCACGTTACCATAAATTTGTCATGCCATTGGTATACCGTCAAAACAAGTATACAGGCGATAAACATATCTAAAAGAAAAATTCCCCCCAAAAACGACAATTGTGGCTAATTCCTTCGAATGTTTGCTTTGTTGCAGCGATCAGGCAAATCTACAGATGTCAGGACTTGAGACACGATTACTGGGAAAAAGGAAGTAATCCGGGAGTTTCATCGATGACCGATTGCAAGTTACTGCCACCGAGCAGCGCACCAGCGAGGTCTGCCTGCCAGCTTGGTTTCCTCCGGCTTCCAGATTAACATTCCAGCGACCAGAGCGGTTGCGGATTGTGCGGCCTGAAGGTACGTAAAGTCTCAGGAAGGAAAAAAACCTCCGCTAATTTCTCGCCCTCGGTGGAGGGTACAAAACCTGCTTTACGTTCAGAATGATTCGCGTGTTGTTCCTGGTATGGTTGGCTGGGCGTGAAACACGATTCGTGTGTCTATCTGTACAACTACTGGATTCTTTTATAGAGCTGACAAACGAGAACGGGCTAGAGTCGATTTTCTACGTCGGACCTTTTTTTCCAAACGCCGGTTCTTCGCAGCTTTTTTTTTTATCGTGGAATCATTCTGTTCAGATTACTCTAGTCCATGCAGTACGAGGTTTGCCAACACAGACGGTTGCCGCTCCTGGTAATTATTTATTTCGAAATTCATGATGATTTTGACGTGCAGGTCTTAGCACCGGAGAATGTACAATCCAATCGATAGTTTGCATCCATCTACTTTACATGTACCTATAGGTGTAAGCGAATCTCATCTGCAGTGAAAATCCGTATTCTTTGCGAAGTATGTAATAAATAAATCCATTGAACGGTATATTGAAAGGACCGGGATGAGTTGTGTATAACCGAGTATAATATAGTGGCGTCTGCAGCGATCTGGTTTGCATTTCTGAACGTTCCCCCTCTCTATACATGTATAAATGTATATAGGTATATATTATTTAACAATATATTTTTCGGGACAAGGAAAGGCGGTATAGTAGCCGGCTTGGGAAGTTTGAAATATGAGAAATGTATCGTTCCGCGGGTTCTTCTCGTCTGACTCGAGCTGGAGGCAAAGAAACCGAGGAAACTAAAATGCAGAAGTGTGTGCAAGTACGAAGTTGAAGCTTAAGTCAAAGTTGGAGTTGAAGTTTGCCCGACCTTTGTCACCTGCAACGGGCATAACCCTGCGGTTGAGCTATTGCTCGGGCAAAATGCAGCATACACTGCAATTTCACTACTTCTACCTTTTTCGTCTCCTTTTTTCCTGTTTCGCGAGCCTGTTCTTACGCGTATATACGTACATACGTGTATATATTCTCGTGATTCTCCGTACATAAAAGTATATGTATACATATACATGTGTGCATATATACATAACAGCACCGCGTCACATCGACTAACTTTATGCTTCTGCAACGCAAATTTTTGCGAACATTTCAACCGGCGTTGCCACCGAGGCGGGGGCGGCACGGCTACCTCGATATTGGCTATTTGAATTTTAGCCAGAGTTCTGGCGCCGTTTTGCAGGCTACAGACGTTCCTGTGATACATGCTCACTAGTACCGAATACTTATAACGCATAATACAGTTCGACGCAAACGTGCCTCTACCTTTCCTTAGCCCAGCCTAAACAACGTACCTCGCGTTATATCTTCCTGCGTAACTCATGCACTTTTCACGGTAATAAACGTCGAATATACATTCAATTTCTTTTTCTCCGCTTCCGCATATCGCATGCATTATACGGACGAGATTCTGTTGATAAAGGCTCGCTAGTTTGTATTTGAATGAAAAAAGTGCTGAATTTAACCACAAGCGGAAAAAAAATCTTGGTTTTTTGTACGCTAGGATTTATCCCCTTCTCAAAAAGCTAACGGAATTGTCTTTGCCGCGATGCATGATCGGGTCATAAGGATAACGCTTTTGGTAACAGGGTCCAGAAACTTGTGGGCCAATAATTTTGTCAACGGACGTAGAGTTCAGATTTGACGATACATATTTCGTTGGCGAAATTTCTATAAGCAGAAATCAGTCGTCGAACCTGCATTCAGCCCTGAGTATCAGACCAAGGAAGGCTCGAGGATAAAGAAAGAAGGGGGTAGGGTGAGGGATGAAGAAGAATAAGTGCTTCCGAGGAATAAATCACGCGGGGTACAAGAAGGGCGGAATAACAGGATTGATCTGGTTAATAAACGGATGAAAAGGGACGGCTTTGAGAATTCGTAGAGTCGGTTGTGCCGCGGCGTCGGGAGTCGCGCACCGTAACCCCGTTATACCTCTTCGGAATTGGGATAAAAACGGGCGGGGGACGAAGACGTTCGATTCCGCATCCTTGGATCCGAATCCTCGCCGAGTGGCAGGTGAGGCAAGGACAAGGGCGGGAGGGGCGTGCTTAACCAGCTTGACGTGAAACCACCCGCGTAATTGCAGGCGCGCGGCGCAAAGCTTCGTAATACAGGGTCGTTATCGAGCCGGCGCATCGCGAGACTTGAACCTAGCGGCAAATCGGATTAATGTCTCTTAGAGGAGGCGACGAGCAAATGGCGGCAAATGGCCAAAGAGACTCCGAGCGAAAAGAGCACGGGCAAGAAATCTCGAGGGCAGAGGAGATTTTCACACGGAGACGAAGACAGAGAGAGAGAAAGATCCGGACATGTGCTGTGTGTATCACGGATATGTATATATTTCCACTTATTTTATGAACCGCGCACAATGTCGGTAGACGTGCTGCCGGACGATTCACCGCGGAGCGAAATTTTCTTCACTTTAATAGCGATGAGCTCCGAGACGACGACGAAGCGGGTGGAGGACGACGGAATATAAATGGGTGAAAAAGACGGACGTTGAAATATCATGATACCAACATTTTTCATAGTTGCAGAACGGCTGCACCGTGCCATTCGGCTCTCGAGCAGCGTGATGCGCGGCAAGACAATAATTACCGATGTATAATTTCGCGCGCTTGATACCAGCAACGCGTGTGCGGTTTTCTCGGATGCAAAGCGAGCCTCGAGATGATTGTTTTTCTCTGTAAGCGGCGGGGTCAGAGTTCGCGGAATGTTCCACGACGTTGATCCGCCTCTTTGTCTCGTTGGCTTGCGATGCTGCGAACACGTATCGGGCACGTGCGGGTTTCGGAAAATTCTCAGTTTATTTTTTTTCTCTTGGCCCCCTTGCAGTCGAAGACGGTGCACCGGATTTCAAAGAGCCGCTGATGTAGAATGGCGTGGATACGTGTCTACGCGTATGTACCGTATATAGACAGGCAATATGGATGGATAGAAATAGTCTATACATACATCGAGAAGAGTACGAATAACTCGGGGAAAGATTATTTCTCGTATTATAGTCGTATTATGGTATATATGATACGCGTATCGATAGATATCTCTTCCACGTATTTGCTCCGGCGTAACGGGAGTGTTTCAAGTTTCTACAAACCGCCTTGAACAACGAAGGGAATAAAGGGAGAGGAGACGATGCGGAAGGTGAAGAGTAAAAAACGACGTAAAGAAGTCATTGCGCGCGAAAGAAAGATGGAAAAAGAAAAACTGCAGAAAAGAAATTTGGTGATTCACCGCACGATAAAATTGCCATTTGTGCCATTTGAATAACAGCGCGCAAACCTGGAGTTTTTCTCTGGCATCGAGCCATAATGTTTTTCCTAGTTACCCAAGAATGGCGTATTCACGTTTCAACATACGCGTCTTTCTGATTCCAATTATAACAATGGTGGTTTATGCGTAGCACCGCATGCCGGCCAAAGACTGGACCCTCTGCTCGACTTCTCGACTGCAGTAGCATTATATGTACCTACCTACGTACACACATGCACACATGTTTCGCGCCAAGTCCACGATTGTATTTTTGACGCGACAAGCGAAGGATCCTTGTAAGAGTCAGCCTCCGTATGCATCCAACAATTCGCCGTTATGATATTTAATGTAAGTTTACCGGTACAATACCGCGAATCTGTTATGACCTACGGCAAATGTGTACAATATTTCCTGCAGTAGTACAGCAGGCATATATGTATATATATATATATTACGAAATACCGAGCATAGACTCGTATAAGGACACCGGAATGTCTGCGTAATTTTTTTTTTTCCTCAGCAATTGCAATTTTACCATATTCACGTTTATTTTCGTCAAGTAGATATCGCGCATCGTGAACGCAACGAGGATCCGCGGAGTTTTCGCGAAAAGTGTGTATAGATGGAGGATTTAAGATGTAGAGGTAATCGGTTCATCTCGAGATGCAGGTGATCTCGTCGGCTCGTTGGCTCGTTTGCGTACGTTGGCCCTTTCAGGGTTGAATTTTTCCCCTTTTTCTCCCACGTATAATATTTATTTTTGTCTCGTACGATTTCAACCTTAGCGATAACCCGGCGAGAACTGCTGCAGCGATGCGCGCCAGTCTCGAGGGTTATTCGCAATTGGCGCGGGATGAACACGAAATTACTACTTTATCCCAAGTATCTGACATACGCATCTTATAAAACATTTTTATAGGCGGGCTATTGCAATATTCATTCTTCATCCTTTCCGCCGCTCTCCTCCCTCATCCCTTCCTAAAGCGGAACGAGCTTTGCTCTAGCTTGCCTGAGTGTATACAACACATCCCTTGTGCACTTTGACTAATGCCACGGATCATCCTGATCGCTCATAGCGCTCTGGAGCGCTCCGGGTGTTCGCCTCTTTATCTGTTACGTTGCTTCAGATGTGTGTGACCTTTGACCCGGCCTCGCGGAGTCGGGTTTCGATCGATTCGAACATCAGCTCGTGCAGTATTAAACGATGATAAGAGGGGTATACCGAGAAAGCGTGCAGCTAGTTGGCTCATTTGCATGGGATATGTAAGATGCGTGTATATACCGTGTATCCTCGCTATGCCGAAAGGTGATCGATTTGTCTTTGGTGTCTCGTTACGATCCCCCAGGAAATCAGCGCACGTATAACAAACTTATCGCGGGCTTGCATAACAGAACACTTGTCGCAAGTCGAGATGAGCGGAGGGTGCGTTCGACGATAGATCGAGGTATCCGCGTGTGTTTCAACGTATAAATCAATCGCTGAAGGTCGATCAGACTGATCGATTGAATTTAAGCGCTGTTCATTCCTTCGTATATATATATATATATATATATACACACATATATGTTAACCTATGCACGCGAGAGATAATACATGTTTATTTGAAATAATTAACCCGTCTAGGCGACGAGACTAGACGCAATTTCCAACATAATTCTAATTGTCAGAAACAATAAATATAATGACAAGAAAATTGTACAACCGTACAATCCTCGTGATTATGCAAATATTATAGAGAACTCACGCTTGGAACATGTTTTACGCGCATATGTAATATACGCGTGAAAATTAAATACTCGTGTAGCGCAGAAGCTGAGCACATAAATAAGGGGGCAGTAAAGGCCAGTCACAGTTCGATAATGTTGGCGTTCCGCTGCGCGCGTTCCTAGGTACAACTTGTGTATATTTCTGTAGAGATTAAAGCACGCTGCAACTCGCAAGCGTTCGTTGCGCTAATCGGACTCGTGCAAATGAGAGGGTCGGAAACTGAAGAAAGAAAGAGCGTTTCTCTTTCGTTTGTAAAAACAACCGTGTACCAAAGCTCGTTATACGTACATCACGATTCAGGCTGATCCAGTAAGGGTTACGAGATTTAAAGAAGTAGCTGCATTCTGCTTCGCAGAGCAATGTAATGGCGCTAACATGTATGATTAACAAAAATGTTTTTCAATCCTATCCGATCAGCTCGGCGTTATCGTGCAAGATCGAGAAATGTGCAGTCACTTATTTTGACAATTATATCAACGGCAGCTCATGCGTATCAGATTAACTGTGTGGCTTGAAATATACTTGATTGTGATTAACGTGTAATAACACAAAATGTGTAGGTGCAACATTTTATTATCATTTTCTGGTACCGGAAATCGGCTGTCAAGTTTTTTCACTTCTTTTACTGATATCTGCGCTCCTTCGTAAAATTGATACAACATCGATCTGCACCTGTTACTTCAGCGTTGATATGATAAACCGCAGGAATCGATGAGGCCAGCTCGGAGAGTATAATATTGTAAATTGTTATTTGTATTTGCGACAATTTTTTTTCAAACTGTTATTCAAGATCCCTATCGAACAATGATTACTCATCACCGCAGATTACGCAGTGCGATAAGCGTTCGATTAGTTTCTCGTTAACGAATGACGTGAATACAAGTAGGACGGACGGTACGTATTCCGTTCTCCGAAATCTCTAGTATCGCGGTATTCGTTCCAAGCGATGACGTTAAAATAACATTTGTCCATACTACATTTCAATGAAACAATCCGAACTCGTCTTGCCGCTAATCACTGTGTCGCCGTGTCGCAATACTTATCGCGGTTTGAAATCCGGCTCATCGAGTTCTAGGCTACAACGCGGCACGGTCAAGCGGGTACTCGACTTGTGTGACATGGGTTAAACCAACACGCCGTCACCTTAGAGTTTAACGCTAAACCGCGAGTGGGCAGATCTGAAGATTTTCGTATCTCAGAGGTTGCAAGCTGCGCGTCAACCGGACCGGATATCTCGGTAAAGAGAGGAGGAAAGGGAAGGAAAAAATAAATTCAATTCAACCAAACCGTTTACTCAGGGGTAATTGACCCCGCAGCGACTGCCGATTGATCGGTCAATAGATTGCGAGCTGTTATCGGTGTCTGCAGGGTGCGCCTGTGGCACGTATCGTAACGAAATCAATTAAATTATTGCTAGGAAATGACCGCAAATGGCCACCTGGCCACCTATCAACGTCCACCTACGTCGTATCGTTTCGTGGATTGAAAAACAGCTGTTGGAGCTGGCGGTATATCTGTCGGTATTTAACGGTCATTGACGTATCGATGTATTCGGCTCGTCGATACCGCCGCGGAAATCTTCCGAAATATGCCTGAGGGTTGATCCGCCGACTTAGATACATTTCAGCCGTCGTACAGAGACCTTAGTTAATCGCTCCGTTGTGTCGAATCGGTTTTAGAGACCAAGGGTTCTTATCCTTGCACGGACGATAGGAGAGAAGGTGGAGATTTATAGCGGAGTTCACGATTAGTGACGAAAAAGAAGGAGACGATTTCTGTTCGACGATAACCTAATGCATATTCACGGATGGGCGAGGGGGAGACGGGCGGACAAACGGCGATACGTTCACTGCATCGGCATTATCATACACTTGGGTATAGTGGCAACATCCGGCTTTTCGATGCCGGTTATCACCACCTCATCTAAAAAGATTGGATTACATTTGCATACAATTGGGCATTATACGACCTATTTTTTCTTTCTATTACTTATTCATTGCGACCCTCTCGACTCGCTGCTATCAGAGCGGATGAGTGACACTCGAAAAGATGTTGAGTTAGGTCTGGAGTCTTCCGACGAATATATCCACTAATTTATTCATTCGCTACCCAGACGCTCGGCGAACAAGTTAGTATAAGAACGTTGTTATCCAACGTTGATCAGACACTGCGACATTGTCGGGAGTCAATTGAAAGGCAATCGTCAGCAGCACCGACAACTGACAGAGGCTTTCTATGCCGGATTTCTTTTCACGTAAATACAACCGAACAAAGTAGATCGAGTCTGCGAGATATACGAGCCACCTATGCTTGCATACCGTACAGTTCATATAATATATTCCCCACTGGGAATCTAGGATCAAAATTGTGTAGAACAAAACAACGGGGAGAGCTCCTTGTTTTCGTACCCCTCAGGTTGGATCGATGGATGGATGGATGGATGGATGGATGGATGGATGGATGGATGGATGGATGGATGGATGGATGGATGGATGGACGGATGGATGGATGGATGGATGGATGGATGCACTAGCGAGCGAGCGATTGATAAAACGAGTACCTGTAAGAGGAGTGAAAGAAGTGAAAGAAGTGAAGCTAGTTCACAGGGAAATGGTGGATATACAGGCACCTGGTAGAGGTTATATAGATAGAAGAGTCTTCAGCCAGACACCTATACCACGCTTCCGAACGAAAGAAAAACGGCGTTACTGCTAACGAACGAATCGACCGGGACAATGAGATCCTCACTCGCATCTCGGATATCGTCGCTGTGCCGGGACGATTTCCGTTCCCTGCAGGGACCTACTTTTTATCCAGACATGGATGCAGCGTTTGAGTTTCTAAGAGCAGGATGAAGGAGGTGCTAGCCGACGCCTCCCCGACGTCGCCTCCACGCCGTGTGAGCACCTCGCTACCCGATATGTCCGATACGCCTTCGAACTTCCGCTTATGCCTTGATCTCCCGCATCATCTACCTGTATTCTCGTTGCGAGGTAATTATGTTGAAATCGAACGCGGAGGCGTCGCGATTCCGAGGGTATTACGAAACTGAGTGAGTGAATTGGTAAACACAGGCAACTGGTCGCTATATGCAGTTATTTCTAATCTCGTTCATGCTGTATCTCGTGCGTCTTAATTTCTTAAATCCAACTATGTAGGAAAGTATCGCCGGGCAATATCCGATGAAAATAAATACTTCCAATATCTCAATGAGAGATTATTACACTTTGTCGCACGTGCTGCTTCGAGATTAATTGCAATGAAGTAATAAACCCGCGTGTTATAATCTCGATCGATAGTAGATTATTGTTCACCCACTGCCCCATTAACCGTAGTTCGGCTTGTTTCGTAAGTAGGTATACGTGTCGACACTATCTCTGGTTATCATTTTGTTGTAACGTTATTTTTTTACTCAATTTGACCATGCTGGTCAAATTTCTACATAACATAGAGTTTGCTAGTCTTTCGGGTGTACAGAAAATCAAAGCGCGGGCCACTGCATCGCGTTATCGCAGAGCTGTCTCGGATTTTCCCCACCAATTGAACTCGAATATTGATTATCTCTAGAGTCATTCTATTACACCTCTGCAGTGTGTCGTACAGCTAACAGAGTTTGTCGATTTTTTAATGCGAAGTAAAAATTTTCTTATCGTTACCGAATTCCGATGCTTTTGTCGGATTATAAAGCGATTTGTCCTGTGACTGTGATCGGGATAGTAACGCTAGATCGATCAAAGCTTCGTTTATACAGATTATCTTATCCGGTGGTAATAAAATTGACATCGAAATCTTTCTATGAATGCCTACAAGATTTATACGCCGTTTAAATCACGATTCCGTGGGTGAATTCGAATATCAGATGTATGGGTCGAAACATCCAGCTCGGGTCGAACTTCTTCGTCAACACCTTGGCCACCAGAGTTCTTAAACCTGTTCAAATGGCGAGTAAGTTCACACGAACAGAAAAAGACGAGCTAAAGCGATCGATTCGTCTTATTTGCTGCAAGTTTTTTTCCAAGTCAAAGGAGACATCACAGAAATATCAAAGAATTTAATAATTAAAGCTAACAAGATCGACAGATAAGTAGCGGGTAATGCTACAATGATTTATGACTTTGCCGTAATCTCGTATGATCAATTCCAGTGATCCCTAACCGCCATTGGGCAGTCATAAGCGTCTCGATATTTTTCATAGTTTAAAAAGATAAGTATAGAGAGGAAGGATTTATTGGAGCCAAAAATATATACGCTTGCGTGACTCTCACACATGATACAAGGAAACTAAAAAATTACTCAAGTGAGGAATAGTCTAGTTATTCGATTTATTTATTTATTTTAATTTTATATATTGATAATTATTACTAATTTTTTAATAATCAACTATCAGCTTATCACGAGCTCGCCAGGACACATATGTATATCGCTATGTTCAAAAAGATACGCTAGGAAGTGGAGATTATCACCAAAGGACCTCGTCGAGTAGATACTCGGAAAAAAGGGGTTGGAGTGTGGGACTGATTGTTTTTGAACGAGTTCTGCAAGATGTATAGAACGGTTGCCTTGTTATATATGTAAACTAAAGTTCAACAGAGAAACAACCAAATGGGAAATATTAAACGGCTCGGTATAAAGTTAAAACGATCGGCCATATCAGTGCTTAGGTAGTGGATTCGCTTCGTTAACGATTCAATTTAACGCCAGTACGAATTTAAGTCTATTTTCCAGATAGTTGAAACAGTACTTTGCCTAAGTCAAATAGCCCGGTAGGCTATCTGCACTCCCCCTCGATCGTTCGTTAGTTAATCACGGGGTGGATATACGTGAACCTATCCCTATCCCTATCCCTATCCTTATCCCTCTCTCTCTCTCTCTCTCTCTCTCTCTCTCTCTCTCTCTCTCTCTCTTAGTCTATTGCAATATCGAATTAAAACGAAGGGATTTTACATCCCTACCGCAGCTCGGCAGCATGCATGCAGCTGTTTGTAGCAGAGGCCATGAAAAATAAGTTCTATAACGGTGATTGTAGAGGCAAACATTATTCCAAACAACGAACACGTATCATCCTAAATTGATCAATTATCAGTCGTAGATATCGTGGCATAACCACGATCTATTGTAATGAAAGATTGTTTGCGATTACTTCCCTCGAGTAAAAACGTAACGTGTCAACAAACATCACATCGTCATCGGGATAAAATTGAAGAGATTCTGCTATTCGGGGTAAAACGAAAGTCCGCGTCACTTGTTTCAGGCGCCTATAGTCAAAAGACGCTAAAGTCACTGATCGCGAGTCTGCGACGAGTTGTCTTATTTCGCTCGGCTCGAAAAGCGCTTCTAAATTCATCCGTCATGTGAGTGACGTTTGCATTGCAAATTCACAAACCACGCCGACACTCTCGGCGAAGCCTGTCTCGCGATGTTTCTTCCTCGTTATATCCGTCAACTAACAATAAGGTTTACTACTCGCGAAACTTGGAGAAAATTAACCAATCAAATCCGTGAAATGAACTCGGTCTCGGGGTGACAGGCGGACGGACAGACGGACAGGCTTGCAGACAGACGGTACGCGTCTAATTGACGGACACCGTACTTTAGTCAGGAGTTTTCTCAACCTTGTGGCAAAGTAGCGTATATTATACATTACATAGTGTCTCATGCTGTACAACTGTGATTAGATGTCATTGCTTCGTTATCGTCGAGTGAGCAATATACTTCAACTCATGTATAATAAATATCGCGATATAATGCGCGACAGCTGCGGCGGCGGTGGCGGAGAGTTGATGCATTGGCAAGGAATTAAAAAACGCGAATGTCAAGATCAACTGTGCGACGGCATTATGTCGTCACGGAAACCGCGATTAGGAATATCGTTATTCGTCGATCTACTACGAATAATCAAAAAATGTATTACACACACACACACACACACACACACATATATATATATATATAACGATAAGGTTGTATCTGATCAGATTTATTGTTATTCTTACTTTTCATAGCATATTATAGGTAGGCGTACCGCAGCTGGGTTGAATAACAGCAACGCGGGTCGTTGAATCAATGTTTATTCAACCCAGTCAGGGTTAATTCTCGTTGACGTCATTTGTTCAACTCGACTCACATTATTTGTGGTACGCCAAGTTATTCTCTAGGCGAAAATAGACTCGTGCAACTTACGAGTCGTTAAAGATGGATATAAATACATATATATATGCGTACGCGTGGGATGAGGATGAACAGCTTTTTTCCTTGTTGTTGTTGTGCGGTCGATTACCGAGTCATGCCGCGGGAATCGGAAAAGCAATGGGCAAACATATTTATATTATCATTAAATTTATTCCGCTAAAAGTAGGATTCTCAGAAGAGGGTATAAGATATTATTATTTTTATTTTTTTTACTCAGATTAATTATAAATTACCATCACCAGGAAATTTGGCACTAGCAAGACATGCTGTGAAAAGTTTACGATTTTAAGATCTTTGAACGCTCCATTCAAATTAAGGGGAGATATACACCTAGAAAATTGAAAAAATCATGATTTTTTCAATTTTCTAGGTGTATATCTCCCCTTAAGTATGAGAGGACAGTAAATTTTGGTGATGGCACTGCTCTTTATGTAACGAATATTTCGGGTTAATGGGTACCAATTCTCTCAGAGTTTCGCAAATTTTGTTTTCGTCTAATAACAGAACCGCGGGTATCTTTCGTCTTGGAAAAATAATAAATTCAAGTACGGCGTACTTTAATTGCGTAGTTTAATAATATCATTCTAACAAGGAAACGTACGGTGATACACCTTGGAGAATTTTCATCAAAATAGCCGTTCTCATCGCGTAGTTTGAAGAAAATTTCAGTGTTAACCTGAATTAGCGTCTCGCTCGTTTGAAATTGTTTCACGGCACTGAGTAAACATTTATCCCGCTGTATAAAACAGATTGCCAAAAAGCCGATAACAATCGGGACGATCGGTAATTATGACGTTGTTGAAAAGTTTGGTGTTCAATTTTGCGCCGGTTGGAATGGGCGAGCTTTGCAACGTTCTCCGATACGATCGATTCGCAACAAGTTCTCGTGGCGTTGTCCGACGCTTTCGCGATCATTCCGAGGCAATTAGCAGCTTTGCCTCGAGAAGAATTTGTTTCGTATCTCTTATCATGAGATCACGTCGAAACTGCACCACTGGTTTATCCAATTTCATTAGCCGATACTGACGACGTCAAGCGGCATTGATAATATCGAAGATTTGCAAATTTCCGCTACACTGTACTGTCAAGATGAATTCACTTTGTTACAAGAAAGTGCCATTTATTATTGCTTCAATTTCTTAATTGACACAGCTGTTTTGTCGATGTAGATAAAAGGCTAGATAATGTTTTTTCGCCACCGTTAACACGTGTCGTTTCGCAAAAATCGTATCGCGGGGTACGTCTGCAGTAGCAAAGAAGTCGGGAAATGCCCGACGAATAGTCGACGAAAAAGGACAATTGTAAGAAAAGGAAGCAGAAAAGAAGCGAGTCGGATATCGTCGCGGTCAATCGGTCGGTTCTTGACATCGCTACCTGCCGCTGCGGCAATTTCTCCCGCTGTCTCTTTCCCTCGCGATTATTTGAACTTTTCTCCCGGACAGGAGGGGGTTAACATCCGACGCGAGCGAGCCTTCGGGCGCACTTTTCTTCGTCGAAGCACAATCGCGCCCGACAGGTGGGCAGGTACGCGTACACCTCCGGCAATCCTCCGGTTCATCATTTTCTCCGGTATCTCCCTCGCGTTTCCGGGAGTTCGCCGGCGTTCGTTTACAGACGGAACCGCTTCTCTTCCTTCCGGCAAGCGATGCCAGGGATCCAGTCGGTCAGCTGCCCAGGTTATACTCGAAGGTACTCCGCACACGTGTCTTCCTCTCGCTTGATCTGTTCCATCTCGTACGGCAGTCGCGAGTCCGTGTGCGAGAATCGTTGATCGTGCCGCACGTGTGCCATGATGACAATCGGGAACCACCTGTTGCTCGACCGAGCCACGCCGCCTCGAGTCGCTTCACGTCGACGTCTCCGCGTAGCGTTTATTTCGGTTCTTAGCACCTACCCAGGTGTTCGAACCTGTGACTTATGCCCTTACCGCTCACCTTCGCTCCGCACGTATGTCCGTATTGCGCTTCGTGACATCCTCAAGCTGTCTCGGTATCACCTGGGTATGAGAACTCCTCACGCCCTGTAGAAGCAAGTCGAAAACGTCTCTCGGGGAACATTTTTATCGACGGCAGACGATGGTTCGTTATAGCGATGATTGATCATTTCTTAGCGTTCGAGACGAGGAATTGCGGAAGAGAATTCTTCGTAAGATCCTTGGTAGATATAGATATGTAGTTACGTGGGAATCAATGGGAGACTTGGACATTTATGCACCTCGATGCGAATAATCAATCCTGTTACGGGTGTACGGAAGGGGCGTGTATCCTATCAGTTGACTCGATTACACTTCGCGTTCTTTATCATCAGCGAACCATACGCAGAGACGAGGTTTGGGTTCGTTTTTTCGCATACCGGGAATAGTTAACAAAGTGAGCAAAAATTCTAAAAGGTCACAAAGTGGTTACATTATCTCGTTAGACTCGGGGAATTGTGTGGGGGGAACCACAGCGGAATTCCCAACATCTGCAGGACTTGCATCCTGCGGGAGCGCTTTGACGGTATTTCAGGCTCGTTGATAAATACCGATTGTGAGAGACCCGAGACAACCCGAGAAAATATTCAAATTGAAACACTCGCGTCTTGCGCGAGGTCTCCGAATCCTCATCGTGTTCCTCGCATGTGCAAGCGGTTTGCGGCAAGCGTGTACGTATTATCTGCGGTCACAGTATTATAGCAGTACGGAAAAATTAACGTTCGCGTTGGAATCAGTGCGGAAAATGCTACTTGCAGCCACCTCTCTGCACGCCTTCGTTGCGGACCGATTGACCGAAGACAGCGGCGATAAGTTGTTGACACCGGAACCAATGACATTGTTTAATTGGTAATCTTAATTTTTGCACGGTTCAAAACTCGAAGAAAAAAAAAAAATACTAATTAAAACTAATCATCTATGAACTCATGCGGATGTTCTACGGTACAATTTACAGACGAACAACATTTTTTCCGGGTTGAGCAAATTTTGTTATTCTCTTAACGACGGGTATGTAAACGGAGGAATTTTTTGCTAGTGATAAGAACGTCATGCTTTAGAATATTATGATGCTGAACTTATCTCCGCGTGTAGTGCTTTCCGGTGTAGAATGTCTGTTTTAGAAATCCTAAATCATTCCAGAGCATGCTGACAATGTAGACGTCGAAAGAAACACAAGACTTGGTTGACTATGACGAGCAAAAAAGATTGAAATGATCGTTATAGAAGAAATTAAAAAAATACAATTACTTGCAAAATTGGTGCGATAAAAATGGACAAATACGTCAGAGCGCGTTACCTGCTTTCGTATCAGCTAATCAGTTACAGCTGATGGCAGTAGGAGTACATTGTAAAGAAATTATACATAGGTCATAGAGAACGATATTATTCTCATCCTTGTTATTAAAATTATAAATTATTTGCTTATCGGTACTACACCTCTAAATACGATGTGGTGATACAGTAAAGTAAATCGTTATCTACTCAATTAAAATAAAGTAATATTAATACGATTGTTTTTAATTTGAAATAATCGTGTTTGTTATCGTTAGGCCGCAGTTGTTGCTACTGGCGATATCTCGCAGATGAGAACGAATTTGAATTTTTCAAGAAATTCCGAACGTGCGTCGACGACGGGTGAATTTTTTTTTAAACCAACCTCCTACGCTTACAGTAACTTATCCTTCGGCTCTTTTCTGTTTTCCCTCGGAAAAAATGTCCTCCTTCTTGGGTTTCCCCTCTCTACAACTGGGTCACAGATAAGAGAGATGGTTTATCTATCATTCGCGTACAGAGTAACCGGTGACTGTGTGTCGAGAAGACACGCGCGTATGTCTTGTGCTACAGTAATACAGCAGAATGGTAAGCTTGAAGCGTTACAGAAAAGTGTCGTATGTTTACCTCCAACCATAGCAATCATTTTTATCGCCTGTTAAGTAAATGACGAAATGGGCTCGTGTTTGAAGAGTCTGCGACACACGGTGTACGTCTTTTGCGTAACGCTGCGTCAATGTTAACATTACATACCATGCTGCACACATACTATACGTCCGTATCTACTCTCGCGGGTAAGAAACACAATTTGAGCTAGTCGGCGCCAATTTTCTATGTATCTAATCCCCGATTTGATAAATCAATCACGATAATATTATACGGACATATGGACGTATGATTACTGTTATTTACCTAATTCGTGATCGGTCAAGAGAATAACACGTATTTCAGAATATCTCTCCATATCCATTTCTCTCCTCTATTTGTTTTTCACTAGGAGAAAAAAAGAAGAAAAAAGGAAACGAGAATGGAAAAACAATCACATCGTACGGCTACGCTGCTTAGCTACTTTTTATTGCGCGTTACGCGTACCTACTTGTAATGTACCTGTGATCGAACCGAGTCTTAGAACAATGAATTACGATATTAATGGCAGAGCTCAGATTGCAAGATTGGTAATAACAAAGAATCCCGGTACCGTACAACAATTATTGCCCGTCGTGCGCATCGTAAAAAAAGTTGATGCTCGTACAGAAAAAATTTAATGATGACAAAATTACATCGTATCATGTATTAAATAGGTTATTAAATTGTGTCGAAACAAATTTTACGCTGTGTGACAATCGCATAATGGACGACTTGTGTGTACAGGATTAATATGCACGCGTAGGTGTGCATCATGGGCGCAATTTTGCTGTCACATAACAATTGTTATTTACGCGGAAGCGACGTAAGGCGGTGCCGCATGATCGGACGTACGTTACGGTTACGTGTTGAACTTGCTCACAAAGCGTACAGGTCGGTTATACAGCTGACGATGAGCACAAATGTGTGATTAGTACATTGCATAAACATGTGTGACGAGATATCTACATCGCTGCAATCGTTACTCCACAATCATTTCTCTGCTTGATGATTTCAGCTGTGGGTATCGGGAACAATACAAAACAAAATATCAACAATTCGCTATAGCGATCAAGAGAAAGTGGTAAGCGGAAAACAAATACACGGTAAATTTATCCTTCATATCGCGTTTTATACCAATAACATTGTACGCTTGATGTTGTTTAGAAAAAGAAAGAAAGAAAATTTATTACATGCAGGCCGGGGGATTGTTTTGATTGGAAAACGAGAGAAATAAATAAATTTCATGCAGTCCGGGATGAAACGTACGTACGCGAATATACACATGCTCGTGTTCACGTGTTACGTGTTTTTCTGCCCACTCGCCGAGCTGAGCGAATCACGTTGTTTTTGCGACTTCTCTCTTTCGCATCTGTCGCAATTACATCACGTGCGCAAACGCGTATAATATGTGTAATAATATGTAATTTATCAGCAAGAACAGTACGCAGCGAGGTTGATAACGCATTTTGGATAATTGTAAGCATAACAAGTTTGAGGGAAT
Organism: Neodiprion lecontei; assembly: GCF_021901455.1. NCBI lineage: Eukaryota > Metazoa > Arthropoda > Insecta > Hymenoptera > Diprionidae > Neodiprion > Neodiprion lecontei. The sequence goes on from NC_060265.1 coordinate 24,795,432, forward strand.
TCCAGAAACCGTTTGCGTCCGAGCGAACGGATGGAACGGAGCGAGATACCGAAGCGTAAAGTCCAGTCTGGAGGTTGGGCTTTTCCTTGTTTCCTTCGGGGAATTCTCGACGGGCGTCCTGACCGTTGTCCGGTCTTTTACAAGCTCGACTTGACATTGGTGCCGTATCGTAAGGGTATCGTGTGTGGTTGACCACCGGAGATAACGAAGAAAATTGCTAATCTGCGGCGATTCTCACCGCCGCATGGACCCAAACCTCTCATTTGCCTGCACGAAGACGTTTGCCGCGTCGACTTTTTTTTCCTTAGCTCATTAACAACTTTTTCCTGGTAGTCGATATTTTTAGACCATTCTTTGCCTTATTTACTGTAGCGAGCTGGGCGTTTGTACAACGAAAACGTATCGGCAACTTATGTTTTCGTTCAGATAAAAAAAAAAAAACAAACACAACAAACAAGAGCTTGAACACTCTGAAATCGGTTTACCTAAATAATTCCGAAATTCGCGAGTCGCGGTACCTGTCGATAAATCTGCACACGTAAATTAATATTAGTATTATTTTTTTTCTTTCAGTCAGGATTTCTACACCGGATTATGAGAAATGCAAACATTGAAATAATACGCATTCTAATGGTCAAAGTATGTTTAACATATTTTTCTTAGATTATCGGAAAATAAATTAAACAGCCGGCCAGTGACAAGTTGATATATGTTTCTCCATTAAAGCGGTATGATTAACGGTAAGATAAACGTTACATATAGTTGTAATTCTCTTGAACAGTAATTTAAATCTGCACCTGCGAAGGCTACAAGTCGCTTTTTTTCGGGCGCGGGATATATATATATATATATATATACATTATGTGTACACACACACACAGACACACAAACAATTAATGAGGTATTTCGCCTTTCACTTCGGCCTGCGGGCCGTTTAGCAAAAGTTGAAAGCTCACGCGGTGCAGTATCTTCAACTAAGAGTAATTACGTATACCCCTATTTAGTCGAGAAATATGAGATCCGAGCATATAACACGTGAGTTCGGTTTTGTTGTACTTACCAAATCGGCAAAAGGCGTGACGTCCTCCGTTTGAAAGATGTCATCGGCTATCTGAAAGTGTAGGATAATAGTAAATTGAAATAACTGTCAATCGGCGTGTCTGCAAGGTTTAAACAAAAAGAAAAAAGCGAAAAAAAGAAAATATAGAGACACGATTACGGGTAAAAGTGAATTATAACGAGCGTCAGATTTTAAACGACATATTTGAATGCATCGCGTCGCTTAATTGCAAATTCGCTTTACTCCTTGGGCAATTAATCGCAGTCAATTGATAAATAATTTCTTCACGAGCGGAAGGCAGGAATGCGTAGACCGGATTCCAGGCGTGCCGATCAAGGCCCCTGCAATCAATAACTCTCTCGTTTCAATCCTCGATCGATTTACGTTTCAGCATATTATAATTCCAGTTTTATAATAAAAGTATACGTATCACGACGCACACGAATAAACGAGTTTGTAAAATATCCAGCTTTCGAACGCGTTACCGACTTTATAATTTGCGTAGTAAATAATTCCTGCGTATACATAACGTATTTTTGCGCGCAATAATCTACTTTTAGCAGTACAGCCATCAGGGGTTGATTGCAAGATCGGACAACCTTCGAGGAACTTGCAAAAAACTTAAAATAAAATGAAAGAGAAAAAAAACTAATAACTACCCTTAGAAATTACGACTGAGGCAACAATTTTGCTGCGTATTTGACTATTTCTGTAACATCTCGCGCTGCGTAGATTATATAAACGTATTTTATGTACTATGTATACATACTTGCCTGATGTGCGCGTCTTTTCGCATCGTTAAATGGGTGCCTTTCTCCATGTAGAGCTTTCGAGTAAAATGCGATCGAGTTTTATGGCGATTGCTTGTTAATTTTATTTCTCTGGGCTTTTACGTTACGGCGGAATTCAGCATCGTTCAAAGTGCGATTTCATTGAGTGTGTAACATGTGTACGTATATGCGTGTCAACGTAGGTATGTCGACTTTGCTTTATACGTGGGCGATGCGCGTATGTATAATCTACGGATAAATCGACTTGTTTAATACGCTTGGTAACCAACCGCATTCTCTTCAAGAAAGCAGCTCACATTATATATTATTTATAGGTATAGAATCAACTGGATTTGGTCATATTTTACATAAGTTTCTGCAAACGGTAAATTAAAATTGTTTACCACAAATATACAATGATTACGATGGTAATAATAGCAATAATAACGTTAATTGAAACGACGAGGGATTTGTTATTGGGGGATATACCTGGATTTGTCAATACGAGGTCAGTGTTTTCTTACACTTGCCCGATATATTATCACAGCGTAGCGTTTCGTACGTTTAAAGTGATCACTGATCGATGCAACGAGCGACGTCCGCTTCGGCAGGGCTTCAAACGTTTCGGTACAATCAATTGAATACCGCGATAAGAGAAATAATCGACGTCTAAAGTGTGATCTTGCAGTATGTGCAGCACACAACAGGATTATACTGATTTTATTTGAGAAATCGGTGTCAAGGCAACCGTTCAAGGCATCTCGCCCGACTCTTCTATTAATAATTAATTATTTTTGTTTCGCGTGTGCGTGAACCACCATTAGGCACCTGGACTTTGATCTGTTTACAATCGTCACTTGGTAAATTGACGTCATTTTCTTGTTTTTGCTCAATATTATCCCCGCTATACCGTTGACTCGATTAAAAATAACAGAAATACGACTAACGGAGTTTTCTCGGAGAAGATGAAAGGTAAAAACAAAAAGATACAGAAAGAGTAAGTAATCCATAAGAAAATCAAACAAGCCGCGTGGACTGAGCAGTTTTCGAACCGGTGAAATGCATTTTTTATTCAAGTCATCTAATTCTGGTTGAATTAATAATATTCATAGATTACGAGAAGATGATTTTGGAAAGTTTTTCAATATGATTGGCGACGATTTTGGTATGCGAAACATATGACTAGGAAATCAAGGCTAATTGATTGAGCAACACCAGGTTTACGTCGATAATTATTTTTTCTGTCCAATCGATATCTGCCATTGCGAACATTTTGCTTGTTTAGCAACTTCTTTTTCTTTCATTTCTCTAGCGCGAATTAAAGTTTTCGACCGTAATCCGATACGAATCATTCCATGAATTATTCATTACACTTACTTGTCGAAAATCTCAGTAGATTTTTTTTATGTCCACATTTAAATACCGTTATACGAACGAAATTACCTTGGCGGTTTTTTTTCAAATTTTTCTCCAAGATGCTCTCAGTAAATTATATCAATTGTAAGGATCGTAATTATTACTCTCGATAACATATATCATGTATCGGAGGCTGGTGACGATGACGCTTTACCGAAAATTTGTACATGGATTACCAAAAGTTCTTCGCGAACATGCAGGTATACAAGTTGGCGAAATGTAAGCGCAAACGCTAAATCTTACGATCGGTACATTCGAAGTTGCGGTTTTGAGCTCTCGAACCAAGTGCTTTATATATTATTCATAAAATTGTTGATATTATTTCGTTTAAGCAAGCGAAGTTTTACGCAGGCTGCAGTTTTCATAACTTTGAGAGTTGAGAAAGAAAGATGTTCATATAATAGCTGTTTTTAGTTCTTAAAAACTATGACCTTGTTGTAGAGATGCATTAACGAGCGAGTTTCAAAGATTATATTAATAAAACAATTATTATAAACATCTTGATATCTTGATCTCCGTATTTTATAGCTTGATCTAACGGCGGTAAGTGATTAGTAAACAATCAGCAATTGAACCTTACTTTTTTCATTGTTAGATCTGCGTCAAAACGGGTCACTGATCACCAACTTGAACAGATACTGTATCGACATAATTGCTTGTTTGTACTGTGTACAGTGTGACAGTTGCGAGTTAAAGATACCGAGTAGCAATGACGATCTATAATTTTGCGTTAAAAGCATATTGTATTGAACGTCGTTATAAGCTTGCATACATCCGACAAAAAGCGATTGGATAATGCGTTATTTGAAAACGTGATCGGAAATGACGTCATCCCAGGTAGATATCAATTTTCTACTAACCTATGCATTCAAGTTGGAGCGTGTCTTCGAATTTATTTTTCATAATAAGTATCTTTAAAACATGAATCTCTTTGTGTGCCCAAATTCGTATTCGTAAAACAGAAAAGAAAACGACGATGAAATCTTTGAATGCCTCTATTAACAATCATTGATACTAACTAATATTAATATTAAAACATTAATCATTTCTTGTGTACAAATTCAAAAGCAAGATGTTCTTGTCTTTTTTCTAAACTGCCTTCCAATTTTTTTTGCCATAATCCGTGAAAGGCCAACAAAAATTTAATGAGATGCACCATGAGTTCGAAGTATCGAATATTTCAAATGTTATAAAAACGTAAACGCGTTTTAACTTGGACAAAAAACAAACCTTCGACCTACGAAGAGTTCGAATGATTGAAGTTTTTCGGTATTTGCAAGTTTTTTTATAATCTTTTATTCAGCATACCTTAATGCTGTAGATCTTTGTTCGGAGAAAATGAATTCAGACTATCAGCTATAGCTTCTTTTCCGATCGAATGTTCAGATAGCGTGGTATGCCTCTGATACGTTCATACTTTGTACACCACCGTTGCGTGTCTGATGCGTATTTTTTTACTCCATTTTTTTATCACGCCGGTATTTGACAGGGGAAAGTACAAGCAATTCGTATACTGCGCTTCAGAAATTTCACGCGAATGCGCTGCGTATTTAATAATCCAGCGTTACTCTGTGTACATTTATGGGTATGTATCGGGAAAATACAAGGTAAGATAATTAATTAACCGCAACGGGAAGTCGGGCGCTAAATGGAAAACCGCACGAAATAAAACGGATCTCGGCTACTTTTATGAGAATATATAACGCGCAATATGTGTACATGCATATTTATTTATACATACAGATACTACGTAGGTAAAAATCTACGTTCCAGGGAAGAAATCGATTAAAATTGTACGAGTATCGTATCATATGTGTAACTGCAATGCGGATTCCAGGTATGGTATATTACCTACGACGTTGTCGGTCACAATCGCGTTTCACGTGTAGAAGAAACGATCAGTACTGTTAAGCTGTTTAACAGACATTACAGAAGGGAAAAAAATTGTACGCCATTAAGGTAAAATCGGTATTATTAATATATTTCTTTTTTTATTCATAACTTACAGTACAGTTCAATGGCGAATTTGCATTTTAGGCTCAGATTACACAGACCTTATTCTTCCATTCGGACTTCGTATCGAGTAGCGCGATACAAGAAGCGTAATCTGTCACTGACTGATGTGAATGGGCGAGCAATTACGTATGCTAAGAATCAGGAAACGAGGCTATAGTTGATTCGTAACGCTGATAGGTAGAAAGAACAACTTGCCTACGCTGAACAGAATCAGGAGTGTCCGTTAACAATTGGCCTGACCCTTGACCTGCCGCCTCCTCCTGGAAACGTCATTCCAAAAAGCTTCGCCGTCTTCCGTCATGACCGGCCGTGTCGAATTTATCGGCATTGTTAATGAAAAAGATGAATCCTAGTTTCGCCCGTAGAATCGTTCATCCCTTGTCCTCGTCCCGCGTCATTCTGCAGCTACTTGTTGTTGTTGTTGTTGACACAATGGAATTGGTCGATCAGTCGGCGTGGGACGGTCATAGCTGTTCGTTCGTACCTTGGAAGGCTGGCGGGAGATCGGTGCGGTCGAAAACAAGCAAAATCCTAGGAATTGAGACACTGCGTCTTAAGGAAAGATCCCGCACCGCTTAATCCCTCGAAGGATTCCATCTCCGTCCTTCCTTTGCGCTTTTGCGGCGTTGTAAATTATCAGCTTCGGCTAAACGACCGGTCGGTCGACCCGCGTTGGCTGCTTGTTGTTTTAGGATTCTTTGGTATACGGTTTTAGGGATAAAGGGAGCCTTCCGAGACTCGCCGAAAGCCTCGACGAAGCCGCGGGGGAGGATGAGGATCGCGTGGAAAATAGGGTCGGTCCGTTTAAGAACTTTGACGTGTATTAGCCCAGTCTCTCAAGTGTCTTGAAATGTTTCTTGGAACAAGACGTCGGAACTGAACTAGAGGAACGCTTGTTCTCAAACGTCTCCCGAACACCCTGCGCGTACGTTTGTTTCTCCCGAAAACTTTCGTCATCTCACTCGCGAGCTTAAGTGCACAGAATTTCTCTACCTTGTACAAAATATCATCAGAAGGTAAAATAGTTCCAGTTCTTGAACCGTGGAAATGATTTTTGGCAAAGTCCGATGGCCCTGAAAAAGTTTTAATTTTTTAATTCTTCTTCACCCAATATCAAACTGTCTCAATGATTGCAAGAGACTTTTTTTTTTTTGCTAGGCGGTAACGACTCAGCTAACATTAGGCACGCAATTGTTTATTGAGCCACAAAACCGGCGACGATCTGACGCCATATTTCATTCGTGCTCCGTTTCCATCACTCCTGTCGATAACTGGAACCCCAATTGCAAAAACTGCATAGATTTCAAGAAAAAGATTAAACGTCAACGATTTTGTTTGCAATAACTAATATCACATCTATGCATAGGCTGAGAAAAATTCTTTTATAACAGCAGTGGTTTAAAATAAGAATGAAATTTTGAACGATTGGATCGTCGGGCAATCGGTTTGAAACGTTGAAAATTAGTATGCGCACAGGCGCATTAATTGACAGAAAATTTGGTTGGAGAAGCGGACGAAGTGGACATCGGAGAGGGTCCCCTAAGGTGTTTGCACTGTACTCCCGACTTGTTTACTCGTCCGTAGGAGCATCGGCTTTCTCCGGGTTGTGCGTCGGAGCGTTGCACCGATCTCTCGGTGCAAAACGTAAACACCCGCAGGACGGTACGAGGCGCGGACCGAAAGTGGGAGGAATAGGGATCAACAATATCGCCTCCTCTTTGTCCGCACGCGAGGCGCAAAACCGACTCGAAAACAAAGGCAAACAAGAATCGGAGTAATGCACGAGGGTCACGGGTTCGGGTTCTTGCAACTACGCGTCGTTCTCTGGAGGATGGAAAGATTGGAAACACCGTGAGCAATCTCCCAGTGATCTTGAGCGGCGAAGCTGCGAGCGCCTTCGTCGTGACGTGAATTGAATTACCGATGTTTGAAAAAGGAGAGAGGGTCAACAACAATTTTGTTTGTATTAAATTTCAATTTTTTAAACGAATCGGGGATCTTTCGTTTTTACTTCTATTCTCACCTCACGTGCTTTGTGTGTGTGTTATAAAAGTCTTTTATTATGCAAATACTCAAATTGGGGGAATTTTAATAACGTAGAAATGTTTCCCCGTTCCACGTCGCCGCTGACTTCCTCTGATAAGTCTTGCTCGTCATCTCTCATGCTCGCGTGTGTAGATCGGACGAAAGATTTTTATATTTTCTTTGTTCGCTATTTTTGTCGATCTCGACTGTAGAATTGTGTGTCATATTTTTTTCTGGTCATTCTTTATCAACACCGCCGATGCAGTTTGACTAATTGTTAGTATGCAAACAAATTATAATTCACGTCGAGTTCTAATTTACGTAATTTTCTTCTTTTTTTTTCCCGCGCGACGTAGTTCTTTCAAACTATTACAGAAAAAAAATCTAATTAATCACGTAACACTAACCAAGTTTTACACTCGGAAAATAAGCCTGTTTTACATAATTGATTATCTGCCATGACATGAGTTGCACGACGATGCCTAGAGTCATTTTTTATTCAGAGAGATATGATATTCACGTTACCTTGTTTTCATGCGTTATATACAGTAAACTACAACCGTCCGGAAGAAAAAAAAAAAAAAAAAAAAAACCCGTAAGAGCCAAAGAAAGACAAAGATGTCAAAGTAGGATTGAAGATACTTACCAACTAGTTAATATAAAAATGAGCGCCATTGATGAGCAAATATCAAAGTTTGTGATTGACTTGTCCGTAACGTTGTTTTTTTCTTCAATCTAAATCATACAGACGTTGTGTTGTTACGGATAATAAGACATGACCTGTAGTTTTAGCGCGTAGTTCTAGTTAATGCAAAATTGAAAATATTTTGTACCGTCGGTTGTTATATTGCACGATATCCGTATAACGTTAGCGGCACGCGCGCATCTACATACGAGGATATTCGTAACAACAGGCGGCGACCGACGCCTATGTAACGAACAAGTAAACACGATGAATCCCGACTGTTTGTTCTACCGCCCGCCGTGTTTTCTCGCTGCATCGATATTTTCCCCGAATTGTTGTTCCGCTGCACCGAGTAAAATAAATACGTATGAAATTGCGTTATTATCATACGTACATGTAACGTAGCATACATACGGTACATTCATACGAAATGCAAAGAGGCTTTTGTAACGCAAGGTTGTTTGTCTGGGTCAGCCGACGATATCCACATCAATAGGTCACCGGGTTATTACACTGATCTATTTTATTTTGCGAATTCTCTTCATTTATCTGAAATTTTTTTTTATACCAACTCTCGAGATTAATGATATTTTTTCTATAATATTTACCACCGCCAACGAGCAATGCCCGATAACGGCGCCTGACTTCGATGCGATAATAATAAGTTATACGTGTACACAGAGGAATGGGAGGGGTGATTGAAAAAACCTTCATACCAGATTGTCTTCAAAGATTCCGAGCCAAGGTTCAGAGCTATTCTCGCCTTTCATTCACGAAATCGCGGCGTGTCTCGAACTGACAATGAGCAGATAAAAATGCGCCCTTATTTTACAAACTGGAGCAGATTTCTGCCGCACTGTTGCGACATCCCGCGTTAATAATACAACTTCCAATTGCGGGTAAAAGAAGCAAGAGTGAAACTCATTTATTACGACATTGATCGTACAACTACGAAAAGAACGTATAGTCATTTTCTGCTTTGGTCAAACAATTTTGTTATCACTCACGCATAGACTGCAGAGAAAAAATTTGTTGCTGCATTGGCAAGAATTGCTTTTGCAAGCATAGCGAGATTGGTTTCCGAACGTATGTTTGTACACATGTACGTGAACCATGTTCCGAGCTGGCAACGAATTCGATTGTCTACGTAGTTGCGAAATTCTGGCCAACGCGGCAAAAACTTCTCGCTTGTCAGTAGACTGGCGTTATCTTTGCCGGACCGGCGAAACTTTTTTTCCCCGAACAATCTGGGATAGTTAATCCGAATCTTTGATCGGTCATCTTTTATTTGGGGGTGAAATATCCGTTTTCGTTTGTATATATCTTGTAGGTATTGACGATTATCGCTATAATTATATGTATGTATATCTTTGAGTTCTCCAAACGTTTTTCACGAGCTCCGTTACAATGTACTTTTTTTCTGTTTAAAGATACGAACGATCGTTGTACCATTCCGCAAACACGGAAAAGGGAACATCTACCCCGACACAGAAGCATACAGCTGCAATTTTCTTTCCGAAATTGCTGAACACGATGACGATGAGATGACGAACATACACAATTTGAGGCTGAAGCACGATACAGGTATGAATTTGAACCGTTCAGGCATTGTTAATTTCCCGTTAATCCTACTTTAAATACCTACCAGGAATTATCCGCATTTGCGGATCATGAGTCAAAGCATTTCCCACACCGTAATAAACAAAATTCCAATGTGCGTCAGTAATCGCAGCGGACTCAACGGGCCGTTTTCCTTGTGCGGTCGATGAGTAAACAGTTATTTATTGCGAGCACCTTATCCTCGGCTGTGAGGTGAACCTTGTTAACCCGAGGTGTGAACTAGCCGGTAAGTAGAGTCGTTGCAACGAAGGCACGCGTCTCGACGGAATTTTCGGGAATACCGAAACTCTGCAGATTTTACCGGTTGCATTCCATTCCGCCTCTCGAAATCCCCAAATTCCATCAGTTTACCGCAGCTCGAATATCGCGTTGCTCGCAAGGTATTCGCCTCGTCAAAGAATTGCTTCTTGGAACGATCTCTTTCCCCGATTACCTGGAAATTGTCGAAAGCTACGCGTAGGTGTATATCGGGTATCGAGCTTTCGCGAATAAGCTACAAGGAATGAGCACGCGTGAGAGGCCTCGAGTTTCGTGCAATGTTTACAGTACAGCGTCGATTCTGCACGATTTATCGTTTGTGATTAAAACCGGAAATTGCGTATAAGCACGGGGTGCTCGCGATTACATTTTCGAGTCCGACACCGAGCCCCTGGCCTTGCGGCTGAATTACGACACCTAATACCTGCTGAACTCCGAACGGATGATTAGCAGCAAGCTTTTATTGCGTAATACAGTATTGCACAGCTCGCGACAGTTTTCGTATTACCAGGTTCGCAACGTGCATAAGAAATCCAACGAATTTACAGCGCCTGTAAGGTGTATATACATGTATATACGAGTATATATATATATTACATGTATAATACCTGCATAAGTGCGCGCTATCAGGAACGGTATAAACAAAATACAACGTACAATATAGCGCGGCGTAAAGCGTATCGCGAGTGTTATATAAATTGAATACAAACATTTGCCCGTGCTTTGCAGAGTTGTTTCGTCAACTCCGCGTAGAGGGTTTTAAGATCCCGAGGGTACGGCGAGACCTCGATCCCCCGGGAAGGCGTAACAATGCGCGTACAACTCGACGGAGAAGATGGAAGACGGGCGGGCAGGCAGGCATCGGTGTGCAAGGTAGTAATTATGGAAAATTAAACGGTGGTCATTCGGTTGATAAGCGCGCTGTTGGTTCGCGGTTCTCTTGATGTATTTATAAAACATATCAAATATTTGACCAACTCCTGGAGTTAGGCGGGCATACACACACTTATTATACAACTGGTAATTTGTTATTTCGCGATTAGCCGGGCTGCAACACAGCCGTCGCACTTTTGAACAGGCATTATAACACGACTATTAAAATATCTAACGACATGTTTCACGGTTATGGGGAGTCTTCGAAGATCGATCGTTTCGAGAGGCGGAAGAAAGTCGATGTCATTTTGATCGTGTGATGAACGAAAGAGCGCAAACTATACTTACCTGTAATGTTCAGTTTCACAGAGGATATATATGGCAAATATTTAATGAAGCGCTGGCGCATCGTCATCTTATACTGCCGATGAAACTTTCCGGTCGGAAATGTTTACCCAAGATTTGCCAAAAGTTAAATTATTATTAAAACTTTCTCGGGATTTCTCCCACATTCGCCGTCGCGCGGTCTAGACTGTAGGCTTTTGAATGCGGTCTGCTCTGCGTATATCTATACATACATATATATATATATATATATATATAACGTTGGTTTCGTTAGCGCGCGCTGAACATGGACCAAGAAAACGGTATAGAAGAAAGAGAAGAAAAACGAAATAGCGAAGTAGAAGTTGAAGTTATGCTACTTAGCGAAGCCTGACTGCGCAGACTGTGCGAAAACGCTCGAGTTAATACTTCCAACGTGGGATTGCCTAATCTTGTTTATGTTTGATTGTCGGTCAAATTGTTTATCGTTAACGTAAAACTTCCTGGCAAATTATTCGGCCCGCGTATTTCCTTCTCGCGATCTATTTAATTAATTAGGTGAACGCGTTCGCGGGGCGGTAGTTTATCACCCCAAAGAGTTCCGGTTAAAGCGAAGAAAGCACAGTATACGAAAAATTCTGCGACCTGAAACAATTACACTTACGTACTATTGATATTGCGCAGAATAGAAATATTCCCTGTAGTCGATTAATGTGCAAATATAATCACGTAAGTCTGTATTGTTAGCAGGAATTTTTAAAGCGTAAAAATCTGAAATCAAAAATAGAATTTAGTGTAAATAATATTGGAGATGAAGATAAGACGAGAGAAGCGATGCCGATGAAAAATGGCACGTAACCTGTGCATGCAACAATAATTTAAATGAGAATAAAAATTCTCTCCGAGTGTTGAGCGGTTACCGAAATTTACGCAACGTCTTCATGGTATAACGTAAAAATAAATCGCTCCCAACTAGCAAACTTACCATCACAATAAGTACGAGAATAACGAATTTCTTTTTTATCATCATAATGGCGAGTCTATGCAACCTTTGTAAACTATTCACCAGAGGTCATAAAATAACTGCACCAAAATAGTTGAATAATCGGGGATTCGTCGCGGCGTGTGCGCCTAATGGTTCAAGGATGAAATTCTACGCGCGTCAAGCGGATACATCCAAGGTGTTGGAAATACCGCTGGTCTACCGATGACGATGAGGCTTCAAGGAGCTAGACAAAAGGTTGAGAGCGAGTCGGTACGCAGACAAAGCGCGAGTTAGGATGAGTTGAGAAAGAGTGAGACTGTGAGAGAAACAGGCGTAAAGATGCGCAGGTATTTTCTGCGAGGCGTTTTCTCGTCGGCCAACCTGAACCGCGGTTCCAATACTTTATCTTTTTGTCTTTACGTACAAAGTGAAACACGCACACGTGTGCGTATACGCATGTGTCGTACTCACTTACGCGGGATTGTCGAGACTATAATTTTTCACCTTTTTTTTGGCTTTGGTACCGTGAGACAAACGTGATAAATTCCCGCGGTCGCGTGAGCCGAAAATTGCAAGGCTCGATCGGTGTCTGCGACGCATTGATCATCTCCGTCCTCGTTGTGAACGGACCCTAAACGCGAGACGGTCGTTCATTCACAAGAACCCCTGCGGGCCCCCGGACCGTTTCACGACGCATTCCTTCGCCAAGACCACCAAGCCTTTGGCCTTCCATTTCCTCCGCGCCGATGCAGAATGCAGACCAAACAAAGCTGCCGTCAGTGGTGGTCAACTTTCGGTGGGAAAGTGTAGCGCAGACACGTGGATATGTGGAGTGAGTGGGCCTGGGGCTGAAAATTCAACGGTCAATGATAGTCAGTTGCGCGATAGAGATACAAGACTGTCGAATGTCGATAGAACTTGCCTGCTCATTTTCGAACATGGCGAAACAGCTTAGGGTGTTTTCCTTATTTCGGGTAGGCAGAGAACGTACGTCAATATTCCATAGAAACAAGTCGAATCCGTTGCATTCCGGAAGTTTATTAGAAAGAGTAATTGGGTGAATACTGCGTAGTTTGGGCTAAAAACTCGTAGCTACTCCCTGATCGTCACTCATTCTTACTGTAGCTTGTTGTCTTGCTTTGGGGCAATTGCGGTTTGTCACGTTCTCGCGTTAATGTTGGGCATTAGTATGTTGATAGGACGACGAGTCTTCTCCTAGCTCGAATAGTTTAAGACTTTAACGCAACTTGGATCGGTTTGGGGATCTATATAGACGCCGGATGAAAGCCCGATTCCATGGTGAAAAACTTGTTAGTACCGTCGTGATGAGGAGATATTCCGGACTGCGAAAGGAGGACTATTTCGCTCTATCAATTATTCGCATTAACCAAATTCACATCGACGCGATATCGGAATCTGATCACATTTTGCATACGTATTATCGTGTAATTTCTGATTACATCTCTCAAAAACATATCCTGGATTTTAACGATTGACATTATAGCCTGATCACTCCTCATCTTCCAACCAACCGTTCGTACGACCAAAACGTGCCAACGTAATTTGATATGGCCAATGTCGATTTTATGATCGTAATCAAAGATCAGTTCAACGAACTCCTCATCTGTCGAATTTTACTGGCAGAACGAGACTGGATAACGGCCTAATCCTTTTCGAAACGTGTCGACATTCGTTGGCTCACCAGGATAACAATCTCTGAACGAAACATCGTCCGAATCCCGACACACAGCCATTTGGAAGAAAACTATTTTATGGTGTTATTGCAATTGCCGTATGACCGGAAATAATCGACATTTGACTACAGTCCCACGCTTTACAATCGTTCAAAGACCGATGATGGACGAATAAAGCGGTATTAGGATTCACGGTTGAATGTAACGTGCTACGGATTAAGCAGAACTTATCGTCAAGGTATGTTATACCATACCCAGTCTTAGGAAACAAGGCATGTTGATTAGCTCATATTGTGTAGGATTGAATATTATTTGGAACAGAAAAGTACCGTTTACCACTCGTCATGGACCAACGCCAGTGAGTAAACCATGTTTGCGCTCAACGTTGGGGCATTATGTTCTCGGTCTTATTAACCGGCAACCTGCTGGCAGAGTCTTTTGTTCGGTGGCCCAAGTTTCTCGGCATTTCGCCTGCTCGTTCGGCACCAGTTGCCATTTAGTTTCTGTGCCGGTACCTCAAGCTCTGTACGCAGAATCCGGTTGGTCCCTCGCGGCTCCTCACGCTGTGGACAGCGAAGGACCTGACGAGCAGGAAATGAGCTCTCCTTATAATGGTAGAGTATGGAGGATGCTGCGCTATGCGGCTTCGCAAAACCGATTCTCGGAAGAAAAAAAGGAGAGGATAAAATTCCATGAAACCGAAGTCCGAATTTTTTTTACGACACTTTCGGTCGATAACATTCCACACTTTCCAGTCCCAGGTCGCACAGTCCAGCGGAGTTACTGTCAGTCGAATATTCGCCGAAAGGACAGCTTGTTATCAACCATTTCTCTGTTTCATTTCGCCACTTGGTCATATCGATACTTACCTGAGAAAATTGAACGTTGAAAAATTAACGAGGAACAAAGTGCCACCGGCAACAGGAGGCCAAAAACTGTTGAAGAACCTTTATTCGACTTGGCTTTCTATAGGGAAAAGAAACAGCCGACGAAGGAGGCGAAGATACAACCGAGTAAACAGAACCTGGGCCATCGAATGTTGACTATTTGCGTGCATACGATTGGTTATCTAGAGCGGTGAGCACTGCACGCGCAGCGTAGTTGCATTCCATTTTCGAGATTGTCGCGTGAGGCCCTCGCAACGCCATGGATTCCGGAAAGACGACGGGGCCGTGTGCTCGTATATACGAGGTAAAATTTTACCTGGTCGTCACCTTTTGTGAATGGGTGAGCCCGCTCCTCTCTCTCTCTCTCTCTCTCTCTCTTTCTCTCTCTCGGATATGGGCCCACGCCGCACGACACCATAGATATTTCACGGTCACCACCAGGAGCGTCGTGACCTACGGAGTTTTCGCCCGAAGTAAACACGAGACTGAGTGTTTTCGGACGGCTTCTCGCTTAGCCGTCGCATTCCATTTGCCCCGGGTCCTTTGAAAAATTTATGTGTGAAAATTTGGTGTTATTTATCTTTTTCCCTTTTCACTCTCTCTTTCTCTTTTCCTCTGTCTGGCCGCGCCGACGCGCCCGTTTCAGGGCCCTTGCAGGTCTACGTGCCGGGCCCGACGAGGGATCCTCGGCGTGTTATTTTCTGGAATTTTGGCGCCAAGACGGCGATTCGCCGCTTTGTGTGGGGCCATTCAAGACACGGAGTGGACTAAACTCGTTTCTGAGATTTCCCACACGAGCGTAATTAGTCAGAGGTACTTAGGCCGGCGGGGAACGAGCATGTTTTTCAAGCGGGAAAAATGCAGCCCTGTGTAGTGTTGTACGGGGCGCCTCCGCGCTGCAACCATTCAAATGCTAATAAACGTTCGAAACTAATTAGATGGCGACAACGGGACGTTGGGCACGTGCAGCACAAGGACTGTGCACCACGATTACTTACGTACTGGGAGGCCGGCACGGCATATAATTATATGCAAATTGACATAACCTACGTGTAAATAAACACGGCTATACCGTATGTGTATATCATATACATATACGTATCTACGTACGGATATAAGTAGCGTAGTATACAAGTTTCAATAGCTTCAAGGATAATGGAGCGAATCACTGCAGCTCGAGATGAAATTGAAAAGTACCGATTTCACGGTACCAATTTTCTCGATTTACCTCTTTAGCGAATAACATCATTTGTTTCTGCAAGTATCATTTGCCGTTTTTCTTTTCTTTTATTCCGAAATAAAAATAACATCTGTGGCGTTTATTTACCGAAAACATGGCAATTTTAAAAAATACGCGAGGACATAACAACGTCTATGCGATACTACGAGAGGGGGGAGAGAGAACATTCGAGTTCCTCAGCCCTGTTCAAAGACCCTGAACTAGGATTTTGGCCCGGAGGCCTTTCGAAGTTTTCTAGTTGAATGGGCAGAGCAGGTAAAATCCAGACACAAAGACACGCCGACATTCCTCGACAGCCCCCGAAGGAAACAATCTCGATAGCTTAAGAACCTGGGTTTTCCGTTACCCGGCGCCATTGTTAAGCAATGAATTTTCTGGAAACGCATTGTGCTTATGACTTTGACCAGTGTGCAGCTGGTTACCACGATGCATACGCGTTGCACTTTTTTCTGTGACATAACCATTGTAAACGCTTGAGCGTCCGACTGTCCGTATATAATACTAGCAGCCAATAAATTATTTATAAGACTGAGCTGGGGATGAAGCTTTGTTAGGAAAATCTTAGCTCTTCCTTTGATTTATTAATAGGAATTGTATAATTTCGTTATACCCCTTAGGCTCGCACAGGGTACAATTTGAGAAAGTAGTTATTACAAATTCTAATTGCTCCAGAAGAGAGGTGCAGGATATCGCGTAGTCATCTACCTGCCTGCTGTCCTGACCACTTTTATCGTAGGTAACAGAACTCGGTTTATCAGAGCGTCGTATCGCGTTACACTTGGTCAAATCTGTCAAGATTCGTTGCAGTCGTCACTATACAATTTGCTGTTCGGATCCTGAAATTTTTGACAAGTACTTGTTGCAATTACAATAGTCGGAATAACAAATAAAAAGAGAAAAAAAAACAACAGTATATCACATGATAATCTCAGTCACCGCAGTCAACAAATAAGGCAATAAGCATAACCAATCGTCCTTCTTCATGCGCGTTTTGATTTAATTCGCGATCACTGGTTGATTATGTCAAGTATCTCAATGGAAGTTACTTCGTTTATTATGTAATAGAAATCGTAATGATGTTCACATAATACGTGAAAGTGAATCAATTTCGAATGGATAAACAGACTCCCAACAGTTCGTCCACGGTCGAATCGAATCTCCGGATTTAATTCGGTTCGGGATAGCTTTATTATACCGCTGAAAGCTAAAGCTTCACAACAAGATGTTCTACCTCTACATCGATTAATTGTTCTTCGCGCCGTAAAGTCGGTCGTTAATTCGGCTGAGAGGTTACAGCCAGGTTTGAACGGCACGAATTTTCCGATGGCACCTGTTCGGTCATCTGTTGTTATTCCAGAGATCTGAAACCATCCGCTGACTTGATTTTGAAAAATGCATCCAGTCTTAGAAAAGAGACGCGAGACGCATGAGCAAGATGATTATATATTTTAACGAATGACGTATCCGTTACTCCGTTATACCAACTCTCAGCAGATTGATTGCTGAAACGGTCAGATTGTTGCAAGATAAGATATAAACGTCGTCAGCTAATTAAGGAAAATTCGTTTGGCATTACAGGTTTGGCCTGAAAAGAAACTAATCGGCCGAGTATCGTGCTCCCTGCTTTTACTATTCCTTGGCGCCTCGTTAAGAGTAGATTGGTGTTCGATTGTCGCGTCATTTATCAGGCATTAGCTAGTTAGTGGTGGGTTTACTATACCGAGTTGCATTTACGTTGATTGAAAGTGATACGTGGCGTGAATTGTGGTCGAATTTCGCCTAGGCATGGCTGGTAGGTTCTATCGGCGTTCCTCACTTGCTGCAAGGAAAACAACTCGTTATAAACTTTATACCTAGCTTATATCGAGGATAAAGGTTTATTACAAAGTAATAAAAGTTCATTACAACCCAGTGAATAATTTATTGCCTAAACTCCGGCAAACCTAAGGTGTACCTAAGCTCGGAGTCTATAATAATGTGTATCTGGCACTTGGTAATAAACTGATACAACTCAAGTCGGTTACTTGTAAGTTATACTAACGCGTGTTGTAAATTCTTCAATCAAGGGGATGCTGTATTTGATTTCGATTTCGTCTCAGATGTTTCTGAACATCCCAATCCACGGATCGCGAACCCAAAAAAATGAATAACAGCCGTATTCTCCATGCAATTCTAAACAAAAACGCACCAATTCATTTTCACTTTACGCACAAATGTAGTTTTTTGTTTTTGTCCAGAATCGCATGTGGAACACGGCTGTTATACCTTTTTTGCGTTGCGATGTACAGCTTTTGATAACAGCCAAAGTAGAAGACACTTGACCCAGTCGGTAAGGACTCACTGCAGTACCCCTTTAAACGTAACAAAAACATGGAAAACAAAATGTTGATCAGGGGTAAAAAATTTATCGCCTATCACGTCCTGTCCTGTCCTGTCACCGTGCAGAAAATGTATGTAAAATAGCTTTTAAAAACGTCTCAATTCGAGCTCGAGAAATTTGCGATCCACGATCTCATGGAATGACGAGAGGCGCCCGAGGAAAGGGAAAAGAGACGCGGTATGTATAGAGAAACGTGATCCTGGAGATGGAATTCGTTTGTTCGGTTGGTCGGTCGGTATTGGCAGGACTTCGGCCAGAAGAATTCCTCTCGCGATGTGATCCGCAGGGGGTTGCTCCCTTTTCATCCGGCATACGTACGAAGCGCACACAGAGACGGAAGCCGACGTACTATCTTGAGCGCGTACACATGAGCCACGGGGCAGCAACACAGTCGGCTAAAGTCACGGAGTGCAGCGGAACGCGAGAGTCTAGACAAGATTACGGAGTGCTCTCGGGCTTTGTGTTGCGGCTGTATGGGACACCGAAATTCTTCCTCCGCGGAGTTGGGACGCCCCCCACGGCCCCCGCCCCCGCCTCCGATAGCGCATGACGCAACACCTTCTCCGTTTTCCGTTTCCGGCA
This sequence comes from Neodiprion lecontei, assembly GCF_021901455.1. NCBI lineage: Eukaryota > Metazoa > Arthropoda > Insecta > Hymenoptera > Diprionidae > Neodiprion > Neodiprion lecontei. The sequence goes on from NC_060265.1 coordinate 24,814,247, forward strand.
GCACCGTAAACGCACTGCACCCGCCTCCAGGCTCGCTTCCCGCTGCAAGCAAGGATCGCTCGTATTGTCGCGGATCGTTTACTCGAAGTCATTTCCGGCTCGGCGATTACGCCTCCGTCGCAAACTCTGAACGCCACCTACGACATCCGCGAAGCCTTTCATACTCTGGAGCATAATCCGTACTCCGGACGAACGCCGCCTGCGATTGGGCGCTCGAATTTTTCGCTTCTTTTATCTCGTCCCGTTGTTTGATCACTTCAACCTACCAAAAGCGTTATCTGATTGTGGGATGAATTACGTTTAACTGCGTCGTAGACGCAACTACAACGCAGTTTTTTTTCCTACATTTGTTGCGATCAAACGCGGTGCACAGACTCGAACTCGATAATATCTTGTGTTTATTTTTTGATAAAATTCTTAAAACCAATCTTTAAATCGTCGAGTTTAGGCTAGAAATGTACGCGAGAAGCGAAATATGGCCGATGTTCTTTCCCGAGCACAATGATCACCTCGCGACGGACCGCGCGATCTCTAAATGGCAAGGACGCAGTCATTGTGACGAGCACGGTAACCGTCAACGATAATCGTGAATCCCACGCCGTAGCTATTTTCGGATAGCTCTGTTGCAAAACTAGAACGGCCTGGAAATTGAACAAATTGAAAATAAGCATAAAAATAAAAGAACTTTCGACTCCGTTCCGCACAATTAAATGCACGGCAGCCTCTCAGTGTCTCAGTTCAGCCTAGCTGGGTGGCGAGTCAAGGCAGCCAAAGCGCTAACTCAATTCGTTAGAAAGATATTTCTATTTTCAGCTTAGACGGACGATGATATTTATGACCTAATAATAGTCCCATATGCTAAATATTAGATACTCTATGCCGGTCCGTTTAATAATTATACGCCTACGTCGGGGGACGGAGGCAGGCGCGAACAACGAAAGGGCGGAAGTACGTTTCGAAACAATTTCTACGGCGACAACGTGACGTTTGTTTATAACCGCCGCTAGCGATAGTGGGAACCAGGCCAAGAGCACCGCGTGCCCGACGTGCGACATCAATCTTTCCTTCGGTCTCGTGTTCGTCCCGCTTCGCCTACCTGTCTTTCATATCCGTTTATATCCGTACCCGCCTTTTTCTGCGCTCGCCTTGTCCAGAGAGATCGGAACTGCGCAGCTTCGATCACCTCGCCTGCAGCATACCCGGACTCCAGAGCTTATACGAATTCACAGCTGCGTTTCGGCAGGGCATCTTCATTTTCAACACTTTGGCGGACATTTTTTTTCCAAAACTCGCTTGGAAAGTTCGATCATCGAAGCCTGTGGAGCGTGCGTAAAGTAACCCATTTCCAAACAGTGCGGTAAAACAATGTTGGCGTACGCGCACAATCGAAATGCCACACTTTACACACCGAGGCTTTCTTTGGCGCATGCGTACTTTCGAACAATTAAATTTTGCGTACCGTACCGTTGACCGTAAGTTAACTAACCTCAATTTCACGCGCTGTCAGCGGCACCTTCGTTCCTTCTCTTCGTTGGTTCACAATCATCGAAAATCACCCACTTTTCGGCCCGGTAATACAATATACTATTTTAGTGGGATTTTTGAAACGTGCTGCACGTGCAGCACGCCGTGTTAACGTATAGAAGAAGATTGCCGAAAATTTGCATACTGCGATGAAAAATTTGATGCAATCAGTAAGCAACTACGCGAGGCCTGCCGTCGTAGGAAGTCGAGAAAATTTGTAAGACCTGACCGATTCTTCTCACGTGGAATAGCCAGCATGTACCTCATATACATCTCCGTGTATAATTGCAATCGTTGCAGTTGCCGCAGAAAGCGAAGTAGGTAACACGCGGATATACATCAGACATCAGAAATCAGACACCAGACTCACCAGTCTGCCAGAAGAGGAAGACGAGACGAGACTCTGGCTGGCAAGGGAATCTGCTGGAACAGCGTCTGGCGTTATAGAGATAAGATACGTCGCCGCCTCCTACGTGCCATGACCCGGCACGGAACGAGGAAAATTAAGACGAGAGGTGGCGGTGCCTGTCAAAAGACTGATGACTGGGTCAGAGATGATTCCAGGACAATGTAGGCTAGTTTAATCGGCCTGATTCAGTTAGAACTGAGAAGACTCGTGTTTGCGTGTCTGACGTTCAGATAACGCGAGGTTAGCGAGATCGTAGAGACTCCCGAGCATCGGGGGATCACTTGCGAATTTGTTACACAGATAACGGGGGTTATGGGGCTCAGGGTTATAAACTGCGAATAGAAGGGAAAAAAGATGAAAAGCCGCGGCGCGGAGCGTCGGAAAATATGGCACAGATGTTAGAAGACAAATATTTTATTTCTTATCAAATTTCTCGCTACCGGGAATTGATGGTATTAGTATTGCATTAAGTCGGGTGGTGGTAAGAATTTTTTCTTCAAAACTGTCACGGATAACCGTGAAGCGGAATTCACATCACACTCGTCCGTTATTTCTAACGCTGGGAATTTCTCCGATTTCCTCGTGATTGTTACTGGCATGTCATACCTACGTCTCACGTTCAAATTCTTTCAGAGCTAGATAAGAGTTCAAGTTGTTAAAGTTCAGCGCTCCAATCACTTTCAAAGTTAACAGAATGAGAGAAGAGTTTGAAACTTGCAGGGTGGGAGTGGATCGAATGTCATATTCTTCGTTCATGGCCGAGAAATATTACGCCGATTGCGATATTCAGTGAGTTCAATTCTCACGTTCGATGGTGCAGTGGAAGCCTAAACCCAAACTAATTGACAAGCAAATTTCAAATTTCAATTGACGTAATATTCCGTTTCGTGAGAGCAAATGGAGAAGACTAGGTGGCAAAAGGTTCAGTATTGATACATCGCGTTCACGCTACAGCGTTCAAGAATTTTAACGACCATGACTAGCTCCTTGAGTTGTTACAATGGAAACAAACAACGTTGTGCGCCAATGAACAAGCGTGAGCAGTTAATCAACCTTCGAATACGGAAATATGCTTGTGGCGTTATGCAAGGTAACCGGGGAACTGCACTGCGGTGAGGAAAAAGAGCGAGAGGAGGGGAAAGAGAGAGAAGTAGAGAGCGAGAGAGTGCAAAAAATGTAAGAATAAAAAAAAAAAAAAAGAAAAACCAGGAAAAAAGTACCGCAAACGCAAGAAGCATAAAAAGCGACAACACAACTTCGAATAATTACTTCACCTGGCGCCTCGTAATTGGTGTTTACTGTTGCGCCAACAATAATTGTTTGTCAATATTACGCAACCCTCTTTATAGCTAAAGCGTTTAGTCATCGTAGCGCGTGTTCGAAAGCTAGAAAGATTGGATTTGAGCACACTTGTAAAGATAACGTTAACTGGATATTGTAAAGCGACAAATATCTGGTTCTGAAACATTGCCTCGGAACTAGGTAGTACGCTGCAACGTCCTCAATATCAAACACTTTTATAAGGAGGAGAAATTTTCATCGTTTTACGACGGCATACGTTAGCCTTGCTCCCGTTTAACCCTTCACGCTGCAGTGCGCAAGTAGGGCATAGGGTGACTGATAGCTCCATGAAACAGCGAGCCCTTCCAGATAGTTCGTAGGGGGAATCACGTACCGGCATTACGTCACGTTGCCCGATATCGTATCGACGCTGTCCGCAACTCACGAGCTGCTCTCGAGTCGTTCGCTCGTGTTTTAAGGGCCGTTGTGTTCAAAGCAGGCTTTGTTTACTTTACGGACCAGCGAGGCGTCAATAATTACTTGGCAGCCTGACAAGGACGTGTTTCGAGGTGGAGGTGGAAAATATGCCCAGCAAATACCGTAACGTCGATGAAAATCTAGACGTTGCACGACTGTATATTATATACGTGATTATACAATGGCGATTCTGCTTGAAGAGATGGGTGAAAGTGTTGCGGCCAAAGTATACGAGACGATTCAACGGAGTTGGGGTGTAAAGCCGGGTCGACGTTTTAATTTTTAACTGAGAATTAGTAAAAACCTGTTTATAGCACGTATGATTATACCGCGAAGGCGTACAGGGGATGATGTTTTGGTAAAAAGTTTTGAAAGTGACCGAATTTGCCGCGTTAAAAGAAAAACGACAAAAAACCTCGACCTCTTTATCGTGACCTAAAAAAGTTTACATGCAAAAAGTGTGCCAAGGTATAAAACGGTCTAGCCTATTACTTAACGAGAATTTAATGAAACAAGTGCGTTAACCAACGTAATAAGACTCGCTAAGATCGAGCTGCGAGAGTAATAATCTCTTATCGGCATTAACATTTCGACACGTGACGCTATGAAGGTGTTCGATGTAGGTATTGAAAGATAATTCTTGATTCGCTGCAGGGTCTTTGTGAAAAAGATATAAGGTCCGTGGTTGCCATCAATCTCATTGTTAAGGATGATAGAAGTACAATGCAAAGAAATGAAGAAAAAACGAAAGAACGAACGAACGAATTGTGTTGAAGGAGAAATGTAACAGGGGAGAGGCACCCGTGGCAGACCGGGGAAAAGATTTGTAAATTGCAGCTGCTTAGCTCGGAATCTCAGGTAGGTGCACCTGCACTGCGCGTAACAGGAAAAGCTTGATCCCGAATCAGACCTTAAGTTCAAGCTCGAACCGTGTTGCGTGTAAGACGGGCATTATTGTACGGGGACTACGGGGACAAAGAATATATCTGCCATTGTTCCGTCTCAACTTTCTCCCCCTGGTGCCTCGCCATCGCGGTATTTTGCTTTACGGAAAGGTGCAAGGTAGAATGGCGGAGGAGGGAGGAACGCGTCCCGGGAACAAGGTGTCCTAAATCTTTTGATACATTAAATCGCTAAGCAAATTGAATAAACCGATATTCAGGGCAAAGGTTGGGTCCCCCTACGGGGCTGGCGGAGTTCGTCACCCCAGGACGCGACGTGCGGTGAGAAAGAGAGCCGGCGATGGGCGACGGAGCAAGGAAGAAGCGCTTTGCGGAGTAGAGCAAAATTGGGGTGGTTACTTTGCTTAGCCCTGAACTAGTTGCCGGGATGCGAGCTGCGCGAACCGTCTAAAGATCAATTTGCCCCCGTATAAATCAGGGGCTTGCCTAGGACAGAAGAGTCGCAGGTTGACGGGCGAGAGGCGCGTAGAGCCTCGGGGGAAAAAGTGATAAAATATGTAGGTATTAGAGCCACCTACGATATTCGTCGAGGGAGCAGGAGTGTTCGGAGAAAGATAAGAGTCAGTCACCTGCAACTCGTTACAAGTTTGGCTGCCCGATTAAAGTCGAGAGGAGTAATCTAGCAGATGCTTCTCCTCGGCGTTTCGGTGTTGCATCCATCTTCCAGATCGTGTGCCTACGCTCATCCTCCTCGGCTCTGCAGCCACGGACAGGTGCAGGCTGCACTCTGCCGTTCTCCGAGCAATCAGCTTCCTTCGAGCCTCCTCGGGAAGGGGTTAAAGAGCTTTTAAAAGCCAGACAAGTCACTGCTTGTTGCCTGTTGTCCCGCGTACCTACGTACGTACAGGGTGGCGTATGCACCGACCTAACCGTGCGAGAGGAGGAAAGAGAGAGAGAGAGAGAGGCAACCCTTACTTAGAATATACCAAAGCCACCTGCCGACAGATGTTGCAGCGAGCCGACGCAACGCGGTTCGCCTCGTCTCGACCCGACCAGCCGACCTAACGATTCTTTTACTATTTTTTCATTCTCCTTCGTTCCCCCGCCCTACGCCCTGATCCTCGCGTCCTTTCAGTTTCTTTTTCTCTTTTCCTCTAGTTTTATACCACTTTTTTTACTTGTCTTAATTCACTACGCGAGCACTGCAGCGCCGACGCGAAGCGCAATCCACGCGGTTCCATTGCCGTGCATGCGACTCACACCGCGCGCCCAAGTGAGCAGCAGGTTTGGGAAGAGGGTTCGACGCCCGTCGTAAGTATCGGTTCAACCCCGCCTGAGGCCAACTGTCACGTATTTTACTGCTCCTTCAAGAGGGAGGCTGCCGAGGCGCGCCGTGAAATGTTAACAATACGGAACGCTGTAAAATTCTCATAGTATACTTATGCGAACCCCGGCGAGAGATGCGGTATACCTGCACCTAATGTTGTACTAATGAATAACGACTGTCGAGCAAGATTCCATGCAAGCTCTGTACGAGTATTCTTCAGGGAGGAGTGAGCCATCGTGGCTGGTGATTCAGGCCGGAGGTGAGTTGCACTGAACTTTAGGTTCATCCGTTCGTTTGCATCGCGCACGAGGTAGCTCCTCGGAGAAATGGATACAGGTTCGCAAACTCCGAAAGAAACGAGGCGTTACGTATGCCCGCAAAATAGGAAGGATAACGCCGCGGCCCGCGTTCTCGGAGAGGTTGAGGAAAATCTTAGCGCCATCGGGGAGCACGCAGACCTTGGGATTGGAGATCGTGAAGACTCGCGTTCGGGCTTGTCTACGTGTCGAAACTCGAAGACCCTCGCGGCAGACGCCGCACAGTGGGGTTCTTTCAACCTCGAATGGCCCTGGGCGTTCAACGACAGCTGCCCTCTCGTGGCTCGTACTTATTGCAGGGAGCGAAGAAAGAAAACAAGAAGGAACCCAAAGGGAAAAAGAAAAACGTGAAAGATGACGGTGGAAGGAGGGAAAAAAAAAGTCGAGGAGAAAAAGGAAGGTACTCGATGCTGCACCTGCCTGGCACGCGTCGCACTGCCAGAAACTCGGCTCCTTGCGAGATATGACGTCACGGGATACCGCGCCAAGAAGAACAAGTCTTCGGGGATCGATGTGAAGCGAAATTAGTTTGCCGCAAATGCAAACGCGGTTCCGGAATCGAGAGGAGATTTGCTTTGCCAATCTTTGCGAACGAATCTTACGTTTTCACTTATGGGTGACTACGCGCTTGTGTCGAGAACGAGATAGGTTCGAGGAGTAAATTTTATGGAGATTCTAGCGGGTGATATCACCGTTCGAGATACGTTGAACCCTGCCAACCAACACTCTGTATCCGTATGCGTGCCTAATAATTCGGGCGAAAATTTTTTTGTGTAACAATATATTCCCCTGTAGCTTCGGTGTCTCGCTTACATTATCTCGACAATGAATTATGAATCGCCGTACACCGTGCCCAGGGGTATACGAGACATGTATAATACGCAGAGACGCGTTCGCGGAGATCCGTGTGCGTATACTTACGTATGCATATACATACGTACCGAGGGAGAAGCAGAAAGTTGCGATAGCGCAACATTACGTGACATTTGCAACGAAATCTTTGATCAGAGAAAGTTTTCTGGATAGACACAGCGGCTAGACGGTGTAAATACTGCGTAGAAGAGAGTCTTGGTGGGCAAAGGTGGGATGGAGGAAAGCTGCGGCCTCGTGCGGGCACGGAGAGAGCAGGATCGAGAGGAAAAGTAAAAGTGTAAGAGAGACGCATAGAAAACACTCGCTTCCTTGTTATTGTTCCACCCAGCTGACTCGAAAACTATACGCTATCCGGTCCTCCAGTCTCAGACGAATCGTCTGGCACATAGGCGTCAGGTTTTTTCACTACATTTTGTACGAAAACGCACGGGGGCTGATCCGTTAAACCCCGGAGCCGTGAAAGATCACATTTAAAACTGAGGAAATTGGAACGACGAATATACGGGGTTGTTGGCTTTTCGTTTTTTCCTTTTTTGTTTGGAAGAGGGGCGGGGAGGATTATAAGGGGAAGACTTTTTTTCCTGCGTATATGCGGAGATTCGTTTCGGGTGAAAAACCATGGCGCTATTCGTCTGGGATACCCAACTTAGCCGCATCGTCTTGCGTCGGCTGCGGGGAGATTCGGGCATTCTTCACTCGGCTCCTTCTTCTTCGTATTCTTCCTCTTCTTCTTCGACTCCCGGCTGCAGGGTTTGAGGACACGCGACCCGCAGACGGCAGGTGTTCGAGAATATTGCTCCCGGCAGATGTTGCCCGTTCGTTGTACTACGGCTAGCCTCACCTCCGGTTAGGAAGGGCAAGAGACCCCCACCCACCCATCGAGAGCATGCCCAGCGGACAAGGAGGTATAAACTACATGGTATAATGGGTGCGCTCCTCCTCGATCTTTCCTTTGCCGTTTTCACAATCGGCAGCAAAGGCGAACGACGTAAGGACGAGAAAAAAAAGAAACAAAAAAATTTTTAAAAAATCGAAAAGGAAAGAATCGAGTGCGTACAAACACCGTGGGTCGCATGTCAAGACGTCGGATGCGGAACATCCGGCAGCGAACGATTAGGTTTTTCACCGGGTTGAGTGTCGTAAATTTGGAACTAAAACCGGGGCAGAAGGAGGGGCGTCAGTGCCCGGGTGCACTTCGGTTATCTTTTCAGGATTGGGAAAAAGGAATGAATTTCTGATAATTACGGACACCCTGCTGCCTGGGGTTACATGGGGCCAGGATCACTGAACAGGGTTAGGAAGTGCCCAGATGACGGTCGACCTGAGACAATTACCGTCCGGTTGGGAGAACAGCTGGCACGTGGTACCGTCCACTTCGAGGTACGTGTACGCTTTCACGTTCACACATTTGGTCGGGGCTGCAAGGCGCTTACGCGAATTGGGGAGAAGACGCGTACCTTGGGATAGAATAATTCGGATTCTTTACCGCCTGATACCAATGAGTATTACGGGCAAGATTCCGACCGCGGAGTATCGGAGATGTGCCGGTAGAATTAATGTTCTCTATAGAGTGTATAAGCAAAGTGTACTGGTATAACCTCGGGAGGGGAAACTGATACCGTTGCGGTAATCGAGTCGGTGTCGAGTTTGTGGAATTTCATTCTTCGCATCGTAAATGCGAACCGAAAGGAAGCGTACCGACACGTGGGGCACGTGACTTGTAGGTGCTAAAGAAATTCGGTTTACGACGGACGCGAATGACAACTCGAGGCGGGTATTCGTGAGCGAAGATCAAATGGTGCGGGAAACGAAGCCTCGTGTGAAAACGATTAACGAAAACCCGCGATCACTAACAAATCGCGATTCAAATATTCAGGGTACTTTCCCAGGTTACGTCTGTCGTTCGATAGTGGGACGCTTACTTTGGAAACGAATTGAATTCAAATCGAATTTACGATTATCAGGTGGAAGCCGACGCGACTTGTTTGTGCATGGTTTTTTAAATGTATTCCTAGCGTAGCTTTCAGCTTTGCTTTTATCGTTCCTGGATGAAAAGGGGAGGGAAAAAGGAATACAATTTTTATTCCATTCCGTTGTTCCTTACTTGGAAACGGCCGCAAGATGTTGCCGCGCTTCCTGCCTAATAACCCGAAGCAGGGCAACCAGAGTCCCGAGCTCGGAGCATCTATCCGTGCTTGAATATAAAAGTTGGAACGACCTGTCTGTTTCTTGCAAGCACGACAGACGTATTCGGTGACAGTGATACTACCTTCGCGTAGATGGGACCCCTGCCTTCCGAACCACATTGAATTGATAATTTTCGCAGGAAGCTCATGAAACTACCTATACTTGGATCATTTGAATGACGTTAAATCGGGCGGGTATACCTACCGCCGTGTAGAATATACTTCGACGTCACCGTGGAAAAATATGAGGTAATGTAAATATAAGGAGGACCAGACGAAGCAATCCTGCAAGGCCCTACTAATAAATGATCGCCGACATGGAATTAGATCAGAGTATGGGCGTCTATAAGAAGTCATGAAGCATGGCTCCGCACCCATTCAACCGAACCCATTTCTCTTCTCGGATCGTCCCTTATTTTCTTCAAGCCCCAATGTTCGATTCGGCGCCGAACTGGAAGGTCGACACAACAAACGAATGCAACGGCGTCTGCGACACGGATAAGTCTCAAACATCTGCTCTCGCGGCCAGACGTTTGCCGCAGAGGGTTTGCCGGGTCGGGCAGAAACAGCCCTTCCCTCCGATCCTTCGGAGTAAAGGAAAGCAACGGGCCAGCGGAGAATAAAGATACGAGGCGGTCCATGCTGTGAGAACTGCTTTTCTTGCGAGATGAAATGGGGTTCGGTGAAGTCAGATAGCTTATCGAGGGGTCGCCCTTGGGATGTACGCCCAAATACTTTTCAGTGGTAGACACGGGGCATGTCTCCGGCAGTTACGAGGCGCGTGCTCTCGACGGATGCTCCACGTGCTCCCGAGCACGTACCCTACCGTCTTCTTTCAGTCGTCTGGGTAACCGGATAGCCACGGAATAACGAGTGAAGGTGCCGAAACACTATCTGAATCACGAGGGCAGTGTGTAATTGATGCTGAAACTCTCGTCACTCGCGTTTCTGCTCGAGTCTCTTGCCAATGCCTGCGGAGTAGTAATTACCAGAGATGACGGTGTCGGCCAAGTCGACCCGATTCTCTTAGGGACGGTTCACTTCGGATGATGAATACGAATGTCCTGTGAATTACCATCCGTCAAAAGTCAAAGACGCGGTGGATCCCCGAGGGTTTCTACCGTACAAGAAATGCTTCTCAATTACCCGCAGGGGATTTCAATGATATATATACGTATTTTGTTTCCGTAATGTTGGAAATGCCCCGTAAAACAAATACGCCTGCAGTGCCGGTTTTCTCAACACTGAGACTATTCAAAAACTAATGCGCTGGAAAATTGTAGGCAATAGCTAATTATATACCTCATTCTGACGAAAATTCACTCAATTTTGTCAGCGTGGATATATTTTCCAGCTCTTCGGGGATCAATAACTATTATATTCTGGATCTAGACGGGATTACGAGTTTTAACGGAAATGTAATTTTCATTTTGCGATCCGCTCTGGCCTTCAATTGTTTTTCCATTCGAGTTGGATCTAGCGAGCGACGGCATGCGACAGAACATCGTCGTTCCGGTGAACTAGTTCCAGAGCTAGTGACCTGCCAGCTAGGCGAACAACCTGGTTTGTCATCGGCGCAAGGATGCGACACAGATACGAAACTCGTTACGCTCAGAACTACGACCGCTTTAGAGTTTGGGAATGAATGTGAAATGGGAATTGTGGAGAAATTGGCTCTTTTTAGGTCAAGTGGCGGCTATTAAACAACCGGACAGTTTCTCGTGGGAATTTTTTGATAAAATTTTTATTACACCGAAATGCTTGCCTTCTAAGGTTACAAAATGATGTAAGAGTTCCAAGATCAGGTGAGACGATTCCACTTAATATTAAAGCATAGAAAGTACAAAAAACTGGGAAAAAGGACAATTTAAGGTGTGGAAATGTTGTAAAAAAATATAGAAAATTCGATTCCACGAGATCTGGCGTCAGTTTTTTTTACCACTTAGAAGGAAGGAGTCACTCACTCACTCGCAATCATCAGGGTTGTCAAAACACGGTCGCATCCGAGAACGAGTATATCTTCGTCGAGAAGCATTCCGGTTCTCACGTTCTTGGTAATATCGTAATGTTCACTCGTGTTTGCGCTGTCTTGCCAAGAGAATATCGTTCTTGACCGATTTCTACGGACATAAGCGTGCACATCGGTTACATAGGAAGTAAACCGACACGCCAAGGACAGCGGAGTGGCACGGTCATATCGAATTAGGGACCGGGTTGTTATTCCTCGGTCAAACTATTCCACCGTTGAGAGTCAAACAAAGTTTCGCTCGGACTTCCGGCCGCTAAGATTCCTCCGCCTGCAGGGTATGCCGGTAAGCTATACCTACTTGTGAGAAGTTTCCTTTTCTGAGGAATTCCGGAGCTACCGTAATTCCTGCGGTGCACCGTATCCGATACGTACGCTATTGCGCAACGTTAGCGTTTAAAAGCAACCTGCCGATCTTCGACCCAGATCCGAGGGTTCGTGTGTTTGTAAACAGCGTTAGAAACGCGAGGTATTTCGTCGCGAGAAACGTGTTAATTAATAGCGCAGACATCGCTGTGCGGTAGAAGCCAGTGACCGTGTCACCAAAACTGATTTAGACGTTGACATTACCACGGCAACTCTACGCGGTGCGTCCTTGCAATGACGTCGTGCCGTGTACCCTGGACTCGTTTGACGGACGAAATACGATACGTTTTCACGTGACCGATAGGTTTGAGAAAACGGCGTCGTTTTCTTCTTTGCCTTTCTCCCTCCTAGCCCTGTTTCTAGGACGCGTCCGGGCGAGCTGACGTCGCGGGATACATCCCAGAATTTCATGCGATCACATATGTCTAGATCTAAAAATTCGCAGACGCATGTATACATACGAGGCACCCATAAAACAGCCCAGAACCGATGGCCTACGCGGGTAGGAAATTTTAGAGTCCAATAACCAGGAGACTGTATAATATGCCTGGATATTTTTCCCGACTCCTAGGACGAACGTCCTTTTCCATTTCTGACTGTCAGCCTATCGGTGAACACGTACCTGTAACTGCAGGCGTATTTAGACGTATAAGAATATGCGGGAAGAACAATGAAACCTTTCTGTTCGTACGACTTTCCACCGCATGCGGAGCCTCGTGCGTTTCCATTGCTGACGTAGATGGGAAATTTTTTATTTTATCTGTTTCTGTCGTTGGTGAGTTTCTTATCGGTGTGTTTAGATAAATGCTCGAGTTATCTGTAACGGGACGGCGACAACAAGCCATGCCATGTCCCGATAGAGGCGACGGTTGTTTTGTCTCAGAACCCAACGAGAGGAATGCAAGTGACAAATAGCTTGAGGAAACGCCGGTCTAGCGTACATAAATGATCGCGACACCCTAATTTGTGGAGGAATCGTTCAATAGCATTTGTCACTTACACTGAATTCATCCGAGTATGTTACAGTCGGTTGCGGTCTACCGTCTCTCCGCCTAAATCGAGGACTGGGTGTGAGAGAGGCAGGGAGGGCAGAGAGGGCAGAGAGGAAGGAGGATACTGTCTTTCGTCGCGATTCGAATCTCTAGCGACATTCTCGACGACGTGTTGTTTGCCCCGGCCAATAATACGCCGCCGGTGTCTAAATCGGTTCAACCTGGCCTGAATAATGTCTCTATTAATATAACCAGGTGCTGGAAATTTAGCTTTCTCGTTAACGAACTTGTTCGTTTTTACGCGAGATGCTCGTTGTTTTTTTCTTATAATTAGCACAACGCCGGTCGTCCGTTGTTCAGGCTTCGTAGAGAATCGGATTCATAGAAGTTCAAAGCCGCTGTCAACCGAGAACCGACAGATAACTCGGTGTTTCAAGCTTTTTATTACTTACTCGCGGGTCTCGATTTAGGCAGGTGACGCAAGCTACTCGGTTTACGTGTAAGAGGTTCGAAGAATTGTTTTTCAACAATTAAACATCAATAAATGTGACCTCATGCGTCTACCGGTAATTGCAAACTTGACAAATATACACGGAGGTGCGGATGACAGTTTCTAAATATTCGGTTACAGGTATATACATAATATTTAACGTGCATGTAGACACATCGTTCGGGTTACCGAGTATTCGAAAAAATAACAAATGTAAAATAAGATTCTCGGAAAACATCCAGGTTGCACTCCACGCGTTATGCAATGGGAGTCAATTGCTCACCTACAGAAATTCACGGAAGCTAATATCTATCAGTGATTCATCATCAAACTCTCGCATTTTCAACGGACTTGTAAAAATATAGCCTCTCGCAGCTCTACAGGGTTAGCACCGGGAGTTCATCGGTGGAAGAAAACCAAGCTGGCTCCGTATTCATCTTCGAATTATTTACTCAACCTTTTATTTCCGACGGTTCATTTCAATCTCGAATCGCGCGAGAATCAAAATTTGGTGATTCGTATCAGTTTCGTTTACGCGCGACGCGTCCGATTCGAGGGAATCGGCAGGCAATGATGCTGCGACGATCGTCGATCGGCGACAGGTACCCGGTTGCATGGCACTTATACGGCTGATGTTCGTGGCTAAATTGTAATCCGAGGCGTGTATCGTAATACAGTTACTTCACTTCATAACATGCCATCGCCTCTTGCTCGGCACGCCGGTGGCGCAGTCGGTCTATAAATACTACTGACGTCGTCGCGCAGATCGTCGTCTCGTCGTCTCGTCTGTGATAACTGTATCTCGTATAAGAATGAATCGGATCGGATGGTCAGGCGCAGACGGGGAGCAACAGAAACGCGTGCGAGATACCGATATGCATGCGCTCGGCTATAATGCATACATTGATATGCAAATTGGAACACCTATCAATTTCTTACGTATACACGCGTACGCGCCGCGTGTGACGGCGGGCGTGTGTACACGGATACGGGCATAAACTTATCGACGATCCAACGGTAATAATACAACAACGCACCGCCGAGCAAACAAAGCATTGTGCTAATGTCCGCGACCGATAAAATTTATAATTAACCGAGCCGAACCTGCGATTTGCTCATTCCAAGCCGCGATCACCGATCCGTTGGAAAATAAGACGCGTAGGTCAGTCCCCAGACGTCGTGACATGCGCACGTCGAGCCGTCGACCACCCTGCAGGAACGAAATAACGATAATCGTTTAATCGAAGTAGATGTGCGTGCGATTATCGAGGCGTGCTCGAGTATCGTAACGTTGTGTACGAAACGAATAAGGAGGAAATTCAGAGTAGAAGAGTAGAAAAAAAAAAGAAACACAGAGGAAAAAACATCGCGTACGACGACCTCGGTGATCGATCGTATTTATTGGCATTGAGGTAATATTTTAGTTTCGAGGGTCGCGAAACTCGAACGGAAATCCTTAACTGTCGGGGAAAAATTTACGAGCAAAGGTTTGAATAAAACCGCAGGGAGAAGTATTCGCCCCGCTTTTCGTTTTACGTAGGTAGATATGTAAACCGATGCGGGGAAGATCATTCAAAACTTTTCGCCGAAAAGCAATTATAAGCCTTTACCGCAGCATCCCACCTCGAACTCGGCCAGACACTCGTCGCTTAAATCATTTCTTCGCGAAATTACTGCCGCGTCTCAAAACGTCCGAGCGAATTTTTTCGCCAAGGAATTTTAACGGCGGGGAAATTTGTCGCGCGAACGCTCCTCCGTCCGTCGTTGGTAATCCTCCTCGACGAATGTCCAAACTTTGCCTACTTGTTATTTCTAACAAGCTTGTCTTACAGACGAGGCGATTATCTCCCCCCTACGTGTGCGTCGCGTTGAATTACCGCGGAGTTGCGAATCGCTGACCGGAATGCGCACGTAATTCAAAATCTCTGAACTTCCTGTTCGTCTTTCTAATTCTGGACGTCGGTACGTCTATCTTTACGCATGTCGGTAGGTACATGCCTATTTCTTGTTTGGCACCCACAGACCCCGCGACCACGCAGCATCGCCTTGGCGCAGCGCGGCGATACCCGATGATTGCAAACCGAAACCTTGCCGTGGGCGAGCCTGACTAATCCTTGCTGAAAGTCTAACTCCTCTTCCGCAGGTGGTACATACAGGTACGATGAATTATTTACAGTCGGAATTCGAAGGAAGGCTGCTGGAAACAAATCTTTTCGCACAATTTCTTGTTCGTTAGTCTGCTAATGCGGGAAGCATTGCGTAATTGCCGAAAGTAGAGAGCTCCGCGTGTATTCGCGACCGTCGGCAGTATTGAAATGATTGATACTCGATTCGCAAGTTCCTCGAATCTCTGCAATAAAATTTTTTATTTTTACTCGAGAGTGACACGACCTCGACTTCGTTCTTTGAATTTGTTATGTAAATAATAACGCCGAGTCCCGCTACTCCGTCTCTCTTCCTCTCACTCGTTTCTGTCGTTTCTCGCTCTTTACTTGCAGAAAATGAGAAGGAAGGGGGAGGAAAAAAATTGTTTACTCTGCATAATTCATCGCCTGCCTGCGATATACCCGGTACAGAAAGCTGCGGGAATTACACTCGCGCATAATGTTCGTGGAACTTGTGTATGTATCTACACGGGCGATTTTTTCTTCTCAATTTGCTTGAACTATCGAACACCGTGATCGGCACGATAATCGTCACGTTACAAATTGCATGCAACGTCGTCGCTTTGTTTTCGACAAGAATAATTTCAACGTTCAATTTTCTTGTTATGGTTACGCGAAGTGTGACACCTCGACTCTCTTAATTACATATTGTAATACAGCGAGTGTTTGTGTTGGAAAATCCAGTCAAATCGCAATACAAAAATAAACGACATTTTATTGCCCATTAAAATGTTTTTCTCGTTCAACCGTAGTGAGCAATAATTAATAAGTGGGCGTTACACGCATCAAAGACATGTACGTGGTATCGAAGGCTGTCATTTATTCCTTCGTACCGTTTTATACGTAGCTGCGCACAGAGCTTATTGGGAAACTATATCTGTTGCCTGTGCCCATTACAGCGCATTATACGGTATTTTTTTCCCGCCCAGTAGGTGTAAGCGCCGGGTAACGTGAAATTAAGAAGAAATAAATCAAAAGCCTCGCTGCACATGCGGGACACCGCGGTTAAGCACACCTAGGCAACGATTACCAATCCAGATATCAGCATTTGCATGTGTGCATATACGCTGCGTGTAATACCGAACACACGAGAGAGAGAGAGATAGAGAGCGCGAGAGAGGTAGGTGGACATGGAAATTGAGGCGGCGGTCTTGGCTGGACATATACGGGAGCAGGGGACTCTTTCGTTGTTGCTTCGGTGTTTACATCGACGGCTCGTTGTTGGCTCACACCCTCGTCGTTGCGGATAAAGCGCTTTCTAAATGCATCACTGTCGGAGATCCATAAATAGCCGACAATGGCTCCATCTAGCTCTGTCGAGGACCCAGCATTTAACAATAAGTCGCTTTTGTAACGCGTCTTTGCCGCTGCATGAAAATTGTTTAAGAAATTCCGTATGTCCTTAAAAGTTACCCGAAATCTCCTTATTTAAAAAATTTTTCTATCATTGGACATCTATAACAATTTAGTCGTTATTGCAAATTTTAGGATGTACCTATTGCTTTTTGTTATATCCTGCTCAAGTTCCACCCCTATTGGTATGTATTAAATTTGGTTCAGTGTAGTGGTAAAGGAATCTTTAAGTACAGTTTAGTAGAAATGAATCGACTAATTGACCGCATGTATTTACGATTACCGTATCGTAAATAATTATGAAAAATATTATAAAAACAAGTGAGTTGGACTGACAATGAGAGTTGAAGAGTAACATACCGTTGGTTCTGGAGGATCGTGACCGAAATCACGCAAGAATTGTGGTAAGTTTTGGAGTATTTGGGAATCGCCCAACATTAACAACAATTTATTGCAAGTTCTGTGAAAAATCCTTCAATCTGATTCTACATGCACAAATTTACATAATATATCTGAGTCAAGTGCATCACTGATTGAATTTTTATAAGACGAGACACGTGATTCCCTATTATTGAATCGACATTCGAACAGATTTAAGGAGAAAGAATATTGATTACCGAGAGTGTTAATGAACCGAAGGCGAAAATATTCTTCGCCTCGATGGTCGATTTTAAAGATGTATCGAAAATATTTGAAATATCTGAAAATTGAACGTATGATCTAATCGACGAGCGATCGGAAGGAGATCAGAGCCATGCGGTCATTTATCCTCAGCTGACGGTGAGTTTCCCTCTCGCTACCTCAGTGCTCGGAGCGAGTAAAAAGGGTCGCACACCTAGGGCACGGAAGTAGGCACCAGGTGACCTTGAAGGACGAGGGGCGAGAACGACGGAAATGGTGGAAAACTTTCGCCAGGTTTCGAGTTCCATCGACGATCCGGCGATTCTCCGGGCGAAAATCTCCCGGCAATTTAGGTCAACGCGGCGTCGCATCCGCTCATCCGTCAGTCCGTTAGTCCCCGGTGTATTTTCAACGGCGACGTGTGCGCGCATTCCGCTTTTACGCGACACGCACGAACGACCGAGCCCCGTTTAAACCGCGCTCTCGCTTACGACTCGTAGGTACGCGACGGCGATGCCAGGCGTCGGCGGCTCGGTGACTCACCCATTCATTCCACGGCCCAACGCGCCACGGGCGTTGGTCACTTCCGTGGTCGCTTGGTTATGCAAGGAGCGAACGAGCCAGCGAGATCGCACTCTGCTTGTACTTTGCAAGCTTCGGGATAGCGTCCGACGAAGACGAACGTAACGTCAGGAGCCCCCTTCGAAGCTGCCGATGCGGACTTTTTAGACGGGGCCTTGTGTCGTCGAGCTTGCATCTCGATTGCCGTAGCTCCGAGACGAGACGCTGATCACCGATTCGCGAATATTTGTATCGCCGAGCGTCAGACGACGACGGAACGTTCCCATACTTCACGTTCACATACCATTCATTCACGCCGATACAGAGGTATACACTGCATTTTTATTACCTGTACCAGTTACCGTACTGTACGAATCACCGGAAACGATGTTTAGGCTTTCTTAAGTATGACTGACGGAAGAATTTTGAAAAGTAGAGAATTCTATAGCAAAGGTACGCAGATTTTCCTAGAATCTTGGATTACTCTTCTTGTTTGCTCGTATCTCATTCCGGAAAATTTTTAGCAATAATAAAAGTCTTTGTCTTCCGGACGAAGACAATGCGCATGTGCATTCGGGCAGCCTGAGTTCGTCTTCTTGCACCGACTCGAAATGAGATGATGCACCGATACTAGATTTGATAATACCAGATCGGAGAGCTGCGGACATTCCTGGCACGAAACATCACGACCGCGACTTACATATTCTTCAAGATTACAAGAGGCAGTCTTCATTGCTCGAACGAACATTCGTCGACGAATGAACAAAGAGAATAAAAGAGCGTGCGCGGCAGATGCAGGCGGCCCGTAAAAGTGTGACCCCGGGGGGGATGGATATGTGCGGGTATTCCATGCGACCACGTATCGCGCGGTAGCGTTCCAAGGCAAGCTATGGTGGCCGTGTAAGAATGCCGGGTGTTCGTCGGGCTTATTATTGGTTTAATTGGTCTTAATTTGTCCGGTGGATTCCACCGGATTTATTCTGGTTTACGAAAGGCTAAAAATAGCCGCGGGAGCAGGAAACAAACAGTTTACGCCGCCGACATCGAGACATATTCGTTTATATTTAAACACGTAACGCGGGAGGTTTTGTATAACGCAAATTTATAAATAATCCCGGCGATTCGACCGTTTGACATAATAATTTGAGGGTTTTCAGGGGCGCCTCTGGGGGCGCGTTATACCCTCGCGTGAATAGTCGTGTTTTATACTAAAACGCGGAGAGTGGTCGCACCCTCGCGTGAGTCCCTGCTCACGGTAGGATCCCATCAATTAAGAATTATAAATGGGCTATGATAACGATCTCTCGGTCCTAGTGGCCAATTAATTGAAATACGGTTCGGCTTCGCTGCCGCCCGGCTCTTCCTCTACTCGTTTCCCGGGCGAAACACGGTGGGATTCGCATATTTTCGCCTCTGCATCGTGGCAGTTAATTTACAACCGAGCCTTGCCAAATTTCCACGTAATTAAGAGAGGCCCGTCCCGCCGAAACCAGTCCGATCCAGACGCGAGTAACAAGTCCTAGCCGTGGACATTCCGCCCCGAGTTCTCACGGAGGGTGGTTCGAGGCCGGGGTTATCTTAGTTATGGGGTCCCGTGGAGAATTGCCAGAGATCTCGAGTCAAGTTCAAGGGTTAGCCGGGCACCGCGGAGGGTTGGGTCGCTATGCCGTGCCGTGATCCCGGAGAACAGGAAATGTTAAATCATTCGCTTTATGGTTGGCAGTAAGTGGTTATGGCTTGGAACAAAATATTATGGGGTTTTTTCCCTACCTCTTTTCGTTCCTCTTCATACGAGTCGAGAATATGCCGAGCTGATGTCTTTGTTGGGCGAAGATGGGATTTCGGAACGCGTTGCACGACGCGCACACACACGACGCTCTTTCCTCCGCGCCGAGATCACTTTGCCTTTACATAAATATGTCCGCGCCTTTCAAGGTAACAATGCGCACCAAGACTTCGATCGTCCGCCGCTAATTACGGCAGGCGGCAAATTGTATCCGGCAAATTTGCTGTCTGCCTGTATTCGTAATTTTGCGGTGGATAAACGCGACCGTGGCAGCCGCGTGTGGTTTGTTAATTCGTATTATTTATATCGTAGAAACGCGAGCTTATGCAGGTATGTTGAATCCACAGCGCTCGTCGGAGTTGCGTCTGATTTATTTCTCAAACAGAGAGGTGAAGATAGAGGGAGAGAGAGAAGGAGAGTGAGAAAGGCTGCTTTCCGTTTACGAGCGTTTTTATTTGTGCGGTGACAACTCTTTCCATGAAGGAATGCCGCGCGTAATCAGGGTTTACAGTTTTTTATATCTAAACTGAGATCGTGACCGAAGTTAAATGGACTATAAAGCTCGTCCCGTCACAGACGTCGGATAAAATTAAAAATATGCAATCGGAGTGTGAAATACTGCCTACCTGCCTGCCTACTCGCTATCCCTGCCGACAAAAGGCTAGATGTTAAATACCTGTTTACGAGACGCGAAACTCTGGCTGACGGCCTAGATAAATCAGAGGCAGCGTGGGCTCGATCACCGAGCGAGTGGGTGGGCTACTGGTTAATTTACAGTTTCTAGGCACTGTTTAACTAGGTACAGGAAACTCTGCCAATCTGTCGTTATACTGCCGCGTAAAAATCGGTATACCGACTGGCCGAAAACCGAAACTTGGTCGTATCGAGGATTTCCAGCCGATCGACGGAGAGACAAATAGAGAAACAAACAAAAGGATCCGCCGAGATCATTGATCGACGCGTGCGGTATATCGCGAGATGTGTTCTCATCATTCTTTTTCCTCCTTTACTGCTGCAGGCGACTAGCGAATGCGTAATCAAGCCGCTGACACATCTGCGAAAAGATGAGACAAGCCAGTGTTGGAGGAGAACGGAAAAGAAATGAAAGAGGGGATGAGACCAGCTCGTTTCCGGTCACTTAGTCCAAACCAATCCCTTGTTTATATTGACTCGGGGAGCTCTCTATGATATACCGAGGATTCAATCTATCCTGGAGGCGAAATGATCTGCGGGGAAAAGCAAGTGAGTCGACGTTTCGAGAAAATAAATAGAAATCTAAGTAAGAATCACGTCGCCCTTTTTGCTGCCGAACGAACGAACGAACGAACGAAACAAGGAAGGATCGGACGTCGGTCGACCGATCCGCCAGTGCCAAAAAATCTTAAAGCCACGGCCTGGAAGTGCCCGTGTGCATGCGCGTGATATACCCACACGGTTGTAATCCGCGGACCTGCGCATATAAGGTCGGGTCCACACCTACGTGGAATGTACGCGAGGGTTATTATGTATTCCAACACCGAAACACAAGCGCAGCTCACTTCCTCTCATCATCGTGAATTCATGAATGAGTGTGGGCATGAATGGGCCCACAATCTCGGCGTGGGTGCGCTATGTGTGTAGTATACATGCGTTGCATCTATAGCAGATCGGTGTAGTAATAACGTCATCGAGTCGGCGGGTAACTAAGCATCGGAGAACGACGTCAGAGGCGAATAATAAGAGGGGGAGGGGATGCTAATAATATGGGTATAACGTGAGAAATGTGATATTCATCCCAGTTTAATTCACCGGGCGTGACAAAGTAGGCATCGAAAGTATTTTAAAAGCGAAACGAAGTGAGCGATAAAACTTGTCATATATTTTTTATTTCACGCAGCGAGGAAAACCGATCCTCCTCGTGAATTACGACCCCTGCAGACGCGTGATCGATGCGTTTCTTCTTATTTTACGGATATGTACGTGTGTACTTGCAACGGGCGTATACGAGGCAAGGAGATCAAGAGCAGCCGAAAGACGAGGTATCTTTTGCGGATCAGATGACAAAACTTGCGGGCTGTAGAGGATGTGAAGAAAAGGGATGAAAGAAAAGAAGAAAACGTCCCGATCGAAACGACGTTATTTTTCAAACCTTGAGTATAATTGGAAATTCGAGAACCTCTTCGGGAAGGCGGGAGAAAAAAATCAGTCTGGAGGCGTGAGAAAGATGTTTAATAAAAAAAAAAAAAAGGAAGAAAAAAAAAAGAAATACAACAAGAAATGAATAAGTACGAAATCCCAGCAACGATCGCCGCGCATTCAGTCTGTCTCAGTCAGGCACGAAGACTATGGCCTCGAGATTTGGGAGGGAGAAGGCTATTTATCATGTTTCACTCTTATTGTTGAGGGATGACGATGTTTTCTCGAACCGACTCCGTCCGTGTACATCTTTTCCCGCAAGCTGGTCTTCGGTTTGCTTCGGCCGGCCGGTAACGTACAGATAACGCGGACGTCCCGACCCACTATACGACGACACCTTGTAAACAAGCGTGATATTATCGGTCGTAATAAATAAAACTGTGTACGAGAATTACGCATCGGCCCAATTCCACCCACGCGCGGTACTTTGGTGTAAACGTACGGAGCTCGCCTCGTGTCCAAGTCTCGCTCGTACTAATTAAGTGTTTGTTCCTGGGCGCGTTATCGGTAATCAGTAATCGCGAATACCGCGAAAATACGCGCGACACACGGGTTTTACACGCACCCCAGACGACGACGCCGATGAAGCGATTCGCGATGTCGAACAAGGTCCCAGATACGCCCGTGGTCCGGGGTGCAAGAAGGCCGTCTGGGTACCTGTAATCCTCCGATTCATTTATTCCGTTTGTCGATAGAAAATGCAAGCGGCCTGCAGGTCTCCTCGTACTCCTCGGTGTCGTAATCGTTGGGTCATAATCTTGAACCACTTTCCCAGACTATGCACGCGGTCCCCTCGCGGAGGTATCTCGCGTCGGCATCTCACCTTTGCAGTTGGATGACTGGCCTGTTTTCTCCGACAAAATTATTCCGGATCGCATCGATGCATTTTCAAGAGCTTCTTCACGAGGTAAGTATAACAGAGGATTCCGCCGCATCCCTGCAGCAGGATCGTCTTTGCCCGCCGCCGCTGCGACTCGTCCATGCAGTTTATCATTCTAGTTCTCTCCTTTGAAGAATCGGCAATGTTCGCAAAGGACTCTGCCCATTGCAGGGACCTTTTGCGACGCCCTTCTCCCCCGGCTTCGCTTCACGTTCTTGGATGGACCCCGTTCGTAGATGGTTGAATAAACCGATACACTTTCATATTTTATTTATTCCTGCGAAATTGATAGTGCAACGCTGCCGGGAGACACGGGCGATTCGATGTTTCCTTGTGATAAAAATTGTCTCAACTCGTGCGAGGAATTGGTTCATATATACTTTCATACTTATATACCTACGCGCTTATTTTTTGAAATTGCTCAAGCGGATGGGGCGCGGCCGGCGCGCATGAGGAAAGCTCAGGCAGAGAGAAACACGCTGGAAGACATCGCTCGAGGAAATTGCCCGGTTTGTCACAAACTTCTTTGTGCTGTTTTATTACAAGACATCCATTGCAGCTTCGGAACAGAGTTTGCGGTGTTTGCGATGTATTTTTGTACGCGGAAGGAAAGAATATCGGCACCAGTTCTGTACTTCGTGGCATTGTTTATTTGTTTATTTGTTTATATTTATTTTTGTTGATTGGAAGAGTTTGCTCCAGCTTTTCGAACATAATATCTACATACAACCGTAAAATATGATCATATTGAAGTTTGTAACGTTATCGTAACGATTCATGCTGAGGGAACACAGTTATTTCACGATTTTGGAATTGTCTGAAATTCAGCAAACTGTGATAAAACAAAATATGCTCATATTTCGAAAACTTAGTTCCATAAAAGTTATTTTACAATTAAGAAAATAATGATTTTTCCCCAATGTTTCATTACAATAACGTTACTAACTTCAACCTCGTAAAATATGTTCGTTTTTCATACATAATATTTTGCCTGTTTGATTGAGAAATTTTTGATCATTCGCGATGAACCTCTGTCATTCCTTCACAATTATAAACCACAAAACTCTGAAGTTGGTTAAGGCGAAACACGCAAAGTAGAGATTACCGGACGAATAAGGACAGGACGAACCTCGCACGTGTTAACAGGATGATTTTTCAATGTTCAAACCGCGACAAAGAAAAGTTTCTTGGCATGGAAATACATACCAAGGTCGAAACTAACAAAGGCTTACCAATTGCTGCAACGCCCACGTTTTATCAAACCTGTATATATAGCAAGTTGAGAACAAAAACAAAATGAAAGCTAGAAAACGTGCGAATACCACTCGATTATTATTATTATATTTTTCATCCCAATTTGCAACAGCATGAAATTCACATTTTGAAACAAAATAAAAGTTTTATATAAAGATATTTCAGAACGCATGCATAGACGTTTATTCGCACAAGTTGTTTTTCATCGGTATATATTGACATAGAGTAAAGAAAATCGTACAGTTTCTGCATCGATGTAGCAAGAAAAGAGATAATCTATCGAATAACATTCTGCAAGTTTTCATGTATCATTTTATGATACAGACATATGTAATATATCTGTACATATACACCACACATTCGTCCCGATAGAAAGCAATCTTGGCTGGTCTATGCGGCCCAGAACGTCTTCCCACGCAGGTTTACGTTCGCCGACATTTTCTAACCGCTTTCGGTTCTCTTCAAGCAATTTTTGGTTACGTGGTATGGATACATGGCGCTGGGCGGTGCCAAATTCGATGCAAAGAAGCAAGCGGTGATGAAAAACGAGACACACTGAAATGGAAAAGATGATCGTGTATATAACAATTGAAGATCGTATCAGATGACAGGTTTTTCGTTAAAAAAGAAAAAAAAAAGAGACACACTTACGTAAAAACGAGAAAATATTGGAGATGGATTAAGTTTATTGGATAAGGTTCATAGAAAAAGAGAAGGACGAAGTGAAATGTACCTTGCGGGAGATAATCTGCAACACAATTTTGGGGTTGAAAAGACGAAGAAATAAGTGAAACACGGAAGAAAAAAATGTTTCGGTTAGGTTTAAAAGGCGCGATTTTCCCACTTTCCCATCACCGCGCGTAGAACGGATCAACCTGGCTTACAATGACCCGGAAATTGCCGTTTCCATTGCATAATGGCAGGCTTCCGTTTACGCCGCAAAGAATGACTGTTCACTAGTTGTCACTTTTATAATGGCCTCGAAACCTGAATGGACTCCCTCCCTCGCTGTGGCAAGTAGTAGGATACGCTTATACACACACCTACCGCAACAACTGACTTACCCACCACGGCGAGGCCGTAAGTCATATCAGGCTCGGTGAACTCTCCGATGGAACTCGTTCGACGCCTATATAATGTTCTTCCGGATCACCGCAAACTGGAGATATCTCTTCATTATCTTCCCATCGAACGCTGTATAGGCTGCCCATTTCTGATTACCCATATGTCCGATCGATTCGGCTCTCTCTCTCTAACCAGTGCGAAGGATATCGCTCACCCAGTCGCGCACCGTTGCGTCTCACGTGGAAAAAAGGAAAAGAAATTTGATGGAGTGGACTGCGGCGATGGGAATCCTCGATTCGTTGATGCTTAACGAATCTATGCGTCCCAAGGCAAGGGCGGGGATGAGGACGTTCGTCTCTGTGAGTTCACGGCTCGGACACAATGTCTATCATTGTCAAACACTTGGAAATACATTAATACAGGAAGTTTCAACCGAGGAAGAAAGAACAAATTTCTTTAGTGGTCTGACTTTATACGCATTACTAGTCCATTGAGTTCGGGCGGCTTGCTTAAAGTGCCTCACAAAAGCGGGCATAGCATGGTCGCCTGTCACTACCGGTCAGACATAATAAGGAAGTCCGGACAATACAAGGATTTTTTCCACTTGCCCAGAGGTGCTCATCTAGAGGACGAACGAAACGCACGAATACACGAGCGAACCGAGTTTCACGGAATCGGACCAGGGACTTGAAACCTGACATTTTTATCTTCACTCCCTGTCTGCTGCACTCGACCGTTCCGCGGCGAAAATAACAAGGCGGCCAAGAGAGACGAGACGAGCCACCCACTGTCAGGCATTGTTCACGATCTTCAAAAGGCACGTAAGATACACCGAAATGTATCGTCCACCTGTAATCACAGCTGAGATTTTATTCAACGACAGTTTCTTTTCCCCACCATCTCGCGTGAAATGGGTAAACTCAAGATACACGTGCCAGCTACTAACGAGTGATCTAATCCTGAAACTAAACTGAGCTTCGAGCCCTCTGGTAAAGCGATACTCCAAATTGGCTGATGCGGTTAAAAGCTGGCACCTCGGTCTTGTTCTTCTGGAGTAAATGACGCATGTAAGGTTTTCTCAATATCCGGTGTACGACGAAGAAGGCCGAGGCGACAGTGGACGCGCTCGGATTTCATCTCTCTTCGGAACCCGAGGAGAGAACGGCCAGATATTAATCCACAAATTGTCCAACCCGAAAGGTTCAATGTTCGGTTATTTCGTTCCTCGTACCCGTACGCCGGAGAGGAAAGCACCCTGCAGTTACGTGTCGGAAAAGGAGTAATATTTTCAACTCTATTCCACCTATACCAACCTTCCGATACTCTGACACAGTGCGACGTAGATTCATCCATGCTTTCGGGCTCGTACGATCCTTTGTTTAGCCAAGGTAGTCACCGTAAGAGAGTTTTGTTCCAACCGATTCCTCGTCCATTCTGCGCGATGAAAATTAACGTAAATTGTCCGAGCTACTCTTGACACGACAGTGCAGCCAGATGATCCACGTATTAAAAATGATTGGATATATTCTTTTGTTCCAGATGGATTTACCACCACGGCGGATGGACCTCGATATCTGTCGATTGCGGGGCGGGGAATCGATCGCGTTTTACGCAGAACTTTCACGACCGACGTGTTCCGCCAGTCGGGCACCTTCGTCGGCAGAAGAGGGCCGGCACCGCCCCTGCGGCCTTCGCTGGTCCAGACAGCCGAGGCGGAGGGAATCTGATCCGAAAATAAATAAGAGTTCATCAGTGGACGCTGCAGTCCCGCGACACGTCACGATAGGAACGTATACGAGCTTCTGGGAACCACTGCACATGGGCGAAGTTCTTGGGCCTACACGCGAGCGGGCGTGTAGGAGCGAAAGAATCCAAAAAGGAAAGGGTGGAGGGGGGCGGGGGGGGGGGGGGGGGAGGGAGGAAAAGGAACTGCAGTAACGACGAGGGGGCGAGGAATGTTGCGAAACGATCGACGTAGGCGGCTCGGTTCTTGTTCTCCGTCGGGGCGCCCACCGCTCTGGGCCCCCACACGCGAATCCGAGCGCCGCAGCGGAAAAGATTGCGGCCGGTCTTTCCATCGCCTGTTTTCTGTATGTATTCTCAATTCCACCGCCCCACGCCGGCTGGTCTGTGATCCACCACGTGAACCTCGTTTCTGGACTAGCTGACCGGAGGCGAGTGCTAAAGCCAAGTTGAAAAACGAAAGGAAAGGAGCGGGAAAAAAAAATTCACTCCCGCGATAAGCAAGCACCGACCCGACGACGACGATGAACCAAGCCAGCGTACTCGGTCGCCTCGCTGTGAATGAGACCTTAGGCAGCCGGAACCCGCTTCTCCGTGTGCGGTGCGATGCATTCCTTGTCTGTCCACCTCCTCCTCCTCCTCTTGCACTCCCTCAAACTACTTTGGTTCCTCAACCCACCGCCTCTCATCCCAATCTTTCTTCCACCGCTCGCACAGCCCGGTCGAGATACCTTTTTTTTTCTTTTTTCTTCGTCTCTTTCTTCCCTTGGCCCGATTCCTGGAACAGACTGCCGGCCTCCTGCAAGTCGAATACCTCGACGTCTCAGTTGCACACACCTAGTACTCAGCCTGCTGTTCGGACGCCACGCGACCTCGTTTATCTACACGAAGCACAGGTGCGTACATAGCGTTGCACGCGCGGTTACGAAGGCGCCTGTTAATATTTCGGTTCAACGTTCATCTCAAGCAATTTTCGATGACACATGTACTTCAAAGGATGGGGTCAAACTCATCCAAGCTTATCGACCCTCAACTGGTTACTTATCCTGTGGGAATATTTTTGCTGAAGATGACTTTCGGACCCCGTTCACTGAGCTGGATTTAAATTCCATAATTCGTGGAAAAGTTAGTCGGTATAAATAGCACCGCGTTATGCCGTGGGAAAATTCGTCCGGTCCTCGCAAAGCCAAGCTTCCGTTAAATGACGCGTCGACTTCTCACAATCCTCCGAGGAACTAGATTCACACGGCTTTCGTGCAAAATTTGTTATAAATTCCTCACAGATCGTATCAATTTTCTCATGAGTCAGAAGTTGTATTTTTATAGCTTGTGTTCTTTCTAATTATTAGAAGGTCGTTCATGTGTTTTACGAACATCACGCTTCGAGACAAATAGATGACTTACACTTCCAAACTTGGAGAATGCGAAAGAAAGAAAAGCGGAATCTTGATTGCCGTGACTAAATGGTAAGCATTGTAAACCAGAAAAGCTTCGCTACTTTCCCTTCGCGTTTTCATAAAAATGATCTTCGGTCAGTGCCATTGCACGGTGTTAGCCAGGTGTTGAACTGAAAAAAAATCTACACTGTTTCCCGCATTTTACTTCCCGCACCTGGCCAAAAATCGGCCCCTTCTCTACCAACAATGTGACCTGAAGGTAAACTGTAAACAGTAACTAACCATGGGCTGAACAGACCATAGGGGTATATTTGTCCAGGGGCAGCTGGAATTCTCATACAGCTACGACTTCCGCGGACGTGAAAGTTTGCGTATTATTTTTCAATGAATAAACGGGCGATTCAAGAAAAAAAGCAAGCTGCGAGAGAATTTTTTCACCTCGCGGAAGGCGTAAGAGCAAAGGTATAGGACGGTGCATCCGAAGCGCGATGTGTATCCGAAGGTGATTCTTAGGTTGGTTCTGGCTTTGGCTCGAGCTCAACGTCCACGTTTCTGTTTGCATATACTTCCATCCAGCAGAGTTTGCCGGGTGGGTACACAAAGGTGTCGGATAACTGATAGAGCATCAAGTACAAGATCAAAGCTTGCAACGAAACGGGGGTGAGAGGGAGAGAAGGCTTCGGTCGGGCGAGAGATATCCGTCCTCTGTCGCGAGGGTGGGAAGATAGCGTCGCCGCGAACAAGGGAGATTGGGTTTTGTTGCGGACAGATAGAAGGTTCGCGTTTTACCCGCGATAAGCGCGGGCGTACAGAGCTGCGACCACCGCGTGTTTCTTCTCGCTCGGGAGGATCAAATCCACCGACCCTCCGATTTTAGATGGCGGAAATTTACGCCTAATTTATTAACCCGGACGTCACTGAATAGTCGGGCAAACGCGATCCGCGACCGCGGTCGCGTGCGAGCGAACGCTGCTGCAGGGGGACAGACGACACGGTGAGATAGAGAGCGGCGTAGGTATATCCCGGCCGTATAAATATAGGAATGAAAATGTATTCATAGCGCGGCTCGGAAACAAGCCAATTGATGCGTGTATATTTAGAATACGGATGCATCTATCGGGGTGATAACGTTTCTAAAATACAAGACGGTCCGCTTCTCTTGACTATCCAATATTATACGTACTATACGAATGCAGTAATAATGCCAATCTGCAGTCGAAAGACGAAATATGCGTAACGTCGCGGCGCACGCATCTACATGTATAGATATACCTACGTGAACTCATTCCCCATGCGATCGTATACATTATACTATAAGTATAATGTGCCTAGCTCCGGTTTGACAATAACAGAGGAGGAATAGGTGGATATCAAAACTCCGGAATGAAAATAATTACACCTGCCGTTCCGTGCTCGCTCGCTAATCGAAAAACAGCTCCGGCGCACCTCCGCTGCTCGACGGTGCTGCAACGCCTTGACCTGGTTCAGGGTGTACAGCGTAGCGTCGAGGCGCACCATTGCCGATTAGAAAAACGCAGTTAGACCGCGCTCGAAGCTCTTGTCTCTGCGTCTTTGGCGACGGGATCTTGAGTGGTAATTGCGAAAGAAATCTGAATCGGGGCGACGGAGAAACCACGAGGTTTGGTGCGGTTGGGTGCAGGACGGAGGTTTTGAAAACCGATGATTCACCTGATGGTATGTCGGTCAGCGTCCCGAGCGCGCCCTAACGCTCAAGCTACATCGTCCCAGCTATTTGACCTATTTTTCCGGCGATTATGCAATCTTTGTTTACAACGGAGAAGGCGCCAGCTGGCTGAGACGTTACTCGGTGTACAAAGCCCAGCCGTTTCGCTCCGGATAGGCTAATTAAGGTGGTGGTATATTATTGAAGGCTTTGGGTCGCGACTCCTCTTCGCTTACTTGTTGCATTGCACTTATTATACGTATTTAACCGCGATTGCGAAGTGGGACAGCGAGCTCACTCGACGTGGCTCGCCGCGATGAAAGTTCACTTCGGCGCGGACACTGATTGCGGATAACGTATAATTATGGGACGAATTATTCATCGCCTTTCCCGTTCTTCAGATTCAGTCGTCGATTTTGGACGCCGAATTTTGTGCCAGTTTTTTTTTTTTTTTTTTTTTTTTTTTTTTCGTTTACGACGTTTCGTTTTCTAATCGACTTTGAGGCTTCCGAGACGCTGCAGCATCGCCACCGGCCGTAATGCGCTCGGGCGGTTCCGGGTGCTCCTTGCGACTCTGGGGAAGGCTTTGCCTAGCAACGAACGCAATAATAGATGCGCACGAAGCCTCGGCTAGGAAACGGGTCAAGGTGCAGCCTATCTTGCACGCCGCGTGCTCAATAACAACTTGCATAAGTCCGGCTGTCTGCCCGTCTGCCTGCCTGCCGCGCTTTGCGGTTGTCCGTCAAGCCATTATGCAACCGAAGAAAGTCATTATGCAACCGACTCACCGACCGACCGACCAACGAATCAACGTTGAGTGCATTCGCTAGTGAATTTCAAATAGATGCCGATCGACTCGCTGTTTGCACAAACTTTACTTCGAGAAGTATTATTGTTACGGAAATTTTTTTAGAACGGTTTTTTCATTCTTAACGGATTGCACGGAAACTTATGCAATTTCTTTAAAAGCTATTTATAGTTGGTCGGGAACGTGCCCTGGGTTTTCCGAATGATTTTTCTTATCCCTTGTACTTGAGGGATAATGAAAAAGCTTGCTCGTCATTTCTCCCGGAATGTATTCCCCCGTTGCATGGATCAAGGGGTTCAAATAATTGAATTTCAGAAAAGTTTTAGTTCCGAATGAAGATGCGGGTTGTAATTACGGGGTATACAAGGCGCTGGTCCCTGCAGCGGGATGCGGGGAGGAGAGGAGAGAAAAAGAATAAAAACAGAGAGGTGAACCTGAACGGAGAAGGAGGCATGCACGTGACCTACTTCGGAATAAACCGCAAGCGGAGAGTACGGGATAATTGCGAATTGTGTGTATGTAATGTATACCTATGGTTAGAAATCGGGACCGGAATTGCGGATTGCGAAAAATCATGAGTTGCACGCAAACTGTTATACCGAATCGACCGAGTCATTTTTCTGGCGCCAAGTCCGCACTTGCAGTATGCGTATCGTGCATACCGCATGGGTGTATCCAACTGATATTGCACAAGTGGTGCAATAGCAAGAGATCCGTTTGGTAATGACACGTCGTGCTCGTTTATGTCTCTCTTTCATCGCGTTAATTGCATCCCCGCGGTATAGTTCACCTTTGGTGCGTTTTGTGATTTGTTATGATTATGACTTCGGGCAATAATTAGTACGCGTCTACGTCCTTCTGGAATTTTTCTACATTATCCGATTCGGCTGGCAACGATCGTCACACGGATAAGACGTACATTTTCTCAATCATTATTTTCTCGATCAGCGGGATAAAACGGAAGTGAGAATTTATATGCAGCCGGTAAAAAGTCCCTCTTCGACCTGCGACGCGTGACTCGACGCTGCTAGCTGTGTAAACGCACCGCGTGCCGAAATGATATTCATAATAATTTAAGCCTACGTTGGCCAATCGTCGGTTCAACCGGTAACTTCCGGTTCCAGCGCTCATGCCTCTACGCGTCAAAGTCGCGCCTGCAGGCGGTGCAACGCGATCGTCGACGCAGCGTGGTCGCCGGAAGGAAGGACGTCTTCCTGCCTCGGCTCGTCGGGCGGTAACATAATGCGCTCCTCGGTACCGCCGTTAGTGGGTACTCAGGAAGTCTTGCTAATTTGTAATTTGGCAACGTTTCCTTTCCAGTTCGTTAAAAGCCAGCCCCGTTCGTATTCGCACGCGCATCCTGCTCGCCTCCTTCGCGACGATCCATCCATCTTTCTCTCCTCCCCCACCATCGCCTTCTCGTTCTCTCTATCTCTCTATCTCTCTATCTCTCTATCTCTTTCTCTCTCTCTTCCGTTCTCTTCGACTCAGTCGCGTCCGCGGCGCTGGCTTGTGGGACGATTGCGCGCGCTTCTTCTTTGCGACGTATAAGAGGCGACGGGCCTGCAGCAGCATTTCGTAATCGATTTCGATTAGATTTGAATCAACTGGCACGACCCGTCCCGCGGCAGCACACGTGCCGCTGGTAGCGAGGTACTTGAGCACATAGAAATAAACCACCGTATTAGACCAATGGTAAATACGCAATTTACCGTCGATTTATAGAAAACCGATTTCATATAAAACGTTACTTTTTATTGTTACCGAACAGCTTTCTTCCTTTTCTAACCTAGATGCCCTGCTGTCACGGCAGATGTGATTTTACGCGTCCTCAGGTCTGCCTACGCGCATCCTTCTTACGACCAAACGGCTGAGCTTTGACACGATTTTCATGGTAGGTGGGTCTTCGCCTATTTGGTGCCACATCCATGGTTTACAATAGTCTTGCGCAATATCTTTCAAACGTCTATCTTCTATCAAAGTAACCGAGATAATATGCAGAAGGTTTTCACCACGCTACGTATGGTTCCTGCATCAAGGTATTTTATAATATATAGGCTACGGGAATAATATTTGCATAAATTGCACAACTGTCATCCACATATGACTTACCAACTATCGTTGGAGTTCAACTTTCAAAAATATATACCGAGAGTTCGGTTCGTCATTCGTAAAAATCAGATCGCCCTGCGGGATCCATTATCGCAGGGGATCACAAATATATTTTCTGTTTCGATATTTGTGCTTTTTTTCCCCTCCCTTTTTGGTCCGTGCGACTTATCTGAAGAAAAGACACGCCGCCCGGATGAGTCAGCTGATAGGATTTTTTCTGCTTTTTCCCGGGAGGGCCTTTTCTCTCATTCTCGTTATACTTCTCTGTCGCTCTTTCTTATCCCACGGGAACCGGGCCCCGACGTATGTTGGAGAAGACCACGGAGACGCCCACTACCGCCACCCTAATTCATTCGTGTTTTCGATTTCACGCCTCTGGAAAATACCCTTCAACGTCGTTCCTGGAGATAGATAGAGATCCCCTCGGGCCGTCCGTAATATAGACCACGTGACCCCTCTGCACCTACTGCAGTTCTCTCCCGAAGGCCACAAGAATATTTCATGCAGCCTCAGGTTTACTCAGATCCCTGTATTCCACGATCGTGATTCTCCTAATCTCAAATTCTCACACAACTGCTAGCTTCGAATTTTAGTTCATAATCGATAGTGGGGGAGACATACTAATAACAACAATCCTTCATCTCGACTGTATTGAAGACTGTACTCGTCTGTTAATACAGGCGTGCCTTGACACCCCCAGCTGCAACACGTATATCGAATTAAAATACCGACAAACGTTGGACGATTATCAGAGTCAATCAGGCTTTGTAAATAGTATTGTCTCCGATTGTGTGAGCGCAGTGGCTGCTGGTGTCTGGACCGTCTGCGACAGCGTGTTTGGATAATCAGTTGAGGAATTTTCTCGCGTTAGTCGTAATTCGTATGGTTCCCATGTCGGCTGGGGCCAAGAAACCTCCTCCTTCGACATGATCGCGCGGTGTTCAGTTGACGTCCGCGGTTCGTTACGTCACGTTGCGCTGCATTGCGTTTCAGTGTCGTTCGATGCGTTTCTTTGTTTCGAAACGAAGGCGGATTCCCGAGATGCGAGAGTGCACGCAACGGCTTTCATCGGCCTAATCTTTTATTATTTATGAGGTGATTATAAATCTTGAAGGGTTTATCTCTTTCCGAGAGCGAGGGCGGTCCTGGAGAGGAGAGTAAAAGCAAGACGCTCGGCTGCGGTGCAGAGTAGGAGGAATCTCTGCGGCGACGCCGTCCGGTGGTGCGAAGAAAGAGAAAAATAGAAAATATTGGGAGAAGATGGTAGCACCGGCTGAACCAGCCCTTGTCCTTAGGGACGACGCTGGCTACCAGCGTCGCTGACTATTTCCGGCCGGCAGGGCAGAAATATTTTGTTTTGCATGCCTGCTGTGACGGATTAACGAGGTTACCGCAACGGCGAACACAAATCCGGGACGAACCGGGTAGAATTTCATTTTTCCCAACGCTCTCGAAGATCGCAAAGCCTTTCCCTTCATCCACCTCGGAGATTCTCTACGTACCATTCGGTGGTGAAGTTGAGCTTCCGGATCGCCCCGAGCTTACCGAATTAGAATGTATTGCCCCCATCCCGGGTAATTGTACGTGGGCATATCGTAACTTGATATCCCCGCATGTGTCCTACTGGATGTGCGCCGGGAATAACGGCGATGGATAGCAGCGCGAGTTGAGCTCGTAGGCTGCCTGTCGCATGTCGCCCTTGAGAAACGATGGACCGGCGTCTCTCTCACTCTCTCTCTCTCTTTCTCTCTCTCTGCACTTTGACGGTGACGATGAGATAGGAGTGTAAGTTCGGAGTCACGGTTTGTTTATTGTCTCCCACCCCTCGGCCTGCTGTTCTTCGCTCCAAGGAGGGTCCCGGCTAAAAAATAAATGGCTTTTCGCGTGTCCCGGGATACTTACATTTCCTTTTTTTCGTCCTTCTCCCTTACCTTCTTCTTAAGCTGCGGGTACCGTTTCCGCGAGATATAAGATACAGTGCGGTGTACTTAGCGTATAACATTATATTTTATGCGGCAAATATCAAATTCTTATTGCTACCAAGAAGAGGCGGGGGGCAAGATATTGGAAGGAATAGACACTCTGCGTCGGGACTCAGGGTATATGTATACATATGTATATATATATATATATATATATACACACGTGTGCATAAAGCCAAATGCAAATTACGCGTCGTTGGATAATACGTTAGTTATAAATAAGCGAGAAGTGCGTCAATGCGAGTGTGCTTACAAACACATTGGGCCAATGTTGCGACCGCATGATATTTCGTCCATCCTGCACCTACGACTACGGCATAGTTGGATCGCGTTCACGGGTGTCCCCTGTAATCGGGAATACGTAATGAAGTCGGGATACGGGGTTGTTTCCAGCTAGCCAGCCGAAAGGTACGTCAGGCGAAGAGAGGTTGACTTCGTAGTTACGAATCGGTGGCGTCGCCGCATGCGTTACGCCCAGCAACTTAGATATCCCCTCCGTTTCTCTCCCACCTCTTTCACCTCATCCACGCTAATCCCACGTATCCTCCGACTCTTGAACCTTTTGTCCGACATCCGGCTCCCTACCCTTTTCACCCCCGAGGTTTATGCGCCGCCGGTGAACCTCTTCACCTTAATCTACAAGGCTGCAGTGCAGTGGCCGCGTCGCGTATGGAGATGGGCAACCCGGAATGAAAGTAAAATAAGATAACTCAACGAACGTACGAACGTACGAACGGTCGTCGCACGTCTCTCCGTCCCGCTTCCGGCCGCGTCAGGTGTTCTAAGACGGCGACGACTTTGAGGAACCGATGGGCTCGACGTCGTCGTGCTCGACCGGACCCAGATCCGACGCTCTGGAGTTATTTTGTTTGCTCGGGGGTGTCTCGGCGCCAGAAGAATTATCTACTGTCTCTACAGGCCGGTTGATAGGGCGCACAGTGTCAGGGCGTACTTGGTAGGCGGCACGAAGCAATGCGCGCGTGTGCCGTCGTCTCTCTCTCGCTCTGTCTCCTTCTCCCTCCTTCTCCCTTCCTCTCGCTGACCCGTAATTCGGCAGTACCCCTCTGCCTCTGTCACTCCCGACCGCGACTATGCACACACGCTGTTTCTGTCTCTCGTCGTCTGCCTCGGTCTACCGTGACGTCCGAAAGTACACGCATCCTAGCCGTGCACTCGTGACGACGCTCTACACGCGTCGGCTACCGTTCACGATTGACGCAAGCTCTGCTGTAACGTATGCCCGATGCGTTAGTTGACGCAGACCATGCTCGCATCTTCACGTACAGTAACATCATCCGTTGCCTTGACTGTATCCTCTTTTACCCGCGATGTCTTTGTCGGTCGAGTCTGAAATCTTAAAAAAAATTTAGAGCACGATAAAACTGTGGGATTCGTTGCGAATAGCACTGTACGCAGGTATGTAACGCACCGATTGTGCCCTTATATTTCTGTTCACTCGGGAGTGATCCTGAACTTTCTGGTTCTGTTTGCCTGATCTAAAAATAAGTTTCTTCTTTGTTTCACCAGGATGTTCAGTTGTTGACGAATTTGATATTATATTTTCTGGTAAATGTGGGAGTATTGAGAAATCTATGCGCGTACGGAATGTTCTTGGGATATCAGGCGCTCTTCGTGAAAATTCAGTTCCGATGCAAAAAAAGATGGTTATGGGAAAAAAAATCAACTTCTATTAGCCCTTTTCCTACATAAACCATAAAATTTCGAATTTAATTCAATTCCGAGATTCTATGCTTTTTGAGGAATGTTATTTTTAGTACATAATCCAAGGTTTTCGTACAACCAATATTTCTGTATATTCGGTAAAATCAAGAAATTCCTAAGCGTTGAAATGTTTCACGCGTCACGTGTCTGCTTGTGACCAAGTTTACGGTTTGGAAAATTTTTGATGTTAAATTATAATTAGAAATCGTATATATTAATTACTGTCGGTAGAATTGACACGCGCACGGTGCTTGCGCTCCTCTGCAGTTGATAAATTTCGTCCGAACAGAAGCTACTTATTATTTGCACAGGTAACGTAGTAACGCAAGGTCTCGAGGCATAGGTATGTAGGTAAATATGAAGAGAAAATTTAAGGGTACACCTATCGTACGCAGTTGGCTCACGTTGACTGGTAATGCCAAGTGAGCAATGTGTGCATGTATCTGTACCAATTACTCGTCCAACCCGAAGGCTAAAAAATCGATCCGAGTCTGGCACACGCACGCAATTCACCGGGAACTTTTTGGACGATTTCCAATTAATACTTTTTATCCGTACAACATATCCCGCACCTCTCAGAATTGCCGGAAGCTTTCTATGGTCTCGGTACTTTATGCACGGAGTGATTTAGCTGTAGTTTGCCGTGGTAGAAATGGTAAAATTTCACAGTATGCGGCTCCGACGAAAAATAAGGTCGTTACCATAATCGCACGTGTGTGTACTGCGTACCCAGTTATGGCGACAAATAGGCTCAAGATAATAATGAGACCGAGACGTATTGTTCGGTTCGTAAAACGATTGAAAGAAAAAAGATTCGCGCTTGCACGCGGTGTAGCGGTATACATGAAAGAGCATTGATCTGCCGAGAAACTTTCGTAAATCTTCTATCGATTTATCGAGCAGATTATCGCAGCTCTTCGATAAAGAAACCGGATCTTATACTCGATCCAAGACTCGTCAAAGAGTACGGTTATACGTTGCAAAAAATCATGAGCAATGTTCAGGTCATCGCTCTGGATAAATTTTGCCTTTGTTGTTTTCATCCGTTTATTTATTTACTTTTTTTTGTTGCACTCATTCGATAGAAGATTCGATCGTCTGCTATCACGAGATCGTACAGCACGGTCCGAGTGTGTTTTCTTGTTTAATGTCTCTTTTTTTTTTTTATTCTTCGATTCGGTAATTTTTACAGGTACCGCCGTTTCTTTCCTCTTCTACCGCAGCCGGGACGCCCGTAGGACCGCGGTTTATTTGACGTCGGAGTGGCTCCACGTCGTCAAAGAGACAGTCGGCACTCGTGTAGCGAGGAACTAACAAGGTCGCTTAACTAGCCACCTACCAGTAATCGCTTTGGTAATTATTGCTCGGTGAAAGGAAAGGCCAACTGACTCGATGCTGCAGGTTGGACATTGTCGAATTTGGAACGCGGCCGGTGCATGAGACCGCGCCCCGTATGACACGAGGGAATTCGACGTACCTATGTTAATTAAATTAGAACGTACGTTCGGAATGCGATTGGCGAGATTTAATCGAGCCCGGCCCTGGCGACGCGCGTACCCTCGCCGCGGCGTCGCGTCCGTTGAATCGGCTATTAGCTCCGGTGCTAATATCCATAACACGTTGACAAACTTCCCCAGATGCTCTGCTCGCTATGGGGCGTCAAACGGCTCGAGTATTTGGGTAAATAAAACGAATTCCTCCGTTTCAACGGGGATTAACCGATCGTTGAATTCACCCTATACGTATTCACTCCCTTCCCGCCGCGGCTGACCTCTTTCCTTTGCCTCGTCCCTCCGCCGTTTCACCTCTTTAATGGATAAATATACGCGGACGCTGACGCTTTGCACCGTTAACCAGGTCACTCTTATTTTTTGTTTCCTTTCTGTTCTTAGGTTGTGGACTCCGTTTGTTTGACGAAAATTCAAAGACGTCAATATCTACAAAATCGGATTTTTTTTTCCTCCTCGAAGTTCAAATCGTTATCCATAAATATCGTCGTAAGGCTGATTCCAACGCTAATGTAACTTTTTTCTTCGGTTTTGTAATAACCGCAGATACACGTATTATTGACACAGGGACGTCAGACAGACGAGAAACTAATTGCGCTTGGTAATTTCAGACGAACGTCACAAGTGCGTACCAATGGATACTTAAGTTCCATTAAAATTGAGAAATACGAGGTAGAAACAAGATTTCCCAATCACGTGTTATATTTGAAAGAAAAATACTTTGTTTTCATAACAGCTATCCTTTTCCGACCATAAAATACTACCGCGTATATAAGCGGTAACGTAACAGCGTGTATATAGACGCTGAACTCGCTCCGGGAAACGGTGTGTTCATTTAATCACATTTCTCGGCATTTTTTTTTCTGTTGTTTAATTTTGCATGTATCTTCTTTTTTCAAGATATACTATTTACAATCAGGCTTTTACTCGGAGATTTCGTGCCGCTTAGTTTCGCGTTCTCACACACAGTTTATACAGTATTCCCTTCTCCTGCGGCTCGACCAGCGACGATGTCATATATATTCATTCTGATTTTTTCGTGTTCCCCTCCCCCCACCCTTCCAAAGTAGGAATCTCTCGGCAGTAAACCGCGACTGGTTTCGGCAAAAAGTTGAAAAGTTGGCACGTGGTTCCCCTCCTCCCCCGCGACCGGACGGGCAAAAACTCGCGCGTCCTTGTCGTCGCGCGTGTTTGTCGGAGGCGGGCATTGAACCGCACGACGTGTCGGAATGGAAGGCGCATATTAGGTTGTATAACTACTCTATTATAAGCTTGCGCAGCGCTCTCAAAACGGTGGCAGATAGACACCGCTCTGGTAAATATTATAGGTGTAATAACGCGCAATACCTCACACAGCCACATCGCACGGCCATTTCCATGCCAAGATGCGGGGCT
Organism: Neodiprion lecontei; assembly: GCF_021901455.1. NCBI lineage: Eukaryota > Metazoa > Arthropoda > Insecta > Hymenoptera > Diprionidae > Neodiprion > Neodiprion lecontei. Next base: position 24,853,628 of record NC_060265.1, read on the forward strand.
CGGGATGCGAGTGCGGCGAACCAGGAAGTAGGAACCAGAAGCCGCGGCGAACAAACCGAGGGAAGTCCGCAGCGAGATCGAAGAAAGAGAGGGCGGGAAGGAGGAGGAGGGGATTTGGAGAGGGGGTGGCGAAATGAAGGGGATGGATCATGCGGTAGACCCTCCGCGTCTTGGGGATTGCGTTCAAAGTCGCGGGGATCACCCAGCCTGGATTTCGTGATCGGTCAGTGACACCGGACGCCCACAGTCCCGATATTCCGTAGTATTATGTTCGACCTGGCCAAGGACAGCGGCGCATTATGCTCGCGGTCTAGCCAGGAAATGATATCGTTCTACGGCTGGCTGTGCTCGCCGTTTTAATTGTCGCTTCTCAGCGCTTAAGGCTTGAGTGAGCTCTAGCGGTCAAGAACCATCGCTTCACGTTCAGGTTGCGTGCCTGTGACCGTGTCATTAATATACACGCCGTGCACGTAAACTTGGCATTCGAATACATCGGCGTGTCGGTGTAAAGCAGTCGCGTCGGTAATTGCACGCAGATCCATGCGGTGGAAGCTAAACGTTTCTTTGAGGTCTTACGTCGAGAATTACAAAAATCACGACGTACACTTCGGCGAAACACTGACGACCGAGGTTGCGGCGTTATTATTTTGAGTCAAACTAATCGTTGTTCCGTTTGTCTTTTTCAGGAACCATGTCCTGGCACAGATCGGTAACCCGCACGTGGATCTCGCTACGATGGTACACCAGACGTCCTCAAAACGCAGCTTTGAAACAGGGCGGAAGAAACGCGGTGTTTTTTTTTTTCTCATTTTGCGTCGCAGAGAAGATTAGATCCGCTATATTGGCAGACGTTCCATGACCTGCTTCACGAAACAAATTTGCCGAAGCGTCGTTTAGTTCATTTGGCGAAGACGTGGCCTAGAAACTCGTTTTGACAAATGAGACCTAATGTGCCCAACTACCCACCCATATCCCTGCCCCCCGTTTTGGTATCTCTTCTTTGCAAATTCACCGCGACAGGTCTATCCGTTTCTCACGTGGCTCAAAGGCTTGGGCAGACATAAACTCATCGCGAAATACCTTGGTATGAAATTCAAAACATTAACTTGACAGAATGCAGGCTGTCTCGCGGTGAAAGAGACGGTTGGAGTGAAAGGTTGGATTACGTTAGGCTGGAGTGAAAGGTGAGTGCAGCACTCGTCTCGTTCATCCGCTGACTTCTCCAGGCACACCGCCATCGAGGCCTGGAGATAAGAATCGCTCTAGGATCGTTGGTCTCGGGAAAAATAGAATAAGCGAAAAATTGCAGGCACGCGCGGATTTTCGAGGGGCGTGGAGGAGGGACATAGCTGCGAGAGCACAAGGAGTCGGCGAAGGTAAGGCCTTGAGCCTCGAGCTAGTCGCACGTACCTGCAGGATGCAGGGCTCGTACGTGCGGGCCACGTAGTCTCTCGGTGGGCAAACATGCGGCAAACAGGCAGCGAGGCGGAGGCAGTGGTATTTTGCATTGAGCAAAGGTCATTACCATCGACTGGATTCTAATTAGACAACATCAACCTGCCTCGGACGGCGAGATCGGTGGAGGTGCGCACGCGCGCTCGCTGTTCCCTCGATGGATGTAGGTGCGCGACGTTGTGGCGGGACGCGGCGCAAAAACGTAGCTATTTATAGCGAACGAGCCTTGTACGTGTGCACCATTACCCGCTTCGCTCGTCCACGTGGTGGTCGTTTTGCTCCGCTCGCCGTTTGTTGTTGTTATAAATCGCTCGCCTCTTGCCTCCGTACATCTTGCGCTGCCTCGAGATTAAAGCGATACCCGATTGCCCGACGCAGAAGAAGGCGCGAACAGTGCACTTGGAGTTCCGCGGAACTTTCCGCACGATGCAAAATTGGACTCGGCAACGGCGACTGTATGCACGTACACGCCCATTTGAGGCGACCGTTAACCAGAGCCTTATAATTGTTTGAGGAGTTGAATCGGGGCGAGGGGGGAATTGATAGGACAACTTCGCCTGCAGGGGCAGCGAATTCCGCCTCAGCCAATCCGGACGGTAGGCAGAAGTCGAGGCTAGGAATACACGCCCGCATCTCTGCAGGCGAGGCAATCACCCGGGTATCTTGGTATTGGCCCGGGCGTTGTATTAAAGGGGATGTCCTCGTTTCGGGTGTTTCGAAACGGTCTTCGAACCTTCGTGTACAGGGTAACCGTCATCGCTGGCGGAGAGTAAGCACGCACTGTTTGGATCGCGCTTTCCTATCAATTAGAAAGAGACCGAAGACATCGATTGCCCCTAGGTTACACGTGCGGTATGCGCGTGGGTCCGAAGAGAAATATAACCGCGGCTAACAAGCGGTACGCATACGAGCGGTTACTTTGCTAACAAAGTTTTGCACGTTTTTCTTTTTTAGCTAGATCACGAGTAAACACTAGACCAGCGAACGAGCAATTCGCACTTTTAAATTCCCCGGCGATAAGACCGTGGCGTCGTTTAATTTGAAAGGGGGTAGGTACAGATATAGGCGGACAGGTAGGCAGGGGGAATTACACTCGTTGCGTAATGAATTTATGTTGTTTGATGAGTCAACAAATGCGAGAAGGCTCGGTGGTCACGTTGCGCGTCGTTCGGTAATCGCCCGTTCGAATAGAATCTACGTCTCATCCGCCGGCCGTGTGCCGCAAGATCATTTCCATGCCCGAATTCCTTCTCTCCGCGTTCCTTCCGCAGGTGCAGCATCTGCGTAGTAGCTTTGGTATACCGGCATTTAGAATAATTCAAGTTGACGGCTTCCCTCTACCAAGGCTGCGCCGGGTTCAGCGAGATTCTGCGAGGGGTTTTTTCCCGCATTGTTGTCGCAATGTCGTTATTATCTGCCGTTAGCACGTGGCACAGAGGAGCGTGTTCGCTCGTCGCTAGTGTGCGCGTGTGCTCCTCCGTTGGTGTGCGCGCGAAGAGGAGTGCGCGCAATAAGGACCCAAGTACAGGACGCTCCACGTGCAGGGCAAATCGATCGTCCTTGTACTCAGGGCTCCGAGCTGGGGTGGGCGTTCGCCGTGTGTACAATAATAGAATGGAATAGAATGAAATGCCACCCTAGAAACAGGTTATAAATGACGTTCTCCAACTTTGGGGAAGTGGCGGTTACAACTCACTCGCGTTACTACAGCCACGAACTACAAACGTTAAATGAAATTCTCAAGGACCAGCATGTCCGGTTGACCCCTCTATAATTTCAATTTTCTCATTCGGCCCTTGCTTGCCCTGTATCGTCTTGAAATAAAACATACTCACAACCCTTCGTCGTATCGTAGCCTCCTGCGTTATGCTCCAAACGTCTCCCGGGATTTTAAAATGACATCGAAATGGTGGAAACGCCTCTTTATTTATTTCCAGGCGTACTAACAATGACCAACGAACGTGTCCAAGTCAAGTTACCGTTAGCTTATTCAAGTACTAGTTATGAAGTAAGAGTATTTACTGCTCCCCCTTCAGCTTAACCGAGACATAACCTACTTCGAGTAAAAGCTTCTGGGGCGGCTTGTTCAAGCGGTGAACTTTTCTGAAATCGGCTCACCAGTTATCGAGTTACGTCGCAATGAAATTTCAACGCTCTGCCATTCTTGCACTTCCGTGTTAGCTTGTACCGCGTTTGTAGATGAAATCAAACGAGAGGAAAAAAAATGTGACGCAAGCACAAAAACATTAATTATGAAAAGCTCGTGTAGATGGAGCGTCAAGGATTTCGTAAACAATTCACATGATACTACCGTTTTTTTTAACACACGTGACACCTCTTTTATTGTACTGTTTCAAATTAGATTCAATACACCAGACCGTCAGATTGTACATGCTTATTTTTGCGACTGTTTTTTTACAAAATCGTTTCGTTCTTTCGAAAGTTATATGACGGCGGGACAGCGGATAAAATTTCTTTAAGTACATTGAGACAGTTTCTTGAGGGTTTTCAGGGCTCCAAGAAAGTGTCCTGGGACACTAAAAATTCCGATCTAAGTACAATACGTAAACCTACACAGTTGGATGAAGTGACATTATGTTGAATAGCCTTACGTACGTTCTCATTACGTTATATAAACGAGTGGCTGTCAGTCGTGAAGGTAAAAAAAAAAAAAATTGTTTGGCCTTAGAGCCATCTTGATGAAGGAGTAAGCGATACAAGGTTTCATACGACCAACGTTATAATTTCCATATTTCAGCTTTCGTTTAATTATTCGTAATTAGAGACCTCTTGCTTAAAGTTTCATGTCGGATCAGTGGACGAGCTTGAGTGTACACAGGCAAATTCAAGTAGGCGTGTATAATTCAAGAAAACGTTTATTATTGTTGGATTTGAATTTCATCGTCACCGCGTGCCAGCCCCCCCCTCCCAGCAGTACGGTAGAAATATTTGTCACGTACCTCGCGAGCAGGTAGGTGCACTTTATCATCATTCAATCATATTTTACCATATAACATTGCAGTGACAAGATTCTATCTTTTGATTAATCTACGTATGGCTGGAAGTGCGGTAGATTATCTTGGTGGATGCCGTGTTGCTCGATATTTGTAACGTTGACTGTATTTCGTTGTAAATTACGTGACAATTTTCTTTGTAAATTCCGGTCCATCTCTACATAACCTGTTACGAGAGATTCTAATTCGATTCACTAATGTCGTACTATATTGAATAACCGGCAGATTAACTTTGCAAAAGTTTAGTAAACATGCGTGCCAATTGTGATTACGTTGTTGTGACATCAGTGACGAACGTTTCTGATCTTTCGAAATAACGAGATGCGAATGAAATCCGCGGGCTGACGTGTATCCTTCAAGCATTCTTCAAGACGTATATTCCTGGATACATGTATTTTGAACCCATGTCAGCCGTGATATCTCACGCACGAGCTCATCATACTGTGCAATGGTATAGACGTATACAGTATATAAGCGTCATGCTAATTGGCTGTACCCGTAAGCAAATGTAAAATTAGCCACAACCTAAATATTTGTAAATTTTCTACCTCAACCGTGCATCGAATAATTCCTTAACCTATTTTTTGCCTAAGAATTCAAAATACCACGTTTCGTCCTGTCGCTGGCGGGCCGCAAACGGTGGTATAATTGTGTTATGACACATGCATTTCTAACTTAACACGTACATATGTATTTAACGTATATAAACGTATTTACTTACAATGCACACAGTCGCATGAATGCCGCACCCCATGTTGTATAAGATGGAAAAAATTTGTTATCCAATCATTTTCGGGGCCAACCGTTACCCAGCCGACATTAAATCTTGAAGATTTATTTGACATCACGAGACTCACCGTGCCATAAATTATTTACGGTGAGTGCATCGTGGACGGGTTAAAAAAGAAGAGGATAAAAAGAAATAAGTAGGGTAAAATTGATGTAAAAAAAGAGTTGCCGATCAGTATCGCGATTTTAAACACGACCGCATCCCTTCGGACACGAGGTACCTACCTAGGTGAACCAGCAACTGCGTGTCAACACGTTTACGAAACAAAAGGCTCAGAAGCCTTCCAAGTCACCGGTGGTGCAAAGATCGGCTTTACAACGTGTCACGTATCAGGAAAAACAACTAACTTACCCACCCAAGAACGTTCCCGTGCACGACCAACGGTAATACTTGCGTTCGCGATGCGCTCCGTCACGGGAGGGCGAATCGCAGCCGCGAATAAACGGTTTATACACCGAGTTTCGAGTCCGCGGTGCAGCGAGACGTGGAGGGGTTTTGCGGGCTGGGGTGTCGGATTATGTCAGTATTTCGAGGATAAAGAGCCCCGGCGTGAATGTGGACGTTGGACGGCGCAAGGTGGAAGGCGGAAGGACAGGAAGTGAGTGGCGGACGGCTGAGGAGAAATAGAACAGCCAGACCCGGCGGGACGGCCAGGAAAGCCAGGAAGACTGTTGGAAGGACTGTGGCAGTCTGCTCTCATGGCTTACGGAACCAGCGGCGGATAAGGGGTCGAGGGGCAAACGAGGGCAAGGCGGGGAGAAGCGGGGAAACGGGAAATGCAGCCATGCGGACGTACGGGATAAACGTACGTCGACTCGCATGCCCTCCTATTCGGTGCAAGCTCGGAGCTACGCGACGGTGCGATATTCTCACTGAATCTGTGGACGCAGGTATACGAGGATCTGTATCCATATCCGAGGTTCACAACCGCGTATCTGTGAATGTGGATGTGTGCACAGGGTGTTGCGTGTGTACCCAGAGACGAGCGACTGGTGGGCAATACATATATGTATATACGTGTATATATATATATATATATATAATTATATACGTATACGGGGAAGGCAAAAAGTCACCGCGCTTCGGGTGAACGATGTTTGTTTTAGAGCAGGCACTTTGGATATTCGGATAGCTTCCGCGTGCGGGGGCAACGGTGTGGATTTTTCTGAGGCCAGGTGCGTCGCGGCCTAGCCCCGAGCGCAGACGGAGGAGACAACGAAACACGCACCATGATATTCTCCGCGGTGTTTGTAGCTAGATGTGTTTGTCAAAGTCGAGACTGAGGAGTTTTTCTTCTTCTTCTTATTATTATTCTTTTTTTTTATCAAGTTCCTTGCCCTCGGCGGGTTTTGACGCACCCTGCATCGCTAGCAGGTGGGCCCTACGGCCTCGTAGAGCAACAGGATATGACGGTGTTAGTCTGAGCGCGATACGCCCGGTGGGCTCGAACAATTTCCTTCGAGTCCCGCCTAGAAGTTGACTTCCGTGAGCTGGGGATAATGCCGTCGTTGGACCGAGAAGGTGGATACTCGGAAGGTGAATCGGCGAACCTTCATCCCTAAAGAACCAGCGCCGTGCGAAACGCATCCCCTCGGTAAATCTCGACTCTCAGGTGTCGTCCCACACCGTCGAGGGACTCCCGGCATCCTTGGACACCACCTGGGTACGGGGTGTCGACTGTCGCAACAGGTGCCTGATTCCGGTTAATCCCTGTCTCTTTCACTTTTCATCCCCCGATAAGTTGTCCGTCCCCCTAGGGTGGCAAGTCCGGAAAACGGAAAGTAAATACCCGATGAAAGACAAAAAACCAAGCGGAATCCGAGCGATGACTTTGCCTTAACTCTTAAATATATCAAGCTCCGAGCTGGTCCGAGTGCCGGCAATCGGCAAGTACCTTGTACCTACCCACCCATCCACCCCCCTACACATCCACGTCGCAAACACGGAGATCACAGTAAGGCCGTTTTGAACAAGCCGGCGCTCGCGTTCAATGACCGTGTTTGGTAATTAATTAATAATTTACTGCTAATTGTAACAATAACGCGGGACAGCGTTCGCAATAACGAAACCCAGAGCGGGAGAGTCGAGTACCGGTGGCGCGATCAAGTTCAGTCGAGAGGACATTACCGTTCCAATGCAGCGCTCGTTTCAATGGGATCAATGTAGAATATTCATTAAAATTAACGATGATGCCCATTAAGGGATTAATTGCGTTCTGTCAGCGATTACCGTCACGGTGACGCTTTATTGTTGGTAATTACAAACGCCGCGTTATGTTTCGCTTTTCTTCGGCAATGGATCAACGCTGGTAGATACACGGTCTGTCTTCGAGCACGAGATGATAATTGTTACAGTGATATTTGATGCTGATGCTTAATCAGAACCATGCTTACCTACTTATATTTCAATTTCGTCAATGGAATACTTAGATATAATGACAACAGTTTTGACCCTTTATTCGGTGCGACGCGCGATGTCTGTGGTAACTTGTTCCGAACGAAAAAAATATGTATTCACTGTGACACTCGAGCATAAATTATGATGGCGCTAAATGCTCGAGGGCCATATCCTCCTTACGTTAGCATCCCGCTAACCCCAGCTTTCGCCAGGATTAAACTGAGGACATTCCAGGGTTTAATAACATTCCTGAATTTAATAAGTCGCATGAATGACGTGAATTAGTTCAATATGTCTAAGGCAGCCCCGTGGTAACGGATTCGCTCTTGCATTTCGTAATTAAAATGACTTTCCACCGTTATATTTCACAAAGCCGTACAGACGTTAGGTGCGAGGAGAACTTACTACTCGTCGTGCCACGGCTCGCGGTACGCCCTAAGGTTTATTCTATCCTTCGCCGACCTGGATTCCCTCCCTAGGGTAAACAAGTGAAACGTGCGGGATTCCGTGCACGCTCACCGCCGGCTGTTTGCTCCGCATTGCTTCTGATTGAAATAGTGGCCAGTTGAAATTCTGTGCTAGCGAACGGCATTGTACGGAGATGACCAGTGATCCTTCATATTTTCGATGGATCAACTTCTAATTTTCAACATTTTTTCAAATACAGCCTTTGCGAAACATCGAATTCATGGAGGCCTGATTCCGAGATTCGAAAGGGTGGACCAAGTAACGGCGATTCCCACGAAGCGCGGCGCAACATCGATAATAGTGCGCGTGCTGTTTGATGCTGGTCGCATCGCTGCTCTAACTCTTACCATTTGCGCAATCGAGTGTTTTACTTCTTGCGCAATTGAATATGAAAAAAGAATGTATTTGCCAAGTGTTCGTTCATGCGTGTTAACGAATATTAGTAGGCGTTCGCAAGTGTTTATAAAATCATCTCAAAACCACGTCACAAAGAATTGCTAGTTCCCTGAATCAACAAAGGTCTACCACCCTCTCTATGCGAAAAACCATACAGCACACGCAGGAAAAAAACGACCGTTCGCTCAACCGTTCGAATCGCGGCACAAGCGGTGGTGAAAAGCATGCGTACAATTTATCACACCTCACCTTGTTGCTTGCCACAGTAAATAGCTTATAAATTGTGGGCAGGAGAAAAAGAACGACCCGAGTTACTCGGAGTTATTGAACTCGGCCGGAGCTGGCAAATATCTAAAACGCCGAGCGGGTATATTCCGTAAACAGAATACCTATCTCAGATCAGTCGGCGCAATCGTCGTGGGATCAACATAGGCAGGTATAAGGCATCTGCGATAAATGTAAATAGCGATGATATTTGTTCCAAGTGCACCGGCGACACGCGTGCCTCTCGGCTTTACAACCGCCTTAACTCCGATCCCCTCGATCCTCAGTTTTTCATCTTCTCACCCTCATTTTTCTGCCAACCCCTCCGACCCCTCGCCATCGTACAGCAAAGGGTTAGTTGGCTCGCGTGCCGTATCCTCAAGAACTGGCCTAGTTTTCGTATCGATGCTCGGGTAATTGCATCGCGCCCCATTGCATCCTGCTCCTTGGAGTTTTTTGAGTCGCGCCAAGCCACTGATCGTCAATTTTGAATGAATTCGCTGGCACAGAAGCGGAAAAATAAAATCTTGCCAAAAAGTCCGTTCGAACCGAAGCGGAATGTACATGCTGAGTTAGAGATACGACTTTACCTTTAGCGGCGAACCAATCGGGGATTCGATGGAAGAACCAGCCGGAGAGACGATCGGTGAACTGTCAGCAGAGCTGTGTATCTGTAACACGTAGAAAAAAAGTAACGGAATTGTTAGAGCTCTGTGGTAAATTAAGATCAACGTATTTTTGGTGTAAATGATGAAGAGTCGACGGGATTCCGTCTGGTCCACGATCAAGACTGTGAATAGCACGCCTGTGAGGAATCTTGCGTTTGAGTATCGGTGGGGAAAACGATCAGGAATTTCAAACGCATTGCTACAGAAAGGAAAGTTGTTGGATATCATCTGTCATGATGATCAGCTCAGCATTCGGGTAATCTCTTTCTAGAGTTTTCACCCACTGGCGAGCAACGAGCAAAAGAATTTATTTTTATAAAGGTACAGTCTTTTCTTAGATCACGAGAAGGCATCCGGGAAGATTTTTCCGTTGTTGTTGTTTTTGTTGTTAATGTTGCTCATCGCCTTCTTCTCCTTTTATCTGTCTCATTCGTTTTAGTGTTAGTTCTTTTTTCACTTACTCGCTGTCAAACGGACAAATTCCGAAAAAGTCACGTACGCTTGTCCCGCACCACGTGCACGTAAGTATGTAACTACCTTTTCGTGCAAGAAGTCATCGAACCTGCCTTTCCATCCCCTCCCCCTCCTCCCCCTCCGTCCCCGTCCCTGTCAGCCGCCTCGTAATCGGAGATTGGACGAGTCACGTTCGAGCATATTTATTTCTAAGCAGTTCATGGATTGTTTTTTAAATAATTTGCACATTTCTCAACTCAATACGATCCTATTCGGAGCGACAGGCGTCCTTAGAACGTGATTTAAGGCGATGTGAATGACCTTGGTGAACGCGGACGTGGTTTTATGATCGCCGCGAATCAGGCCGCATTTTATTACTCCACGTGGCGCTGTTTTATACCTGCCTGCATTAAAACTATCAGCAGCCAAACCCCTACAACGTGAGCCACCTGGTAAGCAGATTTCTTCACCGCATTAAACTTCTTTTTCTTTTTTTACCATTTTAGTTCAAGAACTTTCGTCATATTTTATTATAATGGGAAACGGCAAGTCGTGTCGCATGTCCGTTCCCTCGCTCTCTCAATCTCCCATTCTCTACCCCTTTTGATCTCTTCCTCTCTTCACTTCGCCGAAGGCAAAGATACGCGCTAGAATCGAAATCTGAAGTTCGGCTGATGGCCGAAATGTTCCAACGCGTGCGCGTGCTTCGCGTCTTAACGGTCTAATTGAGGGAGACGAAAGCTCGGATTCCTGGAAGACAGATTTTTGTCGACGCCAGTGAGACCGCCGGTAACCGTGTATCGCCTGTGAGAATGCAGGCGTCGAATATGAATCGTTTATTTTTGTGAAAAATTTAGTCCAATTAAAGTTTGGCCGGAGAAGGCGGCGAGCCTCGCGGCGTTGCGGACAAAAAATGCAGGCGTCGTTTCGTAGCGGCAGTTAACGCCGTATCTGCAAGATGATTCGTGACTCACGAAAGACTCGTTTGATAAACAAACGTGCGTGCAAACTTGCAATTCGCATAGTTTCACACTCCCCTCGGTCCCGCTAGACTACGGTATGTTTCCACTGTCGGCGCAACGCCCTTTCCGATATCCTTCCTCGAGGGTGTTAATGAACTTGGAACCGTGAGATATCATTTTGCCTCGACTTATCGCGGTACGATAAACCTGTCTGGGTTCACCGATCGCCCACGGAATTCGTCTTCCACGCCTTTCATTATATTTTCTCATTTCGGCGCTAATCCGCCCGCCCGACGACTTACGTGCGTGCGAGTGTATAAGTCAAGCCGCGTGTGCCCCTCGGGGGGAAACAAGTTTCGCTCCGCGGTAATTCGCGTCTAATAATAATCGGAGGTATACCGACGGAACGCACGCGTAACGATGATACCCGAACAACGGTATGTTTGTTCGCATTCGCGAAGCTCGTTCCATCGCGCGGAATGGTGCAAAATGAAATTCGTTGGAGATTCAACGAGTCAATTTACCACCGAGTACCGGCGCTCCGAGATCAAAGTCACTCGGGATCTTGAGAAGGGAAATGACGTCGCCGAGCCTGCAGGCCTGGCGCACCGCTTTGAAACTTACGATAAGGAACCCCATCCCACCCACCTTCGCCTCTGCCACCGCCTACCCTAACTCAAGCCAAACTAACTCCACCTATAACCCACCTGCCTCCTTGCACGTATAAATTCGACGATATGTTTGCATGTGAATCGCGGAGGATTATCGGCGAGACTCGCTTCGTATCCCGAATCGAGGGGCGGTGAAAGGGTGAATCGAAGGGTTTGGCACACCAGTGGCTCTCCCTTTTCCAATAGTTACCAATCAGCGGCGCAGTCCTCGTCCCGGAATCTTAACGACTGGACGGAAGAAGGATGAAGGAAGGAAGAAGAAGGAGCTGACAGGAAGAAGGAGGGACCGAGTAAAGAGACCTATTTTGAGTCGATCTAGCCGCACGGGGTAATCGGAAATGAGGTGGTGTTTTGTCGCCGCGTAAGTCTCCGGAACGTTGAAAAATAAGGGACGAACAAGCGGAAGCGGGACGGTACCGAGCCCGGGGAAAGGGAACGCTGCAGCGGAGGCGCTTGCGGGGTCGACGCCCTCCTCGTGACAGTTTTCAAGGGAAAAGGGCATTATTCTCGTCGAACTGCCTAGAGCCAGACGGTCGCTTACCAGAGCAGAAAGGCCGGGAGGCACGCGTGTCGATGCAGCGGGTCGTCGGGACCATCGCCTCCGTCAGTCGGGCTAACCGAAATAGACAAACGGACAGACCGACGGATTCTCGAGTGTCTCGACTCGCGAGGAATGGAGAAACGGAAGGCCTCCCCTCTCCCTTCCTCCCTCTCATGCTCTCTCTCTCTCTCTCTCTATTTTGCTCTGTCTATCGTACTTGCTCATTTTCTTCAAGCCGCGAGTCTTTGATCTTTAGTTTCGGCTGAATTTTATGATTGGAAACAAATAAAATAAAAACCCTAATGCGTGCGGATAATTGATGAGGTGATAAGTATTTTGAGGTTTGGATACAACAAACTGGAAATTTTGCCGCTTGGCCAGTCGTTAACGTTCTTATATATTAATTACCGATAAATTAACGTTCGTTGTGAGCGACAAAATGGCCGCGAGCTCAAAAACACCCCTCGAAGCGTGGGAATCAAAGGGCTGAGGCAAAGTCCTCCGGCTCGCTGGGGTGCAGGTGCGCTTTTCCAGATGACTGTTTTGACGATTTCCGCTTTTTCATCCTTGCCTGACAGCCCAGTGATTTTGTACGAAGGTCTCGAAAGACGGGAGCCTAAAAAATTGCCGGAATTGTGGAAATGAAGAACCTACAATTCAAAAGTGTGCAACCCACAGTATTTCGTAGGTGTGAATATAAGAAGCGTGGTAAATTATCGCGGTCAGAGCCGTTGAGCATGACTAACGACCATGTAAACTTCGAAAATGTAGTAAATCTATTGAGCCCTTAAAGTATGGAGAGAGTGCCATCTCCTTCATTCGTTGAACACATTTGATGAAAAGATTGCAGGGGAAAGGAGCAATATGCTCGCGGGAGAAGAAGAGACTGAAGTTGATCTCTGGGAAACTCTTGGGAAAACGTTTAGAAAATCGTAAAATCGTAAATATCAACGGGATCAGATAAAAAGGGCTCCGGAACGGAGAACAGTGGCTTAGCGCCAAGTTGGTGTAGTGCCGGGGTAAAAGATGCCGCGAATATAGCAATCGATAAAGACCTGTCGGTGCTCGGTTTATTCAATGACCATTTTGGGGAGGGGAAGTAAAATTGTTCCTGCCACCGGGATGCTCATCGAAGACAAGGACGTTTGTCTAAGGTCTCCACCAATCGTGGGATAATTAATTTTCGCTACGCAATTTTCCCCAGGCAAGCTTCCGGCAAGCTCAAACTCGAGGTTAATCCCCTTCGGTCCTTTTATCCAGCGGATTACGACAGGAGAGAGATTCGTGAGATTTGGAAAGTTGTCGTTGTGATCGAGGCCTGGGGTGAGATTATTGAAGTCTGCTCAAAGTTACATTTCGCATTTCACCTAAGCCAGGAACGTCGTAGTTTAACGAGTTTCGTCGGGCGTTTCGGAGGAATTCGCAATCACGAATAAATAACCTTTTCCCGCGGTGTCTTAAAAGTCATCTCACAGGACATCCCGATATCTGTCCGATATGAGCAGCCAGATGACAAATCTCACAGGCAAATATTTTACTCTTCATTGCGCAGAGTTGGTGGACACAATTCGAAAGACTTTTCATATCGTTTGCCAACTGACCACATACAACTGACCATATTTTTCATAGAAATCTGTTTGTTTCTGCACCAAGAAAAGCTTAGCTCGAATTTTATTTTTGACCGAATCTTTATCGCTTTTGTCATCCTCAGACAAAATAGCAGTTCCGACCAAATTCGGACGTCAACGATGGCAATCTGTCGCGACGATTATAACATTTGTTTCTCATGATATTCGAGAGAACCTCGCAAGAACTGCAGAGTCGTATTCTTCAGCTCGGTTATGTATAATATTTTCATTTTTACGCGAGTTTTTTCCTCGACTTCTGGTCGTTAGGAAGAGCAAATTAATTTCGAGGGCATATTAATATTATCTCGTCGTGATGCTATTACTATTGTTTTTAAAAATACCGCCGTTCCGCTGTTTCCCAGCGGGGGAATGGAGGATAAAAATAAAGACACTGGGCTGGCTTCTTTCTTCATTTATCCGACAAAAATATAGGAAGTAGATATGTAAATCTGAGTTAGCGCAGGGCCTCGAAAACAAAAAGTGCATCTCTCTTGCACGTACATCCGCTGGGTGATGCTTTGCTAAGAGTTCAAAAACCTTAATGCGCGTGCAACCCGACTAGCGACGGTTGTAACCATGGCTATTCGATTTGAACGATCGCGTGCTAGAACAGGCCGTAAAGTGCGACGGTGAGTCTCGGCACAAATAATGATTCCACTGATACACAGGAGAAACAGGGTGTGGATAAGGAAAAGAGAAAAAAAGAGATCAGTTTCAGGCAAGTTTGCAAAAGGATATACACATACACGTTTATATGTACACAAAATGCTTGATGATGCATTATCTTACCTCGAACATAACTTTCACCGGAAACGCATGACATAGCTCAAATACTATTGAGAGGTGAGATTATCAACGCCAATCATAGGCGCGATTAACGCAATCGGTCTGTTTACAGAAAAAGCTGTCATCATCGGTCCAAGTCGCGAGCAACTAATGTCCTCCTTGAATAAGCGATACTCAATGAGCGGTTTGATCACCCACGACGGTTGTTCGAGGCTTTCACTGTTAGCACTCTCGGCTCGAGTTTAAGCTCATATAAGAAAGCCAAAAATAAAAGCAAAAACATGCGGCGATGCATCGGCCCGGGCTCACTCAGCTGTTGCGTTGAATACCAAGGGGGTCCTCTGCACCGGAAGTAAACGAAACCCCGAGAAAACTGAGACGGGGGAGCGAAGATAGGAGGAGAGCTGGGGAGACGTGAGAGGAAGAATACATCGCGAGTACCGCTCAACTTCTGGAGAAAAAATATCAGCATTTTATGGTGGGTAAGGCTGACGCATTACGTTGCATTAGGCACGGGAAAATTTTCCTTTTGAACCCGACATTTGTAGAACGTAGTAGAAGCGAGAAGTTCGCGAAAGGTCGAGAGTGCCTTCAAGTATCGCTCAGCCATGCAAGCAGAAAGATAATAACTGTTGAAATAGCATCGGATATTTAGTTTTTCTTCGAACGATTACGGCACGTTTATCATTTGTTTATATTCATAGGCACGTCGATTATGACCCTTTACGTTAGCTATGAGGCAAGGCATAACAAATTTTTGCAAAGTTACATAAATGTTCCGTATGATGTAAGATAATACGCCGAATTTAGCGTGGAAAACAATTTTTTTCCTATTCTAGAATGATAATGTGTGATTGTTTACATATTTTAATGGTTGTCGCATGCTGTGCACGACAACACGAATGTGTAAAATTAAACTGGTCGACACTGGTTTTGTTGCTTTTGATATTTGAGTGGTCTTGAAAAGATTTGATGTCAACGACTACAGGAGTAAGCGTAGTTTTTTCAAAATTGGCATTACTTATTGATTTCATCGACATATTCATACATGACTGAGACCAGCAGTATTCAGTGGGAGAATTGATTTTTTGAAATATCTAAAGTTGATCAAAAAATACTAAACAGCTGAAAAAAAAATAGCAAAAATATTGCTGCTCCGATATTTTCTGTGAATTTTGTTGATTGAGAACATAGAATTTGTAAATAAAATGATGATTATATTAGAAACCCTCCCCCCCTGCAACACTATACTATAGAAACTAAAGCTAATCTAATATAATCGTGATCATGTTCGTGAATTCTGCGTTCGCAAAAATCGGAATTCTCGAACAAAATCACCGCACCATGAGAATTTCGTTACTTTATTAAACTGTGAATCAGAATTATCATGTAATGTTCAACCATAATTTTGCGTTTCTTTTTGTCTTATCTGTTATTATACTATGTGTTATTTTAGTAGATTATTGCACGCTGACATGAAAACTTGTACTAAAATTGAGGCATACTTAATAAACAAATGAAAATAAGTTGCTATGGAGTTGTTTTTTTTCTACCCCACCTTCTCGAAATCCTGTGCAAATTTGGCGAGAATTCGGAACAGAAATTTTACCTGCTCGAATCTACGTTTCCGACGCTTATGAGAATAACTGGACACAGAGATACAAGACCAAGTCGTGAAACTGAGCATACGACGAGAAGGGAAATGTCAAAGGAAATACAAACGGTAAGGATATGATAAGGCGGAATCTCTCGTTTTGCAGCTGTAACGCTTAATCCGTTGATCGCAGCGTATTGGGACTGCGTCCAATCGATTTCTCTCGCAAAATTACGTCGGAATAGTGCCTAAAAGACCTGATTCCAGCACTTTTGAAAATCGCGGAAATCTTCGCCAAAAATACAAAGGGGTTGACCATCCTTTTTTTTTGACCAAAAAATTTTTCGTCTCAGAATTGATTCGTATGACTCTTTCCCGACCAATTGGACCCCAAGGAACTCAGAAAACGCAGCGAAAAACGCGTGGGATCAACAGGAGAGAAATTGGGAAGAAAAATACACCTGCTGAAAAATGTCGAAAATTCAGGTTTTCGTTTTTCTGCTGTAACTTTCGATGCGTTGATCGCAGCATATTGGGACTGCGCCCAATCGATTTCTCTCGCAAAATTACGTCGCTATAGTGCCTGAAAGAATTGACTCCAGCACTTTTGAAAATCGCGAAAATTTTCGCAACAAATACAAAGGGGTTAACCTTCCTTTTTTTTTGACCAAAAAATTTTTCGTCTCAGAATTGATTCGTATGACTCTTTCCCGACCAATTGGACCCCAAGGAACTCAGAAAACGCAGCAAAAGGAGCGTGATATCAACGGGAGAGAAGATACGAGGAAAAAAGCACCTGCTGAAAAATGTCGAAAATTCAGGTTTTCGTTTTTTGGCTGTAACTTTCGATGCGTTGATCGCAGCGTATTGGGACTGCGCCCAATCGATTTCTCTCGCAAAATTACGTCGGAATAGTGCCACAATTAATTTATTCCAGCACTTTTGAAAATCGCGAAATTTTTCGCCAAAAATACAAAGGGGTTAACCTTCCTTTTTTTTTGTCTAAAAAATTTTTTGTCTCAGAATTGATTCGTATTACTCTTTCCCGATCAATTGGACCCCAAGGAACTCAGAAAACGCAGCAAAAGGAGCGTGGGATCAACGGGAGAGAAGATACGAGGAAAAAAGCACCTGCTGAAAAATGTCGAAAATTCAGGTTTTCGTTTTTTGGCTGTAACTTTCGATGCGTTGATCGCAGCGTATTGAGACTGCGCCCAATCGATTTCCCTCGCAAAATTACGTCGGAATAGTGCCACAATTGATTTATTCCAGCACTTTTGAAAATCGCGAAAATTTTCGCCAAAAATACAAAGGGGTTAACCTTCCTTTTTTTTTGACCAAAAAATTTTTCGTCTCAGAATTGATTCGTATGACTCTTTCCCGACCAATTGGACCCCAAGGAACTCAGAAAACGCAGCAAAAGGAGCGTGATATCAACGGGAGAGAAGATACGAGGAAAAAAGCACCTGCTGAAAAATGTCGAAAATTCGGGTTTTCGTTTTTTGGCTGTAACTTTCGATGCGTTGATCGCAGCGTATTGGGACTGCGCCCAATCGATTTCTCTCGCAAAATTACGTCGGAATGGTGCCACAATTAATTTATTCCAGCACTTTTGAAAATCGCGAAAATTTTCGCCAAAAATACAAAGGGGTTAACCTTCCTTTTTTTTTGACCAAAAAATTTTTTGTCTCAGACTTGATTCGTATGACTGTTTCCCGACCAATTGGACCCCAAGGAACTCAGAAAACGCAGCAAAAGGAGCGTGGGATCAACGGGAAAGAAGATACGAGGAAAAAAGCACCTGCTGAAAAATGTCGAAAATTCAGGTTTTCGTTTTTTAGCTGTAACTTTCGATGCGTTGATCGCAGCGTATTGAGACTGCGCCCAATCGATTTCCCCCGCAAAATTACGTCGGAATAGTGCCTAAAAGACCTGATTCCAGCACTTTTGAAAATCGCGAAAATTTTCGCCAGAAATACAAAGGGGTTAACCTTCCTTTTTTTTTGACCAAAAAATTTTTCGTCTCAGAATTGATTCGTATGACTCTTTCCCGACCAATTGGACCCCAAGGAACTCAGAAAACGCAGCAAAAGGAGCGTGATATCAACGGGAGAGAAGATACGAGGAAAAAAGCACCTGCTGAAAAATGTCGAAAATTCAGGTTTTCGTTTTTTGGCTGTAACTTTCGATGCGTTGATCGCAGCGTATTGGGACTGCACCCAATCGATTTCTCTCGCAAAATTACGTTGGAATAGTGCCTCAATTAATTTATTCCAGCACTTTTGAAAATCGCGAAAATTTTCGCCAAAAATACAAAGGGGTTAACCTTCCTTTTTTTTTGACCAAAAAATTTTTCGTCTCAGAATTGATTCGTATGACTCTTTCCCGACCAATTGGACCCCAAGGAACTCAGAAAACGCAGCAAAAGGAGCGTGATATCAACGGGAGAGAAGATACGAGGAAAAAAGCACCTGCTGAAAAATGTCGAAAATTCAGCTTTTCGTTTTTTGGCTGTAACTTTCGATGCGTTGATCGCAGCGTATTGGGACTGCGCCCAATCGATTTCTCTCGCAAAATTACGTCGGAATAGTGCCACAATTAATTTATTCCAGCACTTTTGAAAATCGCGAAATTTTTCGCCAAAAATACAAAGGGGTTAACCTTCCTTTTTTTTTGACTAAAAAATTTTTTGTCTCAGAATTGATTCGTATTACTCTTTCCCGATCAATTGGACCCCAAGGAACTCAGAAAACGCAGCAAAAGGAGCGTGGGATCAACGGGAGAGAAGATACGAGGAAAAAAGCACCTGCTGAAAAATGTCGAAAATTCAGGTTTTCGTTTTTTGGCTGTAACTTTCGATGCGTTGATCGCAGCGTATTGAGACTGCGCCCAATCGATTTCCCTCGCAAAATTACGTCGGAATAGTGCCACAATTGATTTATTCCAGCACTTTTGAAAATCGCGAAAATTTTCGCCAAAAATACAAAGGGGTTAACCTTCCTTTTTTTTTGACCAAAAAATTTTTCGTCTCAGAATTGATTCGTATGACTCTTTCCCGACCAATTGGACCCCAAGGAACTCAGAAAACGCAGCAAAAGGAGCGTGGGATCAACGGGAGAGAAGATACGAGGAAAAAAGCACCTGCTGAAAAATGTCGAAAATTCGGGTTTTCGTTTTTTGGCTGTAACTTTCGATGCGTTGATCGCAGCGTATTGGGACTGCGCCCAATCGATTTCTCTCGCAAAATTACGTCGGAATGGTGCCACAATTAATTTATTCCAGCACTTTTGAAAATCGCGAAAATTTTCGCCAAAAATACAAAGGGGTTAACCTTCCTTTTTTTTTGACCAAAAAATTTTTCGTCTCAGAATTGATTCGTATGACTCTTTCCCGACCAATTGGACCCCAAGGAACTCAGAAAACGCAGCAAAAGGAGCGTGGGATCAACGGGAGAGAAGATACGAGGAAAAAAGCACCTGCTGAAAAATGTCGAAAATTCAGGTTTTCGTTTTTTGGCTGTAACTTTCGATGCGTTGATCGCAGCGTATTGAGACTGCGCCCAATCGATTTCCCTCGCAAAATTACGTCGGAATAGTGCCACAATTGATTTATTCCAGCACTTTTGAAAATCGCGAAAATTTTCGCCAGAAATACAAAGGGGTTAACCTTCCTTTTTTTTTGACCAAAAAATTTTTCGTCTCAGAATTGATGCGTATGACTCTTTCCCGACCAATTGGACCCCAAGGAACTCAGAAAACGCAGCGAAAGGAGCGTGATATCAACGGGAGAGAAGATACGAGGAAAAAAGCACCTGCTGAAAAATGTCGAAAATTCGGGTTTTCGTTTTTTGGCTGTAACTTTCGATGCGTTGATCGCAGCGTATTGGGACTGCGCCCAATCGATTTCTCTCGCAAAATTACGTCGGAATGGTGCCACAATTAAGTTTTTCCAGCACTTTTGAAAATCGCGAAAATTTTCGCCAAAAATACAAAGGGGTTAACCTTCCTTTTTTTTTGACCAAAAAATTTTTCGTCTCAGAATTGATTCGTATGACTCTTTCCCGACCAATTGGACCCCAAGGAACTCAGAAAACGCAGCAAAAGGAGCGTGATATCAACGGGAGAGAAGATACGAGGAAAAAAGCACCTGCTGAAAAATGTCGAAAATTCAGGTTTTCGTTTTTCTGCTGTAACTTTCGATGCGTTGGTCGCAGCGTATTGGGACTGCGCCCAATCGATTTCCCTCGCAAAATTACGTCGGAATAGTGCCACAATTGATTTATTCCAGCACTTTTGAAAATCGCGAAAATTTTCGCCAGAAATACAAAGGGGTTAACCTTCCTTTTTTTTTGACCAAAAAATTTTTCGTCTCAGAATTGATGCGTATGACTCTTTCCCGACCAATTGGACCCCAAGGAACTCAGAAAACGCAGCGAAAGGAGCGTGATATCAACGGGAGAGAAGATACGAGGAAAAATGCACCTGCTGAAAAATGTCGAAAATTCGGGTTTTCGTTTTTTGGCTGTAACTTTCGATGCGTTGATCGCAGCGTATTGGGACTGCGCCCAATCGATTTCTCTCGCAAAATTACGTCGGAATGGTGCCACAATTAAGTTTTTCCAGCACTTTTGAAAATCGCGAAAATTTTCGCCAGAAATACAAAGGGGTTAACCTTCCTTTTTTTTTGACCAAAAAATTTTTCGTCTCGGAATTGATTCGTATGACTCTTTCCCGACCAATTGGACCCCAAGGAACTCAGAAAACGCAGCAAAAGGAGCGTGGGATCAACGGGAGAGAAGATACGAGGAAAAAAGCACCTGCTGAAAAATGTCGAAAATTCAGGTTTTCGTTTTTCTGCTGTAACTTTCGATGCGTTGATCGCAGCATATTGGGACTGCGCCCAATCGATTTCTCTCGCAAAATTACGTCGCTATAGTGCCTGAAAGAATTGACTCCAGCACTTTTGAAAATCGCGAAAATTTTCGCCAAAAATACAAAGGGGTAAACCTTCCTTTTTTTTTGACCAAAAAATTTTTCGTCTCAGAATTGATTCGTATGACTCTTTCCCGACCAATTGAACCCCAAGGAACTCAGAAAACGCAGCGAAAGGAGCGTGGGATCAACGGGAGAGAAGATACGAGGGAAAAAGCACCTGCTGAAAAATGTCGAAAATTCAGGATTTCGTTTTTTGGCTGTAACTTTCGATGCGTTGATCGCAGCGTATTGGGACTGCGCCCAATCGATTTCTCTCGCTAAATTACGTCGGAATAGTGCCACAATTAATTTATTCCAGCACTTTTGAAAATCGCGAAAATTTTCGCCAAAAATACAAAGGGGTTAACCTTCCTTTTTTTTTGACCAAAAAATTTTTTGTCTCAGAATTGATTCTTATTACTCTTTCCCGACCAATTGGACCCCAAGGAACTCAGAAAACGCAGCGAAAAACGCGTGGGATCAACAGGAGAGAAATTGGGAAGAAAAATACACCTGCTGAAAAATGTCGAAAATTCAGGTTTTCGTTTTTCTGCTGTAACTTTCGATGCGTTGATCGCAGCATATTGGGACTGCGCCCAATCGATTTCTCTCGCAAAATTACGTCGCTATAGTGCCTGAAAGAATTGACTCCAGCACTTTTGAAAATCGCGAAAATTTTCGCCAAAAATACAAAGGGGTTAACCTTCCTTTTTTTTTGACCAAAAAATTTTTCGTCTCAGAATTGATTCGTATGACTCTTTCCCGACCAATTGGACCCCAAGGAACTCAGAAAACGCAGCAAAAGGAGCGTGATATCAACGGGAGAGAAGATACGAGGAAAAAAGCACCTGCTGAAAAATGTCGAAAATTCAGGTTTTCGTTTTTCTGCTATAACTTTCGATGCGTTGGTCGCAGCGTATTGGGACTGCGCCCAATCGATTTCTCCCGCGAAATTACGTCGGAATAGTGCCTGAAAGACCTCATTCCAGCACTTTTGAAAATCGCGAAAATTTTCGCCAAAAATACAAAGGGGTTAACCTTCCTTTTTTTTTGACCAAAAAATTTTTTGTCTCAGACTTGATTCGTATGACTGTTTCCCGACCAATTGGACCCCAAGGAACTCAGAAAACGCAGCAAAAGGAGCGTGGGATCAACGGGAAAGAAGATACGAGGAAAAAAGCACCTGCTGAAAAATGTCGAAAATTCAGGTTTTCGTTTTTTAGCTGTAACTTTCGATGCGTTGATCGCAGCGTATTGAGACTGCGCCCAATCGATTTCCCCCGCAAAATTACGTCGGAATAGTGCCTAAAAGACCTGATTCCAGCACTTTTGAAAATCGCGAAAATTTTCGCCAGAAATACAAAGGGGTTAACCTTCCTTTTTTTTTGACCAAAAAATTTTTCGTCTCGGAATTGATTCGTATGACTCTTTTCCGACCAATTACACCCCAAAGAACTCAGAAAACGCAGCAAAAGGAGCGTGGGATCAACGGGAGAGAAGATACGAGGAAAAAAGCACCTGCTGAAAAATGTCGAAAATTCAGGTTTTCGTTTTTTGGCTGTAACTTTCGATGCGTTGATCGCAGCGTATTGGGACTGCACCCAATCGATTTCTCTCGCAAAATTACGTTGGAATAGTGCCTCAATTAATTTATTCCAGCACTTTTGAAAATCGCGAAAATTTTCGCCAAAAATACAAAGGGGTTAACCTTCCTTTTTTTTTGACCAAAAAATTTTTCGTCTCAGAATTGATTCGTATGACTCTTTCCCGACCAATTGGACCCCAAGGAACTCAGAAAACGCAGCAAAAGGAGCGTGATATCAACGGGAGAGAAGATACGAGGAAAAAAGCACCTGCTGAAAAATGTCGAAAATTCAGCTTTTCGTTTTTTGGCTGTAACTTTCGATGCGTTGATCGCAGCGTATTGGGACTGCGCCCAATCGATTTCTCTCGCAAAATTACGTCGGAATAGTGCCACAATTAATTTATTCCAGCACTTTTGAAAATCGCGAAATTTTTCGCCAAAAATACAAAGGGGTTAACCTTCCTTTTTTTTTGACTAAAAAATTTTTTGTCTCAGAATTGATTCGTATTACTCTTTCCCGATCAATTGGACCCCAAGGAACTCAGAAAACGCAGCAAAAGGAGCGTGGGATCAACGGGAGAGAAGATACGAGGAAAAAAGCACCTGCTGAAAAATGTCGAAAATTCAGGTTTTCGTTTTTTGGCTGTAACTTTCGATGCGTTGATCGCAGCGTATTGAGACTGCGCCCAATCGATTTCCCTCGCAAAATTACGTCGGAATAGTGCCACAATTGATTTATTCCAGCACTTTTGAAAATCGCGAAAATTTTCGCCAAAAATACAAAGGGGTTAACCTTCCTTTTTTTTTGACCAAAAAATTTTTCGTCTCAGAATTGATTCGTATGACTCTTTCCCGACCAATTGGACCCCAAGGAACTCAGAAAACGCAGCAAAAGGAGCGTGGGATCAACGGGAGAGAAGATACGAGGAAAAAAGCACCTGCTGAAAAATGTCGAAAATTCAGGTTTTCGTTTTTTGGCTGTAACTTTCGATGCGTTGATCGCAGCGTATTGAGACTGCGCCCAATCGATTTCCCTCGCAAAATTACGTCGGAATAGTGCCACAATTGATTTATTCCAGCACTTTTGAAAATCGCGAAAATTTTCGCCAGAAATACAAAGGGGTTAACCTTCCTTTTTTTTTGACCAAAAAATTTTTCGTCTCAGAATTGATGCGTATGACTCTTTCCCGACCAATTGGACCCCAAGGAACTCAGAAAACGCAGCGAAAGGAGCGTGATATCAACGGGAGAGAAGATACGAGGAAAAAAGCACCTGCTGAAAAATGTCGAAAATTCGGGTTTTCGTTTTTTGGCTGTAACTTTCGATGCGTTGATCGCAGCGTATTGGGACTGCGCCCAATCGATTTCTCTCGCAAAATTACGTCGGAATGGTGCCACAATTAAGTTTTTCCAGCACTTTTGAAAATCGCGAAAATTTTCGCCAAAAATACAAAGGGGTTAACCTTCCTTTTTTTTTGACCAAAAAATTTTTCGTCTCAGAATTGATTCGTATGACTCTTTCCCGACCAATTGGACCCCAAGGAACTCAGAAAACGCAGCAAAAGGAGCGTGATATCAACGGGAGAGAAGATACGAGGAAAAAAGCACCTGCTGAAAAATGTCGAAAATTCAGGTTTTCGTTTTTCTGCTGTAACTTTCGATGCGTTGGTCGCAGCGTATTGGGACTGCGCCCAATCGATTTCCCTCGCAAAATTACGTCGGAATAGTGCCACAATTGATTTATTCCAGCACTTTTGAAAATCGCGAAAATTTTCGCCAGAAATACAAAGGGGTTAACCTTCCTTTTTTTTTGACCAAAAAATTTTTCGTCTCAGAATTGATGCGTATGACTCTTTCCCGACCAATTGGACCCCAAGGAACTCAGAAAACGCAGCGAAAGGAGCGTGATATCAACGGGAGAGAAGATACGAGGAAAAATGCACCTGCTGAAAAATGTCGAAAATTCGGGTTTTCGTTTTTTGGCTGTAACTTTCGATGCGTTGATCGCAGCGTATTGGGACTGCGCCCAATCGATTTCTCTCGCAAAATTACGTCGGAATGGTGCCACAATTAAGTTTTTCCAGCACTTTTGAAAATCGCGAAAATTTTCGCCAGAAATACAAAGGGGTTAACCTTCCTTTTTTTTTGACCAAAAAATTTTTCGTCTCGGAATTGATTCGTATGACTCTTTCCCGACCAATTGGACCCCAAGGAACTCAGAAAACGCAGCAAAAGGAGCGTGGGATCAACGGGAGAGAAGATACGAGGAAAAAAGCACCTGCTGAAAAATGTCGAAAATTCAGGTTTTCGTTTTTCTGCTGTAACTTTCGATGCGTTGATCGCAGCATATTGGGACTGCGCCCAATCGATTTCTCTCGCAAAATTACGTCGCTATAGTGCCTGAAAGAATTGACTCCAGCACTTTTGAAAATCGCGAAAATTTTCGCCAAAAATACAAAGGGGTAAACCTTCCTTTTTTTTTGACCAAAAAATTTTTCGTCTCAGAATTGATTCGTATGACTCTTTCCCGACCAATTGAACCCCAAGGAACTCAGAAAACGCAGCGAAAGGAGCGTGGGATCAACGGGAGAGAAGATACGAGGGAAAAAGCACCTGCTGAAAAATGTCGAAAATTCAGGATTTCGTTTTTTGGCTGTAACTTTCGATGCGTTGATCGCAGCGTATTGGGACTGCGCCCAATCGATTTCTCTCGCTAAATTACGTCGGAATAGTGCCACAATTAATTTATTCCAGCACTTTTGAAAATCGCGAAAATTTTCGCCAAAAATACAAAGGGGTTAACCTTCCTTTTTTTTTGACCAAAAAATTTTTTGTCTCAGAATTGATTCTTATTACTCTTTCCCGACCAATTGGACCCCAAGGAACTCAGAAAACGCAGCGAAAAACGCGTGGGATCAACAGGAGAGAAATTGGGAAGAAAAATACACCTGCTGAAAAATGTCGAAAATTCAGGTTTTCGTTTTTCTGCTGTAACTTTCGATGCGTTGATCGCAGCATATTGGGACTGCGCCCAATCGATTTCTCTCGCAAAATTACGTCGCTATAGTGCCTGAAAGAATTGACTCCAGCACTTTTGAAAATCGCGAAAATTTTCGCCAAAAATACAAAGGGGTTAACCTTCCTTTTTTTTTGACCAAAAAATTTTTCGTCTCAGAATTGATTCGTATGACTCTTTCCCGACCAATTGGACCCCAAGGAACTCAGAAAACGCAGCAAAAGGAGCGTGATATCAACGGGAGAGAAGATACGAGGAAAAAAGCACCTGCTGAAAAATGTCGAAAATTCAGGTTTTCGTTTTTCTGCTATAACTTTCGATGCGTTGGTCGCAGCGTATTGGGACTGCGCCCAATCGATTTCTCCCGCGCAATTACGTCGGAATAGTGCCTGAAAGACCTCATTCCAGCACTTTTGAAAATCGCGAAAATTTTCGCCAAAAATACAAAGGGGTTAACCTTCCTTTTTTTTTGACCAAAAAATTTTTTGTCTCAGACTTGATTCGTATGACTGTTTCCCGACCAATTGGACCCCAAGGAACTCAGAAAACGCAGCAAAAGGAGCGTGGGATCAACGGGAAAGAAGATACGAGGAAAAAAGCACCTGCTGAAAAATGTCGAAAATTCAGGTTTTCGTTTTTTAGCTGTAACTTTCGATGCGTTGATCGCAGCGTATTGAGACTGCGCCCAATCGATTTCCCCCGCAAAATTACGTCGGAATAGTGCCTAAACGACCTGATTCCAGCACTTTTGAAAATCGCGAAAATTTTCGCCAGAAATACAAAGGGGTTAACCTTCCTTTTTTTTTGACCAAAAAATTTTTCGTCTCGGAATTGATTCGTATGACTCTTTTCCGACCAATTGGACCCCAAAGAACTCAGAAAACGCAGCAAAAGGAGCGTGGGATCAACGGGAGAGAAGATACGAGGAAAAAAGCACCTGCTGAAAAATGTCGAAAATTCAGGTTTTCGTTTTTTGGCTGTAACTTTCGATGCGTTGATCGCAGCGTATTGGGACTGCACCCAATCGATTTCTCTCGCAAAATTACGTTGGAATAGTGCCTCAATTAATTTATTCCAGCACTTTTGAAAATCGCGAAAATTTTCGCCAGAAATACAAAGGGGTTAACCTTCCTTTTTTTTTGACCAAAAAATTTTTCGTCTCAGAATTGATGCGTATGACTCTTTCCCGACCAATTGGACCCCAAGGAACTCAGAAAACGCAGCGAAAGGAGCGTGATATCAACGGGAGAGAAGATACGAGGAAAAATGCACCTGCTGAAAAATGTCGAAAATTCGGGTTTTCGTTTTTTGGCTGTAACTTTCGATGCGTTGATCGCAGCGTATTGGGACTGCGCCCAATCGATTTCTCTCGCAAAATTACGTCGGAATGGTGCCACAATTAAGTTTTTCCAGCACTTTTGAAAATCGCGAAAATTTTCGCCAGAAATACAAAGGGGTTAACCTTCCTTTTTTTTTGACCAAAAAATTTTTCGTCTCGGAATTGATTCGTATGACTCTTTCCCGACCAATTGGACCCCAAGGAACTCAGAAAACGCAGCAAAAGGAGCGTGGGATCAACGGGAGAGAAGATACGAGGAAAAAAGCACCTGCTGAAAAATGTCGAAAATTCAGGTTTTCGTTTTTCTGCTGTAACTTTCGATGCGTTGATCGCAGCATATTGGGACTGCGCCCAATCGATTTCTCTCGCAAAATTACGTCGCTATAGTGCCTGAAAGAATTGACTCCAGCACTTTTGAAAATCGCGAAAATTTTCGCCAAAAATACAAAGGGGTAAACCTTCCTTTTTTTTTGACCAAAAAATTTTTCGTCTCAGAATTGATTCGTATGACTCTTTCCCGACCAATTGAACCCCAAGGAACTCAGAAAACGCAGCGAAAGGAGCGTGGGATCAACGGGAGAGAAGATACGAGGGAAAAAGCACCTGCTGAAAAATGTCGAAAATTCAGGATTTCGTTTTTTGGCTGTAACTTTCGATGCGTTGATCGCAGCGTATTGGGACTGCGCCCAATCGATTTCTCTCGCTAAATTACGTCGGAATAGTGCCACAATTAATTTATTCCAGCACTTTTGAAAATCGCGAAAATTTTCGCCAAAAATACAAAGGGGTTAACCTTCCTTTTTTTTTGACCAAAAAATTTTTTGTCTCAGAATTGATTCTTATTACTCTTTCCCGACCAATTGGACCCCAAGGAACTCAGAAAACGCAGCGAAAAACGCGTGGGATCAACAGGAGAGAAATTGGGAAGAAAAATACACCTGCTGAAAAATGTCGAAAATTCAGGTTTTCGTTTTTCTGCTGTAACTTTCGATGCGTTGATCGCAGCATATTGGGACTGCGCCCAATCGATTTCTCTCGCAAAATTACGTCGCTATAGTGCCTGAAAGAATTGACTCCAGCACTTTTGAAAATCGCGAAAATTTTCGCCAAAAATACAAAGGGGTTAACCTTCCTTTTTTTTTGACCAAAAAATTTTTCGTCTCAGAATTGATTCGTATGACTCTTTCCCGACCAATTGGACCCCAAGGAACTCAGAAAACGCAGCAAAAGGAGCGTGATATCAACGGGAGAGAAGATACGAGGAAAAAAGCACCTGCTGAAAAATGTCGAAAATTCAGGTTTTCGTTTTTCTGCTATAACTTTCGATGCGTTGGTCGCAGCGTATTGGGACTGCGCCCAATCGATTTCTCCCGCGCAATTACGTCGGAATAGTGCCTGAAAGACCTCATTCCAGCACTTTTGAAAATCGCGAAAATTTTCGCCAAAAATACAAAGGGGTTAACCTTCCTTTTTTTTTGACCAAAAAATTTTTTGTCTCAGACTTGATTCGTATGACTGTTTCCCGACCAATTGGACCCCAAGGAACTCAGAAAACGCAGCAAAAGGAGCGTGGGATCAACGGGAAAGAAGATACGAGGAAAAAAGCACCTGCTGAAAAATGTCGAAAATTCAGGTTTTCGTTTTTTAGCTGTAACTTTCGATGCGTTGATCGCAGCGTATTGAGACTGCGCCCAATCGATTTCCCCCGCAAAATTACGTCGGAATAGTGCCTAAACGACCTGATTCCAGCACTTTTGAAAATCGCGAAAATTTTCGCCAGAAATACAAAGGGGTTAACCTTCCTTTTTTTTTGACCAAAAAATTTTTCGTCTCGGAATTGATTCGTATGACTCTTTTCCGACCAATTGGACCCCAAAGAACTCAGAAAACGCAGCAAAAGGAGCGTGGGATCAACGGGAGAGAAGATACGAGGAAAAAAGCACCTGCTGAAAAATGTCGAAAATTCAGGTTTTCGTTTTTTGGCTGTAACTTTCGATGCGTTGATCGCAGCGTATTGGGACTGCACCCAATCGATTTCTCTCGCAAAATTACGTTGGAATAGTGCCTCAATTAATTTATTCCAGCACTTTTGAAAATCGCGAAAATTTTCGCCAAAAATACAAAGGGGTTAACCTTCCTTTTTTTTTGACCAAAAAATTTTTCGTCTCAGAATTGATTCGTATGACTCTTTCCCGACCAATTGGACCCCAAGGAACTCAGAAAACGCAGCAAAAGGAGCGTGATATCAACGGGAGAGAAGATACGAGGAAAAAAGCACCTGCTGAAAAATGTCGAAAATTCAGGTTTTCGTTTTTTGGCTGTAACTTTCGATGCGTTGATCGCAGCGTATTGGGACTGCGCCCAATCGATTTCTCTCGCAAAATTACGTCGGAATAGTGCCACAATTCATTTATTCCAGCACTTTTGAAAATCGCGAAAATTTTCGCCAAAAATACAAAGGGGTTAACCTTCCTTTTTTTTTGACCAAAAAATTTTTCGTCTCAGAATTGATTCGTATGACTCTTTCCCGACCAATTGGACCCCAAGGAACTCAGAAAACGCAGCAAAAGGAGCGTGATATCAACGGGAGAGAAGATACGAGGAAAAAAGCACCTGCTGAAAAATGTCGAAAATTCAGGTTTTCGTTTATTGGCTGTAACTTTCGATGCGTTGATCGCAGCGTATTGGGACTGCGCCCAATCGATTTCTCTCGCAAAATTACGTCGGAATAGTGCCACAATTAATTTATTCCAGCACTTTTGAAAATCGCGAAATTTTTCGCCAAAAATACAAAGGGGTTAACCTTCCTTTTTTTTTGACTAAAAAATTTTTTGTCTCAGAATTGATTCGTATTACTCTTTCCCGATCAATTGGACCCCAAGGAACTCAGAAAACGCAGCAAAAGGAGCGTGGGATCAACGGGAGAGAAGATACGAGGAAAAAAGCACCTGCTGAAAAATGTCGAAAATTCAGGTTTTCGTTTTTTGGCTGTAACTTTCGATGCGTTGATCGCAGCGTATTGAGACTGCGCCCAATCGATTTCCCTCGCAAAATTACGTCGGAATAGTGCCACAATTGATTTATTACAGCACTTTTGAAAATCGCGAAAATTTTCGCCAGAAATACAAAGGGGTTAACCTTCCTTTTTTTTTGACCAAAAAATTTTTCGTCTCAGAATTGATTCGTATGACTCTTTCCCGACCAATTGGACCCCAAGGAACTCAGAAAACGCAGCAAAAGGAGCGTGATATCAACGGGAGAGAAGATACGAGGAAAAAAGCACCTGCTGAAAAATGTCGAAAATTCAGGTTTTCGTTTTTTGGCTGTAACTTTCGATGCGTTGATCGCAGCGTATTGGGACTGCGCCCAATCGATTTCTCTCGCTAAATTACGTCGGAATAGTGCCACAATTAATTTATTCCAGCACTTTTGAAAATCGCGAAAATTTTCGCCAAAAATACAAAGGGGTTAACCTTCCTTTTTTTTTGACCAAAAAATTTTTCGTCTCAGAATTGATTCGTATGACTCTTTCCCGACCAATTGGACCCCAAGGAACTCAGAAAACGCAGCGAAAGGAGCGTGGAATCAACGGGAAAGAAGATACGAGGAAAAAAGCACCTGCTGAAAAATGTCGAAAATTCAGGTTTTCGTTTTTTAGCTGTAACTTTCGATGCGTTGATCGCAGCGTATTGAGACTGCGCCCGATCGATTTCCCCCGCAAAATTACGTCGGAATAGTGCCTAAAAGACCTGATTCCAGCACTTTTGAAAATCGCGAAAATTTTCGCCAGAAATACAAAGGGGTTAACCTTCCTTTTTTTTTGACCAAAAAATTTTTCGTCTCGGAATTGATTCGTATGACTCTTTCCCGACCAATTGGACCCCAAGGAACTCAGAAAACGCAGCAAAAGGAGCGTGGGATCAACGGGAAAGAAGATACGAGGAAAAAAGCACCTGCTGAAAAATGTCGAAAATTCAGGTTTTCGTTTTTTAGCTGTAACTTTCGATGCGTTGATCGCAGCGTATTGAGACTGCGCCCGATCGATTTCCCCCGCAAAATTACGTCGGAATAGTGCCTAAAAGACCTGATTCCAGCACTTTTGAAAATCGCGAAAATTTTCGCCAGAAATACAAAGGGGTTAACCTTCCTTTTTTTTTGACCAAAAAATTTTTCGTCTCGGAATTGATTCGTATGACTCTTTCCCGACCAATTGGACCCCAAGGAACTCAGAAAACGCAGCAAAAGGAGCGTGATATCAACGGGAGAGAAGATACGAGGAAAAAAGCACCTGCTGAAAAATGTCGAAAATTCAGGTTTTCGTTTTTCTGCTGTAACTTTCGATGCGTTGGTCGCAGCGTATTGGGACTGCGCCCAATCGATTTCTCCCGCGAAATTACGTCGGAATAGTGACTAAAAGACCTCATTCCAGCACTTTTGAAAATCGCGAAAATTTTCGCCAGAAATACAAAGGGGTTAACCTTCCTTTTTTTTTGACTAAAAAATTTTTTGTCTCAGAATTGATTCGTATTACTCTTTCCCGATCAATTGGACCCCAAGGAACTCAGAAAACGCAGCAAAAGGAGCGTGGGATCAACGGGAGAGAAGATACGAGGAAAAAAGCACCTGCTGAAAAATGTCGAAAATTCAGGTTTTCGTTTTTTGGCTGTAACTTTCGATGCGTTGATCGCAGCGTATTGAGACTGCGCCCAATCGATTTCCCTCGCAAAATTACGTCGGAATAGTGCCACAATTGATTTATTCCAGCACTTTTGAAAATCGCGAAAATTTTCGCCAGAAATACAAAGGGGTTAACCTTCCTTTTTTTTTGACCAAAAAATTTTTCGTCTCAGAATTGATTCGTATGACTCTTTCCCGACCAATTGGACCCCAAGGAACTCAGAAAACGCAGCAAAAGGAGCGTGATATCAACGGGAGAGAAGATACGAGGAAAAAAGCACCTGCTGAAAAATGTCGAAAATTCAGGTTTTCGTTTTTTGGCTGTAACTTTCGATGCGTTGATCGCAGCGTATTGGGACTGCGCCCAATCGATTTCTCTCGCAAAATTACGTCGGAATAGTGCCACAATTAATTTATTCCAGCACTTTTGAAAATCGCGAAATTTTTCGCCAAAAATACAAAGGGGTTAACCTTCCTTTTTTTTTGACTAAAAAATTTTTTGTCTCAGAATTGATTCGTATTACTCTTTCCCGATCAATTGGACCCCAAGGAACTCAGAAAACGCAGCAAAAGGAGCGTGGGATCAACGGGAGAGAAGATACGAGGAAAAAAGCACCTGCTGAAAAATGTCGAAAATTCAGGTTTTCGTTTTTTGGCTGTAACTTTCGATGCGTTGATCGCAGCGTATTGAGACTGCGCCCAATCGATTTCCCTCGCAAAATTACGTCGGAATAGTGCCACAATTGATTTATTCCAGCACTTTTGAAAATCGCGAAAATTTTCGCCAGAAATACAAAGGGGTTAACCTTCCTTTTTTTTTGACCAAAAAATTTTTCGTCTCAGAATTGATTCGTATGACTCTTTCCCGACCAATTGGACCCCAAGGAACTCAGAAAACGCAGCAAAAGGAGCGTGATATCAACGGGAGAGAAGATACGAGGAAAAAAGCACCTGCTGAAAAATGTCGAAAATTCAGGTTTTCGTTTTTTGGCTGTAACTTTCGATGCGTTGATCGCAGCGTATTGAGACTGCGCCCAATCGATTTCTCTCGCTAAATTACGTCGGAATAGTGCCACAATTAATTTATTCCAGCACTTTTGAAAATCGCGAAAATTTTCGCCAAAAATACAAAGGGGTTAACCTTCCTTTTTTTTTGACCAAAAAATTTTTTGTCTCAGAATTGATTCGTATTACTCTTTCCCGATCAATTGGACCCCAAGGAACTCAGAAAACGCAGCAAAAGGAGCGTGGGATCAACGGGAGAGAAGATACGAGGAAAAAAGCACCTGCTGAAAAATGTCGAAAATTCAGGTTTTCGTTTTTTGGCTGTAACTTTCGATGCGTTGATCGCAGCGTATTGAGACTGCGCCCAATCGATTTCCCTCGCAAAATTACGTCGGAATAGTGCCACAATTGATTTATTCCAGCACTTTTGAAAATCGCGAAAATTTTCGCCAGAAATACAAAGGGGTTAACCTTCCTTTTTTTTTGACCAAAAAATTTTTCGTCTCAGAATTGATTCGTATGACTCTTTCCCGACCAATTGGACCCCAAGGAACTCAGAAAACGCAGCGAAAGGAGCGTGATATCAACGGGAGAGAAGATACGAGGAAAAAAGCACCTGCTGAAAAATGTCAAAAATTCGGGTTTTCGTTTTTTGGCTGTAACTTTCGATGCGTTGATCGCAGCGTATTGGGACTGCGCCCAATCGATTTCTCTCGCAAAATTACGTCGGAATGGTGCCACAATTAATTTATTCCAGCACTTTTGAAAATCGCGAAAATTTTCGCCAAAAATACAAAGGGGTTAACCTTCCTATTTTTTTGACCAAAAAATTTTTCGTCTCAGAATTGATTCGTATGACTCTTTCCCGACCAATTGGACCCCAAGGAACTCAGAAAACGCAGCAAAAGGAGCGTGATATCAACGGGAGAGAAGATACGAGGAAAAAAGCACCTGCTGAAAAATGTCGAAAATTCAGGTTTTCGTTTTTTGGCTGTAACTTTCGATGCGTTGATCGCAGCGTATTGGGACTGCGCCCAATCGATTTCTCTCGCTAAATTACGTCGGAATAGTGCCACAATTAATTTATTCCA
Organism: Neodiprion lecontei; assembly: GCF_021901455.1. Taxonomy (NCBI): domain Eukaryota; kingdom Metazoa; phylum Arthropoda; class Insecta; order Hymenoptera; family Diprionidae; genus Neodiprion; species Neodiprion lecontei. Next base: position 24,887,401 of record NC_060265.1, read on the forward strand.
GCACTTTTGAAAATCGCGAAAATTTTCGCCAAAAATACAAAGGGGTTAACCTTCCTTTTTTTTTGACCAAAAAATTTTTCGTCTCAGAATTGATTCGTATGACTCTTTCCCGACCAATTGGACCCCAAGGAATTCAGAAAACGCAGCAAAAGGAGCGTGGGATCAACGGGAGAGAAGATACGAGGAGAAAAGCACCTGCTGAAAAATGTCGAAAATTCCGGTTTTCGTTTTTTGGCTGTAACTTTCGATGCGTTGATCGCAGCGTATTGGGACTGCATCCAATCGATTTCTCACGCAAAAAGGTCATCGCAAGAATCTCAAAGGTCGTGAGACCGACAGTTACAAAAATACAAATATAAAGCAACAATTAATTGATTGATCGATTTATTCTTACATAGGTTACAATCAAAAGTAAGAGTACAATATTGCACATGTCGCATATTGCAGAGAACGTTTGCACCTTTATGCATACCGGAGCCTCAACATCACTCACAAACGTCTACAACAACTATGAGATATAACATTTTGTTATTCTCCACCTAAGGTGATGAACATCACATTATTTCTTTTTCACGCACCATTCACATTTCTTATGTAATCTTGAATTATTTTTTTGCAGTGCTTCTTGTCAATTATCCTAATATCATTCAGCAGTTTGTCAAAGCACTTGACACTGACAGCAGAACACTGACACAACATCTCAAACATATTGAATAAACTGAAACTGATATTATAAACCTATGAGTTCGCGATGTTTCTTTTCCTCTTCTTAGAAAAGTTGGTAAGAATTTCTTCCGATTTGGCTGTCATATTGGATTTGTGGCTCGGAGCGTTTTTGGACTACGTGCAATCGATTCCTCCTATAAGATTATGTCGAAATAAGTTATTAACAAATTGATTCTAGCATTATTAAAATTACTCAAAATTCACTTCTGCCTTACTTTCTCGTAATGTTCGGAGAAAAAGTTGTTTAGTTTCACAGTTCATTCGGACGACTCTTCATAGTCCAATTTGACCTCAGGGATACCAAAAAAGGCGTTCAAATCGTTGTGAGATCAATAGCTGAGAAAATATGAATAAAATATGGGAAAATTTTATTATTTATTCATTTCAATCCAGGTTACATAAAATTGCAACATCGCAATATCACAAATGATGAATCATATTCCGTAGAGGTGCGTTGCGTTTGGACGCAAACCGGAACTTAAGCTATGCTCTGAAATAACTACGACAATGACTATCTGATAAAATATTCTTCTCATTCTGCTCAAGAGAATGTACATTGCATTCTGTTTTCGTGCTTTAATAACATTGATCAACCGTGGTTCTGTTGTCCTTGATATTAGAGTGTTCTTAGAAAAATTTGATGTCTACGACCCTTCGAATAAGTGTAGTTCTTTAAAATCCGATTTATTTATTCATTTTATCGGCATTTTTGTATGTTAAAAATCCCATGTTTTGTTTCATATGTAACGTTTATTAATAATATACTACACAGCTCACCAAAAAAAAAAAAATGTCTAGTTGCCCCGATTTCTTCTTCCAAGTTTCGTGTTTTAGACGTAGAATTCACGAATAAAGTCATGATTATATCAAAAACCATCCCCCTCCTACAATGCTACAATACCATAAACAGTAGAGCCAATCTAATATAATCCTGATTTTCAAAAATCACGGAAAAAATCAGGGCAACAAAATTTTTTTATTTTTTATTAAGTTATGTTATCTATTAGTGTTCCGAATTCTAGGCTCATTATTAATAGCATTTGACAAGTTTGTAGATAATTTCACCAGGTACAAATCAAGGAGAAATACCAACGAACCTTAATTGATAGGTTCGAAAAACGCCAATTGAGATAATGGAGGAATTTATCGCCCTCATACAGCTGTTTCTTACTTACAGATCAGCATAGAATTGATTGATACGGTTAATGGCGTGTTTGTGAAAGAAACAACTGATAATTCTATAAAACAGAATGATTGAGAGTGTGAAAAATAGTTCAAATATCAAAGTACCACACGGGTATCGAATTTAAGCATAATTTAGGAGTTGGAGGGATCGATTTTCATTCCGTTGCTCTCTCGTCATTCTCTTGTTCCAATGATTCGTAAGATAGGAGTAAACGATAAAAAAGACTTGAACGAAGGTTGAATTCGTCTAGCGAATCCTTTGATTAAGACAGGTCTCTGAAATTCGTATTTTCTTGAAAAACAAGGATCATGAGCAAAGCAGGTTTATAAAATTGATATCACGTTGACGTGGGATCTTTTGAATCGCGGCCGCGTCTATCTCCTTCCGATATCTGCGGCGTGCGGACGCAGGGACAGCGAAGGTTGGCCCGTCAACCTGCGGGTCAGCCGAGGTCGCCCGGGCGCAATAAGGACCTCTCCTCCTCTTTCTGCACCGCGTCTCTCCTTCATCTCCGCCTACTCGCTCTCTTCTTCTGACTCCTCCTCGCTCGACCCCGCTGCAGGCGATGCTGGCGTGTGCGCGACAGGGACGTGCCCGGACTCCATTATCGGACGAGCTACAGCGACTCTATTCTCGAGGAGAATTAACAAAAAGAAAAGAAAAAGAAGAAAGAAAAAAAAAGAAAAAACAACAACGATCCTAGTAATAATGGAATGACCCATAGATAAGGGAGAGGGGGAAAGGAATGATTCACTGGAAAAAATGGCAGCGAACATAAACGGGTAAACGATTAAATAAAAAAATAAAAATAAAAAATTAATAATAATGTAACTCAAGGTCCAGAACTACCCACAGCGTGTCAGAGACGGTTCGCTCCTCGTTGTGAGTTAACAACGCAGGGGTGTGTTTGACCGCCAGGTTCTTACGACCTGCTCCGTAATTCTAGTCTCCCTCGCGAGAGGCTCCGCCAGTTAGTCAGGACTGAGAGTAAGTGATGGGAGAGAGTCCCTGCTTTGAATTTTTTAAATGTGGAATATAACAATTGCGAAATGAATTCATGCGCGCGTGTAGATAAGATAATAAAGACTGGGTTGCGTGCGGTAAATTGATGGATGAAAAATTTCCACGCTCATCGACTAAGATTAATTTTTGGCGCGATTTGCTCACCTGCGTCAACACGCGGCTTGCAAAGTAAATTTACAAGCGATTAAATTACAACGGGTGTTTGGTTACGGTGGTTCGTGTAAATCTTAATTCGTCACATATGTATATCTGTATATAGGTACCAACGAGTCAATGTCGGAACAAGATGGATATTAAAAATACGCGCGCAAATACACGGCAAGTATTGTACACGTGTAGCGATAATTCTGACGCAAGTATACGTTGGCGGAAGTTGACGATGCCGCGATAATTTGTCGACTCCCTTCTCGCTGGATTCGAGAGAATGAATCTGCGGATTCAGCGCTGCACGCGCCGTGACGAGGTTATCACATCGACGCTGACCGTGTCCCCTTTGAAAACATGAATGAAAATATCCGCTCGCGCCACGAATCCGCAGTATCGTTCACTCGGTACTGTTATCGTCGTAATTGCCACGGCGAGGCTACGCCGACGTGTGCGTACACGCACACGAAAATAACACACACGTCGCGTACGCTTCATTCAAATGTTTCCACGCATTCAAAGCTTTTGCGGCAAATGCTTGGTAATATTACGTATCAATGTCCTCGACACTCTTCGTTTGGATTTGTCCGGAGCCGTGATTTCACACTAATTGGCATAAAAATGTCATGCCCAGCGGTTACGTGAATTATCTCAGCGTCCATAAGCTCCAAGCTTCACCTTTTCTGAAGAAAATGAATTCGCGGATCAGTCAGGATCTGGTAGATAGCTTATTTCACGTTAATACACGGGGAATAATTAGCGGTTTCTTGTACTTGCCCGAGGTTTTTACTTCGCGTTTAAACCCGAACAAATATGCGTTCACCACCTGTTTTTTTATTCGGCTTTGCAAAGATGAGCGAAATTTTACACTCACATCACTCAGCAGTGCTCAAATTAAGCGTCTCGAGACAAGTGACAATAACCTTTTAGCACGCTGCTCAAGTGTTGAAGCACCAATTACTGATCACTTCCGTCGAAACCTGTACATCCGTACCTTAGTCAGGTGATTTTTGCAGCGCGCACGATTTCACGTCAAGTCGAATTTCAATCGGCACTACTGTTTGCGTTCTGTTTCAGGCACTCTTGTGTAAAAACTCTGGGTGAAATATTCGCACTTTTGGCCGTTGCGCTGTGGCTATGGAGTGATAGAGTATACGTAGTCGCATTGCCTTGAGTACTTGTTTATACAATATGTGGCAATAATTAATCGAAGCTCTCAGATTCCAGAAGTCTCATTCCGTGTTTCAGCCAAGATTCACCTTCATTTCTAATTTATAATTTCCAATCTCGGCATTGGGAATCCTATCGAGATCCCATGGAGCTTATATCTCGGTGAACATTAAAACTATGTGACGTACAAATCATCCAGCTGGTTCGTAAACCGCGTTGTTCCACCGTGTACGTACGTGCAGAGCTCCACTTTCCGGTATTTCGCTTTATCTCTCCTGCAGCTTCTTATCCGAGCCAGTTTTCGTCGCTATTATTACGACCATTCACGGTATCCACTCGTAGGTTCGATCCGAGGAGAATTGGATTCGTACACCCAATTATCGAAAGATAAGTTCACCTGCAAACGCTGCCACGGAATTCTACGATCATCTGCAGAGACTGCAGCCACTGCAGAGATAATCTCCTGGTAGATGATATAGCGACACAGCTTTTCAGAGCAATTTCTAGGGAGGCTGTATAGTTAATCATTTATTTATTCCATATACCTTCTTCCCTCGATGATCAGTGTTACGTAAAATATTGTAAAGTTGAAGGTAACATTAGTTACAGGTGCTTCTCGTGGCAAAGTCCACTAGAGACCATCGTTTAGACGGACGTCACTAAGTATCTGAGAGCGTTGCGTAATTTCTGTTTACCTGGCGCGTGGAGCACCGTCTACGCGCGTGGCTTAGCAGACGTACAGACGCGGTGGAGGTATTAATAAGACACGAGTGCCCAGCTGTGCCTCTGTGAAACAATCTAAAATTAAAAACCAGAGGATTCGATCGGAAAATAAATATAGGTGGTAGGTTCAATTCGTGAAATTCAGTATCTGTGATTAACGGAGATTTGGTTCTTATGCCGCGGCGGAAAAGCGCCGGCAAGTTCAAGTTCGAACGCTGCTGTGTGCCGGTGGCGAGCGCTTATAGCGCGCGGAAGGAACCGAAGGCTATCGCTCGTTCGATCCTCGATTTACGCAGCCAATCGCCGGTTTATTACACCCAAGCCGTATTGAAGTTTGGCGCTCGTGGGCTACGCGGTCATTGATCCACAGTCCGCTGACTTAACAAAACACGTGTATCATTCGGCTGAGCTCGCCTTACTGGTGATGGATCTAATTACGCAGCTTATCGCCGTACGACGCGTCACGCGTTGAGCGCGACAGTTTTGCGGCTAATCGCACCCACGGCGATAGCACAAGTCTAGCTCCCTCTATCAACGTAGGATATTTTTACTTTTGTCTCTGTATGAAAAACTGACAAGACATTATGGACAGTTTTTTGGTTGTGGTGACTCGTAGTTCCGAGTCTACGTGTAACGTTATTAACTAAGTTTTAATTGATTTGTGAATTCTTTTACCGTTGTAAAGAAGGGCACATTTTAAGAGCCTTACCATTACGTGAAATTCCATGATACGTAGATTTTGACCGAAAAGAAAAATAAAGCAGCAAATTAGAAGATAAATTCGATAGATTTCGCAGGTGGATAAGTTCCGAAATTACAGGTTAACGGCGACAGAGAGAGAGAAAGAGAGAACACGAACACTCAAACGTGTGAGAAATTCCTGGACCTAAAGCGTGTAACAAAATCCCGGCTGGTTTCAGGATTCATGATTTTCCAAATCCTCATCGTGAAGCTGGTTGCGGACCGCAGCTTCGATGGAAAAGATAATTAAGGATTGGAGTTGGTGACTTTTGACCGCCGCCGCGGCGTCGTGTAGGACCAGGAGGTGCAAACGTCGATTAGATTATTCGATCCTCGGTGCACCGAGGTCCCCTCGTGTTTTCCAGAGGACTTCGTAAAGTGCAGTTAGCGGGTTGTTAAAAAGGCTGAACCACCTATCGCGAGGTATTTCGTGCAGGGAGCAGGTAGGCAGGCGGTTACCACGGGCACATAATGTTATGTTAACTCGGGCGCTAGACGAGACGGATGACCCGTACGCGCTGCAAGTTTTAATTTTCCTCTTCTCCTCGTCTCGCGGTACCACGTCTCCTCTGAGCTTCTCCCCGGCTCGTCGAAGCCGCGATGTCGGGGTCTGGGAGGAGGGAGAGGTGAAACTTTTTAAAACGTGGCAGAGGTGTCAGAAAAAACACCCTTAGAAGGGACGGGCACGCCACTCGGGGGCAGGAGGCGAAAGGAGAAGTACGTGCGCCACATTGTGAGTTCGTTATAATACTTTGACATTCCTCGTTTTTTGTTTCCTCGGTGTTTTTTTTTCTTTTTTCTTCTCTTTTTCTTCTTCTTTCTTTTCACTACTGTACACACCTACCCCGGCACCGACGGCGGCGCAAGGCGCCCGAGATCGGTTGTCGGCAAGAGGGGTGGATTTTGAAATCGATCTGAAAATTGATGACGGATTCGCTGCAGACGGGGATATCCACGCCCAGCGAGACGGTTCGCTTCGTTACAAAATATACAAACCTGAGCCTCCTTCTTCCCGCGCATATCCGATTCTCCCTTATTCTCCCCGGGCTCCTTTTCATCCCCATATCTTATATATGTTCTCACCCTCGTCTGAGAGCGACGCTCTTTCACAGCGTGCAAATAATTCGCAACGTTTTAATATTGTTGGCGGTAGGTACGTAGGCAGGTATGTGGGTGGAGAAGAACCAGGCGAAGGCAACGTGCCTCCGTCGATTGCCAGGGTGAATTTAATAGGCAGGAGCGTTTTCGATAAATTTTTCACGGTTCCCACCTCGATGGAATCGGATTCCCTCCCGATATGACATTCGGGAGGACGCGCCTCCTCCGTGTACCAAAATGACATTAATATTCATATTTTACTCGGAATTATTACCGATATAAAGCTCGTCCTCTTCTTCCTCGCCTCTGCGTTTTTCACGAGCCGTACATCCACCCTGTATCTACAGACGACGTTGCGCATCGAGCCGCCCCCGTATTTTATACATAAATAACTGGGTGTTACACGTACATCAACGCACGTTGCAGCGTTGGCCACCTATAAGATGCAGACGCCCGCATTTAGGATCCCTTCGTACTACGGCGAGGCTGCTGCAGTTTAAAACCTCAAGAATAACAAAATGGCCGCCAGGCACCTTCGTATATAACGCGTCGCCGTTGCGGCGCGCGGTCAAAGATTCAGTTATTATGACGCAGGGTGCCAGCGCTCGCGCTTGGTGTACTTTATTTTCAGACCCGAGGGTCTTGTTCAATCTACTTCACCGTTTCACCACCTCACCACTTGACCACTTCAACGACTGAATGGATTGCCTCTTTGACGCGGCGCCGCCTTCGGTATTCGGTATATTACAATCTTCGTTTCTTCGGCTTTTTGTTTCATACCTTCTTCCACCAACTCCCGTCTCGTTTCATTTTATTTTTCCACGTGTTTTTACGCCTCCGTTCCCAGCGCAATATTTCGTTCGTCTACCTCCGGAGCAGAGTGCATCGCGCTCTGGATCCCCACCTCCCGTTTACAAAAGATATTTCGTTATGCTCTACTTTCTCATTCACAGTTTCGACTCTTTTTGCAAAAACAACTCTTTACGCTTTTTTCTTAAAAGATTTTACCTACAATACGAACATTGGGATTCGTCGTGAAATTACAATAATAGAAGGTGAATTGAATAAAGGGGGGAAAACAACAACAACAACAACAACACAACCATAAGTAAGCCAATAACATGAAGAAAGGCAAACTCTCCCGCTGTCCTCGCTAAATTGAACGGAATCTTTCTGGGTCCGAGGTGATATCCCTTTTACTTGCGCGCCAACGAACCTCGGCAAGGTCAATGCCTAAGTCACGGTCATTACAGCACAAAAATCGCAGGTAACTGCGAGCGCGCGTAATCTTTCTCGATCACGTTGTTATACAACTTTCGACTCGAAACCAACAGGGATGGGAAATCCAGCAGGAATTTAACAATTACTGTTCGGAATATGCGGAGGATGCCGTCGGTCGATGTATCCGGTCGCTTTTGAACCCGCCCCTTTGCAACTCTGTAACGCGGTAATAACGCATCGTGCACGGAACGCACGCTGGAGAGACGCATACGTATCGTATGACGTAATGTGAAAGTGTCGGTGCGTGGGCCCGGCGAGCGGCCTCCGTGAAAAACGCGTTGAGTACCACTTCGCGTTTCCCGCCGTTTCCCGTCGTTTCCCGCCACAACTCCCGAAGCCCTCCCCCTACTCTCGGGTCCATACTACGCGACGAGTACAGGGTCCTTGATCCCTGGTTCCCGCTTAACTGCGCGCGCACTCTGCGTACTATGGCCACCCTGCCCTCCGCCACTTCCTCCTCCTCCTCCTCCTTCGCCCTCTCCCATCCAGGAGTCGCCGGGTCTTCGTCCTGAGAGTCTCGAGACCTTGGGCACGGCGTACCTGCGCCCGCGTGCGCCTCGTTCGAACGAACGGCAGGTTCCCCTGCGCGCGGAATGCACGCACGCACGCATACTCGCTCACCGCGGTTCCTCAGCGACGACTGACGAACGCAAGGCAAACAAGAAGCCCCGAAATCCGCATCCACGAGCGGATTCTTTTGTCTTTGAAAGCATGAAGGGTGCGTCGTTTCGTCTCGGTTGCGGGGGACCGTTTACCTCCGTAAACGAGAGGGTGGATTGCGGGATCGTGGGAGGTTGAAAGCCGCGGTGGTAAAGCTCCGTCTCTCTTTCAGCTTTCGTCTTTTCTTTTTAGACGATATACTCGGAAGAAAAACAAGCCCGTTGTGAGTCATGCGAGTTGCCAAAAAGGTGATTCAACTTTCTCTGCAGTTGTGCGCAAGATTGACGAGCTGATTCACGACAAGCGTCAACCGCGTTGCAGGTTTCGGACCCGATGACCGATGACTCACGAAAACAAATGATCTCTGACTGAAAACTGGACCAAACTAAACGCCATTAACCACCATTCGTAATTGATGGCGGTTTCGCCGAAATTTCACGCGCCGTCTGGCGCCACGAGCCGTGGCCCCGAGTCTGCGGCTGTTGGGATCCAGGTTAACGCCGCCCGTTCCAACGAAAACATCCATAATGGTTCCTCGTATTCTCAAAAAAGAATATGGAGGCCTGGGGAGTGTGAACCGAGCGTCTAGACGCGTTTTTTGCCCCGGCGCGAGGCCCGCCGCAAACAATAGCTACAAAAGCTCCAAATGCCATTCAATCGCGGCTTCGGCAACGGGCTTTACTCTCCAGCATTCACCCCGTCTCTGCCCCTTTCGCTCGTCATCGAACCGCGAGTTATCAAACTTTCCGAATCACCCGCTACCTCCGCTCGCATCTGCCTCAAAAGATTCACCCGCCATCAGGGAGAGAGCAATTGCGCCAATTTCTCGTATAAATTGGTATTTGTCAGCGGATCTCTCGGTGAGCTTTTCCGCGAAATTAACCCAAAAAGCTGCTTGTGTTTCTCGAAAGAACCAAATCACACGTCGTGATGACATTGACGATTTCATGTGAATTTTGTGGTTTGTATTCGAATGCGTTCCTCGAACAGGGAAAAACTGAAGTAAAATAAAAAAAAAACAACGTCCGAATTGTTCGAGACAAACTGTGGGCAGTTATCTCAACAGTTGACGGGAGAAATATTTTTATAAAAAAAAAAAGAAAGAAAACGAAACATCCCGAGGTTTAAACGGGTTGTTGTCGAGTCCGTACACCGCGTGGGATGCGGTGGCATATGCCACGTGTGACCTCTCCCCCGGTCAGCGAATGTTGATGCTGGATTTCCAGGCCGGTATATGTATGTACGTACGTATGTAACACATGGGATCGGAGGGAAGAGTATCCTCGGCGGGTATGGAGTGAGTCAACACGGTATCGAATGCGAGTATAGCAGCTTAGGAATCCAACAGGTTCGACCGCAGCTTGGCGACCGCGAAAGTTATACGCGTTGCATATGGTATACACATATAATATATTATGTACATGTATATGTGTATATATACATATATATATATCTAATGTATAAATTCGTTCTTTTGGTCGTACGTCCTCCTTCTCCTCCTCCCCCATACCTTTTTCCCGCGTGTCCCGGTCGCCCGCTGGTTTATACACATACTTTCGAACTGGTTATCCCGTGGAAGGCGTCGCTGACGGAAGTACCTTACACCGCCCCGCTCGTATGCGATAATAAAAAGAACCATGCGGCCAGTATTGCAGTTACACCTGTGTACATAGGTACAAGACTCGAGGGCCGGCGGTTTTGCGGGCAGATTGCAGGGGAATGGAAATGACTCGGGCGTCGTCGTCGTCCTCGTTGCCGTTCGGGAATTGATCCTGCAGGTGTCTCGGCGTCGCGACGAAGAGATACGATATTTAAACTCGTTCTACGCGCGAGCGTCTATCGGATGTCCGACGAGGCGGGGGGTGCGAATCGTGAATTTATTCCCACCCAGCCCTGCGTGCAACGCGACGTCGCGGCGTTGGCGTTCGCGTCGGCGTTGGCGGTGGTGTTGCCGATCTCGACAATCCGGCCGAGGAGGAGATTCGCTGGGTATAACGCGGATGCACGGGCGGGACGCCGAGCATCGCCCTCGCATCCCACCCGGGATGGGAGGCACACGGTTCTCATGACGATGCGGCGTGGCTCGGTGCGACAGGACGACGAGGACACAAAGGACATCGGCCCATCCCCATCCGATCCCGCCAATGTCAGCAGCCTCCGGTCGCTCGAGTCCCGCTATTGTTTTCACGTATATATCTCCTCGCCGAATATAATTGCGATAAATTCGATAAGGACTTCCGACCGAATGACGAATGCGCGGCAAACTTTCGTCGATGTTGTTGCCACCAGTGACGCAAGGAGACAGGAATTCTTTCTCGGTATAATATGTTTCCAGCGTTTCTGCCCCCACCTCCGCCCCCTCCGCAATCCACATTCGTACGCTTGCGTCTCGGGTAAATATGTGTACGGTACTACCAGATGGAAAGTTTTTATTAAAAAAGTTCTACATTTTTCTCGCCTCGTCGTTGTTGCGGCTGTTGTCCTGAATTTCTGCCGCGATAACACCCCGATAATGTGGATGCATGCTTGCAATCCGACTAAGTAATCGACGCGGCTCTTGTGGTTTTCCGATGTTTTGCTATTCCTGACAAACGTGGAATGGCGCGAAAATTATTGTCTCGGTTGGATCGAGACGTAAAATTAAAGGATCAGGGTCGAGCTGGTTATCTGTTGTACGTAGCTTACATCTCTCTGCTAAAAACGTTTAGATTCCGTTTGAAACTGCGAACGTGGTATAAATTCGCGGTAGGTGGAGAAGGTACTTGAAGGATCCGAGGAGGAAAGATTATATTCGCGGTTAAGGGGGACGAAAACGCTGCCCCCTTCCACCCATTTCGCATCTCGCTCCGGAACATAATTGGGATTGGCTGGTTGGGCGCGCGTTCTGCGTTCTTAGCCCTAATAACATGGGCGTCCTATCTTGTCTCGTGCCAACGGAAACTCAATTAAAATATAAATAGCCCGTAGCTCCATTAAGAGGCTCTCTGACCGCAAATAAGAGGGCATCACTTCGTCTGGGTCTTCCGACCGTCCGTCACAACCCGCGTGTTAATACCAATTTATACACGCGCATAGCCAGAAGCATCTTATGTGTGCATACAAAAGCTTCTCGCGTCGGTTATACGCGGGCCCTCGAGGAGCCCGCGAGTAACATTTGGCGGTCTATCCGCAGGCGAAGCCAACGTTATAAGATCGATAATCGGTGACCCGTGGCAGCCCTTCGCACGTATAGATCGGCCCCAGGTGCAGGGGAGGACGGCTCCTCTCCGATTTCAGCCCCTTCACGGTTCACCGAGGTCCTTTTCTAGTCCGCCGATCCACCCACCGCGCCGCGCCGCGTCTCGCCGTGACGCTCGGTATGCGCGCACTCTCGACTCGGGGCCGAGGAGAGGCCCAGACCTGCCGCAATTCAAAATGCTGGGACCCGTCCGCTGCTCGCAGTCACACATCGGTCGTTCACACTAGTCTGACCTCTGCACGGAGGCGAACGGGCGCACGTAATACGCTCCGTCTCAATGCCAAATTCAAATTTTCACCACTCCTGAACATCGTGCCTACATATTCCAAATCTCGATCGGCACCGCTCACCTGACGATGTTCTCCGGCAACTATTTTTTCCCCTGCCGTCCCACGCGATCAGTCAATGTCCTAGGAAATGTTTACCAACTAGGAGTTCTTGATTCGTATACGCGATATCGTTTTTTAAATCCTTAGCCGTGAGTCAAAAAATCTCAGGTCAATGCACCGCGCGTCGCATACCTACTTGCAAAAGTTCCGTAGCGGCGCGCGAAATGTTTTCACGGTCTCATTTGCAGGTTAATCGCCGTATAGTTGCGCCGCGTTCGAGCGTGTCCGAAGAACTTATATATCGCAAAATTGATGCGATTTCAATTTGGGCTGAAAGTTCTGACCCCGGGACGACCCGGCCGTAAAACGCGCACGCACGAACGCACAAACGCACGCACGCCGAAGAGTTACGGTCTTTTTTCACGGAGAAAAGGGGCCGCGGCGTAGCACCGGTTGAAAGGAAGTCTGGCGAGGTCCGGTCGAGTTTAGTGCCATTCAATGACCCGGGTTCCTAGTAGGAAGGCTCAGGGTCAGAAGAGGCCAGACACGCTACCAACACAATCGCCAATTTCTAGATACCTCGACGTCGCGTTCGAGTTCGCGCCGGTGTGCGTGGCATAAACGCGGCATGCATGCGTTATAGACGTAGACGTGAGAGAGGAGAGCCAGACAGTGCCGATCGGCATGGGAAAGTTTTTGGCATGAAAGGGGTCCGTTGTCCCTGCGTGTGCCCTGGGCTACGACGAGGCGACGACTCTGTCTCTCGTTATGTGTGTTATACACAGGTTATGCCGACGGAAGCTACGCACACAACCGGAACTCAAGTGCGGTGCTTCAACAGTCTCCACGTGAAAGAAACCGCGAAAAAACCGACAACCTCGGCCTTAGACGAGCCCTTGAACCTTCGGTGCCCTAGTTTTTTTGCGCCTCCCCAAATTTCTAGACTCTCTGTTTTGACGCGCTGCGACGAGTTACTTACGTTAGCAAAGGACGACGAGGAGATGTTTAATTTACCCCGAGACTGCTCTTAACTCCGTGCCAGTTTATCGTTGCGTTGCGCCCGGAAATTCTCGTTCGCATCTTACAATTCACGTTATACACAGACACAGAAGAAAAATGTTGAAATTACCAAACATGGTGATCAAATTCGGCAAAAGACATGTGTCGTTCAATCAAATAAATTTATATTTACTCAATGATATAAGTTATTGTTCTGACCATTTTTTTATCCGATCGAATAACATTTCTTTGAATCGAAGAAAAAAATTTCTCTCGCCAGACTCGATCACCGTGTTTGTTAAACCTACCAAAATTATTCTCGCAATCGAACAAAGATCTCGGGGAACTTTTGTGCGATGAAATATACCTATATCATTTTCAGAAAGCAGTTTTGACAATAGTAAAACTGGCTGCCGAGACAAACCGAGAACATTTTTGTTTTTATTTCACTGTCTCCTCTCGGTCTTTTATTTAGGGTTATTTAATTTATTGCATTTTTTCGGCGTCGCGGTTCAAGTAACAAAGATGCGTCGTTCACACGCGATTCTTTTTTGTTTTCCGTAATCAAAAGTCAATATATCGCGTAGCTAACGGTATAAAGCCGTAACCACCTAATATGCGATTTTAGTGGCAAAATTATCAATCAAACAATAACGATAATAATTTTTGGCAGTTACGCCCTTATGCAATTACCGTAGTAGATCATTTTTCCAATTTACATCAGGAACAGAAGGTCGTATCTACCAGCACACACGATCTTTTGCTTTTAACTGATGAAATTATATTTGAGCCCAAGAGAAGTGAAAAAAAAATTATATTTGGCAGTTACGACCTTATGGAATTAGTCAACATAGGTTTTTATGGCCGAATAGGTAGCAGAAGGTTGTGTTTACCAGTACATACGACCGTTTGCTCTTAAACTTGTTATTCAATTTGAACGTATCTGATCATATTTTCATGTTTTAAGTCTAGATACGATCAACAACAAATATACACCCTTTTGCCTCTTTCAACAGCAAAAGGTCGTAAGATAGCGCTTACGACCTTATGCCATTAGACACGCGATACAACGCAGAGAATCCTACTGGTAAAGGGCTGCACGTATAATATATTCTGTTAGCGAACGAAGAAACTTTTCCGCGGTTACGATAAACGCCGGAACTTGGATAGGTACAATAAAAGTGCCGAGTCCATTGGCTGGTGGAGGTTTTATCGCTCGGGCAGGTTCAGCCCAGACTTGAGTCACCCTAATGTTGAGCTCTTTCGAAGTTGAGACGACGCTCGAAGACAATGACAATAAAAAATCACGGCCACAAACGGGCCGATTTGGTCGTGAATCCTGAAGGAAAAAGACGAGGCGAGCGGGCTTTGTTGTAGACGAGCGAAAAATTCAACTTTGGCCGGGTCAGTGACACGCGTGCTTTCGCAGCTCGCACGCGGCGCGCGCCTTGTAATACCACGAGCCAATTTTCTTGCTCCATCATTAGATCCTTGGGATCCCTGTTTGGTCGTAGACCGAAGGTTCCGCAGACCTGGCGTTCGACGCAGATCGTCGACTGCAGATTACACTCTTTGTCCGGGTCCCGGGCTGCCGACAGATTCTGAGAATATGCATCAACCGGGTCGCGAATTAAGGATATTTATTGGTCTGGCGCTACCAGCGGAATTCGAGACCTTGTTTACGAAAAAAACTTTTACGCAGCGTGCCGGACCTGATGCAGGGTCTTTGTTCTATGCAAATCGGGCTGGTATAAGCGGCCTAATCACGTTGGTTCCAGCGCCGAACCACCGTCAGTCCCCATTCAAAAACTGTTTTCACCCTGGCCTCGGCATAACCCTTAATTATTCCCAATCGCGATCGCCGTTCGACTCTGCCCTTGTATCTACGGTGTTACAGAGGATTCAGGGCATGGCCGATATCGTTACAGGCCAATTTAATCCGGCTCTTCGATAGGGCGTCTCACCAGTTCCGCGAATGCGCCGAAAATTGCATTAAAAAATCGGTGATGGTTTCCGTCGAGAGTGAGAAAAGCGAAAATCGCACCCACGCCTCGCCGCCGCGCCGCGGCCCTGTAATCCGCGGGACACGGACGTCTGCACCTTCTGCCCGATCCTATTTCGCCTCTTCACCTACTATGCGAATACATCGAGCGATTTGGCAGCGCTCCTTTTTTTGCCCCTCGGCGCGAAAGGGAAAGGAAAGGACGACGCCGGGTCAGGGGGAGAGAAGTCCTGTCTGGATCTCCCGGTGCCGCGTGGTGGGGCGTTCTTGCCGCGGTAGGGGTCATGTCCCTTTGGAGTCAGACGCAGCCGTCTACCCGAAACCCCTTCTCGAAGTAGTCGGCCCAGCCAGCCAGCCAGCCAGCCAGCCGAGCCCCTCTCTGCCATCCGTCCGTTCGTATGTCCTGTCTGGCCCCATACCACACCATGCCACGCCATGCCGCGCCGTGCCGCAGCACAGCACAGCACAGCACACACCATGCCGCGTCGCGTCGCGTCCCACCGTTTGCCGAGCGTACTAAGCACCCTGCCGAAAGTCAAGCCGCCTTTCTTAATAAAAACTGACGCAAGATCCGAGCCTGCCTTGCGCCTTGCGCGTCTCGTTTGTTGACGCTATGTAATCGCCCGGAGGGTAAGACCGGCTGGATTTTGGCTAGACGGTATGTGGAGGGGCACGTGCGTTCGGCTCTCAGAAAATACTTAATCGATCCCTCGTTCCGCAGACGCCCCGGTCCAAGGGCCGCGCGAGGGTCTGCCATTTTGGATCAAGTGGAGTTAATCAAAGAGACGTCGTCGCGGCCGTTGAGCCCCGAGTTATAACCGCGGCCATCAGCTTTGTTCACCCCTCCTTTTTTCCCCCGTTCGAAATAGAAGATCGACGGGTCTAATTCTCGCGAAATCCTAACTCGTGCAGCGTTTCGATTCGTACTCATTTTTATTTACGTGCATTCGCACGCGTACACGTCGTATGCATCGGTGTACGAGGCTTAATAAACTTGAGATTAATTCCCCGCTCACTCGTCCGTCTGAAGTGCCGATTCGGTCGAACTGATTCGCAGAATGCTTGACCCCGTCCAACTCGGGGCAGGCGACATGTCGCGATCTCAAACGCGACTCCCACGCTCTTGTTGATCGTAAATTGAACGTGACAGTAACTAATTACGCACGCTTGATTTCTGCAGTTGATTTAACCGAGGCGAACCGATTCATGCGATTACGATACGAAGTAGAAACTGTATACTCAGCTGCTTGCGATGTTTATCGGGTGAGCAAAAGATGTTTTTCAGTTTCAGCCGAAGGTTATATGCTCAGAAATTTATATGCCACCATGGGAAACGCGGCGTAGACACGCGTAACAAATTAGCCAATCCAAGATATTTATCAACCACCCGTATATCTATGCACGTACAACCAAGGATTGATTTGTCGGTTGAAAGCCCGAACGGTGAGAAATATTTTACTCGATACCGTGGGGCTTAAGTGCCGTGAGAGTAATTAGGGCGTATTTCTATACGCGTGCGGCGAGGGAAATTTAAGGTCTGGTTCGGTTACATCGATGTGCGTTCTACGTATCTACGTATACAATAACGTAGATAGGGTGGAACCCATCCTGGATTTAAAATTGAACAATTTTCCGGAGTAAAAATAAATGGCCCGTGGAGTTACGGGGAATATATTTTACTGTTTGTAATTTTTCTTTCGATAGCGTGACCGGAGACATAAAAGAACAAGGAATAAAAATGTTTATACAGTCTGAGCGTCGAGTGTTAAATCTTATTGGCATGAAAGCGATAAAACCCGGCAGCGTCTCTTAGCAAACGCGAGGATGCTGGAGTGTGTGATCGATAAGCGTAACGGTAGGGTTGGCAAAAAATATTTACCATATATATGTGTACGTACCGAGATATTGTACATGTTGCAGTACAGCGGCGTTATATACCATGGCGCAAACGCATTCCCGGAGATGAAGGAAAGTCTTTAAGGAAAGCCGTAGCGCGGGTGAGTTCCTGAAATGATTACGGATTAAACGCGGTTAACCCTCGCGGCTGAGATGATTTTCGAGCATCGGCGGCGATTGTTCTGGTTCTCCGTTAATGTGGCTCGTTAGCGTCGCGACGCCGTCGGCCACCACTCATGGATTTTATCCTCTCAATTAACGCACGCCGCATACCCATACAAGCACAGATACTCGGGGGGATTCTAAAGATAGAAACGCTTCCGTATTATATATAGGCTTGCTTACTGCAGAATAGAATTTTAATGAATCCCACTTTCGAAGGAGGGGATATGTGTGCACTTATATAGGCCATGTGCATAGGATAACGTGTGTGTACATCAACTGTACGCTGCAGCGTTACTAAATTACACAAAAATTACTCTCGGTGGAATATAAAAATTATCGCGAATATCCATAATATCGTAGTTCATTGGAATAAAAAGAGAGTACTTTTAATTTTGATGGACAAAATTTTCCCCTTAAAATTTTTATGCACAAAGTTACACGGTATTACACGCCAATGTGATAATTGTGAGTAAAAGGCGTCGTATCAATTTCTCCATGTTCCATTTCGATTCGTTGAATGTTGCTGTTACACTCATAGTATAACACCTAAAGATAATCATTCCGTTAATCGAGAAACAGAATACAGTCGAAAGGAACGGAATAGAAATTCTATAGATCATCGTACCATTTAACGAATAATCAAGGAAAGAGCGCGAATTATTAGCATAAATAAACTTAATCCCTCTTAGAGCCGCAATTGCGCTGCGCTCACTCAAAATTTAAGCGCAACTTAAACTCAATTCCAGCCAGTGACAGAGCCAGATGCGTGCTTAAGCCGCACTCAAAATTCAGCCTAACATCAAGTTGCCGCGATGCAATCGGGGCTTAATCTGACGCGCTGAATTCTGAATTAAGTCGAGAAGCTATTAACTTGATTACCAAGAGCGTGAATTTCTCGTGTATCCGTCACACCTACAATTATTTATTCATCCGCCTACATGGCGAGTGGTGAGTTAATTCTGACGATGGGAAAATACAACGAATGATGAAAAAATGAAAAGATCCTATATCGGAATGAGTTATAATTTATGTGGTCGCGACGTAATCGAGTTTAATTAATTGAGAGACATTCTGGAATTTGTCACGCACACCTCTGAAGTCCGATTAATTTTCCACGCAGTGTCGCGCACACAACGACATGCGCCCGTGGCGCGTGATTGGCGTGGGCTTAACCGAATGATACGAAAAGCTATTTTATCTGCTCGTACCTGCAGTGCGGTTTAAATGTGTATTTATTGTACGATGTACGCGACTCGGTGTGTGTTCCGGGCGATACACGACAGCTGGAAAATCCAGAGAGAGAGAGAGAGAGAGAGAGACAGAGAGAGAAGGAAGGCAAATGAAGAGTAGTGTGTGCCTAGTGCGAAATAATACAGCTATATACGCGCATTATCAACGTTGTCACTCTCTAAGTACGATTTATGCTAATGATTTGGGTAATGATTACCATGGTTTATAGACTCTGATTTACTACTCTCGCAGGTTCTAGCCCTGTTAGATACAAAGTGGTTTAGGATCCCTTCCCAGGTGCTCAAAACCATGATTTATAACCGTTAAAAATGACGAATTGCTAGGGTCAACCATGAATTTCTGAACAGCGCAGCCCTAGTTCAACGTTCTTCCGTAACGTCTTGGCGGCGCTTGAGCTTGCTCAAATAATCTCTTGCAAGCGCCGAAGCTCCCTGCAGTTTCAGGGGAAAGACCGAGTATCCAGAATCTACGCCTTGGGTGGTTTGCCGTATAAGTAGAGGGAGGAGTAGTTTTTATAGTAAAAGGTGTGTCTTCGATCTGCAAAAGTTGGAGACCAAACGAAGGCGAATTTAACCTCCGTGGTTGGAATTAATTGGGGCGAACTGCAATCAGCCTCTTGACGAAAGCGATCAGTCGTCCGGCAAACGACCGGTTGTCCGAAATTGGAAAATCGTTATTTGATAAGAACCTGTTATTCCGAAGCGTGGGAGAAGTGAAACGCGGCGTTTGTCAGGAGCCGGTTAATTCGAGGTAGAGAAGGACGAAGGACAAACTGGTTCGTCGGTTGATCGCGGGTTTGCGGTTAGACGGTGGGTAGATATGCACAGGCACATAGCCTCCCCTCACTCGAGCATAAATCTATGATTTATTTAATGGCAGCTCTCCATGCACGCGGCACAATAGCGAATCCCCGAATCACCTTCATGCGTACCAGCATCCTCGATTCCGGTACCTTCGCTTTCGGCTGCAGTCATAACAGCATCGAGGTTGGCGTGAATTTAAATTATTCATACCTCGAGGTAGCCAACCGAGGGGGGAAAAAATATTTGTCTAGGATCAGTGGAACGCGGATGCCGCAGACAGACGGAGAGGCGAAGGAAAAGGGGCGGCGGGATGCTGTTCGGAGAGCTAGTTATTAATTTTACATTTCACACACGGTTGCCAAGGCGTAACGGATTAGGGGTTGCATCGGGTCAACGAGGACGGACGATTCAGCGTGGAATCAGATGAGCTTGAGCTTAGAATTTTGCGGTCGACCGGTCAGTCGGTTCGAATTCTTGTTTTTCCCCTCTACTCTATTTTAAGCTCCAGTATCGTCGAAAATAAATACCGCGATGTTTTAAGCAAGGTGCTTATTCACACGCAGCCGTGCAGTTTTACATTTACGAAAACCGTTTTCCCGATACTACATACCTAATCTTCCCCAGTCCCACACCGCGTACCAGTGTCGAAATTATTTTCTTTTTGTTTCACCGCTGCGGCTTAAAGGATTCGAAAGCGCGAAGAACAGGTGGGTCATAAATTTCCGGGCTGTGTGCCCCGTTGAATCCTCGGTACATAATCCTCGGTTTAGAACCTCGTTTGATCTTCATTTATCCTCCGTTCATTTCCAAACAATTTCACCTCGTTGGTCACTACAGCAATAGTTTATACTGAGAAGAAATATTCACTTTCCTGGAACAATTAGGCGAATCCAATAATCCCGAGGTACACGCGTTAATTGAAACAGAAAGTCGCATCGCGCTGCTCTCGCTGCTCCGCAGTGGGCATTTGGTAACTTGTCGCGTAGGGTGCCAAAAAATAGACAACGAAGTGAAGAGAAGGGGGAAAAAAAGAACCGCAAGTACGCCCCAACTTTCTTGCGGTTGCGGTGAAAAGTGGCAGAGGATTGAGGAAATAAATGCCGCCGACTTTGCTTTAATTGCAGCGATTGTACGCCGCGGCTTTGCAAATGTTTCCTCACCCCAATGCGGGGAGAGTCGACGTATAAGTCAGCTGCAGACGCCCCCTCGCGCTTTCTTCCAAAGCCATCCTGAACTCCCAACGTCACGTAACGCCAAAACAACTTGACTCATTATTTTGTAACGCATGACGTTTTTTTTTACATCAGGCAGCAAATACGGAGTTCCTACAGAGTGCAAGGCGGCACGAGAATTGCGTTGAAATTCTGTCGCATAACCGGGGGAACTGAAACAGCTATGTGACCTAGCTGCGTGGTGGAGTTCCGCACTCGTGTGCAGAAGTGGTTTAAGCCGGATTCGCACGAGCGTTATGAAACCAGCGTGAAATCCGAGTGGCATTAAGTTGCGAGCACGGTGCTGCGATTGCTTTTATTTCGTTCATTATTCCCGTCTGTTAAAAAACAAGCTCGGTACTCGAAAATTCCATCTCCATGGAGTTCTCGATCCCGGCAGAACTTATTCACCAAGAAGTAAGTAATGGCATGTTTGGGTTCTTCACGCGAAGCAACAATTTACATGCTCCTCTTGTTTGAATATCGGGAGACTGTTGAAAAGGAGAAAAAATATTTGTATGCGGTAAGAAGAGAGAGAAGAAAAAGAGGGAGAAAAAAAGGTGCGAGTTTCAAGTCATTGACAAAGCAAGCGTCTGCTCCTATGGATCTCAATGCTGGGTGATGTTTTATTCAAGACTTTCGCACTGTGGATTTGATACGTCTGGAACGTCGCAAACTAGTCTCTCCCCTCCTTACCCCCCCCCCCCCCCCCCCGAATCGCTATCTTTTTACCTTTCTTCACGTTTATTTATGAATAATCTTGTTTTGCCCATGAGTCGTTAATGGGCGTTGCGTAACGCAAAAGGAGAAACGAGCACGCTGTCTGCCACAGCGTTAAGACTATATGCATCACTTTTAGCCTTCGCCTGTAAGGTGTAGCAAAAACGTACTGCGCCTGCCTCTCTCTCGCTTTGTACCAAAGTGTCGAGCATCGATATACTTAGAAACGCTCAGGTGTCTTAGGACGGATCTCAAGTTTCGCGGCTAAAAGGACGACACGAGGACCGTGCCACGGCCTCTTGTCGGCAAAAAACGCCGTTCCTTCCAAAGTCCACACGCGTAGTATCTGTAATTGGTTTCTTCGAATAACGCGGAAAGCTCCGAATAAAAACGCAAACACTAACCCGGATCAAATGTTGTCAGACGTAAAACCCCGGTCCTCGATCGGTAGTCGAAAGGACAATTATTCCATGCGAAAAATCCGCAGCCGAATCCGTGGTAGCGAAAAGCGCCAGCATATATCCGAAATTGAAACCGGATTGATCGTTCGTTGACAGAGCTAACAAATAACAAAATAATTATACGATTCCAATATCGCGTAGCTGGCTCTGTGGGTTATTTGGGTCTGTTGGTCGCTGCGGTGAATCAGGAACCAGAGGCCTGCCTGATTGGAGCTGTTCTCTGCGTCCCGGGACCAAGGGTCGAAATCGCGATGCTCGACGGGAACTTCCGAACACCGATCGGTGGTCCTGGCCGTTTCGGAATTGGCGAAAGAACGGGGACGTCGAGGGACAGGACGGGCCGGAGAGTCGGTGCCTCTTTTGATCTTCCTCGGGAGATTCATGCTGGCAGGCTTAGTGGAGTGGACACGCGTCACCGCCGGGCGATTAGATTATTAATCAACTCCGGATTACGTTTCGTCTTCCATGCATTCCGCGTGCCGAAACGAGAGCGAGATCACTTCAGCGCAGCGGGGGTCGCCGACTGTAAAGTGAAGATGGGAACGAGACGTTACAACGGCTGACTTTTATTGATATTGCGAAGAGACTTTGAAGAGCCGTTGTACCTCAGCGTCCGTTCCGTAGGTACAGGTTGCGGTGTTGTTCGTTTTCTGGAAGATAGGAGAAAGGGTGTTCCTCCTCGTTTGACGAGGATCATCGTGACACGTGGTCGGGCGTCGGACGCAGTCGCAATTAAACCCTGCAGGGTGTAAATCACGCGCGCACCGTCAAAGTGCCCTTCGGAAATGGAAGTGGACGCGGCGGAAGTGCCGTCGCGAGCGTAAGATGGCCGACTAAGCAAATAATAAAGACTCACGGAGGGCTCGTAAAAATGCCGCGATAAAGTCTAGGTGAAGGGTGGGTCTGAGGGGTCCGTGTCCCTTCGAAAAAGTCGACTCGAGTAGTAGGGAAGGAAGTCCGAAAGAGAAGCACTAAACTTCCCACCCTGAAATTCCTCGGCGCGTAGGCCTGACTTTGCGATGCGGGGGCGCGAGCTAGGGGACGGAGTCCAGAAACAACCAGCGATAGAATCGCGGCGCAAACGTCCCATGGAATCCGAAATACCGCTGTTTTCTCATCCCTTTTGACACGTGTCAGAACTAGCGCGAAGAAGAAGATAACTGACCCGATAAGGATCAGGGATGCATTTGCACCGAAACCGCAAATCCCTTTGCCGACTATGAGGCACTTTGGTAAATACCTGCCTAATTTCATCCAAATCTAATCAAGTACCCCGTCATCTTTTCTCTCTCCGTCTTGACTTCTGCCGTTTCCTTCTTCTTCTTCTTCGGCACTTAATTAATATTCTGGTGTGGAGTCGAGCGGCGGGGAATTAGCTACTCCGGCCTCTCGACGGGTGATTATCTACGGACGCGAAAATGAACGCGTTCGCGTGAATATGTGCGGCAGCGCCTGGCTAAAAGTCACAGAGGGACTGAGAGCCGGAGAGATGGAGAGACCGAGGGTTCGAGGGACGTGAGTCATTGTCGGGCCAGACGGGGTGGTGCGAGGAGCCTGGCCGTTGCAGTGCCAGGAGCCACGAGGAGGTGGTGGGTAAGCCCGAGGGAGGGATGTTTTAATGGCTAGTTACGTTGAATTTGCTGGTATTTAATCACAGAGGCTCTCATCGTTGCCATTTTTCTACGAATCTTAACTTACCCTAAAAAAACCGCAGAATCCTCCGGGGAAAGCTTCGGCGGCTCGGTTGCAGCTCGAATATTATTCATTAACTTGATAACTGGCCACGCCTCGTCCCCGTGCCTTTGCATATATCCTTGAGTCCGCAGGGAGGTGGGGGAAGCCAAACTTTATATCATATTTCAATTAGCAATAGACCAGCCGCCCGCAGTCTGCAACGATGCAAGTTTATACAGAGACATGAATGATGCATCAAATTAGCGAGAAGCAGCGGCAGCTGGAAACTAAACGACGCTCGCCGAGGAAACATTTTTCAAAAGTGCGGAAACACTTTTATCTCCATTAACCGCAGCCGTAAAGCGCGAATTTCCAAGACGGTACACTTTAGAAATAGTAAAACAGCTGATCAGCCGGTCATTCGTAAGTAAATTTCGTTTCGTGGAACGCAGTCCGGGGGATATTTTCCCACTAAAAAATGGCGAGATTTTCTAGCGTTTCTTACATTTCACCAGCGATCCGCATGTTTTTAAACTTCACAAAAGACTTGAGCCTTGCCGTCGGCTATCGTCGGGCGTAACTTTCCGAAAAGGCCTCAGCGATACATAATCGCGACAATTATTTCGATGCGAAAAACGCCCGAGCGGCTCCTCCGATTCAGCACCGAGCGAGTTAGATTCGGCAAGACGCGGATATTCAACAGATACGAGAGGGCTGGGAAGCAGAGCGGTTCGCATGGGTGTAGAATTTGCAAAGTAAACACCCGGTATAATTGCGTACAGTGCCTCGCACGGTTAATAATAACGAATGTCGGCTTAGGGGTGGTCGGTGCAGCGCAGGCGGGGCGCGCGTCGAGCCCTACGCTGCGAATGCCGCGTACGTAGAGCGTGTGTCCCCCTGGCTGCATAGACGACCCTTCGGCCAACGAACGGGAGGCGTAGCCGGCCGGGGAGGAGGGATGTCTGGAGCGTGGACCCGAGGGTGAATGCCCGCGGCAGCCAGGAGCGATATACGAACCGCGAGGCGTTTTTTCCCCGCCGAGACTGTGCCGAGCTTAGGCAACTCCGACTCTGCTCTCTTTACGAGGTGCCTGCGCTACGATGCCGTCTGCGGCGTGACGCTGGCCCTTGCAGGCTCCCGCACGTACGACCTCGCGCAAATATGGTTGGGTCGTGCGACTAGTGCGTACCCTACACACAGATGGCCGCAACCGGGTTCCCGAGGGACTCGACTCCACGAGGCGTGTCCGCGACGCGGCTTAAGCTTCGCGCCGCAGCCGACGTGTTATTATTCCACGTACTCTGGTTCTTCCCTCTTCTTTCATTTCTTCTTTTCTCCTTTCCTCCGCCACGCGGCGGACGCGTTAGCCGAAAATTGCGCCCTTTATACCCCTGCGGAGGGAGGACCAGAGTTCGCGAATTAAAGGTCATGCCCCCGGTGCGAAATGTTTCACGCAGGGAATCACTTCTGTCGGAAGCTGGAAACGGGCGGAACCGACGACGTCTGGAAGAGATTAAAATTCGCTCGTCCATGAAAGAATCCTTCGAAGAGAATCGCCCGCAGGACGATTCTGATCACCGTGTCACTCCGAACTCGAAACTCCGTGCAAGGGAAGGGCTTTCGGTTGATTTGCAAAGGCTGACGGACACGGGCCGAATTGACCGACGCACACGACGAAATCTTACGTCCCTGGTCTGACAAACCTCCCTTCCGACCGCCTGCGTCGGAAGAATGAAAGTTTATTACGTCGTTCCCGATCCGAACAGGTACGAGTACAAGATTGATTTTGAAAATTTGGAACACTTCGTCTGAAACGAATGTCGAATAGCAGTTGCGCGCAAACGCGCATATTATAACGTCCGAAAATCTGAGTGGCGAGTTAGGTACCTCTTCGTTTCGCCAGGACGCTCGTTGGCTAGGCGCAGCAGGGTTGTTTGCAACATGAGTAAAATTCTGAAATTATTTATAGCTACATTCGTTTGGCTTACGAGTTTAGGTAGTACTTTAGGCGTTATGACCCATGTTTTCATAAATTGTTCGCTTACTCGGAACTTTCCCGAGAACCCTCGCTGCGGTATCGCCGATGAGAGCGGGCATTCGTTATGCGGCTGTTAATTAGTTCCAGCCACTTCTGACACTGTTGCACCGCGATTATTATACTTTCAAATTTAGAGGCAACCGCGAGGATTCTCATCCGGTCATATTGAGTTGTTCACGATGAACGGGTCAATTTTCACAAATATTCAACAATTCGTGCTACGAATCACGTTGTTTACGTTCAAGAAAGATTTTGAGAAAATTTAAGAGTAATAGGCAGCTATTACGAAATTACCGTTACAAAATCAGGTCCGACACGACGATTGAATCGGATTTTCGTAATCAGAATGAGTATGAGTTTCTCCCGCATACAATGATCGTTCCAAAAACAATGTTTTCAATGACTAGACAAATTTTAAACGGTCTTCATTCGTTTGAGACAGGAAATCCCTAAGCACAGTTTAGTGCAGTGACGTCACGTTATCGCGACGCGTGTGTTGGTTATCGTCTTTTCCTCGTACCAACAATACACCGTTCGAAAATAAACCGTACAAATGGAATTTTTTCCTTCAGCATTTAATCGCGCTCGTTAACACGGCTTCTTTCATTTCCTTTACACATTTGTCTGTGATATACGCTTAACCGTCGTCTTGAAAGTCGGCTTGGTAGGTTTGAGAACGGCAGTGTGTAGCCTCGTAGTTGTCAACGGTAATGCCTTACACAATATGCACCCCAAGTACTTCGTGTACGTGTATACTCACCAGTGCAATATTCCCTTTCCTGGTCCACTAATTATTACGAATTGCCAATACAGCTGACTTGAGCCTAATCGCAAGGGGGAGAAAATCGACTATAGCACTCTTATCACTCTTTCATCCATCACGCACTCGTGCACGCACACATAAATACTCGCTCGTTCCTTTACTTTCCCCGTCTCATTCTCCTTGCCCAAATTTCGCGTCGAATTTGCCGCCTGGGATCAGCAGATACAGTAACGATCCATCTCTCGCGAAAGACAATATTGACGAGGCTGTCTTGCGGAAGCTCAGGCGATGCGTCTCGTGTTCCGAATAGTGATCGGTGAAGGTACAAAAAAAAAAAAAAAAAATTAAAAAAGGGAATGATGAATCAGCACGAGCCTCTCCCTTTTAGATTTTGGATTTTTTTCCCCAAATTAATAGCTGGAATTTGCCACTCAGCGATCCACGGACCGCATCCTCCCCCGACCCCTGCATACCGAGTGTTCATTAATTCCGACTGTTGGTCCAAATCGTGACATATTTCCAGTGACGAGTCATCAAGAGCATAGCTCTGTTCCAACAGGGGGGGGAGAAGAGGAGACGAGATGCATACACCGAGTACAATCGAGGCAAGAGTAGAAGATTATTTTGTCTGTCCGTCTGTCATCGCGCGGAGACAGTGTACGTGTGTGCAAGCTGCACGGATAGTCGCGGAGACCCGCCCACGTAGCGTACCAAGTGCACGCAACGCTCCAAGCACACGGATATTGCACGCGTAAATGTTGTGCTCCACAGGCTGCAGTCGTGCGCGTGTTCGTGCACTAGATGCACACGCATGCTCGCC
Organism: Neodiprion lecontei; assembly: GCF_021901455.1. Taxonomy (NCBI): domain Eukaryota; kingdom Metazoa; phylum Arthropoda; class Insecta; order Hymenoptera; family Diprionidae; genus Neodiprion; species Neodiprion lecontei. The sequence goes on from NC_060265.1 coordinate 24,914,523, forward strand.
CCGGGAGGACGGGAACAACAGGCGCGTAGAAAATCAAGCTGCACCATTGGAAAGTAGCGCGCTGGTGTGTTTACAAACACGGCGAGGAAGGAGGGGGCGACGCCGAGGTCTATGCCCTACGCCGTACGTAACGCCGTATTGGCTACTGCCCCTTCTTCGCTGGAACATGGACACAGAGATCGGACCCCCCCTCGAAACCGTCCAAGTAGCGAGGGCTCGGAACATCCGTCGCGAACGCGACGCAATTCGATATTGCGCAGTTGGGTGCATGCTTCGGACTCGAAGGCTTCATCGGCTGCCGAGCACCTCGGTCATAGAATGATCCGCTTCGCTCCGATCGCAAAAAGCTATTTTTATTCCCCATATTGATCCCCTAGAGCCCCGTGATCGGCCTCGTAACGCGGGGCGGCCAGGAGTCACAAGAGTTCCACGCTGACGCGATGACGATGAGAGAACAGGGTGAAAACGTGTAGATCCGAACGAGTCACCACGCGACGATATCGCGTGCGATTACTCTTTGGTGGTCAGCCTGCTACATTCGCCACGACGGTTTTACCGGACGGAAATAGCGCCTGCGGGTGTTGGATGTGATAGGTGTACGGGTATGCGCGTCTTCGCGTTTGTTCCGAGTAACGAACGCCGTTTACAACCTACGTAGTCACGTGCATTCGATGCGGTCGAATAAATTAGATCGAGACGTATACCTACATGCGTGCTTGCAACCGTCCGACCCGATGAGACTGCGGCGGACGGTGTGACGCCTGACATCGAACATTGCTGCATAGGAAATTAACATCACCGAGCATTTGTTTGAATAATACATTTGTGTATCCATTTGAGGTCGAGAAAAACTAAGAAAATCCCAGATTTTCTCCAGAGGCGCTTGTCCTTAGATTTTTTATGCAGATTATCGTGTTAGCCAAGTGCTGAAACATCCAGAAGAATTCATGTCAAATCATTCGTGCAAAAACAAAATTTTGCTACCCATAGATGACTATTTCGATCGTTCCTAAAAGATTTTGTTGTTTCACAGCTATAACTTTGGGCCCAATGCACCCCTGTTGAAATCCCTCCCCGTTTCAAAAACTGTCGTCGATAATTGTATTTCGGCGATACATCGGGCAAGAAGCTGACAAGAATTGCAAATAACTGGCCGCTTTATCGACGGTTGAATTTCAACTTGCAAGGATCAGTAATTATCTCCCAAACAGGATTGGAAGGCTCACACCACCGCTCAAGACTGTACGTTGCTGTAAGAATTTCATCTCCTCAAGCAACATTTTCAAATACTTGTCGACACTTTGACTATAACAGCATTACGGCGCAGCTCAGCACAATTTTCGTAGATCCATTCAGCACTGCGAGCACCACCGACAGATGTTTACAACGTTTATCTTGGTTCTTAATTTTCGCATCTCTTTACTCGACGACTTGCCCGGCTCTGATTACGAGAACAATACTCGCGTACAACGCAGATAACTTTTCCACCTCCCGCCGGGGCATTTTTTTAATTAAATCGCAAAGGCCGTGAAGCGCGGTTGCAGTGTTGAATTTTCACTTACGCGTCCCGTTTCACCCCCGCGGGTGGATAAATAATTACGGCTGCATTTGCAACGCGATCAACTCGAGCGTCGTTCAAATACTTCGCTTCGCAGGCAGCGTTTGTGAAAGTATAGGTGCTGCTACACGAGGGCACCCTAAGCCCAGACAGCGCGTATAGGGGTGACTGTCCCCGAGCGGGGCGGACCCTTTGCTTCAACCCTACTGGGACATTTATCTGTCTGTCTCAGTGTCTGTCTACCACCGTTCTATATTGCCTTTTCGAGCCGCTCGATTTGGCTGGTTTATTTGTGTTCTTGAAATTTTCTTTCTTACCTCTCCGTTTCTATTCGTCCTCTTCGTTCTTTTTCATTTCACTTGTTACGCACGCGTTGCCAGTCGGTTATGCGAGGAAACGGGGCGAAGCTATCTCTCCGGAGTAGGCACCGAGGGACGTCGAATGAAATTCAAGTTTTTAACTCAGTCGACAGTGCCGGTTCCACTTCCGTGTGCATCTCGTATTCCCATCGCCGATTCGCAATCTCAAAGGAGCCCTATAAAATACCCATTAAACTCGTCCGTCTCTCCCTGTATTCAAGTTTTCGGTCCTCCTGCAGCCGCGCCTACCTTATACCCATACGCACTGCAGGCGGACCACTTTTCGAGAGTCCTTTTTACTGCCGGGGCGTGCATGCTGCTCGATTAATGTCGATGCAGCTCTCGAGCCTCGCTCGTGTTCGAAAATTTGAACTTGTTACCAGGAGGCAGCTAGTATATTCGTACGGTTGCAGTTGTGCAGTCGTGCAGCCTGAGTGTCCCGAAAATTCGGGGTCTCCACCGCGGCTTAACAATCGAAACCTGTTTCTCGATTATAACAGAAGGGAAGGAAACGCTCCACTTTGGGGTTACTTATTGCCTCGCCGGTGGGTAATTAAAAAGTTTGCCGATTCAAATCGGCTGTTACTTAAATCTTCGAAGGTCTCGTCGATAACGCGGTTTCAAGAGAAATACTCGGCGGTGTACCTTCGACGAGACGAGAGGGGGACGATCTTCCGGCTAATTTATTCCCTTTTTAATGGGGACAAGTTATTGAGTAGACTTGAGATGCTCGACTCTACAGGACCTCTGCTACAGGAGGATATATATTCCCGTAAGTATCTAAGAGAGTCAAACTGACACTCTTGAACCCAGAAAGTGGGTACATAGCCGTTGAACTTGAGTACCTTGGATTACCCGAACCCCAGTTTCGGCTGTTCAGCCTCTGACATTAACTCGGCAATCTCTGTCCAGGACCAGATTCGTTCGACTTTTAACCTATCGCAGCTTACATACCCGCTGGCAGGCTTATTTCCCAAGATTTATGTCCTCATGTATAAATACATTTATCATAACTGTTTGCACACGATGGCATTCTAAAAGAAACGCGATGCCGGATATCCACATATATTCAAAACTCTATACGAGTAATTAATTACGCTATTCAATTTTCAAACGCGAAGCTTCCTATTTCACAAATTCAATTTCATCTCAACGATTCTGACGAATAACTGTGGATATAATCACACGACGGCTTGAATAATTTTAAGAAAATTGACACGCCGTAGGATAATTAGTTCTTGACCCTCGTACAACTTGCAACAACGGTTAGTAAACAGTAGATAAATCAGCGCGTGTTATTCACGCGTTGAGGTCGCAAGCCTTTGCGATAAGGCGGGTGGAATAGATTTCCATTCAACCGATTACTCGGCATAAATTCGAACGTTTCCATTATTTATCCATCGGAAAATTCTGCTCGAATAGGCGCCGGCAATGTACATTATATTTATATACTATAGTATATGATATCATATTTATATGATATGTATGTATATATATGCGCGTGTGTACACATACTTGTCGTTTTGCGCAACGCCTGCAATATCTCGCGTATCAATTCCCCGTCTCGCCGTTTTCCTTTGCTTCTTGTTTAACCGTTCAATAAGTTTCTGACAAGAAAACGTCCTGGAAAGTACCGTACGATGGTTGATTTATTTTCTTCGCACAAGATTCTAGATAGATACCCATAATACATGAGTTGCAACCATTGTCCTTACTATTGTGCAATTTATTTGCGATATAAGCCCTACAACTATATACATATATTCAACGCGTATGAGGAACACCCACTATGGACGAGAGAATGTAATTATAAAAATTGCAGTTGAATATTAAAGGAAATTTTTTAAAAAATTTCGCACGTAATTTAGACAAGAATTGTGTATATTGTTGAGCCCTCGTTGCAAACCCTGTGCGGCGTACCAGGGATCGGTAGGTCGATGAGCTGACTCCACCCTTATCGCTTTCGACGTACATGCATCCACGTACGAAGTTCGGCACCCGTAACCCGAGCACTTGAGCATACGATCCTTCGGCTCCATGAAGCAACCCGCATACGTACATCGCGGCAGCGGTACTCGAAACGACGCCGCAAATTGGGGTGGGGCTGGGGGTGGTTGGGTGCAGTTCGAATTGTGGTTTCCGGTCGATCAACCGACGGTCGGCCATTAGGGTTTCACCAGAAAGACATATACGTTACTCTGTTGTGCAAGCAGCACGGAGTGCGGAACAATCAATGGGATCTCAACGGAGCCGTACGCACCGGACGTAAGGTCTCGATTACACGCGACGCGACGCCTCCCTCCCTCCTCCCATTGGCCGCCAGCACGAGTTCCGTGTGCGAGTGTGCAAAAAGTGAGAAATTGCTTTATCAGAGGCTGCGATCGCGGCGCCAAGCCCGAGTCGAGTCGAGTCGAGTCGAGGCGACTCGCCCCCTCTGACTATCTTCACGCTCCGCAGCTGGTAGACGTACGTACGTACGTACGCGCCTTACGACGTTATACCTTGTTACAAGCGGTACGTGTGGGCATATCGGTAAACTCGGCTCTCGCCTACCTGGGCAAATAAATGACCCGTCCGCGTAAGCCGGGCTTAAGTTCCGCAAATGCGGCGTATCGAACGAACCTTCGCCGCGGCTCTTGGGGAACAGCTCTAGAGGAAGCGGGAGGGTGGCGCGCGGGGCCCGAGGGGGGCAGGGATCAATGGACGCTTCCCCGTGGGGCACTACACTCTGTAGTATACTACTACGCGCCGCTTCCCCTTCCCGTAGTCGCGTCTCGCGCGGGCTAATGGCCTCCCCACTCCATCCAACCCCGTGAACACCCCACTCCACCCCCGGCCGACCAATCACGCCGCGGAGCGGCACTTGCCGCGCGCGGGAAACTGCATCGCGGCCTGGGGATGTGTGCATACGCGAAGCGCGACGAGACCGCAGGCGGCGCTGCCGGCGGCGAATACGGTAAACAATTTTTATTTCTTTTTTTAACCACTCGTACGACCGCTGTACGTACCCACGCGGTTCGCGCAATATTGCACTTGTGTCTGCAGTTGATGGTATGGAAATGAGGATGGCGCGCCAACTTCTTCCGGAACTCTCAGAAGCGAACTCGAAAGTTGAGATGTTTTTGGAAAATGCCGATGACTGGCGGTTTTTTTTTTTTTTTTCTCAAGTTTTCACGTAACCCCGTTCAGATCGAGTTGTTACGATTAATTTCAGATTCATCAAGATATCGTTTTCCTTTTGCGAAAGAAGTTGAGTTACTTGTTTTAAAATATAACATTCATCGGATTATGTAAAAGACTTGCTCCTTTTTTTTACTCTTCAGATGTAACGCAAAATCATTCCGAGTTAATTCGTAAAGTAAATTCGTTTTCTTCAAGGTTTTCACAACTCTTGTTCGTTTAACAACATTTTTGTTTCCTTTCGTTTGAAATTGCTACCGAAAAAATTCCAGTCAAAGGAAGTTCGCCTTTGCGATCTTCCGCAGAAATCGGAAAACCTTTGACAGGCTACTGCTGAAGTTTGGTTTCTTTGAACCGCTTTTAGTAGATGTTTCTTTGCTCGAAATATTTCATGCGAAATCTGTTTTCTGCAGACTTTGGGAAAGAGGGATGAAAATAAAAAAAATATACCTGTAAGAATAAGTTTACGGCCACTGCCCGTACTGAAAAATTTAAGAAATCTTTATACGTGTTAAAAATGCCAAATGTTATTCTTTATTCGTGGCGTTACAAAAAAAATTCTCGACCTTTATAAGGAAGAACAATTGCAAATCTTGACATTCAAGTGATTTCTTTCTTATTTTGTCGATACGTGATTCACTTTTACGATTTGAAACTTCATGGCGAAAATAATTAACTTTTTCTTGTGAAAAGCTTGCGGTATTTGAAAATTCCCTGTCGAAAACAGGTTTGCGTCAAAGCAGATAAGAATATTAGTAAGCTTGTTAATATTAATAAATATTGTAAAAACGTTAAATATTATCGAAAATCTAATTAAGTAAGTATAGTAAAGCGCTGTTCGACGGGCGTCGATTTCGCGTGGAATCCCCTTTGAAGAAGTTGCACGCTTTATCAGTGATCTGGAGCATATACGCTACGCAATAACGGCGTGCGATGCACTTACAATTAGCCAGCTCGGTGTACCGCAGGAGCGTTGCGTCATGTCATTACGAGTAATCAGAAGACGCCGATTACGAGATCAGAAGCTTTTGTAATTATGTATAATATTCGTAGCCGAGCAGGTGCGCCGTCCCGACGTCCCGCGTCGAAGCCATGTGCGCTCGTTCCGGCGAAAAGAGAGAGGGGGCAAAAGAGGGGAAAATAAAAAAGAAAAGAGCAGCGGCTTGTCGCGGCGTAGTAGGTACGCGTTGCCGCGGGTCTTTAGCCGCGCGGGCGTCAGCGAAGAATGGAGCGCGGGTTGCGTTCCGAGGGAAGATAAACCGGGAGACAAATTCCTAATTGGGTACGGTAACACCTCGCTAATGCCGTGCAACCGGTCAGCCGTTGAATATATCGGATGCCAGTCGGGGTATTTATATCGAAACCGACATTACGATCCCGGGCGTGGTTGTGGAGCGGATAGGACAGAGGCAGACGGGACTGCACACAGGCACCTACTTTGCGAGGAACTCCTGGCGCAGCCTATACCGGGCAGAGAATTCCTCGGTGCGAATTCCTCGTCGCATCGTGTCTGGCCTCTCTCTAGAGAAAATATACGGAGGGGTGCCGATGCAGTCGCGTTACGAGCGAGTAGCGAAGAATTTCGCGCGCGTATTGGACCGCGAAAAGCAATCCGCAATAGAGAAAGAGGGAGGGGTGACGAGGAGGGAGGGACGGGCGGGCGGTCGGAGTGATCCTTCCTTTTGTCGTCTGGTTTCTTTCGCGTTCTGAATGCGTCGCCGACTACGACAACGACGGGTTGGCGGGAAGTCGCGCGGAGAGGACACTGACTCCGTAATAGCGGGTATAGAATGCAATGCAGGTTTGCGTGTCACGGGACGGTCTGACGTCGCGCCTGCATCCGGTGCTGCTGAGCTGCGACTGCGGCTACTGTTGCCGGTGCAGTATGCAGCGTCGCCGAGACGGCAGAGGCACCGGGATGCCTGCATCGCTGGTTTTAACGTTACCCATGAGTGTGTGTTACGTTGCCCGATATGCGGGCCGGAATAATTTTCGAACGCGTTCAAATTTCAGCCCGCTGAAAATGTATGCATCTGGATGTTGCGAATTTCGTCGCTGCAAATCTTCCCATGTTCGGACGCTGTCTGCCGCGGATTGCCGCGTTGTGCCCAGCGTTGGAACGAAATTGGGCCGATTTGATAACTGCTTGCCTGCAAAATTGTGCAGAGCTAACGACAGATCTGACGTAGGGTTGACGTCGAGGAGTCGGTCGACCACCTGCGTGACCGATAGGGTTGTAAGGGCGTTGCCTCGAAAATGTGCACATACATACGCTGCAATGGCGAGAGAGCGTGTCATTATCGCACACATGTGTGCAGAGCGCGGCACGCGGCACGCGTCGTTCACGCACCCCCGTGCGTTTCTGGATATAAAGGACAGGTGGGAGACTCGAATACACGTCGAGGTCTACGTGCGCCGGAAGCAGAACGAGTGGAAGAAGCTGGAAGAAATAATAAGAGGAGATACGTGGAAGTGGGAAGTGGTAAACGGAATGGGAATGGGGGCACGGTGAAACAATACGAGCCTTGGCTTTTGAGCGATTGTAGTTTCGACTATGGGGTGTCGGTTCGCATTTTTCAAGGGGATTCTCGTCGCGCCACGTTACGAGGCGGTAAATGAAAGCGAAATAAGGTATGTAGACGCACTAAACCGTGGAGTCGTAAAATTTAGTCGTTTCGAGCAGCGTCTGCCTGTCCGTCCGTCGTCTTCTCAACCGTGAACCGTAAATCTTCTGAGCCGAGAAGAGCGAATGGAGATGGAGAGGGACGAGGAGGGGAGAGATGAGAAGAATATGCAGGAAGGTGGAAAACAAAACTAAAGAAGAGAGGAGAGCCAACGAGAGCACCGTTGACTCTTATCTCTTGAAGATAATTAAGCCTAAAGTATATTTCTGGTCCACGCAGGCCGTGGTCTTCTCCTTCTTCTTCTTCTTCTTTGCAAAAGAACAACCATCTTCTCACCGCTGTATACCAACGAATTAATTACAGAGATACGAGGCTATAATCTCGAGGAGCGATCGAACGCCAGGTGTTTTACTCCGGACTCTCACCTGCCGGACAAAATCCCAGTCGTTTCGTTTTATTTTACTCTGCTAAGTTTACTTTAAGGGCTCACCCTAGCCACTTCGCTACCGAAGTCTCAAAATTTCCGTAGCGCCAGGGAACGTGTGACGTTTCGTACACGCGGTTTGGGATTGAATACCCTCCGAGAGTCCCGCGTTGGAAGAGCCACCGATACAGAAGAAGTCGCTGCGCCGACCGCAAGCGAGCTCGTACACTTCCAGCAAATCCTCCTTCGGACACACGACGTACGCTTGTAATTCCTATTGTTTTATTTTTCTTCGGATTCCACGCTGGGACAGTCCGACTCGCGAGCGCGACTGTCCTGGGAGCAATAAGACCGCAACGTCACGGTAACACGTGGCCAAGACTTCGGCTCGTTGCCTAAATTTAGCGGGTGTACTTTTCCTAAGGTCCCCATTCCGCGAGCGATTCCTGTAATACACACGTGTATATGTATACGTATATGTTTTGCTGGTATTCGGCGTCGGGATCTTTCTTTTCCAATATCACTTACAACGTCGGTCGAGCCTCGGTTACGGTGAGAGTTGAGAGGAATCATCATAGAGTACCACGGACACGTGACATAGGTATACGAATGGAACGAGCTGTATATTTCCAGCTAAATAGCGGTTGGGGCGAATAAAAGAAGGAAGAGCGGCAGCAGAAGCCACAGAGTTAACCCCTGGGGTAGTTTTCGACAATGATTCACTCGGCTAGAGCAGAAAATATTTTTTTCCATTCCCCCGGCCAACCGACGAGCCCTCGTTGTCACTCGCAGGCTTATTTTCATCGGGCTCGTCGAGTGACATATTTTTGACGCATAAAGGCCGGGGGGCAATCGTTGATCCGTAGCAGACAACTTGAGTACCGGGGCGGGCAGAAGGACGAAGGGGGTGATGCGGTGGCGGGGGGGGGGGGGGGGGGGGGGAGGATGTATATATAAAAAGAAATGTGGAAAAAAAATAAGACCAGGCTCGTACGAGCGAAAATATTTTCAACTGCAGGGCGTATGGTAGAAAGAAAAGGATTCGAACCTCTATTTTTCTCATTATGTCAAAACGGGGGCGAAAACATCAGCCACAGGATTATTAATGACGTGAAGAACCATCGGAACCAGCCAGTGGATCTTATTCCTGCACGCCCGACCCTTCCCTCTGGAAGAGAGGAAAAAACACCCACCCTCCGAGCGACGAAGCGAAGCTTCCGGTTCAGGCTTACGGACACGTGGAACCCCGCTCCGTCACGCTCCCGGCCGAGGACTTCCATTCGATCTTTAACCTCTTCATCGTTCTCATCTTCCTTCTCACGTTATCTAACGTCAACACATTTACCGAGAGGCCCGAGGGTTTCTCCCCAGTTGTTGTCGATAAGTTTCACGCACACGTGATAAAATAGAAAATATCCAAACACGGAACAGGAAGGATGATCCGACACCGCGTGCGAAAATATGAACCTTGCGAGACGGCTAAAAATCGACGTTACCACCATCGGTTCGAATCACCGTCTGGATCCCCTCGGGCGAACTGGTTTAATTCAGGACCAATTTTCTGTGGAAAGGCAATCAACAATGGGGCCGATCCCTCCAATTGACGGGTATCTGACTTTGCCGATCTAAACTCAGGCTGGGCGAGGCCGAGAAATTCTTGCGGTGAAAAGTTTCATCGATAGATCGAGCCGGGGAGTCGCTTTTCCCAAGTTCGATTGCTCCAGGACGACAAAGCCGACGAAGAGGAGTTTCCGCGTTCGACGATTACGTGACTGTCGACTCAAAAGCAACGACAAGATTATAAGAGGCTGTTCCAAACTTTCCCTACACGGCTTGAGCCGACTGATGCTAAAATAGAACCGTATATCGATGGACCACTCTCAAAGCCACTCGCCCTGGTTCTTCGAACTGTTCTTAATGTGTCACGGAAGGATTCGACCTTTTTGTACGGGAAAGCTTTAAACTTGAAATTGTGTTTGGCGTCATATTTTCACTACTTATTTGTTCGTCAATGTGATGCTGCTGTGTCTCTGTCAAATTAAGTCGATGCCCAATCGGCAATAGCTCTATCTTGGTCACACTCTCTCTCTCTCTCTCTCTTTCAGCATTACAGAATCACTCTGTAGTTCTTTTCTTCAAAATTCATCCAACTATACGATGATCTCACTTCACAAATGTTATTGCGACGTGGGCAGGCAGCACTTTTTGTTTGGGAGAAAGCATTTGTTTTCTCATCGTCAGGAGCGTAGTTTCAAGGTAGCACGGCTGAAAAACACGAGTCATATTATTTTTCGAGAAAACGCGACGCAGGTTGATCTCATTATACATTAACCTCACACCGAGTGTGCTGCAGAGAAATATGAGCCTGACAATAAAACGACGCCGTACAGTGAGGCGGCTACGAAATATCCATGGTAGTTTAGTTTGGAATGGACGATTCTCGAGGGTGAATATCGTCCACAGAATTTTCTATAGCGAGACATAATAGCCGCTCATTCGTCTCTCTCGTCGTATTTGTTTAAGAGAAGTTATGGCAGACTAGAAGAGGCTGGTGAATAATTATTTAAATGATCCCGGTACGGTAAGTGAGCCGAGACGTGACTAGTAAACAGTTTCGAAGACGCTCCGCATTGATTAAATAAAGGCAAGCGCTCACAATTAGCTATGTCTCGCGAGTTTGCCAAACTTAATATGAACTCGGGTTCGCGGTAAGGACGGTGAAAATCACAAACGACTTTTCGGGTAATTCGATCTCGCCAAAATCTCCCGCGGAACGCGTGGGTCGCCCTCGAAATCCACGATATTTGAACCGCGTTTGAAAGGGTGAAAAAGAAATAACGCGGCCCTCAGCTCCTCTCATCACACCCAACCTCTCGCAGTTCAGGCCCCAACCTTCAACCTCGGTCGCGCTTCCGCGTTCTTACCGAGCGCCATAATTCTCCTGGAAATACGCTACTGGCACCCTGGAAAAATAAAATAAAAACTCCGACTTCCTCTATTACCGATTCATGGACCGATATATTCAAACCGCCAAGAAAGGACTGTAGTCATCGTAGCGCCGTCTCCGTCAGATTCACGCGCTTCTAGGTCATCTTACCGACTTTACGTGGGAGAGAGAAAAATAGTAGATATCCACACTAGACGCGCGGCACGTTCTTTCAATAGAGCAAAGATTCCTTTCCTCGCTCTTGCGTCCCGTTCTGTCTCCCTTGTTCCTCAGCCTCTGGAGGCGCGGCGGCGACGTGAGATGGAAAAAGAGCGCCGCAGAGACTCTGAATGCGCTCCGACCTCCGTGGCCAGGGGTGACAAAAAACTGGGAGAAAAAGTTGAATAGATATGGAGCAGGGTAGAAAAGAGAGAATGTGGAATTGACTGGGAAGGATTCGGAGGAGAAGTTTAATTTTCGGGAAGCAACGACGACGACGCGGGCACTGCGGCCGTTTATCGGAGGCGCGGGAATCCGCCGGTTAAAAGCGTCACGCCGTTCCTCCGCGCGAACAAACTTTTTCGTACGTTTCAAATTTCAATATTTTTCACGATGGGTGGATTTCGTCGTAAGCGAATACCTCGAGGCTCGGCTCGAACGCGGGTCGAAAAATGGCGTCGCGACGGAAACGCGACACCAGCCGAAATTCGTCGATTCACACGCGAGGCAGCACTTGGATCGGTCGCAGGTATACGCGGGATAAAAACAGCGTGTAGTGATGAGTTCGAGAAAACGCTGCAACGGAATAAATTCAATGGAAAGTAGAGAAGAGTTTCCGGAGTGTCGGGGGAGCGAATTACGTCTCGAGGTAAATCATCGTCGTCGTCTGGCAACGCGAAAGCGGCTGCCGTTTGGGGGTAGAGAGTTGACAGGGCAGCTGGTCGCTAACATAGCGAGACGTGAATGAGTGAGTCTAGACGGGGCAGGTCGTGCACCCGATGCAATTCAGCCCCCCTAGCTCGGGCGCGGATTCAATTTCAGATTCATTCGCGCGGTCCCGCATGGGCGGTCCGAGGTTTCCGAACGATGAATCATTATTCGCGGATAAGCCTTGGGAGTGTGCGTTGCAAGCAGGTAACGGCGGTTCCAACGACCGCGGGAGCTCCCGCAGCTCCGGAGAACCGAAAACCGAACCCTCGGCATAGTTTCGCGAAGTTGACGCGGCAACGGAAAGACGTTTGCTTACATTGCGGTCGGCGTCGGACCTCCGCGAGTGAGTCTATCTGGAGTGGGCAGCCGGTTGTAGGAGGGTTTTCGGAAGGTGCCGGGAAAAGCCCGGGCAAAGCGCTTTACTCCACGGCTAACTCGGCCCGTCCCGAACCGGCCTAACCGGGGCTAACCCAACTCAAGGACCCTTACCGGGAAGAGGCCAGGACGCATCAGTCTCAGCTTTCAAGCGATTCGTAGTCGACTCTCCCCGTAGCGATACGGCTCTCAGGCACGCAGACACGGTCTCGGACCTCCCTGGAAGCGAGGAGAGTCAGTCGTTGGATCGTCTTGACGACGCGGCGGGGCCGTACAGCCGAACCAGAAACGTCGACGCACGCTTGGTTTTACTGCAAAGAATTCGCAGTCACAACACGAGTCCCCGGCGTGAGACTCCTACCGGTAGAGTATAGTCGAGTCGAGTCGAGTCGAGTCGCGACGCTGGCTTGTTCGGAGATAGCGTCGTAGTCTAAACTTAGAAGTCGACGGCGGCGGTTGTCGCGTTTGTCAACCGCCCAATATCTTCATGTCTGCAAAAATATTCCACGAAATTTTATCTCCGAGCCACATGACGCATTGAGTCACACGAGTTCATTCATAGCTCTGAGAACGGGAACCAGCCGTCCTCGACTGTTAAGGAAATGCAGCTCGCTTTCTTACGGTATTCCCGGTCTCAGGCTGGCTGCTCAAAATTCACACATACGCTGTGTTATGCTAATAAACCCATCGTGCCATGTTACTTTCTTCAAATTTCTTTCTCGGGCTCGTGCGAAAGTATTTAAAGCTCACGCAGACTTCCGAATTAGATACTCCGCTGTCTCGTTCTCATCATCATTTTTATTCCAACAAATTTGATTTCGCACTGCGGTATTCGTGTCAGATTTATTACGTACGGGGGGGTATTTAAAATAAGTCTTGGAAACCATCCCACGCGCTCTAAACCGGATACAGTTTGTTGTTTCAAGTCACCGCATGCCTTGGTCGTTATTGCACCGCATCAACGTTTTTTCTTATCGTTGAAAAACGCAAGTTCTACGAAATTACGTGTCTGTCAACTTCGTTTCATACCGTAATCTCTCAAGTTATTAGCGGACGATAATCCAGTTGTAGTTATAACTGGCTTTTGCAGCGTCCTTCGAATATTTCTACCCTCACTCACCAATATGATAAACATATCGACTCGCGTTCAAGAGTAATTTAACCGTGATCGAAAACGACGGACGTTATCAGCAACCTTCGGTGTGTATTTGTCACGAGTGAATACAGTATGATTATGCAGTTATGCGTGACACGTTCCACTCTGTCTGCCGGTCAAGGTAACGGGTCCCTTAGTCTGCGGAATCTTGGATCAAAGCGGTTACCTCAGTCCTTGACCTGAGAGTAGGCAATATAGGTAGGAATCTGCTGGCTGCCACGCTGCGGTCAACCGTGACCAATAATTTTTGTAACATTTTTGTGAGAATTCAAGAAATGCGAGAGCCACCTTGTCGGTGGTTGAATGATGAAAAATTAACCGGTAGACGAGGACCTTTCAGGTCTCGTTTGGTCCGGGAAATGCTTTGTAAGACATAATGGCAGAAACGAGGAAGAAGAACTTTGCCAATCGCTCCTCCCTTTAATCGCGCTCAGTCCGATCTCGAACTCTGCCGCTAATACAAAGTTTTACTTCTTCGTTGGCGTCACGTCTTCAAAACTCTTGGAGAATGACCCGGGGAAACGGCTTCCGGCCATTCGGCGACGTTGACGCGCGAAAGGTCGTAATACGCTTCTGAACTGCAGGGTATCCATCTCTCCCGTCCGAGATGATAAAAAGGCGTAAAAGGGCGTGCGCAGTGGTAAAACGTGACACTTAAGGATTTTATCCAGTGACGGTGAGCGACGTTGGCGATTGCCGTTCGTGCCATTGGACTTTTATATTTTACAGCCTGGTGCCCCGTCGAGAGGTAGTGCTTACATACCTTGCACCTACACCCTCGGACGACCGAAATATCATCGCGCACGTATAGAAAACGCTCGAACGAGGCACCGTCAGACTGCGTCAGTCAGGATACTGGGTGACTCGAAGTGATCGGAGGGTTTCACAGGTCAAAGGGGATCAGCGATGAACCCGGGCGCAAAACCGTCGAGGCGTTTCCGGCGTTCGCCCGCGGTACGCGGGGCGACACGTGCGAACGTGCGTATAAACCAGGTACGCGGTATAAGGTGCGTGCATATAGTACGGACGGCAAGTAAGGTTTACGCGTTTTTCGGACCAGCTTTGCCATGCGAAACCACTGGCGCCGTATTCGTGAATTATTCAATAGAGACAAAGACGACGCAGACGTCGGCGCCCGACTATACGCCGCTAAGTGCGGTAAGTTTCCTATCATACGTGTACGTGTTCTCACGTGTACACAGATAAAGGCGCGGCGACTACGAGGCAGACGGTGAGCGTCGGGACGAGTAACTACGCTCGCAGACGGTACATTCCGGGGTTGGTAGAACGCGAACGTGCACCAACCTTCGCTCCGCGTGCACTTTTTCGGTTGGCGGCAGTAACCCGTGCCGACTGCGTACCTACGCCGCATGAACACGAGGCGAGACGATGCGTGACGTCGGGATAAGCCTGAACAAGGCGAAATATCAATTAGCCGTAATTAGCCGCGGTACACCTAATGTTGAACAAGGGACGAGGGGCCAATTAGCCAGCTGTTTATAACAACCCCGTTAATGTTGCCTGACGCTTATGCCTGTACGTCACCGTTCATCATTTATCGCAACTAAAGTCCCTACGAATTGTCCGGTCACCGACTTATTTCTCATATTTTATTCAGTGATTTTCGCCTGGCCCTTTGAAGAAACGACGACGGACTGGCTTCGATTGTAAGTTTTCGCCTAACGTCCTCACGCGTATAGGTAACTCGTCCACATTCCGCTCTTGCGAGAGGAAGAATAAGTCCTGAAGTGTGCTAAAAGGCATCCATTCGTTCGCCAGTAGGTAGAAATCTGGTGGTTTTCGACAAGCCGCATACTTACGTGTGCAAACGTATCCAGCAGCCAGTAACATAAATTCTGCAACATATGTGGGAAATGGTGAAATTCTATGTCTATTCCGGGATATTCCAGCAGTGCAGTTTAAAGAATTTCACACTTGCTCTAGTAATCAGTACTATAAGAGCGGCGTGAAATACATTTCTTACCGCAGATCAAAGTCTTCACTCCAGACGCTCTAATTTACATATATACATATATATATACATGTATATGTTAGTTCCGTTAATTAAAAAATGAAAATGTTTCCTGGAGGCCAAAGCCGGCTCTACTGGGAATGAAGCCATGTGGCAGACTGCTAACGAGTATGTTTCGTCCTGGAGCATGTGAGGTCGGCTAGATTGAAGTATGAAAAGAATTGCGAATTATAAAGCTCATCGAGACGTGGCGCCCAGTATACCGACAAGTGAAGCTTGGATCACTGCGTGCTGACTGGCCTTTGATCCAGGACGTGCCGCGTCTCCCATGTGGATAAACGCGCGGCATCATCTGACTATGAGTAGGTACGTCAAGCGCGTTGGACGGTTGTGCAACGTCTTTTGTTTTGATTGGCACTTCCTGGTTACACTCTGCACTCTCCCAGCTACGCACGCGGGACGAGGATCAACCCGTTTGCCATTGCAAAGTCGATGGCGCCTCGCATCGTCACTTATCTATCAGAATTGACTCGGTTCATGGAGTTCAAATGACCATCGCGACCCCTCGCGGACGTTACGTGTTTTCGTACTACGCATCTTCCCGTCTCGGTTTAATCTCGCGAGAAAATTCGAGGTATAATATCGGTAATATGTAGTATCCGGACTATTTTTAGTCTCCTTTACATTCCCATGTGGATGCTGCACGAGTAGTCAGATTCAAAAACACCTCCCGACTGTCGGGAAATGGGATTCACGAGGTAATTGAGTATAAAAATTCAAAGGCGTCGAAGTACTACGGACACGTGGAATCCGTGACGCAAAAACGTCATCTGAATTCCGCGGTTTAACCGAAAACTTATAGTTCTTAACAGGTATCAAATAACGTAAGAAGAGTAGGTTCATGCTTGGCCAACGGAGCATATTTTAAACAAGGGGAGAGCTTTGTGGAAAAAGGAAGATAAAAAAAATTACAGCAGCGAGAAGATCTCTAGATGGCTGTACATGGTACTCGATAGGTATGGGTGCGTTGTTGAGGTGTGAGAGCCCCGCGGTAATACCATTAATATCATTATGGCACAGCGGAGACTATGCAAGTGTGACTAACAAAGCACTTACATGCTGAACTACGTCTAACAAGTAAGTCTACCTGCATCTTCGGATCTTCCATTGTGCGCGGAAGATCGGGCAATCAAGCTGTCTGGCTGTGTAGTCGATGCCTCCGTGTATACCTGCTATTTCTCGATGCATCCTTACACGACATGAAAGAACCAACTACCCATGAGCACCTCCTTCAAGCGAATCAATTATCGTTTTTACCGGTTGTATTACATTAGATTTGCTGGCAAGTTTGTTACCGGTTCTTACGTACCTGAGCAGATTTAATTGACCTTTCCATTAGACGGCAGAAATCGTTAAAGGATCGGGATGAACTGCAGCTCCTTTGCGAACCGGCTTTTTTTCTTCTTCACTTTTGCATGCAGTAATAGGGCAAATTGTACCCTATCAATTTTTCACTCGCCTGTGCTTCTTTGCCGAAACCATAATTCGCTTTCCGAGCGCATCGATGCTCTGAGAA
This sequence comes from Neodiprion lecontei, assembly GCF_021901455.1. Classification (NCBI taxonomy): domain Eukaryota; kingdom Metazoa; phylum Arthropoda; class Insecta; order Hymenoptera; family Diprionidae; genus Neodiprion; species Neodiprion lecontei. The sequence goes on from NC_060265.1 coordinate 24,931,603, forward strand.
TATACCAGAATAAGTACACGAATAATCGCCGAACGACAAGAAATCGTGTATCACGTCAAGAACCGCGAGTGAAAAAACAATTTTGCTACCGATACGTCGTTGTTTACGAGACCCAAGGGTTACATCTTGTAAATTTTCCAGAGCTCACACTCGCGATTACAGACAAATCATGGCGTTACCAGCAGAATGAGTAGTGGTGGCATCGACATGATTAAATAATACGTATATAGCGAAACAGCACGTGTTGGGTATAAAGTCACGCAATAAGATATATATATATATACGCAACATTTGAGCTAATATTAGCTGAGTAGTTAACGGGCTCGTGCGTGGGTAGGTACGGTTTGATATCAGGGAGCTGATGATGTTGCAAAATTCCGAGGCGATTCATTTTAGCAAACTATCGGCAAGAGAGAGGTTTGAAACGTCAATGTACACCACAGGGACGAGATCACGATCGTTCGATCACGAGGGAATTTTTTTGTCGTCACAATTCTTAAAGCTCATTTACCAGCGTCTGATTGAGAAATACCCAATCCCAGCCGAAGCACTGTTTCAGACTCATCACGCGCGTAAAGGCGCGTTCATTATTCGGACTTCAACCGGCATACCCAGCCATCGGAGATAAGTTATTACACCGGATCATACGATTGTTTGAGCACGTAATGAGTCACGGTGATCGTGACGTCCAGACCGTACTAATAAGCAAGGACTTGTTCCAGACGCGGCTAAAAACTTTTCTCGCACTATTAGGTACACCGTATACTAATGACCGATCCTTAACAAGGTACAAACCTTCTGTGTTCGATCGTACGTATCGAGGGTCAGGAAGTGTTGCTGCATTTTCATGGTCGAACAGCATAGGAGAGTGCAGGGAGCACAGAAGTCGCGAGGGGGACGGGAGCTTCTTTTCGAACACATAACGCGGAAAAGGTGTGAAATTTTACGTCCAAAATGATACGCGTGTATGTCACAGTTGCGAGAATCCACGTGTCGAGGTCACTAGACACGCGTACCTACACATTCGTACAACAAATTACATGAGAGTATAATATTTTTATTGCCAGGCCGAACGTCGCGCTCGAGTTCAGCGCCGGTTTTAACGTGGCAGAAAACTGCGTGCGATCGGTGCCGCGTCTTCTTTCTGGTCACGTGATTCCACTTGTCAATGGTATTACGTCTCCCGCTGTCCTTCGCTAATGATCAAGGCACAGGGGACAGCGACCACTGGCCCCAATCCGACCTGCAGCTCCCCTCGACCCTGCGCGTCTTCTCTGCGTGGTCTTGCCGAGGATCCAGCGCGAGCTCTTTTCCCGCCGGCTTTTCGCGGCGCAGAATTCCCGGCTGGTGATCATCTCCAGGCCGAGCGGGCTAGCCTCGTCAGCGAACTTTTGTCATAACGCCGTTTCGTTATTAAGGAACCAAGCGAGGCGAATAGGTGGTAGAGACGGGGGTTTGGCGGGTGCTCGGGACGAGTGGATATTAGATTGAATTGCGCGGGGCCCCGAAGCAACAAGAACGTGCTTCACTTTCCAATCGACGACGAAGACGTCCTTCGCCCATGGAGCTTCCAGGGCTTCGCCGACCGCCCCATCCGATCTATGATTGCTACTCAAATTCTCATTCGTCACGGTCTAAACTCCAGCCAGCGCCAGATGCTGCTTTCTTCAAAGTCCAACTTCTCACCCGGAGAATATATATATATATATATATATATATATATATATATATATATATATACATACATACAACGGCTGGTGCAGGCCAACTTTGACTTCTCCAAGGGGAGGCTGTCTTTCTACTCGATATTTTCCTCCCATATTGTCTGTAGATTCTGAATAGAAATGAAAAAGAGGCAAAAATCGTATTTGGCAGGTGACAGGAAACGACGTAGTTTCAAGCACTTTCGGGACATGGGTGTAATGTTCCGACGTAGCGTATCGTCTGTAGTTCGTCAATAATTCAAAAGTAACCCAATGATGTAATGGACCAAATGTATAGTAGACGGGCTTGCATGAAATTCAGCAATGATAAACTATTCACATGAAAAAGCCATGCCACGGTAGCCCCACAGCTTATGGCCACTCGTACTTACCCCACTGTGGTTCCACTAAATAAATCTCGCACCTTAAGGCCGATGAACAGACCTCGGTAGTTTATTTTACCAGAAAATTTGAAACTTTGAAATACGGAATTTCTTAATACGTGCCGTAAAAAATGTTTGCTCTTTCCACGTCAGTTTCTTGTCGAAAATCATAATGTGGTTTGATCAGTTTTACACAAATTAAATCGATGGATGGAGAAACACCGTAAAGCAACTCATGCAGCAACATTTTAAGTTTTCATCCAAAACCAGAATACAACGCAGCATCGATTATTTCTACTTTACCCGTTCATTTCTTCTCGTACGTGTATTTTCCTTTTGCTTTTCATCAAGCAGTTATAACCTCCAGCTTTGCTTATCGTCATTGCTGAACGTTATTACGGTGAAGGATGTTCGAGGAAGCACGCCATTTAGGTGTTAGAACGCATGTTCACGGTTTCAAACAAGCATTCGAGCGATGTGTTATTAGTGGTGGCAGCACTTGCCCCTTGGGTCACACTTGTTTCACTCTCACGGCTCTAGATAAGAGGAGACAGTAAGGGGGGTAGCGGAACGTCTTGGCGAAAAAGGAATTTGCTTTCACCAGGGTACCCGGAACAGAGTGGCTGTGTGATCTTCAACAACAATTACAGTGAGGAATAAGAATGTGAGGCTGTTGCGTTCGAGTATATCCTACAATTTTGGAAAGTCATCGTGAAGACATCGTCGATGCAGATGAAATGGTCGTTGGAAATAATCGCACATGAATCTTTTGGCTGAATGTAAACGTGGGATCTATCTGAACCCTTTTTTTTTTTGGAATCTTATCTACAGATTAGGCGACTCACGGTGTAGTTAAGTAATATCCGTCCACCGAGTGAATCACGAACGTGTAAAAACAACCTACGCAAGTCACGGGCGCATTCCTCGATGATTTGGCGTATAATTGCTCGACTGAGCAGCCGTTGGCGACTCCTCTTCGCCACTTCCCTCCTACCAAGGCTCTACGTTTGTAGATACGTACGTACATGCGATCAGATGTAAAATCGTAAACAGGCAGCGTGGCACGTGTCCGATTTCTCTTAAATGATTCGCAAACATCCGAAATCTTATCTTGGGTTTGACGAGATTCAGCCGAGCTCTTTGAGGGGCGAGATAACGCGGTTGAGCTAGTCTGTCGTTTAGGCGAGCCAGATGTTCGGCAGAAGGTCGCTGCGTAGTACATAACGTAGGTATGTAAGGAAATTTGTGAGGTGCGTGTACACGCGTGATGATTCCATTGTTATCTAGCGGTATCGAGGCGCTTCCCAACAAGGACTAATGTAAATTAACAACCAATTAACGTTGTTACGCGCTTTTAGGTACAATCAATGTGTGAAACGCCGCACGCAACTCGCGAGCTTTACTAGTGCAGCACACGCCCTCTGACTCTCGCGCGATTCCCCTAAACATATACACTTAATTGAATTACACAAGACGTGACGCTGCTCGTAATTAACTTTTGCCACTCCCGTTGGACGCCCGCTATCTTTCAAACAACTCGAACGATCCGATACTGCAGCTTGGCTACGCGTCCTATTTTAGAGTGCATCCGGATGCGGTGCGGTCTGCGACGCATGTTGGGAAGGGCCATGACCGAAGTACGAAATGTTCGCACATCTTTTGTCGCGAACGAATACTACGTGACATCGCGTTTGGATATGTTACGGATTAATACACGCCACAAGAACCTGGGCGTCCGAATAAATGTTCAAGTTGAAACTAGGTGGCACGCTGTCGATTCGCAACATGAATCAACGTGTGAAGAATTGTTCCGGCGAATTTTTTCACCTTGCTCCGGATGCTACATATAGACATATATATATATACATTATGTGGTTTGCACAAGCTATCAACAACCTCGAATTGCGAACAATACATACGTTTGTGTAGAGCACACACGGAGAGTAAGAATTTGCCGAGTCAACAGTATTGCTCTGGCTTGGAAATACGTCGTGATTGCATCTAAAGGAGAGGAAAGAGAAAGAGAAGAGTAAAAACGAACAATCGACTCTGTACGACAAACAGGATATTCTTCACTGGCGACTACGTGAAGATCTCGCTGAATAGAACAATGTATTTGTCGACCGGACAAACCCCTTTTTTCTTATCGGCGTAGCGCCGGTCGAATAAGGATACAGCAGCGGGTGCAGCAGCGGCAGCAGCAGCGGGCCATCCGGTAGGCAACGAGCCCAAGGATATCCGAAATCAGGAAGAGTTCCGGAAGCGCATCGATTACAAGGGCAATAAATAAAATAATCCGTAGAAATGGATGAAATAAATCAGTGGGCGCGCGGGAGGCCTCGCTGGCGGCTGGGCTGATCCGACCGTAGAAGAGAGATAAAAACGGAAGCGATCGGACCCGGATCGGAAGGAATGGATCAGCGGCGGACATTGTAGTTCTTGGCTGGTCACCGGCAGAGATTCACCGGCGTGTAATAAATCTTGTCACGTCGTTGTAATACCTTATTGATACGCGCGGCGATCGTCGCGTCGGTGGGCGCGTAATCGGCGATACGCCGGACGAAGCGGTGGGCGAAAGGTAAACGCCGAGATGAGGAAACAATTACGCTGAGTCAAGCCCGGCTGGTAGTAGTTGGTGAAATTTTCGAGGTTGAGGGTACAGTTAAGCCTGCGGTGCCGCGGGTCCGCTCGGCGCGGGGCGAAAGTCGCGCAGCTCGTTAAAAATACTCGGCATGCTCTTTGGCGGTGTAATTAACTGCGAGAGAACGACGGCCCAGTCGTAAAAGTTCCGGGGACGATGGACAACAACCTGCTGCAGTGGGTAGGTAGGGTAAGGTGGGTACTCAGCGATTACGCGTCGAGATTTGCGGAGGGAGGATTGTGGCGGACCCATATAACGAGCGCCGCACCGCATCGCGTCGCGTCGCGTCGCCGTTCTCCCCGCAGCCAGGATCTTCCGGAAGGAGATACTTTTGGCCGTTTCCCTCCGCTCGCTCTCTCGCCCATCGCGATCAAGTATCGCGTCGAATATTAATTTTATCCGAAGAGCTTTAGCTGCGGTAAAATGCTTCGGGAATACAAAATAGGTGTGCTCGTTCGCTCGCCTGGCTGCTTGCTTGCTTTCTTGCCTGCTTCCGACCCCCCTCGTCGTCCGTCGTCGTCCCTCGTCTGCTCTCCACCGGCACCACCGATAAAGCAATAAAGCAGAAAATAATAATCATATATTACCGCGACCGGGGGTTGGTCCCCGTTCCCGTATACTACGGACGGCACTACGCCAAGAGGTAGGAGGAGCAGGAGGAGGAGGTCGTTGCAGGATTCTTCTCTCTCCTCCCTCCGTGTAATGCACCGATTTCGTATATTTATGTACGCGTACGTCGTTACAGTTATGGCAAACGCGAACAAGATGTTGTCTACGATCAGGACCGCGCCAGTGTATCAAACTGGTCGAACGAAACCAGGCATCCACTCTTCCCGGAGCTTCTCTATTCGTGTCGGGGTGAGAGAATAGATTTTGGATAATTTTCTTCCCGCCACCCCGCGCGAATTACGAGGTTACTTAGTTAGTTATACTTTGACGGAGTCACTGCACGAAGCTGCATGCGAAAAGCGAATGATATAATTATTACTGTGAAATTTCATATTACACGAGATATTCGTGGATTATATCGTGAGCAATGACGACGCTTCAAATTACGGTGCTTCACTTCAACATATCAATTTTTAATTAATCCACTTTTGGAGGTTTGCAATGATCAATGAGCATCAGTCCCTAATTTTAAACTTGTTCATTTAATGTTATTCTTGTTCATTTACCTTACGATCGATGGATAGCATCACTGAGTTTCAACCGCTTTTGAATGCAGCTAGTTTGGTTGAACTACTCGATTATATTCGTGTATATACGTACGACCCGATAAAAATAAACTTGGACGCCTCCTCCTATTTCGCATGTGATAAAAACCGTGTCATTCTATTCTCTCGACGTCTGCTAGTCGTTGGCACAAAAATTTTCACGAAAAGACGCAGAAGATGTTTCGTGGTAAAAGTGGTTAGATCACCTGGCGGTAACTTCGTGTCGTGCCGAAGAAGACCGGCCGCGGCGCGTTTCAAAAATTGCGAGGAAAGAAGCCTCCTCGCACGGCCACGCGTACAATAGAGACAAGAGAGAATGGAGAGGAAAGAGAGGGAGTGAGGCGGGCAGAGTTAGAGGATAGGGGACGGAAGTAGGTCCTAGAGCCGGGCAGATGCGCGTCCCGGATACTCCACATGTCGCCCTCAATATCGGCAGCCATCGATCACTTCTTGGGGGAGCCACCAGCAGGTGAGGTGATTTAGCGCACCCAGTAGATATGAAAGTGGCTCACTCGCGATCGGGGCCCATCGGACGACGCCGGGATGGGACAGACCTACATTTCCTCTACACCGCACAAGTCCATATTTATACACCGCGATCCGGGACCTCGACGCAAAAAGCCCTTTCATACAAGCCCTGCAGTATCGGGGGTAAGGCACGCGCTCAAGTATCGGGCAACGACCACGCGGCCACGATGAAAAGCCCTCTTCTTCTAGGCATACACGTCCCCGCAGGAATTTATGGCCAAGGATGGAATCGTGAGGAAAATAGAGAGAGAGAGAGAGAGAAGGTGTATAATATGTGGGCACAAAGATGCACGCGGGGCACAATAGCCGAGGAAAAATGCTAAATTTCCAACATTTGTCGAAGTGGCCCCCACGACGTTCCGCTTGATTTATATTTATTTATTTATTTTATTTTCTTGCAGTCTTCGTTTACTCTTTTGCTTTTTCTGCTTCCTGTTACTCTACTTCGTCTTCTTTTTCTTCTATTTATTTTTCTTCGTCTTCCTCTATTTTTTTTTTTTAATATTAAACGCGATTGTTGAAAATTTATGAATCTTAGCAAGATAATATACGGAACGGCGGATGTTTCCCCTAAAACCAACCACCCCCGCGTTTTTTTCCTGCTTTTAAAACAGACGCGATCACCGACTCGGAATAAATAGTGGTAAAATTTATAACCGTTAACGCCGGCATTCTTATTATGCCCATCTCGTCGTCGCAGTCGTCGTTGTCTCCCCCAGCCTCCTCCGACGTGGGGCTCCGGTAACTCGATTATCTTTAAGAAATAAAACCGAATGACTTGATTACGAAGAGCCTATACACGAACGTTTCGAGTCAACCGTTCGAGTCAAGCTTCTCGTTTCCGCACCGTTACATTTTCTAATTATTCAATTGAAACTCGGTCTCGGAAAAGACGTTTTTCGACGCGACGCGACGTGAGGAACAGGAAGAAAACCCGAAACAAGTATTCAGTCAAAAATCAACAGCCAGAACGTCAAAAATAAGATTACATAATATCCCGAGAATAACCATTGAGTAAAAAAAACTCTTAATCGCTCGACGCGTCTATTCGGAGCTAGAAGATTTAAACAGGGTGAAAAATAAATAACCTCAGCCCCCGAATAGATGCGTAGGTTTATAGGCGTATATTGGATACGCTTTATCTAAGCATCGGCCGGGCTAACGACATACCAATATTGATATCGCTCGGTTCGGTGCGTTTCGGTGAGCATGCCCATCTGTTCGGCGAGCTCGTGTGCACACGTGGTGAGTGTGGGAGCGCGGAACGCGTGGATGTGGGTGGATGCACGGGGAGGCATGAGCGACGTTTTAACCTCGATGCGAGAGTGTGCGCTACCTGTAGAGTCTGGAAAAATCCACGGCCTCGTTCCCCTTATTTAGGACTCAAAGTCTGCGTGGAAGGTAGGACGATGCTCGGGTCTCCGTAGAAGTCACCCTCCGGCTCTCGTTCGCCCCGGCGTTTTACCACCTTGACCCGCCTTGTTTTCCACGAATTTAAGGGCGCAGTGAACTGCGGAAGTGACGGCGAAATGTGAGGAAAAAAAAAAAAAAGAAAACAAAACGCAGAGAAAATAAAGAAGCGAAGCAGAGAAAGGGAGAATGAGAGGGAGAGACAGAAAGCGGAGCAATTATAAAAGATAAAAGATTCTCTAATACCTTTGAAGTCACTCACAATCAGTGGGTTCATTCCCATCCCAGAATGCGTCCGGAAGATTGCCTTGTTTTCATTATATTTTAAGGTAATTACGGACAATGAGCTCAGTGCTGACATCAAAGATTTCGGCCCGAGTTCAACGATACATTCACCTTTGGAGTCCTCTTCGTTTCTCCCACACGCCGAGATGAGCGAGCGCCCCTGCAGACCCCGGGGCTTGATACCAGGCATCCGATTAATTAGCCGTGTAAGATCGAGAGTACGCGAGAACTGGCGTGTATTTGAATTGGGGCCGGCTCGACAAACGAAACGGAATCATCCTTGCTGATTAATTGAGTGCCGAGAGCCACTGGGGCCCGCGATGAAAGTGCTGAAACCAGGCACTAAATGCAGGGTAAATATTTTGCAGATGCCCGCGTACGCGGAGGCGTAGAAACTGCGTGTTGCGAAGGCAGAGCGGGCGTGTGCGTCCGTGGGAACGATATGAATCGATTTCATCTCTTGGCAGTTTCGAGTAGCAATAAATCGGGTAAAACTTCTTGATAAAATCCACACTGGCTGGGCGCACCCCCCTCCATTCTGTTTCTTGCCTTGAAAAAGCCCCGGTAAGAAGTTTGGCAATTTGTAAGCCGAGTCTCGTCTACGGAGGCTGTGAACTCGGAGGGGTTCTTGAAGGGGCAAGAACTTGGCGAGGGAATTTCGGTGACGTTCCACCGTCGATCGAACCATCGCTATTTTCTTGATCGCTTTAGCGGTGTGACGCGCCGGGTGCCTTGATCGTCAAAAACTCGACAAGCCCGTTTAATAGATTCTTCCTATCACGCTAATCCCTCGTCAAGTTTAATAACTTCACCACGGTAATTCGTTTTTCAACGCTAGTCGTCATTTTACTACTTTCGAACGACTTTGAGTCGGAGCGGATGGTTTTTTTGGATCGGCGACGCGACACACGTTATAGTCGAAACTTGACCTCTTTTCTTGGATAAAAATTTAAGGTAGGCAGTTGCCGTGAGACATTGTTGGGAACCGTTATATCGTCATCTATTCTTTACATTTGACAATCTTTCCTTCGGTCGGTTATTGAAATTCAATTACTCTAAAACGATGGGAGTAAACGTGAACTCGCTATATCGTTTTTCCCGACAGTCACGAAATATATCAATATTACTTCTGCCTCACTTAACCGTTTCAACATGGCTTAATCCTTGCACGACGATCAAGTTTGCCTCTCGACTCAAGTACCCCACTTTGCAAATTGATTTATTTCCCGTTTTATTCCTTTTCTTTCCTTTCCCGTGTTATTTTTTTCTTCGCTTATGATACTTTTTACTGCGCTCCAGTGTCAGAAGGACTACTCGGAGATTCGATAAACGAGGAGAGCTCGTAAAACGGATGAACGGCTGGACGAGCACACAGCGAATGGGTTTATCCTCGAGAATGAAACTGTTGCGAGATATTTCCAATGCTCCTTACTGCTCGATCTCTGTATTCGAATTTTCTTCACCTCTTTCTGCCAACAACTGTTAGAAATTTCATCAAGGCTCATTCGTTTACACGCGTACATCCGTATTACCGTTGAAATTCATATCGATGAGCTACGGTGAAATCCAGAGCTAAGCTGCAAGCTAGTCTGCATTGTACAGGTACGAGTAAGAGGATTTACTGCGCGCGCTATTTCTTACAGGATATTAATACACTCTCTATCCATCTGCGGCACGGCGATGGCAGAGACTCTACGTGCACGTAGATACGGTTATAATCCAGTTCGGTTCGATCGAATCATCTCCACAGCCACTCGCTGGATGAAATAGACGAGCTTATACGTTGCACCCGCATCCTGGCCGCCCTATATCTGCACCATCCGATTTTGATCCGGGTTGGGACGTATCCACGTTACGGTCCCAAGGTTCTAGTGTTGGTTGAAATCCGGTAAATCACTGCCGATCTCCGCATTCGATCAAAGATATCAGTTGAATCTCAGTGCCAACGTTTTTGCCCCATATCGAGGTGTCTGCGAAGTGGCCAAGTGAGCAAATTGCACACCCTTATTTAACAACGAAATTCGCCGAGTATACGGCGTTAGAATTTGAGAGACGCGTGACGGTGACTCTTTGGAGTAACACACACGGTCTATATCGTATAAAATAGAATTGCGGATGTGAACATAAGTTATCTTACCCATGTAATTTCGAGACGCGTGTTGGTCATTTTGAGTACGATCCGTTTTGGCTAACGGCCCTCCGCTTTTGGAGAACCTTTTCACCGTCGCAGAGCCTTCGCGATCGAGTGAAGAGAAACGGCGGGTTTTTCCAGCGAAGAAGCACCTTATACGCAGATAATAGAAATTGAGCGGGAATATGCGAGTATAACGGGAAGTGAAACAAGTCCCTACAAATCACTCGATATCACCAGAGAACCACGCGTAGCGAGGCGCGTCCCTCCCTTCGGATTCCAGAGTCTGCGGGAGAGTCTAAGTCCGCAGCCTCTCCGGAGTGGGACGCAACAACTTTTCTTATTTATGGGGGAGCTTATATTTTCCCGCCGTCTGCCGGCTGCACGCGGATATCGCTTCGAGCCGCGTATCTCGAGATGTGGGCAAATTCCACTCGGGGTCCAAGGTGCTACTTTGACGGTTTATATCGCACCAGCATCAGTTTCTTCTCTGGTGAAAAAACCAGAATCAAGCCTCCGGCGCTGCTCCTTCCGATTTGTCTTGCCCCGAGTCGGCCAACTTCCGGGAAAGTTGACACGCCGGTTGAGCCCAACTCGAGATTTGATCTCTAGCACACTCGGGTGCGTCACAACTTGCCTAATGCTAGGGGACGCCGAGTATACGACGCGAATATACGTCTCCTACGTCTTGTTCGCAAATTCCCAACTGGGGTGACGGATTAAACGGAGCTTTCCCAAATTTCCGGATCTTGTTCCAGACTTAGCAGGCTTCAGGCCTGAAACCGCGTTATGACGAGGGCCTTCTGTCAGCCCTTCGGTTCAACTGCTTGTCTTCAACCGGAGCAGCGATATTTCATCTGCTTTGAGTCGACAGAGGAGTTTGTGTAGCCGGATTCATTTTCCTCGACGAAATTAACGGAACCAGTCTTTCCGAGTCCACATATTTATCTGGCAAAGAATGTTTGATAACTTCAATATCGGTATCTGGCACTCGTCTTACCATGCAGAAATATTTCGAGACAATAAGTGCATATTCGCGGCGTTCAGCGTTTCGCGTCGATCGTTGTTTCGAACCGAATACACGTAGTGTATTCCTGACACTCGAAGTGTACCGGGAAACCGAGGCTGAGATATTTTGCATAAGAGGGGTCGGCGAATCTGATTGAATTTCCACCCGAAACCGTAAGGGCGGCATCGCGCTCCTTCTCAAGTTATGCGATAAAAATTGAAACCCGGTCGCGATGAAGACGGCGGGGGATATTCATTCGTCCGCTGCTTCGGGGTACATTTACCGGACAGCGAAGAAGGCCGAAAACTCAAAGCCGGAACTGAGTAGGGGTCGCAAATGGCGCATAAAATTTCCTCCCTTATTTAAACACACGTATCATCGCGGGCGCGAAGAATCCCGATTGGCTGCTCCGATCACGCGCGATCAAATCGGCCGGAAGATATCGAATATGCCCCGAGATGCGCGGATTTGAAAACCCGAATTCTCGAATGTAAAACAACCATAGGATCGATGGAGTCGCGTGCCAATAATAGTATAACCTAACCAACCTTCCGTCTCGTACGAATAGCGAGCAATGAAAGTTCAGAGAGAATGACCGATGATCCGAATAATATAAAATATTTACAATACGAATGAATTTTCCGAGTTTAAGTTATGTCCTTGGGCTTATGTTTCAGGAACAATTCGTCGTATAAATAAAGAATGCCGTTTGATTTCATCAATATTCATTAGCTGCCTGTCTAATTTCCCTTTGCTCGTCCACCATTTCGATAAACACAAGCGTGCGAGCCGTGCCTGCAGCTTTTATTTTAGATCGCGCATAAAGCACACGTACCTACATTCGTAAGCCGGGTGCCCGGCCGGCGGACTAGCTTCAGTTCTTAAATGTGATGAAAAAGTCCCGGAACCCTATCAGCTCTTTGCCCGTTGTTTTTAATTGAATTCTCGGCATGCTCGGGTCACATCAGAGTTCAATGTTTTTGCGGTATCCCCTTTCGGCTGTAAAACATTTTATAGTAGAGGGGTTAGAATATTGTCAGCATCGGCTAGGCGCGTAGTGTCTCGGGTAGTAACCCCGAGATCTTGGTACCCTCGTGCCTCCTTTATCCAAGCTTTTTTTTATTGCCGTAGAAAATGCGAAAGACACCGGTTCCGCGGCGTGACCTACCTATTTCCAGTATGTACCGCTAAAGTCGGCATGACCCGCACGTGAGGGCCCGACCGTCGTTTCCCTAATTTATTAATGTGTAATAGAAACAGGGGAAACGGCAGCTTCCGCGTGGCTTTGCGACCGGCGAACGAGCTACGTCGAGAGCTTTGAACTTCGGCTTGGGCTTTCGAAACGGCCTGGATGGCGATTAAAATTAGAGGGAATAACTTTTGTCGTTCGTGACATTTGGTCGATCTTGCAGAAGCGACTGGTGCGGCTTTTCTACATCTCGAAGCTAAACCAACTCGGGTGGAAAATAATTTTGCTAAGAATCTTACGCAAGTAATTGACCCTACATCTTCGTCAACCCTCCCCACCGTCCACCCCAATGAATTTAACCGCCACGTTGAGATTGTACAGGAGTATATCGCGGCCCGATCGATAATAAATATTGCTGATTAGACGAACGAAGCAATTTCGCTAATTAGGTGAAACTGATTACCCAAAAAATTCGTTCAACGGCAGGCGAGAGGAATTTTGTTGATTTTGCAAAACCAGCGTATATACAGCGAATAAATCGATGACACGTCGCACCGCGGCGATGTATTCTAGCCGAGTGAAATAATTATTTGGTCCATCGATCAACCGCGCGTGGGAGTAAATCAGGGACGAAGTTTTTCTCTCGTCAGCTGTAGCTGAACGGCGTGCGCGCAACCTGAGTCAAATATCCCGTGGTCGTATATCAAGTTGCATGCGAGAACGCTGGTCATGTCACTTCACAAATGTCCTGCACAAATGACGTGCGTACGTCGTACACCATATTACACCATACAGCGTACACCCTGCCTTACCATAACGGCTCACTCGCCTGAGTGAAGCCGCAAGGCCGATTACCAACACGAGAGTCAATTGACTAAAGTGAACCGTAGGTATATATGCATGTACATACATACATACATACGTACATACGTACATACGCGCCTACCTACCGCTGCAGTACCTTTCCCCGGAATAGGTCGGCGTTAATTTTTTATGTCTCCTAATTGGTCCCAAGGGCGCGGGGAAGGCACGGGCCGAGGGGGAGAATCGCGGCAACTATTCGACGGTCGGCGTACCTAATAAAATAAACCTTGCATGCGAGTGTGTTGCCAGGCTTAGGAGTACCTAGGCGGGAGCGGGAACCCTTCGCGAGCTTTCAGGCTTTCGGTTGGCTTCTGGTGCACGGACTAGCTGCCGTGCCGTGTCCTGACACTCGTCGACTCGAGCCGTACCGACGAGTAGAGGAGCTTAGGTGTCCGTCAGTCCTTTCCGGGATAGTTTGTCGGGAGTAGTGCCTAGTCGGGAATACAATTTGTCGAAATGTCGACAGAGGTAGAGACCCAGATCAAACGAAGGCATGTCGGGGGGACGGCAGTCTGCCCTGGGGAAAGCGAATACCTATATTGTTTAAAACTGGATGTATAGTTTCGCCGGGGGTTTAATTCGATCAGATGTACGAAGCGAAGCTCGGGGTGAACTCTTTGAGGAAGAGGCTTTCCGGAACAATTCTCCGCGTCGTATACGTGTATGGAACTTGGACACCGCCGCCCCTTTGCCGCGTCTACGCGTACAAGCCTGATGTACATATACGTTTGTATTTTAACGAGATGTGGAAAGGAATAAGCGAGTCGGAGCCGCGGCCTGCGCGAAAGGGAAAATACATTGGGTTATGAATTTATTTATGTAATATAAGTTGCTCCATTAAGAATACAATAACGCATAATTTAATTAGACGTCTCGCCGCCGTCGGCGGTGATATTATTATAACTGCACGGTATCCTCAAAGATCCGCGATATTGTAATATGTAGATGTATGCGCAGAGGCCGGCTGGGTCTCACTGTTGCCGGCCATCGCCTTTAGATGAATTTTCGCACGTATGATAAATTTGCATAGGTAGGTGGATAGAAAATGCACATAAATACGCACGTCTGTTTACCTATACCGAAGATGTTGGCGCCGCGACGGCGTCCTTGGCTGCGTTCTCCGTCGACTAGGTACGCGTAGAATTTGCAATACACGCGATAAACGTTCCCGACGCGTGTCCTCGACTCGGCGGGATTATAAGTGCCGCGAACTACGTGCACACGTACGTTGGATACACGTATCTGTATACTTGAACAGCTATGCAGCGGGTCGCTTCTGGAGGCAGTGATGCATCGGTGAACGCGTAGGCCGGTGTAATACCTACCGCGAGGAGGTAAACAAGCCGATGCCAAAAATAGAAAGTTAAACTCTTTAAATAACCGAATCACCTGTGCAAATATATATATTATCCACCCGCATTTATATCAGCTTGGATTTCCCGCACCGAGATAATATGCGAAAGTTTCTGGCGCCTGTACAACTGCTGCAGTTCCGCCCGCCTCTCTTCTCTACGCATACAGCTAGGTATGTGTAATACACATATTTTTATCGGGCTGACATTGGCCAAACATGTTTTTTCTTCTCTCTTCTTGTTTTCAATAACCTCCTTAGATACAGAAGCCTATAGATATACGTTTGTGTGCTGATTCGTTCGCAAATAGCATGCGAAAAAACATCTCTTTATTACAATACCTACAGTACAGGTACACACGTGCATGGTATTATACATATACGGCTTATTTGCAAGCGGGCAATTTCTATCGCAGGTCTGCGTGATGTTTGTTCAACGAAACGTACAACAACTGTCAGCTTGAGCATGTTACGTAAAGGGGCGAAGAAGAGGCGACGCCGTTCTATTCAACGTCGGAGGATGATTTCGCGCATCTCGATGCCGTGGCACACCGAGTATTACAATTTCCATTACGATTTCTCCCCCTCCTCTCGTCTCGTTGCATATTACTCTGTATCGTAGATATACCTAAGGGCTCCGGGATGCTGCGTGTATACGTACACATACAGCCGCCTTATTTTCTTTACTCTGCAGAAAGCCATTTCATTAATTTTATCTACATTTTACGAGGGAAGTCCGGAGGGCCAAACAGATTAATTGCTGGGCGCACTCAAAATAATTATTGTACCACTAAATGCGTCTGAGCTGGCTAGTCGCTCGACAACGAAGAGCAAAGAGCGAATGAAACGTAGACAACAAAGAGAACGTTCGGAAGAAAACGATTAAAGAAACGAAATAATTGCATGTGCT
The DNA here is from genome assembly GCF_021901455.1 of Neodiprion lecontei. Lineage (NCBI taxonomy): Eukaryota > Metazoa > Arthropoda > Insecta > Hymenoptera > Diprionidae > Neodiprion > Neodiprion lecontei. The sequence goes on from NC_060265.1 coordinate 24,947,221, forward strand.
AAACGATAAATTTGCAAAATGATAACGCAGGGAGAGAGAGAGGAAGAGGTGGGTCCGCGGTTTGATTTACACTAACCGGACGTTTCTCAATATATAAACGACTATTCAGGGAACATTGTAAACGAACGATGCAAACTGATACGGAATATTTACACGCCGCGTGAGCGCACAGTAAATTCAATTAGTTAACGACAGCATGAACGTCAACGATTTCATGCCGATAATAACAACGTATCTTAAACTTTTTCACCGTACTAATTACAGCCTCGGATTAACGTATTAATTTAACCGACTCTGTGCAGACTTTCCTTGCCACTTAGTCTGTACAACAAAGTTGTAGTATACGAACCTATTTGTTAAGCACGCAGGAATTAAAAACAGGTGTTCTTTGCCTATGTTGTATCATATACAGGAACAGGTAATACGTATAACGAAGATATTTTTCAACGGTAATTAAGCCGGTCTGGAGTCTGACAAAAGTAGCGTATTTATTTCATTATTTCTCGCTAGATTACTGCACGAAACATTCACGAAGGTTAAAACCAGCAGCGGCGGTATACTCCATGTTCGAAATTCCTGAATGGCGCAGATAGTTTCTGCGGGCGTTTGTAGAAAAATAACGAAGCGTACGCAATGAGATGTTGCTGCAAATCGTTTGAAAATAAATTCACCAGACGGCAATAACGCGTCCAGGTAAATAACGTTGAAAATTTATTCAAGTCGCAGAAACTTTTCTGGCTTCATGTTATACATATATATCTACCTATAATAGACGTAACGGACACACCTATACGAAATGTTTATCGCTGTTCATCCTTCACTCTTTCCCAGTGAGGCTGATAAAAACTCCATGATCCAAAGGATATGGTAACGAAATGTAATGTAGTACCAGTTCGTCGAAAAGTGCGAAGTTTCGTAGCTGATTGTAAGATAGTAGTTCGGAATAAATTGGGAGAATGTTAAGATTTGCTGGCAATGAAAATTGACTTGAATTTTTTCCCATGGTAAAATAGCAGAAATGAGACAAGTATCGAATAGATTGTCAGTGTAATTGAGACGAGCAGCAGCAGGCACCTTACGTGTGATTTCGTATAAGAGAAAATGAAAGTGGAGGATCCGATTAAGAACGCGGATGCGAAATAAATCCAATGGGCGTTCCCCCGTATCCTGAAAGATGTCTAAACAAACTCGTTTAATCCACTTAGCGTCTCATTATTCTTTGGCATAGCATTCTACCAGCAGCTCCTCTCGTTCAGGGGTTGAGGAGTGTTAATTTGAGTATCCCGGGCCTCGAGACGACGCGGCATATCTCCCCGCCAGAAAAGACGGGGGTTGGTAGCTGCGCTCTACGTACGATGGGTATAAAGTAAGGATGCAACTCGGTCGTCGTACCGGGTATGTAACGGTGTTAAATGGTTATTGGATTGAGACCCGACAGACACGTATCGGACCTTTTTCCAACCCGATCCGCCGTTCAGGAATCCTCGTAGAGCCGGCCGAAACGGGGCTACAGCTGGGGTGCATCCCATTACGCGGTTACGTGCTACGTTGGAGTAACTCTACCATGCCTCGGTGCACATATCCTTGGTGCATTTTATACCGTACTTAGACACATACCTCCGACATGCAGCAACACGTTGGAACCTCGTGCGGATTTTACAAGGGAATCGTTACACGTTGCGGCTCGAATGGCTGCTGATACTGCCCAGGCTACTTTCCCGATCCTGCGAGCAGGTCCTTTTAGAGGATGTCGCTGAGTTTCCGGCATTGCAGCCAACGGATAATGAGACGTCGATATTACGGTTGTGAGAGTTAAATTTTTTCCCAAAGTAAATTTGCCTTCTTATGATCGTCATTTCGTTGAATTCACATTCGGATATTTACTTTTATTATCTTTTATCCGTCATTCGTCACCCAGTTCCCGTGTACGATGCACAGATCATTTAGAGAGGTTTTTAGCGGTGGAATATCTTCAGCGGCATGTGATGTTGCAGAGAAATAAATATGCGTTACAAACGAGAAACGCGTGCGTGAAGTGAATACTGCGGTGGTACCGAGGCGGAAGATGCGAAAACGCTCCGCGTCGTGTAAATATCCGCTACTTCCGGAGTGCTTTCCGCGGGGATGAATTATTTCGGACACCCGGGCGGCTCGTGCATTATTTAGAACCGTACCCCTGGTCACAAAATCCAATTTTGATGTGTTCATCATGGCTGTGGCGGTTGTGGGGGCGGGCAATGGGGGGAAGGAGGAGGGGGGCAGAGAAAGAGAGAGAGAGAGAGAGAGAGAGAGAGAGAACAACGGTCTGGTTGTTATCGATTCAAGACGGAGTTCCGGAAAATTGGGAAGGGACACGCACCGAATAGCGGTGATAAATAAATAAATAACCAGGAGCCACGTGGTGTGCCATGTGCTATAATACGAAACGGAATATAAGGCCGTTAGGCACCGACGTTAGTGATGGCTTTGACGTTTATTTCGCATCCCAGTTGACTAGTGTTTCTTTTCTCTATCAAGTCAAGATATGACCCGAATTCGAAGATATTTTCACAGATGCAGTGACGTCGATGGTGATACGGAATTCTTTCCTTATGTTGAACCTTGAAAAATTTCCATATCTAACGTATAAGAATCGAAAGTTTGAAAAGCTACGAAATAAAAATTCTTCGTATCCTCTGATCTGTGATTGGGGAAAACTGTGTTGATCAAGTTTAAGAGAGGTTTCAATTCGTCGCTTAGGATGGCCCTTATATTGGTTTGGCGGAGAGAGGGCACGCCGGCTATCGACTACAATCTAAATGGTAATGCTCGGAGCTCAAGTGCCCATTTTCGATTTTTTTTTCTCTCTATTTTATCTTTCTTCCTCGTCGTTTTTTCCCTTCCTTAGAACCCTGCTATTCTCACATACATGTCAAGTTATCTGATATTTGGAGAAATCGGTTTTCTGTATCCATACCATTGCCAACCTTACGCCAGGGATCAGGACCGAAATAAGTAATGATAACTAAACGGTAATAGCCGTAGATGCCTTTTCTCTATTCTCTCTCGTCGGAATCAAACCGCGTCTACATAGATATAGGTGCATATCAATTTTTTTTCTTCTCACGGGTACTCGAGGGACCAGCTTTGTCCCTGGCTTCGGGCATAAACTAAATACCCCTGACCCAGCCACTAAAACACCCAACCAAGATTACCCATATGACCAATACCGCGCGGTGGTTCAATATTCCACGGAATTCTTTCCGGGGGTAGGTGTATAGGTAGAAGATTCGCCCATGTTTCCTAGTAGCAGGGTGTCAAATCCCGACAAAACAAATGGAGATATTGCATATGGAAAAGTTGAAGAATCTTGGTTTGAAATTTGGTCTAACTGCCAGGCAGTTTAAGATGCGACAGCTCTCCGGTGGGTTTCGAATTTTCGCTGGTTATCCGCAGCGCGAGCGGTAGATATAACAAGCCCCACCTCGTAACGTTGACCGTTAACTTTTATTGTTGAAATTAATTCCGTTCAGCCAGACGTTGGAATGTTTCGCCGAATAGATAGGGGTCAGGCCTTTTCCTCTCCCTCCGGTATTACGCGGGTGTAATCGGGAAAATTGGCCTTTCAGAGGTAAAACGATGCGAAAATTGAGACGCGACGGGACGACCCCCTCTGGACGCATCTATTTACGATCGTCTTAACGGAGTCAGGCGTTATGGGTGTCGGGCGACGGGTGTGGAAGAAGGGCCGGAAGGAGTCCGCGGCCGACTTCCTTTACTGCGACCCCGACTGGATTCACGCCCAGACCCTTGTGGATCGCTAAGGAGATCTTCGCAAAGCCCTCGATCGTTTCTTGATTATATAGGCGAGCAGGGTGGCCGCGCGTCTCGTCCTCGTTTATGCTTGCAAAGTTGCCTGCTCTCTTTGCGTCCATCACCCCTCTTCCATTTTTATGGGAAAAAAATTTGTCTGGCCCTGGACTCTGAATGACCTCTCTCTTCAAAAGCTGTCTGCAAAATCTTGAATTTCACCGAAACGAGACCCCGGCATCGAGAGAGAGAGCGAGAGAGAGAGAGAGAGAGAGAGAGAGAGAGAGAGAGAGTTCTCAGCATTCAGCACCACGTGCTTTCGACGCGCCAAAATGCGTCCCCGAGAAAACGAGAGATCGATCGACCGGAATTCGCAGAATCACGCTCTCGTCAAATTGCCGTAGGATTGTTACGCAGTGTCGGTAGGTAGGTACTTACCAACTTTTCCAGTAAAATTCCAACCCTCGAGGGTTCTTTCAAGCGTTGTATGTGTATGTTGCGTAAGAAAGTGAAGTTAGGTAAATCAGCTTCCAGGCAACAGGCTGATCACCCATCAATTCTCTCCAAAATACGTCAACAATTATTTACTTTTCGTTTCTGTGCTAAACGGTTCGAGGTGATCCGCACGTATTGTGCTCGAAGCAGCATATTGCAAAGCTGAATTCAAGGGTTCATAGATGGAAATCAGCTGATATGATGGATTTATTTCACGTAAGGTGGTTTAACCAAAAGCGAAGAGTGCTACTTACTTGTGGCAGGAGCAGGCTAGCGGCTGTTTGACTGTGAATCTGAAACATAATCAAGGAAATTGATTAATTATTTTGCGGAAGCAAAGAGTTGGTCAGAAATTAGGTTCGATAGATAATTCGGTCACGTGATTCGAAGGCTCAATAACGATCGCCTCGCGGTATGATTGAGGAGTATCATAATTATTAATGATCGTCGTTCTCCCCGGCATTGGAGGATACGCGCACGATTTCACCAATGCTTCCGGGTGACACGTGCGACGGAAAATTGAAACTCATAACACTGGCGACGCGCAATTTGTTTGTAAATTATAATAATACGTGGACAACCGGCAATCATCCGTCTGTTCGCTCAAAACTACCGATAGGATTGATCGATTGGCGAATGTCGACCAACGACGCTGGGTCCCGAATCACGAGATTATGATCAGTATGATCAAATTGAATAGTCGTCAAGCGGTGATTAATTATCGACGCCAAGCGTGGAAATGGCGCAGAATTGTGTTGCGTATAGAAAATTTTTTCAATGGATTAAAATTAGAGAAAGTAAAAACGTCGTTCTTCTACTACCACTGTGTAAGTTCGAAACCAGGGATGGGTGAATTTCACGTTCGCGTTTGCAAACGCGATAGCCGGCAGAGTCAATGAACAACAATAAACAGATATGAAGAATAATTGATTGGTGTCCATTGGCACTTGGCTTCCATGATGCAATCGCCGTTTGATATTTCGTATCTTGGCGACACACGTGCGATACGCAATATTTTTGCTACGCAGTTATCGTTTATCGAGATTACCCGACGCACCATTATCCGTCGCGATATGAGATTATCGGGCGATAAACTGACGCGCACCTTATAACATCGGCGCGATACCGCGGGTTCCGCTTCCGCGTCGTTACATCTGTTGATCATGAGCCAACGTGAACGACCCCGTATCTCCACCGATTTCGGTCGAGGGTATTAATTGGTTTGTACAGTTGACGTCAAGTTCACGCCGCTTCTGCAAACCCTGGGAAATGGTGCAGCAAAAGGAGGGGTTAAAATTCCATCGCGTGACGCGATTCCGTGGCTTTGCCGTCGACAGACTCAAGGCAGAGAGAGATGAAGAGAGAGAGAGAGAGAGAGTGAGAGAGAGAGAGAGAGAGAGAAGTATCGTCCTTGACAAGCATTATACTCCACTCATGTATATATCGTCCGGAAGTGGATGAGGAAATATTTTCATGTATAATAAAATGGAGTCGTGAACTAGGTTCCTTTGCCGAAGGAAGAGGGGTAGAGTGAGTGAGAGACAGAGAATGAATGAATGATATTTATTACCTTATTACCAGTGTGAGTGAGAGAGAAAGAAAGAAAAAGGAAGCGCTGCGCGCCGGCCGGACAAGGATTATATTCAGTGAAATTGTTTCACAGAATTTAGGGGCTACTTTGTCAGATTGCTATTTATTTTCAGTTGTAACTTAGACGTCGGAACTTTTCTCAACGATCAAAACTTCATATATATACATGGGGCATTCCATGACATCGCGAACAAGTTTCTACCCGGATGTCTGAGATTGGCCTTGTAATTTTTTGTATTAAAGTACATGACGAAAAATGCAGCATGATTTAAAAACTGGAAAAAACCACATTCTAAAATCTGAATAAATTCAGTTGAATCTTATAAAATACAACAAAGTTTTCGACACCTATTAGAAGATGGAGATTTCATAGCTACAAAAGATAAATAAGAAAAATTAAAAAAAAGAAACAAAAATTATCATTATTGGATTGCATTTTTGACGAAAGAAAAAATATGAAGGCTCGTTATAATATCTTCTTCGATAGATATTTTTCGGTCTACATTATAATGAGTTTTTATGTACATTTTATATTTTTCGTCATGTATTTTTATATCAAAAATTATAAAGCCAATCTGAGACATCGACGTAGAATCTTGATCGAGATGTCATGGAATGCCCCATACATAGAGAGACGAACAATTTCAAACAGTGATAACAGCAACGATGTAGCATCTGTACGTTATAGCATCATCTATAAACGTAAAAACTGATTACAATTTCTCCTAAACCAAGCGACTGATCGCGGGCAACTATCGAGAATATATGAAACGTCTTTTTAACGTTTGTGGAAATGTCGCTAACAGCCGAATGAGGCGAGGAATCGTAGGGCGATCGTAAGGCTGACGAACGAGAATTGTTTTTTGTTAAATCGCAAACAGTCCTCGGAGCTCAGAGTTCTTATGCGTCGGGCCGTTTTCCATGAACTTCTTTTTGGCTATGGTTCAACAAGAAGAATCTGGGACTTTATGCGGTCTGCGTTTATTCCATTTGGATAAGTTCCTCTTCCTTACTTTCTTCGGTTCTTTATTAATTCCCCCCACTTCGGTTTTCCAGAAAAGGAGAAACTTTATCGTAGCCACGCTGAAAATGGAAAGACGAGTTTTCACCGGGTCTCATCGTTTTCAGATACGATGAATCACCTCCGATCATTTTCTGGATATGTTAATTACTGCCGATATTCTTTCCACGACGCAAAGTTAAACTTGATTCCAGTGGATATTTTTGAATCGAATATCTACTATATTTTCAGAACCGCTTTTCACCAGAAATGCAACAACGAGACGTGAATTTTGGCCAGCATTTATAGCATTGTCGGTGCGCATAGATTAGTAGAGGGAATAGCACTCGACGTTGGTAATGATATTTATCGTGAGCAGATTGGGTTGCACGCGGTGGCGGTGAAAGTGGCCCGGAATTCGCATCTGGTATAATTAACGCGTATATTACACGCGGCGAGGAGAGTGAAAATTTCGCAACCACGGCGAGCCTCGTGCGGCGGGTTTGTCAAGCAGCGGATAAGATCATGCTGCTATAATTTACGTCATCCTTGATTCCAAGAAACTCTGTTATAAACGCCGTTTGAAGTTGTCGGGAATAATAGGAAACGACCTGAATTCCCGCGGCATCTTTTTTGATCCCCGTCGCGTCTATTATTAACTCGATGGCTGCTGTGCAGCTCTAAGCTAGAGTCACGAAATGGTTCGTAAACAAGTATAATTCTGTTGCGAAAGGTGCCAAGTACCGTCATCATCCCGAGGGTGGCTCTCGAGTGGAGAATGTATAATCAAGCCTGGTCCTGCACCACCCCACGCTCTAGAATAACGAAATCGCCGAGTCTCAGATGAGAAAATGCGCGCAGGAAAAAACAGATTCACAGTTGGACGAAAAATCATTCGCTCCAAGTAGAGATTTTCATAATTCGTACATGGAACGAATCGCGTAATTCAATTCACATTTGGGCAATATTGAATTGTACAAGTTTTCATTAAAAAAAAAAAAGAGAGAATGAAACAGTACAGCGTATTTAGAGACGGAGAGAGGGAGAGAGAATTAAAGAGAACAGCCGTTCCGTCGACGTTTGGCCGAGTTAAATAAAAAACTTCATTTGCCCGAACAAACATCTCCCCGTTCGCAATGCCCTAGCGACGATCGACTGCGGATACATGATTTCGGCGGACTCCCAGCGGATTTATCGAGAAGAGTTCAATAAAAAACGAATCAATCACACCGCGCGATCTCGGAAATAAATGCTGATCGAGTGCGCTTAGCAGCCTCGCGAAAATCCCTAACGGGGTCTTGCAACCCGTCCGCAGGCTTGCAGGTCGGTTGGCTGGTTCGTTGGCGTTTGAATAAATTAAAGACAGCGGCTTTGCCCAGTTCCCGTGAAATTCAGCGTTACCGAGGGTGTTTGAAAGCAGGCCTGCTGCCGGTTGTTTTCACTTGAAAATACAATCTACTTCCCGGCTGCGTGTTCAGGCTAAATCCGCCGTAGGTATTGAATAAAAGGGTAGAAAATTCTCTCTTTATAAATCTCCGTAATACCCCCAATTTGCGGCATTACAATGCAGACACCGAAAATGGATATACCTCGAAACGAATCCTCGGCAAGTTGCCCCGGCGCGCGAAACGACTCTGACACACGTACGAAACACACGCCCAACGATGCATTCAGAAATGCTTAAATTTCACCTTACACAGGATAATATACGAAACTGCATCCTCGCAAGGGGACCACTTTTCTCCGACTTCTTAAGCTCGAGGTAACTGCAGCGGTCCGCACCTAACCCTGCACCTATGCGCGTCGCATATAAATAACGGCAGTACGGTGCAGTAACTACCCCTGCACGTAAACCGTATACCAACACGAGGGCGCAGCGCAGCGAGTCGCATTAAAATTGTAAAAAATTCAAGGAAAAATTAATAACCACGCGCGGCAGTTGGTCCTGAAGTTAGCTGCAGAGGCTGAGGAGGGGCTGAGACTATTATCGCATGCCGACAGGACGTCGAACCGGCCGTAACGCAGGGGCTGCAAAGCCTAGAGAGCGCGTTCGCGCTCGATATTCGCGCGCGAATTCGCTGTGGCTTGTTACGCCGCATCGGACTCCGAGATCCGGTGCAGTGATAAAGCGAGCGAGGAAGTTGACGCACGTGAAAGCACGGGTTCCATAGGTGGGCGCCAATAGCTGCATGCGTGAGGCGTCGCAGGATGAGGCGGCGTTGATTGAACTCGGCTAGAGGCTCGTCGCAGGGCAATATTCGCGTCCTTTCGCGCGATCCGCCCCCGCCTGCAACGGCGAACGGGCTGCTGCAGGTACGGTACGTATTGCAAGGTGTGCGATGTCACCGGAGAGAAGGGCTCTCCCTCTCTCTCTCTCTCTCTCTCTCTCTCTCGCTCTCTGCACACCCGCGCGATCTCTGTGGGTCGGTCGTTGAAACCGAGCCTATCCCACTAACGTGGGTTGGGGAGGCACCGGTGTGGATCAATAGCCCCTGTCTGGCCTCACCCTCTGGTCCTCAGTGCCCTCATTCGCCACCGAGTGAAACTCGGCCTCCTTTCCCCGGCCCTTGGCGAATCCCTTACCCCCTTCGCCCCTGGCGCTCCTGCTCCTTCTCCTCTCCTCTCCTCTCCTCTCAGCCCCACCTGCGCGTCTGTATCCATATACAACGCGGGCGTTGCACCTACGCTCTTATACACCGACGTACGCGTCTCTCCGTCCGTCCATCCCTTCGTTCGTTAATTTTTTTCCGGCATACCGGGGCAGGGGTAGATCCGACGAGGGGGCGCCTCGTCCTCCCGTACACGCATTTTCGCGTCTGACCCATTTTTTAACCCTCTGCCTCTTTTATTTTTCTCAACTTTTTTCACGCTACCGCCCCAATTCACCGGTGTCGACCCCCTCAGCCATCCCTGGCGCCGACGCAGCCAGACAGGTCGGCTCCGCCTGTCACCTAGAGAGGATGGGAGAGTCGCAGGACGGCGAACACCTGGCTCACCTTGTAATGTAGGTATAATGTTTTTAATTCTCTGCGTCCCTGCGTCTAAGGGTTTGATTATTATGCAGGGTGCATGTTGTAACGTGTAAACAAACTTTTTCATGATTTACTACCTACTAGACTACATAAATAGGTGAAATAATCAGAATTCTGGCAAAATAAACAAAAATTTAATGTATAATAAATGAGAATAAGGTAGTAAAGAGTACAATCAATCTATGGAGGTATGGCACCATGTGAATCAGTAATTTACGCGAAAACAAATTGTTACGCTTTCGATATTATGATCGAGTATTATGAAAATTTAGATTTTCATTCATTTTTATCAGTTACTGGTAGCTACCATGAATGTCTACGAAACTCGTTGAAGATATACAAATCTCTTTCAACGTAACGTGATATTCGTACTTGAACAGAACTCGTACACTTGTAGGGCGGGTGAATCGAAATTTAACTCCATATCGTTACCATTATTATTATATCGTTACTATTATCGCTTTACCCAATTTGAAGCTAGTACGTTTGCCCGTTTTGAATCTTAACTCGAAAATGAAACGACAACGTTTTCTGTGAAAATCGTCGCTCTCCGTAAGATCACTCGCTCGTGTATGATTAGCGATCAAGAGTATCGAAGTCATGCGAGAGGGTCTTTGTGACAACCATACGATTCGCGTCAATGTTTTTAATGAGTTTCGGGTAGCTTGAAGATTTCAAAGCGCGTCATAGCTCTATGAGAGTTAGAAGTGCCGAGTGATTTATGTTTACGTTGAACATTACGAGACGCTTTCAAATGCAAATTGAAATTCGGCGTATCAATATGTAATTCACGAGAGTGAGGACACCCATTCCACTGGTTACGTCAAAAAAAGTCTCATTTCTCTCAAGCTGCTGCAGTTAATAGTCAATTCGTATGAAAAATCTACTGGGTTACCAAATTTCACCTACTCCATCATAGGATGAACCGTCACTGGGAATATTTCTCAGACACACATCCGTGCGACTATGCATAGTTTCGAGAAACGAAAGATATGCGGGAAAAGACGAAACATGTTTCGTAGAAAAAGAAAAACGAGAAGAAAGAGTAAAAAGAAGATCACCGTGGAATCCTCCAGTCGCGTCTCGGAGATTGTTCTTAGTTTGAAAATTAGTCCGCGTCTCGTTCAAGAGAAGAGATATGCCCGGGTGCCCGTCCGTGTAAAACGGCGTTTGACGCGTCTGGAGGCTGTTGTGACTTTCATGCTCTGTGTCGTCCAATTATCTCTCGGAGAAGGCTGAGAGGCGAGGAGCGGACGCTAGGCACAATGAGCACAACGCGGTCGGATGTGTCGTGCATTTCTCAACCTGTCCACCCAGCTAGTCCGTCTATTATACGTCTATGTATAACTCGGAAGGTATTTATAGCGGCTGGGGCCACCCACCGAAGCCGAGGTAGGTAGGTAGGTAGGTAGGTAGGTATAAGGTAGGTAGGTACTAGATGTTCAAAACAAGGCTACAGGCGCGGATCCCCGACTGCAAGATGAGATCAGAGAGTCTCTGACCGAATGCGAATGAAAATAAATGCAGAAGGTGCGGGCTGGAGGCTGGAGGCTGGATTGAGTCACCGCTGCTACGGACCTCGGACTCCTCGGAGTTGCCGACTTCTACCGAGTTGTGTTTCTCAAAACTAGCGACTAGGCGCGATCGTTTATCAAGATGGATAATGGGGAACGGCGGAGAAGCAGCAACACTCAACACTCAAGACTCAACACCCAACAGCGGTAGCAGCAGCAGCACAAGCTGTCCTGCTCTCACGTTGGATCGTTACGTCACTTCTACCAGTCATTAACTTCAAGCCGGTGCAATTTGTCGTCGCTTGCGTCAATTACACGTTTGATCACTACCGCCGCCCGGTGTTGTAAAACACCACACCATACTCAGAAAAGCTTCGTTCGCCCGAAGGAGTTACTTGTTATTTTGCGCTTTCATTGAACCGATGATTCGTTTATAAAGCAAGTACGTACTTACCGAAGTTAAAATATTCTCGTTTCCCTAGAGCGACTTCTTGACGGATGGGTTTTGAGAAAAGAAAACTCGATCAAAGTCATGGAGATAATGATGAAATGTGATGTTCAAAGAAACGGTAGGTATTTGTAGACGGAGCATCGTTTGGAATTGGCAAATTTCTTTCATCTCCCTCGGTTCTCGGTACGCACATTTCGCCAACAGAGTTGGGCACACCTGGTAGTCTATGCGCTACAATCCTGTAACGGAATCGTGGCGTACGAGACAGGAACCATTAATTTTTTCAGTCAAAACACAATATTTATTACGCAAATACTTCGGAATGTCTCAACTGACCTATACTAACGCCGATGGCGCCTGATGTCATAATTGTTATTTTTGGATGGGAGAATAAGTGAGACGTGTATTTGCACTTATAGACCGCAGGCAGGCCGCATGGGCGGGTCTTGTTTTTTCTCGTTAAAAATACATACACCTGTCTCTTGACACAGATGTTGCCGCCATAAAGTTCGTGTCCGCTGAGGTTTTTAAAATTTATACTCTAAAATTCTAAACATACTCAAAGATTGTATTTATCTTCAAGTAAGTTAGTAATTGGAGGGTCTGTGATACAGTTCGGTCGATAAGATCGATAAACTGCAATGTTCAAATTCAATAAATGCGAATAAGTCCGGTGTGTTTCTTCAAATTTCTTTCAAATCTTTTGGTACCGTTCGTAAGATTAAATGATTCCAAGTCCCGAGTTGTCACAAATTGATAATGATTTACAGGCGCGTGGCAAAGACGCCCCTTTGCCAAGTTCAGAGGGGGAGCAACTTTCTTCCTTTCCTTGGAATTGGTCTGGGCTGCAAATCGTCAACTGTCCGTGCTCGTGTGACTTACACGCGAGGTGCAGACCCAGAAAAACACTTAAAACTACTGATCCTTAAATTGCCAGGATCGCGTCTACGGGTTATTGTCGTCAACTCGAAACCTTTTGAAACCAGTAATAAATAAATGCACCGTGTTGCGAGCCGTTCGTAAATCTAGTGCTCGTATACCATACGCGTTGAAGCAGTGCAATTACCATTGGAGATAAGGCATACATGACTGGCTGCAGTCGTTAATGCTGCAAGTATACCCCGAATGTGACGTGAAAACGAGGTTAAGTCTTATTTTTAAATGATTTAATGGGTGAATCGTGGATCGGGTAACAGTCTCCGGACAATCAGGGTGCATTCCTGCGTGTCCTTAGGCTTACAGATACGAATAGCAGGCACCGTCAACTGCGGAAGAGCCTCGGTTGCGACAGGTATAATATTTTTTCAACCTGTCGTCTGGCGTCCGACTTTCGCTGGAACAAAAAACACGCATCTGTCCGAAGAATCTCACGAGCTTGAAGAGAATAATAAATTGGTAAAAACACCTATCAAGCAGCTGATGAATCAATTTCAATTCAACATTTTACGCTCCTGCGATATGGTATACGATGAAAAATTGCGAACTGAGGATAAATCGGTAAACTTGAGTGGAATAGAAAATCTGATAGAGAGTAAAAACTTTTACCGTGGATACAACAAACTCTGTGGCACTTGGTATAAGACCCGGTAAGTGTCACGCAGCATGGAAGCGAAGGCGAAGGCAAACTGTAGGGAGCGTACAGTCGGCGGGAAAAGTGTCTTACTTACACTTATACCCTCGGCTTGTCGATAGTCAGAGAGAAGGGCTCGGCTCGGCACTTTGACGCACCGCGCACAAGTGGTGCTAATCCGTTGTCAACCCAACACCAGTTCACGGTTGAATGAATCGAGCCCAGGACGCATATTTCGATACTCGAGATAGGCGGCCGCTACGCTTCTGTAAGGGGTTGTTTTGAATTTTGGCATAACCCATCGCTGATTCGAGGGCTCTTCATGCCTGAGGTTCAAAGATCGAGTCACTTTGACGAGTATTAGCACGTTATTAACCTGCTACGGTTTTCCTGAATATTTCATAAACCGTGAGTAATTTTATGAAAATTTATTCGGTAATACGACGATGCCTGCACGGAGAGAATTTTTGTATTATCGTTTGCTTTATTCTTCGTCCACAATTATAATAATATGTACGAATTTAGGGATAATCGAATTATAGAAAGTTGCATACTGACATGACGGTCAAAATGTAGAGTTAATATCTTTTTCTGCAATGACCCGCAAGAATATTGGATTTTAATAACAAAAAAATTTCAGTTTTTGCAAATCATTATATTAAATTTTGTAATGGATTTGAAGGACGAAAATTAGTACAGTGCTTTAGAAAGAGCGAAATAAAACCTTGTACATTCGATGTAAATGCATTGCAATTCTTGTAAACCACTATACGAAAAATGGGAGTCACGTAGTGTTCTGAGTAACGTTGAATTACGACTGCTATGATATACTAGGCATACATAAACCAAATCGACGAATTTTGCGACCTGCACGTCGAAACTTGAAGGCTCTCTAACAAGGCCTAGCTGAACCTCTGTTTCTAAGTCTATCTCCACCAGGTCATCAGATATTTTCCACATATAAATAATCAAAATAGTATCGTAGTTTAAGATTTAAAAACCAACGAATCCAATACATGAAAATCTGAAAAAATGTGTTTTGTATTAAAAAAAACCGGTAATCGATCTACGGTATTGCAAGTAGTACATATTTGCAAATTACTTCTATATTCGATTGATACTTGTATGCTTTTCTTCCAAAAGGCGGAGACTAAAATTTGGCATGCATACTGCAACAAAATATAGAGCGTGGGAAAAACTCATTTTGCACCTCACACGTGCGAGATCATGGACGTAAAACTTAAATTGGCGCAAAATAATGCAGTGGCGGGTCTGGTCGTCGGCTAAAATTGGAACAGTTCAGAAACATGCGGCAATTTTTCTTATGGTCTCTTAGAATTCTTCAATTTAATACGCGACTTATCGCGAATACTAAAGTTTCATAAATTTCTTACACCTTATTTTATTCGCAGTACTTACTTTCAAAATAATTTCTGATAACTTTATTATTTATCACCCCATCACGTTTTAACATTTGCAATTTTCCGACAGTGAATAATATTGTTTCTAAACGTACAGTGCCTACTTTTGTTTATTAAGATTATAATAATTCGTATAGAAATTGTATGAACTCCTATTATTAAAGGACTGGCTATTACAGTACCTCCATTATTCCCAAATTCGGAAATTTTATTGTAATTATGGACAGTCGATAAAACAAAAATTGATACCAAAATTCTTTTCGTATATAACCATTTTTTCCTCAAAGAAACCATTCTTGAAAGTAATTAACGGCTATCTGCCTTTCAGTTTTTTTTTTTTTAATTATTTTCCTTCTTTCCTCTTGGATATCACAGCGTTATTTGAAAAGATTTTTTTTAAACACTTTGGCAATCGTATGCATACATACACTTGACTGTAAAATTCAATTTTATATTAAACGTTTGTAAAGGTAAACACTGAGAAAAAGGTTTGTTTGAAATAACAGTTTCTTTGCGGGAGGTCGTAAGAAATTTTCTTTTTTTCCAGTAAATATTTGATTACGATAAACACAAAATAAAAATTGTTTTTTCCCCATCCATAAGGAAACCGTGATGTTGATCTAAACAATCCTCTCTCCCGGTGTAGGTATTATTTTATTGAGTTTATAAACGAACAAGCAGTCTCTTTGATACACATGCCATGCGAATTGTTTTGAAAGCCTGATCAAATAATTTGCAAAATAAACTGTACGCGACTGGATGTCGTAGACAGGTGTTTAGAATAATCCAGAAAAGAACGGTAGGTGAAAGAAATCTGAAAAACGCGCAGCTCTTCAATTGAATTATAATTTACGAATTTCATAGTAGCCCACGGATCCATTTTTCATTCGCATCACTTCTATTTTCTATTCAGCGTTTTATTCGATTGTCAATCATTTTTTTTTTCTATGATTCTTTGTCGACTAATTTCAAAATCAGAGTTGAACGACAACTGAATAAAACTTGCGCTTTATTGAATAAAAACGAAAAATTATTTTCACAGCTATTGCGTTGCAACATTTCTCTGCATCTTGAGTCTCGAAAAAAAAAATAATTTTTTTCAGTAAGTTTACACGTCAAACTCCGTCCCATTCTAAAGAAAGTCACAAAATCAACAAGGGGATGAAAGTGTTGTTTCTATGATGCCGGTAGGATCTACATTGGGAAGAAGCGGATGTCTGAGAAACATATGACACGAGGCAAGAAGGGTGGGTGAGTGACGACTCATTACTTAAAGTTACCGCCCCGCCGTAACTCGTCGCCTCCTCCGTAGGGGGCTCTAAATACGTTAATTACAGTTCCTTAGTACCAGCGGTATAAGTTAGGTGAGATTTTGGGCCCTCGCCCGGCATCGCCACCGCCGGTCCCACAGCCCTCCTCTTTTCGCCGTTTCCTGAGCGCCCTTGACGCGTCCTTAGCGCGGTGCTTCGTTCCTCTGAAGAAGGCACTGCCATTGTAGCATCAAGAAAACGAGCGATCATTTATTCGGTGAGACCGCGTCGTCAAGTAGACGGCTTTGGTTCTGTGGAATGGAAACCAGTCGGTACCGTACGAGGCATGGCTCGAAACCGAGCGTCTCGCCGCCGTGAGCACTCCGCAAAAGTGCCAATTAAAAGCAATAGACACTTTCACCCCTGCGGACCATAAGCCTTATGCTGCCACATCACGACATACCGTAGGGAAATGTTATACCTACATCACGTTGCCTCAGTTCTAGTGCAGAATTGGTCGCTCCAAAATGTCACGAGGATGCGTTACGCTTCTGCAGTGGCTATCCTACAACTGGAAGGGCGAAGGGTAATGGGCTCTGTCGAACCCGAGGGACAATTCTACCTTTGCGTTTTGGCGGTAAGCTCGAACGAACCGTTAACGGTATGGTCGCTTCAGTCGAGAAACAGAAGCCGTTAAGCTCGCGGACACAATGACTACAACCCCCGGATTAATTCCAGCAAAACTTCGGCGCTGCGTGGCGGTGATCGACGGTATTGGTTGATCAAGAATCTTCGGGGTGGGGGACGGGGGCAGGGATCGGCGAGTAACGGATCTCGTTTTGTAACCCGGAAACGTTTCGCGGTTTGAAATAGAATAAATAAAAGACAAAAAAAAAAAAGGAATGTATAAAAACGAAACGAGGAAAACGCGACAGAACAGCAGCAAAGTGAAACCTTCTTCTAAGGTCTCTCGGCGAGAGAAAGCGAGTGGGAGAGAGGTTACCGATAGTCCGTGCAGGGGTTTCTCCGGGCGAGGCCTCAGAAGAAGATACCTACTTACAAGGTAAATACGTTTTAAGGCCATTCAGTAGTACGTGGTGGATAACAGTGGGCACGTGTCGGCCACGATGCCGCTGGGGATGAGGGTGGGACATTTCGGGTTTAAAAGTATGTAATACCACCCCTGATCCGAATTAGCGAGTTCCGGGTTCGGGGAGGGGGTGCATCGATACCGAGGCCGGGTGAGAAATCGAGCAATTTGTAAATAGGCCGAGGTCAAACGAACCGGTTACATATTGCGCAATTCGATCCTTTGTCAATCACGCGCGATTACGTATAGCTGCAGCGAATGCGAGTGCAGGGTGATTGGCGAGCAGCGAAACTTGGGTAGAAAAAAATCGTTCAACTGCACTTTTACGCGCGCTGCGTTTACATGCAATCCGACCGCAATACTGCAATCCCAACATCTAATCGACTGCGGCGTTCTGTTCGACAAATGACTTCAACCCGATGTTTCGTCCTCGGTGGTTGTCGGTACTTTAATAAACGAACGCTGAGTCGATGGCCATTTTACAGACTAGCTTCGAGTCGAGGTGCAGAAATAAATTCCAATCGTTGACCCATTACCTCGACTAACTCACTCGGGGACTCGAAGGAATTTACACAGACGCAGGTCGGCCGGACTGTTCAAAGAAATGGAACATAATACTTACGTTACATCACTACTATTACCATCGTATCACAGGCCGTGGATAAGACGGTAACAAGGAATTGTTTGAAAAATGATTGACGACCGTATTCCCAGGAAGAATGTACCGCGTAATATTGGGGGCGAAAAATCTGTAAAGACCGGAGTAATTTTCCATCGTAAAACTGATTACAGTCTGGCTTGTTGCACGGAATGCGTACTACACATGTACTACGCCTGGGGGCTGCCGATTGGTATTCGCTATTAATTGCACTCCATACGTAAGTTACGAATATACTCGTAGGTTATGCTTAGAAAAACTTGGAGAATGACTTAGAGCCGTGAATGGGAGATGCGGAGATGAGGGAATTGGAAAGGTGATTACGTTTCTTCACGTTTGAGAGAATTCTGAAAATTAATCTAGACTCCAGGAAATCTAGCTGTTAGGTATTTTTAGAAAAAGAAGTAAGCCGTGCGCCATGCAGGACGGCGAAGAACGCGATGCAGTAAGTAATCCAGAAATAATCCAATCCAATTTCAGCACAATTCATTCGTTATAGCTCGGCGTATAATTAAATTCGATTACAGAAATTTTCCGTGGATATGACGTGTAACTGTTACGATTTTGACGATTCCGAGTTTGGTAAAAAAAAAAAAACGACAATTTGAAAAGCGATCGGAGAACTCGGCGAAGCTGCACGAGCGTAGATATACGCTGCACGTTCTTTTAGACTCGAAATACCCGCGGCGTTAATTTTCATTTCCAAATCCTTGTATGTCGAAACAGTCGAGCAGATCGATCCGAGTAGCGAAATTTCAGCGAGGAGACAAGCTCAGGTCGAATTACCATTGATCGTTATTAATGTTTCACGTGCTCAGGTGGTTGGATGTAAAAAGACTTGTCGAAAGAAGAAGAGGGGCGTCCGTCCCCCTGCACCGTTGCCGGGTGATTTCGTTCTGAATCACGTATTTGATTTATTCAAGTTGAAAAGCCCTAAAGTTCTCCGGCGGTATAATTTGAGCGGAACCAATCTCGGATTCGTAAAACATTCGAGTCTTCGTCGTCACGTTTCAGATCGTTGTCAGGATTTACCATTTCGACAGGGTGCACCTCCCCCTTCTCCTTCGCCCGCAGCGCGCATCTACATGCTAATGAAACCCACGCGACGGTATAAGGAAATAGGTAGCGGTTGAAACCAAGTTTTACTGCCGGGTGCGTGGTGGTGGCATTTCGCGAGTTGGACGCGGGGTTGAGGGTCGTAGGTCGGCGTAAGGTTGTAATGGCCGATACCGGGCAGACAGCCGGGCGTTGTGCGATACCTGTGTGGTAGGTAGGTACGTTTGGTATGCATTGGACCAACGGGGTGGACGCGAAGACGATAGCCTAGATTCCAATCAACCTTTTACTGCCTGTAAAAGTACTCCATTCCGCGGCGCGGCACGGCTGCGGTGCGCTACCCTTAAACCGGTAAGTTCTACTCTATTACCTACACCACTCGTGCTCCTGGGATTATGCTCTTAGCTTCGGGAATACAATATACGAGGAACGATTTTTCAAACGGTTCACCACGGCTGTTTTCAAAACTTTTCATCGGAAGGATGGGGGCAAATTTGTACGAGATCAGATACCGTCTACATCTGCACCGAAGCTGCAGGATTTCTTCTTCGATGCTCGCTGCAAGCTCTGATCCACCACGGTATTCGCACTCGCCGATTCGATCGAAGCTTCGTTCATTTTCTACCATCTGTTTCAGGATTTTACCCTCACCGAGCGTTGCATGCCGGTAGGTATAAGATAATCACACGATTGGGCAAGAAAGAAAAAGAACGATCGTCCTGTAAAATGCATTAAAAAATTCATCTATCGCTATTGAAATCGGTCTCTGCAGGAAGATGTGAAAATAAACCCATCTTCCGTCTTCCCATCGTGGGAATCAATAACGGTGAGAAATTGTAGCACGGTGGAGGAGTCTGCTCCGCGGATCGCTGGCTGTACAGTCTCGGCAATGACGTGAATGCGGTTCGGCTTCAAGTATCGCGAGACGAGATATCATTTTTGTTGAAACTTTAGGCTGGATGTCTATCACTGGCGTACGTAAGCCCACCTGAGACCTCGCGCCCCACGTGGTCGTCGGCCGAAGGCGTCTACCGTCGTATCGCGACTTAGGAATGACTACACGCGTCGGTGATTCCGGCGTTGACGGGAAGAAGAGTCAAGGCGTCTATGCAGCCGCGTATTTTCACTTCTCAGTGTCGTTGAAATCTTGCCGGCTAAGCCAAAAAAACTATATTTATACAAGAGGAATTTTCTGCTCGGCTAGAATTCTGCAAGTATACGTAATACTTAACGGACTCGGTGAATTGGAAACTCCATTGCGTATTACCGTGATTGCCAAATTTTTGATACTGCAGCAAACAAATTAAAAATTTCTGTCGCTACAGCAAACTTCCCTTCTATCTCTGTATAAACACTTTTCTTGCTGGTACAGCGATTTTTATTCATTATTTTTTGTTTGAAAATTTTTTTTTGCCATACTCTTATTAGCCGGCCGGAGGCGGAGGGTGCAGAAGAACGTACAATGACCCTCATGGCGGACGGAGTCTAATTGCTCCTAGGGTGAAAAGAGGATTAATCAGATGCCGGCCAAGTTTCATTAGCTCGACACACAACGCACATAATATACACCGACGAAAGTAAGGCTCGGATGATTAAACGACTTGTAATGTTTCGTATTTTTCACAACTGCGCGATTACATTTAAAAGGAAATCACGTCGGCCCTTGGATTACCGAGAGCGAAAAAATAAATTGGGCTCAACTAAAAGGGGGCGGAGAAGAGAGAACAAGAATCACCAAGGCTTAAACATTCCGAGAGTCCAAGTCCCTCCGATCGGACAGTTTGTGGAACCTCGGCGGCCCCTGTCACGTATAGCTTTATTTACCGGTTCAAAGCCCATCAACTGGGCTCAGCTCATGGGTGAGCAAGGATACCCCGTCCCGTCTCTGTCCCTGCAGAGTCCCGCCGAAAAACGCCACGTGGATACCAGGGAAGCAAAACCATTGCAAATCCGACATCCAGATGGGGTCCCTTGGTATAAGCCTCGCAATCTGAAATTCTTCCATTCCCTGCTCCATCCCTCTTTCTTTCTTTCTCCCTCCCCATTTGCCACTCCTTCTCCCCATTTTTTCTTCCTAATTCACCGCCCTCCCCGTTCCATCTGTTATCATCACTTTTTCCCTCGCCACTGTCCGTTCGATATATTTACACCCACGTGACCCAGTGGCGACTGACCGCGACACGTACATGACTTTTCACCCTTCTCGGCTCATCCCCGAGTATATATTCTAGCCCTCGATTTTGTTCATTCGATTCTCCTTCTCTGTTTTGCCAAGGGATAGATGAGGGAAAAAAGTAACGAAAATTAAACAAATCATTTCTCGGCTTCGGCGCGTGGCCGAAGCGTTATGGGGCGACGATACGTGGCGTTGAAAAGAAGCAGCGTGTACAAATCAGCGTCTATTAACGATGAACAATGCATCGGCGTAAGCGGCTCGTAGTCGTTGCCCCTGGATCGCGTAATTAATTTCAACGAGGACGGCTCGCCGCGTCCCATATCCACGCGGCACATACGCATCGCGCGCACCAACGTCACACGTGAACGTGGGGGAGTAGGGAATACATGTCGAGTTACGATCACGTTCCCACCGTAAAAGCAGGTTATACGACGCGGCGTGAACCTGGACTAGGGACCCGGGTTGGCGTGGGTGGATCCGTATCAAACACACCGACATATCGCATCGCAGGGCGTCCGTAATCCCCGCGGTGTAGCCGATGCCCGAGTACCTAAGCGACGCGACGTAGTGCTGCGCAAACTAGTAGTTACGCCGCGTAAACGAAGGTGTTTATTCACCGCATAGCGTACCTACAGCTTTGCCCCGCCGCGCGGATGTCTGCGGAATATATCTGTGCGTATACATTGTATGCGACAATGGCACGGCATGTGCGTTATATTATACACACAGGTGGAGGTGCGCGTTACCGCTGTTTGTGAGGATGCATCGAGGCGTAGAATTGCTTAACGTGTAACGCGGCGCGAGTTGGTGACAGGCCGCGTTCCTTGGTGAAAAATCGTCGAATAATAAACTAACGTTCGTATTTCGATTGGTTCATTTTTCATTGCCTCATCGCTTCCCGCGTCTGCTTGTTACATGTTATGTGTATTATGCGCATAGATCGAGATCTCGTCACAATAGACCGCTGAAAGGCGACACAGGGCAAGTATGAAACGTGTGCTCCGCACGTTGCGTTACATTATACGCGTAAGATATTGAGCAAACGATAGACGAGGCGTGAAAAATGAAAATAATGTTTCTTCGGTGGATCAACTCGGCGGAGCGAAAGAGGGGGTGGGGGGCGATACCAGACTTCCGCAGGTACGCACGTGTGCGACCCCGTAAGACTTCGTTTTGGTAAATAGAGATTAACGACAGAGCAGATCACATGCTCTAATAACTAGTAATTGGCTCAAAGTACCATGGCAGCCAGTTAGCGAGCGGCGACGCGTCAACGTTTTAACGATTATATATCCGTTACGCGGACTGGCGGCACGCGCGTGTCTTACATACGCGTACGCGTAATAAATTGATTTAAATTTCGGACAGCTCGGCGGTGCGAGTGTCTGCACCGTCGAATATTATACGGGAAGCGGTAGATTAGTCCAAGTCTCTGGATATGGTAGATCGGCTATCGTTTTTGCGAAATCTTGAACGAGCCCGTTGAGGTTGGAGGGCGAGTAGCATGCCGCGTCGCAGAGAAGGATAGAGCAGGGACTGAGCGAAAGGAAGGGAAGGCGAGGGAAGGGGAGGAGGGAAATAATTTTCCAACGCGTTGCAAAAAGTTTGGCGAATCTTTTCACCCCCGCAGCATTAGAACGTAAAACGCGATGGGGGATTTCGGTTTGGAAATTTTTGCAGGTTGGCAGGCAGGCGCGGAGGTTACGTCGCTTAGCTAAGATACGACTTTAATCCACTAAGAGCGTCGCGACGCCGTAGGTCTTCTAAACTCTTCCGTTTTCGCGTTTCAAGAGAGACGCGCTCCGGTGCGGCTGCCGCTGCCGCTGCCGCTGCTGGGGCTGATGCAATGCCGCACCGCAACGCGACAACGGGATGTGTAAGAGAGGCGGCGATAGAAGGAGGAAAAGGAGACGAGATGGACGACTGGCGCATTCGCGGTTACTTTACTACCGTCGTCGAGAAGTCTGCAGGAAACCCCCTCGAAGAAATATATCGCACCCCGTCAGTCGTCCGTCGCTTCGCCGTCCGCGCGACTTTTCGGTGCCAGTTGTCGCGTCGGGGCTGAACGAACTTCGCACACACGTGCCTTGTCTCATAGGCGAGGACGTGCGCTCGCCGCGGACCATTTTCTAAACTCCGGGGTTTCCTTCGATCGGAACTACGAGTTGTCCGATTTCGCTTCGATTGATCCCTCCTCTTCCGCAGCTTGCGCGTGTCGCGTGTTTCCTTACAACGCCGCGGCACTTTTCTCGGACACGTTTCGCGGGGTAATTCTTACAACCCCGACTGCACTTTTTATATTCCTCGCCAGTTTGCCAATCCCGTATAACAAGAGTGCGAGAGGGACGGAGCCCCGTCACTTCGGAGACTTATTTTCGTCCTGACGAAGGGCCCTGCAGGCTGTCCGAGAGGGTCGGTCCGCTCGTCCGCGGAGTTGGTAGTCGAGGCGATTGAGTTACCCGCGGTACACGTGGGAAATGCGAAACTCCTGGAGGCAGAGCCGCCTACGTGCCATTCACCCGACCAGCCAGTGGCTCTCGGCCCAAGTTTCCTCTCCTCGATCCCGGTCCGTCCGCAGCATCGCTCGACTTTGATTGCTACGCGGGGTCGATGGGCTCGTTCCGGGGCTCATTCCAGGAGAAACATAATAGAAAAGAAAGGGAGGAGGTAGGGGAAGAAAATACTCAAGCCCGATCAGAAATCGAGAGGTAATGAAACCGGGGGCCGAGATATCAAAGGGCGACATACGTCATAAGCTTTCCAAAAAATATTCAAAAGATCTCGTTTGATTGAAATTCAGAATCGAGCCCCGACTTCGTAATAGCTAGGCATATATATATACTCTTCAAGACTTACGCAATCGCTATCGATTGACCGAAATTCTTTGATTACACTCTCTCCGCAAAAATACGCTCGTACAGGCACTCTCCCATTTTTCTTCCCTCGAATTTCTTACATTCTCAGAGATTAATCTCCCACGGTAAAAAATTCAAATGCATATTACCCACGTCAGAGATAATCCCACTCGTTTCCTTTACCCGTATGCGAGTCCTGTGTCGTGTAGCATTGAATTTGAGAGCCTGAATCGAGCCGAAAATGAAAACGAATCCAATAAATGAATCATGGTTCAATTATTTCCGATGTAATTTATTGAAGGTCGAGAGGTGGGCCGTACCGTAAGAACGCATGAGGGTTCATTCGAGGGCGAAGTCAGCGTGGCGTGTCTCTCCGAAATCGTTCCGGAAATATTTGTTCTGAGAAATCAAATAGAATCAATATGGGACAGAAAAGGCCGCGGAATCATCCCAGGGTCACGTATCTCATAAAAAATATTTCTCCCCCTTATCGTAAAACTATTCTTGTAAATCAAAATGGGCGATATGCTCTTCCCGGTATGTGATGGATTGTCGTTTCATAATGCCCTCACGACCACTTCTGACTTATCCGCGGGAATAATCGTCGTTCCCCGTGTTTCCCGAGGTTCCCGAACCTCCTTGACGATTTCATCGACGGCAGGTCGAATATCAGACTTATACTCATGAGTTAATCGCCGTAAAAAATATCATAACTTAAGGATAACTCCTGCGAGTACACCAGATGTTACATAAACGGTGCGAATGCTCAACTGTAGCGCAGCTGCTTGACGAGGGAAGAATGGAGGGATTTGAAAGGGGTTGCAAAAACACTAATTACAAAAAGTTTCGTTGTATATTATAAGCGCATAAATATTTTCTGCGACATCGTTGAACGGTCAAAGCTGCGAGCGGATACCGAAGTACCGAAGTCTTTATTACACTCAGGATCAGGAGCAAATCGACTTGTTGACATGGCTCAAAAGGAGGGCGTGATCGGTTGGGGAAAAAATGATGACGATAAAAGTAAAATAAAATATTCCCACTGTGCAGAACAGGGAGAGCAAATGCGATCGTAACGCAAATAAAATTGTGATATCGCAAATGGGGCTATCCTGACGCCGATAGGTCTCGCTCCGACGATCCTCGTTCGACGTAAACAGTATTATCCTAGCATTGTTGTAATACGCATACGCATAAAGGTATAGACAGTATTTCATCGTTCCCACAAAACTGCCCCAAGAGAAAAGATCAGCGCGCCGAGGCGAGATTGAGAGACATTGTTTCTTCTTCGCTCAATTCCGATCGACTTGACGAGGTGGGGAAAAAGAAAGTGACCGGAAGAGTTTTTCCTCCGTGTTTATCTTGCGATACTTGATTACAAATTTGGTTGGTTCCAAAGAAGAGTTAGTCCGATAAAAATTCACTGGTACCTAATAAACTCCGCTATCCCGTCTCGATATTTTATACTACGATAACACGTGTAGCTATTTCAGTTATTCGCACCGGAATTTCCCGAGCTTTTCGAGAGACGCGAGGTCGAGTATACCAACGCAGTCAAAGAGTTTCTGCAACGAGCTTAAAAATTCGTCGACTTCCTAGCCGAGGTGCGTATAAAGGCGGCAGACGGCAGGCGGTTATCATAGCTTAGAGCAGGGCTCAACAGCTGCCTCGTCGCGGGTTCACCGAGTCCAGGGTGAAAAGGAGACGGCCGGGCGTAGAGTAGTAGCTGTGTCGCAGGGCTCGTAACTTG
This sequence comes from Neodiprion lecontei, assembly GCF_021901455.1. Lineage (NCBI taxonomy): Eukaryota > Metazoa > Arthropoda > Insecta > Hymenoptera > Diprionidae > Neodiprion > Neodiprion lecontei. Next base: position 24,972,918 of record NC_060265.1, read on the forward strand.
GGCCGTTTTAAGATCCGACGCTGAAATCCCGTTTCTTAATAAATTACCCGACTTAGGCTCGACTCGTCGAAAAGAGGAAGGCAGGGCGTCGCAGCAAAGCAGAAAAAACGGGACGGAAGCTCGCCGAGCGTATCGCCTGCTCGCGCTCGTCACCTTTCGCGGCTGCTGCCGGATCTACGGGAATCGCTTTATGCTGTGGGCAGGTTGGCGGACAGGGAAGGAAGAACGAGGCGCGGCCGATGGTTGGAGGAGGAGGGGGAGGGGGAGAAAATGAGATACTCTAGTTTTCCAACGGGCTCTCGCACCCAGGTGGACCCAGTCGGGGTTCCGGTGTGTAGAAATGGTCGGAAAATTAGATGGAGAGTATAACAAATGCCTGGCTATTACGGCAAGTCCTGCGGGGGCGGCGCGGCGGCGGCGGCGGGTCGATGTGACTGACCCAATTCCGCGCCCCTCAAGCTGCACCGGGGTATCTAAGACGCGGGTGCGACGGTCTCCTGTTCTCCGGGCACACGGTTCGCCACGCCGGCAGCACCGTCTTCCTCCTCCCCTCCGCCCCTTCCCCGCTTCGCCTAGACTTCCACCCCCGTAGAGGAAAGTCTTCGCGCACGTAGGTGTGGGCTAATTTCTTGCTCTGTAACGCGCGTCCAGCGTGTGTTTTTCTCAACACCCACACACTGTCGGGGGCGGGAGATCGAGGCGTGGGTTGACGGACTTAACGACTTGGGTATATCGCCGAGAGCACAGCTATCCGACAAATTGACACCCGTTCCCCGGTCTAGCCTATAATCCATAAAGAAGTCCCGCCCGTTGAAGTATAACCTTACGACCTTTTCGCTTGCTTGCTTGCTTATTTGCTTGCGCCTTAATCCGCCGGATATCGAATTCCCGTGCGGTGATTCGAGGCGGCGAGGGATGGAGTAGGGTGTAATGTTAAAATTATTACGGAACATTTTTCATATCGAGATACGCAGCTGCGGAGACGAGACGATTTGACCGTATAATATAAACGGGTTCGAATGATCGTTATTTTCTGCCCGTAATTATCGTTCATGGTACCGCAGACGTTTCTCATCATTCGGATCTTTGCTGATTTTGCACCGATGAGCCAAATGAAGTCATTACAGTTTTTTGTTACCCAATCAAAACCGGTCTCGATTATCGATTAAACAAGTTTTGCATCCACGCACCAAATTTTATTATCAGCGAGCATAAATTCCCGAAATTTATGCGTCAAACAAAAAAAAAAAAAAAAGCTGCTACCTTGAGATCTTTGGCCATAACTATTTTATTACCCGTACAACTACAAATAACGTACATCAATCAGGACGAGTTCGCAAATAAATTAGCACATGTTTTAAACATATATGTGTATAAATGTACACAAACACATCTCTATATACATGCATCGGTGAGGTTACAAGACATTAAAACCAGTCCAGTTGTATCCTGCTCGCGAAAATTCCATCAACATATAACGTAACATAGATTATTCGATGCGATAACCTTTAGCAACTGTAAATCATGAAATGTATCCCACAAGGTACTGACGACGAGAAGGAAAGAAATGAGAGGAGAAAAAGAAACCGTATACATAGGAAGCGCGAAGAAAACGCACGATTCTGCAGAAGGTATACGATAATAAAATGAAAAGAGGAGAATGAGAAGTAAAATAAAAATGAAAATGAGTAAAAAAAAAAAAAAAAAACGCGGCCACCGCCTCGTAACGGCCGAGGCCGAGCGATGCAGCTGTACGAGTTGCATTTTATAGATCGTTATAACAGGGGTTTTTATTTTAACGGCCGTCCAGATAGCATCCGCTGCCGCAGTAGCATGGCGTAGGTACCAGCGGCACGTGTAGGTAGATGCAAGAAGAGGAGAGGCGAGAGCGGGGATCCGGTGCACCAAGCTGTCGTGTAAAGTTCATGGGTCAAAAGGATGAGGGTGGCTGCAGCGGGACTAACGATAAGTTCAGAGTTCACGCGGCCGGGACATAATCCGGAAAGTTATCGGTCTCGTCGGTGAACCAGAAACGCTTATATACCTACACCTGTATTTGTCCGTTTAAAAGGTTGCCTCCTCCGCCCGCCTAGCAGCCCCAAAAATGCAGACCATTGTTCAATCCGCTACGGAAGTGCAATCAATGCGTCAGTTTCCGCCCGGTAGGAAAACCGGGGTCAGCCCAAGGAAGAAGCGGAACACTGCTTCCGTTATTATAACATCGTCGAGCTCCTTTCGGTGGCTCTTCGCCTCGCGTCGAGAAACCACCCTCCCTGCAAGAACCGCTCGGAGAGGGCGAAGACGCGTTCAATCTGCTCCAGCCTCCCGCAGGTTCCTTATTCCTTCCTTCCGGAAGCCCCCTCGCGCATTAGTTAAAGTAATTAGGAAGCACCGCGCGCCGTAAGCCAGCGTCCACGTGGGCATGTACGCGGGGCAGATAATTGCGCAGCGCATAGTCTCCCAGCAATTTCATTCAAATCTTCTCCCCCCCCCCCCCCCCCTCCCCTCCCCCCCTTTATACCCCTAAATATACGAATAGAGCCGGTACATAATGCGCGGAATGTATTACGTACGTAGGTATACCTGTATTGTACCGACGCGTTGGCTCCGGCTTAATGCATTCTGGGAAAGAGGCGAAGCACCGGCTCGGTGCAGGTCTGATACCTTATACCGCTGCACAAACGTCAAACAAGGTAGCTGACTGCAGGCTGCAACGGGCACCTACGTATGGGCGAAGTGAGTCGGTCCTCTGGATCAGTGTGCACGGGAATCGTAGACGAGTGAAGAAGGCAAGCAAGGAAGGAAGCGGCCAGGCGAGCTACGGGAAGCGCGGGAATACCCTGTGGCAATATTGAATTTTCCAGCTTTGCAATGCCGTTTGCAGCAATTTTCCACGACTTATCACTTTGATGTTATATTTGCCTCGTCTACTCTGCGATGTAACTGCCTTGCCAATAGTTCTCCTCTCTCTCTCTCTCTCTCTTACCCTCCCTCACACTGCGAGGGTAAACTTGGCCATACGTGTATAAACCCACCCTCAAATATCTACGTACAGACGTGGACGTTGCCTCGATGGCGCCTGGCGCGATGGTCGAGTCCTCGGTGTATTGGAGCCTTCGAGCATCATCACCTCTATGATTATCCACATATTCGCGCGAACGTATTGACCGTTCAACCTCCTCGCAAATACACTCATGGTTACGCGAGAAAATCTACAATACGGTACTACCTCGTTACAAGAGAGTGTTAGGGCGGTTAGGGGAATAGGATGCCAAGAAATTTGTCACCGGAGCGGTCCCCGACTACTGCTAGGAGAGCTCGGGAATCGGAGGTGCGCGAGTGTGTCGATGGTCATTACCACTTCTCGTTGTAAGAAAATCACAGTTATCTACACGAATTCGATGTCTAAACGCGTACGATTCAACGCAATCGCTCGTTCGCTTGTAACGAGGAGTCCGCGCCAAAGTTGGGAGACCTCAGATACCTGCACAAGTAGAGTGGAGAAAGCTATAAAACTCGCTCGAGCAGAACGAAGGGTAAATTTCCTGATAACTGGGACTCTTATAACGAGGTATTACCGTGGTACTTATGTCGGAAAATTTTCGAGCTGTTTCGAGCCAACACACAAGTATAATTAATTCTTGAAAAAACTATCGTTTACCTAAGTTTGAAAGGATTTCGATTCAGGTGCTCGTGAGGATAGGACTGGAGGGTTGCGAAGTGCGATTTTCTCGCTCCGTCGGGACGCCGATCGTCTCCCTTTAATAAATTATTCCTCTAAGGAGAATTCGCTGTATAAATATCATCTTTTGAGATGAATGTTGTTAATCCTGTATCCGGTTCTTCCTGCGAATATTACTCACAGCGTGAAACGTGACAGGTGACCGAACGAAACCGGGATATAGGGAAATTTCGAGCCGAATCGCTCGCCGTGGAAAACTAATCAAACGACCGGGGTGTGAGGGGCGGGAGGGGGGAGGGGTGAAAAATTATAAAGCCGAGGTTAAATTCGTGCATATTCAGTGGGAAGAGGGGCGCGTGCCGCATGCCCACGCGTCCCAACTGACCTAAATTTTGCGCCATTCGAGATGGTGAGTTTGCCTTTATTACACTCGACTTGCCTTTGTGCTCGTAGCCCGCCCACCTGGGCAATCGGACTGGCACTAATTTCGGTCTGTTTATTTGACTCGTCGTTTTCACGGCTCCGTTGTTCCGTTCCATCTTGGAACAGGGACGGCGAATAAAATATCCGAGCACGAAACGATGATCAGGCATTCGGTGTACCCGAACCTGGAATATTCGGAACTCGTTTCGCTCGTGTGCGCGCGAACCGATAATTAACATAGGTACGATCAACGTGTAGGTGTAAAGTAAGATGAAAAACGGCAGCAGGGATTCAATCTCTGTCGCGGTCGGCAAGAAGGCTAATACGCGAATATAATTTTCACGTGACCGCGGATGAATAATCGAGCGGTATTTCGCGGGACGCGGCCGTTTGGCGGCAGCGTAATTTGAAAAATTTCTATAAAAAGTCCGCAGGGGAGACATGCAACGGGACTATTCGTTCGGTAGGTACTCTCGGCAGCGTCGGAGAAACCCTCACTCGCCTCAGCCAAGCTGCAGGTGCAGAGCCGAGGGTTGTTCTTCGTGTAATACGGGGAGCAGCTCAGCTGTGAATTCCAGCCGTGTAATGCCCGCCTAACTTGCGATCGCTCATGAAACACGCGATGACCCAGACAAGCTGGCGACTGCTAACCACTAACACCCTTTCCGCCCCCTCATCCGCAGCGGGCGACTCGGTCACCAGCCTCTGGCTCTGCCTACAGCCTCGCTCGCCGCCTCTATTAAGCTGGATTGCGTTTCGATTAGATTAGATTTTATCGGATTAGATATTTATATTCCCGGTACTCGCGTGCCGTGCCCTCTACGCGCAACCCCCAGGCTCCGTATCAATTCTTCCGGTCGCGATTAATTGCCTCGAAAAGGGGTTGACGTCGCTGGTTCGACACTCGCGGAATATTTTACTGCCTATCTCTGGTACTCCCGACGTTTAGCCTATTCCTCTATATTAATTCGCGATTCGTTGACAAGATCCTTCGACCTGAAACAATATCTTGACACGAGAAGGGCAGGAAGGGTCCTGCCTGGTATTGACTCGAGCAGCTGACAACGAGAGTGATTTCCGACGCTTTTTGCCGGACCTTCTCCACGCGGATCGATCTACATAACCCGAGCAAAATTAGGTCGTGCCTCAAGAACAGGGTCCCCGAATTATATTAAATTGGGGTTGACTCGGGGGCGCGGAGATGCCGGAAGGGCGGCGATGAAGCGCTGCAATCCTGCACGTATCCTGCGGGAGGGTCAGGGGGCGTGGGTATCTGACGGAACGACAAAGTCCCGTACAGTCACTGCGCCTTCTGAAAGGTGATGCCTAGCTAATTCCGAGGGGTCAACGTGAAACTTGGACCATTCGCCGCGAACGGTACGGCGTAACGATCCCGATCCCGATCCCGACCCCGTTCCGAAACCTGCGGGGTGTATCAAAGGAACAACGAGACGCGACGGTGTTGTGTAACGCGAGCTCGCATCGGGGTGAAGTAAAGTTGCAGGGCGAACTCGCGGGCGTTGAAGGGATGACGAGGAGGTTCCTCCTCCTCGACGGTGTGCAGTTATCGCTTATCCCGGGCGCTGTATAACGCTGTTAATGATCAAAGTTGGCCAACTTTGGTTTCGGGTCATTCAACCCGGTAAAATGGCTTTTGACGCGGTCAAAAGTGACGGCCGAAAATCCGCAGCCCGGCCGCCACGTAACAACACTTGCACGACGTGTTGCATTGAAGGCGGATGGATTACGTGTAGAAGATTCGGTTAGTAAAAGTGAGCGCGGTTCAAAATCACGTGAGATTTCAGCGGCGGTAAGATTAAGTCGAAAACATCGTTCTTCTCTTGTTCCTTCGCGTCGATCCGTCCTGGGTTATTTATTTTTCACTATTTTTTCCCCTCACCGACGCTTTTTCTTCCGTTTTTTAACCACTTTTTTTTTCCCCCTCCTCCTCCGCCTCCCGGGGTCAACTCTCCTAGACGCGAAACGTTTCGGAAGACAAATGTGTGAATGGAGGCCAGAGTCAAGGATGTCTCGACGGTAACGCTGCAGCAAGACTCCAAGGCTATTTCAGTTGAATAGCCGTGTACAGGAGTCACCTTGTAATCAGACATGACGATTTTTCACGGATAGACAGGCGGCATCACTTTGCAGTCAGCTAGTAGCGGTCATTATTTTCAGACTATCCTCCTCTTTTTTTTTGCCTCGAGGTTCACCTTCGCGGTAGTTTTATTTTTGTCGCCTAAGTATTGCCTACGATCCTCGGTAGAGTGCGGGGTTGCGAAGAAGGCGAATCTTCTGCTTTTGGCCAGACATTCCGAGCACACGGATTCGCGTTTTCCGATGTCTGTTTTCATTCCGATACAACATCGCGTAGGGCGAACCCCTCCGAGTTAATTAATGCATAATTGAAACCGAAGGCTGCAAGACCCGCGCAAGCGCTGATGAATATTTTATAAAGATAATCACCCTACCAGCAATTAGTACCTACAGTAATTTTAGTCTATTACTCACGTCAGAGTTGCCGGCTTGGGCATTATTCTATCTTTCACTTTCTTGCGAACGTCCCGTAAATCGATTCAATATAATTTCATCTACCAGACAAACGAGGAGAGCTAACCGAGTCGTCTCACGTATAAGAACCGTTGAAACTGAAATGGAAATTTCTTTCCCGATTGAAGTCTCGTTGGATACACGCGTTTCAGATTGTTTGATGCAATCGAGTGTTTTCAAATCAATGACGGTTTCCGAACTACAAAATATTCACGAACGTGATGGATGCAAATGTAATAAACTTATGGACGAATATTATACTTTTACCGCGCGATGTTGTCAACGCAACGAAGCGGTCTCTGCGGGTAATTTCAATTGATTCATACGGTTTACTGAATACGTACGGTCGATGAGTTGTAGTGAAATTTAGCGAATCATGCGACTCATTAGTTGGCTACCGCGATCAAGTAATAATGTTTCATCTGGACATTACAAAATAGAATCAACGACGATGTATGTTAGATCTATATTAAAATGTCTCGGGCAATTTTCTTACAAGCTTTAAAAGCTACTCAGATAATCGTTCTTGCATCTAAAGTTCTCAACTAATAGGATACAACTAAGCTTAGGGCGTATCAACAACGAAATCTTTGATACACGACATTGAGCGATTAAGGTCGAGCCTGTAGATCCCCAACTCTGTATGAAGTTCTGAGTAAAACAGCTCGTTCCCGTTCCACGAAATGCACCCTTATACAAAACTTAACTCCCAAGACAGGAGTGAAACAAGTCGGGGGGGGGGGGTATAGGCAGGAGTTTTTGGTCTGAACCGAAGGAGCAAACGACTATTCACCGCGACAGATGTGGGGAAAGGGTGACCAAAAATTAGAATTTCCCCCCTACATCCTCGTAATTCAGGCATTCCGGTCACACGCGGTAGCAACCGTGGCTCGCGTAGGTGGCACGAGACTTCGTCGTCGTCGTCGTCGTCGTCGGTATGGCAGCAGGCGTGTCAGCGGTACCGCAGTTCCGCGATAAATTGCAATTTTCATTTACGGGCTGCTGCCCCGAGGAATTCTAAACACCGCGTTGCGGGCTTCGCGGAATAAGCAACGACGAGTGGCGTTGCCGGTAGACGAAGAAGAGGAAGGAGAAAAAGGAGAAAAAAAATGGGAAATAGAAAAACAAGGGAAGACATCGCGAAGCGGATATCTTCTCCCCACCCGCAAGACTCCCGCACTCCGGTCTTCCGTCCTGAACACGTAACCTGGCACATCCAGGTAGGTAGGTAGGTATACGTCGTGGTACACGTATTCTCCAGGCGGGTTTCCGGCCCCGAGACTCGCTCTTAGCGGCGCCAAAAGTAGCGGATTTCACGGAATAAAGATCCCGGACGTTGATCAACGACGCGTGCAGGCATCGCCCGCGTACCGAGACATCTCGCGAAAGAGTTAGACGCACCGTCTGGTATTGTCTCTCAGCGATGACGGCGAAGAGACGACGCATTACGGCACAGCCACAGCCGCAACGTCGCTCAACGCCAACGCCCATGTACCACCCATGCCACCGCCGCTCTCGTTACCTTCCTTTTATCAGTCGCTTTCTAACGGAATTTCTAGACTCGAGGCTATGACGATATCTCATGCCCATGCCCGGAGTGTCGCCACACTGAAAGAGCGGTGCACACCCGCACCGTCGTGCCGCTGCCTCCTACATACCAAAACGTAAAGCTACTCAGCTCTACGACGCATAAATCCGTGCGGAACGTTTCGACTGAGACAGTACCCGGAGCAGTTAACCTTTTCCGCGTGATACATTATCGTACTTTCTTCTCAGAGCTCCGTGCATTAGGAGAGGCCGCAGGGGCAAGTGTGACCCAGGAACGAGTGTGGACGGCCGCTAATGGCGCCGTCCTGTGACTGGTTGGGTCACGTCATCGCGATCCCCTCGATCCCCTCGATCCCCTCGATCCGTACGTAAATTCAGCTCCACTGACGCTAATGATCCCGAATCATGATCCGAGGCTGCTCGGTTCCCTTCGCCAGACCACCCCTGCGAGTATATCTTCAAAAATTTTGACAGCCACGCTGGGCGCCTCGCCCGCTGATTAAGGTAAAAAATTGGGGTCCCCATGGAGTGATTGATATCATCGGGACAACCGACAAGGATGTCGCACCGACGCGGTGTAATTGATCTTGGCCGATGAGACGAGGGCAGGTGTCGAATCGATATCGTTCGCTGTCCGTGATTTGTCCCCCGGTACGGGTCTAAGCTGCTGGTGATGTTTTCTAAACACCCGGTACTCGACAAAGTTCACGTAGGTACTTACGCTGACGGGCGGTACCCACCGGCTTACACACGCGCGCACACACGGGCAGGCGGAGGCGGGAAACGGGTAGCCTCTACCTTCCCACAGCCCACTCGCTGGTGTAACAGAATCATAACATACGTGAGTCGAGTCGCCTTCCGTTGAACAAACAAGCGTTAAAAGCGTACCAAACACGCGCGAGCACCGCGGACCGTAGGTACCTACAACCTACGGAGCCAGTGTTGAGCGTGTATATTGTTACGTTGAACGTAGATTGGAGCCGGCCCGATGTACGGGGAACGCGCGTGTAGCCACGGGGAAGAGGAGTTTCCGCTTCCTACATCGCCGTACACACGCGGCTGTATGGAATATGAGAGGTCAGTGCATTTCTCGCGGGGAGGTCGCGCAACCGGAAGCGCATAGAACCGTGTGTCAGCCTCCGAACGATACCTGGTACCACTGAACATTTCCTGTCCTGAAAACTTTTCATCTTTTTCCACGTCATCTGAACTCTCGATTCTGTTTCTCCGGAGCGCGGAGGCACCTGTCACTCGGCAAGTGCAAGTTGTTCGCCAAAGAAGTTTAAGCTAAAATTTATATCGGATTTGCGATCATTGGCAGTTGACGATAAAAATGGTCAAATGCCCATTGTAATCCGCGATTAAGAACTTTTTCAGGCTGGAAGCTCCGGCAGTTGCAACCTAACCAAATGACGTTGTCGAAAAATTATGATTTTTTCACATTTATCACGCAGTTACCTTCAATCGTTGATCATAGATTAAGTGAGACGTGTTCAGGATGTCCAAACTTTCGTTTGTATAACGTGACTCTTTACATCGGTAACCTCGCACTGGTTCCCTTGAGGGCATGATTCAAAGATATGCGACAGTGATTGACCACTCTCGTATGCGTCTTGATTTTATTTAAATATAGAGGCACGTGTTCAACTTGTGCGAACTTTACGAGCAGAGTCGTAAATAATTGCAAAGACTCAAGCGTCGAGAATAAGAAGTCCCGAGGTGAGGGGGGATTTTAAACTTGAGAATTCAATTAAATTTGAATTTGCGGTTACGTGGGGGATGGCGGTGTGGGGAGATGAAACAACAGGAGTGGTCTTGCCACCACTCGGAGTTGATGTACCAGAGTTTCCTCGGCAGCTACCCTGCTTCCCTGTACAGCGGTAATCCGTCTTTCTTCTCCCCGATGCAGGGTAGGTACATATCCGCGAGTTGTAAGCCCACGTGACTGAGTCATTCGTCTCGGGCTTATCCTCTGCCACGCTCTCGCGTTCTCACGCACTGTTCCAGCGCTGCTCGCTTGCACGTACGCCTCGCTCCTCTTATCTTTCAGCCAGTTCCACGGCTATGCTGCTTTTTGGAATCACCCGCAGAGCGCGACCGACCTTAAATACAATTTCTTCGTCTCTGTTTCGCTGAGGGACCGGACTCTCCCTCTCGATACATATTAACTTAGGCTCTCCACAAACACCGAGAAGGTCGAGGATACGCTGACTAGTCCGGAACTCGGCTGGTTCTTTCGATTTTATGGTCAGTTGCGCCATCAGTAGTGGAATCTGCAGCTGGGGGTTGATACGAGATTCTTTACTACAAGTTTAATGATTTCTCAACTCGAATGAAAATGAGGAGCATTGAGTGTAAGGTTTTCGGTGCCAAGAAATCTTGCGAATCAACGGTGATGATTTCTTTGTTGCGAGTAGAATGCTGTCTACAAGACTTACGATCACAGAATCAGCGAATTGCAGCGAAACTTTTTAAAAGTTAACTCAATTATCGTGATGTCCGAGTTATATACGGCAGCTCGGCCACCCGGCCAGAGTTTAAAACGATGTCCTGCACAGCGTACGACCCCGAACTGTCGCTGGATGACGTTAAGATTGATTAGAAATGAAATTAGGTTTGTTCAATTCGTTGGATAGCCGTGCGTTGTGCAAACGTCGGAGTTTTTTTACGCGATATTCAATCATCGTCGAAGCGTGTCGAGCCCACAGCGTTTTATTTGTCCTCTTCAAATGCAAATTAATCCTGTACACCTCTTTGCAGCGACACTCCAACTATGCGTGTAGTACACATTTATGGTTATACGTATATAAATCACGCGATCCTTCTTCGATGTTTATGGAATAAAAATTTTAACACAGCGACGGTGGTGATATTCGATGCTAAAAATGTCGCGAGCAGCGCATTTTCCATAGCTGTTAATCAGTTGGCTTTAATTCTACGTCGCCGTTTAGGTTAATCCGGGAGCTTTCGCGAACCGGCACATAAATTGAGAATGAGCGCCGACCTTTGATCGGCTGTCCTTCCTCCTCTGTCGCACCTCGCGATAATTATAACTCCCTGTATATTCATCGGCAGGTCCTTTGAAGTCCGAAGCAAGTTCCGACTCGTGTGGAAGCGAACCGCGCGTGTACTTGCGAGTACAAGTTCGACCCTCGCAACCCTCTCCTGCAGGCGTTGGGACGATACTCGAGGCCGGGTTGCGCCCGCCGCGTGTTTATTCGCGGCCCTCGTAATTATTTAATTGGTTTTCACGGCACGCTTACTCGGTTTTTCCACCCCCTCGTTTCTTCAGTCCTCCTCTTCCTCTTCGCGGCTCGTTATTATAGCAGGGATCCAGTTTTTCTTTTTCTCTTCTCTGTACGGAGCACGGCTAGTGGTGAAATGAGAAACGGGTTATTTGTACAACCATACAGGTACGGTTGTTTGCCCAAGTGTTGAATTCTGATCTCCTTTGTGTAGAAAACGTTTGACCCGTTCCTACATCATCGTTTGAGTGTATTCGCAGTACAATGATACTTATGTTTCCCTGTTCCCTTGTCGTTCACACAGACGAAGATCCATGTTCGTAAAGTGGAATGTAAAACGCATGATGTGAATTCGTCACCCTGGTGAAACGGAGTGATAGACCAGACGATCTCTCTCTCGTTCTCTTCGCGCTTTGATCGATATTTAATATCAGCCATTGGCAGACCGATGAAAATAATTAAAATTGTTGAATCCTCGCGGCGCATTTCAACGCTATCGCGTTTAATAATTTTCTTTCACGAACGCGAGAACGACAGACCCGATCGTACATAGGAACGATTGTGTAATCACAATGCCCTTCAACCGTGCGCACAAAACGAGCGCACAATGCGTTGCCTAACACCGCAGCATTAACCCTAATCACCGCCATTCATAAGCAAATTTCATTTCTTTTGCCGTTGAGCGCATTCATAATATTTTCGGCGACCCTTTGTGGCTAATTCACGCCCCGCTTCCCGTACCAGAGTTTCCTTTCCCCGCTTGCCATTCGCTTTCATTTTTATTTTTCTCCTTTTCTGCCCCACTTCTTCTTTTCCTTTCGGCCGGTGCCCGCCTTTTTCTTTCAACACCTTTTCCGTCTTTCCTCGATCTACACCTCTCACCTCTTTTGCTCTAATACACTGAATTCGAATTACTGTGCGCTTTGATGAGATTTAAAAAAAATATATGTATAATACAGGTACGTATACATAGAAAGTCGATACGGTCTGATTGACAAGAATGTTGACCGACATAATAATGGGTTCACTTATACTTAATAGACTATACTTATTGTCAGCGGTTTCTACATCGCTTTGTTACGGTCAAATTCGATTCGCTCCAGGGGTATTCGGATATTTTTGGCAAGGGACGCCAGAAGGCGGTCACCATTACCATATCAGCGCGGTGTGCTTTGATGTCAACCCCAAAATGACCCGATCTGACCTCCGACGTATGAGAATTTCAGGTGGCTGATTGCCTATTCGGTGCAAGTCACTCCGGCTTTTAGTGGTGTTTTTATTTTTATTTATTTTTTACGGTTACCTTTTTTTTGTTGTTGTTTTACGTGCCGCAATCTCATCGATCGTATTTTCTTGTCCCGCGGGGTTGACAGACATTTCATCAAAAAATTACGCCACGCCTCAATGTCACCCTCCAAGCTCCTATAGGGTACAACGCTGGCAATCAGTAGGCGATAAAAAATTACGCCATTCTCCACTTAATCTTTGTTCTTATTCTAATTTATATTATACAATCCTGATTGTTGCTGCGGTACAAAGAAAGAGGGACATGAGGAGGGGAGTTGGGGAGGGGGAGGAGGAGGAACTGCCGTACCATTAACGCGATATAATTGTGAGGCACAACGAGACGCGCATACGTGTATTTAGTTCTAGCTCTCCCGGTGAATTGAAACATTATTAAACACAGCCGTACGTCTGGATGTATGCATACTTATACGTCCCTATGACGGGTGCTGATTAAATGCGATCTGAGATACCTGGATTGCGTCCTATTTCAACGGAGCACAGTTAGCGCTCTGCATTGAACGCCCAGTAACTAGTTTCCAGCATTTATGAACTCGCGTCGATTCGATTTCGGTTCGCTCCGCGTGCTATTTAACTCTGATAAATCGAATTCACCCACTCTCCAGCCATCGGTTGACTTTAAAATCTAGTTCTATAATCTTCAGAGCGTCAACGTTATTTCTGAAATTCTGTCAACTCGTAAGTTCATGGAGAATTATAAACTGCTTCAAAGTCTTCACATTGCACCCGATATGCACGTCTCTCTTATTATAACCACCGACGCGAGACGAGAGTCGGCATTCTTGTCGAATCCGGATTTAGTTCGACCGTTGTCAATCGAAGTGCGACTAGAATAAGTCCTCGAGTTTTTACCTTACTCGCGTCACCCGTCACTGTTCGCCTGTCGTTAGTAACTTTCATTCACCGACGACACCCTGATCGGCTCTCCCACGTTAAACACTTGGACGAATCAGTTTCGATTTAATTTAGCACAGAGCCGAATTGGTAACGACCTCGCGACATTTTACATAACAGCTGTCTAGACATATCACAACAGATTTTATTTATAGAACTAGTCATGGTGCGCGCGCTCTTCCCTCCCAGTCTACTAATGACCGCTCGAAAGTGGATTCAACCTGATTGTAATTTCATTCGTTTATTTTTGCACGTATAAATGTGATGGCCCCGACCGTGATGAGCCGTAACTAGTTTCGACGGATTTCAACCTCCGATGGACAACGACGGTAAATATTTATCTATAACTCTACCGCGATAACCGATTCTTTGTGTATTCTCAATTGATTGCTTCACACTACGCGGTACAGTACGGCACATTTGTCCGTAAGCAATACATTACACAATGTATTTCCCGCTACCGAGGCAATTGACCGATAACCATAACTGAACGCTATAGGATTTCACACACCACGTGATCGAACGAAGCAGCGAGTTTGCGAGGTTCTCGCGAAAACTTCTTTACCATGGCTGGTTCGTTCGGGCCTGCCTTCTAGTCTTGGCAAATCCAAAAATAGAGCGGAGGCACATGGAAGAACTTTTCGGACGCCATTTAGTGATAATCATTGTCAAGCGGGCGTCGAGGAAGGCTCCTCGTAAACAAAACGATGCTTTGGGAGCATCCTCGACCGTCCCTCAGTTTCATAAGTTCACGTGATACGGCACGCGGTATGTGAGCATACCCCACAGCTACACAGTATTGCTTCTAGCAATAAACCTCGCAAAGTTTCCCATCGTTTCACCGGCAGTAATGGAACACTTCGCTACGGTCATGGCAGGAGAAGAGAGAAGGGGCGAGTGTAGTAGAGGTTGTATACCCGAAGTACTGAGCTTTTTCAAACTCGGTGTCTTTGCGAGAAAAGATTCCTCTAAACATTCTATTCTACTTTTTAGTTGGTCCAACTTAACCGTGCTCTTCCAGAAGAAACGTCCAACGTCGCTGCACCGTTTCTTTTGGTAAAGGTATATGGTACTGGTATCTTTCCTCGACTTTAAACCCTCTATGAAGAACGTCCCAAATCCCATTTCTGTAAGGTCTGAACAACCATCGGGTGTATAAACTAGTTCCATTGGACTGGTTTAAAACAGCGGTTTCACTTTTTCAACTAACGCCTTATTCGTTGTTAGTTTGCACGTACAATCGCTGAAAGCGATGCGAGCTACGAACAAGAAAAATTGTTGTGCACGGTGGATAACTGACGGTGTAAGTTTATACCCCGGTGGAGTACGATCAAGAGTGAATTATAAACGTCCGATTCTGGCGAATCGCGTTGCGCGCAGGCCATTCGTGGCAAATTGACATTTAGCATTGAAAGGCTAGTCGGATCTCTGAACAACGTCAGTCTTGATTAGAGAATTGCATGTCGATGCCTCTGCAGTCCTCGTCAATCCTTCGCCGTTAGCAGCATGGCTGTGGAATTGATTGGCCAATGGTGCTGCAGGTACAGCCAGCGAGTATATGGAACATTTATAAATGGTAATAGCTGGTTGTTACGATCATCGATAAAAAGCATGCCACACTACCACGCCTGGCTTCGGCATCCGGTCAATTATGCAGCTATTTTGTTCCTGCTTACCAGCGAATCGAACTTCGCGAATCGGAAGAGCGATCATGCCTACACTCCGGGAATGATACGGTTCTACAAGTATAATGGGGGATCGCTATCGGGTTGTCGCTTCTCGGGTAAATAAGCTTCTCCTTCGATCTTGCCTCGACTTCGGATAGATAACGATCAAAGATACCTCGCTCTCGGCGATCTCTTCTAAACTGTAGGAATAAAATGATTTGCAATAAACGCGACGGAACACAACAGGCGGTTCCCCCCGGATTTTACGGTCCGTATAATAATGGTGGAAAATAATGATAGCGCGATCGCCTAGGTATTGGTCAGCCTCGGCAATCTCAATGGTGCGTATATCGTTGTCAATCATGAAAAACAAGTTTTACGTCCAATTACGAGCTTATGCGAAGGTTATACAGAAATGGATCATCTATCCTTTACTGACCCTAAAAATCCCAATTTATATTTTATGCCTGGCCTTGCCTCGCCAGTATATATCTCTGGATTAAAGCCGCGGGTACGACACCCCATAAGAAACTGCCGCGGTTCGACGCGTCGCTCTACACTCGCTTATACCTCGTGGCCCGAACCCATACCTACTTCGACCCTGTATATAAGGCATCCACCTA
Source organism: Neodiprion lecontei (assembly GCF_021901455.1). Taxonomy (NCBI): domain Eukaryota; kingdom Metazoa; phylum Arthropoda; class Insecta; order Hymenoptera; family Diprionidae; genus Neodiprion; species Neodiprion lecontei. The sequence goes on from NC_060265.1 coordinate 24,988,855, forward strand.
CCAGCTGGGAGTCCTCCTTTCTTATCTCATGCCACGCGCGGCACGCCCTTCTTTCGCCCTCCTTCACCCCTCATCGCACGTACCTTATATCCCATCTTTATTGCAGATTTGATTTTCAATGCGTTCATTCTTGCGGTACGAGGCGCAATTCTTAAAGAGTTCCGAACGATCGGAAGCGGTCTTCCAACGCGACGGCATCTCGATCAACTCCGTTAACAGCTGAAATTTTCTCCGTCGTAACTGACGCTGGGAATGAAGACGACGAGGTATGTGTGACGCGTTCGCAATTGCAACATGGCGGAAGGCGATGGCGCGAGATCTCTGAACCATGGTGGATACGATCGGCAGAGGGTGAGGCCTGAAGGATGATTTCGGCACGCCGTGAGGTGTGCGTGAAAAATAAATACTTTTAAATAAAGCTTCCGGCAATGCAAGTGAAATTTGGGAAAGAGTCGCCTACCTCCTTGGTAACATTTTGGTGATAAATTGGTGATATTTTATTGCACCGCTTAATGTTTCCTTGTTCGTCGATTCCTCATCTTTTCTTGAATCGGATATAAAAAAAAAGAAGATTTTCCTGGTTATTGGCCAAAAGGCTGCAAAATTTGGCCAACGAACAATCGAAGTCCTTGCAGTTTTCCGGTGAGTTACGCCCGAGCTCCGGGTGCTTCTTTCATGCGCATCCTTGGTAATCGGCTGTGAAACGCCCCCATAAATAACTAAAGTGGCCGTTAGAATTGACCTCACTGGTTGTCAAGTGTTCCCCAGATTTCGCGACTTGGCACGCGACGCTTCTTCCATTCGGCGACATGCGACTTACAGTCCACGATGAACCATATCCTAGACGTTTACCTTATACCTTTACCCATGCGTACATCCAAAACGAGGACGCTTCTTTAGTGCGAATATTTCTTACGTAAAAATATAAAAAACCAGGTTGTTCTTCGACATCTACTGTTTTCTCTGTGATCTCTATCACCCTCTTCTTCGGTGTTCGACGTCGTTTTTGTAATGCCACCTGTTAAGTCATCGTTGTGACGATCACAGATGCGAATGCTCCAGGATAAAGGTTTCGTTGGGATTAGAACGGAGCATCCGCCATCCGGTTTGACACTTTCCAAGCCCTGACAGTAACCGAGATCATCGAGATGTGCGGCTGAATAAGTTTAGCCATTCCGCCCACCTTAATTTTCAACGATCCTCCCGTTCGGCGGAATCTCTGGTCGCGCGTTTCCTCCCTCGTACACAAGCCTTGTCTTCTTTTCTTGCCCTCATTACGCTGCGTTGGGTAAAACCACAGCAGAAGGCTGCACCCACGAGAGCCTCGCATCGGAGCAGCAACGAGATGTAGGTACACGAGAGGGAATCGGGGCAGGTTGGGTGCGCGTAGTACTCGAGAAGGTGTATCGACCGGTGACGTCATCCGCCCCCACTCGACTACGTCACGCGAGCACTCCCACGCAGGGGAGGAAACCGGCAGTGACGTACCGAAACGCGGTGGCCCTTCGCGACACGCGCCTGCAGAGACTGATTCTGGGAGTGGACGTATTTCAGGAGTTCACTTTAATGCCGGGTCGACCTTATTTGGGATTTATTACAGGCCGCAAAGTTGAACGTCGCACAAGAGTCGCACGGACAAAGTGGAGAGACAAAATTATGCCTTCATATAACAATACCCCGAGCTATACACACACAATTAAGGTATAAGACATTCCAAAAACCTCGAGGAAACTTTGCTCAGCGGCTGATAAAAGTTCAGAATCCCTGTTCGAAGTGCGTGTATCTAGATACTTGGAAAGTGAAGTCGCGGGGGCTACTTCGCATTCAGTTTGTTATACCAGATTATAAATTCGTGACTCGGCACGTCGTCGCGGATTTAGGCCCGAAAGTCTGGTGATCTCGTTGACGTCTGACGGTGTTGTTGCATCGGGGAAACTACGACAGGATCTTCGGAAGAACTTTCCAAGTATCAAAGTCCAGCCCCTCATCCCCCAAGTCGAATTCGCGGAGCCACCGTAAGAATCTTCAAATCCCGCCAACCGAGGCTACGACATGACGGAGGCTGGCCAAAGCCCGGAAAAATCTGTCAGGACCGCTAATGCAGAACTCCTACTGGAACTAACCCGCTCACCCTTTCTTTCTTTTTGTTTCAACATCATTCGGCCCACTTCTCCTGTTTCCCTGCTCCTGATTGACGCATGTTACCCAGATGCCCGAGTGAGCAGCGGATATACAACGCGTACAAGGGGTAGTCCTCGCGTTCCCTCCTCGGAACAAAAATAGCCCGAAACGAGTGGCAGGCACACGCACATGAGGAAAATCGAGGGTAAGGTCAAATTTCTACGAGTCACGTATACACGTGGCCGAATCGACTAGTCGTCAAATACCGCGTAAAAAGCTGCGCAGAACGGTTCGGAACCCGCGGTGGCTGTAAAGCGACACGGACGTAAAAAAAAATCACACATCGTCTGCATTTGCTGCAGAAAAGTCACGCGCGCCTCGCCACTTACAATTAAACGAGCAATCTCCCCCTGACCCGATTCCGTCGCTGCAGCGGCTTGGGTGCCGATATCTGCACCAAAGTTTTCACCGTTTCAAGAAACAGGCTCCCCCTGCACCCTGGCGAGGAATCGTTGGCCTTCTTGCACGAAGAGTGCGAAACCATGCGACGTGGCACGTGGAGCGTTCAGCTCGGCCCTGCGTCGTCTGAGTGCAAGAGTATTGATCCAGTTTCCCTTTCGGGGCGCCCCGGCACCGGCGCTTGGCAGGAGGGGATGCCGCGGGGTGCGACGGGGGTGGGAAGCGTTTCGGGGTGGGAATCGGACGGGAAAGCGCGGTAAAACTCGCCCCCATTTTTCTCAAGCGACTCCGCGCCCTCTCGGCCTTTCGTATATGTATTTCCCCCCCGGCGCGAACCCCGCGGCTCAACACCGCCGCGGCCCCTGCAGCAGCAGCTTGGCAAAGGCGAACCTGCAGCAGCTATCCGACCGCGGCGTCGTCATCGGGCAAGAAGAAGAACGAGAAGAACGGGAGGCTCGGTCAGCCGGTGTAGGCTACAGGGGGTGAAAAAAAAGGGTGTGTTTTGTTTTGCTTGGGTCGTTTGTTTTGCTCATTATCCTTCGCGGTTTCATTTGTTCCACGGACGAAACTTCGTTTTATTACACCTACTTTCACCTGCACGTACTACTCGCATTAGCTCCCCTCCTAGTTCTCGGACCATCTAGACTCTCGCGATTTCTCAAAGGCCAGATGTAGGGACCTGGATTTAACTCTTGAAAAAATATATATATCACCAGGGGTATGTTTTGTCTCGTGACCCGGTACGATTAACGCCTCCGACTGATGACGGATCCAAATTCCCTGACATTCTTGATCGAGCAACGCCACGCGTGGATCGATATATTCTTAATACATATGCATGCCTTCACACGAACTTATATATATTATCGCTGCTGCACCTTGTATGTGGGGTAAACACCCCTCGATACATTTGAAGAGTTTTCGAGATTGAGGTTTGTGATACGCGACCCCATGAAGGAAAAACTTATCGAAATTTTTTCATTCAGTCATGCAGAAGCTCCGGCGATGAAGCTTTACTTTCGTGTTTGAAAGAATCAGAAATCATCGTAGACTCTTGTGGATAATATGTGACTCACAAAATGTGCTTGACAGTTGAGCTTCCGGGAAGTTTGGGACATAGGATAAAGCTAACAATAAGAAGTGAAATAATACATTGGCCTCAGTTTCATCAAGGTGGTATACATGTATATAAATGAAATTCCAAACTTTTTTGATGAACGTGAAATTCGGACTATCACCAAAGGTTCGCGAAGTCAGTATTTTCCAGCCTGTTTTGATCGATTTTATTCAGTAGGTTCCTAGATATTGGTTCTGTACGCAGGCATTGAAATATTTCGTGTAACGTTTGGACTGTCATTGACGAGTCACCTTAAATTTGTCACACACCGTTTCTTCAACATTCGAGTTCCCAGACTTATGGAAGGAAATGTTATTCCTTCGAGTGATTCAAAAAACTAGATTTTTTGTCGCGAGCCAATTCCATCCATGTACAAATCACCGTCTTCCGATTATCGGTGAATTTAGTCACAGGTGTACAACGAATCCTATCCTGCGAAGAGTTCAGCATCCAGATCCTTACGGTAATATAAAAAGTACCGCGAGGCGGGCTCGAGATCACACCCGGTACATGCGTAATGTCTTAACGTCAGAGGCTGACGTAGGCTGCGACGACATTGAATACATTTGAATAAAAATTGCTCATCAGTCGTTTAGTCGTTTTGGACCTGGTGACTGCTAAAATTGTGAGGCAAAACGGGGCTGGGGGGTGGAATCGGGGAGACGAAAGAAGGGTGGTTTTGTAATTCTGAGGTCGTTGGTAGTCGCGAGGCACGGCGAGGTTCGATCAGTGGGAAAGGCTGAAGATCGCGAGTCGGATAAATAAAAATAAATCGAGGGGTAGAGAGCAGGGTAGCTGGAAGCAAGTGTCGTTTAACGCGTCGTTAAGATAGGGATCTTTGAAAAGTAAAAATGAAACCGTCGAAGGACTGCTCTAAGGACACGCGGGAAGACTTTTCCGGTCCCGAGGGTATTCGAAACGAAAAATCGCTTCCCGCGCCTGGGCAAGCAATGCAGCCTAGCCGCGGCGCGTCGCACGGTTTCTTCGCGCTTTTTACATAAAATGTACTTATCGCAAACGGACGTGACGCGTATGCAACGGGACATATTCTTCTGCATCGGTTCACCGATGCCCGATCTTGCTTCCGACGGTGCTTGCTTTCGATAGCCTTCGGGCGATGCGACGAAAAATGAGAATGGATCTCGATGCAAAAACTTCCGCGCTGATTGCGATATGAAAACGAGTCATGTTGCGAAGTGCACATTATCGGGAAGATTTCTACCACTTTGTGCGTTGTTCCAACTGCACCCGATACCTCTCAGCTATTTTTTCGCATGCGTTAACAGTGGGTATTAGAAAGAGAGCGGGAGGCGTGGCGGATTGGAATTACAAGGAACGGGCGGATCTGATGTCAATCGTGATCTGCTTTTGTGTCGGGCGAGCTGCAGGTAATTTTTGTATTCAATTATATTTCCGCCCATTTTTTGCTAACCATATTTTGTTTCATTTATTTTCCTCAACTTTTTCGACCACTCGAAGCTTCAGCTCACACGACCCTTTTGCAGTACCTATAATGCACGAGGGTTGGATTAGTTGGCACGCACGGCGAGCGTTTCCTCGCGTCCCATAAACACACCAGGATTATTTATTTAATAGGTGGTTATCGGCAGGTAGACCTCGTATCGTACGGGTTTCGGAACATAACGGTTCTGTCCCAGGATTGCGTCACCTGAAGTTAAATTAGCTTCACGAACGATTTGCATTAAACTCGCGAGATCGGTTATTTGCTATACGGATTAGACGGACGATTATTGGCCCGATTCTGGAGCATATTGTAGACTAAAAAGTTCAAGAGACAAAGCGCGTCGTAAGTCGCAAGGCAGAGAGAAACGGGTAAAATAGGATACACTATAAAGACTGCGATCTCTTTATCGACCTATATAAATGGAGAAAAGAGTGGCTTAAATCAGGGGATCCTTTGACGTGATTAAAGTTTAAGGGGCTCTCGCAGACCCACGTAGGATGCTTTTAGAAATTTGTGGAGATACATCGAAATAGCTTATATGCCCATCGCGTCGATTCCCTCTATAAGCTCGCGGGGCGGAACGCGCTTGCAAACAAGAGGAGTAAAAGAAACACGATGTTACTCGGCGCTTAAATTTTTCCGCCAGTTTCACCCCCGAATCCTCGGAGCTTCATCGTCCTCCATCTTTAGCACCTGAATGCGCGCCCTTCCACCCGATGTATATTGCATAAAACGGATGTAACGCGTGCTCCGGACTCTTCCGCGAGAGACGTTGAGTCTCGGGGTAGATGTAAGCCTCGGGGTTTGGGTGGATTTGGCGCCTGGACCAGAGGTCATCCGCAGGCCCGTTCAACCTTGACCGAAGCCGGATGGAGGGAAAGTGGATAAAAATGAAACGGAATAAAAATCTGAGCTCAACCCCTCTTTGTAAAGTGACCAAAGAATCGCAATAATTTACCGCAACAGGGTTGCCTTGATATCTGGCGAGTGCTCTTAACGGAATTAAACCCACCTATTGCCTCGGCTCAAGGGTCGTACACAACCCTCTCACAATGGCACAGTGGCGCCCTGAGTAACGTCCTCTTGTGGTCCTCAATTCTCCCGTCCCCGTTCTTCCGCTTTCTCCTCTCCTTCTCTCCCTCTCTCCACGCACAATGCCCTCCTCGCGTGCGAAAACGAAGTCAAAGTTTACGGAGGACATATTTATACGGGAGCCAGACTCTATATATATTCTCAAATCTCGCTTCTCGGGCGAATCTTCTCGCATTCCGGCTGGTATAAAGCTGCGGCGAAGTCCACCGGGTTTACCAACGCGCCGACGTGAAGTTTAAGGCTAGAATGTGGACGCTCTCGCGTTCCGACCCAACGCACAAAAAGGACGTACAAAGCCGTTATTGTTATTGTTACTGTTATGTGCTCCTAGTCATATCGGCTTCGGCCTCCTTCTCCCCCGACCCAGTTCGTGTCTCCGGCGAATTCCACTCTGATATTCACTCGAGTTCCAGTTAACCACGACCGAGTTTTGTCATCTCCCTTGCATGCAAGGGGGTTAGTCTTGTAGCAGCACGGAGAGTAGCTGCGACGCTGTATGTTTCAAGTGGGTGGATGCCTCGACCAAATTTTCCCCCTTCTCCTTATCTCCCGCGCCCTTTTCTCCTTTCCTGGATATCCCTGCACGCCACCGTCTTCCTCGCACCCTTGCAAACCGGAGACTTTGTAACGTAATATTCCGGAGAACTGCAGATTCCTGAATTCTAACGGAATGTCTTCCTCGTTCCGAATTCTCCACCCTCCGCGTTAAACCTGGAGTCTCTTATCCGCTAGCGGAGAGAGTGGTGGATAACGCACATACGTACAAGGCATGTGAACAACCCTCCCCCCCCCCCAGACACGTCTTCTTGGAAGGGTTGAAAGAAAAAGAAGAGAGAAAAAGAAAGAAAAATTGCGAAAACAGATGCAAGGAACGGGTCAGCCGAGTAACGGCGAGGATAAATAAGTTACGAGGTCAGGTAAAGGCGGTAGAGCATAGCCACCCTTATAACAGAAGACAGAAGCACAGTAACGTTTGCGACATAACGCGCGGAGAATGTGTCACGTATCTCCTCTCTGGCACGTGGCGATGGTGCAGAGGGGGAATTGAAGGCCCACATGGCGTGCACGGTGAGTGAAATACTAACGGAGATGGGTCGTGCCCTATGCCGCGGTAGGTATACAGGGTGCGTTGCGTGGGACAAAATATCGGCGTGAGACGGGATGGCATGCGTTTCGGGGTAGGCACCTCGGAGCGGTCTGGTAGGTGGAGCCGGTCGCTTTGCAGGGACAGCTTGCGTTCTAGATCCGAGGAGCGCGTCAATAGGTCCGGCCAATATCCATCAGGATAACGATAATGTGGCCCAGAGATCGCACCCCTGAGTCCAATATAGCCGAGGCGGGGGAGGCCGAAGGTGTCAGAGAACCGACTTGGCCCACTTCGCTTAGGCAACTGATTTTTATCACCAAAACAGATTTCCATTTCCGGCTTACGGAGCTGCCGGTATTTCTCCTTCTCCCCCGTATCACCTCGTCACGCTTCGTACCACGGCAGACGCGTTTAACAACGCTGTTTTTCCCGCGGTTTTCCCGCTCATCAGCCGCGACGATCGTATCGCGCGGCGAGCAAAGAAAGAAGATTCGGACGCAAACAACCACTATTTCTGGTTGGTCTGACCAGCGAAGCGAATCGAAAGAAGCGAAGGGAGAAGGGTTGCGGGTAGTCGACCTTGCGCCTGCGAACAACCGGGGGAAACGCCGCGGCTCAGCGGTAGGTGGCGGTTGATGAAAACTCGCCCTTCTTCGCTGCCCATTACGTCGGGAGATAGGGTGGCGGGATAACGGAAACACAGGGACGGATGAGGCGAAGAAGGGTGTGTTTACCTACCGCAGATGTCCGCACCCCGCCGTTCAACCGGGTTCGATCGAGTTCGATTGAGCCGGTCCGCCACCGCTAGGTGCGTTCCAATTACAAGATAAGATCCCTGAGGTCTGCTCATTTATCACTGATCCACGCGCTGTACGTTCCCGCCGAGATTAATACCCTGCACCACCCGAGCAGACGAACCGACGAGCGAACGAGCGAGCGAATATGAGAAAGAGCCGATGATGTTGCTCACGTAGCGGTGGGCGTGAGGGCGCAGATTGCTGGGGGAGCTTACAGCCATCGATCCGGATCGAGATGTCGCAGACTGCAGGGTGAGGAGCGGAGACTGAGTTTTTTTTCCGACATGCAGGCGGTTCGACCTAGGTATAAAGGAGAAAGAGATTGAGAACGTTGAATGGCAAAATTTGCGAAACGTGCGTACGGCAGGCGGGAGCTGTTCGACGGTGTAACCGGCGCAAATAGCCGCGTGGAAAACGGAGCGGAGAGATAAGGCGGGGAGGACGCTGCAGGTACGAAGCGGAGGGCGAGCGATGAGAGGTCAAAACACCCACGGAGGGAATTTTGCTCGTTCACCACCAACTCGCCCACGGAACGGTCGAGAGTTTCCCCTGCGGTCTGGGGCAGTTTTCCTCTACGTCTTGTCCCTCGGCGCACGGGATATACTCCAACAATTTCGGTTATGTGATTTTGGCCGGTGCACACACGTGTGACGCACGAGCCTCTGACACGCGATACCCTTTTCAGCCAAGCCAGGCTTCAAACGACCGAGGAAACTCAGTTTGAGAAGGTGATCAACGCCCGTAGGCCAGTGACCGATGAAACGCGTAATTCAAGACCTCTCGACGCAGTCCTGGTCAAGTACTCATCCGCCACCGGCCGTACCGACAACACCGCTACTTTCGGATTGGATTTCAGCGAAAACGTTCCTCACTTTTGCTTGCACGTTTATCCGCGCGGCGTGGATACAGGACGCTCGCCGTACAAGCGATCCTTTCGCCGTGATATCATTTTATGTTATACTTCGCAGGACGAAAATGAGTACGTGATACGAACCGCGTCGTCAACCGATACGAAACACAATGCCAAGTCGACTCTTTCTTCTATCTCGAGTTTCTCGCGACTGGAGAAAGTGTTTCTTCTTCGTCCTTCGAAGGACAATTCCACGCGTTACGCGGCATAATGGTCGAGAGATACGGCGCCGTGTATAAGAATATTCCTGGCATCCAACGTCGTCCAATTATATCAACCGCGGGTCGATGAACGTCAATCGAGTAAAAAGGCGAAGGAAGTCAAATACGAGGTGGAACGCGAATCGCGGCAGAGGATTTTTTTCACCCTCGTCTCCACGCAGATGCGGAGAGAAATCGGCACGTCTAGATCGCGGTATCGTTGCAGGCTTCTACCGCTGCTGCAGGTGGACTGCGGAAATACCTTGGCCTTTTAACGAATTAAACAACACCCCCGAAGTAGCAGCATACACGATCCGGGTATACCCGTGGTGCGTTGCACAACAACTTCCTTTCATTTCGTGTAGGTACATTAGCAAGACTCCGGGGGCTGGTGGTAGTACCCGGAAATTGGTCGACATCCCACAGTGATATGGGCATTAAGCTCCACGCCTTTGCGCTCCTACCCTAATTCAAGCCCCGACCATCTATTCGCCACCCCGCGGCAGCCAGCCAGCCATCTTTAGCGGAGCAAGAGACGAGCAGCCCAGCCAGGGGTTCGACTTTGTACGATGCAAAAAAACGATTTAATTGATGCGCGACATGCGGGATGCTTCGAGAGCGAACAGGTTCGCCTCCGAGAACCGAGGATCCTTCTCTCGTACCGGCGTATTTTTCTCATCTTTCAATTCGTACGAAAATACATCCGCGAGTATCGAAAAATTTCCAGACGGTAAACTGTACATGTATATTCACGGTAGAATAATAAGTATGTATAAAGTTTGCGTCGTACGATACGACGCGACGTTGCGTCATGAAATTCAAATACACTACGTGCGACTGAAATAAATCGTTGAGGTAGGAATGTTTTTTATTCCCGATGATTTTACGCGCCGCTAACAGACTACGACGTCCATTTGCTGTACAAACTAAGCCTGTAAGTATGTGTCGTGTTTAATGTAACGCTTAGAAACCGCTAAAGAAAATTCATTATGCACGCTGGTAAATTTTGCTCGTTGAGTCGTGCTCGAGAGTACCTTGTTAGCTCAACAGTCGTCAGCTGTTAATTTCCACAAGTTCTCACTGCAATGCTTACCGTAAACGCTTATTGCATGGTGTCTATATTGCTCCTGGGACGACACCAGCGGTGCTCGACTGAGCGTATATAAAATTCTACACAATTTTCGTCGGGGTCTGATTCATCTCTTCAGAGAACGGGGAAAAAATAAAAAAAAAAAAAACAGCCACTCATACTTATACCTGTGCGACGACAAGGTGAAGTCGGTAATAAAAAAGAAAATAAAGAATAAAGGATAATAAATTAGCGATGAAATCTTTTCCGCGATATAGTTTTCAGATTTTCAAGCAGAACGAGGAAAGCCCTTCATGGAAATCTGCGGTAGGTACGAATAAGCGAAGCAGGTAGATATATGCGCGAGTAGAAAAGAAATCCCGTGTTCTCAAGGATTATCCTGCGCTCGCTGAACAGCATCGGGCAGACAGCGTCGCGTTGCGATAGGTACGTAAATAAATAAGCTTCTTTAGTTTAAAAATCCGCGTTCTCCGCGGCGAGGAACGAGCGACGGGCGATATCGTCGGGGAGGCAGGAAGGCCCGGATGCAGGCGACGTGTTTCTGCACCTAATTGAGCTCGAGGCGGCTGGACCGCGGATGTGTATCCACGAGAAAACTGGGGCATCTTGCGTACGTACGTGCGTCTGCATCGTCGACGTCGACGTCGTCGTGTATAAGGGAACCTGCAACAGCGACGACACCGTCGCTGTCTATTTTCGGGCCAGACAGAAGAAGACAAGACGACGTCGACGTCGACGGTGCCGCGAAGCCGACGCCTATCGTCGCCCCGGTGCAATCCCCGACCCAGAATTAGTGAGTCATGGATTATTTGTGTTTATGTAATCTGAGAATTTAGACGCGACGCCGTCGACGTCACGGGACTCGACCGCAGGAGAGAAACTGCACCGATATCATCGCTGACGCAAACTCGTCGGATTTTTGGCGGCTGCTGCAGCGCGTATGCGGCAAAGTACAACCGTTGATCCATATTCCTGCACGCTCGACGTACGTGATTAGGTATATATCAATTATTTAAAAACTCCCGCCGTACTACGGCATAGGTCATATTCTATGTTTAACCCACGCCAGCGTAATTGCAATCACGATATCCCGGCTGCGGCAACGGCAGCAGGGCAAATTCGTCGCTTATAAGTTCACTCGAGTGCACCTGATGTACGTACATACGTAAAGCTTCGAACGAGTGTTACAACTTTCGGAGTAGTTCTAGAGTCTCCTTGGGGCTGTCGGCCTGTCTGCGCGCTGCAAGCTTTGCAAGCTCTGCAACTACCTCACGATTAGTCGCGTAACTCGCCTCCTCTCCATCCGACTGTATAAAGACGCCTAAATTAGCCAAGTTTATTTTCATAGAGATAAGACGGCGACGTCGTGGAATCTCCGAGTACTTTGTAACAAATTCGTTTAAATCAGAGCCGGCGGGATGCGGAAGGTGCGTTAGGTTTCGTCGCTCGCGGAGCAGCTGCATGCCGTGTAGTCTATTTGAGGATAAAGAACGGCGCAATGAGGTAAAACTCGTCGGATGAGAAGCGGGGCGGAAAATCGCATAGGGATAATTTCATATATATGTATATATAAGCGACAAGATGGATATGTGCGCCATCTTGACAAAGGATGGTAAAATTCTGAAAAGTTGGAATGAATTCCGTCCGCCGTATAAAGACGCGCGGGCATATCTCGAAGTCCTCGATTTCTGGAATTTCCGCAATTGCAACCCGCCGCATCGAGGTCGTCGAAACGAGATACGCTTCCCGCGGAAGATTCGAGACGTACCCTGTATAACCGAATGCCTATATATGTGACTGCGCAAAAAGCCTCCCCACTTGCTCTCCGCCACTATTTTCGATCGTTCGTATGCTCGTCGGTACTTACGAGGGAGGGGATGGTGGTAAAAGCGATAAAATTATCCGGTGGAAAAATTCGGACGGGTCCGAGAACTCGTTGAATATCGTGTCGAGTCAACAAAGTCACCGAAGAAACGATTCCCTTCGTCTCTCTACGCATGCCTACACATGTATATGTACACATATACCTACTGCAGGCATGTACCTACCTACATACGTTTCATTGCTGGTGTAATATAACTTGGTTGGAGTTTCCGAATAACGCTTCTAACTCATAGTCAGAGTCAACGACGACGACCAAGGAGTGAAGCTAGCCTTGCGGACTGATGTAATACTACAGATATTTTTCGAATTCCAATCAAACGCCGAGTGAAAATGAAATCACAAAAGGCTTGTGAGGAGACTGCAAGTTTTTTATGTTGACCCTTATAATTCACCGCATAAACCACTTCGACGTCTAAAGAAATTCAAGCGAACACGTAAATCGCAACGAAGAGACACATTACGCGCCAAAACAATGTAGACGACAACTTGTATTGCGGAATGATCGACGATAATTGTTCCGAATTCTTCATGTTTCACTGCAGTTTCAAGCCCCGCGTTATTTCTTGGTTCACCTACACGACGCGAGTACCAATATCTTTGCTATTTATTGATAGTACTTAAATGAACGGGGAAACCGCTCCGCAGACTTTCACTGTAAGTTATTACGCCGGGAGTGAGCTGCATGTGAATAACAGAGTTTCCATCGACTCTGCAATTTGAGATTATAAACGACGATAACAGAACTATAAGACACAGAGATCGCTGCTATCGACAACAGGAAATCAGTCATCGATACGTGCATTTGCGAAACCGTATCACAAGTCTTTCTCGACGAAGAAATGTAGAGCATAGTGTCCGTTTGCAAATCGGTGTGGCAATAAAACACATCGAGATATTTCAGGATTAAAGAGTCGATGCTCCGTTATTTACACATTTTCAATACAAGATTAGAGTGAATTTCCGAGAGCTCGAGCCCATGTGAGATAATTTCAACAAAGTGAATAAGTAATTTCGAGAACCCGGGATTATACAAGCATTGACGAATTTTTCTAAATTCGGACGGCGTGTGAAATCTAAATCCAACGCGTCAACGAGTGTTTCCCATGCTGCCACGAAATGACGTAGCATGCACGCTCGTTTTTCTCAACGGTGCAGGTTGCATGAAAATCATTAAATCTCCTGTGGCTGGCACGCAGGACGGTTATGAACACCTTTGGCAAAGAGCGCCAACAAAGCTGAATACTTCTCTGTTATATCAGTTACAACGGTATCGGGCGGATTTCATATTCAGAGGCATCCGCTGCTGCCGTTGTCACCAGAATCGCGCGTTCGCACGGACGCGGGCTTCTGATGCATTTCGTTGTCGCTGCGTGCACCGACAATAATTAACACGCTGACATTTCCGATCCCATGGGTATAAACAATGCATAATACTTGTTATCTGGTGGGTCAGTGGTACGGATGCTGGTGCAGCAAAGCACTGTTACACGTTGTCACTGTCACGAGATTTCTGGAACGCGTTGCCCAGAGCCGTGTCTAGTGGTCGCCGACGGTAGTGAAAATTAACGCGTACTTATGGCCGAAATTCGCAGCTTCTGCTTCACCGGTTGAATAATTGAAACTAAAACCGAAACTGATGAGTGAAAGAAGAATAAATCGGTGAGAGGGAAACTGCAGCTGTTGGTAAAAATCGTGGAAATTGAATGACCGTGTGATATAGAAGAAAATTATTGGGTACGGCCCTGGAAGCCTGCAGGGAGCTCTCGCCCGGTATAAAACGGATATATTCTCTCTCATGAGTGCATTTTGCGAAATGGTATTAACCATGAAAGTGATCAAAGCGTTGGTTTTCGTGTTAATCGGTGTTCAACGAGCAGCCAGCTCCGGGCCATTCGTCCAGGAAGCGCTTGCCAAAGTCTTCGGGCATTGGACTCCATACTCAAAGTACGGATGAGCCGTTGTTTGTTAATTTTGTTGATGAAATTTGAAAAAATAAAGAAAAGCGAAACGGGACCAACTAGTTTAACGTTTCGAGAAAATCCATCGAGTCGATTTGTTTCTTTGTCCGCGCCTCCCTGAATATTTCACATCTCATTACTGATAAAACTCGGTTTTTCCAGCGTCAGAACGATTCAGTTGTTGAATCAGCTGTGCAACGAGTCGCAGAAGGACGATGAGGTCAGAACCGATGCCTGCTACGGGTGCTTCTTCAGGTCCAGCAATCAGCCCCCCGGATATCCGATGCTTCTGACGATGGCTTCCTGCGCGGACACGTATCTCGACAACACGGATTACGGACACTGCCAAAGCTACTTGAGGGTATTTACCATTCGGAACAGCCGCAAGTCCAAAATACTACACACGTTGTATTTCAACTGATAATAAAACGCAAAAGGACGAACGGGAGATGAGAATGCAAGTGCGGAAAGAGCTTGCGATAGGCTAGGTAGGATCGGAATAAGGAAAAAGTTTTGGGTCCACGACCACTGGCAACGATAGTTGGAGTTCCTTAACAATGCCAATTGAATGAAGTTCCTCTTCTACGTAGGACCCTCGAAAATACTGACGCAGCCAGTTGATTTCGTTCGCGGACTTGCCAAGTGGAAAGAATATATGTCATATGAGAGGCGTCTGTGTCCAAGTTATACTTGACTGTCCGTCGTCGCGAACGTTGTTAGCGGCTGGGTGAAGACGTTTCCGTCAGGGTCGACGTTCGCGAGCAAACCTCGTATACGACGTTGAACATATATGAAACCAGAAGTGTAATTCCGCAGGGCTTGCCGCCTGCCCGGCTCACACTTTATACGACTAACGATATGTGCTTTTTCCAGAACGCAACGAATTCAATATCCACCCGCACAAGTCCGGGCGTCATTTACTGTTCGTTTCTGGAGTGCATCCGTCAAGTGAACAAGAACATGCTGGTAATTGATCGTTTGAATTCGTGAGCAAATTTTAAAGTCCTCTGAACCTCTTCGGTCTGGCTCTTTTCACCCTCCTTTCAATATAAAACATTGAGCACCGCTGACTCGCTTTAGTCCGCAGGAGTAAATCTCAATTATACGACCACCACGAGCTGCAAGTATCCTCGCGCTGATTCCCCAGCGTTCGTTCTTTTTTCCCCTTTCACCTTTCGCCCGGAAAACTGTAAATACTGTAAATAAAGTGCAAATAAACAGGAAGCGAACGAGGTTGCGCCACCGATCGATCAGAGACGATTGCAGGCTCGAGGGACGTCGAGCGTATTGACAGCGAGTAACAACAATGAACACCACTCCCGCTATTTTGCAAGCTTCCACTTTAGCCGACGAAACCTGCAGCGGAGGAAGTCGATCTGCGTCATTGTCGACGGACGCAAAAGTGATGGGAACACCGTAAGACCTGAAGCGGAACCTTTTAATCCATGATAATTTATTCAGGTGAATCGACAGATAGAGTACTAATAAATGTTCCACCGAGATTTGTTTGCTGCGAATGCATCAAGAGATACAAATAGCTCCGTTAATGACGTTGATTTTCTTTCTTATTTTTACCTCCTCCTTTCTCTCTTCTTCATAAAATCTCCATCGAGCGCATAACAGAATTTTCAACCGGAACAACAAACACCGGTATCGATTCTCAGTGATTATTTTCCTTACAGATCGCGCAGTGCGTCAACGAGGCTAAGGCGATGTTCTCAAACTTCAAATGTGCCGACTCTCAGCTAACCCAGCTTTTCGTCAACGCTACCGTCTGCGTATTGGCGAAGACACGGTGCAGCTACTTGAACCCCATCACCGGGATCACACAGGAGGATGAGTTAGCGAATAAACTGAACATCGTATCCATCAACGCTCTTCAGGTCAACACCGATTACGACTTGAACATCATTCGGGTGCCTTTTGTGAATCCGGCCCAGGGTGACGAGTGTGGGAAGTTTCGCAACGTTGACCAAGCTTCCTGGCCCTCGGCCGAATGCTAGCCACCCATTTTCGTACGTCGTTTATCTATATAGCTAATTTGTCAGTTTGGAAAATCGGAAACGGTATGGTTTCAGAGAGTGCAAAGTTCGAATATTTTGAATGGTATAGTTTTACTAAAACCAAAATTGTATGACCGGTGACATTTTCGTCGGTTCAAACGTTGTCAGCGCATACCTCAAGTTTTTGCAAACCTGATGCCGTGCTGTGCATGAACATTCCTGCATTGCTGGAGACAGAAAAAAATAACAACAATAAAATGAAAACACGTTCACTCAACCGCATCCTCCGAGGATGGTATTCAAGTATATAATCCTTGCCAATACTATAAATGGATATGTATGTCGAGAATGCGTAAGACCATATTGTAAGGCGGTTATGATTTCACTCACAATCAGTCGAACTCATCCGAATAGTATGCCATGCGAGTTGACGGTAGAGTTGTAAGATAGATTGTATAATAATAACGTACACGCTTCGTGAATCAGACGACAACTGGCTGCAGGGACTCCGTTCGGAAAGTGAAACTAACCTAACCCAACCTGTCCCAGCGAAAATGGAACACGCTGAAAAAATCGAGTTCGAGCTTCGGGTATAGACGGGTACAAACGTGAAACGACGTCAGGTATCTCGGCGCAATCCGGCGAACAAACACTTGCATGTAATACAGGTAGACGCGCGATCGAACGCACATAGAGACACACGTGTACCCGGGTCTTGTACGCGTGGATTAAGGAGGTACAAAGGACGAGGATAAAGGGATGCCTGAGAAGGAGTCCGCGAGGGTATGAGGAAGGGAAGCAAAGGCGGCGAAGGAGAAAGGGGGGAGATGATACTAAAACTAATTCCTGCGCAGGATCTTCCGGGTATTGTTATGTAAAGCTAAGCACGACTCTAACAACGATCCAGGAATCGATTCCGGACCCGCGTCGCAGGGTCGACTGCTGTTTCTGGTATATGGTGCAGGTATACGGTTCGTACAACCGTAGCGGCGATGACTGGCCGTTCCAGCCCTCATTGTGGCCTCCTCTAAATCGGCGTAACCACGGAACGAATGAACTTTCGTGCAGACGATGACCTGCGCCTCGGATCGTAAGTTAACGTAACGAACGCCGTTGGTGCAACAACCCCTGCTGCCTGTGCACTGCAGTCACATACCAACGTTACGCGGCGGTTGTGCCGCGGAAGGTATGTTACGCGTACTTAGGACCCTACGTTTCGCGCATCATCCTGCACCGGGAGAGACACACACGCGTGCACGCGGACCGCATGTGTCGTGCCCTGGATACACGCACGCACGGATGTGGGTAGCGTAGATTCGGTCCAGCGTACGTTTCCGAGTTAAGCTGGTTTCACACGTGTTAAAATAATTTGTCATCCGCGGATGCATCCGTCTCTCTTCTCCCCGGTTCGCATGACTCACAACCGTACATGAGGCCTCCGCCTCTCCTTGCTCCTCTCGCGCTTCGTTCCGCGTACGGCATCTGCATATTAAGTCAGATTGGCTCTCGGAGAATTGAGCCACGCGAGTTAGATTACCCCAATAATACAAGTATACCCGGCGTCGTTGGTGTGACTCGCGAGTCGGCATTTCGTACAGCACACCGATGTTTGTTATACATTCCCACATACCTACCGATGAGAGTTTACGCGCATTAGCTGACGGTTCAAGACAGACGATGGTGCGTTACGTACCCCCGTACAGACCAAGGGCCACCCGCGGTATAAGTAATTTGCATATTTCAAATTATTTCGAGGAAAGGGTTAAGCGAAACCATCGCCGGTGGTACACACTCATCTTTTCCGCGAATCGTTCGCTCGTGGAGGTATCACACGCATGCATACTGGCTCCGGCCAGCTTTCAGTGGTTTTCATTGAGCTTGCGGGGAAACGTGATCTGCGGTTGACGTAGGTATTTAACGGAAAAAATATTGAGGGTAAATAAACTTCAAAGCGTTTCTTTTATACCTCCTCTGTTTATTTTGTATTAAGATGCTTTTTCGAAATACCGCAGTTTAATTACACACTTAGGTACACAGCTTAGGCTGAGAATATTTTCATTTAAATTCATCCCTCCTGCATGTTCTGCAGATAACCATTGCGCACCGTATACAACACCTAAAAGGTTCGAAACACGAGCGAATTATACTTTCGACGGTAATCACGGATGAAGAAAATCTTCCAATTTCCGTACTGACTGTCAATCGAACGGTGTGCGTCGTCGGAAGTTGCAAACGTGTGTCAACGAAGTGTAAAATTGTTTGATTTGAGTTTCACCAGGCACGTATACCTAAAATACTTTCGAAATCTGGTCGGCCAGTCGATAACAATAGGCGAGAACGCAGGGTGTAATTAGCGAGGATGACTGCTCGGCTTTGACCACAGCGAAGAGATTAATTCCCCTGTCACGGTGCTGAATTAGAGAATATACGAGTAGATTCGAGATGGGGAAAAATTGAGAATTTCGAACCAGTGCATTGGTAGCTCTTCCCGTTCAATAGATGGGCAAAACCTGGCCGCATGGCCTCTTCGTTTAATTAAAATGCCGAAAAAGAAAGAAAATGAAAAGGAAAGAAAAATACAAAGGATGAAACGAAAGAATGAAAAATGAAAAACGGCAATGACCTAACAGCGAATATTGTTATCTCTTGACGCATATTTTTGGGCGTACAGGAATTCCTCCGGCCTAGCCTGCACGTGTTGGCAATCGATAAAAACGCCCATGCACACTGTGCCAACGTGTACCTACACGTAACACACGTAGCTACATATGTACAATTTGCTCAGACTAGACGTCTCGACGGTACGGATCAAGAACTTATTGAATAATTGATCGGCTGACAAGGAGGTGCGTCTAATCTTTCAAAAGTTATAGAGTCCGCCCGACGGCGAAATATACTTATCATACATGTTACGTAATTTCGTTGTATTATATACATATAATACACAATATTATACGACCCGACATCGTACCACATGCGGTGGCTATAAAGCAGTACACAAATTTATGTACGCGCATGTATGTTATACGTACCTAATACATCTGTAATGTACAATATATATACATATATATTATATAGTATATATACGTGTAAAATACATGCGATAGCAAATAGCAGTACGTGACATGGTGAAATTAAAGGGAGAAGTAATATTATTAAGAAAATGTGGAATCGTGTCGCGAGAAAGTGTGAATAAGATTTTGAGAAGCTTGGTTGGTTTCTCTCTTTTCCTTCTTGTACAGGCACGTTCACAATCAGGCCGTAGATGAGAGATGACACGGGAAAAAGCAGATTGAAGCGTCTGCGGGGTGAATCATCGGCATGATCACGGCACCTCCGGCAACACATTGATGCCGCGGCCAAGGATGATACACGACTTAACTCTTATTGTTGTAACAAACAACCGCGTCATCGCCAAGTATTTCCACACAAGCGAACGAACACGCGCACGCACACGAGTATAATACATGTAATACATACATATGTTACGCATATAGGCATATCTTTATTATTGAATAATTCCGTCACTGCTTATATTCTCATCTCGGTTCACGCGGCTTCGGTTTGTAGTATACTGCACACCACTCACGTACCTACGATATGTTACGTGCTAGTAGGTACGTGTTACATGAGCACGTACCGCGTATTTCCCTTTCTACGTATAAGTTTATCAATTCCCTCTTATTGGCGAATTCATTATACAGCTGACACGACGTTGTAAACGAGTGACATGCCAATAGGGTGGATATGCACGCCTGCATCATAGGTCTACGGACGTGTAGTTGTGTAGGTTTACTCTACGCGAGCACGTTTATAAATCGGAAACGTGAACGTGATCTATATTTATCGTTACGCGGTAATGAGGTAATAACGCAGACACCTACGTGCAACGTTGGTACTCCCTGCACCGAAGTGCAACGACGGTGCCATTGGACACGTCCAGAGTATAACGCGTTACATACGCGTGCGTGTGCGACACTGTCCGGAATGCCCAGGTATTCATCCGCGCGTGTGCGTGTCGGCTGAGCTCATTGCCTGAAAGGTGCGGAATATTATGGGAAACGGTTAATCGTTGAGGAATGACGATGAGACGAGTGGCGGTGGTCTTCTTACAATTAGTCCGTCCCTCGCGCATGCTGTAGCCAGCCAGCTATGCCCAATAAGTGATGTCACTGTGCAAGCTCGGCCGACGATGGCAATGCGCGTGACATCGTTCAAACTCTATTCTTAGCACAATGACACCCGCGGAATGTGCCGTCTTGTATATTTTCATATTTCTCGATGAATTGCTCACCGAGCGTGGTCTTAGATACACAAGCGTGGGCGATTGGCCTACAGTGCAAGCTGCCGCTGTCGCACTACTACCGCTACCGCTACCGCTTTTATTTTTATTTTCATTCCGTCCTCGATTTCTTAATGTCATTTGTTTATTTAATTATTACTTTCATTTTGTTTGCTCTTTATCCTCACCAAAGTATTTTCACTTATTCAACGATAAAAACATAATAACAAGAACAGTGTGAAATACATGTTTGTCACAGAAATTGTCCGAGAGATCGACCAGTGATGATGATTGCAATCAAAAACCGCGATGCGAAAACGGGAATATATCAAAGTATCGAGAGAGAAACGAGTTTCGAAGCAAAAAAAAACGCGATAAAATTTTTTTTTTTTTTTTAATTCTAAAAAAAAAAATTGTACGCAGGTATTGATGGCGTCGATAGAGTTACAAAACGTTCAAAAGCGTCATAAATCTTTCACGGCAAATTGGAGAGGAGAAGCGATCGAAGTGAAACCACGAGAAAGAACAAATAAGAGAATAAAAAAATAGGTGAAAATGAAAAAGAACCGAGAGACTTGAAGTAAAAGAAAAAATAAATAAAACGCGTATGGCTGAACCCGATTGTTTATGGTGACGCACCATTAACACATAACACGTGCCGCACTTGCACGGTATAAACGCGGGTTTGAATACTTGAAAAAAAAAGAACGCAATTGCTTGTCCAACTAAAATTTTGCGTATTGAAAAAAACCAAATGGTATTTTATTTATAAACAGAAGGTTGGACCGTTCAGAAAGGTGGGGTCTCAAATTATATATATATATTGTATATTTCTGAGAACCTATCAACAGTCCAACCTTCTATTTGTGAATAAAATACCATTTGGCTAAATGGAATGCACGGCATGGGCCATACGCATATATCGGCATTGAAACTCCGCTGTAACTCAAACCCCGTCGCGATATTGAACCATTAAGCGCCATCTCTCGGAAACGTTAAGAGTTCACTCGTTCGCCACTTCGGCATTGATGCCGCCATGTGACGGGACGCGCTTGAATTCAACTCTTTCCACCTACAATTTATTACCATTCGGTAAGCGCTCGATTCTACTTCCGTGGTAGTTACACGCGAATCAGTGAAAAATACGCTTCCTAAAATGCGAATCGATGATTAAATGAAATTTTAAATTTTCATAGTAACTCTTATGTATTAGGTTTTGTAATTTTTTTCGTACAAGCTACGGGAACAGCCACTCTACAAAATACACCATAACAGGAAATTGCTAGTGTTGTTGTACTATGATTATTTCTATAGGTTTTTTTTCCCTAAGTAATTAATTATCGCATTTCATAAACAAACGTTGACTCGACGTTATCACCCAGCCGACCGCAAAAAGCATGCAGACCAGATAAGAATTATATAATAGGTACAAATGCATACCTATACTGAAATATGTGCGTTATTTAAAGAGGAAAAATTTTTTATACTGGATCCTTAAAGTTTCTCAGCGTAAAATATTATCGCTCCCGGCGAAACGATTAAGGCAAATTTTTTATTTCGGTATATAAAATCAATTGAATCTTGACTTAAGACTCGTCGCGGACAGATTGAAAGATTTATCATTATCGCGACGATGTAACGACGCTGAACTATCGAAAGGCCCGAGTGATTACCAGCTGGTAGGGGCCTGATTATACAGTTATAGACGAAATAAATTCTTCAAATTTACGCTTGGCAGGCAATAGTTTGCGCTTGCTGGGATCAGTAAACTCATTTGAATAGCTAAATTAAGCTTTTCGAGAGGGTATGGGATGATTAAAAAAGATTAGACAGTTGATTAAAAATACTGCTTGGTTATAACGTGGCCGTGCGGTTAAAGACGCCTGCGGCGATCGCTAACCAATTATTATAATTTCTTCCTACTTGCTCTTCCGGTAACGAATAGCGGAAAAAAAATAACGATACGGTAGAAACCAAACGTTGGCGGATGTTTCGCTTGCGTCGCCGCAGGAAGAGGAAATCGTGATCTTACCCGCATTAGACCGTCGCGTCCCATCGATTTATATTTACACTAGAACCAGATCATGGCCCACGTTTATTGCGCTGGCCTAAAGATGCGCTCGGTTCTCGATTTCGAATCTTAAATTTTATAGATACAGGAATTAGGAATTGTTCGAGTCTTTAGGATCGGAACAATAAGACATATTTAATGTAGCTTTCGATTTACTGACGATGAAGAAATTTTTATGCAATATTAAAACGTCCTGGATATTGTTCATGAATCCTTTGAAAGAAATAACGGAGAAGGCATGAACTATGGTTTAATGTAAAACATTATTTGACCACGAAGTTTTTCTTCCGCACGTTGATTATTTTCATGCGACCAGTTAAATACTCGGATGATCATTTACGCACCCCAAATTTCGCAGGAGCTTTAAAAGTTTCAACAAGATCTTCAAAGGTTTAACGGGGTTTCGTGAGATTTTACGAGGCTGGATGAAATTTCACAAAATTCACAAGATTTCATAAGACTTTAAGAATTTCATAGAACTTCGAACGGGCGTGTAAACCCCGCTTGAAGAGTGATTAAACCCCGTGCATAAAGAATTGACGACGTTATAAATACGCGTGACATTACCGTCGTCGTCCCCGCACCGTATCATTTCAGCAATCCAAAGTGACGTTTATCACTTTTATGTAGATCTGCCGTCAAAGAGAGATTCGTCTAATGAATATTTGTTAATCGTCCTGCACGATTCGGTCGGTATTAATGATCTTGATTACCGTTGCGGAACCGCAACGTTGACCCAAATAAATTAGAGCTCCGGTGTATTTCGTAACCGTTTATCAGCCGCTTTTCGCATAAACATATTACACGCTGCTCTAAAAGCGCGGTAAATAAACTACCTTTACAAATTTTCACAGCACCTCGTACGCGTCGACGAATTTATATGCATAACGATATGACTTTACGTACAGGGTGACCCGCAAAAACCGGTCGATCAACTCGCCGATCCAACGATAACATTTGAAATCTTGTAACGTGGGCCGTTTAAGCAGATATTCACCGACCGATTCCTTTCATCGACGACATCTTCAGATTCGTAGCGACGACCGAGAGATTACTTCAAGCTTTTGGAAAATAATGGAACCTACGTCCCGTCTT
The DNA here is from genome assembly GCF_021901455.1 of Neodiprion lecontei. Taxonomy (NCBI): domain Eukaryota; kingdom Metazoa; phylum Arthropoda; class Insecta; order Hymenoptera; family Diprionidae; genus Neodiprion; species Neodiprion lecontei. The sequence continues at coordinate 25,012,486 of NC_060265.1, forward strand.
TCGGTGTAAGCACCGAGAAAATTTTTTAGTTATGATTAATGTTCAATCTGTAATTATTCTAATTTTCTACTGTATTTGAAAAATACAGTTCTGGGTTGAAAATAAAAATAAGTTTGATAGACATAAGCAAATAAATTACAGTGCGTTACGGTGCTATTATTTTTTATTACAGTCACTCGTTCCTTGTTACTATGTCGATAATTTTATGTTGGTAGAACAAGAAATTGGTGTCAAGATTTTGTTCAACTGAAAAGAATTTTGCAAATTGAACTATCGAATTTAATATGTTACAATTACCAGGAAATGTAGTATCGACAACTATAGATGTACTGTAACTAAATTTTCTTATAATTTTATACATCAACTATATGAGAAATGAAATTTTTCTCAGCGTACAGTCAGAATTGGATTGATAAAACTGAACATAGATTTTTAATTTCGCAATATTGAACAGCTGGACGTTATTTTGAATAATTGAGTGACATAATTTTTTCTCTCTTTTTTCGCTAGACGGAGAAACGAATAGACGAAATAACAAATGTTGGAGGAGGATCTGATTAGTTGTTGCTACTGTGTCAAATTGGGAAGCATCGCTACGCGTCGGTAATTCTATTCGGCGCTGTCAAAACTCAGACGCATAAATATCTTTCCAACAACTGCTGGCTATCGAGCCGCGACTACGTGACGTTCTATAAAATTGCCAACATCAAGTATACGTGTAGATACGCATGTGTATACGTATATATACATATACGTATAGATTTATCGAGCTCTACGAAACGCAAACGCGTCAATTAATTAACTGCCGCAAACACGGCGGAAGTGAACACGGAATTTTTGAACATGGAACAATTCGGCCGGACGAGCGATATTAATAATATTTCAAACGCGGGGTCGCATTTGAAACCAGATTGACTAATCAACTGATCAATTGTGTTAAAATTTGCACAGGTTGTTGACTGAGGCTGCCACCGGCTGACGACGAGAAGTTCGCAAGGCGATTCTTTCGTAATATTAGAAGCTGTTTAAACAACATCGCGTCACGAGAGGAAATTTATTTTGTTATACGTGTATAGGTCACACGCGATTCCGAAGTCTTTCTGCGAATTTATTCGCTCGTAGATGTATTATAGAAACCTGTGTAAAAACTTACATATTACAAACATGTTTTGACTACAACGCTTACATAATATCTAGCCGTGAAAATTATATGTAGATGATAGACAAATCGCACTCATATCTTCCACTTCCTACGTGTTATAGGCAAGATTCGCTAGATCTGCCAAAGCATCGACCCGCGGTCTACGGGTTAAGTTTGGCTCTGGACAAGACGCTGTTGCTAACCGAAAAATAATACAGTTCCTTATGCATGTATATGTATCTATATAAAAATATGTGTAACGCCGTTCCTTAGGATGAATATGGTTATAGGTTGTAATAATTTTACGCCCAGTGAAGAATAACGACGCCAACATGCCTGCGCAACGTAAGTAACAAGAATGAGAATGGTTGATGTAATGTAAAAGTATTTAATGCCAATATACGAGTTCCGAATTTGAAACCCACATTTTTTTTAAAATCAAACATAAAACCCAACTCACGTGACGTCCTGAATTTTCTCTAGAACCGATATTGACTCAAAATGTTTCTTATTTTGTCGGTACGTTTCAAATATTTTTGACAAATCTCGATTATGCATCATATTGCTTCCTATTACATTTTTGTTAAATGAAATGTCTAACAATAAGCATCTGTTACAGTCAAGCGACGCGACGACGATCTGGAGTGAAAAGAAAACGGATCTAATCTTCGAGGCGATCGAACAGACGTACCGGAAGAGCGGATAACTGTACAGGCAGCGACTCGAGCTATCTCACCATGTTTTCGCTCATATTATTTTTTTCCATCGACCAACAGCGCCTTTTCAATCTAATCGAAAACATGTTTTCGTTGCGTAGATTCTTTTTCTTTGTAAATTTAACTCTGCTGAATCGAAGTTTCACTTCATTGTAAAATAACAATATTATTTATTCACCGAATATACGTAAATAGAATCAAATTTCATTCATTGGAATACATTCCCTTATCTTCCTTTCTTAATCCATTCCACACGGAGAGGATCAAAGACATCGAACGCTTGACTTCTGGTTTCCAACAGGTCGATTAACCGGATTTAAGAAAATGTTGAAAATTTCTGACTCCCTCTTTCCGGCTTTGCAATTTTAGTCGCCCCCGTTTCTTTCCAGCGAAGATCTCCGACTACATAATATAACAGACCGACGTCCCCCCAACACAGCTGAACAATAAAAGCTCGAGTCACCAGCGAACACGAGTTCACGGTAGAATGAAGAGGAGACTAACAATAAGCCATTGGGCTTCCTAAATTTCCGGTCGCACTCGATGGAGCGCGCCCTCCTCCTCTTCCTCCTCCTTCTCAATTTTGATAATTGCAATACGAAGAAGGGAAAAAAATGTGTCTGGATCGCACGAGTACAGTTCTCATATTATATATAATTAGAAAGAAGATATTTTAAAGAAGGAAGCGAGGAAATAGACCGCGCCGCTAATTACGCCCGCAGGCAATTATAATCTCAAAATCGCGATCTGGAAAAAGTATGATAACAAGAACAGCTGAAGGAAATACATCACCTCGGTAACGATACTTTTGTTCTATTTGTTTCCACATATCAAAACACAGCAATTGATAGTACAATTGAAATATTGAGATTAAATTTTCATTTCACGGTACAGCCATGGAATGATTATTTGTCGATTCTACCATGACTATCGAGTTTGTATTTTTGGCTTAGCGCGCGTCCATAAATTACGTTATCAAATTTTCAGGGTTTTTTACCCTCTCCCCCTCTTTTGTCATCTTCTGTCAGATTTATAGTCCCCCTCCCCCCTCCTTGAAATGGCATGAGAAAAATCCCCCTCTCCCCTCCCGCTCCTATTTCTATTTAGGTGTGTAACACAATTTCTCGGCTAAAGATTTTTCAAAAGCAGCATAACGAAAGGAACTGTATACGTTACAGAAACCTTATCTAATCCTTGACATTTTACATACGGCTCCGAGTCCAATGTATAGGTATACTTGCGATAGGAGAGCCACAGCGCCTCCGCGAGACCGCGCTAATAGAAATATTTTTTTATTTGTAAATTTCAACTCTTTACATATGACGTAATGATTTCTGTTTCTGTACCCCTTCCCCGTCGATGACGTAATTTATGGACGCTACCTTCGGTTCAACGATCATGGGTTGGGTTACGTTTAAAAAGATGGCCGGCGGTGGCGCTGCCGGCTGATTCTGCATTGCCAACGTAACCGAATCATCGTGAATCACTGCGGCAAAGTGTACATCAACCCCGGGATGCCCGGTACTCCTCGATTCCGGTTAATCTGTCCGGTGTTCCTTCTGTGTGCCAGTTCATTCCCTCGACCCAGACAGAAGTCCCTTTCACCCTTTAATTCCCTGCCCCTATATTCTCGTCGAAATCCAGTTACAGCCATAAGCTGAGGCCGCCAAAGGATGCGGGGCTAATGCTTTGCCGAACCGCGGCGGCCGCGCCGCTACCGGCTGTCTAAATTGAGATTATTGTTTCCGGTGTTTCTCGTGAAATTCCCACAGGCGGGAAATTCAATCGGGATAAATTAAATTCACCGCAAATTAGGGGCGAACCCGTGCCGGCTACTACAGTTGACTCTTCTCTTCGTCGCAGTTCTCGCGCTATAACGTCACCAGCGTCATCCTACCGCACATGAAAAGCGGATGTCTCAACCTATCTCGAGAACCGGGGGTTAGCGGGTAATTGCATCCCACGAAAATAATACGAATTTTTCTTTTTGTTCCGTATACGCAATAATTTCCTCGTCCGCGTTGTGATTTACTACACTTTTATTTTTACGTTACAGAATCTTGTGCATGCAATTGCGATCACGACAAGAAGGAGGAAAAATTGCAATCAGCATTCTTCCATAACGAGCGACAATCGCGGTCTACGTTCAAAGATAAACAGTTTTGAGATCGTATCTCTGTAACTCAGGGAATTTCATTAAACAATTTTCCTGTTATAATAATACATGCGTACACGTGGGTTTAAAAATACAATTGATCAAGCTGTATAACATGCGCGAGAAAATAAAAAACTCGACGAAAAATCGTGGGCGAATTATTCTGAAGAAGAATGTAACGATCGGATAAATAATTAAGCAACTCGTATGAAATTCAATGATATTATGTTTACGTATAGAATATTTCTCATTCACGTTGACGTATTTAACATTCATTTGACTTTTTATTTTCGCGTACGTGAAAATAAAAACTAGCACCTATGTGTAAATTCCGAACCCCGCTTTTATTGCGCCACATCGTGTTATCCTACAGAGATTGTTTGACAATTATTAATTCTCTGTTTTTTCGTTTCCTATGCCTTATTTTACGTTCCCGCATCATCTTCTTCCCTTGCAAATACACCACCGCACACTCTGATACAATGCCTGTATAATTCACGATCCAACCATTGTCCGTAAATGTGAACGCGAGTCTCGGCGGTCAGTTTTATTATTTTCCAATAAGATAATTGATTGATACGACCCCAATATCACCAATCACCAATTGATCCGAATTAAAGTATCCCTGTAGATTCAAATTAAGATCAATATCCGACGATCACAATGGGAATCGATATATATATATAGATATATATATATATATATATATATATATATATATATATATATGTGTGTGTGTATGTATAATGTACGTATATTCGAGTCGGACTTGCCATGTAACCGCTGCTGGTTCTGACTCTACTGCTGCTGGAAAGCCTGCACAGGTCCTAAAAGAAAATCGCCCCCTTCCGTCCGTCTGAACCATTGTTACTACCTAACCATCGCCGATCGTTATGCAGGGTTATTATCACCGGTTGCCACCGATTACGCACCTACGCGTTCATTGCACGCGTATTCCCCAATGATATCCTTGATGCGGTTTCCTGATCGTTAACGCATCACCGACATCGGTCACGAGAATCGATCCCAAAAGGCATCGCTGTTACTTCCCGTCCTGATCCAATTTTACTATTATACGTCCCGGTTTTCCACGAGCCGGTTCAAAGCGGCGGTGCAGAATATTCGCAAAAGTAAGTATCGAAACTTGTCTATACAATTCCATCATCCTTGTAAAATTTTATGTACATCTTATTCTCAGGTTTCAGATAGCGTAATTTATAAGTGCATATCGTGAGTAGCATTATTTGGAATAAGACTTTTTCTGAGGGACCGTTCAATTATTGCAGAATTGCAAACCACTTTGCATCAAGTGATTCTTACGAGAAATCGGTTGAAAATCTATTGATCGTTTAACACAAATTACGGTTGAATCAGTTGCTCGAAATCACTGAAAACTGTGTGAAATCCGAGTTCAATTCATCTATGCATATTCGAAATTGTAATCATCTAAAGTATTACAGCTTATAGAGAAATCGCGTGAAACGAGTGAAATTATTAGATATCACGTAAAATTATCAAAATCTTCCAATCACTCGTCACTTAATCTGCAGGTCAAATGGTCCCTCAAATGGTTCCACATAAAAATGAAGCATAAGCGATCGTGTGCAGCTAGAATGCAGGTATCATCGAAGATCAGCGTAAGTCTGTATCAGGATCAATTTCGGATAACTCTTAAAGCAGCGACAGCTACGTGTGCAAAGTGTATAATGGTTATTTGGCACGAACGAGTCTGACATAAAACGGTTACCCGATAGTATAAAAGAGCTGCTGCGGTAGTCGCTATAGCTTGTGGCATTTAGAGAGGTCGACCTTGAAAGTGCGCAGAAACCTGGATAGACGAATCTTCTACTATCGTATCTCGCAGTCTGCACGTGTCGGTGCGTGGGAAATGATTTCCCTCTAATATAAGTAGTCAGCCGCAAGCGTTCGTGGGTGGCGCTCATCTCACATTAAACCCTTCCTAAATATACCTTACCGACATTTGCTTAACTCTAGTCCTCCGTCCGTCCGGCCTCCGAGAGAAAGAAGAGATGAAACGAAAAAATGCGGCAAATATCAACGACTGAGAAGTTCGACGTGAAATAAATAAATAAAAAAACCCAAAAACAATTTCAACGGATTGTATAGAATTGATTAATAATTATTGAATAATTTTTTTTTCTTTGCCTGCCTTTTACCTTGTTCGTCGAATTTATTTTAGATACGTACGTAAAGATTGAAGAAATGCGTACTTTTTTGATATCGTGAAACGAAAAACGCAGAATACAGACAAAATACGTATTGGAACATGCGACGCCTAGTATTAACCAACTTTGTCAGAGATCTGCACAGGAAATTTTTTAAAAATATGTAAAGTACGATGAATTTCAATTTCACTTCTCGAATTGTGTTGCGCCTGCGCGTCAGACTACCGATTGAATTTTGTAAATCCCAAGGTGGCTAAATACGTATATATATACATAATAAGAAGGTGGCATAGCTCGGGATGAAATGAGCCTGAAAGTGGAGAGAAGAAATAAAAAGCAAACGACGAGGGCAAGAATAAGAGAAATTCGAGACGGAGATAAATATTCATTCCGGATTAATTTAGACGAAGATATCACGCATTTTCTCCCACGTCGAGTGATATGAGAAACAGAAAAAGAAGAAGAGACGACAAACCTTTGCACTCCGTATTCTGATGCAATCGTTCGACGATCAGAAATTTAACGCGACCGACGAACAACGATTCGCTCTCGCGCGTATCCGTTTATTCGAGTTGCGTAGAAGAACCGCACGCGGAAACAGGAAAGCAATAATCGGGCATCCAGCGTGTGTATATTGCGCAGCAGACAGCGGCCAAAGTGCTCCAACCCCTGGGGGCGGGACAAGGTCGGCCGTCACAGGGTGAACGGCCCTGTACTAGCAATTCCCGAGAGCATCCAACCCGCAGCCCCGACAGAGGCCTGTGCGCGTATGTCATGATACACGCGCGCCACGCGACATAGCGCGAGCTAAGTGCTCGTATTTTTACATCACAATCATTTCGAATTCTTATTGGCACATCCCGAGGAGAGATAAGTGATTGCTATGCGTGAACGTACGATAAAAGCCGCTGGTGCCGCTGCTGCTGCATGAGGATGAGAATATGAGGAAAAAATAGCGTTAGTAATGATGATTTATACGGTTATAATCGTAAAAATGTCCGAGTAAAATTCTAGCTGGATGACTATAAATATGTGAATATTCAATTACGCGGCAGTTCGTTTATTGTGCGATGAGAAAAAAATTAATCGAGATGAAGCGAGTCGACGACGGCAGCGGTTGAAAATTTATTATAATCGAGCAGTAGACATGGAGATGAGCAGAAAGGTGGGGGTGATGATTTGGAAATATTAGAAAATAAGACGTGATCGCAATGTAGAATTTTCGAACAACGCGAAAATCTGTTTTGCAAAATTTTAAAATGTTACAGTAAGAAACTTGTAATATAGAAAAGTGAAAGAGTGTAAAAGTAAAGTACAGAAAACCATCACATCATTTTTACCGACGACATTCTATACTTTGACTTTTTGTGCTCTGGCTCTCCTACGTTTGGGCTACCTCGGGCATGTTTAAATTCTGTGAAAGAAATTTTCGCGTCTTTGAAAATTCGATATCGTGTCCCATATATTTTCCGATACTCTCGCGTAGGACGTATAACAACAAAAGCGAATACTTGATAGTACGCAAATGACAACATCCTCGATTCGAGGCGCGTTACGTGCATGCAGACTTTGAGGCCACGGCCCGGAACTTTGTGTAATGGAAATCATCTCGAGGGGACACTTCTTGCTTGAATCCATAACAAATACGGCACAGGCACGTGAGCCTCGCCGGCTCTGTTTGCATCTGTGTTTATCTAAAATATACACGTTGTGCCTGGCCCGGCCGAGTTTCCGGGTTGCGATTGAGAAAACGGTAGCCTCGGTGCCCTAATTTCTAATCACGAAAATCGTAATCGAGAACTTTGCGGTTTTTACCGTATTTTATCGGAAGGTTCAAAATCTGAAAAACCTTCGTGCTCGCGGTAGCGGATTTCCGCTAAAAACGCTGCTTGCCAAGACAAGAAATAATTGAAACACCTAAAGAGAAAGAATAACGGTCTAAAGAAATAATTGGTCACTTTTTTTTTAATACTGGTAATATCAATGAGCTGATTAGTGCAAAATTGTTTGAGGATTTATGACATTTTCATTAGATTGATGTTAGCGGAAGTTAGTAACGTTAACGTAACGAAACGTAGAAAAATCACTGTTTCCCTACTTTTCGATAACTTCGAAGCAGTGCTCAAGTTTGAAGAATATCAGTGTGTTGATTTTGAGCTTCAGACAAGCGTATAAAATGGTGGGATAAAATTTCTGTAGAAGAGATTCTGTACGGTATTCTCTGCAGAACTTTTCCTCTTTAGGATAGATTTCTGTAGAACCGAAGGCCTTACCAAACACATCGTAAACGTTGCACTGATAAAATTTTCAATATCACGAGATCATGTGCATCGCCATGGAAAATTTAATTACACTTCTCGAGATTGGATTTTTGGAAAAAGTTTGTACAACAGTATCTATATATACATTGTCAATTGGTACGTATGGTCTATGCAGAGTAAAATCTGAAATAAGTTGTTTCGACGTCCATTCCTTACAATTTAAACACCAAACATTTCACGGTACAACGGCGCATATTTATATAGCAATCAGCTGCACACTCAAACTGCGTATCAAACGTGTTGGAAATCTCACAGCTGTCAATCAATAATAAAGTACTCCCTGCTAAATCTCACGTAAATCGCGATTGCGAATAATATTGCGATATTTACGATAAAATGTATGTACTCTTGTACAGGCACCTGCGGCGATCTCCGGCGAAGCGATAACGGGGATACGAGACCCCGTTAATAGCACGTGTGGTGGACATAATGGCGAGTCGCAAATGATTACGTAAACGGAGGGATTTAAGAACAGGGAATATTTACTTTAAGCATGACGACGCGCGTCTCGTGTATATTATACAAAAATACAAAAATACGAAAATACGAAAAGAGAAGAAAATAAGATCAGGATGAGAAGAAAAGTAGTGCGTATTTCTAGAAAGAATATACGTACAGTGTACTAAAAACATTACGGAAGCAAAGTATTCGAAAAATAACAGCGTGATGTGAAAAGATCCAACGATATGGTTGATAAAATTTTAACTATAATTTACTCAATAATTCATTGATGCTACTCAATATGATATTTAGTTTTTATTTTTCAATTTCGTACCGGTATGTCAAATAATCACGTTGATTTGCTGTGAACGAGGTGATTCACTTTCTTCAAAGATTTTGTCAGCTAAAAATATATTTTTCCACCTATCATAGAGTCGTATCTACAACTGTGAAATGAAGGTACAGAAAACCTGATACAACTATAGAATCGTTTGGAATGTAAAATAGAAGCGATTTCCTTAAACTCGATTAGTTGGAAATTCTTCGTTCAGACTGTCCCCAATGGCAGTGAATATTTGGTCTGTAACCTTACATAAGACGATTTTATTATGCATCAACATTCCGAGATAATACCGTCAATAAGACATCGAGCAAATAAAATTCCACAACTCTTACGTTAGCTTAATAGCCAGAAGGTTGAAACATGGACAACAATCATTGCGAGAAAAGCACTAAACAATCAGGAAGAAGTAAATCGAATGGGGTTCGGTTCTACAGAAATCAATTCTACAGCGAAAATGTTCTACAGAATATGTTCTATAGAGTCGTTTCTACAGAAATATTTTACTACAGAAAGGAATTCAAGATTCACATCAGAAATAAACTTGCATGAATTATTCTACGGGCAGAATTGTTCTACAGAACATTGTTCCGTAGAATATTTTTTTACAGATTGTGTTTGACACAACGCAAATTCGGAGCAATCATCGAATCGATTCAAAATCATACATTCTGATTTCATTTAATCTAATTTAATTTAAATTATCTGCGTTGAATTTGTGTTTCGTAGTACGGGTATTGTGTTGAGTGTGTATAACTATAAAACTGTTCCGTAGAAAAATATTCTGTAGAACAGCTCTTCTGTAAGATAATTCATGCAGGTTTATTTCTGATGCGAATCTCGAATTCCTTTCTGTCGGAAAGTATTCGGTAGAAAAATATTTCTGTAGAACATTTTCGCCGAAGAACTGATTTCTGTATAATCGATCCTCCTCCAATAAATCAGGACATCGTAATCAGGATTACGTTCGCCGCCTATGTACATACAATCTAGGGCACAGTGTGTACGAATCTTACAATGCGTAAACGGAGAGATGCAACGCCGAGACAATGTGGCGTGACAATTGCGATCGTCGACTTTGACGCGTGACGTCAGGAGTTTAAATGCTGTAATTCACCCACGCACGCCTCATGGCGGGTGCACATGGCGGCGGGAGAGAGAAAGAGAGAGAAGCCGACGGGGTTTCGAACGGAATGAATGAGGCGAGGAAGGGGAAGGCGAGGCGGCCCCGACCGCACAGCTGAGCATTGATAAGGAATCACATTGACCCCGACGGCCGGCGTAAACACAGGCAAGCACACACGCAGCCAAGCGACGCTAGGAAGGAAGGAAAGAAGGAAGACGAGGCGGCGCGTGCGCCCGGCGGTCGGTTGTGTACGTACATGCATACGTACGTACCTTGACGTAACGAGTGGCGAAGAATAATAAGGAGAGTGACGATAATTTGCTCCGGGTGGCCGACGACGAGAGGCTGGATTTTTTAGCAGCAGCTGTCTCACAGCCGGGCGCGAATGACCGGCGTGTTGTCAATTGACAGGGGCATGAAGGGGGGGAACGGTGGGTAATGTCATGCACTTACCATCGGTGCTGGAGCCTCGGACATCTCGAGTCGAGTGTGGTTCACTTTGCACAGAAATAAAAGGAGCGGCGGACAGGCTGTTTTAGGTTCAGCGACACTCGGCGCACACCGTCGTCACACACGCAACCGCTATCTTGAAATAGCAAAAACTGTCAGCCATAGCGTTCGACGGCGAGTATCCGTCGGCAGGCCGGTCGAAGCCACCTTCAGACCGCACGGTGGCGCCCTCTCGACGCTTGTCGGCGAACCCTCAGAGACTGATTCCCCGAAACGCTGCCAGAGCCGAGCTGCCGGACGACCAGCGATGCCTGATCGCAGTATGGCCGCCGTCAGTGGTGTTACTTTAATTTGTGACAAGTGAATTCGCGCGGTCCGAATTTCGAGTGCCGCGATCGACAAAGCCGCTCCTCAGCATTGGCCGAACTCCCAGGGCCCTCCCAGGGCCCACCGACAAGGTAAGATCCAGAATCCCACATCCGCATACGCGAAATTTGACGATTCGCGAGACGGTGCGCGGCTGTATGTCGCCTCGACGGAAGGTTCGGGCCGTATTTCAACCCTCTCTTAACGCCTGATCGGCGCCCCAGAATTTTCAAATATTCTATCATCCCCCCCTCTACGGACGACGGTGCATCTTCGCCCGAATCGCGACCCTCGCTCGATCTAGGTTCGCCCGTTTCCCAACGATTTCCGCACTCCAGTCTCGCTTCCGTGATGATTATGTTTACGCTAGGTTGGGTTATGTTGGCTCGCCTCTCGCTATGCGCTCAACCAACTCGCACACCGATTGCGCCGGTAAAAACTACCATTTTTAAACACCTCCTCACAACGCGAGTAGATGGCGCACCCGGTCACTGATACGCAACATTTTTAAAACTCCGTCCGACCGCTGATTTGTTCCTTCGGGTTCGGCGGTATATGCAATTTTTTTTAAATTTATTACTTTCATTTCCATTATTCTGCCACGAATTCACTTCCGTTACGATTAAGAGTTTTCTTTCATTCATGTACATTAGACTGATGACTGAGACAGTCTAATGTACATATATGTTTATTATATAAGTGGAATTATTATACTATATATCAAATAACGTATCGAACGGATATCTCGTGAGAAATTCGGACGAAAGAAATTTTTAAAATCTTGAAAAACCGAAGCACGTTTTCACATTTTTTGCCTCTATTCGGTATAGTCGACACTACAGGCCGTGTTGTAAAATATTATCCAGAAGAATAAGGCATCTGTGGCCCCCGGTGTCAATAAACAACGAGGGCTGTTGCAGCCTAGCGAAACGTAGTTATACTTTCATGACGCGGTGAAGTAAGGAGTCTGTTAACAGAGAAATGAGAATAGTAAACACCCCCCTCCCCCCGTTCGCCGTGATCATACCGATTGAAATTAATTTGTTGTTCATTCCGTGAATTGAAAGAATAAAAATGTGCCTAAGTTAGACAGCAATGTACGAAATGATTATTACAATGCGGGAATTTGGTTTTTCAATTTGGGAGCACAATTTCATTGTTCTAAGCATGCTGCACACTTTCGAGTTGTTTATTTAAACAATGCCTTTCAATGAGAACAATTCCAATTTTTAACTTTGATGATCAAGTTTGGCTTTCGGAAGTTACAGTCGGTTGAAAATATGTTTTGCATCGGAAATCATCGAAGTAGAAAATTTTATATTCCAAAAACCGTATAGAATAAAGGTCTCAAAAATGCCTTGTATCTAATTCGTCCAAAGGAATGCAATACAATATTAGAAAAAGAATCGAAAGAGATGCAGCTGCAAAATGTTGGTAGAGTTGAAAAAAACTAAATCGAGAAGATTTTCTGCAACATTTCAGGCAACAATTTTGTCCAATTCGCTGAAACGATCATTCGAAAATAGGCTGAAAAATTAGTGACATAAGGTTTGCGGTATCGTGACAAGTTTTTTCATCATATCTATGTTGAAAACTTATAGACTAATCCGTATTACTTGAAGTCCTAGAGTTTCGGTTCAGTGCCAATTTTAAGGGTGCAGAAATCCAAACGAACAAAGATCATAAAAAATTTATTCGCGCTTGCAGAAAAAGAGAAAAATAAAAACATACCGATCGCATCCACGATAAAAATTCCCTGCGTTGAAATCGAAGCATCGCAGTCTCGATTCTGCTATGATGTGAAAAAGCTTGGAATCGTAGGATTGGGCGCACCGATCCTCTTCCTAAAATAGGCGACACACTGCTACGGGAGTTAAAGCTGGAGGTGTCTCTTGCTTCCTGTGAAAAGCACAGAGACAGAGATCGATTAAGCATTGCGGATTAATTTACTCGACACCCTTTCACATTGTCTGATGCAAGAAAAAAGGCGTTTCACTGTATCAATAACGCAGGTTTTTTCGGAACGTGCAATTTTCAGTACGAAATTTTCTGCGGAATTTGTAAAACGTAAAATTTGGGCTGTTCCAGTCTGTGTACATCGTTTATTTATGTGTTCCATGGAACTATAGGCCACTAAACCGTGCCACTTATAACTATGCACCAAAGCGCTATGTCATTGCTACTATGACTCTCACAATTAGAACTGTGGGCGATTGGGCCATCCCCTTGTGAAGCGATGATTTAGCGTGTATTTCCGCTGGCGAGAAATATCAGGTGCGGGTATCCGGACAGACATTGACAAACTGTTTTCTCACTTTTTTTTACTCTCTTCTTTCCCCGAATTTTTCTTTCCATTTTTCTAAATAACTGTTTCAATATTTTTTTTTCTGTTAGAAAAAAAAAAAAAAAAATATTTCTATTTTTTATCTTGATGGAACGATTCACCGTGTATAAATGAGACTTGTCAACGAATGAAAATACCGCCGCATTGCTAGGAAACAAATGACATTTTCGCCAGAAAACGGTCGTTCGTGTAATATAATGCGAGGCCGCGTTACCGCGATACGACTTGTGCCAAAATAGCCAAAGATTTATGGAAAATGCTTTTGTCTTTGCGGGGTACAACTATGTGAATATTTCGCGACATTTGTTGAATATTCTTGATGTATGTGTAGGTATATATATATATATATATATATATATATATACGCAGTCAAAGTTTCTGCGTGTACCATATCCATGATGTATCGTACATTATACCCATCCTTATATATGTGTGGTAGGTACATACAGGTACAAGAAAGAGGAAAAAAATTCCTCCGTAAATTACGATTTTCATGTAGGCGATTTTATTTCATATCGTCTCCCCTAGTCCGCTTCGATTCCCTCATTCATTCCTCAATCGCGTATTTGTCGTTCTTTTATTTCACTTTTTCTTTTTTTCTTCTGTACTACCTTATCGCCATCCCCGCCGGTGATCGTGGATCGCAAATCAGCCTGTTATTTTATTTTAAGTGTATTTCTTTTTCAAAATTGACGCGTGATTCATCGGCTTTAGCTAAGCTATCGCGTGGGCGTCGGCTGTATCATCGGGCAGAAAAGAAACATACGTACATGCATACAACTCATTATTATTATTATTATTGTTGTTATTTTTGTTATTGTTATTTACTTGTAATTTGCAACAGCTAATCGTTCTCTTCGATACCAAACAACCTCGTGAAAAATTTCAATACGCCGATAGCTCTTTGGATTTATGCTGCTTATTGCTTGACGCGAAAGCTATACGCTGCCTGCCGGACTTACGGCCATGATTTGGATCTGATCCCATTATCTCAAAGTGTATCGAAATCCGATTTATATCGCGGTTACGCAACCGCGGTGATGGTAACAGGTATTTGTGTCATATTTTGTTTGACTCTTATCTCGAATCGCGAAATCAGCATGGTGACGTTATCAAGAGGGAAAAAAAAATAATAATATTATTCGTCGTGCGGTAGGTTACGTAACGCGTCAAAGTGTTTATGTTTATGTATGAATAATAAGAGTTGAATGTTACTCCTCGAATTGTTAGAATAATTCCAATTTCACGCGCATTCGTTTAAATAAAACAACGAATTTCGTGGCCCAGAAATAAAAATAAAAATCCCTACTACGTATAATTCACTTCATCGATCGTAAGAGTATAATATGTAGTAACGTACATTGAATTACATATCATTTATAACGCGTAGACGTAATCTTGAAACGTCACCAGTGTGTGCAGCTACTCGAGGCGTGCCGCTTGTAACCTGTGTATAATAATATAAATTTATGTATATTTATTCAATCACGAGGACAATCGCAGGGATTGTGAATCCTTGGAAACGTCGACGTTTGAAGAGAGTTTCGCGTTCTTACAACCGTAGCCTGTATACACAGGTATACGCGAGATCGATCGATATTCGGTCGGATCGATACGACAAAAAGGAATCGCGGTTTGTTTCGCGTTTTTTCGATCTTCTGTAAAGCCGGGGAAGAGAAAAGATTCGCTCGATCGCGGTAATTACGTGAAGTTTTTTTTTTTTTTTATTTTTTTTTTTCTTTCCAAATGTTTTTTTCTTATTTTTTTTGTTGTTGTTTTGTTTTCACTTATTTAGTTCTTTAATTTTATTCTATCCGCTGTAAGATCTTTCCGACACGTTTTCACCGCATTCTGTAAACCTTTCGGACGCGCGCTCGTTTGTAAGCACGGTCAGTAAAATTTTGGAATCTTGGATAAAAACGGGGAAAAACGAAGAAACGATTAAATTCGGCGAACGTTGCAAAAACGCGGGAACGCGTCTGCGACACGTGCTTACTCTCCTTCTCCTTCAAACCTCGGACCACACACGTTGTTGGACGAAATACTGGAAACGCCGCAGCACCGACGATCGAAATTCGTTGCGAGATGTAATTTATTCCGTCCTCGCGATGTGTCGAGGTAATTGCAGGCCTTATAAAGTCGATCAGCCCAAAAACAAACTCCTGGAAGTCTAAAAAGCCTCGTCACGGTTTCCGCTCAACTTTCCTCCCAATTCGAATGACCGAATTTATATCCGAGCTTTAATTGCATGCCGAACGCACAGGTTAATCAAATTAATACCCGCATTAACATCAGAGTCCTCACCCGAGGCTTTACGTATGCTGCTGTAAATGTAGCTCGAATTAAGAGTTTACGTGCGGTTAGTTTCTTAGCTCTGATCGTAAAACGTGTTTCTGTTATCACCGACTTTGATTTACGATTTATTTTCCAGATTGAGAGAAATAAGTATCGTAGGTATAGACAAGTTGTGTAAAAAATGACAGGAAATGGAAGTACACCGAGAGCCAGATGAGAATTTGGAAATGTATTCTGGCTTCGTCGGGCGATTTAATTCCCCAATTAAATTCTACAACGAATCCAAAGGGAAAATAATTTAAAAAATTGAGAGAAAGCCGAGGAAGAGCCAGTCAATTTTTAAAAACCGTTTTCAATCTTACACGCTCAAGCATATTTGGTAACAAGTAATGATTCAAAAGAAACGCCATGACAATGCTCATTCATAATTTTACGCTCCATTGCACGCTTCGTGACGTCATACGTTACATCGATGCGGTGCGGTGTTCTCTGAAAATTAAAACGTTCCTTTATCCAAACAGAAAGAATGATTTCAGGCAATAGATTTTCAAATGAAAAAAAATCTACCGAAAGCCCGAAACCTCGCTGTATATGGAATCGTAAAATGATGACAAATGAATCCTCGGTTATTAAATCGGCATAAGACACTTACGACATCGTCAACCTTGCTTGACCAAATTTTGGGCCAAGATACGAACCGATTTATTCATGAATTTATCGCCCACGCGCGAGTAACGGTTCGCGGCTGCAATTTCTTTCGTTTATTCGTTTTTCCTCGTATTTTTTTTTTTTTCTCATCTCATACGTCGACGATACGATCTACACCGAGACTCTCGTTCGCCTTTCAAGCAAGGGCGTAAACCGGAAGCGGTCATTTTACCTCGAGGCAAATTCATCGCTCCGGAGTTACGGCCCCGGTACGCGTTTACATCCCAGATCCAGCCAGGCTGGTTAGGTTAGGTACCTACAACATAAAAGTGCGAAGGTACAACGTGTCGAACCGCAAAATACCTGCGAAAACACGCGGGAGAGAGGCTTTGTTTGGCAGTAGGTACGTACAAATTGTTCGGCTTTACCGCGAGCCTCGAGGGCCTTGCCCTAATTTTATTCGCCCGGTGAACTGCAGCGAATTCCCCGCACCGGACACAACGCAGGTTCAAATATTGCGGGATTATTCAGAGGCGCGAAAAGAATGCGGCAAGGGATGCTAAAGCTGTGGAGCGGTGCGTTTCTTAGGCATATTTTATGCTACCGTGACAACTTCGGCAGGGCGGCGATATTGTTTATATCGATTTTGGCAAGGCGGGACGAATATTTGGCACTGTTTACAGGCGCTCAAACCGCGTACATTATTATTAATGTACCTGAAACCTCGAGGAGGTTTCCTGGCGGCGGGCAACGCCGTTGTTGAGGTATTACTGTCATCTTGGCAGCTTTTTACCCCTTTTGATTTAGCGTCCCCGTTAAACCACCAAACTCTCGTGCAACGCCGCTCTTCTCCTCGTTCATTTTATACGAGATGCCCGAGAGAATATACCCAGGCTGTAACAACACCCGACAACGCCGACCTGCGATACCGGGAGCACACCGCGTTTCGCATGGCGGGATGCAAGCGGTTATTCGACCGGAAGTATCGCGCAACGTTGCCCGAACTCTCCGAATTGCCCTCACCTACTTATGCATTTTTCTAATTTGTTTATTTACTTATTTACTTATTCTTTGTATCGTATATTTCGCTTTACTCCGCTCACCGCTGATACATCATCGTCGTTTTCAGGAATAGTCGCAAAGCGAACGTTGCCGGTGTGTTTATTTCGGTGAAACGACGATCGTCGGAGCAAACTTTTCCTTCATTTTTCGTTTCCCGTTTCTCCGTCCGCAGACCCGACTACTCGGGTATTTATCAGACTCCCTTTTGTTATTGGACGAAATCATTTTCAAGGCTCAGCTCTTTAGCCACGAATAACATGCCGAATAACAAGGCTGACCGGACCGTCGACGGGCGTGAAAACAAAAAGGCGGTATTCTCGTTTCGTTCGTTTTAACTGACGTGCCGATCCCCCTTGTCGTCGTCTTCCTCTTCGTCTTTGCTGCCGTCGAGCCGAGGCGGGAACGTAGGATTAGATAAAAGACATTTCGTCACTTTCCCGAGTGTCGCACCTAGTAACCTCACGTTAAATTCCTCGCAAGTCGCACCACTCCGATTCAGAGGCTGATGCCGGTCCAGTTGCCCTGTAACGACTCTCGCCCCGCAATCTCGCAAATAAAACGACACGCGATTCGACCGCAAAGCGCTGCAGCGCTTCAAAGCGTTCATCGCGTTGTTAAGACGGCCTTTCTTTCCCGTACAATCGGTTTCGAAGAGATTTTCAGTGTAGAAAGAAAAAAAACCGTCACTCTCGATTTACGTGTTGTTCCTCAATTTTCTCGACGACTTTTATTTTTATTCTCTACCAAGTTTCTCCCTCATCGCGCCGTGTCTGCCAAAACAGTGATGATGGACTCGACGATTGTGTTCTTAAGGACGCAAAGTTTTAAAAGCTAGCGTCACGCCCAAATGTCAAGCTTACAAGACCGTGCCAATTTGTATAATAAGAAGAAGAATCCTCCCCATCCCCTTTCCCCTTCTGCATTCGCGTGCGAAATAACTAATGCAAAATTTTCAGGCGCCACCCGTGGGTAACCAAGTGTGCAAATAATACAGTTGCCAATTCGCATGCGTGAATCTAACGAGATTTCTTTCATCTTTCAAGGATGTTACAGTCGAGGTTTTGCCTCTTGACGCTGTACCTATGTCATGCAGAATTGCATAATTATCGGGTTTCTCGCTCGATCTATCTTGATCATGTATTCGACGATTTTCGACCCTTGATTCAATTCATTTAATCGGTAAGTCATTTGTGTGATCAAATTTTTCTAATTATATGTACGTACAGCGCGGTAGCCGCAGCTTGTAAAAAATCAATCAGCTGTGCACAAAGTTGACTTGATTTTTATTCGGCTTCTCTGCTTCTCTTCAAATAGAAGATAGTTTCATTTTCAGACAGAGGAATCGCATCGTCTCATTCCACAACGTGGTAGAAAACTCGCGAGTCTGTATCATAATCATGATCGTGATATACGTACATTCGAAAGAACCGGACCTCGGGAGAAAAGGTGAAAACACGCGTGGCGTGGGCCCACGATGATGGGGCCGTCGTCCACTCTTCGCGTTGTTATTATTCTTTTCTATCGTTTGAAATCTCTCATTCCTTGTTCGTCCTCCCTCGCTATTTCACTGCCTCATTATTATTCTCAAACCGTCGTGCGTGCATTTTCGGATCTTATAACGCCGAGTATTGTAACGTCGAGTTTGAATCCAGCCGAAGAGAAGATACATTTTTCACTATTTTCAATTTATTTGTATTTTTTTTTTTGTACATACACTTCACTTTTATTTCGCGTTGCATTACAAAGACGACGATATACGACGATGTGAAACAAATTTTGACAAATTTTTTGGACAGATTTCAAGCGTGAACTCGAGCACCTGTACGTACGCCTCCTTTCAGAAACAATATATGAGACGCAGAAAAAATAAATAAAACTAAAATTAACACGAATCAATCCGTCATACGTGAAAATAAAATAAACGCGTGAAATTCCGATCGTGTTATAGGAAGTGGAGGAGGAGAGAAAAAAGGTGGTTGGAGGAAGACGACGAGAGTCGGTGAATATCCAGCGGCGAACGCAACAAATCTTTCATCGTCGTCAAAGGTTGCCCCTCCCGGTGACCCGGGCCGCCTTACACCCGACGGTAGTAAAGCGGATGTTAAATTATTTTCGAATCGGTTTTGCTCGTGCCAGTCAGGAAGGCAGCAACAAACCGTCAAATGTCAAGTGTCAAGTGCGGGGGTGTGACGGCTGTCAGTTAAGGGGCGAAAATTTTTCCGAGGTCCGTGTTAACCGCTCCTCTTGTACGTATGTGTGTTTACAAAGAAGCATGCACACATTGTACACATGTGTAACATACGTATGCATTCACACATACAGGCATGCCACATGTAAAGCCACCGTTAAAAAGACGATTGTACATTTTTTTAAAAGAACACGCGGCTGCATTCTACAAACTTGAAAGCATGTAGAAGCTAGTCTTTGTATTTGTCGCATGCGTATATATATATATGTACACGTGTACAGAAATACGGATATACCTACGCTACGGTATACCTACCGATATAAATTGAATGTGAAAACCTGGATGGAACTGAAACGCTTTCGACGGGTCGCATTTATCGGAATCGTTGACTCTGGACAAACCGATTTATCTCGTTTCTTGACGGTGTTAAATTGCAACACCCATCCCCCGTCTTCCTTTCGTTATCTATGTAATAGCGAAAGAATACGAGACAGGGATAAGAAAAACAAGGGCTTATCGTTAATTCAGACTGTGAAAAATGATCGGTGACGTACATCTGATCAGATTTTTCTACAACTCATCGGAATCGCCCTTTTACTACGTGGGTGGCGAACCAAAGTAGATCGTCGCAATACGGTTCAGGCCGATCCGACGGAGCTCCGTATTTTTTACCGATCCATTAGGGGTGCATCGCAAGCCGACTTCATCTCTCGATTCCGATACACGGGGACAGCGGAGAATGCACTCCGGACGTCGAATGGATCTGGGGCGCATGGCGTGTATTCGTCGCGGTTTGGCAACGGCACGCAACACGCGTTTCCGAAGGTTTTAAACCCGGCCAATAATAATTCGTTCCCATCAGCTTAGCCGGCGAAGAAGGCAAGCGAGAGGCAGGCGCCGCCGGTACAATATCCAACTCTCTGTCGAGCAGAAGAACGCGTGGGCGTTGTCAAATGGCACAACCAGCCAGATATCTAGCTCTAGCCTTCCCCCGCACGTCGCTTGGACCGTGCTACTATTTTCGGGGTACGTCGCGGTTGTTTACGCGTCGGGGGGACATTTTTCTATACGTCAAAAAAACTCTACTGGACTAGGACGTCGTCAACCTATGCTCCGTCGTACGGTTTCCACAACCAAACATGCGCTTATGGATACTCCCGGAATTTTTTACTTGCACAGGTTGGCTCGACTTGTTCGCTCTGCAGTTTTGCAAGTAGAATCAATTCTGCACGAGAAAGGAAATTCGGAATTTTAAAACGGTGTTTCGAGACTAAATATCGAAAATACAACTGTATTTTATTTCATTCTTCTTCAATTATGTTTGTCGATCTTTGCGATCGAGCGACATCCGGATAATTTTCTCGTGCCTAAAAATTCTTTCAGGTTTTTCAGACGGTCAAGTAACTGCAACGTATAGTACGTATCGTGATATAACGATATGCAGAAATTGACGAGGGCGTCCAGGTTTCACCGCAATCAAACCTGATTCGCTTTGCGTTTTATGAATGAATATCCGTCCAGCTCTCTCACCCGTATGCTAATCCGGTAAAGGATCCGTTTGCACGACGTGCAAGGTCTCCGAGTGGATTGGTCCGTGAAGATCGTCCGAGAGATCTCGTAAGCCGCGCGAGGTAAAGCAATTATATTATTTATGACCTGATTTCAATTCGATTACGATATCACAGCTACAGTCTCGTACGCTCGGCTCTATACTGTGCGCATTGATATACGATAGTTCAACGTTTCCTAGTCGCATCAACTTTACCTTGACTATTTATAGCTACTGCGATTCCCACGGTTCTTACTCTGCCGTTTGTACGTGCACGTAGAAATGATATTTTAACGCCAGAGATCAAGAAAATGAATTAAACTCGTTTCTATTCATTCATAATCGGAAATTTGATTGAACGGAATAGCGATTGAATCGAAGAGAAAATTTGCCTGATCCATAAGTGTACGTGTCCTCGATCTTAGCGCAAGAACGCCGAAGGGTGAAAATGATCTTATAGGCCTCAAACATCAATGATAAATAGTTAATACCAAATGCCGGAATTGTGGCTAGCATGATTACCCAGTAAATGTCGCACGTCGGCACGCCGTATTAAAACTTGAACGTTTTAATGGCATCCTCGACTCGACGACGACGGCAAAGTTTCAAACGACTTGCGTAATAATGACGTCTCAATTCTCTTTGACATTTGGTGAGACCACGAGGTGAGATACAGCTGCCGGTGTAGGTAACAATCCGTTTGAAGTTGCAAGTCGGTGTGTGGAAACATGCTTGATATCGCCAGCGGAAACAAAACTGACGACAAGGAGGCTAATCTACCGCGCAGCGATGCGTCGCTACCTGCGGTAGAAACTATCGACGAGAAGAAAAGAGAAAATGTGGAAAAACGGAAACGGGAACTAACGTATACACGCGTTACACGTACATAGGCGGAGTTTGGTGTTGCGCAGGGCGTTCATTGTGCATCCATTTCGCTTATATCTCTTATAGATCAGAGAGACATCTTGATTTTCGTAATCAAACGGCTGCACCGCGGAGGAATATTGACTTTCCGTCAAGGATGAATGAACCACAATCGACGCCGGCGATCAACGTCGGTATCCCTGGTAAATATTAGCTTTTCCCAACAGGAACACTGGATTTCATTGTCCGATTCGCAAGGCTGCGCAAACCCGACGCGATGCTATTGTGTAATAGCTCGCCTGCGTTCGCACGCTGCTTTTTTCCAATATAAACATGGCGGACCGGGAAAAGGAACGGGATCAAAGAACAAACATTTATCCGAATTAAACGAAAAAAATTTCTCTGAGTCACGCCTTGATGTCGGAGTGCCGATGCAAACAAATTTTTCGACGCGATCGAACGACTAGAATAAGCCGAGCACCGTTTCCCTCGTAAATAAGAACAGCTAAAGCGTATTACGACAAACGGAAATTAACACGTTCAAAACGCCCCATTTGTATTTCGGAGAAAAGCTGAAAAGAAATCACCGCTATCGTAATTATAACCCTCCAATAGCGCGAAGGCTTTCGAGTACCTATGTGACTAGGTCAAGGATGCCAAAAGACGACACGGGGAGGCAGCCTTGTTGCGGTAGCTTTTAGGTAATTACCGGTAGCATTGTCCACGTGGGTGGACCGCGGAGACGGATGGTTGACAAGGGGCTGACTGAACGAGGTTGTCGTCATTTTGTATCCAGTTTACACTTGCACTGTGTCAGCATTTGTTTGTCGTCTCGCGAACAATGGGCGCAGGTTTGCGTTTGATTTTCACGTATCGTTTTTAAGTTTTAACACTTTTGATTTTTTCGTCCTTGGCGCATTGAAGAAACCTCGGAAGAAACATCGCACGACGTTTATTCGCGAAATAAAGATGGCGTTAAGATTTTATAGAATCGGGCGGACGGAGAAGGATTTTCCGATTATTAGGCCAAGAAATAAAGTGACTACGCGTCAACGAAGAAATTAACTTACATACAGCAATTAGCGATGTGTTGTGTTTCAGTTCGACTTCTTTTACGACGCTCAAAGTTATGCCGGTTCGCAATGATTAGCGACCCTGCCAACGTTATATTTAGAATCGGTAGATTTAAATGTCGAGAAAAATACACGTTACGTGGTTACACCTGGGTGTGCAGTGTACCAGAGAGAGAGAGAGAGAGAGAGAGAGAGGGAGACAGACACAATGAAATGAAAAAAATTTATTGGCCAAGTTTTACGGTGCTTATGCTTGTCTATTTTTTATTTTATTCTTTTCGTTTCGGTTTTTTTTTTTTTTACGGTTCTTTTCGGGTGAAAGCATACCGAGATTAACAAGTTTTAACTACTCGAGTATTATATAGTTGTAGGCGGTGTGTATAAGAGAGGAGCGCTGCAGGGACATTATGCGAGGTAAACAGATAAATTAAACCAAGGATACATTTCGCACTGGTTTATGAGATTTTCTCCGCGTTTATAGTTTTCCTCGCAGCGAGAGTGGAGGCAGTACTCTCAAACCCCCCGGCATCACTCGCGTCCTCACACCACCTCGGGGAAATGGGGATATAAAACTCGCGGGTTGCACACAGGCGTCGCTGCACCACCACCGGCCATAAAGGCTATATTAAAAGTTTTTCTTCCGCAGATCCGCGGGCGTCGAGCTTCGTTGCAATTTCGTTTTCTCGAATTGCGACAGTGGATCTCTCTTTTCCCGCAACTTTTTATCCGGCGCTTTATAACAAGGTCGAAAATCCCTGTCGCTACCGATTTTTTAGAGTGAAAATTTTTGGATCGCGTGCCCTTTTCGCTTCGAAAATCGTTTCTCTTTCGAGGTTTTGGCATTGTCTGCAGAACGCGCGAACCAACACGTAACAGAACCACACAGAGTCGAGGACAGCAGCTGTTCGGATCAAAAGCGGTCGTAAATCTGAATTGCCGATAAGAATAATTCTACTCGTTGAGAAAGTTTCAGAGAGAACTAGAAACCCTCTTCTGGTTGGTAAATTTTTTTTTTTTTTCATCGGATGATTAATTAAAAAATGGTTGTATCAACTCCAAAATTTTAGTGGACCTAGTGGGACATTTTTTTTAACCGCGTGACGCAGCTGATTTGGGGATGTTCTTTCTGTAGGTGTGGAAAAGTAGGAACAAAAAATGACGGTTAAGAACAGAATATCGCACAGCCTGGATTTATAAACGAGAGAAATTCAATGCGATCAGTTTTAAAGAACACGCACGGATCGAGGGATTGAAACCGTGTTCAATTACATCCGGTAATCGTACTATTTAAATAGCCCAACGCCAAACTCTGCAGGAGTTATCAATTAGAGTTCCGCGCTACAAATATGCGTAAGCTTGACATTAATAATTATTGTTACATTGCGCGTAATTGGTCGTGTACAGGATGCTTCCACGTTTCGAGTCACATTCGTGTGCGTAAGTGTCGTTGCGAACTTAACCGAACCTGACAGATGGACGTGAAATCGCGTCGCAGCTTGACTCCGTTTTGGGCTTGCGAGTTGATAAATTGCGTTTGCGGACCTCTTTCGGCCACACGCGCGCCGCTTCTTCTTATTTTTCTTATATCTCTTCTTCTTGCCTCATGCTTGACCAACGGCCATTATGTGCCCACGTTCTTATTCCTTCAGGATTTACAATGACTAACGAGATTTCCGAGCCTGCGAAAGGATACGTATACGCGGTACGCGCTAATTTGAGTAAGTAGCGGGAAAAAAGAAGCCCGTCGAAGTAGAAATCTAAATTGTAGTTGTCTTGCCGGATAACTCGACGAACCGGTGAAACGTCGTTGAATTCTTCATGACGCTGCGACCTATACTCACGTAATTTGCATGCATGGTAATTTGTTTGGATAAACACACGCTTCGACTTGAAACCTCCCTTCCTACCTGTTTATTTTGTAAAACTTTTTTACGAGCCAATTTTGACGAGCGAATGTTTTTCCCCGTCGGACATTCCCTGCCTGCCTGCAGTTCGCATGAAAATTGAGCATGTGAATTTAGGGAGTAACAGAGAGAGAGAGAGGCGGAGAATTTCAATCTAGCAAAATTTAATTGCCGACAGTCAAAATTTGCTACCTTCCTACACCGAGCTATAACACGAGTCTTTTTCATGCGCCGCTAACCAGCTCGGAACTATAAAACTCTAATCGGAACGAAGTGTAAAACCAAGGTTTATGAAACAATGCAATGCGAACGCTGCATTTATGCCTTCGAAAATTTGTAAACGTGCCAGGTCTTTTCGGATCGAAAACATCGAATTCACTCCGAATTCAGAGTCGATAAACGAATCGCCATGGCGAGGATTGAACGTCACCAGGAAACGCAGGCAAATTGTCCGGGAAACTTAAAAACTTAACCACCGCCCCGTTACCCGGTCAACTAGGTTTCATAAAATATTGAAAACACATGCACCAAACCAGAAGAAGCTAGGGCAAGTAGCTGCTAATAATGCAACGAAGCAAAGATTCCGAGACACGCATCTTAATTCTGCGTGCGGCGACTGGGCGTGAAATTCTAGTCATTCGTAGGAACAAACACTCGAGCCGAGTAGGAACGCTGGATCTTGTCGAAGTAAAACCACGCGGTACAGAAATTGCGTTTTCAATCCAACATTTTACCGCCGAGTATGCATACCGTACATATTATACTGTATTATATATCCTCTATTTTTACCTCGATGATTTCACCGGGATCGCAAGTGAATTCGCGGAAGAAGATACGGCATACACGCGCATATTCATCTCGAAATAGTTCTGTTTGACATTTTCGCACTGCAGTCCGCGTCGGCCTCTTCAATACCATGCGCGTGAGTATGCAATATGCACGTGTAATGTAATAAAAATATCTATACCCTGAAGCACCTCGCGTATTCGCGATGAAGTTCGGCGTTGCGGTTCGTCGATGACGACCTGGTCACCACCGGCGGCGTGTTGTGGATATCACCTGAGATACGCGCAAATCAGCGTCATCGACGGCACGTCGCCATTCTACGGTTGCGTCCCCGATGACGTCGTCGACCTACGAGCGTATGCAACCGGTGACGGAGGGGCAACCCCGCTTACGCTCAAACCTCTCTGCCAAGTTTAATAAATTGATGAGCTCCCACGAAAAGACACTGTTAACACTCATTAACCGTCCATCCTTGATACATCGTTCAAGATCTTCCCCGTCTCGGATTCCCCCGCATGCTGTTCCTGCTTCTGCTGCTGCTGCCGCTGCTGTTTGTCTAGCCACGCCAAAAACTTTGCCAATCTTTCAATCTCCTCTCGGTCCCGTTGGCATTCGCAAGTGCATTGCCACTTGAGAAATTTCTGCACCAGCATTCCTTGGACTTAGGAACTTCCCATCCTCACTTTTTCTGTCGTTCTTTTAAACCCTATAATTTTTGGTCGCTTCATCTCTCTTCGCGATGTTGCTGTTGGTGTTGTCGTTGCGAGAAGATCGACCACCTGACGTTTGCTCCACATTCCGAATCACACCAACGCTGCAACGGGATGGTGTCTGTTATTTTTCTGCTTTCCAGATGTCTCCGCTATCTCCATCTAAATACCCAGGCAATAGGCACGACGAAGATCGCGTGCGCGCGATAGGGTAAGCAGGAAATTCTCGCTGCACTTACACCTCGGGGTGCCTCTTTTACACATATACACAAGCTTCGGCGTTGACTGTGATTAAACAGATAATTCGAGCCAGTTGTGTAGACATCACGTATAAGTTGGCGTGACGGAATTAGGATTATAACAGTAAGAGATGCGCAATGCCCGGTGAAACGGCTCTGTAGACAGACTCGGGTGGCAGACGTTTGTTGAAGTTACGGAAATTTATTTAAATTTTCACCGTTCCAACAACCCTTCTCCACGCGTGGTTTTTCCCCGACGTATACGTGATTCGGTCACACGCGTTGCTCGTTCCGGTGACGCATTACATACCATCGTCACAACGTACCAAGAATTGAACCTCCTCTACTCCCCCACCGCTGGTGTTGACCGGATAGCTTTGCAAGCGTGGAATGAAACAAGCTTTTCTGTTTACGCCGCCCACTGTACGGTGAATGATTTAGGAGATAATCCGCTGCATTTTGTGCATGTGATGAAGAGATGCCTTCGTTAGATAACCCCCAACAACGTCACGCGTAACCGGAAAATCGATGATTTATCGATGCCCTGCAGGCTCCGCAAGTTGAATGGTTTTTACGGTCGGTGTCCTCCGGTGCTTCGTTTCACCGCAGACGCGACAGTCGCTCTTGGAATTTTATACCGCGTCGAATCGTCTCGCGATAAGTTTCTGAGGTGCAGTTTGTGGACGGATACGATCGAGCCTGTAAAGGTGCAGGGAAGGCCAGCGGGACAAGCGGACACGGTAGAATTTTCTCGTGCGTCGCAAAACGCTCGTTGGACAATGATAAGGAATATTGAAAAGTGGCTTGCCGCCCGTACAGTCAGAAAAGCACAGGTGCCCGATGACTCTTTCCTGGATGAGTATCACGACGGACGAACGTTGCCCTAATTGCCCCGTTGAAAGAGCCGGCCGGTACTTTGATAGCTTTGTTTCACGTACCACTGCAGAAGTCAAAGCGAGAGAATCGGCTCGACGCATCAAAAGC
This sequence comes from Neodiprion lecontei, assembly GCF_021901455.1. Classification (NCBI taxonomy): domain Eukaryota; kingdom Metazoa; phylum Arthropoda; class Insecta; order Hymenoptera; family Diprionidae; genus Neodiprion; species Neodiprion lecontei. The sequence continues at coordinate 25,040,374 of NC_060265.1, forward strand.
CGTTCTGCTCCAGAGTCGACCGAATCCCTTTACCACGAAGTGGAGCCTCGTTGAGTATCATCGAGTGTTCATTCGTTGAGATTCTCTCCGAGCTTTGTAGCCTCGCCCTCGTCAGGACTCTCGAACGATATGCCATAAAGAGAAATTGACAATTTTATTCTCCGTGCCCCAATTTGTATTCCTTTTCGCCAGTCCGCGGATCTCTGATGCTCTGCATGTGTGTTAGAGAAGAAGGATGGAACACGCGATACACTCGTAGGTACGCGTACAGCGCTTCGCGATTCCGAGTCTTTCTTTTATTTCTTCATTTTTTTGCTAACGAGTATAAACAAGAGACAAGCTGCCGCACGTATCATCATTCCCTGGGCAACATTCAAGGCACGAAACTGCTAAAATTAAATCTGAATTCGTCTCACGTTAGTTAAACTACATGTGTTGGTATATCGTACGCGTCATACCCGCCCCGGCATTACCGGGATTCTTGAAGTTGTGTTCTTTCGAAGTAGGAAAGAGATGCCCGTGTGTGCTTTGCGGGGTGTTCGAATGGCGATTATTTTTTTACACAAACATATGGTAACCGCCTGTGCAAGAAATAATTGAGTAAAATTAGCCAGACCTACGTGTTACGAATTTTTCACCTACGATCGGAAGAAGGTGGATTCATTTTTCCGATCCACTCCGATCGCGCATTTGTAAATCAATCGGCGGCCATATCTTTTCGCAAAAAAAGATGCAACTTCCTATCGGGTATATATAAATACTAATTACTTGGTGGCGGTGAAGAATGCGAGTAGGTACAGGGCAAGAAATAATTCATTCCGTAATACAGAATCCCAGTTATAATTTGTCTCGGACCTGCTCTTTCTGCCCAGGCAACGAACGATGGGCAACGCTGGGACAGCAGCGAGCTGAGGCCTCCATAAATCAAGCTTTATTTTAGAAAAAATAAGGCAACCGCTCCGGAGGAACAGACGTTTGGCGTGACTGGTTTAATTAAGAGACTATCATTTACTCAGGGGGGGATAACGTATGTTATTACCATTCGGGAATTTTGTCGCTGCAATTTTGTCATGCCTGCCCACATCGACAAGCGCACGCGGTCCTTATGGCTGCCTACCTTGATACCCAGAAGCCGGCTACCTACCTGATTAAAATTACCAAACCCACCACATCGCGATCCTCGCATCATTTATAACTCTGTCTTTTTCGTCTCTAGAGCTAAGCCAGGCGATCCGTTTAGCTCTTCGAGCGGATAATTATTGAAAATAAATTGTCGCTTCGCCGAGATGATAAGGTGCAGGTATCACTTGTACGCATACGCTTCTTGTGCAAACTCGTTACAACTGTGGTACGTGCGTAAAAATACAGCCGTCTCTCACTATCCGAGACTCTATACTCGTAGACTCTAGTATTTATAGACGAATGCGTAGGAAAATAAAATAATTGACAAACGCTTGGCACGGTATTAGAGTTTCCAGCAGTTCCTTTCCGTCAGCATGCCTACTGCGGACAGTGGACGTCAACTGTTGCTTTGTTATTTCAGGCTCGATTCATCGGTATCTCAGATGGAGGAAGGCTTATTGTTACTAACAGTGCTCTAATACTTTTTCATAATTTTGCCAACTGGCCACTGATGCTAGAAGCACAGTTGCGCGAAGACGCAGAAGGCCTTCGTGAGTTAATGGCTGAAATTTATAGCAATGCCGTTTGATCTTCGATTGCGATTTACAATAAGGTAGTCAAAGTAAATGCATAGTTGTCCTAATGAATGTCAGATGAACCGCTGTTTAGATCTCATTCCGTTTGGTCTATATATTTGTTTGGAAAAGATCCTTTCATCAGAACTCTATGATACTGAAACCATTCATCTAAGTATTCATTTCGTTTTTGTTAAACAAAAACTTTGAAACTCGTTCAATTCACGCCAAAGATTCACAAACCAAACTATGCGGGATTCGTAAGATCTGGTCGGATTTTTTTTCTGAACAATTGTAAGAACGACAACATCTAAAGATTTTTAATCTTTAAAACAACTATGAAATCGTAAATTCGCACACGATTGTACACTTCAAAAGATTGGACGACCGCGGTATTGAGAGACTGATCTCTTAGGCTTGGACTCTTTGGATATCTCCCGCGTTGCGTCAACGATTATAACAAATCTGTTTCGCCTTTGCGGGTGACGCAACTGTCACGTGATAGCATGTTTTAAACTATCGTATAACTCAGCACAAATATTTCAAGACATTAGAATTTTGGTAAATAATTTTATCATGGGGTCGTCGTCGTAGCTCGTTTGATAAAATTAACTGCGATAATTTACGATCAGCGCGTAATAGTTGCGGTTCTGTAGATAGATGTACCGAAAATATAACAACCGTTAGTAGCAACTGCTGTTCGATAAACGCGCGTGGCGCCATAAAAATATTCAATGTCAAACTGCAAAGTAAATATGTCAACGTTCGCTAACTTGTCACAAGTTAAACACGGCTGTACAGAAGATCCTTGAAGAACATTCTATCGCCAAGCCTTTCTCACGTTTTCTAACGCGTTTTCCAACCTTCACCCAGAAAATCTTCCAGATTATATTTATTCTTCGTCTCGCGTCTCATTGATCACCAGTGATTGCGACGAAAGTTTCTCGCAACTATTTTCACTTCCGACCAAAGTCTGTGAACCGAAATCGAACGATCGAACTCCTGATCGGCAAATAACGATCGAGAAATTTGTCCTCTGGAGTAACGATTTCGGGAACGCGGTTTGCAGTTTGCAGTTTGCAGTATAACGACCACCGCGTATATGGACTGCGCGCTGCAGTCTGCTGCTAATAAGAGAGATGAGATGGTAACATTATGCAGTTTGCACGTGTCCGTTAATCAGTCGGGATTAATGCATGAGGTGTGAAAGAGTGTCAGCCCTGACCTACGGATAATTGGGGAGTCCGTGAGTGCATCGGTTACGTCAGTTCGAATGCAACCACCTTGTATGAATCACCGCGTCGTACCGCACAACTCGCGCTGTTGCCCCGCACCGCAGGATCGGCGTAACCGCCCGATGTTTACCTGCGAGTTGTGTCACGCATACAGCATCGAAGCTATAAGCCAGGGTGGTACGTTACGGGAAACTTTTCGGGTTGGATTTGTGTCGTCGGAAACTAATCCGGGTCTTTTGAATAATTGGTAGGCGTGGTTGAGGGAAAAAATACGAGCGGTCGAGCTCGCGTCTTCGACTTGGAACAATCGCGGCTACGAAATCGTATTACTCATCTCGCATTCTTATCAAAACAAATTAGTGTCGCAGCTAAATCACGCGCAGCTAACCCTTACGGACCACCAGATCCCACACCTACATCGCCGTCGCCGCCGTCGCCGAGACCTGCCCGATATTTATTACTTTTCTAAACCTCTTCTTGATGTTTTCATCGCCTTCCCAGCCCTCTCGCCGACCTGTCCTACTTAGCCTGCACGTATCCGTGCCTATTGCGTACGCCTCCTCGTCGCCGCTGGCTAGGTGTACCTGCATCCGCGACGTGGGAGGTCCTCCTTCTCCTCTTCCCCCTCCTCGTCGTCGTCGTCGTCGTCGAACTTGCGGGGGTTGATCGGATCGCGGAATCGTCAAGTGTCGATTGGTTCAGCCGTCGGTGTTTCTTCTCATTGTACCTGCTCCATTCTTTTCTCGTTCTTTTCCGTATTTCCAGGCGTTCCTCTCCTCTCCGCCGCTTGGCACCCGCCGGAGACACTAGTAGCGTTTTACTTGTTGTGAATGCGCGCGAGGCGTTTGTATTTCTGGCCTCGGTGAGTCACTCCACCTACGCAATTTTACGTGCATCATGTGTGTATACCTTTTGGACATCGACGTCGTCGTCTTGCGTGCCATCGTGTGCGATGAAGAACGTCCGTTACGCAACTAACGCTGTTGTCCGCCTGTCCTGTATCTACCTTACACCAACCAACTCCGTTACATGTCGGGGAGTACGTTGTTGCATTCGACGAATTCGACGGAGATACAAGTCTGTTAATCCCTGGGAACTAAACTGTAGGGGGATATTCTTGCACTGTAAAGTAGGATCACCGAGATCCTACTCCCAAATTCGAAATTCTTCAAGTGCTATTTTTTCTTCTTCCATATTGCAAGATTCTCCAACATCCGTCTTACGTAAGAAATCAGCAGAAAGACGGAGAGGCAGAGGAGAAAAAAAATGAAGGTGCTGATTAGATGAGAGAATCGAAAGCTCGAATGGTACCGTGGGCGGATTATAAATGTTATAGATTCACCTAGGTTTGAGAAAAAAAACTTCCCCCCCCCCCCCCCCACCCCCGGTCTCTCCGGATGCTCGTCCTCGTCAGAGCAATTCTCCGGTTATTTAAACGGCCAATTTGTTGTTGTAATTTGTGCCGGAAAAATACAACCTACGATTCGTAAACCGTCGTGTGGTTAACTTAAATTTGTCAATGCTTGGCTCCCCGCTTTTCTCCGCTCGCCCTCTTCGCACGGAGTGTACGTGGGCCTCTTTCAATGCGGTCGGGAATATCCGCACGTCCGCACGCGTGTGTCAGGTATACCTATCCTCGCTCTGTATTATTATTTCGCTAATATTAAAAACAGCTGCCGTTTACCGGTTATCTCTCCCATCACCCTGTCTCTCAGCCACGTTTCGCATCCCCCGATCTTTTTTCCCACCCTGGAAACTCTACGACACACTTATCTTTCGATGCCATGCTACGTAACAATCCGCTCCGCTACGTGGCAAATTTGTCGTCGGTCGTGTTCCGAGCTACCGTGAGGAAACAGCTGATGCTTTTTTATACCAGCACTAGATGCGAACCTCCGATTTTATTCGATTTTTTTTTCACCTCGTCGTATGAATTAAGGATGTTTCTCGACTCACGGGGCAACTTTATTATCACTTATTTATATTCTTTACGTGTTTTATACACATGACTACTGATAAATTCTTGCCGTAGAATTGCCGCGGGAGACGAGAAGACGGAAAATTTTTATCCGTAGAATAGAACTATTTTAGGTTTCCTCGTGTTATTTTTATTTTTCTTTTTTTGTTTTACCCCACCCCCGCTGATATTCTTTTTGTGGGATTATATACCTGCAACGAGTTCGCTGGTTCGGACAGCTGCGTGCCAAATCGTTATTTAGTAGGTCAGTATTGCAAGACATACGAAAAAAGATGGATTTGAAAAATGATTTTTTACGTTTTCTCATCCTTTTGTCTAGACCAAATCACACAGTTTCCTTCGAAAAATCATCATCGAATTTTACGTTCCCATCTTACAAATTGGTGGTATTTTCTTATCATTTTTTGTTCGAGTTTACGTGACAGATAACATGACTAATTTCATTACAAAATCGCAAAAGCTACATTCTAACAATAGGGACTTCGTTTGGTCGCCAGCCAAAGTTTTCTATCGGTTTTATCGCCTATTCGACTCACGAAAGAACCGCGTCCATGTGTCTTTCAGGGTTCGACCGGTAGTGATCAACGTCAAGATTTCGTAAACATTTTTCGACAATTATCGTGGACAATGAATTACGAGTGAAAAATATGTATATCAAAGCTTCACATTTTGTGTCACGAGGAATCGCGAAATATTCATTGATCTGAGAGAACGCTCGGCGGACCAAAAATTCGTGATTCGAGTTATCCGTTGCCGAAGAAATGGGCAAGAGACTCGATTAGTCACTAACCACAAGTAGATGTGCTCGATAAAGTGTGAACCGAGTTTCGGTTGAGGGCAAGCTTGCGACTTCTCGTTAAATCTCCGAGCTGGAACGACTCGAGATCGGCACAAGGGCGCATTGTCGTCTCGTAACCCGCCAAGCGACATCCGACTGATGCAACGTGGGAGTGTTAATTACCCGAAACGGTCTAAGGCCGGGTTGATCACCGGCCTACCGAACGAAACGAACTCGCCCTGAAACGCCGTTCCGAATCCGAGAGGAAATCTGGGTCGTTCAGAAATAGATTAAGGTCCGCCCTCAGCGGGCGTATCTCTCAATGAAATATCCCTTTCTACCTATCTCCTTACACTTGTTTTCTTTACCATCTCTTTCGCCGCGCGTAAAGCTCGCCGAAAGTTTTTCCCACTCGGAGTGTAATAACTGGATCCGCGACTCTGGTTAATCCTTTTGTCGCAATTAGTTATTCTCCTCGCTGTCTAAGTTGAACGATCGTAAATTTAACGTTGCTCATACGCGCTCCTGGGAATCGATGCCGAAGTAAAAATAATCTTGAACCCTTTTTCTACAAGCATCCTTGTCTCCAATGAAATGTAATACCTACACCGATCGAAACGGATAAAACAAGAAACCAGTGCCTTTCTATCCTCTACTTTGCTTCGCTCGGTCCGTCAGCGGGTAATTAATAACGCCGATAACAGCCCGCGGACGTTACCACCAAAACGGTAAATAAATATCAATCAGAAACATCGAGTCGATGCCTCACGCCTGCGCGAAGAGGAGGACGAGGATGAGGATGAGCATGAGCCTGTAATTACAAGCCCTGGCGATGCGCTTCCACGAGCCAGACAAACGGCGGACAGATATTTGCCGTAATTTGTGATTCATTAGAGATCGGTTCATTATGCTCGGTCTGATCTATTGCCGGCAATAAACATCCGTTATAACACCGCTGGAACGCTGTTGGCGCCACATAGTGTGTCGTACGTGTCGTTGGCAGGACGCGATGCGTGGATAATTGTTGCGCACGCACGCATCGGCCTCAGCCTCGCATGAGTAACATGTCATAATCAGTCGTTTGGGTCGCTGGTAGGTACACAATGCGCGTTTCCATTATTGCACACCCTCTAGCCTTGCTTGTAGCAAGTTTCATCCGCGTGTCACCTGGCGCGTTTATATTGTTTTGTTTGGCCCTCGGTAATGGTCGGATATTTGGCGACTGTTTCTAGAGTAGCTGAATTCCTTGTCGGCTGTCGCCGGTGTCTTTTCGAACAATTTGTTAACATCTTACGCCACTCCAACCGGAGTGCATTAAACTATGTTGAATTCAGAACTTGAGGGAAATTATTCCGCGTGACGGGCGGATTCAGCGATGCGAAATACCTCACTTCGGGCAACTATTCCTTTCCCCTTGGGTTTCTTTTTCATTTTTTTCATTTCTCTTTTTGTTTGGTTCTTTTTTCGAGACTCGCTTCGCGACTCGATGTGCCCGCGGGATGCGAACGTACGGTGAAGGATGAAATCGGTACTTTGGTGGGAGTTGAACTCGCGTCGTAAAACAGCTCTTGCTTGGAATAAAGTTTTGTAGTTGATGCCGTTTCGTGTATCATACGCATGGGATTAAGTACTAATTTTATTTCACGAATTCAGCTTAAAATGCTTCAGAACTGCAGTAGGTACGCGTTCGTGTGTGCCTACCGAGAAGACAAAAAAGCAGGTGAAACGATTCGTGACACGTTGGTGGGTCGTAAATTAAAAACCTACCGCCCTGGAATATTTGAACTGCGGCGAGAAGTAATTTTTATATTGCAATTGCCTGAGTAACTAGGTCATAATAGCGACGTCTCGTTGAGACAAAGAGGTTCTTCGCTGTGTTCCAAAGTGTCTTATTCTGTACGACTGGCAGTACTGCAACGGACCCAGAATTGCCGCAGTAAAGGATCTTGTACGTAACGCCAGTCATAGGGAAGTGAGATAAAGCTGGGCAGAAAGAATGACAAAAAAATAAGTAAAAATAAGCGTTAAAAAGAAAGGAAAGGAAAAAAAAAATCGTATGGAGGTGGTGAAAAAAAGAGAACCCCAAGTAAGAGAAAAGGAAGAGTCAGGATAAAAATACGAGGGCTCCCGTTATGAGGAGGAGGTACTCGACCGAGGCGCAGGAAGCTGTGAATCAAACCGACAGGCTGGTCTCCGACTGCGGAGGTGCAAACTGCAAAGTCCTGGGCCGAGTCATTGCTTCGCTTCTTCTGCGCGCTTTGCTTTGCTACCAGAGTTAGGCTTTTATTTCTTAAATCAATTTCCTCTCTCATTTCGTTTCTCATCCCAATGTCACGGACGATGACAGAGCTTTGTATTTATCACTCTCGATTCAGCGTGGCTTTACAGCTACGTGATATTCTACACGGGTAAGAAACAGCCGGTGTTTGAATTCACTGGCGGAAGAACCTGACCCATATTACGGTACGTATCGTCTGGCTAAGGAATGGGCGTTTCCTGTAGTTCATCTTTTTCAAACAATTACTGAAATATCCAACGATATCGCCGTCCGAATTCCGCCGGTGAAGGTATCTGTTCTCTATTAAAAGAAACCTCTCCAACATCGGGGATATTCTTTTGTTCGAAGAATTCCTGACTTCGATTATTTCGCTTTCTCCATGTCAAAATTGTAAGTCATTTCCGGGGAAAATTTATCGTCACATGTAATCCGGATGATCCGGAATCGAGTCATGGTTTCTAACTATTCGAAATAAAACTCGTTTCCCGAAGTCAAATGAAACGTTGAACACGGTTTAGAATTTTTTCATCCAGTTAAACGCGACGCATTCTCCCTTACAAACATGTGTGGCATGCTGAAAATGTGCCATGCAATCGATTCCGCATGTCTGTTATTCACGGTTCCGTAATCAATCTGGTCTTCACGGTATTTTTCCGCTTTGCTTCTCGGCCGCTTTTATTTGTGCGCTGCAGATACGACGGGCGCCATGCTCATCCGTGAATGAACACAATTATGCGGTCGTCACTCGGACAATGAGAAATCCTCTCCTCTCGCGATAGCATCTTTTACCTTCCATCTCTGCCTTACTTCCTTCCTTCCCTCCTTCAGTTTCTTCTCCGCATCGCCCACCGATTATGGACATTGCACTTTCCCTCTTCTTCCATTCATTTCTTACCCTTCCTCTTCTCCCGTGTAAACCTCTTGTTGCACCCCCTCGCCCTTCGACATCGAACCCTCGCCTCATATCTGCATCCAGCGTATGCCGCACGGCCTTCGTTTAAACTTCAACACCAAATCCGATAGCGTGATTCACGTACCAAACGTGATGGACGTATCGGGCGTCAGAGGTACGGTTTAGAACGCCCTTGCTGTAATTTCTCATTCCGTCGAAGACCTGGTCCAATCCGGTAGCTGATTGTAACCCGTTACCCGCCGTTTAATTAGGAACTTGAACGTTGTATCAACCAGTTTCGGCGGTGATTCACCCGCGTTCGTTAAGCCTACGAGATGAACTGTGAACTTCTGTTAACAAACCGATCCAGCTGCCCTGATGTAACCGAAACTGGATGGGTGCCTATGTATAATATAATTTTTTTTAGTGTGGAACGAATCCCTTCACCAAGAAGCAAACACCTTCCCGTTCCGTGTTGATTAATTAGGCCTGAAAACACGCGATCTGCTTCTGTATTGTATTATACCTACGTATGTATAAGTATAAACATATATACGATGCTGTAAATGTTCATTTTTTTTCTCTCTTAATTTCTTTGTATTATTGTGTAAAAATAAATCGGGTTATATAACGCGGCATTTTTAGTCGTAAAAATACACGTTTATACGCAAGTTGTCAACGAGTATTTATATATAAGGGGTTCAGAATTTATGTGCGATATAAAAATGGCGTTGGTCTTACATCGAGCAGCCGGTGAAACTGATTTTAATTTCATCGTCGTGTCATAAATGGACGAGACGACAACTCGAATGGTACATGGGCTGAAATAATGCATTTGGCATTGCATCGGCTGTCGAGATTGTATCGCTATATATGTTGTGGCTATGAAACATGAGTTGTCCCATTTTGCTCAAGGTGTAGAATAAACGGGAGATTCGACGACGTTTGGCTCTCACCGATCGGTCGTGCATTAAGCACGTAACACGGCTTGGTTAATACTCGGCTTGCCTGTTTACCCGGAAGTTTATACCTTCATTTTTTCCTAGCCCAGGGGCTGATTGCGTTAACGGGCATTAATAAGGTCCGTCAACAATTAGCTCTCCTCTTCCTCGCTACCCAAATTAAATCTAACGCACATGTCGATATCGGCTTTCCATTGACACACGGGGTTCTCATCCGTCTTAATTTAGCCCCATTTTGATGTTCGAACCTCCCGCACACTCTGCCATTTAACTTTATCAATCTCGCTAGGTATTTTGGTGCTCGCTAGCATCGACTCGGCTCAAGGCTAGGGGTCCACGTCCACCCGGGACCAGCACCAACTGTAATCACAATAAATCAAAGCAAATTGGTATGCGAGCTTCCAGTCCTCGATCACAAACGCTGCCTCTCCTAATTCAAATCGGTCCAATTCTCGGAAATAAGGATTTGTTCCTATTTTCACCGAATGCTTGCAAATGCATGCACGATTTCCGATCGTTTGTCGCACCTCCGAAATCTCACTGTCAATCTTCGTACACCTCCGCAGCTATAAGAATAACAAGAGAAAGCTTGATACATTTTTATTTGTCCGGCTGCACGCGCCATCAGATCTAAAGAAAGAGAAAAATAAAGAAAGAATGAAACTGCGAGATAGGCTCAGGTATGCATAGGGTCCGTACGTTCTTATCTTAATTTCTCACCATTCGGGACGAAAGTTGGGTTGAAACCCCGTGGACAGAATTACTCCTCTCTCGCAGTTGTTGTAATGGTTGCTGGTTATCATCATCCGAGAACAGACTTTCTCCGGCGTCTCGTTAACGCAACGTACGCGTCCGCAGCGGCGATCTTTTCGTTTATTTTAATTAGGTTGGCCTGCCGACACTTGCGCCTCTCGTTCTCCCTCTCTCTCTCTCTCTCTCTCTCTCTCGTTCTACCAAAGTACGCCATGTTGTACGCCCGTGTATTGCCCGCTTTAAAAATTGGTCAACCGTTACCTCCGACAAGTACGGCGAAGGCCGTTCTAGGCCGTTTGCTCTGGTTGCGTAACCCGCCTCTCTTGCCACTCTACTTACTTCACCTCTGGCTCCTCGAGCCATTTCCTAGCCCGCTTGTTCCCCGCGGTCGTTCCTTCAGCAGTAAAGTTTCGCGTCGCGTTTTCCCGTCCGCACTGGAGAAACGGATATGTATACCTACGAGAAGGAAAAACAAAGAAACGAAAAGAAAAACGACCACCCTGGTCGTGTCAACGTGCCTATGGACTGCCTTGCCAACGGTGGGTGGGATGGAGCTCGTAGGAGATATTTGGCGGATGTTTAAACGCCAATTGCTTACTCGATTATCGTAACAATTACGTCACTGATGATTGCGAACATTCGCCAAGCAACGAGGTTCGCTGCGATGCTGGACTGGAAACCCGGCTTTCGGGTCTGTATGCTTTTTGTTCGGTAATCGCTATTCCGTACATTATATACGCTCTGTTCGAGATACCGAGTGAAGAAGTTACCTCGTGTTCAAGTTGGAAACTAAAGGACGTCGTCGCCGCGCGCGGAACGCATTAACGGTTTAGCGTTAAGATAGGCGTAAAAGTGGATTTGCACATTGCTGATATCAGGGCGACGAAAATAGGTCAATGAAAAATGGAACCATCCGCCGGTTTGATAGACGCCAAATGAGAATTCCGATAGACAAACATCTGCGTTCGGGTATACAATCAAAAATACACTCCGGCCTCTGTTTCCTAAGAATCTATCGCCGCGTGTCTGATTGCCGTCTTCTCAATCCTATAAAACCCATCTGTTTCCCCCCCTTCGCGGTGATGTCACCGTCCGGTCACAGATAAACAGAAACATACGTCAAAACGCCTACTCTCGATGATGTTACGCGCCCTCTTCCCTGCCCCGACGTCTGCACAGCTTCTTACCTCTGTGTAGGTCTGCCTCCGGCCCTTTGGTCTCCGGTAATCTCGCTCTTCTTCTCCCCTCATCCATCCAGACATCGTCTGCGCGTTTATTCCGACGTTCCGGCATCAGTTCTACAGCCTGAGACCAGCGGCCGACGGTTGAGTCGGAACTAATGACTTCTCCAAAATGTTGTAACAAAGTGATGACTAGACTAATTGCAAGATTACGGTTTTCCAGGTAGAACAGCGACTAAATGCTCCCAAGTTACGCTGCACAACGACGTCCATTGAACAACCGTCACGTTAAGCCGAGGAAATCTCCTTTGCACGTTTCTTCTTTTAATCTGCACCCGACTGTTCACCCGGCCTCGGGGAATTGGTCTTTTCGACCGTTGGTTACTCAACTAGCCCAACATCATAGAACGCAGAAAAGAGAACAATTTCGATGACGGAGACGAAAAAGAATCATCGTAATCGAAGGAAAAAAAGAACAAAAAAAAAAAAGAAAAAAAGAAGTGCTTTCGGGAAGCAAACATTGGTCCGTGGACGGCTTGCAGTTGGCGCAAAGCCAGGCGTCCCGACGCCTGCCGAGGCGGCTGTCCGAGTCCAGCCGAAGGCGGCGTCCCGGCGTCGGGCGTCCGTCAGTGCGTGTGTGACATGGCTGCGAGACGCTCCGGCGACTACGCGTCCTCCCTCGCGATGTGATCGGCGTGTTTTCAATCGCTCGCACTAGTGATTGCAACCGGACCGCACCTGGACGCTGCACGTTTTGTCATATGACGAACGAGCGCGGAGCGCACTGAAGCCTGGTCTGAGCTCGACGTCAATTGACAAGTTGCGGGCGAGCGACTCGTGCAGGTGGATTTCAGGTTAAGAAGGACTGGGGACGGTCAGGAGGTCGTCGAAAGCTGGCCGGGCAATTGCCGCCTGGTTAACGTCCGGAGGAGGCAGAGATTCTCAGCGATTGTCAGCGACTGTCAGCGACTGTCAGCGATTCCAGAATATTATCGTAGCGAGGACTGAACTCATACCGCGAGTACGATCGACACCCTTACTCAATTTGCTCGTCGGAGTTGTTCGGGACGGGTGGCTGGGTGGACTGGTGGCGACCACCTGTCAGACCAAGGCACCTCGAAGTCGCGTGGTGCGGACTGCAGGGATAGCGGAATACACGGAGACGATACTGAACAAGGATCGCAGGCGGTGTGGAAAGATCACGGGGAAGTTGGCGGTCGAGGAGGAGCGGAATGTCTCTGTTAGTTTGAATCAGCTCGGGTGGGGAAAACACTGACAACTGTTGCTTCTCAGCTTCGGTTTCGTTCTCAACTGTAGGTACCCAAGTCTGTTGGGACTGGATTGTGATTCCTGGCTAATGATATGTAAGATTCAATATGGCCGGTGTCGAGGCCGTCGTCCAAGTGTGAGCAACGAAAGTGGATAACGAATGTGAACGAAGAAGAAGAAGAAGAAGAAGAAGAAGAAGAAGAATTAATTTTTTAGTTTAAATTACGAACGAACTACGACTTATCATTCCCAGCGAGAAAAACAGCATTCCCTTTAAAGAAATTTTCAAACGAAGAAGAAGTAACCGGACTGTAATCTTTCGAACGAGATATCTTGCACCAGGACTGAAAGGTATAAAAGAGGATGAATGGGTTGCAGAGTCGTCGAGGAGAATTAATAAGTTATTGAAAAATTGTAAATAAATAATGCTCACAGACAGAGGACCACTATTATACAGCCAGTCGAATTAAACTAGCTAATTAAGACTTCCTAAATAAACTTTAAAGCACGAACGCTTTCGACAGCTCCTTGCTAACTTCAAGATAAACAACGCAAAAGAATATATTCTTTCCTAAAGTTTCTCGACCATTGATGAACGAGCCCGTGGTAAACGGATGTCATTTGTTCATCACAGAACTCTTCGAGAAGATGGAAAAATAAATATCGCCGAAGAGTTAAACATTCGAACGATTCGACGTTGACGCTATAAGTGAAACTTACTTGATTTAATCACGAGAACATTGTTCTGGTGAGGATCAAAAGTTGGGTACGTTATTTTGCTAAACGGAGTTCCCGATGTACCTAATGAAGTGACGATTGATGTTCAAGGCAGTTGAACCAAGAGTGAAGTGAAATTGTTGAAGAGGGGGAGGTACACCGACGATGGAATATCGGTGAGGTCACCAGGTCATCACAGAATGCCTGAGCCGAGGGCAAAACGCTGCAAACACTGTGACGGTACGCCATATTGATACGTCGGCGTGTCGTTTGATGTGTATAAATTGACGTCGAGATCTGACGATGATCAAATAACCATAGCGTAACAATAGCAACAATAATAATAATAATAATATAACGATTGTTGTGGAGTTGAGTTTGTATTTTTTCGTCCTTCTCGTGTGAATTGTATGTTTTCTGTACCACTAACAATTAACATAATAAATGTCGGGTTTCCCTAATTCATGTCGTTCTCCTTCATCAATCACCCGGCGATCGCCGACTTTTGTCGTCGTTTCGGATCGTTGCGTAAATCCAGCTCGCAGCACTGCTGCCATCGACAATACTGTCGGGCATAACAAAGCAACACCGTAAAATTCACCCTGTGTTTTTGTTACGTCACGCTATTTTCGTGTAGCTAGCAAATACACGCTGTGGTTTACTCGAGCGAATCTGGAAACGCCAGCGTGATTAATTTATCTCTAATTCGCCCTTGCGTTGATGCAATAGCTGACAAGCCATTCGCGAATTGTCGCAAACACTCAGGTAGTGCATATTCGCAGCAAAGCACCGGACCACCTCAAACGTCGGAATTTTTCCATGCCATCTCTTTCGCCACGAGATTATCCTTAATCGTGACGAGAAGTGTTCGCGCACCTCGACTCACTCATGATCACCTTACTCCGTTACGTCTTAGCAGCGAAATAGTAGAAGAAGAAGGAGAAGAAGATGAAGAAGAACGAGGAGACGAGTATTCGTTGAAAGAGTTTGATGAAAGTGGGACACTCGGTGGACCGTCGTGACTGACTCCTGAAATATTTCTTTTACGGTGAAAAGTCAGTCTTAATTAGGAACAGAATGAGCACTTTATCTTTAGGTCAATCATTCCTCAGTGTCCGTACCGTTGGACTGACACTCTGGCGCGGGGCACATTCCAATCAGACGACTATGCAGTCCAACTAGTCACTCTTCTTCTACACCGACGTATTTTTATCCCAGGTTGTTCACCTTCTTATCTGCGAATAAAGCTGCCTTATACGCGCGGCCGCTGATATATCGACGATGGAATAGAATAATTTTGAAACGGGAGCATCCGGGGTTGAACGCATCCCTCGAAGCCTCTTCAAGGGTCGCGTTGACCTTGCGCGGTTAACCATAAATCTTGAAATGTCGCTTTGTGCCGGTCCTACTCGGATATTAAGAAGATAGAACGAAGGAAGGCGAGAGTGTAGAAGCAAAAAAGTAAAAGAGAGGAAGAAAGGACACGAACAGACGTTGTCTCTGTTCGATGTCAAGCATCGCGGCATCGTTAAAGCAAAAGTTTATTTTCACTTTCCACGTGACCTCAGACCTACATTGACTATGAGATCCGTAGGTAGTGGAGATTGAAACAGACACTTGAACGTCGTTAGAAAAGCCGCTTCCCACTTTTTCTAACCACTCTTCATAACTGAACAGTGACAAATGAATGAACAATCAATAAGAATATGGAAGATTTTTATCGTATTGAAATTAGTAACGTCATCGCAACGACTCCTGCTGAGGAAAAGCGTTATTTCGCTATTTTGGAATTGTCTGAAATTCAGTAAACTTTACTAACTTCAAGCTCGTCGATTTTTACCAGCAGTAAAACAGTGGCTTAGCCATTGAACGTCTTCGAGCCAATCCATCGGGGCTTCGGCCAACGCTGATCAACGATAGATAACCTAAAAAACATTGTTTTTCTCGCGATCTATTTCGAAGACATGTCTATTACGGAAAACGATTATTCTACTGTCTGCAAGCTCTAAGTTTGGCAGACCAGGCGCGCGAGGCAGTTGGAGCGTGGACCACCGTTGAAATTCATTAAGGCCACCGGAACCATTATGCTTGCTTATTTTTTATTTACCATCTCTTTTCACCCCTGCCTAAAGACGCGTCGTTTCTTCTCGTTTTACCTCCTAGGAAAAGGACCTAGAAGTGGGACTTGTTCGTCCCAGATGACGGATGGCAGCGTGTGTATTATTTTAGTACCTACGTGACACTAATTATGTACCGGGTGAGAACCAAAATGCTATATATTGACTTTCGGATAGCAGGCGCCTTACGAATGCCAAATTCGACGACCGGCAGCAGATCGTGGTTCCGAGGAAAGAGTTGGTGTTCAACTCGCACAGCATTCGTCCCTTCGGGAACTCTTCTCACTCTTCGTTGAGTGAACAACTTTAGCTTCCTAGAAGCCTGGATTTGCACAGTACCTTGAACCACCGACAGCCCGATACCCTGCCAAACTGAACGTAACTTTTATGCTTAGCCTCGTGGCAAGTTTGAAAAAAAAAAAAAACGAGGAAGGGTCTTCGCCCTGATTCACAGCTGGAAATACGAGCGGTGGCGCGAAAAAATATACAGAACATTGCGAATACTGTATATTGTGACTACCGAACGTGCACGACAGGCTTTTAAAGTGTCTTTCAGATACGGTGTAACTGCGTATAAAAAAAATCTCGTTGCAATATTAAACCCTGACAGCGAAGAACTGAAACGAATTTCGCAACAAACGTGACTGATCTCGTTTCATTGATTTACATGCTTCTGGGAGTGTTATTTCGAGACAGAAATCCGCGAACAACGAAAAATCGACATCCATTTTTCACCTACCTATTACTATTGCGCTTACATATTTTTCGGGCTCACCGCGGCCGATACGAAGTTCACTGTCGCAATCTGCTACGTTAAAATAGTCTAGGTGGCAAATTTTCTGCTCTAGAGATGCCACTGAATCTTATATAAAAAGGAAGAATAAATAGAAGAAGCAGAAAAATCTTAGTATTAACTTAAAAATACGATACACGGGTGGGTGTGTAGACGTTAGCGGAGAGTTAAATGAAAATATAGGCATCCAGGTACATGTATAAATGTGTGTTATGTAAGCTATTTTTCTATTCTATTTTTTCATCAAGCTTTTCACGGCTGTCTTGGGGCATAAATTCTCGAACGAGCGATGACAATCAAATGGTCCACGACTAGCGAACGATCTGACCTGTATGTGTGGACATAAATTTACAAGGGAGAGTTAGACGCGTCGAGGCGGTATATTGACTTCCGAAAATCCGTCCCCTCTACCTTCTTAATTTTCGGGGACCTTTAAACAAAATTTACCTACGTGTGGATGCTACACGCCTACTTGTGTAACGATGCTCTCGACCTTTAACGTGTCACCGTATAAATCTGGTTAAATAAACTTGGCCGAGTGATAAATGAGTCGGTGGAAATTGGGCGGGGAGAAGAAAAATTCTTTACATTTTGTGTAAATTCTCTCATATACACTCGAGCGGTCCTTTGGCTTGGAAATTTTTTTATTCTCTCTGTCTCTCTCTCTCTCTCTCTCTCTCTCTCTCTCTCTCTCTCTCTCTCTCTCTCTCTCTCTCTTTTTCGCTCTCTTTCGCACTTCCTGCTTTTTGACCAAGATTACATCTTCTTACGCCCACGCGTCGGGTATAAGAATAAAACTTGGATAAATTTTAAACGTTGACTTAAATCAGAGACATCGGAATAAAAGCGATCTGTTTGCAAATGGGTCGTAAACGTAAAACCCAACAGCTGTCGAAGGAAAATAAACTCTAAATTTATCCCTGACTCCCATGGCGTGCAGTGATTACTGACAACGGGTATCTTCTTGGGCGCGACTGGAGAATTTTCTCCTAACAAAATGCACATACCGAGATTCAGGGGAGGCGTGCGAATACTCCGACTCGTTAACATCAACCGGCTTCGGGCGCGTAGGCTGGCGATTTCCGTTTTATTCTACACAATCGTCGTTTGTTGCCCATCAAAACATCGTTTTCTCAAAATTACCGGTGGGCCTTACAGACCCGAACAGTTACGCAACAACAAAAGTCAGTCACGACCATTCATGTGTATATCAGAAAAATTTCATTGCTCGACAGTCGACCAGTAAATCAACATCAGGGAAAGCGTCGTACCTGTCCCATTGGTTAGTTAACTGCAACCAGGAACAATATCGCCGTATATCATTTCAGTGCTTTTCGATGTACATCTGTGCAATATCCCATCCCACGCAGTTGCACTTGGTCGTTGTTGTGTATTAAAAACATGAACCGTAAGACTCGCTCGCAACTCGTTGCAGAATGCATAACGCATATAACACAGCAACAGCGGCCTCGCAACGCGTTCGGGTGATCAGGCAGCTCGACGAAGAGACGTCGACGTGACGGTGCGGCAGTGGTAGTAGTGGTGGTGGTGGTAGCACCGAGGTGACGACGAAGAGGACGGTGGTGGAAGGTGGTGTCGCCGTTTGGAAGACTGCCAGAATCACCCACTCGCCACGCATACCATGTCGATAAATAATCGAAGATACACCTTGCCAAAAACTTCCAAATTTCAGTGAATGTAGTCGCGGCGACGATGATCTAAAAAATAAACCAAACCGCCGTCCGAGGGAGGCGACGTCGTTTATTCGTGACCGTTTCACCACGTCACCGAGCCGGAGTTGCACGCGCGCAGCTGCAGCGGTCGGAATATTTTCTTTTCGCGATTTAGCGAGATCGCTTCGCGACGTCGGGGAATAGGAACGTCATAAAATAAGTGACTCAACATCTCGCAGCACGGAACAACGCTGCTCTCCAATTCGCGATCTAATTCCGCTTGAACACGTATAACAACATTCTTGTAACCGCGTGCATGTTTCGGCACTGCGGTTATCCGCACGGAATTCGACAAGTATGCTGACTCACGCAAATTATGTACCAGAGAAGGGGGCTTCGAAAACATTTCTGATAAAAGACTATAACCTCCTGACGTTTTTAGGTGTAGACGCTATATGTATATGTATATATATTAAGATATTTTTCAAATTAGATTATTTTTTCACCCACGCGCCTATAGAGAGATACATTGACGCATCACGCCGCTTATGCTCGAAAATACGCGTTGCGTATCCGCCCATCGATCCCCTACCAATACCAACACTGGACAGAAAAACTAATGCTCTGATATTTAGGTGAATGGGCTAAGAACGACTTTGATCGATTGGTAATACCTCGTTAATTTGTGATCCCTGTCAAGCGTATTCATTCTCGTCACACGTATTCTACCAGCAGCCACCTATTTCGTGACTCTGCGTTTTCAGCCTATAGACAATCTTCTTTCTTGATGCACGGCTGAACCAAATCAGGGATTAAAAGCTCGGAGTCCGTTGGAAATGCCGTTGTTTAAACGAGGCCGGAATCACGAACATTACATCCGTCGGTCTGCCGAGATTCGTCGATTCCAACCTGCCTCCGCTAATTTCATGAAAACTCCGGTGACCTCGAAATGAAATGATACGAGAGAGACACTCGGTTGAGACTCAGCAGACCGCGGCCCGCAGAGGGAGAAGGAACTCATCCTTGTTTACGATCGCGAGGCAGGGTGCCTCCTGGGGCTTGGCTCTAAACAGTGAATCAAACCCATGGTTCACTGATATCGTAAACGAACCCGATCGCGCCTCAGAAATTTGTTTGCTTTACCCCAACCAATGCCAGGGTGAACGTGGCAGGCGGTTGTTGCAGCGTTATCCCAGCGCAGCCGTTTCGGATCGAGCTGCTCCGTTGCATCGCCGGAGGTCCGAGTCTTTTTTGGCAGGTGCGAATTTCAACCGAGGGAATTACGGAGCGTAAGACTTATTATGCTTCGAGCGCTGGATTATTTGTGGCCTTACTGCGTCCTCGGACAAAGTTGCGTTCAGCTGTTCTCCGGGCGGCAATGCTTGCCAAACGCAATAATAAACGCGTTACTGCATCGCTAGATGATGATAAAGTCCAACACGCTAATGGACGTTGCACGAGCAGCTTCGCTTCCCAAGAGATTCGCCACCATTGCCTAGAGCCTCGAGTCGAGGTGGAGTTCTGGCCTGGCCATCGAACCCCCGTGGTTTTCAACCCTTCCGACTGCCAATGCGGCTACGAGCGATCGTTGCGTTGACCAAGATCGGTTATTGTCGAAGTTTCAACGTTTCATTGCCTGGAATTTACGTCCTCAATTTTCTCTCACATTCAAAGTGTTTCGCCGCGCGTTTATTTGCGCCCAAGACTGACCGGGCTCCTAGGTACACACATATAACGGCTGATGCCTAACGCGTAGTGGAATTGCGTGAAGTAGATTTTGGAACGTCTGATGTGCTCCGTTAGTGGGACGTGACCGTGTGATGTATGGCAAAGAGCGGCCGCAAGGCGGAAGTCAGGTGCTTCTGACGACCGCGCGTGCGCACGTGCAGTGATTTTCGGAAGCGGAAATGTAACGCGCTCGAGAATGGTATAATTTTCTAGTTTTTATCGACCATTGATAATCGCCTAACGTTTTTCTCACAATTTTTAAAGATACTCTTCCAGCCGTTATAGTCTGACCCGATATTTGGACTTACTACTGTAATTCCCTGTACAGCGCGTAACGATGACGGAAAGTTTTATTTAAATCGAAGCTTGCTAGAATTCTAATAGGCGCGTTTTATCTTTCTCCTTTCGGACTCCGCGGATGATCCTAATCCCTTTTTTGAAAAGAATTTGAACCAATCTCAGCGAGTTAGATAATAAAACATAGTACACTTCTCTACGGATTTCAAGTTGTCATTCGAGTTAGGCAACGCCTCCGATGCGTCTGACGCTAGTAAAATCCGCCATTCCTACCGACGTCACGGAGGGCTGATTGTTTTCAAGTCAATCATTCCCGCTAAATTTAATCCCTGGCTCGATCGCGATGTAATTCCTCTGTGAGTACGGTCGCCGTTTCATTCTCGGGCCAGATTAACGATAAATGACTGATTCACACACTCTTTTTGCAGTTTTTTCTTTCCGATCGGCAGGGTGTTTGAATATTCTAGTTTTGACAACCGCGGTACGGAAGTAGGATCTCTGCGGTCTAAGCGACAACATCTAACATCGGGAACATTAAACGGTGAAAATGTGTTTGCGTGGCTGTTTACCTTGTGGTGAATTTGCTAGCTCGATGTAATACAGGTACCACATCCGGTGACGATGTGTCGACGACGGTTCGGTAAAGTAAAATCACTTGAAGTTGAAAGCATCTGGATCGTCTATTTCGAAAGCTTGCAAGGATAATAACTTGATTAATTACTTACGAGCACCTTTTCCCGCTTCCGTGACTAATTGCTAGTTTCCTACACGAGCGCGCGATCGCTGCAGGCCAGCCAACTTGTATAAAGTGTTCCTTAGTTGATACGAAGTGCGCGGTGCGCCGATATTAAAGTCGGAAGCGTGATTTACTGATTCCGTACGTTGGTAAGGTTTGAGCTAACCGAGAAAGCCGAGTCTTCCGAGGTTAAAACACTCCAGTTTAACTTTTAACTGCTTTGCTTGTAGTTAAAGTCTTGCAGTTTAGTCACGCGCCGTCAACCGCGATCCCCTGCTTTTCTCCCGCCGCCGCGACGTTGCGCAAACGCGTAAGTAGCTTTTTTCAAGGAAATCCCTAAACAATTCCGGGAACGGAAAAACCCCGACTCGCAAAATGAAAGAACTTTGCGGTGCGTTCTGGACATTTTGCACAAGCGGCAGTGAATTCCCGCGTTTGTTCCTCGCTCCGAATTCCAGAGTCGCTCAGCTACGTTTGTCAGATATTATTAAACCACGTTCATGTTCGGAGACAATACCAAAGCGCAGGTTTCCGGGTCGGGATGAGCGAAAACGTCGGGATGTCGGGCCGCTGGGACAGACGAGATATGAGGTATGACACCGTCTGCTTTTGCCTTTGGCTCAGTTTCTGGGAAGAGGTTAGCGACGGGGTGTGCCGTTGTTGTCCTTAATGAGTGGAACTCAAGTCCGTCTCGACTTGATCCTCTTTACCACTTTCTGTCATCTTCGTCTCGACGTTGAGCAACCCGACGCCATTGACTACCACCAACGCTGCAGTGACCTGGATACAACCCAACCATTACACGGAACCGAGTACAGTGGTACACCTAGTATATTTTATTAAGTCGCTTTAGACTTCGCTTTTCAGTCTCTTTGATAAACCTCATTCTCTCATGATTTCTTACTCTACCCTAAAGCTCCAGATGCTTCGGCGCCCGTTTCTCAAATTCGATACGTTTCTCCAACGATTTGTTACGCGCTACATTTTTTTTTTTTTTACTTATCTTTAACGTTGAAACAGATGTCCTGGTGAATCGCGTAATCGTAATCAAAATCAGGCAACGAAGATCCGATGATCGTTTAATTCTCACGATTAGTTCAAAGAATGCCGCTCCAACGAGGTAAAGCAATACGTTTCTGGTCTCGGCAAAGTTGCAATTTTATTGGAGGGTCTGATTTAGAGTTCATGAGACGAGATTTTCATTTTTTTACAAACTGAAAGTCTATTTGCCTCTGAGGTTCGAGCTGTCAGCCAGCTGTTGCGCAATACGCGTTGAGGATTACTCTCAAAGATATTAGTTCGATGTTTACAAAACGAATCTTGGGATATTTTCTACGAATATCACGAGAAGGAGTTGTTGCCCGCTGTAGATGTTCGTTTTTTAAAAATACCTCGCCAGCTGCCAAAGTAAATACGACAAACAACAATACCTCCCGTTGCATGTTACAATATTTGCTTATCTGATACTTCAATGCAATTTGTTTCCAAAAAATTGCTCATCACTCACGAGGTGCGAAATTTTCTTTCTGGAAAATAAACCATTTGCTAAGCTTATATTTTTTTTCTCTCGAACAAAGATCAATTCGAATTCAAATTCTGATCATTCCGGTAGGATTCCCTCTGTGGAAAGGATCTTTTCATAATCGCAATGCTGCGAAGGCTTGCATATTTCAAACTGAGACTCGCACAACGAAATCCGTGCTCGTATTTGGACGGCGCTGGCAGACTGGCAAAGCGGAGCAAAGCTAAGGCAAAGCAAAGCATCAAGGCATTAGCACTCCCCTTGTCCTTGCGCTATGGGTATTTTCGTCCAGAGTTTTAGCTAGTAATGGCTCTCCCCTCCGTCATTCCCGACATGGCCAGACGCGCGCCATGCTATGTAAAGCGCCTTGTTCTGCACTAACTTCAACTCCAACTCCGAGTGTGACTGCAACTACGAGTCTACTTAGTCGACTCTGCCCAACGCGGGCTAACTTGCCCGATGCTTTTTTAGCTCCGCGAGTTTTTGGTTTTTTTTTTTTTTTTTCTCCATCTTTTCTCGGCAGAAGCGCCACTGAAATTATTCGCATAGCGAAGGCCGTCCGCATCTGTTTCAACAGATGGTAAAAATTAAAACATTTGGGTAACGAAGCGTGAGCTAAAAGAGGAATAAATGATGTATGAATTTGAAAATATGCAGCAATTTGCCCCCCGTTGCCGGTTGATTGATACTTCTAAGCATACGGACGAATAAATATTATCTCGCGGAAAGCTTCGGTCGACTCAGGTACGCGTGAGAAAATTCGACGGGGCTTCCGCGAATTCTCTGCATCGCCTGAGTGAAAGAAAAAGGAAAATGTTGATCCAAGAGGTTTAGCTGCAGTTATCGTTTTTGGGAAACTACTTTGCGATCGGATCGGTCCTCCGATCAAGCCAAGGTCTCGGAGCGCCTTGTTCGGTGCTGATGGAATTTCCCCTTAAAATATTTGGCATAGATTGCTTTCAGCCGAGGTCGATTTCCATTGAGCCGCGGTGTCGAATGTGAGACGATAAATTTCAATTTTATGTATCCGAAACATATGCTTGCGGGGCCGTAAAGCTTGCTAGGAGAGAAAACAAAGTATGGTAGATTTACCAACAGATTTAATAAGGTTACGCAATCGCCGTAACGCCACTCGGCTTCGCCTCTAAAGCACCGCGGCCATCAGGCCTTGGACGGAGTAGGTGAGGGCTTTATTGCAGTCAACGCTTCTCGTTCATTCGACGTCTAAAATCTGCATAGGACAATCGACTTCGTCACTTCGGCGCAACTCTGATCCCGCCGTTTCATTTCGTCGCGTTACTCGCGGCCAAAATCGCATCTGCGAAACAGCGCGGACCAGGTCGAATACCGCGGCCGAATTCTGCACCGGTCAGCTACATTGTAAGCGTGTGCAAATGCTATCCCCGTTGAATCAGCCTCTCAGCCACCGGAAAACGGCCACGTGGATTTCGCAATAAAGTTTGCACCACGAGTGCTGCAGTTGGCGTAAGAATCTCGGAGCTTCGGGAACCCGCCAAACGTTCGCATGTAATCCCGAATTGCACGCAATACGAACAGAGAGGCAAATTGACGCGGAACAGAAATACGCAGGGTGCGGACGAAGGCGGCTGAAGGAGAGAACCTTGCCGAATATCACCGAGAGCAACGATCCATCCGCGAGATAGTTAGTCAATAATTTGTCAATGAAAGCAGCGGTGGCGGCTCGTGGACCGCTTAGCGGGTTTTCTGCTAGGCCAGGACGCCCTCTCCGTCATCGGCTGGCACTCCTCCACGTCTCTCTCGGCTCCCAGCTTCAATTCCGTGAGTCAGCCCGCGATCTCTTGGACGTTTAATACCTACGCTACCTTGCCGCCGGCTCTCGGATACTTCCAGAGATATTTATTTTGTTTATTAAGCCGTCTTCGTAGTCTAGATTCTCTCCAACTTCCCGAGAGAGTCGTCTACCAACTATCGTTCCTCCGCCGTGGCCAATCCGTCACACCCTTGCGTCATTACCGCCCGGCTAATTCACTCGCATCTGGGTTACAGTCACAGTCACAGCCGGTTCTTCGTCGCTTATTATCGACGAGGAACGTTAACCCGAAGAATTCCACCGCGTATCGCGCAACCGCCGCGTGTGCAAACCGGGGAGGAAATAAAAAATGGTAGAAGGTGATCACCCTCGTCGCCTGCATACATTTCATCGCAAACGGCCCAATAACTTCTCCTCGGAGGCGGCGGCCCGCCTGCAACGTTTCGCGTACGCACAACCCGCGACGCAGACGCACTCGATGCTCGTATCGTCTTTATATCTCCAGTTTATACATACATATTTTTATATCAGAAGGTATACTAAGTGCGTCGTGGTATACGACTGGGACATTGGGACGCGGTTTGGTATTTTCGTGCGAGTGCAGCGAACGCGACTCGACTCGGCGTAGTTTCTTCTCTTTTTCCTCGGCCTGTTTTTTACCCGCGGAAGCTTTGCAGCTGCCGGCAGTAAGCTTTCATTCTTGGTTTTGACACCTTTTTACCTTTTTTAAAGCCTCCCGACTTACTTCGACTCCGTTGCTTCTATTTCTCTTTCGGTTTTTATCACCTAAATCGTTTCCTCTTCAATGATATTACCCACATGCGAATGAATGGATCGTCACGTCGTCCGGATTGTTTCTAACATTCTGCGAAGGTACGGCTGGTCGCAACTTCGTGACGATTCGATTAGTGCCGTACTCGGCCTATTAATAATATCGGTGGAACGTGTAACAAGCCACTTGCCCGCTTGTTTCGAGGCTCAGTGATTTAGAAGCTTCCGCTAAACGGTTTCGCCTGATAAATTGGGAAATAAGAGTCAACCGAAATAACGCTTAGTTTTATTTTTAGGAGTGCGTACCTACAACGCCTCGACGCACTAACGCACTCCCTGCTGTATGAGATCCCGAGGCGTACAGTGTATACCTATCCAGGGTTATAACCAGACAGAATGAAGGATCGGTTTTTTCCGTTCATCTCAAAATACTAATGCATCGGTGCGTATCCTACCCTCTCTGGCCGTTTTGAGAGCTCCGTGAATAATTATTCTTTCGATCTATATTCGGTTTATATTCAAGTTGAACGACCCCGAAAGCCGTCCGGGCTGCTGCTTTAACCAAGTTGAGTATATTGCCCGAAATAGGGCTGCCTTTTCACCGTGCAGCATCCATGCCGGCACCGTGCTTGTGTTGATTTCATAAAACTGTCGGCAGTCTTCATTTGCGCCCTAAACAGAAAACCAACGAACTCGAGATCGGTCAGTGCCTCCGTACACCTTCTCTGAAAGCTTGAAACCTAAATAAACCACCCTCCCTGGGAATCGGAACTTATCAAGGGACCGCTACCACTTCCAAATTCCATCGCCCCGAAGGTTGCTGTAATTACAATCCAAACTGTCTAACGGGGATCTGCAGGAAGCGTAGAATTAGTCCGGAACTTTCCGGTGCCCGTGTCGTAACAAATCGCAGGCGGAGGAAATGTTCCAACAGGATTTCCTCTTATTCGACCTATTTATTTGCTGTGCAGGAATATTCATAGAACAACGATAGAAGAACGGTTTCTTTAAATGTGCAGGAATATTCATAGAACAACGATAGAAGAACGGTTTCTTTAAAAAAATGTGTTAATCCCATACGATCGCGAATAGTTCGCGTCGTCATTTTTTCTGCAATCACTGTTTTCAATATTTGCACAGAGCGTTTACTGCGCTTCGGTGCTACCATTTTCGGCGGACTTTGAATATTTTTTTCTCAGAATCGCACAAGCCGCAGCAAAAGTTCGCATACTCCGGGCGAAATATGTCCTCTGCATCCGTAACACGCCGCCCATCCCGAGGTCAAGATCCGTTCCGAGATAAAAATCATGGCAAATACACGGCGTGACGAGAATCTCGAAGTTTGGTCGCTGAGGCGCGGGGCCTGCATTTCTCAAATATACCGGATCCCATTCCCTAAAGAAGACTAGGAAGAAGAGGAGTAGGAAAAAGACCCGTCGCCGAGGAGCGAGTGTGCGTGGCTTCGTTGGCTTCGTTTCGTCAGCACGTGCTCACCGATTGCCGTTTCTTGATGCTCGAAGCTCGAGGCTCGGTTCTCGGTGCCTGGTGCTGGTTGCCTGCTCCGTTAGGCTAAGTTGGGCGAGCTATTTGCGTCTTGACTTCTCTGCCCCCCTCGTCACCCCCACCCCCCGACAAACCCCCTGCGCCCTCGGCAATATCCTCGGACGATCCGCACGTACGCCTATTGGTACACGTACTCACCGTTTCGCATCACGCGTCCATCGCGCCCTCGGCAACGGGGTCGAACTTATTGTTAACCCCGATATATTTCACGCCTTCGATAGCTACGGATTGTCTCGCAAATTTTCAACACGACCTACCCCCGAATTCTAACTTATTCACGCCACGCGGAGAAGCCTCTGGTCACTTTTTTTCCTTCTCTCAAACGCGCTGTTTTCTGCTCTCACATATTTGGTTTTATCGTTACCTTCGGAGAGACCGGCGAAAAGGTCCGTCTCGACTGAGAATTGTTGGGGATAGAGAATGGACTGCGAGGGATTGAGAGTTTGCCGCAGAGGCTAACATATTATGATAAGCCACAGGAGCGGTGGCAACCCCTTTTGTTATTGTCTTTTTAATTTTCTATCATACGAAAGAAATGATCAACGGTAAAGGGAATATTTTACAACACAATTGAACCTCTATTTCCGGTTGCACGTAGGAACGGTATGGAAATTTTGTAAAACCGTTCGCTCCGGGGCGCATCTGTTCCGCGTAAATCAGCTGATTTCTTTCGTAGGTCAATGTACAACAGTGGATGATGTAAATTCCTAACTTCGCACGATTACCGCTTCGGTCGAATGTTTTCGCAGCTTTAGCTTCCAGGCTTGAAGTATAATCGTCGAGGAAAAAAGATTCCTCGCATCCATCTCGAGGCTCGTTTCGGGCGCTGAATGATTCGGAAGCGAAGCTCGAAATGACGCAAAAGCTGAGCGGATTCACCGAGACATTTGGGTTATTAGGACTGCTGCATTGGTGGATATATTTGGTCCAGTGTCTGCGTAAAGTCTTATACAGTGTCCGGAGGTTAACGAACTTCGGACCACACAGCGCCGGGTAGTTACATCGGTATACGCGATTTTGTTTCCCTCTTACCCTGTAGATTTTTTAGGGGCTTGATTAGTCGCCTCTTCCCTACTTGCCGCATCGAGGAAAACCTTCGGCCATTCGATTTGTGTGTAAACTGTTATTTCCCTGAAGTGATTTCGTCTCTCGCCAACGCGCCGCATCGCAGCTGCGTCACATACGTGGGGAACGTTATTACGCTTAGGTATTGCTGGACGATTCTTCTCGATCGTCACTTTTAATTACTTTTATGTCAGGCACAAAAATTTCTTCGCAACGGCATCGCGGCCGCGCGTGTATTCGTGCGCGGGTATAATTATTCGCCCGAGAAATCCCCGGATAGCGGCGGCGTCGCCCAATCCCCGTGATACTTACCTGCAGCATGCCTCCACCACCTTCGAATCTTCAAATTATTATTCCTTTCGACGCGTCGTTATCTTTCGGAGTTTATCCCCACGGACGAATAACCAGCCGTACGTCCACCTTTCTCTTTGCATCTTTCTCTCTTTCCATTGTCCGTTCCTTAATAATTATTATCGGCACAGCGGGTGACGTAGGGATTCTTTCCTTCGGCGAAAGCTGCTGTGCCCGGACGACCGTATAACGTATAACACCGTCTCTGTAACACAAAGATGAGACTCGGCGATCGTCGGCCCCACCCAAATCAGAGAACCTGAATTATAACTCAACGACAACCGTCTCTAAGAAGGAACGCAAAGCTGAATGAGGGATAATAAAAAATAAACGGAGAATTAATGAAAAGGATGCAATTATTGAAATCACAATTTTATACCCGATTTCACATTTCTTTTTTTTTTTTTTTTCATTCTAAATAATCTTTCAACGCGATACGTACCTCGTAGAAAGATAAACTTACGATACAACTAATTTCGATTCAAATCGAATAATACCTGTCGCTTGGGTGGATAAAAATAAAAAAAAACGTTCAATCAGCTTGACTGCCAATTATTAGTACGATAAAAAAAAATGTGTGTCATTTTTTTCCAATATTCACAATTGCTTCAAATATTATACCAATACTACGGTACGTTGCTATTACGGTCCAAATATTGTCCGGCATTATCTGCAATTATGTATATACCTTGTATTCGTACAACCGACTCGAACGAATTGCTTGGCAGCCTTATTGTCTGCGGTGGACGTCGCCAGCAAATTAATGCCTTTGTTTGTTGGAATACATTTTAGCCAATTAAGAAGGACATTAGAGGCAAGTCTACGGCTATAACGCAGGTTGTTGTTAAGAAGGCTCGACGAAACTTGGCCGTGTTCGTGTAATCTCTGTGCGCCTGTGTGTGTAAACTCGCCTGCGTTGCAATCAGTTGAACAAATATTCCCTTCGGAATTATTCTAATTTTTCAATCTGTCTTACTTTTCACCTCGCGACTTTTATAATATTATTTTCCTGCCTCGTTACTTATCAATTATTATATTATCTTTTATTCAACGTAGGCATTACTTTCGGCATAGGTATAGGTATTTGATTGATCGAGGGTGTCACGGCTGACTTAAAACACCCGTACGTCAAAATTAATACCAAATATTATTCTTGCCTTTGAAAATAAAAGTGCGGGTGAAATATCTTTTCGACCATTCGGGTTTTATATCAAGTTTTACGTACGGTGTAATCTTTGCTCGTACCGTTCGAGCAATGAAAAGTATGCTCAGAAAATAACGGAACACTGTGTAGCCGAATCTGTTCAAAGTTAGAATGAAACGTTGGCTGCGGGTATTGAAAAATTTCTCGTACGATTGCAAGTAGATGAAGAAGAAAAAGCGAGAAGACGGGAAAAACCTGACGCGTGGCAAAAACAGGGGCTAAACACAAATCATTTTCGCGTGTCAGGTGTGAAATCGCATAGAACTGAAACAAGTACCGTGGCGGAGTGATGAAGCGTTATTGCCACACCCGTTCGTTTTTACGTATAACTTGCGAATTTTTTTTTACCCAGTGTAACGCGCGTTGAACCTTCTTCTTTTTCCTTTATTACTTCAACGTAAACGTGGAGTATTCCGGCGATTATACCGCGTCCCGAGATAAACGACGATGCTCAAATAATCGAGGACCGACATTTTTTCCTTTCTGTATACGCGCGTTTGAACGTTCCTGTGTTATACAGCGTGAAAAATAATTGCCAATCTTTTTATGGGTGATATAGCGTAATTATAACAACGGATTATTTCCTCATTGCGGTACGGCTTTGGTACATCGTAAAGTGGCTATACTTCGCGTACGAAATTGGACGTCGTTGAGTCATGGGAATTTTTATAAATATAACATCGAGCTCTCCACCGAGTCTTGTGACGTATCGCCGATATTTTTCACTTTTTCTTATATTTATCCTCACGCTTTTTTCCTTGTAAATTTAACCAACCCCGACGACACAATTCGGGGTCTAGTATTTCTGGTCAGAGTACATCATACCTATGTATGCATCGGTTTAAATAAAGAATAAAGAGGATGCTCTTATTCCGAAGACAGGAGGAGAATATATTTTTAAAGTACAGCCGCGACCAGGTGCCTGGGTCCTGTCAAAATATGCCAGACCGTAACAAGAAAGTCATATTTCAAATTGCATCATGCCGTCGAATATTGCAGCGCGTAACGCGTTACTTATATTCAACCGTCCTCGGCTTACGCGGTGCGGGACAGAACCGCGGGAGCGTGTAAAAACTCTTTGGACCTTTCGCTCGAGACTGCCAAAACTACCGTACTCTTTTCATCCCTGACGGCCGGTACTCGCCGAGCGAACGTCCGCTGCTCCTTACTTATTCTTATTCTTCTTTTTATCTTTCTTCTTTATTTTTTCCTTCTTCCCCCTTTTTCTTTTACAACCGTGAAGCGAGTACCTGCTCTTTACAACGTGATTTATCGTACGGGACTC
Organism: Neodiprion lecontei; assembly: GCF_021901455.1. Classification (NCBI taxonomy): domain Eukaryota; kingdom Metazoa; phylum Arthropoda; class Insecta; order Hymenoptera; family Diprionidae; genus Neodiprion; species Neodiprion lecontei. Next base: position 25,071,011 of record NC_060265.1, read on the forward strand.
GGTGATACAAGTAACATACTCGCCAAATTGAAACTCGTATCTCGAGTAGGCATTCGATTCCTTCGACATTTTTCTCCCGATCCGTTTTATATGTACATGTATACTCGGCGTATGTTCGATCTTTAGTAAAATCGAAACGATGCACCGAGTTACACGACGACCGATTTGTTGAAAAATCTTTGAACGTGAATTACGATCAGCGCGTATCACCAGCGTCAGTATCGTGGAGCGTGTTTCTCGAGTGAAAATAAAGTGTAAAAAAGTGTAAAAAATAAACCGTACGCATACAACGAAGAAAGATTACGCATTAGTTGCGAATTTTGGTAATTCGTGTACGTCCTAATCGTGCCGAACGGTGAAATCAGATCGCTTGAAGAAAAAAAAAAAGAGAAAAAACGTCAGGCAAAGGAAAAATCTAAGTAAAAGAGAAAAAAAAGGTAAAAATTCCAAAGCCAATTAAGATTTTTTACGAGCGATCTAAATCGACCAACGACGGAGGAGCTAACAAGCCATCTCCCTGCCTCCGCCCCCGCCCACCGCCGCCCACGGGCGTCTTGACAGACGGTTGAAATAAAAAGCATTAAAGATCGTACACAAAATACGCACGCCCTGCCGCTCTAGGACGGAAATAGAAGATGTCACCCAGTTCCGAGAGCGGACCATTATTTTGTAAGGATCGAAAGTCACACTGGAAGATTCTACTGACTGGAGCTTTATATTAACATCCCTCGGATACGGATAGGAGAGAGAGAGAGACCGACAGTACGAGATCCAGGGCCGTTCGTATCGAGAAATTTAACTGCCCTCGGGAAAGAGTCGATCCTTTAAATTACGGCCTCTCGGCTGTCAGCTACGATTTCGAAGCCGAGAGCACCGGGCGGAAGTTGACAAATTTTTTCACGTCACGAAGTCTCGGCGAGGAGTCTCCCGAATTCACTTCAAGTCCACGTCGACTCGTTCAAAGCTACTCGAAGCCGAGTATAAACCGTTGCGGAGCCTCCTTTCTCGAACACTTATGAAACAAGTCGACGATGTAAAATCGGTTTTTACTTCTTATTTTACCTACGATTATGAAAGAATTTGAAATAGTTATAAATCGCCGTTAAACCACTCCTCGATCCATGGGAATTATCACGATCGGCTACTCGAGGATCGACTTTCCCATGGTATAAGCAGTAAATTGTACTCGATGCAGGATCAATTTTCCTGCAAGGTCGCGCGTTTCGCCAGTTGACGTCACGGCAAGTCGGAATCTTTTAACAGTTTTGAATCGACCGCTCGCTCTGACGTCGACTGGCGGTACTTTTCTATTGGTTCGTCACCCGACTCTTTACACTATGGACCTTCCTTGCCAGTTACACATATTTCGAATCTGTTCAATGTTAGAGAAAAATAAATAAATACCGGACATAGGTAGTTGAGGTGAACCAAAATTGCGAACCAGTGTGTTTAAGATTTGCAGAAGCACGTGCACGAGTCGATTTGTGGAGGCTGGCTGTGTGATTATCGGTGACCTTGATTAAGCACGTGATTCCGAACTAGGAGCGCCGGAAGCTGCGTCCAATTTGCAAAAACAGGTCTGGCGGATAATACTCGGCGTCGTGTACCGGGGCTTGCCGGAAACGGACTAAATACCAAGTATAATATTGTTTAAAAACAAGCCGCGAGAGTATAAACCGCGCGATTAACTTCGGCTCTGGGATAATTTCGGTACAATAACTACGTACGACTCGGGGGTGATTTTTAATTCGGCGAATATTCATGTCTCATTTCACGTTGACTTTGTACCTGAGAGAATTATGCCGGTTCGCTTCCTCGTCGCTAACGTTTGAGAAACGAACCGAAGCTTGTCACAACTTTATAGCTTGGCAGCTGGCTCGCATGTGCGACGGAGACTAGGAAATGCTGAGAGATCGCGGTGCAAAATCGTTGCGCATAACCGTCGGGCCGTTGCAGAAGTCTACATTAGTTATTAGAAGTTCGCTTATTAAGCCGGCGCTGCTGCCACACCTGAACGGCGGGGATCAAAGTAACCTCCGAGCTACGCGGTTTAATAAGGACGATATTAATACACTCCAGACTCGCGACCGGTGCGAAATATCACTGCTTACCCACCGACCATTTGCTCGGATATACCTTACCTACCTTTACGCTCCGTTGTATCCGACCTCCATTTGACGCGTGACACACTTGCGCCTCGAACACGACAGTGCGTGTAGGTATCGCTTGCCGCGTGCGACGAGGCGAAGTGGAAGGATTTGGCGTGCGTGCAGGGGAACGAAGGAGGGTTTTTGAGAAAAACACGTCTGCGCGCGTGTGTGTTTATTTATGGTTTACGATGTTGACGATAGTCGGAATAATGATGATAATGGGCGAAGATTTGGAACAAAAAGTCGCCCGTCAAATTGTCACGAGTCGTTAATACCGGACAAGTTCGCTAACAACGTTGGGTAATAATAATAGAATTAATAACGTTGATAAAATGCGTGATCCCTGCCAATTCAGCCGAGAGAAAGGAGTTGGAGCGAGACAGATAAACGGGCTGCACGGCCCTGGGCTTAAAATAATGACTCAGAGTAGTCAGCAGAATTCAGTGGTTCAATCAACGCTCGAATAATACCGCAACCGTCCGTCATTAGCCCAAGTGAATATTAATTACTCAAATCTTATCTACCCCCAAGCTATGAAATCCCGATAGACATAATTATTGAAGCGAAATGGCAAATTACACCTTGATTACAATCTGGTAATTGCGATTGCGGATGTCTCGGATCTTTCTCGCCGCCGTTCTTCATTTTTGTACACCTTCTGCAGCTCTTCTCATGCATCGCTGCAGAATGTTCCCCGCTTCGAACCCACCTCCCTTTCTCGCTCTCTCTCTCTCTCTCTCTCTCTCTCTCTCTCTCTCTCTCTCTCTCTCTCTCTCTCTCTCTCTCTCTCTCTCTCTCTCTCTCTCTCTCTCTCTCTCTCTCTCTCTCTCTCTCTCTCTCTCTCTCTCTCTCTCTCTCTCTCTCTCTCTCTCTCTCTCTCTCTCTCTTTCTCTCTTTACTCCGAGTCACGCTCCCGGCAAACTCTACAGAGCCGATAATGCAGGTATATTGCTTTTTGCCGGTTCTTGAACCGTCCGAATTCGGTTTGACCAACCTCAAATATAACTCGACGGTGGTGCAAAAATAGACCTAGGCTAATGAGAATAGATCGAGAACGGTATCGTGATAGAATTTGGCAGCCACGTCGCCCACTCATCACGCATCTATGTACCTGACGCGCTTTGATGCAGACGACGGTCGGAGTTGCATACATTGTAATCCTATTACCGTAATCGGACAAAAATAACATACTTGCCAAGTATACCTATACACGGAATTGTAAGTAGCTCGGTTTAATCAATGCGGTGTGAAACGACTCGTGGACTGTACAGAAATCAGGCGGTCGAGTCAACCACTTGGAAATTTTTTCTTCACCTTACGTTTTTTCTAAAGATCTTTTTTTTTGAGTAGGTACTAAAATTTTGGCAGATGAAACGGTTACATGACTCGATGATCGTTCATGGTAATGCGACGGATATTCTCCGTTCCCACAAAGTGCGGTTGGTTGGGTGTCAAGTCGAACGCGGGACGGCAACTTTAGAGGTATGCAAGTACGTGTGTTTGCTGTTGTTTAGAGGCACACGGTTCAGAGTCCGTTAATCGGTTGCCTGGCTGGTGTAGATGTGACGCCTACGCAGCGCAGCGCAAATCAATGACTGTACTTAATCTCGAGCTTATCACCTGACACCGATTGTGGGATAAAAATTGTGCAATTTTTCGCCTAAAGGACATTGCCGCGTAGAAAATCTCACGGGATTATTTCAAGGATGAGGGGTAACCTTAGATACGAAATCAGGGTTAGACGATGTGTTGCGGATTACGTAGCTTAGAAGCTGAACGTGAACGATGAAAGCTTAGCAATTGAGGCTTGAGGCTTGGAACAAGTTGGCAATTTGCTGAGGCGATAGGGGATTTATGAAATTACGGTACAACACGCGAAACCGAGAGAAGAATCGATTTACGCGTGTTTGTGCGAAGGAAGATTTCAACTTCCGGTCGCGTGACGATCGCAGCTCGAACTGCAACAGAGATTCTAGATATTATTTGGTTACATTTACGCGTAATCTACGATCAGCGTAGGTGCAGGCTCTTTGATGTGTCCGAATACTAGATGCGCGCGAACGTCATGTGGGTGCAGAGAATTTATTCTTCCAAATGCATAGAAAGTGAAAAGCTGCCACGTGAATAAAAGACCACCTCGCGACTTGGCTGCCGTAACCGAAGATTAAACTTTGGTGTTGAAAATAAACTTGGCGACATCCACAATAGTAGGTATTCTTGTAGAGCTACGACTCCGCGGCTTACAAAGTCGCAGCTTTGTCGTGTACACGTGGGAGAGTGAATAACGAGCAACCGCGAATCGCTCATGCCAACGAAATTAATATGCAAATTATCCGGCAGCTCGCTCGTGATCTAGTATTTATTTCGTTGTTGTTGCAAATACTTGCGGATAAATATTTTACGGCGCAGAAAATTATTCATACATGGTTTTCGTCCCGTCGCCGCCAATTAGCACGGATATTCCTGACTCGTGAACTCGATACCGGCATCACGGTACCCGCCCAACCCTTCGAGAACAGGAACTCGACGACGGCCTTCGACGAGGAAGGACCGAGTAGCCGCAGCCTACGGCGACGTCGACGTCGGCCGGCCGACGTTTTCTTGTTCAGCTTTTGAGACACTACCTCTGTCAACCCGAATTAACCCTGACGCAAGGTCCGGTTGTAGATCAGTTTTGATTGTAGGAGGTTGGATTCGGCCCATCCGTGCGAGTCCAGGCCGCGCCTCTCGCGAGTCGGAACGACGCTGTAAAGGATCGCCTACCGCTCTCGAAGTCAGATAGAATCGCTGCGGCGCGGCGGCGGTCGTTAATTTGTTATCTATTTAATGGAAAATCACTCTGTCAATCAGGGATCAACTCTATCCTCGCGAAGACAGCGAGCGAACACCGTGCGGCGGCATTCGTGTATTTAATTAACCGTACCAGCAATGACTACACGGTATAAAAATCCGTACGTCAGCCATAAATCTCAGTTGAATCGCTCGCGTATCGCGTGCGGACGTCTCACGAGGTTTGCTTGACGAGTCAAAGGAAAGAATTTCGTCCCGCATGCGAAGGTATAATTGGCACTCTGTCGTTACATGTGCGATCGTGAATCATTTGAAAATTTGTACAACCTGCGCCGTGTGCCGAGTATCATCGGTTTATTGTTAATGCGGTTGTAACGCCGCGTCGTCTCTCCGCAGCTCGTCCGCGTTCATGGTGTCGACGTAATATGAGGATGGGCTACAATGATCGTAAAACACAAGCCTCTAATCGGGCCTATTTCCAACCACAACAAACACGTCGGTTAAGTTTATTGCATAAATAATTCCGCTCGCTCGTAGGCCGAGATACTACTCGGTCGGAGAGGAAGAGTTACAAGCGGTGAAAATGCTCCCGGTTGGCAATCAAACTAAGTTACAGTGATTATGAAATAATGCATGATCCTGGCCCCTGACGGTGCCTGGTAGAGAGGATTGGACAGATTAACCTTCTTCTTGCTGGGGTCGCGGTTTGTCGCGGTTTGCCTCCGAGTCACTCGCGGATTGCCAAGGAGACACGCGGATCCCTCGATTTGCACCACCGCCAACGTAAATCATTTCAAGAAATTCTTTCAAGAGTGATTCTGCGGTTTCGAAAGATGTCAGCTCAACCGCATTCAAGGCTCTCCCTTTCTAACCGGGCGGTCATGTGCTTTTTTCTCATTTCTTTTCTCCTCGCAGCTTTTCGACCACTCCGATCGATCGCGGGCTCCTTGACTCGATGCAAATTCTCACGGGGAAAGAAACATGCAAACACGTGCCGAGCGGCAATGATTGTAATTGAAAATCTTGTCCAATCACGAGAGACTCGTTCCGAACAAGGAGGAAAACACTTGATTGAGAAATGAGAGAACCGATGTTGGCCTGGACTCGCAAAGCAGCAGCTCCCGGTGTGGGATTCGAAAAATTCCGCAAAATCCTGAGAAACACTCGGGAATGCAGTTCTATGGGTGCATGCAGAGAAGTTTCTTCCCGCCCGGTAAAGTCCTCGATAAGAGAGGCGGCGGGTCTTCGAGTCTTCGGAATGCGCCTGACGACAACGTGCCTGGGATGTTTGGTAGTGCAAACCAGTTGGTGATGTTGCATAACTGATGACACCTCGCTAACGGAAGAGAAGATCGCGGAGTCTTTGCCAGCGCTATATGCGGATAGTCCAAAAGTGCACATGCATCGTTTTGAAGCCGACGTCCTCGCTTCACCGACACCGTCTGGCTGCGGTCTGACCGATCCTTTATCTCTTTCTCTCGCTCTCTCGCAAGCTCTTTCTCCTCATATCCACATGGCGAGGCTCTCAATGGTCTTCAAATTAGTCGAAAGTGTACGAGCCGCGTGCGGGAGGAGTCTGGTTCCATTCATCGAACAATGACATCGATCTCACGACGAGAAAACGCTGTTCGGAGATCGTCGGACGCCGATAAAGGTGCCGATTATCCGCGTTTACGGCGTTGGGAAGGCCGCGGCATTATCGCTAGATGAAACATGGACGTTTGATCACTCGGTTCGTGCCGGTTCCTCTCTTATCCAGTCGTCTGAATTGATCTGCAGGCGGTAGAAAAGCCGCGCGTAACCTAAATAAAAATTCACAACTCTCACTCTCTCTCCTTCTCTCTCGTCGGTTATACCGGAGATTTTTATCTCCGGTTCATCAGCATGGGAACCGGGGGTCGCGCAAACACAATGCAGTTAATGAAGCCTGGCTTATTACCTGTGGAACTGAGACTCGGGTCGAATATTAACTGTCGATTGTCGAACCTCTGAGTTGTTGATCGTAAACTGAAAGGCACGGTTATCTTCACTTTTAAATTCTGACTCAGCAACCTTTAAACCTTGAAGTAATCGCCGATAAATCTTTACGCAGTTTCGTGCCTCGTCTCGTTACCCGCGGTTCTTACCGCCGTCACGATACCGATCTAGCATCAAAACACGGAATGTCCGAATCGGCGAATCGAGACGCGCTTCCCATGTTTCTTCACGTTCGTTCTTTCGTTCCTCGAAATGATTCGGACGTTCGGGTACCAGGTGCGCGGGAGTGTCAGTTGACATCCGGTTTTCCTTGTTGAAAAGGTTGCACGGTTGACATCGGCAAGTTGAACCGCGTCGGAAGAGTTGACAGCGCGAGTGTTGCGTCAGCTGCCTGACCCGCAAACCGTTGGTAGAAAATTCAGCAGCTGCGTTTGGCTTACCGATTAACAATTAAATGGCAAAATTATTGTAACACATATGCCATCGATACGCAAACGAGGAGTAATTCGAGGCGGATATTCGTGCGAGGAAATTCGAATTCATATCGGTAAATACCGATTTTATCTAAACGATTGCAGCGCTAATTATTTGAACGAAAGTATCTGTGGCAGGAACAGTGTGTCTCTTGTTTTTTCTCAGTGTGTATTATACGCTTGTAACGTATACATGTCTACATAATGGTATTCATTGTGAATATCATTCGTTTGAGTAGAAAGTTACAACCGATACACGCTGCAGGGCGAAACGATCCTTGCGTAAGGTGATTTTTATTAAACGGTATTCTTTCTTATTTTTTGTTCCAGGTAATTATCAGCCATCTTCATCAGCTACCCTGAGATGCTATCGGTATTGAAGTCCACCTTGCGTAAGAAATGTTATTTATACAAATCCTAGCAATACCATAACTCATTTTACACGGGTCTGCGCTCTTTATTCTTCCAATTTACCACGACTGTCCGGTTGACTCGTGCCGCCGCTTTTATCCTCGCCGTTGATCTCCGTTCTCATCCACATACACGACGAATACCAAAAAGTCCAAGTGCCAGGCGCCAGACGCGACCTCTTGGTGCTAATTCTCCTCCTCCTTCTTCTTCTTCTCCTTCGATGGTCCCCGGAAAGAAATATGTTCTGGCAGACGGTAAACAAGCGTTCTACGCCCAGAATCGCTTCCGAGCATCGGGACAACCGGGCGATTGTGTCTCGCTTGGTTAAAAATAGGGCGAATCTTTGTCTCGGGAAACGTTTCGTCCAGATCCGAGATCAGCTGTTCCTTACTCGTCATCGTCACCTTGAATAACCTTCGCGAATATTCGGCAGAGTAAGCGTTATTTTGCCACTAACAAGTAAGTATACGCTCGAGCTCGACTCAACCTTTCACTAATCACTGCATTCCTTCGAAACTCGGATTTTTCCTCCCTTCCTTCCTTCCTTCCTTCCTTCCTTCCGCAAGTCAACTCCTCTCACTCGCTTCGGTCAGAATCTCGAAGTGCTCGCCTGACGAAAGATCGACGCAAGGTTTGCCGGTCAGTGCGGACGAGTGCAGGGCTGGGCCGAGAGACCAAGGATCGGAGTTTTTGTATCCGGGACGAGGCTCGGCACGTCGTAAAATTCGGGCGGCTCTTTCGACGCGGGTGAAACGCGGGAAGAGCAGAGACGAAACAGCATTTCAAATTATGATCTTGTCCCCGTTGAGAGCAAGCACGTCCCATGCGGCGAGACGTATGGTCCTGCGATTATCATAAAGCATTTTACTCACTCGGCAACATTGCAAGTGCTCACATATTTTACCTCGTCATTCTCCAACGAGGGTAAAAAACGAAAAGAGGTGAAGAAAAACTTGAGTAAAATAAAAAATAAGTCATCTTTTGCAACGATCTCTCGACGTCGGTTCACCGCTCTTCGCTAGATGAATTTTAAAAGAACAACCGTTGCGCGGCCCCGTTCAATATACGAAGGAAACGAGAAATTCTTACTCGTAACGACTTTGAAACTTTGTGTTCTTCGTTCGTCATTCCTTCTCTCGCGATCAGGCTGCCACGGATTGATTTTCAAACTGCAGATCCTTCTTCTCCTTCTTCGTCTTGATCTTCTCCCTGGTCGGATCATTGAATTTTCTCGTTTTATGTAAAACCGGAGCCGCGTAACCATGAACGATAATCGTCCGAGGTCGAACCTCGATATGTCGACCTTGTCATCGAAGCTTACTTCGCGTTTTACAAGCCTCCGGCGAAACGGAACTGGCGCAAGTTGTAACCGGGAGGCGGCTAAGTTGGTGTTGCGGACGTCTTGGCCTGGCGTGACGAGTGACGCGACGCCAACTTGACGCGAATAACGCGTTGCAAACCGGAGCGACGCGACGCGCCGCGACGCGGCCACCCTGCTCTTAACAAGAGGATAAATGGGAGAAAAGTTGGTGCAGGTATGTCGGCCTTAAATATTTATAGACACACGCCAACCAAAACATAACTCGGGATTGTTGTAGGTGCCCACGTTGTATTACGGATCTCTGGATCTCTCTCGACTCGTCTCGCGTCGCAACGCGTCGAACCACGCATTAACCAGTCATCCGTCATTCCTGGCTGCCGGCCTGTCCCCGCTCTATTGTTACCCGCGACGACGGCGTCTTTGGGACGAATACGGACCGAAATAACTCGCGCTTTTTCTACTTTACGCTTTCCGACTTCACGCGACGCTCGGTGATTCGTGCTCGACTGATCCTAAACGAGGATCGGGTTTGTCGCAATCCTGGCAAATCCGGACAGGTGAAAAAATCCTTTCGAAAACCCGCTCCCTGCAAAATCGTAACTTGATTCATTGATACACCACCTAGGTCTCGGAGAAAACATTGCCTCTATTTTCACTTGTATTACTACAAGAAGAAGCTTCGGGACAGGCAGGAAGAGGCGGAATTATCAGTCTGGAAAATGTACCCATGCATCCACACCTGCACCGAATGATCGTCTGATTGGACTGTGACGACAAGCGCAACGTGATCTACACGCGCTGAGAGCTAGGTTCAATTCCTACCAGGGGGGAGCGAAATTTATGGAACGGGGGTAAAATCCGTAGGTGCAGGTTCTCGAAGTTGCGAGCCGCGTAACAAAAAGCAATTAACGCTTCAAAATAACGTGTTAATGGTGCGTGGTAATGAATTTGGTAGTGAACCAACCCATTTTGTCCCAGTTACCCGTTGGGCACCGCACCGTTGCATCGCGTACCGACGCCACCGACGCCGCCGCCGCGACGCTGTTGCAGCATTGCTGCACTACCGCCGCTGCCGAATGCTGGGCGTCGTTTCGCGGGTGAGCGCCTGCTTGCCTGGCACACGTACGACATTGGCGATTTATTCTTGCATAACGGCAGGCTAACTAAAAAATTAACCAAAACTCATCCTGTTTTACTGTAGGTGCACTCGAGGAACCGAAACCTTGTTCAAATCCATTCGCTTTGCGTTTATTTTTGGATTTTAATCAGTCCTCGGATTCAATTGTTTCCTGGCACAGTTGTACAAGGAATGAAAAACTCTCGATGTTGGTTTTTCTCTCTCTCGCTCTCTCTCTCTCTCTCTCTCTTAACACTGACATGGATGTGATACGGAAAAAAAATAACCTCAACGATGAATGAACCTGAATGAAAATTTTTTTTAGACTCATTCGCTTAGCAACAGCTGAACAGACTTTACGACGTTGAAGGTTCCGGAATGTGGTAGAGAGAATTTAACCTCGTGAGCTTTGCCTTTTATTATTTACAACTGAAAGTCGTTGGATTAGAAAGTTCGGAATAATTGCGTACGGGAAAAACTAAATGAAGAAAACCTACACATGATGTTTAGAAATTTTAGTTTACGTTCGCTACGCGAGTGGGTGAACGAATGCAGGTTGAGAAGGTGAAGAAAGCTGATGCGGTAGTGCATACCTACCGCGCAATACTTAACCGCGTAAAACTCGGGTGAAGCAGCGTGATTGAGTGCCGTCGTAGTAATTGCGGTTCTCTTATTTAGGTCCGATCATGAGTGTACGACCGAGGCACTGCAAGGGGATGACCCCACGTGACGAGTTGTCGCAGGTCCTTTTCGCATCCTTTATTGGTCACGACAATAAGGAGCAGGGCGATCATAGTCCGCCAAACAAAGTAATCCGCATCCGCATCTCGCAGTCGGTGTGTATGGATAAGTAGGCAGGATGGCAGGTAGGTGGGTAATTGATTCCCACTGATAGGAAGATAATAGTTACGTTTATTCTCGGGTGGTCGGTCATAACAGACAACTTCACGAGTTACCCGTTATTACCGCAATTGTGGTGCTGTTGTCGGTGCATTAACTCAGGGAGGTCATCGGGTGTCACTCTTCGTGTACGTTTATGCTAAGTTTAATGCCTTCGTATTTAAATGATTCTCTATCTCTCGAGCGTTTATGACACATCCGCGCGCCATAAATAGGTGGAATATACCTAAGAGACGCGGCGAATCTTTGGTACAAGTTACACGAATCGGACTTGTGTAACTTTAACATCCGCGGCTTTACGAGCGAGACAAATTTCGGTGATTTTCTTACGCGAAAACGATCTTCGCGCGAGATTCACGGCCTTGCGAATAACCGCAGTGCTGGGATTCCGTGATGAAAGTATTACCGAGTTGTAGCAAGGATACCACGTTTAGTCCTGCAGCGTTTTAAACGATGAATAACACTCTCGCACGCGAGAAACTGGACCGCTCCTACGTAACATTTATCCGCGAACGAATTGAGCTGAGTAAACAAGCCGGCAGCCGGTGGTTCTGGTTATAATCTTTTACTAGATCACAGACCACCCAGGTTGGCGAAGACCGCAACGAGAATAATTATTATACATACACTGAATATTTTCCCTGATTCTTCCATGCCTGCCGGCGCGGGAACTCCGATGCCCGTAGGAAAGTATACGGATATCGTTCTCAACGGCAAAACTTGGCATTAAAATTTGTATCACAGGATTTTATATAGGTATGTAAAAATGCATCTAAGGAAAAACAACCGGAAGAAAAAGAAGAAGAATAAGAAGAAAACGACGAGAAGAAAGAAAGAAAAGAGATAAACCCTACTCTGCAAAGCAAACATTAGCATAGCCGCGTAGTCTTATGTTTATCTGGACAATGCAAATTCCCCAATGTAAACGAGGCTTGAAATAGACCCTGGCACGCTGCTCGTGTGTAAACTCGTACACAGGTAAAGGCATCGTGCACACCTAGAATTCAAATATGAACGGTGAACTCGCGAGGGTCGTTCGGTCGGTGCAGTGAAAAAATAAATGCAATCACTCCGTGGTTGCAAATACGATACGCTGTACTCGAATACAGCGGTAGCTGCGTAACGTTCTCGTACCTGCAACCCATCTTCGAATCGAGTCCAACTCGAAGTTGACAGTCAGTGTTGAGGGGATAGGGGAATGACGATGACGATGACGATGACGACGACGATGTAGGTACCTGGGGAAACGATGACGTTGGCTAAACGAACATTAACGCGCGTCGTGCGAGTCGATGTGCATGTAGGTATAATACCGCGTAACGTAAGGTACTTAAATGCGGCGTAGCGTAACGCAGCGCAAGCCAACTGAACGTAGCGTTTCTCAGGCTCCTCGAACTCGAACTGCAGTGTTTGTTGCAGCGTTAATTTGTTGTATAATTATCATAAAGGAAAGAAATTCAGATCATCAAGATTGTGGCCCGCGGCTGAGGCTGCAATGCGGGGCAATGCGGCGAAACAGTGCTGACGCGGTTTATACACCAACAAGGCGCACTGCAGGTGTCGGCGATGCAGTTTGCCTGCAGCCTGCTTGCACGTATTTGTGTTACAACTTGAAACGGTCCGTTGGATTGAATTATTAAATCTCACCGAGTGCCCGTCTCGTCGTGATTAACCTGCCTGCGCTTTGAAGGAAACGAAAATGAGTATGCAAAAATTGTTACAGACGTATATACGCGTTATGGGTATAGGTACGTAATAAATTGATCACCGCATGTGCAGCAACTGCATAGACGTCAAAATTATTTGCTGTACTAGTTGGAAGAAGACGCGCACTTACTCAGCTTGTCCGAGGTACTTGCCTTATACTTATTCATCCACCGGTGATGATATCGACGTTATCCAGGACGTGAATTGATGCGCGGATTGAGCGGTAGGTCAACGATATCAAAGACTAGTTTCTAAACCGTTCTCTCGCGGGAGAGGCAAATAATTATTCCTCTGTCAATCAGGGATCGTTTTATACACCGATTACATTCGCTGCTTCAAAGCTCCGTAGCGTAACCTCCGGATGTTGCAATTGTTATCCTTGCATAGATGTGTTTTTTGTACCAACTCTTCGCTTGGTGTAAGTTCAAAGTATACCCTTCAAATTTCATGATCGACCAAAATTCACCGACAATTCCCCCAGCGTAAGCTTGGCAGAACATTCGAGAAATTTAAACCGATAACCTGAATTTCCTGCACTAAATTTTGAAAAATAGCCGAAATTTTGTTGCTTTTCGTCTGTTGCTCGTTAATGCTTAACGCAACGTCGAATGATTACCGCGCCATGCAACTGGTTCGTTACGCATAATGCATTAAGTGCGCTGCAGACATATTAAAACATACCAAGCTAATAAGTCATTGTTAGTAATTATCACACGCACGCATTGTGCGCACTATACTGCCGTTCCCGCGAGTCGTTTTTAACCTGTATTGAGGGAGAAAAAAGGGTCGTTAATTTATCACGCGTATACGAACCTGGAATAAAACCAGCAGTTAAACAGGCCCTGCAACGGTGAATCGAGCAATTATCCACCAGCCGTTTTTATCGATAGTTAAAAATTACTGAAAACTAAAACGCCGTCGTCGGTGGTGAAAATTACATCTTTTTGAACTGGAAGTCTTGCGAGTATTTGTGTACAATTTTTTACCGACCCGTAATAATTCCCGCTGAGTTGGAAACCTTTTTTTAATCTACTTTAATGAGTAAATAAAAAAAAAAATAAATAAAAAAACCGATTAATTACCCGAAAGTTGAATTGCACTTTCGTGCAGTGAAAAAAAGAACAACACGGCACGAAACTTTTACAAGTATTACAAAAATGAATTTTACACTCAAGGAAGAAAAAGGACCAGGAAAAGGGGAGAAATTAGAAAAGTGGGAAAAGTGACGCGGGTCGCGTGGCGTTCCTGTTAACTGATTTTGTATCGCGTAGTGGAGGATTTATCTCGCAGGCAGGGACGAGAAGAAGCTGAGACTTCGCCTCGCGTCGGCCGATGGTCGTGAGATAATTTGCCAGGCGGAGTATATCGAAGAGGATAATTAGTGAAATTTTTCCCTCTTATTTTTATGCAAATCCGGCGCATGTTAGAAGTCAACTCTCTATCAGATCGCGCTCTTTGACGTCTCGATTGCCATGCGCTCGCATCCCGGGCGCCGCGCCGACCCGAGACGCCTATCGACCCATCACCTTCCGCCGTTCCTTGCAGGTATCGATAAATAATCGATACACTTATCGAAACCATTACACATCGATAGCTATCTCAAGGCGGCGGCGAACGGGAGCGCCTTGCCAGGAAGTATCTGATGCTACGTGCAGCCAGCAGACGCTGATGCAACTTCTGCTTAAGCTCCGTCCACATCCGGAGGCGTCGCGACGTCTGATTATTAATTAACGTTAAGTAAATTACGCTCAATCTCAGACTTTTTTACGCACTTGTTTTCTTCTTTTTTTTTTTTTGTTTTTTTCGCGCGTACGGTTAACAATAAGTTTTCTAGACGGACAATTAGCGGGCGGATGTACTGCGAAATTAGACCGAGTAGGAAACCTCTTTTATTTTCAAGATCCCACGAAATTCTTCCGTCTTTGTTATTGGCTGCAGCGCAATGCGTTGTTTACCAAGCAAACGCGTTACATTCGTAACGAAACTGAGTTTTGACATTTCGTTATCATTTTGGAAGAGGAATTCTTCGCTCACTCGCCCACCTGAAATGTTCCAGATAACTTTTGTTCTAAATAATTATAGCTCAACTGTCAATGGAAGAAAAATATCGCTGAAAAAATCGTAGATCAACAACGTTCTGCAACAGCGGAACGGTAAGGTGGAAAATTTGTATCACTGTTTCACTGAGAGAAAAATTGTAAAACTCGCTAAAGATAGAACGGGGATTCGAAACACAAGCGTTCTGCACGACAAGCGCTGAAAAACGGTTGAAACGAGGCGCACCTTTCTTCTCTGTAACGTATTTTTCTTTTCACGATTCTTGTTCGACAGGCTGATTGAGTTTTATGATTCCCAACGAAATGCAACTAAACGAGTTGTAGGTATAGGTACAGTTTGATGCTTGTCTTTATTCTTGTAAACTGCGAGAAACATATTCGATAAAATTCTTGGCGCGTAAAGCATGTACTTGTATTATAATCGAGCAAAGTACAAAACAGCGAAACTCTGTGGTAGAACGAATCTTGCATTGAATATAGACTTTGTATTTGACGTGGGTCGGCTGAAATATATCTTTTTAAAATCTGCAGCATCGACGATAATTAATAAAATAGAAACAACAACGACAGGCAGTATCGGTTTCGCGCTACAATCTCTTTATACCGTAAGAGAATAGTTTATCTTTTTTCTTTTTCATGTTATTAATTTTTATCTCTCAAGAACGAACGTTTGTCAGCGTGATTTCACCTGACGTACCAATCACGCGAATGACGCGGTAAACCGCGAGGTGTAATTAACTCTCGATTAATGAATTGTATACTACCGGAGATTTCACCACCGACTTCTCCGCGTGAACGGGCCTTAACGGATCCACCATTATACCATATCCTCGATCGCGCCGTGGGTGCGCGTATCGATACACGAGCATATAATGCATATGCATTATCGATACGTATCGATGTACGTATAATGTAAGCTTGGATACGAAGCGCAATGCGGTGCCGCGTAACTCCGGTTGGGCCGTGACTCCGGCGTGCATTTGGACCAACAATTCGGCACCGATACGATCTTTGTTTGCCAATGTTTAGACTTTCAATTACGCTAGGTGTTAAACCTATCATCCGGGTTTAGAAAGTAGCTCTCGCCGCGCGGACCGCGGTATCTACCGCAGCCGGTATTTTCCAGGTGGAAACGGTCCTCCGTTTCTCTGGAACACTCCTTGTACCTACTCCGATACGAAGGAAATTGAAGTAATCGACTTGATCTTCGAAACGACAAAAATTTTGTCGCATCAGCCGGCGGAGGTCAAGCTTCCAAGACTCCGCAGTAATGAACGAGTAAAAAGCGCATTCATGCTTCTCGGTCCGAGAATGCAGAATTGATCCGTCATTGATATCGTATTGGGTTTAGCCGTTACGCCAGTCGTTAAACCTTTTTGTGATATTATTTACTGATTAAGACCAATTTGCCGTATTTTTCGTCGGTGGTTGCCGGTTGAGATGAGGCCGAAATGGAATGAATGAAGAAGAAGAAAAAAAAAAAAAATTAGTAATATAACGAAAGAAATTTCAGCTCCGAGTGATTAATAGTTAGTTTATTAGGCGAGTCTGTATTGTGTGTATACGGCGTTAATTTGCCGAGCAAATAAGTGAAGAAGAAAAAAAATAAAACATAAAGGAAAAAAATGAATCCAATGAATTCCGCGGTGATCCCTGCCATGCAGATTACAGCGGATCATTTCGAAATAAACTGCAGTACACGTACCTACTTACTCCGCGTGCGTCTCTCCTTGTAACCCAATTTGCAATGATTTTTTTTTTTTTTTAAATCACGTCGGTTATAGTCGGCGGCCGTTGCGTCGCGTCGGTCCGTTTGTTCGTCTATGCTGAAGTATGTAAAAGCATCGTTGAATCTCGGCATCCAGCAATGCAGTAGCGCTATAGAACAACTGTCTCTTCGCGCGCTAGTAAACCGTCTCCCTCGTTGAATTTATTACATTCGAAGAAAGGAGGCGACAGAGGCCGAGCCAAAGAGCACGAGAGAAACGCGCAATTTTATCTATGGTTGTAGTTGAGTACAGCGACAAAGACAGGGAATGCAGGAAACGGCGGTATTTTATTAATTTCTTCCTTCAAAAGTTTTTTTAGCAATTTTCGTTGTCTGCAGTACTTTTGAAATAAGCAAATCAGCAAATTTACGACGCAGGTTTTCCTGCACCTGAAGAATGGTCGAAAGGTTAATTTTTCTAGCCCGCCTCGCGATACGTACTCGGTGTTATAATTGGTTAACACGTGTTTAACGGTCTAAATATAATGCCTAACATTCGCCAGGCAAAAGTGAACTCTTGTCCATATGGTCGATTGCGGTAGTCTAAGAAAATAATCGCCACCATCCATATAGGTACAAATGTTTATTTGGAGGATTTTTTCCACATCCTACGCAAGGCCTACTTTTGGTTATGAGAACTGTAAATATTAGCGAATTCCTTACTTCTCCATGATCCAATGCCCGTACGTACAGACGCCCTCGCGTATTAGATTTCTAAACCCGGTTGAATTCAATTCGCACCGTATAGATCGATGGATTACCGCTGCGCGGGTTTACATCCAGCTCTCGAGCCGCGTATCCTCCTCGCTATTTTTTTTTCTCTTTCTTTCCTTTTCTCCCTCCCCCATTTCTAAACAGTCGTACCTAACCGATCCCGGATTATACCGCCCCGAAAATCCCCCGTCGACCGCAGACCTTGGAGGGGAAAAACCGATTCGCCCGATACTGGAGAGTTTTCTTCGTTTCGAGGCCTCGTGGGATCGTCGTCGTGTCCGAGGATGCGAAACATGCTGCCGGCCATTAATTCGCCCCGCCGTATAACGACGGAGATTATTTTTACGAGTCAACCACGCTGCCGACGAAATTGATTGGGAATATTCAGATCCCGATGCGGACCTGTTATTAACTGATAACTACCCTTTCGCTTATGAAATCCAAGACCGCTGCACGGCTTCCACCGCCGCCGCTGCTGATTTCCTTTTTAATAAACGTAAATTGTGCATCGATAAACTGGTTGGTTATATGGCACGCTGCTGCACGTATGTACGTATAAAATGTCCGAACAACTTATTATCACTGCACGCATGACGGTGGCGAAAGGGAGATGGAGGACATTTTCTTTTTTTTTTTTTTTTTCCAATCACATTTCCTTTCTTCTCCATTCGAAGTAACGTCTGTCACCCTGTTTGCCTGCAGCGCTGATACAATATTTCCTCATCGTTGATGCGCAGTACATAATATATTTCTATAACGCCTGCCTGATTCTGTGGATTATTTGATCGATTCATAAATTAAATAATTACGAACGATTCACAGATATTTTCTACCTTTGGCGTTGTTCGATGTCCCGAGTTCGGCGCAGATCGTATTAGGATGAAAAATTAATAATCTCGCGATTACATTCACTATGGGACGTGCTCGGAATATTAACGCTCGCGGTCAACAACGATAGATATTCATATTTCACGCTCGAGCTGCGGTATGTAACCGCTTTACGATACACATTTAGGTATGATACGACGAATAATCGTCTTGTACATGACAGAGGTATCGCGCACGCAAGCGTATATAATTATCAAGTATAATATACCACCTATGCCCATTTGCCCAAAGGGTTATACGCCTCGTGTTTGTGCTCCATGTTCAACGACGGTCAACCGGTGAAAATAAACCGAATATTTCGAGCATATAAGTCGAGTTTCGAAATCATGGGATAAACTTTTTAGTCGATGTATAAAACGTCGTTTGTCAAGAATACAGCACGAGCGAATAATTTGCATTTTGTAAAGTGTCTCGTGCGTGTCCGCGAATTTCTGAAATTCTTCGCAAGAATATTTATTTTTATGTTTGTTTTGTTTACGTGGCTGTAATTTCTATACCCCCTTTCTCTCTCTCTGTCTCTTTCAAACGAAATGTGACGTGGCTTTGAAAAACTTGCGTTGGGATAGAAAATTTACCTTCCTTTTTGTTCTGTAACCATTGATCATTGACGTAAGCTAATTTCGTCGAATTTACAGCAGCAGGCAAAGTTTTTTCTCCTTTTTTAATAAAAATGATAATAATAAATTGAAAACAAGAGGGATACAAGTACTTGCAAAATACACATTACCAGTCTACATTCCTCGATTTGCCACGAATGTAAGTGTTTAATGATCATTCCGTTAATCGGAGAAAGATGGAGTTTGTAATTTCGAAATGACAAGATTTGATCCAAAGAAGGAATTGAAAAAAAAAACGATCGACACGTATACCCGACATTATTATAGATTCGATGCTGAACCATGAGCGCAGGTTGAAAGAATGAAAATATATGTACATATACATACATATATATATATATATATATATAATAAGATTGAGCCATCAGATATTATAATTTTGCTCAGTTATAAGCCGGGTTTTTTTATTGCGCGTGTACATATTAACTTAACGCGAGAGCTGAGAAACGGAGAAGGAAAATACGGGGCGTTTCGAGCGCGGAGTAAGAGAGAAGGACGGGCTGATTAAGTTGTAAATATGATTGCGCTGGTTTTTGCGCGGTGCGCATTAGCGTCTGCATCGTTTCATTTCGTTCGACTGCTGGTTTACTCCGGCGATTCTCGGCTCCCGGGATTATTAAACACCGTATCCCTGCCGCATTGAGAGGAGTCAGGTCGAGGTGGAGAATATATTCGACAATTCATTTCTGTTTCGTTATACGTTACGAGCGAAGAAACGAACGAACGAACGGCGCTGCTGCTGCTGCTGCTGCTGCTGCTGCTGCTGCTGCTACGGGTAACGAGGCTTGCGCAAAAAATATACGTGCATCCATACCTGTCGGCATTATATTATTCGCGCGCGAATACATATTCGCGGCATTTCTTTCCGCACGCAAAATCGGCGCGTCTCACCAACTTTCGCCCGTATCGACCATTAGGCTCGAACTTGTCCCACCTGCGGCGCGTACAGCATTCGTTGTAACGATCGTTTACGTTACCCGTAGATAAATTTATGATGACCGTTATATGATCTATTTTTGAATCAATCTTAAATTCTTAACGCTTGTTACTCTCGCCCGGGGAAATTATTGTTCCGTTCGGGCAGCAGCGGCGAGCACTCGACCTCCGATATACGTATCTGATTTAATAATTTACGGCCTCACCTGTCGCTTACAGTGAACACACATACATACTCATATTACAGACGTGGCACGTGTGATTCAGCTACAAGCATTACCGCGTGTATATCTTGCGTATACCTAAGGCAGACACAACCGAGCAACCGGGCAACGAGGAAAAATATATCTTCGTTAATCCGTCAATGCGATTAACGCGCGGGTGAGCCAATATTTAGAAAGTGTATACATATACATGTATAGGTCGGATAACCTTTATCCTCGATTTGAATCTCTCAAAGTGTCAAAGTCGGATGCAGATCGCTTTACGCGTCAACGCCGTATTTTTCATCTCTGCCCGCATTCGAGTGCTCGAATAATATGTCCCCTTGACGCGCGACAACTTTGACAAGCTCTTTTAAAGCTTTACCAAAGTTATTACATTTATTCTTCTTTTTTTCTTCTTTTTTTCCCCTCTCTATCCACCGCTTCTCCCAATCGGAACAAAATACACTCGTACGATAATATGCAACATTCAATTTCAACAACGCTCTTTAACCGTTCCGTCGGATTACATATTGAGTGGCGGCGAAGACACGCTTTCAAATATAACACGCGGGTGAATTAAGTACTCCTACGCAATCGCGCTAGATATTATGATACACAGGCGTACAGATCACAGATTCACGCGCAAGCCAGTCGACGAGAATGTATTTTACATAATGGCTAATGCCTTTGTGATTGTTGTTATTATTGTTGTTATTATTATTACTATTATCGTTACCGTTGTTATTACTATTTTTTTCCCACCGCAATGCAAACAAGCTTTTATCTCGACGCTCCGCACGTGAAGCTGCCTGGCTTACATTAGTCGATGCGCGGCGGATGCAGCGCGTGCGGCTATATTCCGACATCATATTATTTCTTTATCGTTTCTTTGCCTAGAGCTGCTGGCGCAGACAACGATCACCTTTATGTTCTCGCACGAGTCCGTACACATGTATACGTATAAATGATCGCAAAGAAAAAGGCGCCGTGCGGTTTATTGATTACACCAATTTGGTAGAAAAAAAAAAAAAAAAAAAAGATCAATGGAGCAGAAAAAGCAACTCGGTAAAAAACGGGAGCCAGCGCGATAGATCCCAATCTAAATTATCGCCCACGCGACCGACTGCACGGATCCTTCGAACGCGATTCTTATACAATTCTCACGTATTCGATAATATCGAATCGGCCGTCGGTTCGTCAGACGTTGTAACTCTCGATCCTAACCCCCTAATCCTGAACGGAGTCGAAGTAACGTGACGCCCGGCTCCCACGCCTACGCCGGGGATCAAGTTCATTGAATCGCATTTTCAGATCTGGTTTCGCGAGTGTGTTCTTCTTTGTCTGTCGCGTTGGTAGGTACCCGAGCTGCGGACCGTGTGTATGGGCATTATACACCTTGAATCTTCGGTAGGATCTTGTACCGAATTGGTACCGATGTCTTGTTGTACAAATTTTCAACCCACGTTGTGATCCTGGCCATGAGAGAACAGCAGCAGCGGGGGATCTTTATCAGATCGTTTGAATCGAACCGGACTGCGAAAAATCGACCAAGATATCTCTACGGAGGTCCATTGAATTCGGCCTTATCCCATCCTATCTTCATAATAAATCGTCCACACCGCGCTGAGGAGGTGAGGTATCGCCTTTCCCAACGCCGTACCCTTCGATCCTCGCGTATGATCCGCTCGGAGGAAACACTCGTTGGTTACCTGCAACATTCGGCGGGTACATGCAGAAGCAATGGTAATTAATGTCTTCGCGCATACTTAGAGTCGGCCAAAGTCACGCAGATATCGTGCATGCATATCGCATCACGTGTGAAAATTATAATTGAACCTCTTCTTGATCTTTTTTCATACAACAACCTTCGTATATAACCGCGGACACGTATTATACGCTTCGCGCAGTCAATAGACTGGCGTGTCCGATGGTAATTTAATTCGAAACCAATAAAACTTCACAGTCCAAAGCCACTGTATACCTACATGTATAACAAGCGCTGACTCTTGAATCCAGAACATTCAAAACAAGAGGAATGATTCCGACAGCAATTTACATAATATTATTATAAATTTCATTCCGACATTATATTCACTCGATTTGATTTACTTACTCCACGGTACGATCGGATATTATGATAGAGTTTTTTTACTTTCGAGCATTAAACTACCTGTATTCAGCAGAATTGCCGAGATACGCGATGTTGAAATGTTGAACGGTACGCGGAAGTAAGAGTCTCGAAGAATCGGATTTTTATAGAATATCAAGTCGTCTTCGGGATATCGAGTTGCTGAGACAATGAACAGAACCTGCGTTTTCGCAGGACTTTTCCGTTGCGTTTTTCTAGACACCATGCGGTAGAACACTTCACGGTACACTCGTACGACAAGATTTTTAAACGTTACGTACACGGTAAGGTGAAAATATCAGTATTCGTGCGGTATATGTGCAACGAATTACATATATCGAGAGATGTCGGAGAGAAAAAGGACGAGGCTTGTTTGACGTGAAAAGGCGGACGATAGAGACGAATGATAAGAAGCGACAAAGGTTCTTTCTGTGATGAGTTTTCGAGGTACGCTGTCGGGGTAAAAATGCGCTGTATATAATTGAACTTTAAAATCGATCCAATCTATCAAATAAATAATAATCCCATAATTCTCCTGGCGTGGTATAACATCTTTATTAAATCTCTGGGCACAATCTTACGGTGGCATCTAAATCAGAATTAACCAACATTGAACAGCCCCTTTGGATTTCTCGGATGCGCTTAAGTACGTTCACATACGCCCGAAGGCAGGCAGGCCGTGCACACATACCTCGGCGTCGACTCGGCACCACCTCGAGTACCAAAGTCTCTGCGAGCCAGAAGTTGTAACGCTCCTCGACACAGGCAAAGCCGCGGACACTGGTACCTGTAGACGCGATAGCGTTGCAGTCTCGGTGTGGAATATACCTACCTACCTACCTACCTACCTACCTTGGTACGCCGCCTCTTACACTGCCTACTATTCTACGGGCCGTTATCTCCTCGTTGGCATAAGAAGGGGTTTAAATCTTGCCCGTATCTGCCCGAGTCGGTAACAACTTTCAATTCCTACCAATTCTCCGGCCATTCATCACTCTTGTAGATACAATGGGCACCACAATGCTGTGACTTGAGACCCGAGGACTCCCGAAGAACCAGCCGCTGGCAGAGCCCAGCCCATCGGCGACACGATAACTATCTGAGGAGAGTATATTGGGAAAGAGTATCTCCGGGGATCCGAGGAGGCCGAATGATCTCTGCAGGAATCGCCGAAATCACCAAATTTCGCCGAGAATCAATGGACTTTGCAGCAACCACCCTTCATTCCCGGATCCATCCACCCTGTTACTATGCCTGTTTAAGAAGCCACGTCTCTCTTGGCTACTCGAGTCGACTCTTCCCTCGTGTATCCTCAAACTTCAATTATATCGGTGATGGGGTGTTTGAATGAGAATGTATCGCGGTTGGGTCTCTGGGGGGTTGAACTTGCGTCAGGATCGCTATACGAACAACGGTGTATCGGAGCTACCTTCTCCTAAGAAAAGAAACACCAAATTTTGGACTTGATCGTTTATTTTGGTAGCTTTTCGATCGCTCCAACCTAACCATCTCTTGGTGCTCTTAAGTTACCACTTTTTAACGTAGCGAACGATTTTCCTTCGTCTCGATTTCGGAGACTAAATTTGTCCTTGAAACACCGTACTTCGAAACCATTCGAGGAACGAAATTGTCCGGTTTGGTACTAAGAATCCTTTCGTTGAGGATGTCTGGCTAATTTGGAACGACCTTTGATTCGGCTCGGCGTCATCGCTAATTGACCGCAGTAGTAACCTGAGTTTGATAAGTAACAGAACGTTGTTGGATATGCGAAGAGCTCAACGTGTGGACATGGTCACGCGTGGGCCAGACGTGGGACGAACTAGAGGAAGTTGGTCCTTGTCCCCGACTGCTTCTTTTTACCCTCCCCCCCCCTTCGCTCCGTTCGCTACTTCTCCTCCCTCTTAATTCCCAACGGCTCGACCTGCACCGACCGCCGAATTTACAAGCGAAACAAAGCGTCCCAATTAATTAGTAATAATTAGTAATTACCTAACATTGGTTAACGGGTGATCGGTGGGCGCAATTATCGCGAAGAAGAACCTCACTAATTTCAACCTGCACCGGGCATAAGACATGCCCACCTATAGATATATGCACGCGCGGCTCACAGCGTCTGACAACCGCAAAGCAATGGCGCCAGGCTTAGTCCGTACCTACCGGACTAATTAATTAGTACTTGGCAGTAATTAGTGACCTTCGCTTATTCACCGGGATGACCAATCTCTTTTTATTCGGTGTCTATTCGTTGGCGTACCTTGATCATATTTTTTACCACTAGGTATACACATGCCGCGTTTGTCAGTCCGCGTATAATTCGAACCGGGCATCTCTCTCTCTCTCTCTCTCTCTCTCTCTCTCTCTCTCTCTCTCTGCATTTCTAATTTTCATGAAGTCTTATGCCGGCCTCTTGAAAGTACTCGGCGTTAATCTGTAATTACGTCCACGTGACGAACGCCTGTAATTTAATCGGACGAATTTGAAAATTTTTACACGTTTGCCTATTATGTGCTTCTGCAGCAACAGCCCACGCGGAAACGTCGTATATTTAACGACGGCGTTATGTTCTCCCAAAAAATTTCAGTCTTTTATAGAGGAGAAAAAAAAAAAAAAAAAAAATTTGTAGAAGGAAATGTCATATACGTATATCGCATCATTTGAGAAACACGATATATATTTATTTATCGTTCAAGTCCGCGTCATGAATTACACGCACATGCAAGTATTACAGGTATGTATACCCACCTGATTTTTATCTCACGCCGTCGTCTCGGACGTTTGCTCACTCAACTACCGGTTAAATTTCTCTCAACTTCAGGAAGGTTTCGATTAAATTACCAACGCGTGACCAATCATTCATAAAAGTACCTACCTACCAACCTACCCACCTATCCCTCCCTCTCTCTTTCTCTTTCTCTCTCGCCCTCCGTCCTTGTCTCTCTCAGTTTTAAGCGAAACGCCGTCGTTCGCGTTCCGCACTTCACGGCTCGTACACACTCGGTTTACACTTGCGTGGAAGAGTGCAGTCCGCAACGGAATAACACACAACGAGTCGGTCGGACTGGATGGCAATATAGTGTGACTACTGTTGGTAACAGGTTTCCAACTTTGCATATCACAGCGTTACACCTTGTTACCCTGGGCGATCATTAATATTCGAATTTTTCCGCACTCGCTACCAAGCCAACAGCACAACAACTGCACAACGCGACCGGCGGCCGGTTACTGCAACCAATAAATGCAGTCCGGATAAAAAGAAAGTAAAATGGAACCGCCGCCGTGATCACGATTAATCAAAGCGAAATTATTTATTCGCGTTCATTAGTTACTCGACTTGTTGGTATTCCGGTGTTATAATAACCCTACCGACGTTGCCCCGTCGATACACTTTCTTGCATCGATCACATGTCCTCGCTTTCCGCTTTCAAAATCTACCGGGTCGTGTATTTCCCACCCTCCTGAATCTCCGGACAGCCATGTAAATTGAAGCGGAATCCTCTTTTTGAACCTCGTCTAAAGATACGCTTACAGCTTGTTAATACGCCGAATCAAATCAAGATTTCTGAAAGCTGTATCGTCGTAAATTCGGGGTCATGAATTTTTGTACTTCCTCGACTCGGACAGACGTTGTTTCCTTCTCGACGCAGGAATGACCCTGTTCATACGCGGCGCTACGGGTTTCAGACCCGAGCTGCAAAGAAGAATTCTTCGAGTCTAATTTTCTAGCGCAACGAGGGGTCTGTCCGTCGTTCGTTCCATCTCGTTTCGTCTACCATATATACCGTTGCATAATAACTAAACTCCGTGGCGTAAAGGCACCACGTGTGAAATAATGCTATAAAGATTCTGATCTTAAGTCCAACAAGCTGCAACGCCGCCGATGATGCTGATGTGTTACGACAAGGAGTGTCCGGAATTATCGAGCGTCAATCATTGTGGTTATAGGTACGCGAGAACAGTCGAGGAAGAACTCGGTGATACGAACTCGATTAAAATTCCCTCCGATTCTCTGCATCCCGGCTCTTCGCCATATCGCCAAGGTCCGTCCAATTAAACGCCTCCGTCCACTTCGCCTCCGAAACTTACGTCCCAGTTATTTAAATGCTTCGCGTAAGGTACCTGCCTGCCCGTGTAACGTGTAACGCGAAAGCCCGCCGAGGAATCGTCGTTTATTTATCACTGATTTTCTCAAGGCCTCCAGTGCCAACGAACACATAATTGAACCCCGCGTAAAGTCCTCGCACCCGACACTTCGGACACTCTTCAGGTTAGACCAGAGCCACGCTGCATCCAAGATCCGGCGATAACTGCGGGTAAATAATGTAATGGTGTGAGCAACCGCAAGCCCGAGTCGTGGTAAAAAACACACGCGTCTCAACGCCGGTGCGGATAACGCAGGATCTGGTAATGGACCGATGCGTCAAGCGTCGAAACCATTAACACATTTGTTCTCCGCTGCTTCGTATCAGATCTACAAAACTATGAATATAATGAATCGAAATTGAGTTAAAGTTCCGAGATTTATGGCGGCGGTCATATTTTGTTACTGCGTTGGTCCGCTGGCAGGCATTGTAACCGCCCAGAATCGTCTCCGAATAACGAACAGTTTCTGTTTAACATATGACGAAGAAAATCAAGTTGCCCAATTTGGGATAAACGTAAACATTGAATGGAACCTTGGATCGATCTCTGAGCTGTTATGTGTTTACTTCGCTAATCGTGACCGACCCGAGTTCGCACGATCCGCTCGGGGCTTCTGCTTTGGAGCCATTCAGTTCCGTGCGCGATTGCGTATCGCCCGGTTGGCCAATTTAGCGAATTTCGGTATTGGAAGGTTTAATAACACCGTGAATGTAGCCTTAGGTGGTGCGCGAATACCTTGGTGCCGGTTTTAGGTGTTTCCAAATCTAGTCTTAGAGGCGTTATACGATGCCGACGATGATTTTCGCAGTGAAAAATTTTAACCATGGTGTGATTTCGCGTCGAGTGTTTAGTGGGATCGGTCCGCTGTTGTTGCTGATTCTAATGTTGAAGCTACCACGCAACGTACAGGCGCTACGCACAAAGACGTAAGTGTTTTGATAGTTTCGATTTCTATTTTTTACTCTTGTTGTTATTTACGTAGTTATTGATCATTGGTTACTCGCTGTAGTAGAATCGTTTCGTTGCGTTATTATAATATACGCTCGCCGGATCACGACCGGCCCCTGACGCCGAATATACAAAGGCAATCGATAACACCTGTGGCTAATTACAGAAATGCCGCTTGCCTAATTTCGCGGACAGGAGGGTGTGTGTCTCGAATTAAACTAATAACCGGCGAAAGTGAGGCTCGTCCAAAAATGGTTCGAAAATAAAACGTGTGCAATGGCTTTGTTGGAACCGTGCGAATAAAAAATGATAGGAAATAATACGACTAGCCTAGATTCGAGAGATCGGTACGGGTACACCTCTGTGGAATGATATTCGATCCGACCTCGAAACATGCGGGTCAATGCTTCGTGTGCCGTAATGACGACTCGACTGGTGAAATAAATAAATTGGTAAAGAAATACTGGGTTAATTTGTTCTGTGTCACTCCGTCGCCGTATCTCAACATCGCATCTCTCTTCACTTCGCTCAGGCATACTGGACACGCATACCTATATCAGGTCACGATCGTCAACGTATCCGAAACTCCGATATACCTACTCGCCAACTACGGCTGGTTCCGATTCAAAGTCGTAACCCGTAGATAGCAGCTCTATAATTTCCATTGTCTCGAGTACCCGAGAGACGCGTCGCAAAATCTTCCGTCGTTAATATCGTAAGAAAAGTATGTCGATAATCGCGCTCTGTCACATCTTGATTTCAGAATTCAGTCCAACAAACTGTTTACCAAGTGCAGTTTCGTGGACAACCTATAATTTATTATATTAAGATGTCAAGGTGTCGAGATACTCTCGCGGTGAACGTTTAGCGATCGGACGATTTCAAGTTGTGAAATGTGTATTGCTCGGGTAAGTGCTATATGTGTCACTTGCTCGTGCTAACTGGATCCTCATTGCGCACGTGGGACGCCGCACGTGGGTTACAATTACCCCGAGGTGTCATGGCTGGCGGTGGGTTTGCAATCACTGCGCAGTTATCCACCGGCAAGTTGGCGGAGAGTCATTCGTTCGGCTATTGAAGAGATGCAAATTCCACCTCGCTCCGGCGATTCTCCGCCGCAGTAGCTATTCGGTCCGTTGGCGTTGATCGCGATCAAGGTGCTCCATGGTCATTATTACAACCGTGGAAGGGAATCGTTGGTAGCAGTCGGTGAGAAATTAATATCAGTTCGTCGGTCAACCTCTTGCTTACTGACAGTACGTACCTACTGGTTGATAATTGAAATGCGATCAGTGTAGCCTCGCCGCTCGAGTTGTCTCTAATTGCCTGACTTTCCGCTTCGTTGAGCGGGGCGCCGTTTGAGACGGACCGCAGCGTGCTTCGCAGCCTTCCGAGAGATTTCTATGAATGATTTCTCGCTCGATCGTTACCGAAGATCGAGTCGCGTGGCTGTTCAACGTCCTTACAAAACTTCGTTCGAGAGATCAAATATGCGGGATCGTCGTCGTGAAGTTTAACTTTTATCTCCGTGATAATATGATCCGAGGAGATCGCAGCTCGTTCCGAGTGTAAATGAAACTGAAAAGAAACAAATAAAAATAGATATGCGACAAGAAAATTCTCGGTGAAAATTCAATAGCTTCTCCTCTAACCAGAACAGCTGACGCAACGTTTTATTTCGGAAGATAAGTCTCGGGAGCAACTTATATACCGTGGTATATAACGCGCGGTACCGCAGGAATGCTGTATTTCCATACCGAATCCTGACGCAACTGCAGCGCGTTGCTTGGGCAGTGACCTAGAGACGGTAATTCTGTACGCAACAACCCGATGCACTTCGCGTGGTACCGATCGCTTCTCGGTTTCTTGAATAACATCAGTTTTTTCCGTTTATCTTACATCGCGCCGAGTTTATCATTCGTTTCCGGCAACTACCGCGGGGCACTCGGCCAATGCGGCAATTTGCGCCAATTTTTCATCCCAGTTTCCCGATGCTGTACGAGAATTAAATTGCCGGACAACCCGTCCGAGATATTCTAACGTATCTCCCCTTGAAACGGGAATGAACACATCGAGTGAAAGGTTCAAAAGTTACGGCGATTAGTCGTAATAAGGCTCGCGACCTATAACTGGACTTGCACCGCGCATTTCGCAAAGGCAGTAACGGCGGCAGCCGGTTTCGCAATTCCGCGTGTGTTGTTCGCAAGTCGTTTGTCGTTTCGTCGCCTGTACTTATACCCCGGATTTAGCTTAGGGCATTCCCGACTCGGGGGTATCACTGTCGTTTTCTTACTCGAATATCCATCGTAAAACGTTAACTGTCTCGTTCCCGTTCAATAACCTACCTACTACCAAACCACGCGGCCAGCCCGGACACTGTATAAACAACCGAGTCTATCACTCGCGTGCAACGGATTGTAACACGCGTAAATGCGTGTAGGTATACGGGAAATGCATACGCGTGTACCTACATGCATATCGCGCAATAACCAACCCGAGCTATTAATACCCGACAACACCTATACGCACCCGTCGCTCGATCGAGATAAGAACCTCTGGTATTTCTGCTCGTTGATAACCGGCACCAGCTGGCTGTGACGTCACCTTACGTATCTCGCACGTAAGTCACTCCTGCCTACGGACGACCGGACGACCGGACGAGGTTTCGTCTTATCGAACTGCAGCTCAAGTGTCGCGCTCCCGATTCGAGTCCCGTTTTAAATCACTCGTACCCAGGCTTCGCGATAAATTTTGTATTCAATTTCACCGGTATGCCTACATATATTTCTCAGTGCGGTGTCGGATCTTTCGGATAAGATTTTTGTCTAGCCACGTCTAGTTGCTCGTGAATCGAACGGCCGTTTGATCAGGTTCGCATCTCGTTTGTATCGATCGCTGTTCGTCTTACGTGCCAGCCGCACGTCCGCGTGCTATGAGACGAAGATTATTTGTCTGGCATATTGAATTCAGTGTTTTTGTACTTTTGAGTCGGCTTTCTTTTGCAATTCCTCCAGTGTCGGCATTCAGATTCAAGTTTGTATAGTTTTTTTATTTACGAAGAACGAAATAGAAGGGTGGTAAATAAATCAGTGAAAAATGTACCAAAAGACATAAATTTCAACTGGCTGGTTTCTAATTTTCCGCTCTAAAAGTTGACGTTTCATCGAAAATTTATGAGATTCTTCTGACGGTAATACATTTGCTGAAATATTAGAGATGAAAAGATTGAAGGAAACCAACCAACGATTCGTCTCATTTCATGAAGAAAACATTTTTACACCGCCGTTAGAAATCTATGGTAAACCACTTCAAAAGACTAGACTTATACTTATTTCCTGCAAGAAGAATGCTTCGTTAGAAAATTCCTCTCGGATATGCCACAGTTATTAAAAAATACCGCCCTAGAAAACTCGCCGATGCATTTCACTTCTCGAAGCAACCTCGGGATCAAACAGATTATTTCCTCGAAAAGATGTGGCAAGCAGAAAATTTCTAGAGGTAGTCGATGCAGTCGAAGTGCTATTTGAAAAGCTGCGACCAGTCCGTTTCGTATATCAAAGAATCACCGCGCACCGTAGCGGCGGCAGAATGGACACCGGTAGCTCGATATCGTTAACTAGCTTCACGCGTTGCAATCGTGAAATAAATCCAGTATTTCGACACTCGTTGCAGGGACAGACGGTCGTTGGAGTGAAAATGATCCTATTCTCGAAATGAGGACAGCCATAAGGCCTTGCACGGCAGTGGCACTCGTCGCATAAACCTTCGCGTCACGAATGATCGGACCGGTGTTATTTTCCTCGATCCTCGATTCGCCCGGTCACCGATTCTCCAGCATCCTCCGATCCTCGGATCTTCGAGTTCGCTCATAAACCCAACTAGCCACTTATCGGTGAGAAATTACCCCGGGAAGATCGAGAGCCTCCTCTGCCAACTCTCCGAGCCATCGGACCAGACGGGGGGCATCCTCCTTCGCGGCCAGACTACAAAGTGATATCCGACAGAGATATCGTGTGTTTCACCTTAACCGATTGCGCAACCAGCCGGACTGGCTGATTCACCGCGCGAAATGAGAGAGAGGCTGCGGATTGCTTACGGACTCGGAGGACGACCACTCTCGAAAGTTAACGCTTTGAGGTACTTGCAAATAGATCAGGATCATCACCGTCCCGGCTCCGATGCGAGTGAAAACCATTCGGAGCCGAAAAATCTTTTCACGGCCGTGAATCATCGCGTGTGAAACTTGACCGAACGGTGGAAGGAGGTGCGCAGGCCTCGAAGATCTTGATCGGCTCGGACGGAACGCGACAGGATATTGTGTCTCGTATACGAGATCCGACGAGGTACGACGGTAGCTGCAAACAACACGTGGATATCTTGTATTTTAACGACCGTTGTGGGACGATGTGTGTCGCATGTCGTCTTTCTTGATCGTGTTCCGTGTATCGCGTGCTCCAGGTCTTGCTCTTCCTCTCGGAGTCTCTCTCCCTCTCTCCTCCTTGGTCTCTCTTCTCTTGACCCCTCTCCGTTCTCAAATCGGCTGCCGCCCTCGGGGAGCCATCTTCGACGGAAGACGCTGACCACATTTTCCAGGCCCAGTTTAAACCGAGTATCTCCAGCTGCCTCTCGCCTCCGCAAGCCGCCGGTATCGCCTTGGCGATCCGATTCAACCGAATCACCCTGTACCATTGACACACTGGACACGGAGAGGTCAACCGCGTGGGAGTGAATCACCACCTTCGGAGGCTCAGGTTGGCCGATCGTATCTGCGACTTGCTCTGAAACACGTGGTACAGTTGTACTCTCCTTTACGTACCGTAATATTTTTCTTGTTGCCGATGCTCGCCCCCGCCTTTCGTGCAACTTTATCGCCCGCGCGTGTGCGCGAGTACAAGGTACGCGTCGTAGGCCGTATAATCCCATCGATGATCAAGGATAGCCATCGATACGGGTATAGATACTCGTTATGTAAGCTCGATCTTTCCGCGGTGTTTTATGAGAAGTGGGTCGTAGCCGCCGACCGGTGATCGGTCACTTTCTGCCCCTAAAACAGGTTTCGCCTCCCTGCGATCGTTCGTTTCTCCGTGTATCTGGAAGTGGCAACGTGGCAACGTGGGCGCTTTTCTTATGTATTTTCTTCCCGACAATTTCGTCCCATGAATAGGGGGGGAATCGGGATTACGTTATATCTGTTAATTTCGTCGTCTTACGTCTCTCGACGCTAACGCGATCGAGTGTGGAAATTGGCTGAATTTGCATTTGCCGAGGGTCAGGAAGCGTGGGCGTCGCGTCGCTTGGCGCCAGTGGGTACACATGTACCCTGCATGCCTCTCTACGTTGACACGTACGTACATACACGTGATACCCACCACCTCGCGAAACTTTCCCGCGCAGAGATTATCCTCGTTTTTTTATTTCCGCTTCTATCTTGTAATTCTTTTTCCTTCGTATATTTTTGTTCGTTTTATTTTTCGCTCGTGGCTCGACGCCTGCAGTGAGCAATTCATAGGTAAGTAATTACCTGTTCAAACGATCCGGTGATTGGCTCCTAGACGCTAAGCTCGAGCGGAGGTTGTAAATGAGTTGAGCCACACACACGCTTGGCTGACGCTGCGTGGGCGCCTTCATTGATAACTGAATGGGAATATGAGCAGTCGACGCGTAACTTTGCTATTACCTACCTGCTGTACGAGCGGCGCAATATAATACGACGTAACTCACCGCAGACGATTTTCTATCCTGTAACTTCGTTCTAGGTTGTCTCGCCTTGCCTCCCCCCCGTTTTGCAGGCTTGCAGCTTCGCGCTGCATGCTAAATTACATTTCCTGGTTTAGAGACAAAACGTTTCACCCGCAGCCACATGTGCCGTATTAATTGCATATCACGTTATGAGTTACGGTACTGATTAGATTCGATCTACCGTTTATTGCTCCGTGAAATATACGACCTTCGATCTCGGTGCTTTATTGCAGTTTGCCGGACGCGGTATCTGTCATCTGTTCCACGAAATCTGGGATACGACCTTTTTGTCCTCTTTTATCGAAGCTGACTGGCAAGAACCGTCCCTTCCGTTTCTAAACCATACTCGCAATTTGCGCTACTAGCGATCATTGATGCAAAACTATATTCTTTCCACGGTCGTTGGGACTGCAGACGTATAGCGATCCCACGTTTCCCATGTCGCAATCGATGTAACGAGCAGTCACAAAGCGTTGAAGTTTGCCGGCTAACCATCAGAGACCGAGTCTAGCTTTCCTTGTTTGCGATGAATTTATAATCGCCCTGCGGTACAGCGGTATAATTGGCGGTAAACTAATGATATTTCGAAGATCCGTTCGCTCGTATTTTCTGACTAAGAGGAGTAGCTGCGGTGGCGTGTATAATGTCCATTTTCGGAAGATCAAGAGCAGCAGCGATACACCGAGGATCGTACTGGGGTAGAAATTGAATACTCTCGATCACGCGGCTTGAGTGAAAATTAAGATGCAGTTCGCGTGACCGAACCTAGCATGCGTGCACCGTGTATGCAAACCACCTGTCGACGGCTCGAGATCGGGAGAACGAACCGATTTCCTGCGGACTCGGGCTTGGCACTGCCGCTGCACCCTTGGCTCTCTTCTTCCTTCGTTAGAATCACCATTTTCGCACGTATGTACGTTTATACCTTGCTTCGGAGAAAGATGACACCTTTGATATCAAATGAGCCTTCGGTGCTCGCGTCTGCGTGTCTTGCTAAATTAAACGACTATACGCTGTTTTTATCGGTAATTACCGGGAACCGATTACCCGGCGAGCACTTTGCTAACTGCCGCGTTGTCGCACTGCGGACGATGGAGAAAAGAGGCTGCGCATGATCTTCGCGGTAGAAATTCCTCTACGCGCAGCAATAATACCCCGGATCCCAGATTTCTTGAACTGGTTTACCCGCGCCTGGCGAACGGCGTGTGCGTATTCAGAGATTAAGGAAAGGGGGAGGAAAAGGACGAAACAAAAATGGACGTATTCATCCTGCCTCGGCTGTCACGAACGCGATTTCATACGCCGGATGAGTTCGTTGAACGTCTTAATTGGTAAATGAAATTAATTCAGTTATCTGGGCGTGTGCGAGGTTTAACTCGGGTGAGCGCGGATTCCTCTCGTTGCGCAACGCGGAGCTGCGATATCCTGCGCACCTCGGCCGGTCCCACAGTAAAGTAGTAAGCAGGATCGGCGGCCAGACGACCCGGGAGCGATTCACACACCGCCACACCTAATACATTTCAAATTATAATTGCTCCCCGCGCTTGCATATAAATGTATTTACTGTTTGAACCGACGCGGCGAGGGCAGCCTGCCTCGCCTCACCTCGCCTCACCTCGCCTCGCCTTACTTTCTTTGTCGTTGCGCAATGCCCGGATCGGGTGCCTTTCTCGCCTTGGTATAATTAGTTGAATCACTCAAGCATTTCCTTGTCCCAGAGCCGAAAGGTGCCTCTACCTTGTTCGTTCCTGATCATCGCAACTGACTCGCACTCGTTCCGACGACGATCATCACTACGGGAATTGCTTTCTCATTTCAATAATTACGGACTCAGACACGCACGTCTGCTTGCCTGCCTGCCTGCCTGCCTACGCTCAATCTAAACGCCAGTTTTCAAGAGGCTGCACAACGGGAAGAGGGTTACATGCCTACCGGAAAAAAATATCAATGTTCAACTACCGAATAAAGTCTGGTTACCTCTGCCAAACGATGCACGTACGATCGTTACATTACCCTTCGTGTAATCATGACACGGCGCTATTCAAACGTTACCTTCGGTTCGATCGATTACGCGCGCTGTGATTGTTATTTCATTATCTTATTCGTTAGGCTCCACCTCTTATTATCACCTATTCAACGTTCTAGCCGTCTCCCCCGCTTTCGCGAGATCGTATCTGATCCAATCGCACGGTTCAGGGTCTATATCTCCGCAAGCCCGTTTTATTTCTCACCTCGCGCTGATCGTGCCGCGTATCATTCGATAACGTCAAAGTGACGGACGGGCGCGATCGCCGTGAAATTTCTTCCTTTTTACCCTCATATTCGTCTTTATCAAGGAACGAGGCTGCGGCGCTCATCGCGTGTTTCCCTCGAAAGAAGGCTGCAGCGGTTTGGTACTCGTGAGTGTCGAGCACTCGGCAAGCATGCATTCCTCATTGCTCTCACATCTATTTCTCTGCGAATTATAACTCTACATAAATTCACGAAACTCTTCACGTCCGAGCATAATACACTTTGCAACCAACGCCTGCGAACCTATCGATTGTACGTATCGCATACTGTTTGCAAAAGTGATATATTCAAATCTGCGATCTCTCCGCGCATACGCAGCAGTTCAATTACAAGACTGTTACGAGAGCCGAAAGGTGTAATTATTTAATCATAAGCCGCACATCGTTCCGAGGAGGTGGTAATGGACCGAGTTTAGACGAGGAAGAGCAAACGCTCCCGCTCTTGAATAAACGCGGGATGCACACTTTCGTGCAAGCCAACGAAACAGACGGACGCGCGGGGCGCGGAGGCACGGCACGCATCGTGTAACGTATAGCGATTTAATGATCAGTCTGCGCTTTCGACGTAATATGCGTGTCGCATCGCGGCGTATCAGGTAGGCACCGGCAACGGCAACCTTAAAGTGGACCGTAACGGCCTTAATACGACCTTAATAATAAGCTGGACATACCGCGCGACCACGCGGCGATGAATTCGCGCCGGAAGGGCCACTTCGTTCGAACCGACTCAGCGTTGACGAGGATCAAGCGACCACAGGGCGAGAGAGAGAGAGAGAGAGAGAGGATGAGGCGTTGAAAATGACCGTCGTTAGCGAAACGATTCGCAATTAATTCCGCCTAACAAGATGCGGTCGCACCCCTGCATCGCCCCCGTTTGTCGAATCCAGTGCTCGTGATTCGCGAGCCTCCTCGAAAATAACACGTATTTTACCGCTATTTAACCACGTCGTAACGCAGGGAGAAAACACTTACTACGAAGGGGAACTTGAGCCAGCTTATTTTCATTTCGCAGGGATATCAAAATCAGTGTCTCTTTAACTTCGGCTCGTCAAAGTTTTATTTATATCCCACGGAGCTTGCGTAACGGTTGCTGTTATTTCAAAGTAAATTATTTGCAGTGGATTATTTCATTTTTTTTTTTTTTTTCGCGAGAGTCAGATTTTAATCAGATTTTAATTCGTACCGATCGTGAGGTTCTTTTTTCTTCTTTTTTTTTTACTGAACTTGCTAAGGATCAAGCCCTTGTTAATTGCAAGGTGAAGAATTCCGTTGCCGTTACAGCACTGGAAATAAATGTGGCAACGTAACGACGCCGCGACGTTGGCTACTGTGTCCATTATCTACGTATGTATAATAATACTCTTCGGCTGTCTCGAATCGAGAGGTAGTTATGAGACGATGAACGTATTTTTTTTTAAACACCGTCGTCCTGCTCTGCACTTTTGAATTACGGTTCGTTGGGGTTTTTTTTTTTTTTTTTTTTGCCTTTGAATTCTTCGCGTTTATTCACTTATTTTTATTGTTAGTTATTTTCATTGCCGCATTTTTTTCTCTCGATTTTTCATTTATTACCGTTGGACGAAACCGGGTGAAAATGAATTGGTACGCGAGATATAAACATATATGTATACATATGCACGTATGTATGTTACGTACGTGATTAAGTACCCGCAGTGCTTGTAAGTAATAAATATCAGTTGTTGTAATTTCATTCGATTAACAATCTCGGTGATTGGCAAACCTCGGCGGTCGTTCCGTGTCGTTAATATCAAGGAATATTAATTGTCTCCGGAGGAAGATTGACATTCGGATACATATGCACACAAGCCGGTAGACAATATTCGTCGCTTCGACCATCGCCACGACAATGATCAAAAAACCGCCGACACCGACCGACCGGGGTATATTGGATAAAATTCGCGCCGTCTCATTCTAAGCAATGTACACCACTTGTCTATTGATATTCCGCTGACAGTTCGATACGGGAATTACAGGACATGGACTTTCAATACCCGCTTGTCCGACACGCATCATTCGTCCCAGTGGAACTCCTCAGTTATTCAATTTGCAAATATTGGCAGTTGGAACTTGCCCTTGGGCTTCGATTCCTTTCCTCATATCCAGCCCAACATTTCTTTTCCCCGCTCTCTCCCCCCCCCCACCCCCCGCCTTGTTTCTCTTTTTTCCTTCACTCTTGTTTTTTTCATCAATCCTCTTGCCCCCTTCTTGCCCTTCTTCTTCTTCTTCTTCTTCTTCTCATACCGTAGGTGCCTCTCTTCTCTTCTCTCCCAGTCGTTGGGTTCCTTTTGCACCGAACATCCAGCTAAGTTTCACCAGTCACCGTTCCCAGCCTTCCGTCCTCGCTCACTTGCTCTCACGAACAAGAACAAGAACAAGAACAGATCTCGCATGCGAGATACCCACCTCATTAACCGATGAATCGATAAAAATTTCAATAGTTTATGTTTCATCATCGCGCTACTTGTTTCTCGCCCGCTTCGCGGCGATGCAGCTCTCTTACCAACCGATATCGTGAGGAGGGTGTCTCGTCGAGTTGTTCGATAAAATGATGAAGATGAAAAACAAAAACGACGAATAAAAAATATCACACCAAGCTCCGCACCCACTGTATTATACGATGACTTACCGCTTTAACACCGATGATTTATCTTGTAAAATTGTACCAGCAAAGCACTTACACCTGCTTATGGCTGCAACGTTCTCGTTCCAATATAAATCGTAACAATTCGTCATTATATTACGAACAACCGGCATAAGAGAGCAGTGTAAACAGAAATACCGTTCGAACAACAAATTTTTTTCGAATGAATTTGATCCGGGTACTGGAAAACACGATAATGCTTTCAACCTCGATTTTACGGACAGTAAATCTCCCCGCAGTCCTGATTCTCGGGGGGGCCGAACAAACGCCTTAAGCGAGACGCCGAAACGCGTGTCGATTCGCGGTGCCAATTTGACGGTCAGAAATCAATATCCCAATAGTTTTTAGGTTTATACTTTTACGAGCACGCGAACGATTTTATTACCCGCGAGGCTCGTTAGCTTCAGAAAAAGCGACGGTGGTTTCGCGGCGGCCGCAAGCGTAGGACAAAAACGGTAAACGGCACTCGGTGGAAGTAGGGCGAAATTTTAATCGCAGGGTTTGCGGCTTACGTGCCGCGCTCGGATATTCCTACTTGAATACTACAGCGATCATCGATCCACCGGATTCTAAGAGATGAATTCCCGCCGATCGGAGCGCTCACCAGACACGCGATCGAATCGGCATAATCGATCTTGCCATTGCGAACAAGCGACTCATCTAAACAAGAAAGTCCGCGGTACCCAGACGACGCTGCCGAGGTAGAACAAGTCCATTCAACTTAAAGCGGCACGTGAGCTCCGGCACCCGTGCGGTTAAAACTTGATCTGATTTTATTTCACTTTACTCTCTTTAATTTTCTACACTCGAACGCTGATTTATTCACGGCTGATCTTCCGGCGCCAAATGTTTTATTTTCGTATCTTGATTTATTCACTCCTACGGTTGTGGGACTCTCGGGAGAAGAAAGACAGAGACGGTGGAAAGAAAGGAGGGTAAGGGGCAGGGACGGGGGGTGAAAACCGACAACGCGTCATTGTTCAACGCACAGGTAATACAATTCGCAGGTTACACGCGCAGGTATATATATCTGTTCA
This sequence comes from Neodiprion lecontei, assembly GCF_021901455.1. Lineage (NCBI taxonomy): Eukaryota > Metazoa > Arthropoda > Insecta > Hymenoptera > Diprionidae > Neodiprion > Neodiprion lecontei. The sequence goes on from NC_060265.1 coordinate 25,109,988, forward strand.
ATTATACGTCGAGTTAATTTTCATCACGCGTCGATCGAAATCGAAATTCGTACGATTGCCAAACAAAACGTAGGTTATACGTCGATTGTGACAGGCGAGTTCGTTGTAGCCACGTTACACGCATCGCGTCGAACGGACGTCTCGGGCGGGTTCGCTTTTTAATAACGCGTACGTTGGGACGAGGCCTCGCCCTCTGCCAAAGAACAAGCCAAATAATAATATCACATGGTCCGCTTTTACAATCCATTACCGAGGAATGTGCCTTACGATATATGTATACACACGTGCATGTGTGCGTCCGTGTGTACCTCGGAGACTCGTTTGCGGTTCGAACATGACCTAACAAACGTAAAATCTGAGCATGTATATATAGACCGAGCGACTACGACCGGTCCGTATGGCGTATAAACGCGTGTGTTTCATGTTTCGTGTTTCTAGCTGTTGTCGATCGCAGTAATGGGCCACGGACTCGACCCCTCGACCCCAGCCCGCAATACGATTGAGATGTAGCAACGGTTGTGTGATCCAGCCTTTGGTTACCGATACGTCTTTATCATTGGAGCCATTAATTTTAGTGCGCAGGACTATCCGACGTTTCTCGATTCGGTACATATAGGTGGAAATAAAAATTGTTGCAGGCATGTTGAAAGAAAAAAAGACGACAACTTCCGGCACCGATCGCGACCGAATAAATGAAACGTGGGCCTTTCACCGTCGAGATCGAATCGCGTCAATGATCGACACGTGCTCCACCCTCGGTCGGTCTCGGTTGTATCGTGAAATCGGTCCTCACGTATCACAAAATTGCGGGTTTGGTGCCGTAATGGTGAATAACCGCGACCTCCGATCGGGGGACAAACGGTGTCGGATTGCCCCACGATTTCGCTTCACCAAATTGTATGAAATTAGAACCTCATTCAAAGGTGCGAACGTCCGACAGAGAACAGATCTAACGGTGGTCCTACGGCGAGATCGAGATCGTGACGATCGATCAAGGCCCTTAACGATTGCTGAAGGATATCGCTGCAGAGCTCGGTAAGATCCGTAGAATCCGGAGTATGGACAGCGATATTCCAGAAGGCTGCTTTTGACTTCTTTCGACCTCCTCGAAAGCAGCCGATAAATCTAAGTACTCCGTTCACTCAACTCGCCTCACCGCGTATCTTACACCTATTCCATTCCATTTGTAATTATATCAGAAGCGAATAGTTTCATACAAACTATTCGCAAATAATCAAGACCGAGTCGAAGTACGATAATTAAATTCCAGCGATTCTCATTCATGCCCAACGCTTAAATTCCCGGGATTCTTCTTCCGGCTGTCGTTACGTTAGCACATAGACGATGACGGCGCAGGGAAAGTCTCGGAATCTTACGGAGTAAGCGGACCTTTAATCTCTCTCCACGCATGCCTCGATCCTCTCTCCGTATAATAACACAATCGCGAAATAGGTGTTGCCCCACACAAAGGTACAGGCACCGTTGTCAGGTTACAAGTCGACAGCCGTTTCATTCCTGACGGGCAAATCAGCCTGTTTTTCTAACGTAATTGAATTTTGCCTTTCGCGACGCTGCCCGATAATTGACGCCTGCCGTAGATACTAAGTCAACGAGCCGTGAATCTCGTCGGTACAGCTATACAAGGCGGCCCCGTCTCCACGGATTCGTCCGATTGATTCTACGCGACGACGTGAAAAAAACCAAGAAAATTTTCACGTTATCCGAGAAAAACAGTTTCTCTCCAATTGCCTTCGCAAATGTTTATTCGCCGTTCGGTTCTTTATACACATCCGGCTGTTCTCCCTTGTTACCGTTTCTTATCTATCTGCCTTCTTCCCTCGTCGCTGTAATCCCGTCGCCGACTTGTCGTTACGCTTATTCCGATCCGGCGAGTAATCTCGGTGTTTCTATCGTCACGGAGTAAAACGGAGTAGCCCTTATCTTCCGAGTGCCTTTGAGCATTCCGCCCGAAGCGGGGACTCGAATACAATTATTCCCCCCCGATGAAATTCGTTACTTACTACTTCTCGGTTATAGCTACGCGGTGAAACGCGTTCCAGTCTCGCGTGCGGGTCGGACCGGAGATCGTAATCAAAAATTTGAAAGAATTTTGAGGAAAGAAAATTACTACGTACGGATAAGACGGCTATTAATTTTATCCGACATCGGTATTTCCGTATTATAAACCGCGCTGTGCACGACGCTGACGATTGTGAACCGCGGACACTTGCCTCCGGTAGAGTGTCAACAATGCCGTATTTTCTCTCGCTCTTCTCTCAGCACCTCGGCACAACTGACCCGAGCTAAATGGAACACGGGGTACCGATACCCACCGGGTGCCTTTGAGCACTCGGCCGACTCCCTTCGTCCGGTGATTGGAATTCCATCGTCCAATTTATGCATAGCAATCACGGTGCGTGGTAGACATTCACAACACCGAGTAGAGTTTCGGGTGTTCGGTACTTGGAGGAGGACACCACCGCAGGTGCAACAACGATAACGTTACACGAGCCTCCGTACCTATTTCTTGACGCGATAAAGAAATCGGGCGCGCGTATGGCAACCGCGTCATACGCGCCTTGTGCAGCCGATTCCTTCTCGCCTGGTCACATACATATCTCTCTACCGGCACCTACTTAGCCCCCCGTTTTCTGCCTACAAACAATCATCCGTCCATCCATGCGAGAAATCTCTCTCGGACGCGCGCGCATGTGTGTATCGGTAACTATCTCCAGATTACAGGGTTACCGAGCCGCCCTGCGGTCTTCTCAGCCTCGATCGCCCTCCTCCGTAAAAAGTGTAAAAAGTAATCACGCGTACAAAAGAACGGAGACGATAGTCAGAGAAGGAGGAGAGAAGCAAAGAACAAAAAAAAGGAAACCATCTCTCGCCACCATTTCCTGCAACGAGTGCCATCTTTCTTCCGTTACGTAAACGCATCCGAGCTCGTGATATCCTCAGCTGATCCTGTCGCTCCTTTCTTTTTCTCTTTCCTCATTTCACAATCAGCTGTGCATGTACCGTGCGATCGATTAACGTGATTTTTTTTTTTTTCTTGTTTCAGGTAAGCTTCAGACCGCGAAGAGCTTTACGAAGTGTGGGTAACTATGATAAACTTGTTTAAGAGTACAATCGTTGCTGGTTTTCATCCAGTCGTATACAATAGCACGCGTTTTGAAGAGCGCATCAAACTGCCTCCGAGCCGAATGGTCGCAAATCGTGGTTTCCGATTCGCGCGTTAATCACGGGGTCTTCGGCATCTCGAGCAATGACCTCGATCGTTCCTGACAGGCGGAGAGACGGACGGACAGACAATCATTCGAGTCAAGTCAAGTTTTGCCGACGTGGGTCCGTTTAACGCACGCGGGAATTTCAAAGAGTCCGACGTCGTCGACGGAATTACTGCACCAATACCAGCCACCGAGCTACCAACCTCGTACCCATACCCACCTATCCACCCCGTGTAAAGGTGAACTGCTTCGGTCAGCTCCTGACATATTTTGTGTACAATTTACACACGACTGACGCTAGGCAATCACGACTCGCCAGTCCAACGTCCGTAAAGACCACCACTATATGTATAACACGCCGCGTGCGCAATCCTCTTGTCTGTTAGATTAACGATTGTATACGAGGCGTCGGTTCAAAAGTCGGTCGGACGCCCGTTCTAGCTTGATAGTTTTTCGAAAAGTATCCATCTTGGCGAACGAACACCAGCCAGTCCGGAGTCTTGAAACGAGGTGATTTGTCAACCATTACCAAACTTGACGGTATCGACCGTTAGCGTTTTTCTCGCTGTACCTTCGACTCGGCGCCTCGAGGATTGCGTCGATCGGATCAAATTGTCGTGAGGCATGTCGAATGAGCGATACGCAATTGTTTGCATCGTTCCCTGTATTATCGCAGGTACATTCGAGTCTTTTACGACACGTCGAAAAATCCCGCCGAATCTCGAGGACCCCGATATTCGGCGAGCGTTGTACCGCGTTCGCGCACGAAAGGGGGGTCGTTGATTGCGATTTATATAATGTCAACTTTCTTGCGGGTCCTGTTGTCGGACCGGTAGGCGAGGTTAGCTCAACCGGGGTTCCTAAATGCAGGAGGCAAAAGGCGGCCCTGCTGAAGCCGCATCCTCGGCGTCGGTGGCAGCGGCGAACGTACAACATACCTCTACTTATACCCGCCGATGCCCCATGCAGGCAGGCCGCATGCGGGAAAACTGGATCCTCCCGGAGCCGTAAATAGGGGGCGGGAGGGGGAGAATAAATTAAAGAACGGGTTCTCCCTCGCTTTAGGACCTCATTACGTCGAACTTCATTTGTTCCCGTTTTCATCGGTCTGTTGGAACGCCTTTGGCTGTTTGGAGAACCAGTACGCGAAAAAATGTTACGCGCGGAGCGATAAAGAAGCGCAACCGCGATCACGGTATAAAATAGCGAGGAACTTTCTGGGGGATTTTTAAACTTTTTTCATTCCAAGTATTTTTGCAACTCGCCGCGTTTCTGCACTCGGTATCTGTCGAATGATTCGTATTACCGTATGGGATCCGCAATCGTAGACCAGCAAGGTAGGTACGTGTCATCCGTAACTGTTCCTGCGGAGATCTGCAGAGATCCGGAGGCCTTATAACTCTGTAACAGCACCGGCGGCAGCTAGAAAGCGCGAAGGACACGGCGCGACTCTGCAGGCTTGCCACTCGACTACTCACCTTGCCATTTTTATATTTCTCATTAAATTGCATTCTCCGAAGACCTACTTGCATTTTCAATTCTAAGCTAAAGTTAAATTGCCCATGTTTGAACATTGCGCGGAACGCCGGGATACATGCGTGTATGTATATAATATGTACATGTATCTAAAAACGGTGTTTCGTTTCCAGGTAAATGTCAGAGGAACGACGTTATTGCCTTGAGGTACTTTCCTTAGATCGAATTAATTACTGATTATACTACATGAAAGCGCAAGGTCAACCGCGATATTTAATTCTAATCCGCACCACAAAGAGATGAACTGAAAAATCGATTTCGATTCTTGTCCCACCGTCGGACGTATGTATGATATGCGTAATGTGTATACGCGTTTCCAATCTTCGTAACGTCGCTGAATTCTTGTATAATTTTCCCTTTCGTCATACCTCATATGCATATTACGTTAGCACGTTATTATACTACAGCAGACAAGCCGAGGTGAGGCGACAGTGATTTTTTCACCAGTGATCTAAGAATTCAAAAACCTAGACAGGCAAACATCCGCGCACGCGTAACGTTCTGTTTAACGTGCTTGGTTATGTGGACCGAATGCTGGCGCCTGGAAGAGAACCTCACAGTCTAAATAGGCGCCAGCGTCAGCTTGTCAATCGAATAACTTAATAACATCAATCGCCACCATACACGGAAGCGTATTGAAAATTGAACATATGTAACGTATATGTGAGAATTATGCGTTAATACCTCCCCAAAAGAGAAAATGAACGTTTACTTGTGCGCTCGTATCGATGGTACGGACGTGTTTCTTTCATGTCGATGGGAATCCGTCTGAAAATATCTACGACTCATCGATGGATGGAGTTGTTTACTCGGAACCATCAACTTTTTCTAAAATTCAAACGATGGATGAAAGGATCGCTGTAATATACGAAACGGGGCCATTAGCCCCGTGAAAATCGAATTTGTAAAGGTATCTGATCATGAACAGTAACGTAACGTCCATTAAACGCAATTGTAATCAAATTCCAGGATACATTCACAGCTGCGTTCTACTTTCGTATAGGAATCCTACGTTTCAAATCAATCTCCCTCCGTTCACTTATGCCGTTTAACATTAGTTTTTGTTTACGAAATTCGGGAGCCAATTAAAAACGCTTCATTGTGCAACAGATAATTATATTTCCTTGAACCGTTTCAATTATATCCACCATACGTATACACATAATACACATCAAACGCTGTTTTTAATTTTTTTACTTTATTATTATCACTCGCTACTCCATTCTCATTTCATTTTGGCTGTCGAGAGTGTTCGATTCACATCTTTAGAAAAGTGTATCTATGATACGCCACGGACGGATGAACTTGCGCAACCCATTACCGGGCCAAACTATTTCTGCTATTCTTTGGCCTTTGATTGTTCTTCTTAACGATCGATTTCTACACTTAATTTATCTGGGTTAATACGAACTTCTTCTGTAAACATTTCTAAGCACTTTCCGATCAATCTGTTCCGTGTAAACGTAAGTGTTTCTATCAGAGGCAACACGCGCGTTTAATAGCTTTGTCACTCGGATAAAACGTCGATTCTTTTCTCTTGTTGTCCGGCGTTAAATTGCCTCTTCAAGTTCAGTGATTCGGTACATTCGCTACGATTCGATTGTCGATGAAATTATTGTTATTCCGATTCGTCAACGGCCGTAGAAATAATTTTATCCCACGTGGCAGAGGGAGCAATAAAACGGCGGATATAAGAGGTATTTATCAAATAATCGTTGTCGGCGTTGCCGTTCGTTCAAAGAATCGTTGGTTAAGCGTCCCGCTAAACGGTCTACCCCTAACAAAATGGTTAATACTGGACCCGCAACAAGCAGCGCTTCTCGAGGCGAAGGCAGTAAACGAAATGGACCGATAAAACAAGAGGGCCAAAGTGTCCGTTTGATTGTCGATCCGTCTGTAGTCTGTAATAAAGGCGGCCTTACGGACACCGTTAAAAACTCCCTTTAAGTACAAAGAATCGCGAAAACAAAAGACGGTGCTTTACGAAACCGACGCCCGCAGATAAACACTGGACTCAAACTTGAAACCGGATGGTTTTGCAGGCCGTCGTCCGCAGCTGGCTTATGCAACTTAAACCGAGCTGCTTCTCGTTTAATGGTCTGGAAAATTTCACCCGTTGTCCGAACGCGTTACTCTCAATTCTGCGTACCTAGAATTACCATTCTGTTATTCTACGCACATATGGTATCGGTTATTGTACCGTCAAACAGTCAGTCATCACCTTCATAATGTCGTAATTCTTTCCGCAAGAGCCTGATGTTTTGATCAGCGCAACTCGAATCTGGGTCGGCACTACAACTACAGTGCAATATAGTAGTAGTCGTAGAAGTAGTAGCAGTAGTAGTAGAAGCGGAAGAAGAAAAAGAAGACAATCTTGACGACGGATAGGTAATCATAAATATTTCTATTATCACAGATATGTGTAACGAATTGATACGAAGCAGTTGGCAGACGAATAAAATAGTCCGGTTGAGAAGGGACGCAAGCATACGATTTGTCAAGCACCAACAACGCCCGCGCAATATTTTTATTTCGCCACGTGATTGAGACGATAACTCGAGATCCAGATCGCCGCCGTTTCATGTCAAGTCAGCTTTGTCAAGTAACGTCTGCATCACGTTCGAGTATGAAAAATTTTGCATATGTTCAGGTCACGTTCGGTTCGTAATACTGATTACTGGAACGCGTGTGAAGCGTCATCGTCACAGCCTAATCTGCGTCGAGTCAAAAAGACAAAATGACGATGACGTTTCAATTAACTGTGAATTCTACATAATGATCCTGGTACGAATGCGTTGATTGGACAATGATCGAGTCCAGGGTGTCATTTCTACCTACGTCTCGTCCGTCTCGATTTAATCCGATAGACGTTACAGAAGTAAATAGCTACGGCTGACGTCTGGTACATACGATCTTTAATTGGTCAGTTCTTAAAAGTCTATTTTCTGCCGAGTGAGAGGCAATTTTGCAACCGGCAATCGACGGAGAAAATCGGTAATTAGTCGAGCGTTATTACGCCGAGTAAAACGGGCCCGCAAGCTGAAAATATACATACAGGTATGAGAGAAATGTCGGCGTCATAGTAGCTGGTATATCCTGTATATGTGTATCGCTTGGGCATCAGCCTATGGCAATATTGACGTATGGGCTGTTTCACGGGATCCACGATTGGCTGCCAGGGTCACACTTTCCATCTTTCGCATCTCGATTCCGCTACGATTAGTTTTTGCGCTACAATTTTTTTTTAAAACTTCTCCTTTTACCCACCGTAAATTATTACGAACGAGAATTTTAACAAGCGAAATGAGGTTGTCGGTGAAATGTGAGCAATGTGAAATTTAGAAACGAGGAGTACGTAAATTGCGCATAAATATCACGCTGCGTGTTTCTCTCAAAATACATTATTTGAAAATTCAGTGAAATCGCGGGACTCCAAAGAAATTTTGCTATGCTTCAATCTGTCTCCAAAGACCAGTTGACGGAAATATACGATTATATCTCAATCTCAAATCGTTTAACCTGCTTTTCAAAATCACGTAACCAATTCTTGAAAATGACGAAAACGAAGGGACCGGATTTCAGTTCTGTTCCGACGTAATCTCGGGGTTGGAAATTCGGATACACAATAAAATGGTTCTTTGCCGCAGCATCACAGAAGCGTGCATCGGGCACACGATACGCATCCCGATAGCAACTATCGACCGTGATCAGAGCGAGAGAAGTATAGAGAGCAAGTGCGACGTGGAAGGTCGGGGAACGAGCAAAGGGAACCAGAGCGATATATTCCAATTAGTCCACGGAAAGATAGGCTTTCCTTGGAGCAAGCGAATAGTCTGCCTTAACAGGTGTCCGGTTGTTGGAAATTCATATCTGCATCGACGAAGTGATTCGCGTCGATATCATCTCCCACCTTTGCATCTATCGCCGCCTACGGTCTCGATGCTAATTCGCAAACCGACATCAGGCAGAGCCGGGACACCATGCTTCGATCTGGTCGTCCACGTCATGCAGGTGAACGCGTTGGCGGATCATACGTTTCGCAGAGTCAACAGGCTTGGCTACAGTTGCCATACGTTGGAAACAGGTACCCCACTATCGTGGGAGATATAGTGAGAAAAAGAGAGAAAAACGCTGGCAGCAAATAATCTACCCGGTGTTTTCGAAACGAATTCTTCTGCGGTTTCGACTCGCTACGAACGTGACCCTGAAACCCTGGCCTGTAGGAGGAAGCTCGTCATCGGCGGATACGTGTACGTGTGATTTCGTGTGATCGTTGCACAGGGACTGACCGATGCGTACCGTTAAACCGATTCCTGGAACCGTATGATCAATCCCAGCTGCGGTGAAACACTTGACGACTCTGTCGATCTGAGGATTCTTCTGAGCCTCCCCGTACGTATCGTGGCAATTTGCGGAGGCAGAGTTGACGCGTGGGTTTGTCCCTGCCCTCCCGACTTCTTCTTGGGGACCGAACCGCCGCGCCACGCTGGCCACGCGATTGCAGATCAGTGTTTAATGCTATTCCTGTTTGAGAGGACTGTGGCTGCTGCTTAGTGTTTGCCGAGTGGGACTCGACACCCGGTGCACGTTGGCTACTCGACCACCTCCAACCATCGTCAACCACCACCACCACCACCAGCACCACCACCTCAGCAACAGTAACAGGAACGACCATCGGGTCCTCTGGTGGGGGTTGGAGCCTGCACTCTGGTCCGGATGTCGGCTGTCAGTGAAGGTGATAAGGTACGGGTACTGTCGATGACGATATCACCGACCGCCTGCATTGTCGGCGCGTCTCTAAACACCACGTGTCACGTCACTTCCACCACCTTGAAAAGTCTCCTCAATGTCAAGGAGGATCTTTTGTTTGATCTCTCCATTTTTCACCTCCCGATTATAGATATATAATATTTATTCCATCGTACCATCCGCATTGCACACGCTCGCTCATTGTACTTTTCACATTATTGTCCATCTGACTGAAGAATTTTCTTTGTCGAACCCTCCCATTGTCAGACTTTTCTTACTTCACTTGTATACACACACTGAGTATTTTGCCACATTGCTTACGCGAGTATCGTACACGATCATCGTTTATCGGGATTCATGAACGGATTTATCTTCATTCTTCGTGTAAATCGCATTCCTCACCGACAGTACCTCGATCTTGTTACGACTTCGCTCACGAAACGAAAAGACCGAAGACCCGAATGCACGAAATGTAACCGGATGCAGGAAAAGCCGAATCCTGGACCGACCCGAATAAGAGCGGCAAACACGAATACGAACGCGAATACGAAGACGAAGAATAATAAGGTGCGCGCCTCCGGAGAAATACAGGAAATATTTTCGGCGCCGTATCCAACGACCTCCGATCAACGACGACCCGTTCAACACCAACGGAAGACACTACGAGGACTGACTCTGCCATTGGGCTTATTTGGTCAATCGCTCTGAGATAATTGCCTTGATTATTTTTCTTACCAATCAACGGGAATCAACCTATTCGATCGGTGAGAAAGTTTCTATCGATACTGTACAACGGCGCAATAAAATGTAATTTGTCATCATTATTATTTGTCTACGTCAACAACTTATTCGCGTCCATTACGAACTAGCCAAATGAAATTTCACCCACGTAGCGAAGGCTTTTTTGCTTTAGAGATGATTCACGTCTAGTTTGTAAATTCACAGTATCACTTGGGTAATTCGCGGTCGGCAATGTGCGTTATGCAATTTAGAAACGTAAGTATATGTATAATCTGCAGCTATTCAAATTCAAGTTCACCGGACACTTTGAAGCCGTTGGTAAAGTCAAATGATTCACTAAATTTATGCAACAATCTATTCAACCTCGCCTACGACTCGGATCGTTTAGTTTAGAGTTTCTCGAAGCATCTACACTGCCTGTTTCGATAGAGAGGTAGACGGCGATTAAACCACGGTTCGCGATGAGTCGTTATTCTCGTTTGCATAACCAACTGCGCTTTGCACTGACCAATGCGTCGCTGAAAAATAAAACGAGGGAATGAGACGTAAAAAATGAATGATATACCTACGTGCTAGTGAAAGAAAATTAACAACGTTACAATAACAAGAGTATAACGAGCATACTGCAATTTCCCCTGTGCCGATTTACAGTGAAAATAATTAATGTCCCTTCTGTATGGTATAATGTACACGGTGTTCAGGTATTACTTTGCCGGCTGCTGTTCATTCTTCTTCCGCTGCCTCGATACGATCATAAGTAACTCATTAATGTTCTATCACGTCCGCGTATGCTATAATCTGTAATGAAATTCTAACTAGCAATCGTTATTGTTCACCTGCACCTCTGTATACTTATAAAATACCTTCTCTTACGTCTAATTATTCACCACGATCGCACTCACGTCTCATTATTCACGCTTGATTAACGGTCCTAATTATATGTCACTCAAAGTCAAACTCCCTATCTTGTTTCGTGGTCAAAGGCACAACCTGCGGACTAATATTCATCTCACGAAGGCACACGGTGCCTACGTGGTGTACCTACCTACCTACCTACCTACCTACCTATCTACCTACCTCCCATACGACTTGCCCAAGATCAGATATAATCGCCTGTACTCTGCTTGCCGCATGTACCTTCCACGGGAGTGAGAGACGCCTTAAATCGTTGCGGTTGTTAAAAAAATCTTCCAAATTTCACGCCGTGCTCCACTTCTTCGCGAATATGTATACAATACAAGTTTGCACGCATATTTGCGTATAACAACTGCGAGTACGCGATGTCGAGCAGTCACGTCGCGTGTATATAGCTGTACATTTATGCATGTGTGTAGAAATAAAATGAACCGAACGAAGTTTCGACTTGATCCTCCTCGCTCGTAATAAAAGGATCTTGAAATATCTTATCTCGATACTCGGCTTGATTGGCCAATATTTTGCAACACTCTTCAACGCAGTTCTGCCACACCATCGTGAGATCGCGGATTCCTTACAATACAACCAGCGACTCAGCCGACGGGGTTCGCATTCGTCGACGATACCTGCAAGCAAAGTCTCAGTTTTAACAACAAGCTTTTATTGAAAGATTCTACCTTTTTTTCTTATTATCATTTTGCCAGGATCAGTCTTACCGGCGCAATTTTCTTGTTGCTCGTTAGGAGAATGGTATCGAGAATTATCACTTCCACGGGTTTAAAATATGCCAGGAGGCACAGGTGGGCGGGAGTTAAGGGCAAAGCTTCAAGTCCACCTCAGGTCCGCAAATAACAAATGATTGTTTCACCGTATCCCCTACTCATTCTTTTAGCTGCGCGCCATCTTGAATACTCGAGGAATGACTGGTTTTTCAATCCTTGAAGAAGTTATTATATTTCCAATGATTTGTCAAGCCTTTCTATTACTTCTGGGCCAGCTATAGCGTTATGTTTAGGGGAATTTTTATTAGTCTCGTGATTTTTCTGGGATAACTGGATTCACGTCAGACTTCTGCTTGAAATAATCACAGTGTACGTATCATATAGTAACCCCCACATTTCTAGAAACTGGGAATCAGTAAAGCATATTTCTCCTCTCGACACTGACAATGAGATGATCCCTCAGGCTTCCAATAATTCGAAAGCTGGGCTGCTCGATGACTCGCCGATACGTCTAACAGCGCTTACAGAGAATAGTGGAGGCGTTTATGATACACCTTTCCGGTAATATTTTATATTTCAGATATTACCTTGGGAAATAATCTTCGGAGAATTGTCGACAGATACAGCGAATGAAAAGATGACGAAAAAGAAGCGACTAATGAAACAGTGAGAACTGTCTCTCGAACCCCGCATTAACGTTATTACATATTCACGGTTATACACAGAGCCGTTCGACAAGTTCGCATAAATTCTGAGATAAGGATACCTTGGAGCGAGTGACTTTAATAATCGCAAATGTGTTATGATACGACTCGACGAAACGCTGCACGTTGTAAAAAGAAAAGCGTAAAATAACAATAACAGTAATACCGAAAGAAAAGAAAACGAAGTAAAAACAAATGTGAAAATAAATGTTAAATAAGTATCAGTTGTAAATCATTCGATAAATCTGTTGAAATAACCGGGACTGCTAAAAACGCTGCACTAAATCATAGCCCGAAAGTCTTTGGGAAGTGACTGGAGAGAGTGTGACTTAAAGTGGCTTAAGTCGGTGACTTATCGAGCGGGAAGCCGTCGTTTTGCCGTGCGGCGTGTCGAGAGAATACTCGTTCGAAGAAGAAGGAGAAGAAGAAGAAGAAGCAGCCCGCACGTTACACCTAGTAATACGGCAAATTATTACATCGATAATAAATGCAAGGCTGATGTCCGCCGCGCTCCCGGAAGGTTCGCGATCTTCCCTCTCATCTCTCTATCTCTCTCCCGCTCACTCACTCTCCGCAGGGTTCCTTCAAGATCGGAATGGAATTGCAGCTCAGGATGAAAATATGAGGTAATATAATTCAATTACCGTGATGAAAATAAACGATCAAACTTCCATATGCCGCGGAGCTCGGGAGCCGCGCGGCAACAAATCCTATTAACGATAAATGTTCCTCCTCTATGCAACTCGCGCTGTGTGCAACGGGCTGCACCTGTCCGCGCTGCCTCTTGTAATGTCCGCCGTATCTTTTATTGCGCGTTCACCTGGTGTCTTGATTAATTCGTCAGGCTCTCGCGCTAATCTTCGCTACTAACTTGAAGTTACCGTTAATTTTTTTTTACCACATTTCTCCTTTCTTATTCCTCATTCGCGTCCTCCTCCGTAAACCACGAACCGCGGTGCAAACCGCGTGGGAATAGAATATCGCTCGCATTTCGTGCTCGTTCACGTAAAAACCGTACGTACCGAATATAAGTTTCTCCGCTTATGCGAAATAGCCGCGAAACGTACGATATTCATTATGAAACAACGCGGACGCACGCCAGATCCGGGGAGAGATTAACTCGCTGGTTTGGGCCTAGCGCCGCGTCTGGAATCCAAAATTTGTATTTTTAGCATGGGGAACTCGTCCTAGCGCAAGGTACGTTCTCCGCGCGTTACGTTACACCGGGTACGTGCGCCAAAGTCTAGGATTGTAGTTGGCCGCCGCAATGTCGCTACCCCTTTGCGACTCCCGCGCGCCGCACCGTCGGCTCGAATCCTTAATTAATCGGACTTATCACCGCGCAGGCATAAGTCACTCGCAGGCCGCGACCAAGGCAGCGACACGCTTACCGAGTACACTGCAGTCGGCGGGTATTATAGCTTTATAGGTTAAGACCCAGGTGATCGGTGACTAACGGGCACACCATCTGACGATTCTAATACGCGAGAGCTGCTAGATACCCGGGTATCTGTCTTGACGTACGGCATGAGGAGGCTTGCCTGTGTAAATCAGTCGGCTTTGCGACAAGTTGCGGTGTACTGCGTTAGACGGGATTGTTTATAAATCTCCAATTAGGAACACCTGTACGTAACCCTGCAGTGACTGTCGGTGGGAAATCGGCTGCTACGGAACGCAGATACCTCAGGTTCTCCGTTGTTGTTTCACCGGTCTTATGATCCGCAGCTACTGCTGCATGGGTCCTCGATCGACGCTCGCTCTCGATGAACGATTATTTCAACTTATGATAGAGGAGAAAAAACTGTTGTACACACGCCGGTCGCTCGACGCGGAGAGATGTGCAGCATCCTTGTCGTATTTGCATTTTACACCAACGTCGCGCGAATTCCAATCCTTCATCCGGTCGATTTATCGTTGAAACTCCAACCGGTGATCGTTTCGGACCGGAAGATTTTTCGTTGGAATATGCTCGCCACTCTCGATCGGAATCCGAATCGTTGCTCATCCCGCAAATCTTCTCTTCGACTTCTCAATATTACTCGATCGAATTAGTCACGGTCTACAGATTGGTCGTGGCAAATTTCTTAGATTTTTCTTGCTAAGAACCTTGACTGCTGGTAAATAATTAGCGTTGAATTCCAGTAATTCAGGAAAAAGTAGCATAGTTTTTTAAATACATGGACAGCATTCGTGAAACTCTACCGATGTATAGGCACAGTTTTCCGTATTCACTAATCTGACAAAATTTTGTACATAATTTTGCTACCGAGATACGTTTCTCACCGCGCCAATCCAGGTTTCTTCCATCTCCGCAGGGCTGATTCTCCATCTTCGATCTTCGATTTGTTTCTTTTTTACCGATCAACCAGATCCTGCAGACTTTGTCTTACCTCGTATCTCTTTTTAACTTTAACTTCTTCTTTTTAACTCGTATGTCTTTTTAACTTTAGTTTCGCACCGGTAGACTCGTGCATCGCCTTGCATAAGACTCGAGTCGTCATTACTGCCAAAAGACTTCCTGCTCACGCTTATCGCCGAGAAATTATTCACCAGTCGTTGCGATATATGTACCGTGGGCGAGAGAGACACATTGGCGAGCGAGCAAATCGTACCGCGTTACTCCCGGAACTTCGCGTCCGTTTGGCAGTTTTACCTGCCCACTCGATCATTCCCGCCTGGCAGAGCGGCTGGCTGCGCAAGGCTGCTTAAACGAGAGTGATAAATACCCGCGGTTTGTATATACCATATATTGTATACCTATAACGCGCAGCACAAATTTGTTCTTGTTGAACACCGAAGCGTGCACCGTCGGTATTACGAGC
This sequence comes from Neodiprion lecontei, assembly GCF_021901455.1. Classification (NCBI taxonomy): domain Eukaryota; kingdom Metazoa; phylum Arthropoda; class Insecta; order Hymenoptera; family Diprionidae; genus Neodiprion; species Neodiprion lecontei. Next base: position 25,125,407 of record NC_060265.1, read on the forward strand.
GTACGTGCCTATCTGTTATACGATTCGCGACTCATCCCCTGGTCGAAAAACTGTCAGTCCCTTGATCAGCCCCAAGACGAACGAACTTTTCATCTATAATTCAACCATAGATCCTATCAGCTCCAATCGGGTTATTTGACAACCTCCAAAATTCACCGACGAGTGCAAAACTGACAAGATATTAATCTGCTCGGGGTCCATCAATCACTTCTCGCGCCCTTTGGCGCTCCCCGCGCTTCAGACGTGGACAGGCGGGCCGGGCCGTAGGTACGAGGTACCTTGTACCTACCTACCTACCTACGTCGACAAAGAACAACGCGAGGACAGCGAGAGCGAAGGCATACGTAACCGGTAGCTAAAAAGAATGATAAATTATCAACGTATCGATAATCATGTCGACGGTTGGCGGTATAACCGCGAGTGGCACGTGCGTAGGATACTTCAACGCGTGCACTCCGTTGTATCGATACCCCGTGCAACGCGTATACGTGATAATAAAACTAATAATAATAATACCTAAGGTTTGTTTACCAGAAGGTGGGTAGGTGGGCTGCATCTAAACATGCAACACACATTTTGGCGTGCTCATCCCACGCGCGTCGTACTGTCAAGGCTGAAGTGGGTTTCTCGTTAATTCGTTCCTTTTCCGTTCCTTTCCCAAATATTTCACCCTTGCATTTTTCGATCGATTTTTGCTCTCACACAACGTCCGCGAGTGACAGGCGGGTAGAAAGTGCAGCGCACCAGACTCGCGGGTACAACAGTCCAGAGGGAGAGGCTGACGGTCGGTTACCTGACCGACTGAATCGGTCAACGTTTGTAGGGTTTTGTCCACGTCGTCGTCAGGTATGTCATATACGAGCGAGACGGAAAGGAGGATGCTGCGACGCGCGTTCCCACGCACGCGTAAGCGCAGGTGTGCGTATTCTTTGTAGGCTTTTTCTAAGCGCTACGTACCGCACATATTTATTATTTCCCCGCAATAGACTCGAGAGACGCGTACATGTATATGTATATATATATATATCGGTATATAGGTACCTACGCGAAGTTTACCCGGCTGTCCACCTTGTTCGACGCTTTTGCGAAAGAACATTTTCTCCGCGATCCTATAGCTCCTCGCGGATTTGTTGCGCATGGGTCAAGGAAGGTGCCTCCTGTGCCCCGACTCATGTATGCGCTCCGCGCACCGACGGACCCAACGGTACTCGTCGTAGTAGCTCCGCGGGCCCCGCACGCGGTGAATTTAAATTGCTAATTCGTCGCACTCTCAAATGATCATTTCTCGAAAATTTTCATACCTGCGAAAATCGACTCGCTGCTACCGACGTTGCGTCGAGAGAATAGAACAGTAGACATCGGCTCTATCGTCTTTCGAATGGATACAATCGAACCAGGCTAAGCCTTCGGTACTCGAGCTCCCTGTAGGCATGAAATACTTAATACGCTCAAAGTATGCCTGTGTTCATCTACCCGCCTCAAGGCAATGGGATTAAATAAATGGATATGTGTACTTAGAAACCAGTGTTTGTATACCAAGGTTACGTATGTGAAAATCAACCGTAAGAAAGCAGGCTGGCTCTCGCGGAACGGAATCTCGAGTCTTTCAGCGACTTTCTTTTTGCATTTGCGACTGTTATTCACTCTGAAAAATTCATTGCGGCTACAGATTGTCGCGATAAAAAGTTCGGCTGACTGTAGGCCAGATGCACGGGGACTGAAATTCAGTGGTAGGAGTGAACCGCAAGTTGGCGTGGAAAATCGTTTCTGATGGCTGATTGATGATTAAAATGGTATCTGTAAAGGATGTTCACGGGTCGTGGTTCAGATTTATCCGACCCCTCGTTACGTCACGATGTACGAATTATTCAATTTTACCACCGCGTAGCGTTTTGTAACTAAGTACGTCGGATGCGGAATGAATCGTTCGTTGGACGCGCGCGTTATAAAACTTGGATTTATCAAGTACCGATCGACGGGACCAAGATAACGATGTATTTATGTAGCATTACACCATGAAGACACCGTGAAGATGCTTGGCTAGCGCCTTGTGCGGCACGGCGATATGGTAAAGAGACGGGCAATAAGGACAATAAAGCTGCGACCATGCGCAACACTCGCGAAGCGGCGTTACATGCTCTCTAAATCACCGGGTATTAGTCATCGAATCGCATACAATGATCGATAAACAACTGCCGGCCGCAGTGGGCTATGAAACGATAATATCACCACCGCGAAGATAATCGAAAACTCTGGCAAATTTCTTTTCCCCAATACAGTCCGCGTCATCCGTCGAACAAAATCATTCCGCGATTAAATCCACGACGTATCGACATCACCGTAGATACTCTTTAGGCATGAGAAAATTCCAACGTTTATCCTCGTCAGCGTAAAAAAAAAAAAGAAAAGGTTCCAATATGTATCGCGAGCGACGAAACTTATACTTATAAACTACGCCGCCAGAAGCTATCCGGTCGAAAAGCTATTCAGGCGTTACTGACGGCGCCTTCCATCAAACCCACCTGTACCTTAGCGTACGCGCACTGACCTATGACTCTCGTGACTTTCATATTGTGATGGAGAGCATCGCGTCCGATTGAAAATAGACGATTACTGTACGCTGTTCTTCGCGCTGGATTGCTCGGGTGTTTGTGTATCCAGGCATTACGATATTGTACCAACATGGCAGCTATTCTCTTCCTGCTTTGGATCGATGCTCCGACTTTCTCAGCTTGGTCTTCGGCGGTGTTTCAAAGCCGCGGACTTCCCTCGTCGTGAAACTAACCAGAATCTCCGGAGATTGTGATAAACGGCTATCACTCGTCGCCAATTTCTCCGCGAAGTCTCGCTAGTGAATCGAGTCGGAAGTGAATCCGACTAACCGGCATTTGACGAGAATCTCCGATCGGTGGTGGAAAATCGCTGATTGGCGTTTTACAAAGTAAACCGCGGCGTGGAATGTAGGATAGTAAAAGGGCGTCGGCGACTCGGTAGTCCTCCTCGCCTCGGACAGCTCGAGACAAGGGGTAAAGCGGCATATCGTAATAAGTCTGGTAGTTGCGGGGCTGTGCGTTCCTGAGTGATAGTGGTTTGTTTGGAAAACAATAGCTGGCCGGCAACGGCCGGTTCGAGTCCAAGTCCAGTCGAGTCCAGTCGAGTCCAGTCCGGCCCCGGCTCCTCATCTACATACGCAAATTCCTGCGATAGATCTTTCGCGAGCGCGCACGCCCGTTCCGCAGCCCGTCGTGCGTCTTCAACAATAGCCCTCTGCTCTCCGCCGCACGCAGACCGCATGGTCTCGGTTACCGGGTCCTTTGCTGCCCGCGATGCGGAGGCGCACGTAGGTGCAGCGGTTATATCCCGCTGCCATGCCGCGGCTCGTATTACGCCGAAGAGAAGCCTGCCGCGAAGAAACAATACAAACTGTGCCCAACTACGCCTAACCTGACCCACCCAAGATAGTTGTCGTAGTCCAGTTGTGCCTCCCGAAGGCGAAGGTAGGTACGTGGCGAATGATCGGAAGTCGCAGGGAATACGCCTTCCCGAACGAGTGCGAGAGGGAGGAGAAGCCAACAGGACTCTCGACGGAGATGAAAAGCTGGGGGCGAATGCCTTACCGTTCCGGTAAATAATTGCGCTCCGCGATTGCGCTCGAGTACGTCGTTGCTGTCTCTTGTAGTACCTACGCGGAGCCGGAGGATCGCTCGGTTGGCTCGTCGGTGTAGGTTGGTAGAAATACGCGCTTCGTCCTCGCTCGCCCCTCGTCCGCTTCGGGACGATCCTGCCTGCAGGGGGAACGCCGCCGGCAAAAGGATAACCACGAACGAGAAGATGCGAAGTCACAATAGTTTCTTGTCGATGTCCGATGAGGGTGAATAAAATTCATTCGCTTCTAAAAATAACACCGTGGCGAGTTTACGCTCCTGCTGCAGGGTTGACGAACGCTGCAGAGATCGGAATGTCTGTGTACAGTTTAATGGGGTGTGGGTCGAAATCCAAATCGACGGTTATGACACGTCTCGTCAGTTCAGAGGGCCAATACTCCGAGTTGTTGGAATTTTTCATAATTCCTGGGACGAATCGGCAGGAAAATCTCAGTTCAGCTCTTTGGAACCATTAGAAGTTTTCACCCGTAACCACCAGAAGTACTCGGTACGTGATATCGTCTCATCGTACGGTCCGTCCTTTCATGTCGAATGGTATCTCTAAGAAGAGTGTAAAAAACGAAGACTCGTATTCGATTCGATACGCCACAGTTGCGGAGAGTCGGCTCATTTCCTCGAGGTACATGATCGTGGTTGTTTCATAGAGCGATTCCCCCTCCGTAGGTGACTGTGAAACTAATGACGACGCATGTATGCGAATAATATTCATACACGTGTACGTACGGAGTGTACCTTACCGCGGCAGCAGGCGGCTACTTGTAATTCAACGATTCATCCGCTAACGATCGGGAGCACCAGCAGCAGCAGCAGCAGCAACAGAATAGTGCATGCAATTGCAACGGTGGATCAAACCGCGATTTAACTTGTACATTCAGCTAACCAATCAAGAGTAGAGATCAGGCTCGTTGGGATTTACGACCGTTAGACAAAGTAATAAGAGAAAAAGAGGAACCCGCGCTCGGGCGACCCGGGATCGACCTGGAATCGACCCCTCCGTTAACCGCAGCCTTCAACGATCCCGTCGCTTCGTCGCGTATCCGAGAGAGAAATGAAATCTTCCGATCGGACGGCAAAGCAGCATACGCGTCACCAATAGCAAACAGCTCGGTGATCTTCCACGTTTCAGAGTCGCGTTATTATCGCTGATCACGTACCTACTTAGAAGCCGGTTGCCTCCGGTTTTATGTACCCACTACTCGGCTCTGCGAGCCAGCAGGAGCTGCCGTCGAGGAGTACGCGGAGCGCCGAGGGAGGCCGAGAAGGCGAGCGATGGGAAGCCAAGAGAAGCCAAGAGAAGCCAAGAGAAGCCGAGGCTCGGCCCACTGGTTTTACTCGTTCGACGGGGATGTATTTGTGCCTCGGCAAGAGGCAGACGGCTTTGCCAGACAGCGCTGCGCCTCCGCCAGGTTCCAGGAATTACCAGCTCCCCTCGCGAGCAGAGACTAACCGGGATGACTAGACGGTGGGAACTACTCCCACCGCCGCCACGATCAACGTCGACCTGCACCGGAACGTATCGGCGGTATGTTTTGACGTCGGTGACTGGGTGCATCGACCCCGGTCGCTTTAAAGGTCTTCCGGACGGCCTCCGGGTCTCGCAAGCCACCGGACACCGTGACGGACAATCAAACTAGTTATTAGCTCATCCCTCGGATCACCCCTGTCCTTGCAAACTATGCGACGAAGCTTCGCCAGGACGAAGAGCTTCGGTGGATTACTGACGATCGGCTCGAGGGGCCGATCGGTACCCACCATTTTTTCGGAGCAAAACGGAGGATTTCTGCAGCCAGTCTTCGGTACCGGTGTTACAAGTCTCTGTCTCACTTGCCGAACGAAAGAACACATCCGCGTGACATACGATCATGCTGACATTTGGCATATAACTCACTTTCTAGAAGGCGTATGACTCGGCGTTCAAATCCGTGTGTGTCGTTGATCCGTAGCCAAACCAGACGCGGCAAGGTATCAGCCGGATTTTAATCCGCCTGATTGTGAATCAGTCGTCTGCGTTCCATCACTCAAGACGCAAATTCTTGAGTATCGCGGTGCGGTTGGCTGTCCGAGATTATCTCGCGACACCCACAGGTGTAATAACCGCGTCTCTGATATAATACCTGTCGCCAATTTCTTTCAACGCCAGTGCCGAATTTTGGTCAGGATTTCTCTCGTGGCATTCCTCACAGATTTTTTACTCTCACGTCTGGGTCGGTTCAGGGTACCAAAAAGTATTGAACCTTGTCGCGTTCGTTCGACGGCTCTAAAGTCAGCGGGTGCAAGATGAATCGGAGTCGTAGATCAGTTAACGATTCCCTAAATTTTCCCACTCCGAAACTGCAGTTGGCGCAGCGAAATTTAATCGGAGGAAGTAGTTGCGGCACGGCGGGGGAGAATTTCCGGGTAATTTACTCCGTAGAACGCGGGACTTTGGTGGGCAGCGCGGCTGCTAATGATGTACGACTTAATTGGCCTCATTCCTCATTCCACGCCCGAAACTGCGAAAATAGATTCCGAGGGCCGCGTTACTGATCGCGAGCATTGGCGCTGCGGCCCGAGACGACATGTCCGATTCTTCCCGGGCGTCTTACCTTCGAGAGAAGGTTGAGCGACGTGTATTGTAGAAAAAACCGCCCGAGGGGAGAGTTTCGTGAAATTATATATTTCACGGATGGAAATATTTCGCACGCCGCCGCCGCCGCTCCGTATATACGCGCCTGCTTTTATTTCACTGCAGATAACTCGAGCTGAATTGATGCAAGATGAATGATTAACTGCTCGCGATACACGTCACTTCCCCCCCCCCCCCCCTTCCTCGTCTCATCGCACTCTTCGCGCCGGTTTTCAAAGGGATTGCGACTACAAAGGATCTCCCTCGCATGCCGAAAGGGAATGTAGGGCGAAAATCGGTTCCGTGCAAATACCTCTCTTACGATTACGCCGTTCCTCCGATGAAAGACTTTTCGCTCCTATCGCAAGCCCACTCACTGCACGCAATCGCTCTTCTTCCCCTTCCACCTCGTCCTCATCTTCGAGCGGTAGCGGGTTTGCGAGCCACACCCGAAACACACCCCGCCCATTAGGCTCACATAAGAGGATGCTTTGGAAGCAGGCCTGTCTCAGGGCTCCTCGGTAAATTAGGCAGTTGTCCGAATTAATAAGTGGCTCCGGGACCGAGTCGAGAAGGGAAGAGAGAAGGAGAGAAAGAGAGAAAGAGAGAAAGGCGAAGGGAAGGTCTGCTCCTGTCTCATCAACTCGGAATAATACGGACTGAGACCCGAGCGCGGGGTACTTAACTCGTTTAATGACTCAGGTGGAGCAATCGAGCACAAGTACGACGACTTCGCGGCGAATCAGTCGCGAATATCTAGTAACCTTGGCGGAAATTGAGTCTATAATACTCGATTGCGCAGCCTCTCCGAGAACGGGGCGAGATGAGATCCGAGTTTCAAGGTCGTGCCGGAGACGTTCCAACCCGAATCATCCTCGGCACTACGCCGCACTATCGACACCCGCCTTAAGACAACGAAAAACAGTGATTTCATTTCCCACCTCTGGCGAATCCTCGCGGCTCAGAGCCGTTACCTGGACAATCGCGTGGCTGTACCGCTCTTCGAGCGATCGCGTATTTATGGGTTCACCCACCTCTGATCCACGAGCCAAACAGCTCTCGACGTGCCCGGTTTGCAGTCCTCGATGTAACAGAGTCCGACCTACCAACGAGCGATATTTTCGCCTGGACTTTCTTCCCTGGAAACGATAATTCCTGCGTTCGCAAACACGGCGGAACGTAACCTTGTAAACGATGACGAGAAAACTAGGGTATTAACGAGGACTAATATTGCCGAGCTTTTTGCCGATCGGTTTTACAAAAGAAACAAGACCGCCGAGCAGCGCATCAGGCCTTATCTTTCTTTCTTCTTCGATGAAACAAGTCCGACTGAGTTAGCACATAAATGGGATTTATTCGCGGCGATAAAACGTGACAGTTTTCTCGCCGCGAATTCAGCTTCGACGATCAAAGATATTATACACGTGCGTGCATCCATGCTCACCGTAATTCCTCGCTTCTCTTGCCGCGACCGCCGCCAATCGTTCGCTACTTGTAAAACAGCAGCGTTTCTCGCGAGCGAAAACATCCCGACGGGTTCTAATAAGACCTGCAAACTTCAACGGCAATTGTAACGCCAGTTTTACCTCGGCAATAATGTTCCCACAGTAAAGACCCGCGGCGCTCAATTGGTCATGAAAATTTTCGCCACTTCTTCTTTCCACGATCATCAGTCTTGCGGTTTCGTTAAGGATTATACGTGTCTCGATGTCAACTGCGATTACCAACCCGATCGATGATTGCAAAACATGTCGGCGGAGAATATGAAACTCCGCGCTAAGAGAGGACCTTGCTCGTTGAAAGAAGGACACGCGATTATTTTCGAAGAGAGCCGATGTAGGAGACTGACCCCTTCCCGGGGTTCCCCGGGGAGCTTAATCACGTCCTTGGGCCGGCGTCGTTTGTTTTCAAAGCTGCACCAGAGCGTCGCGTCCGACCGTCGAATGCCCGGGGAATTCGAATTGCGGTTCGAATCGAACCGCGATATTTTGCTCGTTGCATCGCGGCAATCGGCGACGGCGACGGCGGTCCGGGGATGCACCAGAGGCATCCATCAGGCCTCGTCAAACCAGCCGACGCGTCAGCGGATCGGCATTCGCTCCCCGCGTGCCCTCGTCTACACAAAACATTCAACCTTCTTCCTACAGAACCGCTCTCGCTCCTGCATACGGTCGACATGGCTCGCTTGTCAGCAAGAAGGGGCTAAAAATCCGGCGGCACAATCAGCTGACAGATCAGCCGATGCAGTAAATATTCTCATCGGACTCGATCTGAGCTACTCGATCGGCAGCGTGCCTTGTCAAAACTAACTACATTCTCCGATCCCCCGGCCTCCAATCGTCGACCTCTTCTCTGCCCTGCGATTTTTTATCGCCACCCCACGCGAAGATTCTTCGTTTTTGAGAAGGGGAAACACGCGCCGTGCAGGGACAAAATTGCCCGAGGATTTGAGTACGTCGTTGAGCTGATACAGGTACGCGAGACAAGACGAGACGAAAAAAAGGAGAGATCGATCCAGCGTAATTTAGTCGTCGAAATTTCACCGGCGATACATTATGCGCGGTGTATAGGCTACAACAAATTGCAAAAGTAAAGATTCCTCCTCGGAGTAGCTCGAGATCGCGCGGACAGGGCGCGAGGTAAGCTTTGATCCCGAGTCCGGTCGGTGTTGAAGAAATGCGGCAGCCAAGAGAACATGTCAAAACTAACGACATTGCCCTCGGACTCCCTGGAGACGAAGGATATACTCGAGGGGATACCAGGGTGAACCTGGCAGAAGAAGGAGACGGGAAGAGGCATCGAGTATCGGGACGAAGCGGGCGAGTCATTCTGGCAGGCAGGCCAGGCAATTCCTGGTAGCTGCCGACGACGTGCTCCGAGAGACAACTAACTACAAAGCTATGCTGTCCCGCGACAGAGTCTCGATGATGCTTTGTGTATGCCCCGATGCAGTTCTTTACCAGGTACTGGTCGAGCGTGTGGAAGCTGCTGACCACCTCGATCCCATCAACCTCCGAGTTATCGCGACTCGCCTAGTGTCAGCGTACCCACCCACCCGCGTCAAAATACCGCGAGAGTCCGGCGGCCACTGGTCACTCGAATCATCCATGGCCTTGTATGACAATTGTCGTTGAAGAGGGAAAAGGACCACCGAACGTACCAGCTCCGCGCAATCCATCCCCATTTGGAAGTCGGGTTTACGAAACAGCGTCAGCTGTTGGTGAAAGAAAACTCCCGGAGCCAGTATGTAATAACGATGAGAAAAGAGCCGAGCCGAGCCGCGGGTAGCGTGAGAGTACAAGAAAAGGGTGGTGCAATAGCTATGGGAAATTCTCGCGTCATCCGTGCAACACCTAGATGTCACCAGTCCTGGACGAATGACGAAGCACCTGCGACGAGAGACGGTCGCTCGCTCTGCTCGGCTACGCTTAGCCACAATTATCATCCATTTACCGACCATCACGAGCAGTTAGCACAATTACAGCTATCATAGCTGGTTTCGTCAGTCCCCCGGTGCTCGGCCAGTGACAGCCCGTGAGCTGGTAATAACCTCGCCTCTCGCGAGGTGGAACGAACATCACGGGTTGCGCGAACTCGTCGCCTGCAACTGACGACCCGAGCCACCGCGCACTGCCCGTCAAACGATTAGCGGATCTACCTGTCATCGCTGCTCCAACATCGCCGGCCTCCCGGACTCCGGCAGCCGCACCCAATCGCCGACCGATTATCGTGCGGCCGGGCATTAAAGTCGAACGACTCGGATCGGAAAGAGAGGGAGGGGGTGGGGGGGGGGGGGGGGTGATGATCGAAGGGGACGCGACGAGATCCGACTAATGCTCAACTTCCGCTCTCATGCGAGGTGGATCAGGACAACCGGCTCCGGCTTACTCACGCGCCATTAAAAAAAATTAGGTATTTTGGCACCAAATGATCTGGACGAAGCCCGGCCTCCAAATACCGTCGGGAATTACAAATCGGTCGTCAGTTTCTCTTTGACTCTCCGTCTTCAAGGATACATTATACCTACGTCGTTTGCGTAACAACGACACTCTTAAAATGGAAAACTCGTTATCGCGGTTCCTCTACACGAAGCATCAGAGGTCTTCCACTCCCTACCCTTCTCTTCTGGTTCAGCTTCTGGAAGACAAATGTTTCCGCTCCCGAAGATTTAGAGACACTCGTTTCAACATCGGTGGTGGTTTCTATTAATAACCTTACGAGCACAGGTTACGATTCCGTGCCGTAGCTTGTGTCGTTCTTATATTATCCGTCCTCCTCCTCATTCCTCTGGATTACTGCACCAGAACTATAACAGAGTCCCCGAGTTCCCCATTTACTCCTGGCAAAAATTGACTTCTCCGAAATCACTCCACGCGTCTCGGCCCATCGTCGCACGTGCTCACGGCGACTCGTGTCGTGTCCTCGAAGCCCCGAAGAGGCGCGCCCCGCCTCTACGCGTCCTTATCAGTCGGAAATGGTTGTATTAATTTCCGCGCAATTTTTAACCGTCACGGCGATAAACGCGCGCTCGACTTCGATAGCCGATAAATAAATGATAATTCCAACACGGCCTGCGATCCTGCGGGCAGACAACCGGTAGATACAAGATATACGCAGGGCGTGGCGCGGAATGGTCGGCCGAGCGAACGACCGGACAACCGGCGTGGATCCCCAGCCTTGAACCCAACGCACCTTGATGCACTCCGTGACTTCGCACCTCACGCATTGTTCCTTCGGCCCTTGGCCAATTTTTCGACGCGCCAAACGTCGTTGATTTTTTTTTTTCCCGTTTAGCAATTCGTGTAAGTTGAAGAATTTTCTCAGATTGATAGTCCGATGCAGCTTATCGTTAACCAAAAAATGTATACTTCTGTGTTTCAGGTAAGGACAGTTTATCGTAATTCGACTCGGTGAATCGATACGTAGGGACGTTGGGGTGGAGCGTTATCTTGAGGATGGATGAAATGGTAGGTGTTTTTTTTTTTTACACCCTGTATAATAAACGGAACCCCGATGGAGCGAGATCGGTACGTCGTAAATTGAGGTGGGATCGAAGAGCGCCGCCTTGCCTTTTTCTCGGCGTAACGACGGCTCGCTTCCTTCTATCGAGTTTCACTTGCAAATTGATTCCTAAACTCCGAGAACCTCGCTCGATCGCGAGGAGGCTTCGGGACACGGGGACGAATGGTAACGTGTTTCAAGCTGGTTGTCATGTTTTATCTGGAGTTCGTTATACCGTAGGTATACGCTCTCGTCCCGAGACGTTGTACTTTGTTCTCGATGCTTTACTGCCTTTCGGTGACATTAGTTTGCTTTTGATATATCCGAAGGCCTCGCTGATACCCCCGTCGGTGCTTTTTCTCAACGAGAGATTGTTGACTCTGTTTACGCTTGAAAATTTATGTCCCTTTCGTCTCTCGCGTCGTCGTCGTCGTCGCCGCTGTTCCACCGCCGCGGTGCTCCGGGTTATCCGAGCGACGTACCGCAGACTGACGTTGAACAAGTTTCTATCTACCGAATCGCGCAAGAAAGGTTCCCTGCGTCGATGACGAGAGGGATCGGACGGCCACTGGCACTGCGCTTCGTACCTCCGATTCTGACGTATGCTTATGCCTTCTCCTCCTCCTCCTCCTCCATCTTGTAATATAACGTATCTCGGTGGAAAAGAAGCGGCCATACCAACGCCATGCGAATCAAATTTATGAAGACGCGCCTCAAAGTTCCGACACGCGAGTACTACCTTCGTCGAAAGCTGCTCACCTCGATCATCCCGATGCCTAACCAAAATCCTCACGGATCCTCTCTTTGTGCCACACGTGGTCCAGATACGTCGATATCCAAGGACGGCCACGTGCAAACCATTAATCTTCAATTTCCCTAATTTTACGCATCAGATTCTTTATTCGGCGATTATTAAAATACATGTAGATATTACCGTACGGTAACCGGCGTCTTTCTTTTCCTTTTTCTCTCTCATTCTCTTTTCACTCGCCGTCGTAATAACAACTCCTTTTCTCCAGACAATCTTTTTCGCTCTCCTCGATTCGCCAATCAGCCACGGTGTTCCACGAGACAGGAATTTATATACCCTAATTAAAGAAGAAGCAGCGACGTCTCACTTGTCGCCCCCTTCGAACGACTGATCGACCAAAAAAGAGAAACAAATTTTAAAAAACCAACGGTGAATTATTTCCTCGCGTTTCGTTGTCGCCTTTCACCTTTGACCTCTGCCAGCCTCGGTGGAAAATATCACCTGGCAAATGAAATTTCGAAGGAACAACTACGCGATGGTTTTTATCTCTACCCTACCGCGTATCCTCAGCGGCGTGATATCGATCTGGTATTTGGCAATCGGTTGCGAAAATTAATACACCTACCGGACCCACGGAGAGAAAGTCCGTACGAGCGGAATAATTAACTCGCGTGTAAGACTGACATCGAAGTATTGCCTCGATCGTCTTCAACAATTCGTTTAGCCGGTTGCGACGGCACGTGCTTGGAAACGAATCATCGCCGCAGATACAACGCGAAGCTGTCGCTGGGAACCGATAATTCGATACAGAAACGACCAAGACATCAAGGGTCTAGGTTCTTTCGCTCTCAATCAAGAAGGTCCAAAAGTCCGAACGCTGATCGATCTTCTCGAGTAAGAAGAGTCTCTTCGACGGTTGGACTCCCGTCGACAATCGAGCATAATTGCAGTATTGCCGATGGTTAGTCACACGTGAGTCACGCGGCGCAAAGACGCCAGATTCGCCGATGAAGATGATTTATAGCAGCGGCATCAGAAGCAGCTTTCAAAACGGCACGCCACTGCTTCGGATAACAATCCTCCTTCTTTTGGTACTATCCGTGCTCGGTTGCGGTTGTAACATTTCGCTCGCCTCGCACACCGTACCGTCAAATTCTGTTCTATTCGCAACGACCATCGCGCGTAGATACGCAGTGATTGATGCCCTCACTACCGGAGCTACACGTTTGGCCTGCGGCCGTTGAATTGCGCCACATAGCCGAACACTGCGTGACCCGTGATCGTCTTTGCAACAACCTAGGTACTCCGAGATTTTCTTTTCGTCAAGTAATAACTCGCGGAGCTTCGGCCTTCGCTTAATACATCGGGGAATTCATCTGGGTCAGTGCGGGTTCGCCGCTGATCCGAGTATTGAACAGGAACGGGGTAGCGTTCAAGTCTCCGGCCGGTAGAAACTTTTACATCCTGCGGCCTCGCCGTTTCGCGAAACGTACGACGCTCGAGCGTTTTCGTGGCTTCCTCCTCCTCCACCTTGGTTTCAGCAACAGGCCGAAGAACACGGAGCACTTTCGCGGGGCGTTGGAAACGGCGGACCCCTGATCGTAGAGAAGTCTGAAGTGCAGTCCCGCAGTGCGGAACGGAACGCCTCGGTTCATTTGCAAGAAAGTAACGCTAATTGGCTGCACGCCTCTCGCGATAACTGTCCGACTGAGCTGCGCGGACACCGCCGCCACACGCGCATCGCATCGCATCGCATCGCATCGCCTTTGCGCCGACGAGACTTGGTAAACAAACGAACGGAGAGCAAACACACCGCCGGAGAAAGGTGGCACAATCCGCGCTTCGGCCTCCGCCTCCCGTACCGCCGTCGCATCTCCTGCAGGGACGTCCTCGCCGTCCGGTCCTCCGCGCTCCTTTTTCCTCCTCCGTTCTCGCCTATTCACCGTGACGAAGAGCCGAAAGTTGTCGAGGTGGCGCTTGGGTCCCCGTTCCTCTCGAGGTCGACCATCGGTGAGTCACGAGCGCCCTGCGGCGCGACCGACGTGGCGCCAGCGTTGCGCAATCCTCGGCACCCTTGCCTGTCTGACTGCCTCTTCGCCGGATCCCGATATCGCGATCAGCAACGTCGCACGGCAATCCGCGGCCATCGAAATTTGCGAACTCGCTGGAAAAAGTTTCGAGTTGTTCCAGAGAGGACGCGTTCGCCGGCTACGTGGATCGCAGGGACTGCACGGAATCCTCTCTGCAGAAATTAGCGCGATCGTTGGAAATTCAACGGAAGTTCTCGGTATCCAAAGTTTCAGACCTTTCACACTTTACACGAGTATTTCTAATTTTAGTTTTCAATCTCGGTATATCGGTAGGTCGGAATTTTTGTTTTGTTTTTATTTTTGGCAGAATTAGTTACGAAGAACGTAAACGGAGAGAGAAAGAGACAGTGAAACGTCGTTGTCGGCGATTCTTTGTCGGATGATTATTTAATGAGGCGAATAGATGATAAAACGTTGAAGAAAAATATAACATCTCGCATTATCCGCAGCTGTTTGTCTATTAGTTTTACCCAGCTCGCCCCTTATACTCGCATATTAATAGCACGTGCGAAGGTCTATCCGGGCATCGAGCGCGTCGAGCGTTCGTTCCAACGCTGAAACGGCAATTTGGACGAAGTCAACCAAACGGACGCAGCGGATGAAGAAGCAGAAAAAGAACAAGTCGAAAAATGTCCCTTGCACCGAATAAGTGAGACTCGAAAACGGTACCGCGGAATTTTTTTTCAACGGGATGAAATCGTAGCAGGTCACAACGTTTCGCCGAGCTATGGTGTCCCCGATCAGGAACCCTTTGAGAACCTGGTCGTCGTCCTTCGTCCTCGTAAGACAACCGCGATCGCTCACTTGACACCATCCAACCAACTCCCACGCAGACGTGAGATTTCAAGTGGAGCCACGTGAGCAGCCGAGCGCACGCCGAGAGATAGAGAGAGGAGAGAGGGAGAGTGAGAGGATCGAAGCTGAGCCTTTGCGCGTACGGGGACGCGTAGGTGGAGTGTGAAGAAAAAACAACGAAATCTAGCAAATAGGTGATTCCTGAGCCGCCGTGCGACCGCTGCCACTTGAGCGTCGCCGAAGTACCGATACCAGGATCGATGAACGCGCCAACTCACCGACGACCTTACCGCACCTCTCCGAATTACCGATCAATTAACGGCTGGCCTAATTGCGCCGAAATACCGCCACGCCGCGGCGGCTGCTGCTGCTGCTGCTGCTGCATTCTTACGGTAATTTGTACAAGGATTATCCTGCTCTTATACACTATATTATACGCGAGAGCTTGCCGCGATGTATTGTGACGAGGCGGATTTCGCTTATGGAATATAACGTATTTACGGCACGAGATATATAATCAAAACACTGATTGTCCGTACCTGCATGCGTCTAAATTATGCATGCGTCGAAGAATAAAGAGCCGTGTTGTTGCTAGATCTTTGCGCCGATGGAAGGAACAGTTGAGCGTCCTTCAATCTCACAATGATCTCTAAGATTTCGCATTGTTTATTTAAGGCTGTCGAGGCTGAGGAAGAGATCGAGAATTCTCACCCACCCCGTTGAGCATGTACTGTAAAAATTGCATACAGAATTCTTTTCATCGCATTAATCAGTCGGAGACTGCCGAGTTCGAAGCTCGTGGCTCTTCGCCTTCGCAGAAGTTTGATTCAACGCCTCCAGGATTGGAGATTCACTTGAACCCGGGAATCACCGGTGATCAACAGGTAGTCGAAGCATTATAGGAGACTTTGTTTTCTTGTTTTATTTCCCTTTGGATATTTAGGGTGAGAAGCTCGCGCCACGATCGTGTAAAACGGGTACAAAGTAGGCAGGTAATTGAAGATGGTCGTTCATTAAGTTGGGAAAAAACAGGTCCGCGTCGAGCGCGAGTGCGTTATTCTCTGCACTTTTGATTTGTGGCTCCTCTCGTTCTGCCGCATGGGTTACACCACGATCTCACACCTATTAAACTGTCACTTTGAATAATTATTCACCAGCGTTGTCGGGTTGTTTTTGAGATATATTAACACGCTCGTTCTTCGCTAAGAGCCTTGCAGCCCATGCTGTATACGACACAGGTGAAACTAGATACACTTCCTCGAAAATTCCTCATTTCGTGTTTCGTTTAAGCCGCATGATTTTCCGGACCTTGCATTTCACTGAACATTATTCGCCGCTCCTCGACGAGGAAGATTTGACCACCGCGTAGGGCGGTGGCCAGGTGACGGATCTGGCGCCAACGGGGATAAATTCTATCCCATGTACCTAATTGTGCCGCCTAGGGTCTGCGGTCTTGATAGCTTTTCTCGCCCGGAAAGCGATGGCTACGAACAATCGTCTCGTGCCGATCACTGTCGCTGGTGCCGACGAAACGCTTGCAAATTTCGCAATTGTGGTCGCTCGTAACCACCTTCGATGGAACACAACGCGACTACGTATCAGATGGATCGATCTGTACAAGCTTGCGAGTGTTATCCCGAGATCGTTCAAAACTTTTCCGTTTTAGCGCCGGTTCAAATGCGTCGCTGAGTGGTCCACCACAATAACGCCGAGAAGCAGTTTCGTCGCGCAGGCGCAAACCGGCAGAAATAAGGCCCCGGGCTAGCGATCAGAGACTACGGGTACCTCGAGATACTCAGAGATACCTCGAAGATGCTCGCAGATGCTCGTAAATCTTGTCTTAACGCCCGGTTTATTGCTTGTAATCAAGCAGCCATGAATTCTGCTGAAATCACCTACGTTAGAGGCGCGCTTCGTTGCCTTATACTTAGGCGTTTCTGACATTTTCCACCGCCGCTGTCCAACGACCGGAGCAACCCCCTCGTCCTCCTTCCATCGAGCGTGTAAGAGGAAATCATCCGTGTCGTGTCGATCAGGCGTCGATCGAACTCTGCTCGGTAGTGGTCCATATTATACAGAGGGTATTCGTTTGTGGCGTATAAAGAGCCTGCATGATCG
Source organism: Neodiprion lecontei (assembly GCF_021901455.1). Lineage (NCBI taxonomy): Eukaryota > Metazoa > Arthropoda > Insecta > Hymenoptera > Diprionidae > Neodiprion > Neodiprion lecontei. Next base: position 25,142,432 of record NC_060265.1, read on the forward strand.
GGCTCACACAATGTATTTTTAATAATCGAGGATGATGAATAATGCCCATTAATCTGCCTAGATTTTTCAAAGAGGCCGCGGCTGCTTTCCCCGGCTTCCATAACGCGTAAAAAATTAAAAGCAAACGGTTCACGGCGTGTTCCGTACCTCCTGCTCTGTGATCGCGGCTACTTTATAACGCCGCGTGATCATCGGCCCACGAAGTGATTCCCGTGATTATTAGTACGGGCCTCTTATAGGATATAATATGAACGACTGAAACGAAAGCGTCGTTTTCCGCGTTAATTATACGCTTGCATTTTTATTGTTCATCGTCGCTTAGTACGGCGACGCCTGTATCCGCGTACCTATGTAAACTAATGCACCGAAGAAGCCTTGGGTGAGGCTATATGGTGTGTACGTGTGTGTGTGTGTGTGTGTGTGTGTATAACGTACACTGCACGATTTAAAGTTAACGCCACGATACGCCAATTAAAAACGCTAACGTTGAGCTTATTTGTTTTTTAATCTTCGTTCGTTTAAAAAAAACGCGACGTCAAGCGTCACGCGAGAGATACGTTCACGTCTTGTAGATCGTAGGAGATACGGTGGTGGGCAACTCGGTGGTACTGTCTCATCGCCTATCTGGAGGTAAAAACATGACAAAGTATGAAGTGCGTCTAATTCATAGTCCCCGCACGGCATAACTATGCGACTTCATTAACCAGCTAATCTGGTTGATATTTTTTAAGAGAAATTAGACGACACTTGGAAACAAAACTTGAAACATCAAAAAAAAAAAGCAACAACAAATAAAATCCCAAGATTAAACAACCGCTTCCCGTTTCCCCGGAGCAGTTATTCACTCACTTGAAATTCCGATTTCATACCAGAGATATTCAACGGTTTGATTAGACGTTTAATTAAACTAATTACAACCGTCAATGTACGTTGAATCGCGTCGCAGCACTCGATGCGATGTCCGATTGATTTACATTACCTCGACCACGTCTCCATGTCCGTCTGCCTCACCGTCCAGCTCTTCTCTCCACTGCAGCTTCCTCAACCCGTTGGGACTGAAATCCGAGATGAGGCGCAACTTTGAAACTGCAGAATCAATTACCCAGTATCACGGTGTAATCTAATTATTAACACTTTCCATTGGTTCGCTTCACCGTTAAACGTGATTCTTATCCATCGAGGATGAAAATCTTGAAAATATCCAGTACGACCGGAAGTCGTAACCTCTGCGAAATTGCAAATTTATAACACTGCTGATACGCCGAGCAAGTTCTTCCTCTCCGGGGGCGAGGAGCATTCGTCGTCGAATCGTGGCCGAGGATTCCTCGGCTGAGAGCCGCAGAATGTAATATTAAAAATAATTGTCAGCTGTCACATACGTCTTGACCCCCATCTCCGTTGTTCGTGGGACTATTCGCCGTCTCGAGAGAGAAGGGCAATCCCCGGATGGTGTTGTTCGGCGACGCCGGGGCGCCGCGGCGCGCACAATTCGTACGGAATAATTCGGATATTTATCTCTGGCAGGATCGTACACCTCGCTGCTCGGTGCCCGCCTTATGCCTACGAGTTTGTGCCACTCCGGTTGGCAGAGCTGAGTTCCCGGTGACTGAGCGAGTCGAGTTTCTCATTCGTGAACTTTGACTTCTCCTTATGTCTTCCGAAAAGCAAATAATGCGCGCGGGACGCTGCGACTACCATCGAAATTCGTTACTTTTGTGTCACGTCACCCGCGCTTTCACTCTCAGCTCGCCCGTCATTTTTGCAAAACAGTTTAGCGATGCAGCGTCTTGAGGTGAGCAACGCGATATAGGTAGATAAACCGCTTTCCCTCCCTCCGCGCAACGATCTCGACGAACAAGACAGCCCGGTTCGATTTCTATACCAAAAAGTCAAGTGATATCAAATTCGAATGACAAGGCATTTCGTTTCGTATAACACGTATAAAAGAATTTTTAATTGAACAGTTTGCCGTTGGTTATATCTTAGAGAGAGGCTTTAATCAACCAATCTACGGCTTAACGGACGTTGCGTTATTGACGTTTTCATTCTCGTCATTCTTCGCCGTGTAAATAAATGATAAGAGTGACACTAGGAAAAATCAATTATATTACCGTGAACTTTGACACTCGTTGGAACGCGCTCGCGCACGCGTGCGCCTCCGTGCCCAGCGTTCGTATACGATCAGTGCGTGACCGGCGAGTCACGATCGAAGCTTCCGTGGTTCCGGTGACGTGCCTCGGGCCTTCGATTACTTCACGACCCGAATGCCCGAACGATCCGGCCCCCTCGACTCGTGCCAAACAACACCCGAGGCCCGAAACGCCAATTTTCGTCAGGAGGAACCCTGCAATCCTCAAGCTTCGCCGGCACTTTCCATCGCGCGAGAAACTACTCAAGTATCTATTTATCTCGCCCGGGAATAATATATTTATAATCAGTTCTAATAGATAAACGTATACCTGGATTCCCACGGAATCCTTTGGGAGGCACGCTTCGGGAGATCGACGAAACCATAAGAGTTGTGCGTTAGCGATATGTACGCGCGTGTCAAACGTCTGGTTAGATGAGAAATTTTTTTTTTCCACGGGCTAGTTTCGTCCGCGTGGCTATTGAAGTCACTGCTCGTTCCCTTATTCCACGGGACTCTGTGCGAGCTGCATTCACCTGCCGAGTTCCCTTCAGTCTTAATCCTGCGCGCATGTTGTGTGCCACACACGTGATCCGTGGTGTCAGGATGAATGTTGAAAATACGCCTCCAAATTAGCCGCCATGCGAACCGTGAGACACCCACCTACGTACGTATATGCGAAAGTGAAATGGTGATTTGGGACCCCGATATGTACGTGGGCCTGATCTCCGGCTGCAGGAGGATATCGTGAGCCGGGCACGAGTTCGTATCGAGTTACACAATGCCATTTCTTCTCGGCTACGGAACATCGTGGAACCACAGAAACCTCGACTGCGAGGATCAATCAAAGCCAAAAGACCATCGGGCCCCGGCTTGATCTTAGACCCGGAACATTTCAAATTCACGCTGCTAATGCAAGCAACGTTGAATCCACCGGCCACTATCTAATGACCATACTCTCGCTCCTTGTTCTTATCGATTGTCTTGTTTATTTTTGTTTGTTTATCTTTGCTTGTATTTTTCGACCGCACAACGTATGCGCGCAGTGTTGAGGTCGTTCCGTTATTCGTCGGAGTTTTTTCCTCCTACTTGGACAGTTTTATTTGAACGAGAAAGCGGTGATTATAGCTTCTGTCACTCAGCCAGAGTAAATAGTCGGAGGCAGTTTCCTCCTTGGACAGAATTATTGTCACCCCCGACCCCGGCATACCTGACACAACGCAGGCCCGCGCAGACCGCCGGAAAACATTACGAAACGAAATAATGACGAACAAAAACGAAATTCACCTCTTTGAGATTCTGGGGCGAGAGGGAGAGAGAGAGAGAGAGAGAGAGAAAGAGAGAAAGATTGAGAACGATTATTAAATAATTTGCGTAATTTAAGCTCGCCGCGCTTTCATGCTACGTCCAACCTCTGCTCGTCAAACTTTTACGATTTTTATTATAACGTTTTTCCCTACGCGTACCGACTCCTAAATATCTCTTACCGTAAGGAAGAGAATAAAGTCAAATTTTTGTTTCTTTATTTTTAGCACGGTCGGATGCGACCTGCATGTAATCTCGACGAGTACAAGTACCTCTCACTAGAATTATAACCAAAACGCAACGGGCACGAAAAAAACCATTTTTCTTTCTCTCCCTTCCTTCCCTTCTCTCCCTTCTCTCCACAGATTAAAAGCAAAAATATATAACGGTCGATAGTGAAACACTCGAAACGACCCGACCGTAGCCGTATGGTTTGATTTGGCCTAAATTCCACTAAATAATCCTCACGTGCCCCGGCTGGTTGGGTTACCTCGACTGTTTGTCCACCGGTATATACATAATAGCTACGCCATAAGTAAGTTGGTACATGTATGTATACGCGTACCTAACGATAGTCCGCGATTGCAACACCCAAATTACATTAGTGCGTGATTAACGTAACGGTAGGTATCGATCAGTATCGATAGAATCGATTCCTTGGCCGAATCAAAGATCGATGGGAAGATATTGACGGCTCCACAGTGGTCCGGTATCAGCCGAGGGTTACAATGATAGCTGGCCCCTCTATTCACGACCGATATTTAATTAGCACTAACAATAAATAACTTAGTGTAATTTGGTATTGTTCGACCGGTAGAGTAAGATCGGTCTCAAAGAGCCGACGAATTATCGACTTTATCTCTTTACCCATTCTCGACGCTGAGATATCTCGTGATTGATTCCCTTCCTTCTCACGTGCATGGATCTTTCGCCCCGAAATTTTCCAACAATATTTAGCTTTTTTTTAAAATTATTATTGTTGTTATTATTTTCATCTTACACTCGGTGCGCGGAAGTAAGTGTCGTTGCAGGCGCAGCTATAGACGGTTGAACGAAAATATTTCACTCGATATGTACGTACACCCATTACGCGGTTGTTTACCTACAATTTTGGAATATAAAATATTTTCGTCATAGCTTCTGCACCGCCGTGAGAAGTCGATGAGTCAGATCAGGAAAGAGGATGGGTATAATATAATGATATTCGAGTTTCTGAAATACCTCGAGTTGATATTACACACGTTTAACACTCTCGGCTATCGGGTATATAGAATTTCGCGTGGGCGCTGCGCTCGATCGAGAAGTGCAGCTTAAGCCGTTTGGTGGAAGAACGCATCGCGGAGGAGCAACTTGCGCCTATATTATCGGAGACTGCACGAGGCTGCGATGCGCGGTTGCAGTCGATATTGACGGTGAAAAATCAAGACCGATTTATATCCGTATGTCTATACATACGTAATTCGAGTGCAAAAATGACGACGGCGACAGCGTTCGACGTGCAATTATCGATCGGAGGTTCGAACGGTGCAATTACAAGGTGTTCTCGTGGGCGCCGAGTTATGCGTTCTGCGTGAGCTCGCGATACTCGAGATACGAGGCGCGGTGACGATAAGATTTATGTCGGGATAGAAACGTCTAGAATGCCGAATGCCCCGCTCGTCTGTAACTCGGTGGGTATATAAGGTATAGTTAATAACTTATCTAATAATTACAAGACAAGCAGCAGGTGCGGGGCGGTGGAAATGAGAGCGTGGCATGGCCGCTGCTGCTGCTGCTGCTGCTGCAGAGTTGATCTGCTTGCCGCGGTGTATTTCAAAGTTTTGATTGCCAAACTTTCTTCTCGATTGATTCTTCGATTGTGTGCAGGTAGTGGATAGGTATGTGTAGGCAGGTGCCTATCGCCCGAGATTGAATGCCGAAATACTTTTGTCCGCTTGTCAATTACCGATAAATTATTTCGTGTACAAAGATCCGGATCTGATGCTGCAGCAACGGCAGCCGCGCTGGTCCGCGGTAGTATTTTACTACACGTGTGTTATATTACACATTATACGTAGGCATAGGGGGATATAGGTGCTCCCTGTATAACGCGCTTCGCGTTTATGATGCACGACTCCGTGTCATGCGATCGCTCTTATACTCGCGGGATTAGAGTCTCCTGTATTACAGACGCGGAAAACACGCGCTCGATTTCCGCGGGCAATTATCGAATGTGCCAACCTGGCGATACGACGAGCGGTTCATTAATTACGCCTTGTTACCCCTCGTGTGTGTATGTATAATAATGTGGTACTTCGTAGAGAGACGCGCGAAAGCCATTAATATAATCTACAAGCACAATACTATGCCCGTATGTAATACAATAAGTAAAATAAACATAGTACCTGTGGTAAATAATCGAGAGAGGCATGCTCCTGTATGCCGTATGAATTGAACGGACAGTGTTAATAATACGTGTCCGCTGGTTTACGAGGTAAGATCCCCTCGGCATTCGCGGCTTGACAGTCACCGCGTGCAATTGACTAACGATACGAAGCGTCAATACGAAATCGAATAGATAATGAGAGTGGAGGACATGAGCCAGCTTTGAAATTGATAAACAAGAAAAAAAAGACGAGAAAATTTAAAAAACGAGAAGGAGAAGAAGAAGAAGGAGCATAAAAAGAAAGAAAGAGCATTTCTAGCTGTTCTCGCATCTCCATTCGGTCTTTGTATATTTAATATTTATACAGCGTAGTATACGGACACTCGAGTCCGACGTGCATTCAACATTTTACAGAGAACTCGAGTGACGTCTCACTTACAATTAAGTAATTTACATCCTCCACCGATCTCGAGTTTTGGAATTTTTAAACTTACTCGTCGCCTCCCTCTATTCCCTGCAGCTGGCTGCTCTTCTCCGCGTTCCGTAAGAATGATAAGATTCCGGTCCGGCTGAGTGATCCTCGAGGAAACGGAGAATCGTCGCTAGACTTGACTCCGAAATTACCTCGCACATGCACAGCAATCACGAGCGGTCGCAGCCTATAGCTAATTTTGAATTTCCTTTCGCCGTAGATGTGCAGCCGGTCATCGTGACGATAAGTACCCGCGGTATCCGCGTGTGCACGCGGCGGTCTTCAACTGACTTGAATATCGTATATTAATTAGAAAGATTTATGATCCGATCGATGCCTACGTGACACTCTTTGACGGGTTTCACTCCGCCGCCGAGACGCCGCCGTTGCGGGTCAGGGAGCTGCTGCTGCTCGTTGATCACCGTTGCTCCGATCACTCCAAGACCATCCAGGTACTTGCGGTAGCACCAGTACCAGCAGCAGCAGCAGCAGCGAACGCGATGCACGAAACGATACGCAGAGTGCGTGAAAACAAACCCAATAAACGGTGGTTGTGGAGTGCTGGTATATCCACCTGGCCAATCTATGTAAATTAACCAATGGCGAGCAGGGAAGACGACTCCACCGTTAACCAGAATATCTTTTGTAACGAATTAAATACCCTGGGCGTAATGCGAGCTTACCGAATTCATCGATGTTATCTGTGGAGTTTTGTAAACATCCTGTAGAGAGCACCATGCCGAGCCACTTAACTATGCCATTTTATCCGTTCCACCGATCGATTATCTTCCAATCGTACGACAACCGAATCGTTCTTTCGGTAAAATGCCAATCGCTGACGGTTTGACGCTACTCTTGGGAAACCTGAACTTTATATTTCACTGATTTTATTCAAAATTCTAAAAAAAGAACACAACGGTATTTGCAATCTCTTCGAACGAAGAATGCCGTGTGAGCTGGTGAGAGATACATACCTCGTTAGAGAACGTGGATTTACGTTCGCGTTAAACTTGGTAGCCTTATAGCCTGAGAGTGATTCCAGCAATCAAGGGACTCGGTTGCAGGGAATTGGAGTTGGTAAGCGGCGCGGGTTGCGTCAATTTCCAAAATCGTTCAACTCCGGAGCGGCGTTTATGATTGCAGGTCGGTTGGGCAATCGTGGTATTAATTTGACCCCCGTCAGCATGTTAAATGCTCGTCAGAAACAGCCTCTTAAGTACCTATCTTCAATCAGCAGCATTGTGCCCAACCGTTTAATAACTGTACCCTTCCAAAGGCGAGGCGACGCTTCCAATACAAGATGAAAGATTATAAACAAGTGTATAGTCCGTGGGGGACAAGTTTAGATGTCACCGCATAATGATGAGCCTGGTATGAAATGAAAGAAAAGAATGTGCTTACAACATACCGCCTCTCTTCGTCGTCTCGGTTAACGTCGCGTCCACACGAATTAATGCACCGCGTGTTTTGCTCGGCTTCTTCCCGCTTCTTCTACCGACGAAGGGGCCAAAAATTTAGTCTATCAGGATTCGAAGGCACCTCGCGCATCAGATACACGATCATCGTCCGTTCCTCCCTTTCTAAATTCTGTATAATATAGCTGCGGCGACGATCGCTCGGAGTCTGGAATTTAAACGAACAACCGTCAATCCTGCACTTGAACAGGCCTCTGTGCCTCTCAGCTTCTTCCTTTCCCTGTTTGTTCGCCGTCGAAAGATTTATAACCCATTTCATAACGTCGGGCTGAAGGTAATAGCTGCTGTCTTCTGCTTACGCAATCGATAAGGATAATTCATTTTTTAGACAGACTTTTTTTTACGTAGAAAATTGTTGATTCCACCGATAGTAGCAGCACTCGCCTTTTAATAGACGTTTTATAGGAAACGACGAGCACGAAACTTCTCGCGATTTGCGGATTGAATACCGTTGACGTGACTTGTATTTTTTACACGAATGTTTCGTGTGAACGGAGCCTTACGACAATAATTCCGTACGAGCCAAGGAGAAGAGAAAGATACCTCGTGGTTCGGTTTGTCTCCAAACAGGTGATCACAGATTACGTTGTGGAGGACTGCGTTTATGTTTTATGACAAATGTAATCTTTACCGTGACAGCTCAATCTGTAGGCCTTCGGGGGTAAATGGTTGTTTCTACTCGAGTACCTACGCGCGCAACCCGATAGATTGAACCCAGCTGTAATGAAAACTCGTTGTGAACATTCGGTAAGGCGTGTTTCACAGGCTCACGGATCTCCCTGACGTTCGCTGACCCTTGCCGATCAGCACGGACGGATAGTGTAAACAAACAATGGAAAAAGAAGCGTAAAAAATGGGAAATAAAGGAGGAAAAAATTGTAAAAAACATCGGGTGGAAAAAAAGAATTCCCTCTCCATTGTTCAAGAATTCCGTATCGCCCACGAGGACTCGGCGATAAATTAGAGGAGCAGCCTTGAACGCTGTAGCGTGAATCCAATTTGTTCTAGGCCGGTATACCGGCCGTATTTCATATTTAACCCGTATTCAACCCGCTTCATGGTGGATCGTCACAATCTACCGCCTAGCCGGCGGAGTTCCGGAGAGCGGAATATACGCGTCGTGAATTGTTTGAAATTTCAAAATTTCCATCACAGGCACCGCCTCGAGGGTGTTACCGGTTTTTCGATTAACGCTAATTTTCAACAGGTAAACGGAGCACCGCAAGGGTAACTACTACAGGGAACACCTGGTCCGTCAAGAATGCCGAGCGAGCAGCAACCGCGGATATAGAAGCCTTGTAAACTCGGACGACATCACAGAACATCCCGAGAGGTGGAAATACTTGAGCCGAATCAAAGCTCTGTCAAATAATCGAACTACATTCTGGGACAGGTTGATATCCATACCCTGCAAGGCCCCAGAGGCATCGTTACGAAAGCTGTACAACGTCCTTGTGGAATAAATCTTATTCTCATCTACTTCCATGCCGTACGAAATATTGTAACACAACACAATGACTAGAACACACGACCGCTGTCGGGCTGCCGTTATAGCCACTTGCCACGTGATGGACTCATTGTACGATAAAGATAATAGTTATGGTTGTAATATACTGACTCGGGAGAGAGAAGGTTCTTATGTATCTATTAGCAGCCTTTCGAAGACGACGTTTCTGTCAACCGTGTCAAGTCGGTTTAATTGAAAGGTGCGCGGTAGCTAATACAAATAACAAGATAATCTCGCCTCTGACGGCTATCTGTGCGCGATGGGTACTTGGGAAATTTTCGTTCTACAGGTGGAGGAACTCGGTTGTGTTTAACCCTCATTTCCCAGTAGTGAACACCGTCCGAGTATTTTCCTGTGTAAAAATCGATAAGCGCCACGTAATCCTGAGATGAAAAAGAGCGATAGTAGCGCTATAATTTGTATCCCAAGAGCCGCTATCCGTTCCGCTAACATCCAATCATTTTCGGATTTCCAAATCCTTGACGCGTGTGGTCCAACGATCCCTGGCTCTAATAATCGATTACAATCCGTTCATTACGGAAGTTAGATTGAATATTACCTCGGAGATGATCGCTTCGTGTTATTAGTTGGAATGAAAGAGTCGTAAGGTCGTCGGATCCGCGTACGTCACAACGTGAAACGAGCCCCCTCTTACCTCTGTCGATTTTACGCGATTCGTATACAGTTTTACGTAAGTGGTATCACGGTAATTGCATATCCTCGTACCGTTTCACCTATCGCGAATAATGATTGCCGGCACTTTGAAAGTATGGCCAGGTTTTATTTCTCTCTTCCGATTTCGAGTAGCGGCGAAATTTGTTGCAACCGGTACAAGAGAGGCGCGTGATATTATTGTAACATAAACCGAGCGGGTAATTTGAGCTGCGAGATACAGACGTCGTAGTTTGTTATTTTTCGAAGGAAAGCATTCCTCCGCTTCACGTTTGCAGCGTTACATCGATAAATCGAACCTCTTGAGATTCGGCCGAGTCCAAGCAAAGTTAAGCCCGTCCGATTCTCAGAGATGAGAATTTCTCCCGGTTCGAATTATGACCGGGCAACGCGTAATAAATCATGAGAAAGATATCAGGCATCGGCATTCGGCCGGGAGCCGAACGAAACCTCGGCTACCAGTGCCGCGATGGAAGCTGCCGCATGGAAGCGGCAACCGTACAATTATACAATCATCATATTGATTCTGATTACACGTTCGAGGTGCAAACGTATCGGCAATGCTTGTCGCCTCGGATTCGCCCGCGTTATTCTTCCGCCTCCCTTCGTGCCCTTCGCCCATCGCCAACGCGAGACCCGCCTCGGTACCACGGAGGAGGTTCACCTCTAGGAGGAACCCTCGAGAAATTACATACCTCGCCGTCGAGGGATCTCGCAACTCGGACGAACCGGGGCCTGCAGGGCCTCTTCTTTTCGGTGTTTGACGACGGCCCGCCTCGGAGAGTCCCAAAAAGCCAACCACCCACGTGGTTTCACCTAATAACCTTAAAGCCCGGAGCTTTCGAAGCGTGGGCGGCGGTGGAAGTCGCGCAGCCACCCGCAACGACGTAGCCACACGGATGAATTCTGTGACGTCGCGAGGTCTTTAGTTGCGACGGGCATGGATCGGTAGCTAACCGTTGCTTTTTGAACAGACGGATCGATACGGCTCGACTCTACGTACAGCTATGCGGTTCGAAGGTCTACAGATGTGGTTTGTAATACGAAGTTCCAATAAGACTACGAAAATCGAAGGGTAAAAAAGAAAAGGACGAGGCACGGAGCAAATCGTTAATAACTCCTAAATCCGTCCGGAAGAGTAAACGATGTAGATACAAGAGCGATAGATTGACAGGAGCGGCAAGCCGCGGCCGGTGCGGAGGCACAGGTAGCTCCACTTTCGTAAGGCTTCGGCTTTCTCGTCTCGTATAACCAGCTATGAATAATTAATAGCATCTCTGTTTCATGGCCCGCGATATGAAATTGGTCTTAAGAGCTTTTCGTGTGGTCCGCGCGTTAAGATCTCGGGAGTCCCGGCTTCACAATATTTTGTAGGCGTGGGGAGGTACCCTGGTTAATTGCGCCCGATCGACGTTAAACGGAACGTACCCCAAAATCCCTATTAATTTGTGCTCTAAGTAGGTTTTTACAATCAAGGCCGGTGGTCCGGCGCACTTTCGTAAAACGAGGAGTCGCCGCCTGAAGTGCGTATCGTTATAACCGGGCCTCTGCATATCGTGCCGCTACGGAATACCCGATCTAACTAATGACCGGTGCGTGTGCGCCGCGCCAGCGCGTGCTTCGACTTCCGTTTCTATCTTTCGATTAATCCGCTCTATAATCTCCTAGCCCCGTTTACCCCCCTACACCGTGCATTTAAATAATATACGAGTACTTCGTCCGTTTGGGGAGAGGAGCACTGCAGCCGCACCGCGTGAATCGTGATGGATTCGTAGGTCGGTATGTCTCAATTGACTCCTTGAGGTACGACGGCTGTTGAGGGCACGGTACGAATCCTCAATAGAACCAGTCACTTAGCTTCTATCAATGGTTTTATCATTTTTTACTCCCCCCGAATCCTCGGGGTTCATTTGATGATCCCGCTCCGTCTCTCTCTCTCTCTCTCTCTCCCTCCTTCTCCCTTGGCTTGCGACCGATGTTCGCGCCTGCTAATCACTGACTATCCTCGCTTGTATACGCTCGTGATTAATGATCACCGCGAGAGGATGCACCTCGAGCAACATTAGGAGTAAACCTACCGCCGAGTCTCTCCTATCGATACGCCCTCTCCCGCAACCTTGCGTACAGCGTCGACTCCGCTCTCGACGTCGTAACTTGTCGAGTTTTTCACAGGCAAGAAAGGGTTTTTCTTTTCCCGTGAATAGACGTACGTTTCGGGCAACGTAAACTTGTCTGAAAAATCGATTTCGTATCCAAGCGCCTCTCCATATTTCCCAACGATCGGTTCCTCGCCGCTAGCCTGCAGTCGGCGTACTCTTACCTAATTCCAGGTTTTATCCTCGTCGGGCACGCGTCCGCCTCACCCACACTCCGCATCTCGGGGACTCGCCGAGGCTCGAACGATCCTTCATTAGCATCAATTGCCGCGTGGGAGATTGTTTATCTCATTTCCTTCTCGACCATGCGATATTCTCGTTCGCGTCAGAGGCGCCAGGACGCTTCACGGCCATAATTTAACCGGGGTTCGGAGTCTTTCCATATTGCCCTCTTACCTCTCCCCCGTTGAGCTCGACGCGGGCAGGGAGTAACATTAAGTTGTCAGGGACGCCCACGCGATCTTTCCCTGTCCCCGACTCCCCCTTCGGCGGCAGGTTTGCCCCGGAGGAAGGGCCAGGACGCGTCCATCCCCGATAAATCTTGCCTCGTCTAACGCATAATTACGCCGCAATACCCCTGCTTTACTACTACGATTTACAATACCTGGGAGAGGAGAAGGAACACCCCCTCTTATCCCCCCGCCCCTCTTACCTCGCTCTACCCCGATTCGTAAATTGTCTATGAAAACGCTACGTACCGGCTTTTGGAACCAGGGTACAACGGGATTCGTAAGACGCGCCACGCGTCGAGACGCCGATTAACTTATCGAATGCGAGAAATCACCGTTCACTGTCCTCGACGGGTTCGTAAATGGCGGTCGACGTGTTTGCGACGATAATTATACGCGTTCTGTTAAAATTGCTGATTAGAACTCTCACACGCCTACAGCCCCGTGGGTGGCGAGGCGCGCGCCAAACGCCGAGTTCGCACCTCTTCGTGACATTATATGCGGTGTCCGTATGTAATAACGTGTGTACGTACCGTTCGCGGTTCAATGTGAGCTTGGCAATCCGCTGGCAAACACAAGTCGGTGAAATGTTTTTCATCTCTCGAATTAGAAACATCGATGCGGAATAATTGTGAAAAGAATATTACAGCCGGCCTCGAGAATCCGATAGAAGAAAAGAAATTTCTTCGCGCGCAAAGATTAAGAAAAAAATAAAAAAATAAACAAAATCAATAGGTAAATAAAAAAATAAAACGAGGAGAAGAAAAACGTACGTGAGTTTATACACCTACCCGTATTATATCAACGACGAGTTTGAGTTGTGCCGATACTTGCGGGCTTCTTCGAACTACGATCGGCAAAAATGCAGGAGCGGGTATTTTTGCCACGAAACGATCAGATGGTAGAATTATTAATTAGCGGGTTCTTACTAGCGCTACTTGACTCGCTCGAAATTCGGAGACGATACTTTTCGTTATAAAATTAGCAATTTATTCTCTTCTTTTTCACAGCGATTCCGAGATCTTGGCCAATATCAATTATTTCGCATTTCTTACCGGCCCTCGAACGTTCAGAAACGCCGGCACAATTCCATGTGCATTTCTCTACGTTCCGCCGTGTGTCTTTTTCCAAACCGTCAACCGTGCGGCTCCAATTTATTAGAAGATATCGACAAAGACGGGAATCGCTTTGAGTCCGTCCTCAACTGTTGCTCCGAGTCCAATCGGATCCGATCGTTATGTAAATATCGCTCGTTCTTAGGACGTTAAACACACCGTCGTACATGCATATTCATACACGCGATGTACACAGGCGTAAGGCCCGTGGTCATCAGAGCCTACGCAAAACGACATACACATACACGTTGCCGATGTTGCCCACTGCATGCGCTCCGCTGAATAATTAACAAACAAGCGAATAAACAATGAATCGGTATCGTGCGAATGAACCGTCGCCGATGCGGGCCAAATAAATGGCGTGTAAGAAAAAAATATCGGTAAACGAATACAGAAAACAAATCGAACGCCCATGCACGTACATACACAGCGTATAATATTTGCCGCTTTTTGAACCCGCGAAGCATGCAAATCATTTTCACCTGTGCTCGCAGGCATCGAAAGCTCGTCGTTTTGTTTTTTTCAAACCACATTCACGTCGACGTCTGACGGACGTAACTACTCGCATTGTCTTTGAAATTCTTGTACGACGGCGGGGGCGAGGCGGGGCCTTAACGTTTCTCCGCACCTGGATAACGCGTGGGCCCAAACCGCGCATGAGCCCGCGCGATCGAGCGAGTCGCCCCCACATGACGTCACAGCCAGGTATACGAGCGAGAAACTGTATGAACCAAAAGAAAAAAAAAAAGGAATCTCTCGGACGGAGAAAAAATAAAAATAAATAGAAAAGAACAGAAAACGGTGGAGAAAAGTACAGGGAATTAAATGACCCGGGTCTGAACCGGTCCATGCCGGGTCAACAGCACACGCCATCCCCCTAAGGCCCATATGGGTCCAGTCTCGCAGCGTCACACATCGGGTACTCCTCTGTCGTTATACTTACGGAGGGAATAAAAATCTTTTGCAATATTTGCGTGAACCGATTTTATAACTATAGAAAATATAAACGTGTTTTTTTTTCTCATTTATATTCCTAGTTTGATTGTCCATTTTTTCTTCTGTCTTCGATCGTTCCATTTACTGATCATTTGCCTAATCACTCCAAATAAAAGCACTATAATTTAATAAATTCATTAGAATTAGTAGTGGTTCGAATTTTTTTTTCTAATACATTTTGTGTTGAACAATGTGAGAAATGCAGTCTGTAGCTTGTGATCCATGGGCAGAAACTGTAGATTGCGTGACGTAGGAAGGTATAACCATAGACTGGTGTAATATGCAAGCTATAAGCTATAAGCTAGTAGGTAGGTATGTATACCTACTGACACGCGACCCACACACGCCGCGCGCGACTCTCTAGAAGTGACGAGCGGGGTGCGAAGGGGGAGAGGAGAAGAGAAGAAAAGAGAGGAGAGGAGAGGAGAGGAGAGGAGAGGAGAGGAGAAGAGAGGAGAAGAGAAGAGAAGAGAAGAGAAGAGAAAAGATAAGGAAGAAATAAGATACGACACAGCTGATACGCCTCCGTGCTCAAGTTACGTTCAAGGTACACACATGCAGAAACTGTCGATGATGTCATTTCTATTTCAAACCACAACTACCAACTACCTAAGGAAAGTACAAATCCTAGGACGCGATTGAGAGAGCATACTCGCCGTGTAGCTGCAGAGGTGAGGTGAGGTGCCTATGGCTTGCAGTGCTCGTTCGATTAGGTGAATGGGGAGGCCTTGTCTTTTTACTCCGACAGTCTCCGGCAGCGTGTAGGCGAACCTCGCTTATTATGCAGTTGCTTATTTTGAATAATTATTATGTTTTCGTGGCGAAATCGATATCAATGCTTTACACGCATTGACGGATCGCGTCGCTCTGTTCGCTGTTTGAGGAGACTATGTCGGATGGGAGATTGACAACTGGCGAGTCGCGCAGCTTAACCCAGAAGTGCAGTGCGGACAATGCGTACAACATTCGGCATTAATCATCTTCCTAAATGCAAACTTTCACCGGTCTCGCGCAAGCTCTAAAGACGTCAGTCGATACCTGCCGCAATATTTACACCCGGCTGCAAATCTGGACCGTAACCGCCCACGCCTGACAATCATTCAGTCCTGCCAACGTCAGCAGTGCTAAAAAGAGCAATAAAAAGTTCCATTCATCTCCTGCACCAACCCGCAGCTTTCAGTTGGCTCGCCAAAGGCTGCACCGGCGCAGAATCTCGACGTTGTTATAACTCCCGAGTCAATTTATTGAGGAAGTTAGGAGGGGTGAAGTATTGAATTCATCGCGATGCTTTGTGGGAAGATATACCGACCTAAGGGTTATGGGTTAAGTGGTCCACGACTCTTGCCGATGCTTCGTACTTAGATTCGCGGCTTCGCGTACCTACCGACCGGTGGTCGTGTGGGTGTCGAAGAACACCGGCCATCCGCCCAGGTAATTTACAATAACCTAAGTCAATGCAAAGTGTGGGCTGCGCGGTGGACAGCCGTGATGCGAATTCGATCCGATTTATACGACCACCCCGTGCAGCCGCTAAGCTTCAGCTCCTTAGTTTCGTTCTTCTACTCCTGGGATCCGTTTTGCACGATTTGTCCATGCACCAAGGATCGCTGCGGCTGCGACATTATTCAGGGAAATACCTGCTTTTAACGAACGGGGGGGAAATCCAGTTAATCACCCCGCATTCGCGTCGTTCTCTGATTTGCTGGAAACGTAGTAATTAGCCTTCGTCTTCAGAAAATATGACTCGGCTGCCCGTGTTTGAATCACTTGATTACAGCAACGCGCATTGTTCGCCGTGGACCGCGCGTGTCTTCCCTGAGGGCCTTAAAAAGCCGCTCATGTGTGGATATTGTGCGCTCAAATACAAAGCGGCGGGTCTTCTGGACCTTTGACCCTGCCTCTAATGAGCAGCAAAGCACGGCTATTGTGCCTTGTGTCTGCGTCGTGTGTTTTCTTGCTTGCTTGCAAGCGCCTCCTATTCACCGCGAACCGGCCATTCCCTCTGCCATCCACTTCGCTGCATGCACGGACGGTCGTCTCGCTTTCTTCACGCAAGAACCAGAAAGCCCCTTGTCCGTTCCCTTGCCTTCTCCTCAATTGATCCTTGCTTCGCGTTTTCGCAAACAGTGCCGACTCTGAGCCATCTACGGAGATGCGACCGTGTGATTATGGGAAACTGCACCGCGTGAACCCCACCTTAATGTCTTTGCAAGTTGTTGTAACAAGCGCTAGACTATCGTGTGGAATGCTTCATTGTTTACGGAGCCTGTTTGTGGATTATCGTCTCTTCACGGGAGTTCATTCATTCGTTCTTTTTTATTACAATCTGGTAAAACTCTGGCGATGAAAGCGTCACTGATTAACCCCGGACTCCAAATACTCCCTAAATCCGGTGAAACCAAAATTTGAATAGCTGTTGACGTGGAATTGCAACGACTCGACTTATTTCTATTCAAAAATGAAACCAGTGGAGGTAGAAACTCGTACGGTAGTTACTGTAAAACACTGAACGTTACCTTTCTTCAGGAGCTTCGTCAGGTGCGACGTTTGAAGCAAACGACAAGCCGTAAGATCGACGAGCGTTCAAAAGTTTGAGCCTAAGCAGAGGTGTCAACGGAAGGCAGGAACGCTTCTTCCTTCTCAATGCGTTCGCAGTAACGCTCACTGGCATAGAAATTTGTATCACGTTCGAGCACAAAACCAACAGTGATTTATTGTTTAAACATCGCGTTCGAAATGATTGATTACCGCGCAGGCTCTGCGTTCTTACCGACCTGGGTCCAACCCAACTCCTAGCTATAGCCTCAGTCCCTGTTACGTCGACGTTACCGCCCGACTATAGTTCTATCAGAGATCCGAAGGTCCTTTCATTCAGGTCACGGCATTTCTTCTCTCTGTCTACCGGATTTTTCCATTGACTACACGCCGACCGCAACTTGTATGATCATGCCTACTCACTCGTACGCAGTCAAACCACGAGCCAACCTTGTCGGTGTATTCTGTGTAAGAAAATGCGAATAAAAGCGCCATGAGTTATATTATAATCTTGGAAGACAGCTCTCACGGAAATCATTCCGCGGGTCAAGATCGTCGAAAATCGTAGAAGGCGTGCTTGCCCACGTGTTGGCGAATTCGATAGGAAACGGAAACATGTGTACAATGTTTTGCCGCAATCGCTCTCACTGAGATTAGGTGAAACTTGCGCGCGGTCCTAGGGCCGCGTGCAATGTGACGATGATATCGCTCTTTGAACGGTGAACCCGATGCTTTATGGCCTATCTATCGAAACCAGTGTGGGATTATTTTGCGTTCCGGATGTCGGTCGTTGCGCCAGATTAAAGGCCAGGCGACCCGGGCAAGATCGTCCGAAGATTATGGAGTATTGTTGCGGCTTTAGAACTCGCGTAACGCTACAGCGAGTTCAAAACCGTCCGGGCATAAATTACGCTATCTACGTATCGTAGGCTTCAAACGGACCAGATGATCGGGAATTGGGTTTTGTCTCGAGGTGCCGCGCATTCCACGCTGCCGCGTACCCACGTGGGGGACAGGGATATGTTTATGTGGCGCGTGCCGTAGGAAAGAAAATACGTCAACCCGCCAGCTGCCGGCTCGAAGTCTCGCTGATCGTCAGAAATGTGACACGGAATAATCGTCATGAGAAAGTCTCGTTGGCTCGAGGCAGAATTTTTCTGGTACCCCTTGCTACACCACGGCACGGCAGGACAGCCGGGCACAATCGACGATACTCTCACGCCGTCAGGTCACACTGTACAGCGTGTAATATCCAGGCACGAAGCAGGTTTGAGATTTCACCTTAACCCAATAAATGATTAGTGGGCTATAGTCCTCGAGAGCAGAATAGATAGTCAATCAGTATGCATACACGAGCAAGCGGCACTGGTACAGCTGTAAATCACGCGGTGAATCATTCCTTGGTCGATAGCTGGCTAGGTTCGCCGTCTTGACTCGATACCTGGCATACATCTACCCGGTACCATCGATACGTTTTATTACTTATGGTTATAACGCGTGTTGGGACACGATGTTAGGACATGCGGGTACGTCTGGTACAAAAAGTACCGCGGTGCGCCTAATAGCGGCGACGCGATCCTCGCCACCGATACATCACGATCGAAATCTCGTTCGACGAATATTGTAAAAAGTCGGTGATTGGTCGGAGTGGAATTATTACGGGGATCACGTACCGGGCCAACTTCGTCAGTCCCGAGGGATGTTCTTTGACCCTTGATATCTCTGCTGGAAGATCGCGTGAAAATATCTCCACTGTCGTAGTTCCACCGATCATCGTGGACGAGCGAACCGATCCGATATGATCCCGCTGTTGATTTGCAAAAAGAAGGCAACCGTAGAAAAGTTGGCCGTTAAGGTGGCGAGCAGCTTTGTACCGTGTCAGAAGGAAAACAATAATAGAGCCCTGCGGAGAGACCTCGTTTGTAATTGAAAAGAGTAACGAAAAACAAGGTGGACCTGGAACATATTCCGTGAAGAGGCCGAATGCGAAATACATTCCTTGGAATCGCGCAGACATCGGTCCCCCGGCGAAATTCGGGCAGATAAATCTTCGAGGTCCGGTCTGAACCAGGACCGCGGCGCTGGAGGCCGAGTGTATCGATCGGGTTTGTCGCGAGTGGAAAGGAAAGAGGAATATAGCCGGAGGAGAGGAGAATAAGAGAGGACAGGCCGTTCCGAAGCTGAGTCACTCGTCACCGCCTCGGCAGCCGCGAAAAACTCCGGTGCACTTCGGGAATGTCGTTGGCATGTCTGCTCGGGTGTGTTCCCACTGGCTGGTTCGTGACGAAGAAAGGTGGTCTCGGACTTTTTAAAGGAATTACCGAACATCGAACGGTCAATTGTTCCTCCTTGTTCTATGTCTCCGATCAGCCCATCAGCACCGGAGGAGGATGAGAGTCCTCTAGTTTATTTGTTCCGTTTACTCGTTCCCCCGACCTACTATGAACCTTATCCATCCACTCGACTTTCACGAACTGCTCCAAGGTGCGACGCCTCTTTTTGTCACTCTCGTAGTCCTTTCTCTGGTACAATTTCCTTTCCTAACACAATCCCTCGGCTAGATCGTCTTGCCCAATCGACGGACAGTGGGCATAGGTGTCTCCGGCAACCCGGCTCGTGGAGCATCGACGACGTATCACCGCATCGCGGCAGGTATGCACCGAGGCATTGGCGGCGGTGCCGTGGCACAGAGAGCTGATAAATTCGACAGGAACGAAGAACGGAGTGGCCCGAAAGTCCCGCGGGAGACATCGAGGAACGAGCTCACCCGGAGTTGATCAGGAAGGCTGGGCACGCGTCGGGCCCCGGTCAGAGAATGCCGTCGTAACGAGGTCCACGTCTCTTGCTCTCCTTCTCGTCCCTCCCCCAGCTCCTCCTTCGATCCTCAACTTTTAAGTCTCTACTTTACCAATGTCTGCGGTGATCCTGCAGCGTCTCGATACCCCCGCCGTCATCCCCGTCGGCTACTCCTCCCCCCGCCGACGGGACGCGACGCTTCCCTCTGTTGCTTTCAACGCCGAGGCGACCCGACTGGACGTTTAAATTAGACAGGGAATTCCATGGAATGCGCGAAAGAAACCGCAACGCTGGATTCCCGAAGGTTTCGATCCGCCGATGTTACCCGCTGAGCTATCGGTCGCTGCTGACCATTAGCCCTTATGGGGAAGAAATTATTTTTAAGGGGCAGGCAATGGAACTTTGAGTATGCCGATGAAATTTTTCAGTGTGATCGAGAACATTATTTTGATTGTCGACCAACTCCATGGACAATTCCATTGTCCACCGTGACCACCGTTATTTCTTGTCAAAGACCAAGGGAAGAAATCCTTCCGAGGATTCGACTCGAATTTGCTTGCCCGATCAGTCCAATGGAAAATGCTCTCTGTTCGAAACTTTCCCCTGCGCTTTATTTTACGTAGATTGAAACACCCGGTCAAATATCGCTCTTTTTGTGAAACCGTCGCGATGACACGCAGTAACGAACATCCCTTTAGTTTCCAATACCTTGTGCTTTCAACGACTGGCGCATGATTAATTTTCTAACGAAGTATTTTTCTCCTCGTATGTTTCAGAGTCTAGCCACAGGTTGGACAGCGGCTCTCCCTTTTGGAGGATTCAACTGGATCAAGACCTCCTCGATACCATCAGTGCCATATACCCCGAGTGGTTTAAGGTAAAACAATTGTTTAAGCTGCACATTTGACTTTCGCAAAACATCTATCGCGAAAATAACAATGGCCCAGAGTCTCGTTGTCGGTATAATTTGGTCCCACTTGGGTGTTCCGCAGGATTACACGAGCAGCAGAGCGACGGGTTCGTCCTCGAGCGGCTCATCGTCACAGCTGACGAACGGTACCACGACGGCAGCCGATGGTACCACCTCGCAAGAACAACAACAACCCCACAAAACCGCAAAGAACGGTAACAAATCCAAGTCAAAGAATAAGAAGACGGAAGGAGTTAAGGAAAAAGACAAGGACGCTAAAGTAGACAAGAAAGTAAAACGGGACGCCAAAGAGGAGAGGTGAGACTTTACTTTCTCTAACGAGATGATTTCATTTCACGAATCATCCTCTCTTTGTATTAGCAAAATTCCGCGGAGGTAGATGGGTTTTACGGGAAGAAAAAGCCGCGAAGTGAACCTGAGATTTGTTTGTTCGGTGTTAGGGGGGAGCGCTCGGTGGAGGGTGGAAACAATAAGAAGCAACAAAAACAGCTCCACCACCAGCAGCAGCAGGAGCAGGAGAAAATATTGGAAGCAGCGGTGGAAGCGGTGACATCCGCAGCAGGGAAAACAGGACCGTCGGGACCGGGCTGCACGGGGATGGCAGAGGGCAGCCAATCGCCGCCAAAGGCGGAGGTCGACGACTCTCCGCTTCAACACGCCATGGACCGCAACAAGGAGTGTGAGTACCTTCGTCTCTCTCTTTCTTCCTTTCTCTCCGTTCCTGCCTCTGTGTGCGTCGAGACACGCACGTGGCACACAAATGTACGCTTTGATAGCCTATGCACGATCGTTCACTATACGGGATGCTATCCGTTGAAAAGGAGTAGCAGCGCACCTCCACGCAAACCGCTACCGGACTTGTCCCATCTCGTTAGCCATGATCGCGTGGCTTTCCGTTAAAACTGAAATTGACTCGATCGTGTATGCGAAATACATTTGCAGTCTGCCTGCCTATGAATATTCATAAGATCGCGATTTCATTTCTTTGCCACTTAATTAATCACGATCTGGTTGAACTTTCTGCGTAGGTATACACGCGTGCATACCCATCCGATCTTCCTCGCGTCTTTCTGCAAATCAAAAAAATCGTTACGAGACACGAACTGTCTGAAACAGAGCCAACCCTCGGATTTTCTAACTTGTACAGAGTTTGAAAATATACAAGAATTTTTTATCGCTTCGTTATTTTTGAAAGACCATCTCGGTATGAATAGGAGTTTTACGGTTTTAAATCACATGTTTTATCAAAGCGGAATCAAAATAATTGACTCGTTAAAAACACATCCCATTCACTAATCCTAATGTGTACCTACTGGAAAATTTGTATAACTGCTCTGAGGTTCGCTTACGCGTTCAATC
This sequence comes from Neodiprion lecontei, assembly GCF_021901455.1. NCBI lineage: Eukaryota > Metazoa > Arthropoda > Insecta > Hymenoptera > Diprionidae > Neodiprion > Neodiprion lecontei. The sequence continues at coordinate 25,164,693 of NC_060265.1, forward strand.
GAATGCTTCGTTATTACATGTACCGCCATTCATCCTTCCAATCGTTACAAGATTGTTTCTTACCGTGTTGTTATTGTTACTGGCTACCATTTAGCCGCATTAAAGCGGGAAATATCCCCGCGCGTTAGCCAGGCATCACATCAACTGCGCCATAATCCCTGGAATACAAATCGTCCGCGCGTCTATCCTGAATAAACGATACAGTTATAACTTGTAATCACTTTCAAGGCAAGTGCACATTTACGATGCAGTACGTAGCTGCTGCATCGCTTCGGCCAAATGCCCAGGCCTCGTGCGCGTTCGGTAAGCGGGTGCATTGTAATGCGCGACTAATAACGACTCCTAAGCGCCAATAATTGGCGCCATGTTAAAAACAGCGCTCTGTTATTACGCAGCTGTACCCTGGAATTCCGGGGCCTGTTACGAGCCGGTTTAAAGGGATGCATTACTCCGATGCGTTATTAAACTACGGACTCCCGACCCTGGCTCGCTGGTTATATTTAAATTAAATAATCGATTAACTCTCTCTTTATTTTCACGGTAATTAGTTGGACTACGGAAATTGAACGCTTGACGAGTATGTAACTCGACGTTGCAAAAATCAAAAGAGGTTCAGGTATCGTATCTCGTTTATTAATAGTTTGCACCAAATACATCGTGAAATCGGAAAATATCTTTCGCCTCCTCAAAATCTTCGGAGCATCGGAAGGGCGCATGGCCGAGTACCGATATCTTGTAGATTATTGGGTGGGATCTCCGTGCCTGCTCTCGCTCTCTCATATCCGTCGATCTCTGCGGGAGGACGTCACGTGCGTGGGCACATGCTACCCTGCCCTGCCCTGCCCTGGTCTGCTTTGCTCTGCTCCGCTACAGCCATGAGCTCGAAGTGGTGGTTATGATATCGCGAAAGCGTAGGAAACGAGAGAGGTGACATCATCGGTATAAATAGACTCCTAACCGTATCTCTCGCGCCCCGGTCGGTCCCTTCTCTTCCCCGATCTCTTAGCTCGTCGATCGGGTTGCCTCGACTCGCCCTGGGCCTCACCTTGCTTTTTCTCCCGCGAACGAAGGCACGGTGCGCGCCCACCTTTGAGGTGCGTGCATGCGTGCGTGCGCTGCACGCCTCCGTGGATCACCGGCGCTCCAACTTCACCCCGTATCGGCGTGCAGGTTAATCCGGGAACGTCGCATCGGGGCCGGTCGACGAGCAAAAAGTTATTGAAGAGAAAAAGAGGGAAAAGTCGAGTGAAATGAAGGTAGGAGGGCTAAAGACCCGCTCAGGATCACCGAGCGGTTAATGAGCGATCCGAGGATCGATTTGATCGCGAGACGCGAGGAGTGACGACTATCCGCATCCACCTGACTGCCGGTCAGCTTCGCCGATGTTTTTTGCCCGACACGCTCCCCTGCTTCGCGTCAGGCTTAATTGACAAACGTCAGTTTAGAGCCAAGCCACGCACCGCACTTGCCACTACCATCCAGCCTCTCTCCTACGTCTAAATATCCAGCCATGCAGCTCCTGCAGCAGGCAGGTATTCCCTTCCTCGGCAGAAACGAAAATACGATGAATCGATCGGTCCAGTTGCCTTCCGACGATTCGAAATCCCGTCAACTGTTTACTTCCTGGGTGAAACGTATTATCGTTGAATGGCGCGCACCGATCTATGAACGCATTTATGGCGCAGGTCTCTGAATGAAACGCGAGTGATAGCAGCACAAAGCGCGACTCGCTCCGTTCAATACCGGTGTCTAGGTACATAAATCATACAATGTCGTTGCATATTCATACGGGAGGCGGGCCGTGGGCGAACCGGCCGAGTACGACTCTGCGGAGAGCCGATCGGAAAGTAAAGCAAGCCGATCGTGCAAAACGGTGGGTCTGGGCGAGTCGCGACCTACACGTGTAACACGGTGCGTCACGTATAAGCGGTGTCGAGGTGACCCGGGGCGTAGGAAGGCGTTCAGGCGGTAGGCGAATGTCAAGTCTAAGGGTCTCCCGTCCTGCGAGGATTGTCCGCTTGCGAGGACCAAATCGCGTTTCTACACCCCCTGTCCCTCTCGCAGACTCCAAAATCCGAAATTTCACAACCGAAGCACTTGACTTGGCGTCAAAGGGTCGTTTCATGCTCGTACAGCTTAGGCGTTTGTCTTTTTCTATTGATTCGTTTCTCCGATATCCACCGAGGTTAAAGAGGTTTGGAATATTGTACTCAGAGAGGGTGAGGCGAGGATGAAAATCGTGCGAGATAGGGAAATTAATTAAGATATCTTACTCAGACCGGTGCAATATCGCCGTCGAATTAATAACCGTTACCAAACAACGAGTATGTAATCAAAAAATAATTTCATATCCTGGGCTAGAACGCTAAGCATCATAATTACGCTTCTAGCCGCCAGCGAATGGTAATAATTCTAAAGATCGCCCGTCGGTTTAACACTCGGGGAACCAACGAGGGGCCCAATTATAAATGCCTGTATAAAAACGTGTTTTAACACTACCTTCGCCTCGGTTGTATATTGCGGGTGCTGCTTCGACGGCTCTCCACGACCTGCAACGTGCCACAGACGGACGTCCCTGCGCACTCCACCCAGTCGAATTAATTGAACGAAAACAAGATCATAACTTTCCATTTCTGATCATAAAAAGCTTGGCAACTTTTATGGCTCACTGCAGAGTCCGATTCCGCATCACGCCCTCCACTGTGCACTTCGCTTGAGTACCTATGTGCATGTTGTGCCTGCACAGATCCGCGCCTACGGTTGTACAAGCTTTCCAAATTACCTAGATTTTTCTGGTCTGCATAAGGTCGGTTACGTACCTTCGTCTCCGGACGGTCGGATTTTTTAAAGCGGCTGAAGCAAAAGAAGCCTCACGGCGATTAATATGCGAAAAAGTGGATATATTTTGGAACCGAAGTACTCCTGTTAAAGTTTGGATACTGACTGTCATTACAATAACATTGGTTGGTCGAGTAACCGCACGTTATAAAAATGATTAAACATTTGAAGAATATTATATCGGCATCAGCCGTGCCAGGGTGTATAAAGGGTGTAAACACAACTTCGTTACAATATACTCACTGCGACTGTTTCTTGAATTTATGAACCTCCGAACAGCGCATGTTAATAATTGGCAGCACCAAAATAACTGCTGCAGTCATCGAGCACGACCGAGAGGCGTCTCCTGCATGTATAAACATCGCGGCGATCCGCAGACGTCGCACTTCCCCGGCGGAAGCATATCCTCGCATTCGACCGAACTAACGGGACCGATACCGCACCACGGTCGCAACGTCTCGCTGAAATGTATCTGAAAATCGGCAAAATTTTACGCACGAGAAATCACACGGAGTTAAGAATCCCTGACCGTGATCACTTGCACGCCGCGGATTATAACGTCCGAATTTCACTTGCCCGTTCAATAGCGCGGATAAGTCATCGTGCTATCACTGTTCCGTTCGGAAACCCGCGAGCAATTAGAATTCATCGGCGACTAGGCACTGTGACGGAAAGCAGTAACGAGAAGAAGGAAGTTGGTTTTTTAGTATGCGAGACGCGCGCGAAACCCTTGAGCCAAAGAACTCTCATGACCGAGTCCTGAGGCATCCGCGACACCCGCGACACGTTCCAGGGTCAACGGTACTTCCTCTCTTCCTTCCGCGTTGCGGCCTTATGGCGCTGGTATCGCGGACGCTCCGCCTCGCGAAATCCACGATAAACGTGCCGGTTGAAAATCGCAAGAGACAAGGAATGACCGAGCGACGTGGGAATGATCGGACCACCCTGCACAATCCTTGATAAATAATTCCCAGATGCGGATTCGAGGTGCTTGTTTTGAATGACTCTACGGAGTCTCGATGAGGAACTTGGTACAGAAATACGACAAAGTGGGCGGTCCTCGTATCGGCGGTGTTAGGATTTACCCGTATGCTTGGACTGTGGGCACCTATAACTATTATACGAGGCGCATAAATCGACTGGCCGAACAATAACTGCAGTTTCCAAGTTGCCCCACGTCCGCTGGCGGCAGGCTGCGGTTCACGCTTGCGACTCTACAGGCTTATATTGATAACTGCACGCGCTTCTCTGAGCTTCGACAACCGTTTCGTTTACGGGGTGATTTTGGTGCACCGTGAAAACTAACTTGCAAGCGCTGAACCGGACGTTCCTCAAATTCCATGAAAGTCGATCCTAGTTTGCGTAAACTCAACTATGCGATTCGTGCAGCGTCAATTGGTAAGCGCACTCTCGCGTAGAAAACCGTCGTTATTGATCGACCAACATCGCTGAATGCTAGAATGAACCTTGTCATACTATAGTGTGATTGACGCTGCTGAAGAGAATCTGCATTTCGTAGTTTCGACACGAAATCTAATACCCGCGAGAAATGAAATTCTCCGTCGTATGGTACCTGAATCACCCTGTTACACGTACTTAAGATGAGCAATTTATTTCGCGACCGAATCCAGCTGCCGTCAAGGAATAATCCGGTATATGCGGGACTCGTGTTTACGATCCATCACCGAGCAGACCGTACGACGTGTCACTCTTCCCGTAATCGCGGGATCGACAGAAACCCGAATGCCTACGCTCGCGGAGTGAATGCCGGTTATACTCGAATAAGCGGGGATCGACCCGCGGCAACCTGCAAAATATCCGCACCAATTTCGAAACGGAGGAAGGAAGGAGGGCGAGCTTCGAACCCGGACCCGAAAACCGTGGGCGTCAGAGAGCGTGGGACACAACAATAACCGTCTAATTAAGATAATCAGCTGATAATTCGCTCAATCAGCTTTATCTCTTGACGCGGTATTACAAGCTCGCCTCCCCGTTACGCGATACTCTCTTTTGTATGACTGACTGGCAGTCTCGACGTGATCGAAACGTGGTAAATAAAAAGTGTACCCAACCACGGCGACTCGGTTACTTTGTCCGTTTGCGAGTGATCGATTCGCTGCACTTTGCCGAACCGATGCTCAACAGATTAGCGATTCTGTTCTCCTTGCTTGCACCGTAAGTGCATGCGCTTATTTGGTACTTCCTGCTCCGGCAGTCACGAGGCCAGAGATCATTGGAATTAAAATTGTGATCTGTGACCCGACTTGGCACAGCGCGGATCTGGAAGAAATCGCCGAGAAGCTGAGATAACGGTTTTTCGCGAATTTCCTCGAGGGCCTCCCAGGTGGTGAGCAAAGATACGAGGTGTCCCGCATACACGGGCTATAACGGTCGAAATCGAAGCGTAAAAATAATTATCCACCGTCGTCACGATGCAGGATAATTGCCCTTTCGCGAGGTTAATTAAGCGCGGAATATTCGACAATTTTTCGGAACTTTCCATCACCGCCTCTCTCGACGCGCCGCAGGCGCCTTTGGTGCAGAGGTGGCAGGTACGTCAGAGATGATCGCGCTCCCTCCTCCCCTGCAGGGAACGAATGCATTATGCAACTTCGTGATTAAAGTGAGATAAATTGCTAATTGCTAATTGCTAATTAGACCCACTAACCCACAACGGCCGAATATCCCGCCGACCGAGGTCCGCCTAGGGAGATAAAGAGAAGACGTAGTGAGAGTGCAGGAGGATGAAGACGCGAAGCGTATGTGCATCCAGATCACGTACGCCGCGATTCTTGCAGTCGGGGTTGTGGGAGTTTGCATTGCATCTCCGCGCGAGAAGGTAATTTCGCGTTAATAATCCGCGGGATAAATAATTAGCGACGCGCTAGGCACGGCCGAGTGACCTCTCCAAAGGTCATCCCGAATCCCCTGCAGCCTTACCTCCGCTATATCCGTGACTGTGCACCGCAGGCACGCAAACCGCGACTTACCTACCGGATCTTTTACGCCATGCTCTGCCTACGCTAATGTCGCTGGTTTGTACCAACGTCGGCCGCCTGCGAAATCGCTCTCCTGCGTTCATTCCCTCGGCATTCGCCACCGAATTCGATCAGGTATCTATGGGTACCCGCGGAGGCGTCGATGCGGTAACGATCGCTTCTTGTAATACAACCTCATCCAACTTTGTCTGCAGGCACTGCAACGGTGCACGCGATTTTCTCCTTGCAGATTCGTATATTATAGTATTCTCGAGTTTAAGTGAAATGAGAAGGCAGTGATTAAACCGGTTTCTCAAATGAGTCAGTTTCTCAACTTGGCTCTGCTACTCGGGGTGTTTATAACGACCTGGAAAACCTTGGCTCGGCAGGGTATTCGGCAAATTGGAAGGATGAGTGTTTCAAATTTCAAAAGAAACCTAATACATCCCACCCTGCTTCTCCATGTATGGATTCATCCTACCGACCATATCTCTTGTCATTATACACTACAAATTTGGTGCATACCGCAGTTGCATCGTGGATAAATTTGAAACCCAGGTTTTCACATTGAGTTTTCCTCCACCTCTACGTCATTTGTATTCGGAAATCCATATAGTATCTGCAATTGGACAGGAACATTGTCTACTCGAGAAAGCACTCGCGGTTCTTCGGTCTAAAACGGGAGAAATTCAGTGGTCTTCGGTGGAATCCAAAATGCGCATGGTCCTCTGCATTCCAGCGATGCATACTGTTGGAAGAAACTGTCGACGCGTTTAATTTGAGTGTAACAAACCCAGTTAGTTCGAGTATTGGGTACCTACCGATAGGCTCCGACATCGTGCGTTTGATCGTGTTTTAAATTGAAAATCATAAACGTAGGTACGTTCAAGGTCGATCGCAGTTCCGAAACACGATCTCGCAACGAAATCGAGCTCGAAAGGGAGAGGAAGAACGAATCTCGGTTGTTTTCGACTTGGCTGTCAAGGCGATAAAGTTATCCCACGCAGGACGACGATGACTTAAACCCACGCTCCATTGTCCGTGTATTAACACAAGGAATCACCGTCGTCGTGATCGTGCACCGGGGTATGATATTTCCTAGGGTACCTACGCCACCTGGTTTCGTCCGGATATCGCCGCGTGTCCTTCCTTTCCGCTATGAACACCTGATCGCTGCGCTGATCCGTAAAAAAAATATTTTGATGCACCTGAACGTTGCTCTGACCTCCCTATCTCTCTCCTGCTCTCTCGCTCTCTCGGCCTTTCGTGAATTATAACCGCACCATCGCTTCAACCACGGACACGTGCCTGGTGACTACCAATGTATGTACGGCAGCACGCCGCTTCCTACCGTATATTACTTACCTCTTATAGATATTTCAATTATCGTTCTTGCCCGCTGTCGCGCACCGTGTAAATGCCGGGATTCAGAGTTATGCGTCCTCGCGACGCAGATCCCCGGAGTCGAGAGAGCTACAATTAGATCCAACAAATGTCGATACCACTGTATCCAATTCTGACCAGGTGCTCCCGCGGCATGATAAGCTATTACGACAACGACCGGGATTACTATTCGAAAGTGGTGCAATTATACCTGATTCGTTTGTTCGATATTCCTCGGTTTTTTTCTGCGAAACTCAGCATTGTACACACGCAACGCGGTACTGGACCATGACTTTATCACCAAGGCCGTTAAGTTTACACTCTGAATACTGTGTCGTACCATTTCCTGAAACAATCCAAAATCTTATCATCCCACGCGGGACCGACGAGGATTGAGCAAAAACGCTCAGGGCAAATGTCGTCGGTGGTGCTGATTAGGCATTGGGTATCCGTTGCTGCAGAGTGGCGACGACAGAGCGCTGCAGGACTTCGCTGACGTGTCCCTGGACGCCCATGCCGGTATACGACCACGCGGAAGGTGCAGGAAAAACAATTTCTTCACTACGGTGTAGGCGAAATGTATCAAGGCTATTTTCAAGCAGGTTGCCCGCAGCCCCCTCTCCATTTTTCACCTTCTCTATCCGTCCCCCGACTTGCGCAGCCTTGTAAACTTACCTCCTCGTCATCTGCGCCGCATCTCGTGCAGTTTAGGACCTTACCGCCGGGCTTTTATTTCCTCAACCACGAGACGTCTGTTCCCTCTTATACATATTATACGTCTCGACTAATTCAGCAGCAAGCGACCTCGAATAGCGGTATAATAAGAAATATTGCCCGGCGCCGATGTTCCGCCTTCTCGATGTAATTAACAAATCCTGATTAACCTAGGCTCTGGTGTGACATCTTACTTTTTATTCATTTATTTTTCTTTTTGTTCCCCTTTCTTTCTCTTGACATTTTCTTTTTTCATACTTAAAACGAAATAACTGCGCTTCCCCTCATTTACTGACCGCAACGTGGGCGTCCGAAACTTGTTTCCGATGCGACGCTCGAGTCACGCGGCTTCCCTCGCGTTGTATACACGCCGTGCCAATTAAAGTGTCAACTTCATCCACCCCGCTATTTTTCACTCGTGCCGTACGTCATTATTTTTTTTTTCATTTTGTTTTTCCGCATTAAATTTTTTTTTTTAACTTTCGCTAAATTACTTGTTTTTATTCAGGCGAAAATTTTTCACGTTGGCAACCTTGGATATATGATGTAATGCAACGCGTAGCGATGAAGATGACGATGATGATGACCGCTCGCATACGTATACCTCAGCTTTCTTTCAACTACTGCGATTTTTATCCCCCTTCACGGTATTTCTAATTTACATTAATTAAGCGCTTACTTATTCGTGCACGCACGTATAAAGTTGAACGCTGCGTAATTCCTCTCGACATTTCCGAGATTCTGTAATCGGAGCAGCAGACGTATAACATGCAACGTTTAATAAATCATTGGATAAAAAAGTAGCTGGAATCATTAGCGACAGTTTTGCGGAATATGCGGTAAGCCCACATCTCGGTTTCTCCCGCAGCACCTCAATTCAATGTAAACACGTGAGGTATAATAGCTGTTTAACTCTTCTTCTAACAAGACCATTGTGTTTTACGTTGTGTTTCTAAAGTCTCGTCGTCATGGGCACGCGTGTAATAATCACCGCACATAAATAATCCTTTACGTAATACGTATCCACCCCACGCAACTTACGATGCGTAGCTCGGCTCTGACAAATTTTCTGGATGAATAATGTATACCCAGAATATTGACATCTAACCACGTATTATAGATTGTATATTTATAGACTTTGTTTTTCTCGAGACCTCATTATAACTATAAATTCTCTATTGTCTCGTAGAGAAGGCGTTTGCTTTTTGCAATGCTGGTGTAACATTTCGCAGGCATGTTGTCTGTAATATACGCGTCGCGTAGGTGTAATCGTCACGAATATGGTCATAATTTGAATATCAAATAACTTCTTGTTTGCTATTGCCAGGACTGTGCAAAGTAGAGGGGAAAAAAAAATATTTTAGCATAATTGTAGGATAAAGTATTTCAATTATTCGAATGCAGGTAAGGATTGGCGCAAGTTACCGGGAGCTTCGAGGCATTTGAGTTAAAAAAGAAATGGAATCAAAATCAACGTAAACGCACCGGGGTAGGTATGTACTCGCATCGGTGTTCAATCCCAGCGCAGACCATTTACCGCCAATAAGTAACGATAATTACAAGCTAATGGCTCCCGGGGTACATATTCAGTATTTAAATTAACCGAGCGATGAATCGATCGACGGCTCGACGCTCACATCAGAGATTATGCAAATTGCGCGAAAACATGTAAAAATTTTCTCTGGGCAAGGCCAATTACGCGCATATACATAGGCAAGACCGACGCAATACTGTGTGAGTTAATTGCAAATTCCCCTTTTCCTTTTTTCTTTTTCATTATTTATTTATTTATTTATTTTTTTCACTCGGTTTATCGTTGAATAATAATTTTAATACACAACTGCAACTGCAGTTTATTATAAATATTGCCAATTGCCGCGTTTTACCCGCCTCGGGCAACGCGCGTGTAACATACATGTTATGTATCTCCTAATCTCTGTATAATGCGATACACTCCGCAGTGCGTACTTCATATATTTTACCCCGCCTTTTATTTCCCTATGTCATAATGCATCGTCGTCACTCACTCGCGGAGGCAGCGGCGGCATGGAATCGACAGGTGGACGCTGCTTGTGCAACACTTTTTATCTTTCCTTCTCTTCTCTCTCTCTTTATTTCTTTCTTTCTTGCAAGGGATCAATACGAGTCGGCCCCTGCCATGCCCTGGGATACTTTGACCCGCGAAACACCGATCATATCTTTTTTCTCAATCTTCGTCTCGACACGCATATCTTCACGCTGACGAGAAACAGTGTACACGTATACATATGTATGCATATAAATAAAAAACAAATTATAAATAACAAATGGCCAACGGCGGATAAGTTCGCGAATACAGTATACCCAATATTGTTGTGGGAAATTGCGCAATATCGTGCTATGCGATGATCAGCGATGATAATCTCGCGATCGTAAATTTCGCAAATTTAAATGCAAACGTTGGAGTGAGGCTGCAGAATGCAAACCGATGTTATACTTCTTCCGCGCTCGCAGCGTAAAGAGCCTTCGCGAGGACCGAAGGTTGCGAGTTTTCAAATTGATCCCGCATTGTATGGAAATCCAGCTTGACTTTCACCAAATGAACCGCATACCGTGCCCTATGTATCGTATCACCCGCCTTGGCTGTTTTATGATTTTACAGCTTACGCTGTAGTACCTACTAACTGAGTTTAACTCTGTCCCATTAGGTAGATCGCTGTGAAATTACTGCATTATTATTACTTTGCAAGACCAAGGATATAATTATGATTTATTATGCGTAGTGCAGGGTGGGAAAAATATACCTGCGAGTTGACACCTCGGCTGGAAGGGTTAATTGATCTCGTCGTCAGCGGTGCCTGGAAGCCGTCAATAAACGTAATGGCGCTTAACCCAAGCCACGGCCGTGCTTCGCCCTCGAGTCAAACAACCCTCCTCGGAGTTTCTACGCCAGAATTCGACGATATATTATACGACAACGATCAGCGAGATTAACGAGTAAAACGGAATGAAAAAATTACTCGCGAATCAAAGATCCGGGATATTTGGGACCGGTGTGAACGTGGCCGGACCCAAACGGTGCCCCAAAGTTTCGTGAGGCCCCCGGGGCAGCGGCGGCATCTTCGACCGAGGAGTTCACAAAGGTCTGACTCACCGGGCTCGGGTACAAAACTCGAGGGGTCAGAGGGTCAGGCGCGGGGCCCTGTGTTCCCTGTCACGCGATATGTTGCTCGTATGTTATGATACCGGTGTTAGGATCTGTTGTTTCATCTACGGAGCGTGCGCGGCGCTCCAACGTGAATGCGGCCAAGGCTCAGCCACAGCCACGGACGAATAATCCCCTTCCGCAGAGCACGCTCGTGATGCATGATGGGATGCACGCGGTGCGCTTTCGGGGCGCGTGCAGCGCGTGGATCCGCGTAAAATCGAATCGAGAGGGAGGAAGAAGACGGAAGTCCGCGCGGCTTGGCGCGGCTTGGCGCGGCTTGGCGCGGCGTGGCGCGGCGTTACCGGACCCTTTCACGCACCCGCCGCGATGCCCTGTGATCGCCGCTGCACGTTCCTGCGACCGACTTGTATAATATATACTCGAGCATCGCACTGCGGACGCAATTGCCCTCAGCTCGGATACTGTTTGATAAGTCGTCCCTGCGAGCGGTCGGTCACTTTGTGACTTTAAAGGTACACGTGCTTTGAATACTTAGAACCGTTGCTCAGGGCTCATCATGCCCAGCAAACGTTTCATCCACGGAGCTGACTGTCGTCAGGCTTGTAAGCTCTGTTTCCTTACAACTCTGAGCACAGGATACTTACCGTACTTGTTGTTTTTACGACCGATGGGGAAAATTGTTGGGGGGCCGAAAGCTTCGAATCATCGACGTTCGGATGTCGCCGGTCTACAGTTTTCCTCGTTTATTTTCATTTTCTACAAAACCGTCGAGAAATTCGATTTCTGGGTGCAATTCAAACCAGTCGGTACGAAGTTCTACAATGCAGCAGGCAGTTAGTCCAGCCGTAGACCGTAAGAAAAGTTCTTCTCGATGGTTTATTGATCGCGAGGTGCTGTAGAAGTGGGACCGGGATGTAAGCGAGACGACAAGCGGTCGACTCTGCAATTGATGTGGCAATCGAGGCGGTAGGAATACCCAGGACAAATTCATCTTTGTTTCGGACTTTCACGCGCTGACAGTTGACGAGTGGATCGACGGGGCGCGAAGGAGGCGATATTCGGGGCTATAAGTCCTTTCGACGAAACGAAACGTAATCGCGGAATGTCAATGTATATTCGATTTCGTTAATCGTGACTCACGATCCTTTTCCGCGCTCCGGCCATATAACCATCAAGATCTGGGTTACAAGGACCGCCGAGATGTCGATTAATCTAGATAAGTACGTCATTTTTTCGAACGTTCGCACACCACGTCACATGGGAGCGAAAATAAATAGCAGAGATACCATCGTCGCTGATCCGACCGGGTGTTAATTTTTCGCATCAATTTATTTCGCTTCTTTATTTTTTCTTCTCTTTTCCTTCTGTCGTCGGTTTTTTTTTTTTTTTTTTTGAATATTTTTGTTTGTTTTGTTTTTTACTCGATCGCGAAAGAGAGAACATATATTTACCGCGGGCTCGCATCGCTGCATAATAAAATCGAAACGGGTCGGTTGGTTGCAGCTGAGCGAGAGGCGCGACTTACTGCCGGATAAAAACGAAAATTTGCATATCTTCGTCTCTCGCGGTATGACCGGCGTATCTTCGTGTTCGAGAGGCGCTTGATACGAAATATCTCGGAAACGTCGACCGGCGTATATTATAGATGCTTTGATATACGAATACACGTATACACGCATTGGGGCTGACGCCGACTTGCCGAGGGCGAGGAGAACGCCAAGTCCGTCCCCTTCCCGAGGAGAGAACCGTGGACCACCTGCGTCAAACCGCAACACTCCGCCACACTCGGGGTGACGCCTATTATTCATTGGTCAAAATTAAGGCCAACAGTGAACCGTAGCGGAGGAAATTTTTTTGAAAAATTATCGCCGTCAAGGCTGTTGTTTGATAGAAATTGAAACGTGCAGGTGCGTTTGCTCCGCAACTGCGATGCACGGCTAACAAGGTGGGAAAAATTAACCATCTCTGCGCACGAGGTACGGCAGAAACCCTCTTTTATTGGGTGGCTACATCACCTCTCTGTTTAAGTGCACGGTTCAATATCTCGCATAAATTTCACGATAGTCCGACGACCGGTCGAGGAAAGGCGCTCAGCGACATACTGCGGTTAACAATCGGTACTTAAAAGCTAAACTTAAACCTATAGGAGAGAGACAGAGAGAGAGAGAAAGATTCCGCGTTCTTCGACTTTGTCCCGCTCGGGATGGCGCACCCTGCGGTAGTTACAGGCCACATACATATTATGGGAGCGACGCGTTACTCCGTCCCGCGGGAATAACAAAAGACGAACGCACGCTCCGGCGCATAAAGTCTTATGGAGCATCTTGCGTATAATGGTGGTTTTATACGTATGCCGTACCTATACAATCCACTCCTCGAACTACACGTGGGCAATTGCACACCGTGTCGTTCTTCGTTACCGAGGGCGTTTCGCCGTCATCGGACTTTATACAACGCCCGGGGCGAAAGCACAGTGATGAAAAATTTGCAAAATCCGTGAAAGACTTGGTTACTGCTTACAGCGTTGCACAACGCGCATCTCCGGCTCGGGGTGGAGAAAGTCTCGAGCAGGAAATAAGACGGAAAGAAAAAGAAACGGGGGTGGGGAGGGAGGCCGGGAATAATAATAAAACGAGATATCTGGGTACGACTCCCGCACGTGGGCGGTCGTATTGTTAGCGCAACAAGGTATGCGGCCGTACTTCGGCGCTTCTGTGTCCCTCCGGGATCCCGGCTTGTGGGTGTGCTTAATAAGAGGACGTGTGTTGGTGCGGGGCGGTTAATAAGGCCCCGTGTGTGAGTGCGTCGGGCGTATGTAAATCGGACGGACCCATCTGCAGTAGGTAGGTTGGTACAGAGAAGAGAAGAGAGGAGAGGAGGTACGTTACGGGGCGCAAGTCCCGCCGAGCAATCTTCAAAAGCGGTGCCGCCGTGCCGCGCAACCGCGATAACACACATTATTCTGCTGCCCCGCGTCTCGCAGAGCTCCTTTGCAACTCTTTATACTCCTCTTACTGTCTTACTGTGCATGCCCCGATCCTTTGCCTCTTCTATACGTGCGTGTCCTGTACCTACCATGTGTAATCTATAATACGTAATTCCGTGAACGAAACGGTTGCGGCGCAGCCTATGACGAGCGAGGAAGTCATAAATTTCACGGTTGGAAATGAAATTGTAAATCGAAGGGACTTGAATGACTGCAATGTTGTACGAAACAAAAAGGAATCGATGTCGAGATACGTGACTCAAATCGTTGGAAATCATTCCGAACTTTGGAATTACGCGACAAGCGTCGTGAATTGTCCTTGTGTCATTGCGGGTCTCGCGGTAAACACCGAATAGTTTCAATTCATTAACGTTCCACTGACTGCTGTTAGTAATCATACTGTTTCGTATGTGTTTTCAAAGATTTTCCAGCATTCTGGCCGATATTCAGTGACTTGCTGTCGTTTTCTGTGATTCTATATCTTGATAAAAATCACTCGGATTCAATTTGTTTATGAATCTAAGTCATTCGTTTGAGCACGTACGTGATATTCCGCGTTACGTCGCCGCTCGGTTTCCTGCTTCGTTAAAAAATTCTGGCGGTGCGTGTGGAAGTGTCGAAGGCCGAGGAACGGCTGATCGGTAGGTGATACCGCGACGACGATTAACACAGCCCTTTGTCAATTAGGAAATAACGTGGAAGAGAATGCAAATTTGCTGTGACTGATTCGATCGTGTCTCCGTGACTGACGTTGATCAAGTGTATCGAATGCAAACGGGGTTTTCATGCGTCGCAATGCTCCACACGCGCTTAATCAGGAAACATATATAACGTGCCTACTGATTTCTTGATTTCAAGTTTCGAAAGGTGCCGACGCTTTCTATCTTTTTCAGCATGATGCAGGAAATCGCACGAAACGTCACGTACCCGGTACCTACTCGACTAATATCGTCACTCGTTAATGTCGCGCAGAACCAATTAGCGTTATTCGTCTTCAATTGCAATTGCCTCAAACGTTTTTAAGCGTTCCTTTGCAATTGAGATATAGTTATTCTCATTATGTCACGCTTCGTCAAACTTGAGCCACAAATAATTCGAATCGTGACGATTGTCGTATCTTTAGAGAACCGCGACAGGTTTATCGTGGACTTTGCGTACAACCGTCGATTTATCTTATTCTGAGAATGATGAAGAAATCTAGAGCACATTGTATAATCAGTGCGGTGCAGAAGGCGGCTTGGACGGTTCGCGCAAAAGAGGATGTGGTCGTGTGACCGGCGAATCACATCGGCACAAATGTGTCTCCTTAAATTGTCACTATGGAAAGAGACATCGAGATTTTGCATGTATGGCAGTTTATAATAAACACTTCTCGCCGGATTGCCTGTTGTTTGTGCGTATAAATTACACGGTGATGAAACAAACAAATTTCTTTGAAAAGGACTATAAAAATATCCGGATAACAATCGCGCACTCGTGCCGCCGTTAACAACAATGATCGGTACGCACACGTACGGTCAGTGTTGACCAATTACAAATAAGGAAGGAATTAGAATCGATGAGGAGCAAGGCTGCAGATTCGAAAACTCAAAACCGTAAATCTGACCAAATCCCGAACGTAAGTTACAAACGCGAGCATAACGCGGTATCTATTCAATTTTCACAATTCATGACCTGATAATGAGCAGCTGTGAGCGGGCGGTCACGCAACGATCCCGAAACATCCGTCGGGAGTCTGGTACATACGCCTAATTTGAAACGAGAATGTAAGAAGAAGGAGCCGAGGAATAAATCACTCGGCAAGATAAATTCAACATTTTAATGCAAATTATCGCTCCTCCCGCTCACCACCTACGGCTTAAAAGCCCCGCCGCCTGATTGCCGGTATGAAAATAAATCAGAATTATAATCGAAATGATCAGAAATTCGAGCGGGGCGGTAGGCTGTAATATCTCGTTAATACCTGCCACGGCGGTGAGTCGTATAAATTTGAAAACCTTAGACGTCATGCACGCACGTCCGATCCTACGGATGGCCGAAAGTTCCTAAGGGCTTTACGACGTTCTGATAAATTAATATCGAATCGCGGTCCTTCCGCGTGTTGGCATTGCACGTCGACCCGCGTCTGTGCGATCGTCCACACATCGACGTGACAAGACTGGGATGCCATAACTCAACGGACATCTTCCGGCTCTGCCGGCAAATATATGTATCTACGCATATACATATATATGTATATATATATATATATATATACACACACACACGCACGCATATGCTATAAATACTCCGAATGTTGGAGAACACATAAAACACATAAAACGCATTGAAGGCGGCATTAATTCAAACAGTTTACATGCTACGGGCGGGTGAAAACCTCCTCTGCTTCTGTTGTTAAATTTAAGAATAAACCAAATGAAAATCTCATATCCGCAAAGCTCGGCTACACAACGATGTGTAGTGTACCTATTTCTAAGGCGAAATCTGGTCTGTAAAATGAATATTGTAATAATATTTACCCATGCCAGAAAACAAAACCTTCCCTTATTATGCCGATTATATTACCAGACAAACTGTTACGCTTGTACGTGTACGTATTAATATAATACACTATTTCACACAAAATAAATATAATTATTTTGCAATACGTCAGGTGAACGTACATGATTTTTAATTCTTATACACGTCTGACCAAGCAATGAGAGCAAGTCACATACTCTGTTGAAAGCTTTTTTCCGAGATTTTTCTAGGTAATTAATAACACATCATCGATGCAAATGTCATGGTCATGATTTTTTAACAATGATTAAAATATGCGAAGCGAATTGGAATAAGAATCCGTCGGGAGTTTCAAAGCAAATAAGTATTGCTGAAAATCGTGGAAATTTATTTCGAAAAATTCCCCATAATCTCCAAATTCAGCTAAATTTTTAGAGGCAAATAATTCAGCAAATTTTTTCCCATTCCTCTCCATCTATGCCGCCACTTCTCGAGTTTCCCGCTCCTTATCGTCCAGGAACTTGCGGTGCATACCATTCGCTAGTTCGTGACAGGAACAGAGAAGCCATCGCAGCTGTTTCAACACATTAGGTACGTTATTTCTATACGTGAAAGTGAGCGAGCTATTTTCCGCGTGAGATAAAAGACAAGTTATACGTCTGCAGTCCTCAAAGCTACGAGGTCAATCCGGCCATTTCCCAATCGCGAATTGGGTCAATTGCCGCTTTTCCCATCCTCTGACCCATGGAACTTTCCGTGTTGTTTTTCCATTCGAGTCGAAGGGACCGCTTGGAAAAAATATGTGTTTTTATTTCCCTCGGTCATTTTCATGCACCACTCGCCAAGTATTATCATCTATTTGGCACCGTTCCAGCGCCCCAGCTTACTTCCCGTGAATGCAAACAGACGCGCGAGTGATTATCATTGAAAGAGTGAATCCGTTCTGCCGCCTGCGAATCTGCTGTTACACTAAATGGCAAGCGACTCGAACGACCCACAGACTGCAGAAACGCTGTAAGAATAGCTCTTGCAATTTAGAGAAAAATAAGGATGTATAAAAACTGTTGATACCATCGATAGGTTTTGTCTCAAATCTAGTCATCGTTGTCACGCCGATCGCTACCGAAACCGAAGGAGATTGAACAACGGCTTGTTACGCTGACAATGAGCAGGCAGTTCTCCAAATGGAGTCCAATTCAGGAAATGAATTATCGGACCCTCAAATCCTCTCGACCAAGTCAGACCTGCCAGCCGCAAAGCAAGGGCACAGCCTCGCTGCAGCAAAAGGTGACTCTACGTGAGTGAAGTGTGTACAAGTTACGTACCCTGGAAGATTTGCAGAAGCGTGGTCGCCTATCGCGCCCGCTGGTTGACTGGCAACGGACGCGGATTGCCGGTTGATAAATCGAAGTTGAGTAAAATTATAGGCCTGCTGAATCTTGCACCTAGACCGGCCGGTTGTCCGTAGTGTGGGTCAGAGATTATTCGTTCGATAACTGCGGTATTTTCGTGTCTTTTCCGTCCTCTTTCTTCGTTCTTTCAGCGGTGGAACGCGTCATCGGGCCAAAGCGGTCGTTCGGTATAATTCCCGCTCCGCGAATGAATTATCATCTACCAGAAGTGATACGAGAATCCAATTTTACCCGCCTCTTGTTATACGTATATTAAACACACATATTCGTAGGAGGCTCGTTCCGTCTTCGCGTCTGCCGCGGTTGCACAGACACCAACGCGTCAGAGTTGAGGCTCTTCGGGGCTTAAGGGGGAGTAGACATTAATAAGACGACACATCAGAGGACAGACTTAGAATAGAGCTGGGAATAGATTTTAACAGCACTGGGCCACATAGCCACAACGGTGAGACGCTAAATATCCTACGAGACAATAATATAGCGCGTGTTTGGCAAAGAAAACAACCCGACTACACGGTGCGCGCCTGCCATGCAACCCCGGATTACACGCCGTTCCAGTTTCCCTTAATATTTCCCGACCCAGCTTTGTCCGCGCCTCGGTATTCCCAGCTTTCGCTCCGCCTGCCTGCCACGACAGAAAAGAATTCTTCTTCTTCTTCTTCGCGCTGCAGTTTTTTTTCTCCTTCTCATCATCGAGGCAAAAGGAACCACTTGTTTTCTTCCAATTCGAATCAGTGTTCACGTATCGATAAACGTCAAGTTTCTGGTATTTCATAGAAATGTCATAAAGTACGAGTTATTCGGTATCATAGACACCAGATGTCAGCGAAAAATCAGCGTGTAAACCGGAGCAGCGTTCTATAGCTGCTCGAAATCTCTTCGAACTTTATGAACCTGAACTTATTTTAGGACTTTTTTATTTCCTTATTCTGCATAATGTCATTACTGTAACGTTGATTTTCCTTATGCGAAGTGTCCAGGCCTCACCTCGCTCGAATTTTCAAACCTCATCGGGAATTCATGGCGTAACGAAACCCTTAGCCTTGATTCCGGGACGAGTCTGCACTTTATCAGCATAATTTTCAGCGGTCGACTTCGTAACGGGCACGAGTAGCTAGTTTCATTTCTGCCTTCTGCACCCTTACTATTTGATCGCCTAAACTGAATAACTTTGCTTTTTATTGAATTAATCATTTGTCATGGGTATCTGTTTTTACTGTTACGTAAACTTTTTGCGTCAATTATTCGATCACCCATCCGAACATATCCACAGACTTGGAAGTTATCGGTGAAAAATTCAAACATTTCGACAACATTATAACGTTATCAAGTATTCCTGTTTATTTGAGAACGAAGTTGTAATTTTTCTTTGTTTCATTTTATTCCCTCAAAGCTGACTAAGTGAAGAAGCCTATCAAGAGAGCTTTTTTTACACACACATCTAAGTGACGAAGCGACGAATGACACAGACAATTTAGATGGCGACGATTGAGCGGCAAATCGGCAAACTAAATGTAGAAACACGAGCGAACGATGTTACACGCGGGAGATAGACACGTGCGTGCGTGAGATGCGTGAGATGCGTGCTTGCGGCACCTGACCGCTCTTTTCGACGTAGAAACACGACAGGCGATGCAGCTTCGTTCGATTCGAAAGTAATAAGTTCCGATCGGAGTGGTTCGTTCGTTTGGAGCGGCCAGCAGCGGCAGTCGACGTGTCATTAAATCGTCGGGAGGATTTAATGAGATTATTACCGATGGATTGGCAGCGTTGGACCGGCGCGTACCCGCGTACCTACTCGCTAGTTACGTAATTTCATTGCCCCATGGAGGAATGCGCCCGGGTTCTATCGAGACGAAACTCGGGTCAAGGGGCCGAACGCGCCCCTCGTACCTCCACGAAACACTGTGAAGGTAACACCAGCTGGGCAAGAGGCACGGGCACCATGACCATCGCTCCTCAGCCCAACTTCACGCTACCGTCGATCTCGATCCTTATCTTCGATCGGTCAGCATTTTTCATCGTCTACATGACTGGTTCCCCGGAATTATCGGCAAGAAATAACCGGCCGATATGCGTAGACATCAGGAATACGTCGAGATGATGAGCCACCGACTACGATTGGGAAACCTAAATTTTAACCTGTTCTGAAATGCCTCAAGATTTGAATTCGCACAGTCATTCTCGGATGACCAAACACGCGTTATAAACAACGTCGTAATCCCAAAGGGGAAAGGATATTTATCACTGTGGTGCATTCATCTTGAGTTTGCTCAAAATTCTGTGAGATCATTGAATTTGCATTTTGTGGTTCGCCTCTTTAGCGAAGACACATCGAGTCCTTGCTGTTCCGGATCGAGGTTGACTTAAAACGTTCCACAGCGCGAAGAGTGTGTAAGAAGGCGACAAGCAGCGATAGGAGCGGCGGCAAAGAGGGAAGCTTTGTAGCTTTGTAAGTTGGTGGTTTGCTCGTGCGGCTTTGCGGCCTGCAGTGCTGCGGGTAACAAACAACTCGCAAATCCTCGCTGTCAATTTAATCTCGCCTTGGATCCCAGAGAAATGTTAATAAGGTCTACCAGTGCTGAGGATCGCAGCTCGCCTCGCTGACCGGCTCGAGCGCTTTGCAGGCGGCACCCACAATCACGGGGTGTTTTCGCCTTTTTGCAAATCAAAATAAACACTGAATCGAAGGGGAAATAAATAGAATATACGAGAAAAAAGTAAACGGGGAAGAAATGAGGGAGGAGGGAAAAAGTAAAATCCGCCACTTGCGGGGACGCACAATCCAGTTGCGGAAATTGTGCGGTCCGAAGCGAACGACGTCGCGCGCATACATGCTACAAGACATCGCGGTACCTATACTAGCTCCATTTTCCCTCCAGCTTCGAGGATAGGAGCTGATAAAATACCTATGTCCGATCGTCCGTGAAGTATCGTTCATGCACGTATACATATGATCCTCTGCCCATGGAGGTTACAATTTACAGAAGCACGGCTGTGGCAGCTCGCACAATTAGCGAGGTTGGAATTCGCGTCGGTCCGTCAATCAGTCAGTTCTGATCTACTCGTCCGCTCCATTTCGCCTCGCAAGAAGTCTCTTGAAGTAAAGAGATCGTAAAGATCGTTCGCTCGTCCGTCTACCGTCCGGCGATCAGTTTGCGCGGGCAAAGAGAATTTGGCCATAACAACTCGTGCGCGCATCATCCTCGGAATCGTATATTATTCACATTATTCATTTTGGTGAGCGGTAAAATCACGCTTCGTGTGACAATTACGCTTAACGGGTGAAACGAGGGACCAACCATCTCGAGGTTTATTTGTTCTGGCAAAAGTTTCGGTTGACCAAACGACGTCGAGTCGAGCCGATCTTACGTCGCGTGGTCGGCGGTACCGAAGCTGGCGCTTAGCCTATGCCAACAACCAAATGACCGAGTAACTGCCTAGATGAAATACAGGCATCTCGGGACAAAGGGCGATTATGCAGCGCTTCGGGCTTGTTTTTCAGACGCGCACTTTTCCTCCTAATATACACGAGCATCCCTCAAAGAACTCTCCAAGACCGCCGCGATTTTCTTCAAAATTCTAACACGTATGGAAATCGCCGCGAGACGGACGTGAACATGATTCAAAAGTCAGCTTTCAATATCATGTTTCGCAAATGTTGCGGAACCCTGTAAGAAGCCGTCCTCGTTTCTTCGGGCAACAATTATACTCGTCTGTCAAATTAGCTACACCATAATTAATGGACTCAACGATCGATCGGGTTACACTCGAGCATTTGTTTATTCACTTTTTTCTTTTTTTCCTCGAGTCTTCTCCCTCCAAGGCAAGTGTAATTACGCGTCTAGATTCTTTTCCATTTGTTTTGTACAGTTTCGAAGCGGAATATGCTGGTCGCAATCCGTCAGCGGGTGTTTGAGGAAAACCTGCAGGAGAGGGTTAATGTTTGGCTAACATGCGACGGTGCAGCTTTATTCAAACCGAGGATATAATTCTTCGCCGTCGATCGTTGTAAGACCGGCAAATATCATCGTCGTACCTGATTGATAGAATTTCGACTTACCGTATATCCCCTCGGCACTC
Source organism: Neodiprion lecontei (assembly GCF_021901455.1). Classification (NCBI taxonomy): domain Eukaryota; kingdom Metazoa; phylum Arthropoda; class Insecta; order Hymenoptera; family Diprionidae; genus Neodiprion; species Neodiprion lecontei. Next base: position 25,186,734 of record NC_060265.1, read on the forward strand.
CGCCTCGTAGCATTGACAGCCTTTTACCCCCACTCCGTCCCTCTCGTTAAATTGCCCAACCAACGGTATTGAACTCCTCGGCCATTAGACGCGCCAAACAAATGGCCATACCTACGCGTAAATTCTCTGCATGGTAGGTATTTCTTAACGTCGCTTGTAACAGCCACGAGCTGCATGCGCTTGCTATCCTGAAGCCACCGTTCATCTCTAAGGTCCTTGCTATAACCACTGGAAAAGCGACTTTATCGCGGAGAAAAGATCGGTCGAACATCCGCCGATAGAATCTCGCTTGACACGTTTTGTTGCAACTTCGCGCAATAATAATGTTGGGATGATGGGGAAAAAAGCAGGTCGGGTAGTCGGTATGGCATGTTTTCACGCAAAGGAGCTTCGGCCACGGCTCTCAATCCAAACGTGGACCACTTATAAGTTCAAGTGCCTTAAGCTTTGACTGCGCGGATATCCTTATCGCGGCTGGTAGTAAGCCACGTTCCCGTTCCGAAGACTCGACGAAAAGCCTACAGCTTACGTTGAATGCGCCCGAAGATATCGGAAGCGCCGTTTCTTGGTGTGAAAAGGTGATTACGAGAAGAAAGAAGAGCCGGACTTGACGTTCGACCTTGAAACGAGGACTCTTCTACACGCATCTGACCCAATTACGAGGCCCTCTTGTCTCACCGTCGCTCGCTGGTGCGGCTTTCGGGAAAACGAATCTGGGTCGCAAAGCGTGACGTATCGCGAGCTTCGCAGGCACTTCGAAGGAAAAAAGCGGTTTGGATGCTTTGCGGGACTCGATAAGCGAGCTCCGGATAAAGGTTCTACTAGCTGTTACTGTGTGTGCATGCAACTCGCACGTAATCTTTGGCTCGAGCATCATCGCCCGTTATTGCAAGTAAATGTGCATCAGTTGCAGCGTGCAGCGGCGAGCGTAATGGCATTGTAAACCGTGTGCGAAACATTCGTTAACATTCTCCGTAGGACGGTAATGACAGCCGGTAAGAAAACCCCGGTATTTGTTCCGACTTAACTGTGTTAATCTCGGCGCGGGTTAATTGTGTGTTAGAAAATTAATAGAACAAGTCCTGACGGCCGCTGAGCGTTATTAAGACGAGCACGGTAATCTTCGCCTCCTCGTCGGGCGACAAAAACGTGTATTTATTCGCACGACTCCATCCGGTCAATGCACGTTGTATATCGTCGGGGTCCCGCTCACTTCTCCCCGATAATATATCGTATACCTGTCATGAAAAACGGTATCTCGCCTTCTCGTTTTTATAAAGTTTCACAAACGAATGACATTGGCGGAAAAGGAAGAGAAAAAAAGGAAATAAATAATAAAGGAAAAAAAAAATAACAATATTTCGCAATCAACGGATATACGCTGCAACCTTATGCTGATTCGAGATACGATTTGTGCATATGTTGGTATTGTGTCACTCTGGAAGAACGGAGGAGGGGCATATTACATATACGCATAGGTATGTATAACGTGAGAAAAATTGACGTTTAATTAAATTTTCTCTTCTGCGTGGTTGGCGCGTATGATTAAAATCGGTATATCGGTTGTTTATTAACCTGCTTGTATCTTTCGTTTCTTTTCATATTTTTTTTTTTTTTTTTTGTCTCCGTCCTTTTTCCCCTCTTCATTCTCTCTTACCACTTCACCTTATTTCGAGAGCTAAATGTCAACTCGCCCAGATCGCCCGCTGCTCTTCGGTCGGGTAACTGCTTCGCAGGTTAACGTAGGCGAAATTTTGAGGCGATTTCGACAACCGGTGCTCGCGTGGGCGATTAAACCGCAACTAATCCGATCCTGACCACACGTCTAGCCTGCACCTCAAAAGTTTTTATAAACTTTACAAAACATCCGTGGGCGAAGCGTCATTTCCGAGGGCCTCGGGGCTGGAACCTTGTCGCGTATTATACGCTTGTCCCTAGGCTGTCCGAGTGTGCGTGCGTATCCAGCGTACTCTGTCCATACCGTCTACACATCGCTACCTTGCCCAGAGACGCCGAGAGTCCCTTAGCGTGGGCGGTTATTTCCGGTTTTAATGATCGATCGTTTGTTCGGAACATCGACGTGTGATAATTTCGAAATTTCACCGCATAACAGACGCTCGCCTCCCACGCCCCGAAAGCTCCATTTGCAAAACCTCCGATCGCAGGAGTGAAAAATATCATCGCGGTGTACTTGTAAATTGTGTATAAAACGGAGACTCGTCCGAGTCGGAAAAGAATCAAGATTGCTTGGCTAGACAAACTTCAGCGAGATTCGAACCACAATGACGTCAGAGTCTGCGGTCCTCGTACCGGCGCGTATAATTCAGATTAGATCTCTAATCGTTGGTTCTTGGAAAAGCAATTACACTCGTGTTATACGCGATCGCCGAGTTCCCTCGACGCGCTTTAACCAATGGACAGGTATTACAAACGAACGGATCTTTCAGGCCTCGTGCTGCAACGGTGCATCGCGACAATCAGCTGCGATTTCTGGGGCCTTTAAATTCTCCTCCACGCCGCCGCCTACGACTCAAGGGCCGCGGCTGACTCTGCGGAAATCCGACCCAACTTCCTCGCGTCCAATTAGCACTCCGAGCACGCGTTTTGCTTCGTCTCTTCGTCTTCGTCTTCGCCTTCGCCTTCGTCCTCGTCGACTCTTTCCCCCGATCCCCACCACGAGGCCGTCCTGCCCCCCACCGACGAGACGCACGTCGTTGCGTTATCGGCTGATTCTCTCTCTCTCTCTCTCTCTTTCTCCGTCAAGCGAGCCGCGACCGTAGATGAGGATGCTGCGAGGAGGCGCGGAGGAATTGTTATGTCAGATTTGAACAACCGTCTGCCGTGTATTACGTTCCAAGATTACTTCCGAGTTTCTACGAAACGGCCCGCAGTCATAAGTTACATCAAATGCCGTACCTACATCTCTCCACTCGTAGAGAAGATTGCGTCGAAATGATCTTGCTCGTAAGAATCTTCCACCAGCGCGAAACTAGTTTCAGATTTAATTACTGGTAAATCGTTCGTCTTCGTCGGATCGGAAAGAACGGGTTCGCGGGCATTATATATCGTATACATATATATCCGATACGTATAATATACGTGTACCTAATCTTCCGCCAATTAAACTGCAAAAGAAGAAGTTTCTGTGATTTAAAAGGAAAAAGAAGGGTGAGGGGAAAAAAGAAGGAGGCGAGTTCGTTAACGCTTACACTGTATATGTAAACTAGACGCGAAAAGTAAACAGACCAACCTGCCCCCCCCCCCCTTTCCTCTCTCTCTCGGTCTCCGTCTCTCGCCTTATCCCTACCAGAAATTTCGCTAGGGACACGAGCGAAAGAGTCCTGACCAAAGAACCGTAAGAATCGCAGAATCGGCCGACCGAAAGTCGCAGGACTAAAAAGCGAGATCAGGCACGCGCCTATGGGCGTTCTCTCTCGGTGCCCTCTCGCCCCCTCCTCCTCCTCCCCCCCCCCCCCCCCACCATCGTGCCCTCTCTCTCCCTCTCCCGTGGTGCAAGCGCAGAGCCGAGGCCCACGGTCCGGGCGGAGGGCCCGTTCTTCGCGGGAGTTGGGTCCCCACCAAGAAGGTCGCACCGAGACCCAACCAACACACCGCGGGCTCGCCGCGTTGAATTTCTACCTCCTGCAGGGGCCGTCACGTGGTCCCGTACAGGCTCAGCGGCGCACACAACCTCAGTGTGGGACGAGACGACGGACCGGGTGATCAGAGCAGAGACTTTAACCGATTTCCTCGAGGAGGACCAAGACGGTGGACGCAAGCGTGGTCATGCGTTGTTTGACGCGTTATTCCATATTTGTCGAGCGGCGGTGTATTATTCGCGAGATAAAAACGTCACCCCGCGCTCCAGCCGATGATCGTTTTCAATTTTTCGCCGTACTTCATACGACGGTCAGAGCGTAATTCGCACGCGCGATTATCGACCTTTTCTTTTCGCCGTTTATTTTTATGCGATTTTTTCGCAACGTTGCTCTTGCTCGTTTGTACAGTGTCCTCCGGTCGGCTCTTACATTCATTTCATCCCTTGATTCTTAAACCTCGATAATAGCGAAGCCCGAGTTTGGGCCCCGGAATTGCGAGTCTTTCGGGTCGCGGTTGTGTATTTTTGTTTTCTATCTTCCGCTACGTCTACCGACGCGACGTAACGCCCGGGTGTGAATAGTGCAACGTAAGCAAAGTTTCATACCATGATTTTTATGACAAACTCATGATTTATTCAGCTTTTTATTGATTCGTTGTAATGCCAGCGAGATTCAACGGTGTTGACACCTCATACTTGTGAATCTGAAAAATCGACAGTAAAATTAAACTTTAAATCAAGTGTCGCGAATTTATCCTTAAATCCTCGTTTGCTGAAATGTGCATGTTCAAACCTGTAAACAAAATTGGCAAAGCTTAAAAATTCGACTAAGTAAATTGTATAGACCATGAGTCAGTGTCGTTAAATTATAAATAGCCTATTCTCCGAGCGATCAATCGCTGTATGAATTAATCCAGTCTCGTATCGACAGACGTGCAAAAGGAATTGTTAATACATTAAACACGTATCAGCGGTTAAACCTTCGGTTTATTTTATTGCCTAATTAGAGCTTGCCTGAAAGGACTTTTAAAAATGTTGTGAATATAAAAATACATGTATATATCGCTTTTTTCTTATTTACTCGGTTTTTCTTGACGTAGAAAAATTCACATGATTTATCACGATTTGTTTTTTTTTTCTCTCTCTCTCTTTCTCACGTACGCATAATTTTATTTCCTCTGCAATATGTGAAAAAATATTATATAATTTTTTTTTTCCATTGGGAATATTCGTATTATTCAATCGGAATGTAAAGTGATAAATAATTGAAACATGAATTTGATTACGTTAACGCATGTGTTCGAATCAGAGGTGAAGTGAAGAGACAGCGGTTCGAGACGTAATGAATCGATGCTTATCTACCGACCGGTATAATCTAATAATTATATCAAATCAAATGGCACCTAATGTCAATTAAAATATGTTCAGTAATTCAATCCTCTGTCGGGTTGTGAATACGGAATTAACAAACTGACAGTCGAGTCTCGTGCACTCGTAGGATGTCATAATCTGTGCGTACAGGCGTGAACTTATCCGGCAAGGGGAGAGAAAAGACCGCACGCAGATAAGACTAACGATCCAACCTCTGTTTCTCGTTCATATTTCTCTCGTTCTCATTCCGCCAGTTGAATTAATTCCTCCGAGATCAAACAAACCTCGACAGCGTTACTACGCTGCAACGTGTCATTCGGAACTCGTTGAACGTCCGGCTGATTGGCGTATGTTTTAAATGTAAGGGAACCGTGAAAGTTTGAGAATTTCTTACAAGTTACTTGAAACGACGTTTGAAACTCGTTACCGTTGTTGGTGAACTTTTTGGAACTCTGACCCACCGTGAGACGATCCTCTTGTATATTTAGGGAAATAACTATCAATTCTCTTCTCCGTACGCCTCACAAATTACCGTCCATGTACCACCTGCCAGCTGTGTAACCGGTAAATATTTACAGGCGCACAACTATATTTGAGCATGGTATTACCTCAATATGCACAAGCATTTATCCTCGGCTGTGTTAAAGAGATTCATTACAAATTTTAACGTCTTTGTTCTTGCTGTTTACTCGCGGTTTTCGTTGTCGTATTGGCCGAACTTATCGTCCGCGGGACCCGCCGTTCATTGTCGATGCGTCTGTTGTTATTATACGTATAAATTCTTGAGATTTTGCAAACAATTGTCCGTATCATCGATTTGTCAACCTCAAGGTTGACGATATAATAATGGAAGAATTTTAATAGAAACGTCTGACGTGTGACGGCTGATCCACCGCGGTGTTGTGTAACTTGCGGGATAGCGAGCTTGTCAATATCGTCGCGTCGGTTTCACCGTCTGCACCTCGATTAGATTCTTTCATCTCGAGATTTGTCGCGGCTTCGAGTTTATACCATCGTTCGGAATCGCTGGGCCGCTTCGACCACGTGCACTCCAGCATCCGGCATCCCTGCAGCTGGTTCTGAAATATTGATACGAAAATTTGACGGTACGTCGAGTATCGAACGGAGCGAAGGAACGACCGACTCGGAATAACTCGCCTTCCACCCCCTGTCACGGGGGTACTAATGCCGTTCAGACACGCCTCGGCTACCATATCAATTTCGTAACTTGATACGTCATTACCTTAACAAATTACACAATTAACCCCTGGGCCGTTAATTTAAACCGGTTCTCTTATAAATTACAGAAACGTCGTTTTAAATTAATCAACGCGGTATGGTGTATATTTTCGGTATCGTAATTAGACGCACACTTGCACGTGTAACGGGGCTGCAGGGCTCGCGCGTTTCTTTCTCAACCCATAATGCAACCCGCGCATCTTCCCGCTAAATTACCTCACCCGACTATTTATCAATTATATACATGTGAAACGCTCTTGTGAAGCTGCGTTCACACCGGCAGCTATTCGTTATGCTTAACTTCTCCTCCTTCTCAAAACGTAAACGGTCGTCTTCCTTCTCTTGTTACTTACTCGCCACGCTGCTGCGCAAATTCGGACCTTGCCGCGGTTCGAAAAAACCTCAAATTTTGCACATAACGCGTGTCGGACTGCCCTTACTCGTGTGGTGTGCCGAGCTGCAACAACGGCACGTGTGATACACATGGCAGCGATTGGATTAATTCAAACCGATTACCGCAGCGGTTGGTTCCTCGTCACAATTTACCACTGGGCGAGCTAATTGCCTTAAACCTTCGGGGATTAATTAAATTGAATTAACTTTAATTAGCCGTAGAGTTATTAGCCGCATCGGACGGAGCCTTGTAACGTACGTGGCGTACATTCTGTATTTTTTCTTTCTTTTTGTTTCACTTTTTACACTATTCCCAATCGTGTATCGGTCCACACGTGCAGCTTTGGCCGCTGGAGAACAGCCGAATAAAATGCGTGAAGGGTAAAGTTCTTGAGAGAATTCCAGGTGTTTTTATTATCTTCCGTGTAATCGCTATCGATTCGGTATGTGCTGAGTTTTGAATCCACTAAGCGAATTCGAATGAAAGTCTTCTGCAGTTACGGTCTGGTAGATATTTACCAGCCCGGTACATCATACAGTTTGGAAGAACTACTCCGTTCAACGATATTTATACCTTGCGTGGGATTTCTTTTAGTCACTCGATGAAATTTCGATGCGAGTTTATACGTTTAATCGTAATAACAATGATATTGATGTTGAATTAAAATCCCGATACAAAACGATGAATATAAACGATAAAATGCGTGAATCGCGTTAAATCATATCGAAATAATTTTGAAAGATGCTTAAAAAAAAACTTGTTACGAAATATTTCATTGTGCGTGTATAAATGTAATAATGTTGTATTTACTTGTGCATAATAAAATAAACGTCTGACGTAAAACAGTTTATACTAATTAGAACTTCGTAGAGTTCTGTTAATTAAAGATCATACGTTAATAAAGATCATAAGACCATATATATATATACATATATATGCGTGCGCAGAAAGAAATAAAAAGTATAACTAAACCACGATCGTCGGATCAACTGTAATTTATAATTAGCAATTAACAGAGGCTTAGTTGTTAATTATGAATTACAGTATAATAGTGTAAACAAAACATATCGCTTCACAGATCACGTGCCCAACGGATGTAGAATAACCAATTTTATACATACACGAACATCTGCAGCATCGACGAATCGGATGTGAAAAACATTTGGAAAATACTCAGATTATTATATATAAAATAGAACTTCAGAACTCATCTAGTCAACCGTGAAGAAAGTAAAACGAAAATAGAAAATAAAATAAAAAACGAAACCAACAACTGTGATCTTCAAACGTACAACGTACTTCAGTGCCAGAGTGACTCAGTTACCTCCTCTAATAAGAAATAAAACGAGAATCCAAATTACAAAAAAGAAAACAACAACGAGAAATGGACGGAGGCGATTAAGTGAAAGAAATAGAAGAAGAGAAACGAAACTTTACAGTAATATATATCTTGTTGCAAGTTATTTATTAAAAATTACGACAACCATGGTTACCTTGGACACGGAACAGAAACCGGAAAGGCAACACTGCGGACGTCGGATGTGCGCCATTTGCAGACGCATCAAACGTGATAAAGGTAATATTTTCTAGCATTCCTCGAACCGCAACTATTCTCTACGGTTGTAATGCGGTGAAGTTTCGGATGGTAAGAAGTAGGTAAATTTCGCTTATCGCTAGACCGTCATCTGCGCCGAGCAGCGGAACACGAATCCAAAGTAGGCATACATTATGCGTACCTACCACACGCGTGCCTGTACGTATACATACGTGTAGAAGAACACGGTACGTTATAGGTAACCCGAAACCCGAAACCCGAAAGGTCCGCAAAAGTAAGAAGCAAAAAACTTGAAACAAGCAAAAATAAAGAGTCGCGAAGAGCTCGGGCGTGCAGAGAGAAGCGGTGCATCACCATCGTGATATTTTATTATCGAACGTAATAACGATCCTTGCAGTTTTGGGTCATTGGGCAGGGCCATTGTTATCGGCGAACTTTCACATCATGACTCGAAGTAAATACGTTACAGGTACAACGGTAGGTATCGGTATATCAGGCGTGTGAGTTATGCCAGAATTTGAAAGTTTCGTTTCTCCGAGACTCGGCATTTTCATCGGCTAATTACAAAATCGGATCATCATCCACTTTGGAATTTTTCGCCGCGTACGGTTCGCTTGTCCAATACCCTTGCAGGATCCATCGTTTATCGAATAAAGAGTACATTTTTTATGATCCTTAGATGTGTTTCCTATTGATCGAGGTCTGTGTAGGATAAAAATAATTCGTTGGACCAACAAACAAATCGAAATCTTTATACAGAGGCGGTATGAAAATTTGTTGCATCAGCTAGAATTTCGCAAGTTTGATTAACGGGTTTGCAACATTGGGAATCCCGCTTGGCTATGCTTGCAAAATCTTTGCTATTGCGGTAAAAATCCTCGCTTCCGCAGCTAAAGTTCTTGCGGTTTCTGTATCAATTTTTTCGTTAATTATCGAATCATTATTTTCCGTTACAAGACGACGATTTGTCCGCATCGTCTCGCTTTTCGTTTCTTCCACGTTACTACGAGAAATTTATACCCTAGGGCTGTTTTCGTGAATCCCGAATATGTAAAAAGTCTGTGACGAATTTCACATATCCATATTAAATTAAGGATTAAACGGAGATACACGTATACGTAAGTATGTATACGTCGCATCTGATGTAGAACGAGCCGGTCGTGCGTTACCTACCTCTTTCATCCGAATAAATCTGGACCTCGTGTCCTGATTACTAACAACGGGTTCATGCGCTTACATAAGCACAGACAACGATCATCCTACGCTTGCGCAAGCTTGCGACATTTCGCATGTGTACGTATACGTACGTACGTACATTGTTTTTTATTTGTTTATTATATCATGTAATACGCATACGGGTGTAGGTAATATATGCCGTACCAGTACGCGTGCAACATGAATAATCCGCGGTTGTTTGTCGCAAATCCCTTTCGCGTCGGCTCGCACGCCACGGATTCCCGTGTAGGCAAGCCAACCCCAGCGTCGTTGTCTCGGGCTGTTTGGAGACCTAAATCCGACGCATATAAATACGTGGTGTACACCGTGCGTGTAATAAATTGACATGCAGCGGTTAGTTAGCGAGGCACCAACACCCTTTGCAGCGTCCCGTATTCTGCGCACGGTCGAAATTCGATCCGATCAGTCATGCTTTGGCAGACAAACTTGACACTCATCGTCACGATTTATTCAATTTATGTTGAGCGAGGGTGTAACCCGACGGCTTTCTCCGCGTGTATACCGCGTGTCCGATACGGAGGCCAGCTACGTCACCGCCGCGTCCAGATGCGCAACCCTCCCTCCCTCCCTCCCGTGGAGATCGGCAACCGTAATCACCCGTAATTAATACAAATTATAATCCATCCGCGGTTGTTCGATGCAAATCCTCACATTCTCAATCTCGAAACACCTGAAATATTTGTGTAGGCCGTAGTCGCATTGTCTCCCGATCGCGGCTAGGCCCTAGGACCACACCGTGCACCGTGTTCCCATTGATTATTCATTCCGTGGACATAAGTCGGCGCGGTTCTCCGTCGCAGGTACAGTCTCCCTGCGTGAAAGTGACAGACGTACCCACCGACTCTTCGCTCTCGTGCACGGTGTGGATACGGAATGCATGCATGGTCGGGTCGTGAAACGGTGACTAGCTAAGCGGCGCGTACCTACATCGGCCACGCGTGACTCCGCGTAGGTATTCGTTCGGTCTGGGCCTGAAGAGAGAACGTTGAATTTATGAATGAACCAGTGAGGGAATGAATGAAGGGCGTTCGTGGGCGAGCCCACGCGTTATCATAGACGACAAGGCCTGCGGCCGAGCCAGCCTCCTCATGTCCAATTCGAATTCGACGTCGCGTCGGTGTCAAAGACGCGCGACAAGGCTGCACACGTTACAACCGATCGCGAGCGGAAGAACCGTCGTCCGTTCATCTCGCTCACGAATCGAGGAAGGCATCTCGGAGCCATTCGAGACCAACCGATCCTCGACACTCCGTGACCGATAGAACGAACTTGCCCCTCGTCACCCACCCCCAAACCGAATTCGCATCTTTCCGGAAGGAGGTTGGGACAACAACGCACTTCCTGGATTCGTTGCGCCCTCTGCTCCCTCCAGCTCAACCGACATCTGCTTTGGTCTGGTCAGGCTACGGTGGGTCTCGTCCGTGGGCGTCGGTGACACGCGTCGCACACGGTTAACCTAACAACGCATAACAAGAAGAAGAAGAAGGAGAAGAAGAAGAACAAGAGGCGGAGGAGGAGGAGAAAAGGGGAGAGCAACAAGAGCGTAACGTAAGAAGGACGACAGGGACAAGATAGCTGCAATGCCATATCGCCGTCTAGCGCAGCGCTGCGCAGTGGTTGGCGTAGACATAAACCACCCCGTGCTGAAGCGTAGGTATATACGTACTGTACGTACATGTAGAAGCAAGTCCGGAGACGAGGAGAGGCGGGATTCGGTCGGCCGAGCGTGTCTAATAACCGCGGTCGAGCCATCGTGGTTTTTTGCCGCGCGATGCCTCCCCCGGCGATTTTCCCGACAATTAATTGTACTTTTGAATAGCGTATTATACGCAGACCTGCCTTGCAGCGCGGCATGCAACGACTCGGGTTATACAGTTTGAAACTGCGCCGTGGATGGTTATCCAGAAATGGAGTTGGTTTCGCCGGTATATACGGTGAGATACGATCGGCGCGGAAAAACGCCATAACTTCGCATCGTATATGGTGGCAGTGCACAGGTGCGTGCCGCTGCAAGCCCCCCCTATCGAATGCGCGTTGAATGTCAATTGTTTCCAACCAACCAGCCGACTCCTTCAGCAATGGCGGAGAGTGGTAGCTCCGGCTAACGAATAAAAAATAATTAGTGTGTCTCAGCAGTGCCTCGCCGGTTCTAGAAATAGACCGGTCGCATAATAATCGCACATCGGGAATCGACGGTTTTGGAAACTTGTTGTATACCGTATCTCACCGATGCACCTACATACCCACCGTGCGTACACGCGCTGGAGGTACACGTTCTCTCTTAACGCGACTGTGTGTTTAATGCGCCGCATACCCGACTCGGTGCCTCGACGTTACCCCGCAGACTTCGATGACGAAATCGGTATTATGGTATATTTTATGAACCCTGCAACGCTCGTCGAGACGCAAGGTAGCGACGCGACGCTCCGTTGTGTTTGTGCGTCGGTTGGCACATCCACACCTAGCCGGCAAAACTCACGTTCCCTGCCAACTTATATACGTACGACGGGCATTAACGCCGCCATTTGTCACAATCGCCATTTTCTTTTCGCAACAGTTTCTCCCCTCGTGTCTTCCATTGGCTCACATCTGGCTCTCAGCCTGCGACGAGTCTCCTTGAAACTGTAACGGTACCTACAACCTGCCCAACTTTCCAGGGTACCTACGATTTCTCCCTACTGTACTTCATTTCATCCCGAGAAAAACTTGCAAGCTTCTGTTCCACCCTACCGCCTTGATACTACTCCAAACGGAGTAAGACTTCTACTCGAATCTTCCGCCCAGGAGATCCTCCGCGTGTTCGTTCGACGGCCGAGATTAAACCCTGCAGCTCGGATGCTTCCTCCTCGACTAATCGATCCGAGATTTATGGAGCGCGTCCGCTGTTACGAAATCCGGGAACAGGCCCTCCATCAATACACCTCGCGATTCAACCGGGGGCCAAATATCATCGACAATTTAAAACCGCAGTCTCTTCGTAAAGGGTCCGCGACGCAGCGCGGCTCTCGCATGCAGCAGCTACCGATTTACCGGACTCTCTGGTTTCTTGTGGGTGTAACCAGTTCCGTAGGCTTAGCTGTCAAACCCACGTGCGCCGCCTACGCTTGCGCACATATATATATATAAATATACATACACGTGCACGCACACGCGCACACTCAGGCTTACGTGTACGTGTACATTACTATCGGACGACAAGGACGGGCCCTCTGGGAGCGACGGAGATCGAGCGAGCGAGGGGCCCTTCAGGTACGAGAGATGCCGCTTGCGACACAGGAAACGGTTTCACCTCGAGAAGAAGAGAGGGGGGGGGGGGGGGAGAAGAGAGCGGCCAACCGGACTAAGAAAATTATACGCGAGATCGTGGGAGTTTTGTGACATGCGCGCGATATTGCGTTTGGGAGGGATATTTGGAAAGGGTGTTTCATTGATTTATTTACGTGCATTCATTCACACCGTGTGCTTGTGCGTTGGTGGGATTCGTTCCTTCGTTCGTTCGTTTGAAAGATACGAAAAATCGAGGTACCGATTCATTCATTCGAGTTTGCCGACGCAACGTTACCTACAAGTATCAACGTTGCGGTGTTGTTACAGTGGCCAAGAGGCCGTTTCGTAACGATGTATGTTTCGGAAAGACGCGCGATATTGGAACGTTCATCCGTCTTCTCTAGGCTTGCATAATTTTCCTAACCAGATATCGCTGAGATGTTTGTTCTTTAACCTAAAAAATTCCAATCCAATAAACCGTTCTTCTTGACTCGCTGACTGCGCAGCTGACGCGGGGCATTAATTATTTACTCGCAATGCGCGTCGTGATTCAGATCCAAGTGGGATATCGTTCGGCGCGAAATTGCCCAGACACACCAACTGCCCACCCACTCGTATCTTGGACCTACAAAATTTTCCCTACGCGCTTTCAACTCCCTCTCAATAACACGCGGATCCGTGCGCTCGTTCATTACGATCATTTGTACAATAACAAGTGACATTTTCAAACCTCGCATATCTTTCAACGGGTTTTGTCTTTTGGCCACTGTTCATATTATCACGTTATATGTATATATTGTAATTTTGCAGCTGTAGCGGCAATATAATTCCACTGAATGCTACTTCAAAATAACATGCGGAATCTTCACCAAGAAAATGAGTCGTGATATTTTGAATTACAGTTTTGCGAATAAATGAAAATCCTTCTTTTACATGTTGTATGGTGTTAATTTTTCGTTTTCCTACAATCAGCGCGAATATATCCCTATTTTTAGCGATTCAACGTCAAATACCGTGTACACGACGATTATTCCGTTTGGTTTATTTTAATACTCGGAATCGAAATCGCGCGTAGGATACATTTTTAGCCCGAGTGCAGAGAATATCGAGCTACTGAGAAAAATTTCACTTCGCACGAGTATATACCCTTAAATTATTTCGGATTTAGACTGTCGTTTGCGGCGTACTTATATATATTACGAGCATGTTTTTCACCCAGGCGTTTATTTCGTTGGTAGTATTTTTAATCTCTATATCCCTTCTCGCCGAGGTACCTCCTCCTCCTCCTCCTCCTCCTCCTCCTCCTCCTCATCCATGCACCGAAGGCTTCGCGCGCGACAGATATTTCCCCTTCTCTCTATTTCTCTCTCCCTCTCTAAAAACGGGGTTAACAACACCGAAGAGCCATTTATTTGGGGAAATAAATCAGCCCGGATTTTCATGCGTTTTACACGTTACGCAAATCGTTGGCGGTACATTAATCACCTGATTCCGCGTCCGCAACGTCCGCAGGGACGACGCTGCAGAATCCGTAATATACCCTCTTCGGCCTCTGATGCACTTACCGCGGAGTGGTTTCCTGCACCTCGTAAGTGCGGTAATTCTGCGCCGGTAATAATAATCGCGAGGGATGGACCTTGTCCGTCGATTGGACAGGCGAAAATATTCTCGACGCCTCGCTTGCGCTTCGTGGAAACTTCTTCACCCCATGATGCTCCGCTGCCTTTATTACGCTCGACGATGCGTGCGTGTGGTGTAAGGTGGTACTTCTACCCAGCATCCAGTCGACCCAAATACGAGACGCCGCAACTTCCTCCGTCCAGTAAGACTTGTTATACAAGACTTGTTATAATCTGCTTACCGGGAATTCACATTTCCATCCATTCCGATCGGCGAATACTTCCAAGAGCGCGCTATCTCTGTATTATTGTGTTTGATTCTAGGTGAAACCGAGCCACTCTATTCCAACTAAACCAATAAACAACGCGAGGAGTTCTCTGGCGGGCGTTTAAAGCACACTTAGAAGTTCCACGTGTCGTAGCGGTTGATAAATCCATTTTTCGCTTTTCGCTAATGGATCGGTTGGCATATGTAACATAAGCATTGCGCACCCTTCGGTATATCTTGAGCGTTGATTATTTTTATCGTAGAAAACAAGCAATTCGTAGCGGTACACACGGTATTAATATTATTCCTTGTCTTTGAAGTCAAAGATGGTTATACGGGGAAAACAAATATCCCAAAAATACCGACGTCACGGCAAGAGCCCCGGAGCTGGTCGCACGTGAATTCAAGCCGCAGGGGATAAATGTACGTGAGACTTGATTTCAGGAGAGAAAATTGAATACTCGACCTCCGTAACCTGCCGGAATTCAAGCCGCACGCGTCCTTTACTCCTTGCATCAACATACCGGGTGTTGCGTGTGAACTCAATCACTCTGATTCGGTACTTTCGTTCGGTGAATTTTCGTGCACCGCCGAGACCATCGCTCAAATTAATTCCGACGAACAGAGTTGTCGTTTTTTTCCGTTCCTTCCGGACCATGCAGCAAAGAGAACGGCTGGACTTGAGAATAAAATTGATCGGGCGAAAGTCAGCGCGCCCGCATGCCGATGGTAGCTGCGAATTAGAAGGCGTGGCATTGGGAGGAGCGAAGAAATTGAATCGAGTCGAGTACACATGCTTACAACCACGCGACGCCGGGCGTCAGACAATCGCTTCGTATGCGTATCGACGCGCCATCGACGCACTAAACGATAGCCCGGTATAAGCCAGGCTCATCAAATTCCTTTCCTACTGTTCTGGCAAAACAATGGCGGGAAATGCGCAACTCAAAATTACTTTGCGAGAATTAATCGTCTGCACCGCGAGCTCGTCAACTATTGATTCCGTACAGTTTACGAATTGCGTCATTGTCACGCGCCTCTATACGGTTATTCATGATTCTTATTTACGCCGATCCATTCTTCCACGTATTCACCTGGCATGTATTTATTCGCCCATAAAAGAGGTCGAAAAATCGTCTCGTCCAAGCCAAAGATTAACGTTGTTACTCGTTTTACAAAGCCGCTTAATTAGAAAATTAAACTTTTGTGCGATTTTTTACAACCGATCGGTTTTTCGGTTTATTGCTGCGCAATAATCGATCCGAGATCAATTTCCCCCCACAAAAATCTGACTCTCACGAAATCACGATGCGTGTGCCATCTGTACGAATCTCGCCCATATTCACACCTATGGCTGGGTAATGCCCGGGTCGTGAACCCGGCTCAGCAGACGTTCGGATATCGCGCAGGGACACCAGGCATACACGAATACCGCACGTATGCGGAGAATGAATAAATATTACGGATAAAAAAAATAAAAAAATAAAATAATAGCTTGATCAGCGACAGCCTACCCTTAATAAATCACAATCTGGCGCTATTGAAGCTGTTTGTGGGTCAGTTGGTGTCATGTGAAATCGCGGTATCACACGCGGTGCGTACACACGTAACGCGACGTAACGCGTTTACACATCGGGCTTTGGGCACAATAGAAAAGTGATGACCGGCTCGAAGCTCGCTCCATGGACACCGCGGCCAACGAGGAGGTGATCCGCGTGTCCGCACCGCGTGATGCAGAGGTCCTACGGATGCGCCGTATGTGCCGCAAGCAAACGTGTACGAGAACTTCCTCGTCGCACCGTCGCACGCTCACCTCGGAGCTTGCGCAATCGAAAGCTGAGATTGAAACTACGATTTTGTCACTCAGAGATTAGGAAACCATTTCCGAGCCACATCATCGGATTAGAGAGATGAATGCGTGCATCTCGCATCGTCCCGACTCCGGGAGGCTCCGATATATCGACAAGCAATAATTGGGCAACGCGCAGCGACGACGAGTCCAAGATCGGATCGTAAACGTTTCCGCGCCCCGCGAGGCGATCGCGCGGACGTTGATCATAAATTATAAATAATTAATGGACGAGAGCGTTTCGCCCCAAAA
Organism: Neodiprion lecontei; assembly: GCF_021901455.1. Classification (NCBI taxonomy): domain Eukaryota; kingdom Metazoa; phylum Arthropoda; class Insecta; order Hymenoptera; family Diprionidae; genus Neodiprion; species Neodiprion lecontei. The sequence goes on from NC_060265.1 coordinate 25,203,382, forward strand.
ACTGCAGACATCCGGTCAGAATTCGTAAGTATTATTAGACCCGTCCCGTGTCACGCGGACCCGCCCCTCCCCTGCACCCTCAATCATAACCGATGCCGCTGTAAAATTTGAAATTTTATCGATGCTCGCTGCAGCGCGGCGTGAAGCCGTCGTGTTAATGCGGCCTAGCCGCCGACGCGGAGACGATAATTAGATCGGTCTCTAACGGGGATCCGATTTATTATCGAGCTCACGCAACGCGGGGCTGACGACTACGCGCCAATATACAATGTATATAACGCTCCGTCTCAATCTAAAATCTTTTCCTGCAACCTCACAACGCATTATCCTTGCGCGAGCATGAATTATAAATTTTCAACAGTCATTCTCAATAACGCTCGCGTGTATCCCGGTGTTACATCGATTGTCGTAAAGAGATCGATCGGTAAGTCTTCTGAGAACCGATGCTGTCACGCCATTCTTGTTGTTTTTGTTTTTGTTGTTGTTGTTGTTGTTGTTGTTACTGCTGCTGTTCGTGAAGATCTCCTTAATGTCCGATGCGTTAATTAAGAAATCAACTTTCCGACAATGCCGCCCCTTGTGTTACTTAGCGGAATCACGCGTTCTGCATTTTAATGAATCGGCTGCCACCGATTGAAGAGCCGCCCAGTGGCCTCTGTGTTCCTGCAGCCGAACCCACCCCATGGGAATCGAAACCGTGCCTCCTAGTCATCAGGGACATCGGCCAACGAAATGGGATTTTACCGTCAGAACGGTATAATTCACCCAGTTTTCGCGAATTCTCGAAATACTTTTGATGCCAGCGATATCGGTAGTTCAAACCCGCGTAGGCGATGCGCGTTAGCTACCGCTAGCTTCAACGTTAGTGGCGTTCGTGGCACGCCGGTCTATTTTAACGTTTGAAAAATGTCACCGAGTTAGTGGAAAGATAGAAGCGGCGGATAGCGCAACGGGATAATGCGAGTTGGACGAGGAGGGAGTCATAGAACACGGGCGAACGAACGAACGAGATGGAAGAGACGAAGAGGTCGTCTTCACCGAAGAGGCGAAGAGGCGAAGAGAAGCGCAGAGAGGACAAGGGACGGTCTCCGGGCAGAGGCAGGCTTTATTTATACCCAAAGCTACGTATTATTGGCTCGCCCCCGCTCGTCGATCCCTGTGTATGTGCCCAAGAAACACACCGTCTCTGCACTATGCTACTTCCATTTTCATTCGTCGTTAATTCTCTCTTTCCCCCTCTCCTCTCTCCTATCTCAGGCACTCTCCGTTATCTTTCATTGGTAGCAGGCTGGGCGAAACTTTAATCGTCGTAAACGCTGTGCGATGTACGTATATATCGCAACTGTTCGCACGATCAATGGGCCGAGCTGATTACAGGAATCCCTAACCGCGGATGTACGCAACCGAGTTCAAAATAGACCCACATATCTCTGCAGTTTAAATTATCCGTCTCACTGGCAGCCTTTCCCTCTCTTTCACTCTCTCTCTCTCTCTCTCTCTTTCTACCTCTCTATCCTTCTGTCTCCCGGTTCGCCATCCAACGCAGAACAAAATAAATACCATTGCTCTCTGTCTTTCCGTTTAGTAGGTCGGGGTTTCGATGTACGGAATGGAGAAAATACCCGTCACAAAAATACCGTCGATCATCAAAGATAACGGACTAATCGTGGTATCATCAACGCGTTATCGTATCGTCAACCGACCGATCGCGAAGTCTGGAAACTTGCTGGTTTGTTGATCCAATTCCACCGTAACGCACCAACAGACTTTCGGTTCCAACTAATCTTGACGAATCGATAGCCCGACAGTCCGAAGTCTGCGTCTACGCAGTGGAATGGAGGAAACGTGTATACCTAAGAGTTTGAAAAAGAAGGAGATCAACCAACTATAAATGTCCCACTATACGAGAATTGTGAAAAAGTTTCAATGGTCATAAGCCTCGTAGAAATATCCTCCTAATTGTGAAATTAGAAAACACACTTTACCCAAAGCGGGATGTACAATATTTTTCTTGTCTACTTCTAACGCGACAGAAATATACTCGAGTCGTCGTTGACGATGCTCAAGCTGTTGAGCGAACGACTCAATTTTTGTACCTTGTGACACTGGTAAGCCCGGCTGTTCTTAAGAGTGAAATATCTGTGCATGTTTCAGAAAAAAAAAAAAATCCAAAAATCAATCGACACCTTTTGAAATACACACCCAAACCGAGGCAACAAATCCCGGCTGACTTACGTAGGTATACGACTATGCAGCGTCCGCTGGCGCTGCGTGGCTTGATTCGTAAAAACTCGGCCGCCGTTGACGCCGGTAGGTTAAGATTCCAGCTAATGATATAGTAACTTCATCTTCTCCCCCGCGTTGCAGTTGCAGGCATGCGGTTCAGCCGCGTCTCGGCACCCGGGTTACGGCGGGCCTTACGTGGGGTGCGGTGTGTATAATAGAAAGAAGCTGCTCGCGAGTCCGGCTCCGAGTTGAAAAATTTGAGAAATTTCTAATTAGGCGCGTAATTATCATCAGTCTTTCTTTCGCATTCCCCGGCGCATGTCTCCGCCTCATTCGTATTCGTTCGAGGAATCTTCGACGCGGGATATTCGCCCCTCCTCGCCTTTCCCTTGGGAATGCCGCCATTGTATTTGCATTCTATGGCGAAGTCTGCTTGTGGCGATATTGCTGCTGTACATTGCCGGCGCTTTATCGCATGTACCATTTGCCCGCGCGTCGAAGATGCTGCTGGTGCCGACCTCCTCGTATTCGGAAGAATTAAACGCTCACGTGCGATACTAGAAGGAGGGGGGGGGGGAGGGAGTTGAAGGGTGTGCGTCGAGGGTCGGACCTCCTGAGAAGGTACCGCGATCCACCTACCGGGCGTACGATTCCGATTTATCGATTGTCGGAAATCCGGAATTGGAAGTAAAAATTCGATTATCGCCTCCGTACAAGGAAATTTGCATTTCTCATTGTGAAAAATTAATCGACCAGTGTTTAGATAACGAACAAGCGAGAGGTGAGATAAATACAAAAAATGAACAAGTACATTGCGATTTATCTAAACGCGCCGCGCCCAACGGTCGGACCAACTAAAGCCCGTGCTACTGCGGCATCTTCTTGTACGTAAATTCCAAGCTTATCGTACACTCGACGGATAAACACAACGCTACCGGGCAATTAAAAAAACCAGCGCTGGTCATTTGTTTTCTTAAGGCGTCACCCCGCGCAGAGCTTGCGGTGTGATTCTTTTTAACGGCAGGTATTATCGAGATGCGTTTTTTCTTTCATTCTTATTTTATTCTTTTCCGGTTCTTGCTTCATTTGATAACGCAAGGCACACGTTTGCAGCCGTGACACGGAAATAAAAGATTTTTACCGTGTATCAACGGGAATATCTTGCAAGCAGTTTATATTCATTTTTCATTGCAGCAACCAGCCTGTCGCCGAGCCAATTAAAAACTCTACCGTATAATACAGTAAAAGTCTTGGCTAAATTTGCGCCAATTTATAGTCACTCTCTTTACACGTATGAACGTTTTTTTAAACCCGTTATTTATTTATTTTTTTTTTCATCTTTATTTTAAATAAGATTTTTACCTTTCTACACACGACTTGCAGGACCGATAAAAACTAATTTAGACACATAAGCCTCGCTCAGTTGATCCTGAGCATGATACATTATAATTCAGCGAACTTTTGACATTTCAAGGATTGAAAACGATTCGGATAATTGATAATAGAATAAAATATACGTTGACACGAAGAGACCGAATGAATTTCTGTCCCCGGTATCGGTCAACTTCCGGTTGAGACACACGCGGTATTCACGTGGGTCGTTGGCCGTTCTTGAGATTCACCCGGTACATCGGTTAAGCATGCACACGTGCGTCTCTCGGAGGAGTGTTGTTTGAGCCTTGGCCGCCATGCCACAGCCGCGTTCTCGAACCTCGGCGGAATCGTCGTGAAACTACCTCGGAAACTCCGAGATATGCTGCAACGGCCGGATCGGCGAGGCTGGCCGCTTGCTCCTGCAGCGTGTCTCCGAACCGCTCGTGCCGCTCTGGTCGTTAGCATCTGTCTTTCCTGGACCACCGAGTCGTTCCCTCCTTCTTCTTTTATACACCCGGAGTTTCTCTCATCCTTCTGCTTTCGAACATTCCCCTCGTATTTTACACCACCGGACTTTTCACACCCGCGAATTTTGATCCCCGAGGGGTCTTCCGCTCGAGTAATCGTGATGTCAATATCATTCGACGTGACTTCGTAATCTCCGAAATCGCACCGGAATCGGTTGTGTTGAAATAAAATTCTGTGTTAAAAATCATGGGTAGTCATGGGAAATCGTTTGTGATTACAGTAATCTCTTTGTAATCTCAAGATATCAGAAGAAATCTCAGTAATCGTGAGAAATCACCTAATCAGAGTAAAATTTATTTGTCAAGTAATATCTAGCAACCGCTCTATAAAATGTATGCAAATATTGTAATCATAGTGTCACTTTTTTCTCGGTAAAATACCACCTTGTTGCCTCCATTTTGATCCTACCCTTTTACGAACCCTCCTTATAGAGCGATCAGGGGCAGGTTTCTGCATTACGTATACCTAATCAAATCATGATACGTGCAAGCTCGTAAAGAATTGCATAAATTCATATTTTATCAACTACTAAGAACATCATCCACCGAAAATTTTGATTTTAGAACTTTCGTGCTTTCGAAATTAAATCTGAATCACGGAGCATCGATATAACTTCTGTAACGTTTTTGTGTGAATTGCGAGACTCCAGTTTCTCGATTCATTGTGGATGAACTTGAGAAGTCGAGGTTTTACCGAAAAGCACACATTTATTATTATGCTTCAGCGTGCGTATTTAAAATATTTACGTTACTCGTCAATCCACTGAAGGATTTGGTCAGATTATAAGAACGTATACGTGGAATCGAGGATTGATAAAGTAAACCACTGCGTAACCGGGGTTCATTTGATTAAACTTACCCGCGACATATACGTATAATCATTTCACCATAATCTTGGCATTCAATAGTCTCGCGTTCATGGTGTGTATCTGCAGAAAAAAAAAAAAATATCTCACTCAAGTATATCAATCAAAAAAATTTTCGTCGAACGTGAACATCGTTGATTCACCAAATTTTTATACACATCCATTAATTTTATCGCCCGATAGCCTTTGAAGCTGAAATAATATCGAAAGCTCAAAGAGATGAAATGATTCTAATTCGTGGAGTTAGAATCGTCCAGTTTTTGATCGCCGATTGTGAGCGATGTAGAAACTGCGCTAGGGGGAAAAAGCCGCACGATCGATGCTTCGCTTCTGATCCCGATGTTCGTTAACCCTTGTTGAATAAAAAAGCCGGAGGGAATACATCGTGGCCCAGAAACCCGCAGCGATCGAGAGAGAGAGAGAGAGAGAGAGAGAGAGAGAGAGAGAGCAGCTCGGGGTAAAAACAGGCCCTTATACAAACAATAAAAACAACCGAATTCCAGCGGCGGTTTTCGCCCTCGCGTTCAGCCGGCATTGGTTGCCCTAAGAAAAATCCGGTTCTCTCATTCCTCGGCCGCAAGGCGAAAGCTCGAAGGGTGCGGGGGTGCACACTCGTTAATCCGCCGCGGTAGCTCAGCACGCGCTCGGCAATTCCGCTTTGTCGGTTGCGGGCGTGCCGTGCGGGGTGCAGCAACACGACATGACACGCGATAACACGTGGCCGACGGGGTCGGGGACTCGACGCACCGCGACGCCGACGTCGCCGTCGAGAACGGAGAGGGAAGAAGGGAGAAACGCAGTGAGCAAGAGAGACGGACGGCCTCGGGTATTTCGTCCGTGCGTCGTTCCCACTTTCAATTCAGATTGTGTGATTGAATTGGTCTTATTTTTGCATTCAATTTATGCAATCCCCCCCCCCCCCCCCTCCCTCCCTCCCGCCATCCATCCACCATCCCCAGAGCGTATGCCGCGCTGCGTGTATTTATAACTCCCGCTCCTTTGTGTGTTAATTTATTGTATAGTTATCAACCGGTCGCCGGACCGGGGAGAGACGACGTCGAGACGCAAAGACGTCGAGGCGCACCCCGGAGGCCGCGACCGTGCTGCGAGTTTAAAAGAACGGAAACTTCACCGAGGAGAAAGAGAGGAAAAAGTGGGGAAGCGAAATGCAGGATTGTCGGTATTTCCGCGATGCTCTTTTATCTTCTTTATCCTATTGCTTATTCGGGTAGGTAATGGTCCCTGTATTTAAATCCTTTTCACACGTCCGGATCAATCGAATCGTCCAGCAGTCGGTCGTTCCATTTTTTTCCGTCAGCAAATTTTTTTTTCTTTATTATCACCGGAAAACTGTTCTTTCCGCAGACAGTGACTGCGCCTGAATTTGACAGGTAGGATTTTGTGTTTATAGGAAAAAATCATCTTTACGTTTCTGTATTTCTTTGGACCGTATATATAGTAATCTCTGAGTAACTCTGGGCATCTCGACGTCAGTCACTTGGATGTTTGTTCTGCCATGTGTTTCGTGCGTTGAAAAATACATAAATAAATATATCGGCGTGTAATGGTGGTGTATTTCACGTGTTCCAAGTTCCGTCTTGTTAAAACCTCATGGAACTTCTCACCTCGAGAAGATGTAACGGGCGGCCACTGCGCGTTTATATAAATGGAATTTCCGAAGTAGTAAAAGAACGAACAGAAAAAATATCGAATGGAAAAAGAACAAGGAAAATGCGAAGAAACAGCTGTTGGAGACGCCGTTTTATATCGTCCGAAGCCAGCATTTGTTCGTTCGTTCCTTGAACCCCGAAAACTCTTCTAGATTCCCTCTTAGTCCTCCTTTTCCTTAAGAGCGTACAAGCCCGCCATATGGACTGGTTTATTCGGTACGCGGAAAGAAAATACCACATCTTAAGCAAAGCCCCGAGTCTAAGTGAGGCCAGCTTTGATCTGTCGTTTTTATATAGAACGTGTGGGATTCCGCGGCTGTCGGTCATTCGTCAAGAATAAACAAAATATCCGGCTGAGAGAGAAAAAAAAAAAACAGAAAAATTCGTAGATTAGCTAAAATTTGCAGAAATTAATTTTTAATTCATACGAAATCAGCGCGTGCCGATGAAATTTATCACCTCACCGGTTATCAGTTGCGTTGAAATCACGCGTGGATGAATATAAAATTATATGTTCTTGTTTCTTCTGTTGCAGCGTTGAAGGTGAAACTGATGCTGAGGCGGCCCATAAACCAGCTGGTCGCCCAGGGTATCATGCCACGTAAGTACAACACGATTTATCTCATTTGTAAATTTGCTCTTTCATTCTAACACGTAAATCTTTAATTGCGTTCACTCGACAGACTGCGCAGAGTCGCACTCTGACTTTTATACGCCTCGCGAGTTGTCTCACGGTTCAGCCGTGCCGCAATAAAGAGAGTTATTTTTGCGATAACCGATCGTAACTCGTCTGATATAACGGTGAAATTTTTTTGATCTCCGCGATATCGCCATAATATGATATTCGCATTCAGAGTTTATTATAAATTTCAGCCGAGCCGCTTATAGCCGCTGATTTACACTCGTATCTCACATCCCGGACTGCGTCAACGTTTTTGAACAGGCTGGTAAATTCTGTCACCCTATCGACGCTACGTAATCGCTCGATGAAAGAAGAAGCGCGTTTTTTCACTCTCGATATTCTTTGTCCCCGGTTGTTTGTTTCGCCGTTTTTCATGCCACGTCGCTTAGGTCCACTCCATCGATCCATTTACCACTTAATTGCAGCTTGATTGCCAATAACTCGCTGAGCGAGCATATAAACCTGAATAACTGGGACATGCGTTGAACGAAACGTCAATTATCAGCCACGTGTGGCCTGTTAATTAACTGCCGATTACAAATCATGTTTTTCTTCAAACACTGCACCAGTTTATTGTCATTTTTCTCTCGGATCTTTGATCGTCGACAAGGTCGTCGCATTCCAATTTCGTTTCATTCCTTCAATTATCTAACGCGAAGTATTTCTGTAACTCTCTATTTTTGTATAATACTGCAGTTAAAATAATCTAGTAACGGCTAAAATTAGATAGACTCGTATATCAACACGTACGTTTCGTTCATAATTTCGCGTATACTTATATTTAACGTTATTCAATTGCCACTTGAGCTCGCGTTCTCGAGTAGATAATAGTTGGATGCGTACCATCGCCTCATGTCTGCGTTCCTAGAACGAAATTCTTCAAGCCCATGTCGAAGGGTGAAAAGCACCAAAAGAAAAATCAAAACCATTCGCCATCGTAATTCCGTCTCGATCCTGCACAGTCGGAGAAAAGAGAATAATGAAAAAAAGGGTGGTAATTCAGAAGAATCTTCCAAAAGCTGACTTGTATATTTCTTTTCAATTAGCCAGACACTTACTATACGAGGCATTTGATCTCTGACGTGGAAAATTATGTAAAGTTTGCAAAAACTCTACGGGGTGAAAATGTTTCTCGGAATTCTGTAATTGGTAAAATAAAATATGAAAATATCATCGTCTCGAGGTACGATATTACGGTACATGTATAGCAAAGGAAAAGTGTCGCGAGTGATATAAAATTATAAGTTGCCTGATAGGCGTGACGCGATTTAACTCGTCGTGCAAAACTTCAAGTGCAGTGCATTATTGCAACGGGCGGCTGGAGGCAGCATCGCCGCGTCTGCAACAGGATTTAATTCAAAAGATTATAATCGTAAACACCTTTAGCAAGGGGGCAACGTCTGGACACGGCATGGCGTAATTATTTGGGTCACGCGCTGAAATATTATTCTTGTTACTGTCCTCGCGTGTTTATAGCACCTGATATATATAATCCTCCAGGCTGATGGAAATACAGCGCCTGATATAAGCTGCATGGATAGAAATTCTCTCGCCGTTTGACTTCTTCTGCAAAATTTTATAACGTTCTTCATTTTTTTTTTTTTTATTTTTTTTCATTTTTTTGAATTTTTTTCTCTCACTTTCTTTTCTTTCCATACTTCTTTCTCCTTCGTTTATGATACGCCGTTCGCAATCAATGTCGTCAATGTCTTCTTGCAGCCACCGTTTCTCTTTTTCTTTATTTCTGCAGACCTCGTGCCAAGATCTGCGACGCTAATTGAAATGAAAGATGCGTTTTACGTCACAGGCACGACGGGGGTAAAACTCGGAGCAGGATATTCGGCGTTATATGCATAACTGCTCGTCAAGACCCGAAACGCCGCGAATAGAGTGATTTTAACTAATGGTGGAACTCGCGGCTACCTTAGCAAACTGGATCGCTTATTTTCGGAAGATTGCCCGAATAAATAGATTATCACAGGTGCCATGGCTGTAACGCGAAGTATATGTAATACCGCATGTCTCTTACGTATCCACAACGCGATCTCTAGAGTGAAAGATGAATAAAAATAAAAAATACAAATAAAAAAAGGGACAGGAAGTAGAAGCCGGGGGACAGCTGCGATGAGTCTTGCAATCATTTTTTTTCATCTCCAAGCCAATTATCCTGAGTGCGAAAACACGCGAGATTATGGATGTCGCTTTTGGCGTTACAGCTCTCAAAACACCGCCGGCCTTCCACGAGCAGCGAAAGCAGTTGGAACGAGCGAAAACCGGGGACCTTCTCAAGGCGAAAATTCAGCAGAGACCCGGCCGGGAGGAGCTGGTGAGGCAGCACATCCTCGAAGATGTTGGACACGTGGACCCGAGCCTCGCTGAGAGGCAGCGAATGCTCAAGAAGGCGAGACTGGCCGATCAACTCAACGACCAGCTCAGCCATCGACCCGGTCCATTGGAGCTTATACAGAAGAACATTCTACACACGGAAGAACCGATCGAAAGAGCGGTCAAAGGTTCGCCTTGTCTCCTATTATCCCACACGTCTGGTTTCCCTGACCTAAATAATATCCTTTTCTTGCGCCAATCATCGCCTGGTTAACTTCTTATTTTTCTCTTTCTTGTACGCTCATTTCAAATTCGCAGTGTATGAGCATGTAACTTTATACCATATTACGTTATTACATACGTATTCTTTCAAAGTTACACAAGAAGATCAACTCGCTGAACGAGAACCCAGTTCCGGACAATTTATTACCTTGATTTGTTTGAGTTTATTGTACGCGACAATAGGGAACCGCGCAACGAACCAACGTATCTTATGCAAGCCGTTTTACATACACTTACCCATCTTCACTCAATTCCTTTACAAATTTTACAAGAATATAAATGAATAAAAAGAACCCTTGACCAACATCATTCCGCGTTTGCAGAGGGTCACATCCCCTTCAAAGCGACTTGCGAGGGTCAAGTAACGAAACCGCAGCATCCGGACCACTACATCACCTTTGAAGATGACTCCCAAAGCTCGGAAGGCGCTCCATCGCCCCAACTCGATGCCCGCACCGACGTCCTCGAGACCGCGGCGGCGTCCGCAGGTATCGTTACCGTCTCCTTGAGCATCCCCACAACCGGCGGCGCTGTGGTGGTCACCTCGACGTCCCCCGTTTTTCAGCAGGCTGCTAACACGGAACCGACGATACAAACCTTCGCCGACCTCTGCAGCAGCGTCGTCGGTACCCAACAGCAGCAGCAACAGAGTCAGCAGGGTCAGCAGCATGCGTCGACGCAGGTAACGCATTTTTTCAAATTGAGAATATGATTTACAGTTCGAACTCTAATAGATCGTTGTTTTCCATTTCTTTCAGGCTAGTCAAACGGCCGTGCCGACGACGACGCTTCTTCCCCTGGCGCCGGCGCCGAGTCCGATGTCTCTTGGATCCACAACCTCCAGTCTAAGTCCGCTATCGAATATCTCGATCGCTTCACCCCCGGCGCCACCGCCAGCCGCCATAACGCCGAGGCCCCAGCCTAGTCCCATCGCGGCTTCGACGTGCCAAAGAAGTGACGCCCCCGGCAAGGATAAGAACAGGAAAAAATCAAAGACCAAAAGCCAGCCGAAGACTCGCACCATCAAATTTCACGAATACAAGGTAAGTTGACCTACCGTAAAAGTCTACTTCTCTTCCAATTATGTAGGTCTAAGATAGAATGTAAAATAGTTGGTAATTATCGCACCCGTTTCTGAATATTTATGTACGTTTGTTCAATTTTTTTTTTCTTATCTTCTTATCGATATAACGTAATGGATGGATCGGGATGTCGGAAATTATATATGTACCGCGTGCGGTGGAACGGTTTTATTTTTTTTTTTTTCTTGAAAAATTATTCAATGCATGAAGGCTTGTCGGAGAGTGTTGTGCTACTAACACCGCGGGGAAATAAGAAGAAAAGAAATAGTGAAAAATAGAGGAAAGAAAATATGGAAATGGTTGATTTTTTAATTTTTTTTTTTTTTCTCATTCTTTTTTTTTATTAGACCTAAAATAAAGAACCACTCGAAGGTGGTGGCCCCGCAATGAATCTTCGCCGAAGAGTTGAGATAGTATCGAGTGATTAACTCGCTCTCGCGCACTCTCAGCGCGGTCCACCTCGTTAGCTCCGAGTAATTCAAGCGCTAATTGCACTCAAGTTCGTGCGGTCGTCACTGTCGGGATGTGTAAGTCGACGCTTCAAGCCTCAGTGCCAAGCGTTTCCGTGACCTCGCGTCTAAGTCCGGATAGAGGAAGTGAATAAAGCCCAACGAATCTCGATTCCTACCAGATCGCGAGGAGCCCGCTCCGTTCCATTCACATTTTACATATTATTTCACCCATGCCAATAAGCAGTAGTATGAGCCTTTGGACGAACTTGATCGTTCACGATCACCCGATGCGGTTTATTTAAAAAAAAACATGTTTATCACTTTCAATTTTATGTTATCCGTACAATTACTCGCGCTCGAGTATTAATCATTTATCTACATGTAGTCTGACATGCATTGTATAGTATTGTTTCTTATTGTGGAAAACTTTGTCGTCCTCCCGTCTCCTCATGCCTGTAACATCTGATAATAAGTAGTGGGCTACTTAGAGCTGGAGTACTAATGACTAATAACTAATGCCCAGCGGTAAATGTTGTCTTAGGGTCCGCCCAATGCGCAAAAGTCTTCGGTGTCGTCTGCCGCCGCGGCGCTAAGCTCCGCGACGCCCGGCGAGACGAGCTACGAGCTGCTCCTACAACAGCAGCAGCTCTTCCTGCAGTGGCAGCTCGAATGGCAGCACAAGGTACTCGCACGACATCCAAACACATATACACACGCCGACCACCCTCCTTCACCCCCCTTTTTAACAAGCAATAATAAACAGTAATCAGTGTACCCTATCATCACATCTACCTATACCGATCTTTACCGACGGAGCAATGCGCTGAACCTTAAATCGCAGGCTGATATCTAATCTTATACATTTTGAGGAGTGAAATTATGAATCTTTATTTCTAATTTACGTATATGTACGAACTGTATATTATAAAGTGATGGAAAAGTTTTCAAAAATAATTATCTTGGTCTTATTATGTTATTCTTACCTGAGACTTGCGCATTGCTTTTGTCTGGATTTCAAAAGCTTTACAGATTTCACGTAATTTCTATTTTTTTTTTTTATCTCAGTATCGTAATTCTTATCTGATTATACACACTTGAAGTATGAGATTTATTTTACGTACAAATAGTAATTGCCCAAATTAAGGGAACTCGACGTTCATTTTAACTTTTGAACACAGATATCGTAGGTAGACGTTCTCGTATTGCGCGTAACTCATTCGAACATATTTGGGATCTAACGTATCGGAAATCAAAGACGCCGTCTGGTGAAAAGAAATGTATGAATACTCAGAAATAATGGTATTTAAAATCAATTGAATATGATAAAATAAAGTCATGTGAGTTTGCACTAAGTTTTTTTTTTTAACTATTTTCGAACCCTATATTGCTTATCCGTGATCGTGTGTTAGATCCCCATGTGCAAGAAAAAATTAGCGCTTATGATGTGCGGTCAAGATAGTGTGACGCGATTTTAGCGAACTTTTGGAAATTGAGGATCGAAGCGAGAGAGGAGGCATCTGCGTTCGTCGACGCGGCTCAAATTACATCCCCCATAAATTCCGAAATTGCTTTTAAATGTTGATATTAAACCGCAGATATACATTAAAAATGATAACAAAGAAAATAAACTTAAAAACAAAGAAACCTGTACAAGCCCACTAATCTCGCTTGACCATATAACAGCAACCATATTTTGGGCAGTTAATACTTCGCAATACACACACTTTAATATAATACACGTTAACATATTTCTTCTTCAGTATCGCTATGTTAATTTCATTCAACGAACAATGTGTGTTGGTTTTCATCTCTCCTTCTTTCCTCTTCGTTTATTATTTGTTTACTTTTAATTGAGACTCGGAAGTACATCGGTCGCGAAAACATTAGTACCGAATACCGCGGTAGGCTTACTTCCCATTGTTTAACTCGTCACATATTCAATCGGTGATCGCAAAGTAAAGATGTTTCATTTTTCTCACAGTACCCGCAAATCATACTGCCAGCCGCCCAGAAGCCACTATCGTTGACTAGTAGCGGAGCCAGTGACGCGGGTAGCGTAAGCGGAGGTAGCGTTAACGCTCCCAGCCCTGCACCGTCTAATTCGTCGACAAATCCGTCGGAGCAACCGCCCCTGAGGCCATTGGGAAAGCTGGAAGACATGAAAGGTGAGCTAGAAAAACCTGACTCTTATCATTATTCGTACTGAACTGAAATTCGCGCCCAGGTATTTGAGAGGATTTTCATAATATTTTTGGTAATCCATTTTTCAGTGAGCGACCTCAAGGTGGAGTTGAAACGCCGGAACCTGCCTGTATCGGGATCAAAACCTCAGCTAATCGAGCGGTTGAAACCATTCACGGAATCATCCAGCGTCAATTCGACATCTAATTCAAACGGCCCCCATGTCACACATATGGGACACATCCTGATGGACACCCCGGGCCCGATGACGTCAGACGAGTCAAGTTCCCACGCGAAAAGTCCGGGATCCCCGATCAAGGATGAACCAAATAGCCCGAGAATGGATTCGCCGCCTGGAAGTGAACACGACGATCCGTCGAGTCCACCAGGTAGGCTTATCCCTTCCCCCCAACTCTTATCTTCTGTGATACAACCATAAAAAATCGCTTCCACCTTCAAAGACACCGGTTTCTGAACCATTTCGCGTCTTTTTCAGGCGACGACATCATCAAAGAACAGCGTAGGCGAATCGAGGAACTCCAGCGAGAGTTATACAAGTCCCAGCAGCAGCTGCAACAGATTAAACAAACGCAGCCAGCTGTGCGGGCTGAGAAACTTGTTCTTCAACAGCACATACAGAACAAAATGCAGCAGCAACAGCTCGCTCTCCACCTCCAACAGCTGCAGCATCTCCAGCAACAACAGCAAAGTCAGCAACAACAACAACATCAGCAACAACAAAACCAGCAGAGTCAGCAACAGACGCAACAGCAACACGCGACTTTCCAACAGCTCAATGCAAAAGCCAGCCTAGCAGCCTTCCTTCAAGCACAGCCCAACAACACAGCTGCCATTCTAGACTCTGCAACCCTGACAGCAATCAACAACAAAAAGAATCAAGCCAAAAACAACGCCACCGTTCAATTACCAACTGCGATCGTTCTCAATTTAGCTAAACCCACAAAGTTGAACGGTTCTTTGATCGGCGCTCTAGTTGCTCAGGCCCAGGCGCAAGCGCAGGCTCAGCAACAACAGCAGCAGCAACAGCAACAGCAACAGCAACAACAGCAGCAGCAACACCAGAATGCTAATACTGATGAGGGCAAACCACCTCCACCCCAATACGATGAAGCTGCAAAGTTGCTCAAGGTACCAAAAATTTTACTTTAATTATTTTGAGAAAAATCATTTCCTCGCAATGCCTGATTATTTAACATTCTCGTTGCGTGATTTTTTTTCTTCAAGGTGAAAATCGAACCCGTACAGCAAAAAAGTCATATTAAAAGTCAGGTGGTCGACGACGTGTTGGAAATCCTTATTAAAAATGGTGAGCTACCACCCAGTGCCGCCCAGGATCCCGCAACGCCGACGACCCCGAATCGGCAGTTGCCTCAAAACCTGGTCTTCACAGCGCCGGCTGATAGCCCCACGCAATCTATCGTTTTCACAGCTACGAGTCCCATTAGCCCAATCAGTCCGATAGCTATGGAGGTCTCGCAAAGTAGCTGCCCATCGCCACCTGCTCCACCTCCCCCTCCCCCGCCACCCCTGCCATTGGCAACATTCTCCGTACAATTACCGACTACACTGCAACAGGAGGAAATCCCATCGTTCAGCGCTGATCTTCTCACGTCTGGGACAGAACTTGATGCGGCAATGTTACTCAGCCCTCAATCGGTGCAACAGAGTTCTCCGGATCCGCAGCCACCGCAGGAAGTAACTTCGTCGGATAATGCTAATCTGGACTTGAAGGTGAATATTTACAAAATATTTGAAAATTGCCAACAATCTTTTATTTCAACCACATATCACAGTTGAATGGAAATATTTTATTTACAAACCGTAGTAAAGCCAAGGTGGAAACAATAATTTGTTTTATTTTCAATGACCTAATATTTTCGGGAAAAACTGTTCTACAATATTTTTCAAACTCACTATCGAATCTTTTCTGAAATTGGTTGGTCATGTGATTCTCCTTCAGGAATTGGGTCTTGATCTGGAAACTTTGGATCCGATGGATTTTGGACCACTGGACTGTGATCTCGGCGTGAAAATGGAAACTCCACAGGAGTTGATGGATATCGGTGACATGCCCATGGATATGGACGACCCGGACTGGCTAGATTCCCTGATGCCACAGTCTCCGGTAACCAGTATCCATCAGCCAACACCACCACCTGCTCAGTCTTCAGCCCCCGACCTCTACGATCCATTGTTTGCGAATAGTCAGGACCCCTTTGATCTCTTTAACATGGAAGATTCTGACTTCAAAATGTCTGCTGATCTTTCGTTGACTTGGGATAAGGGTGACTTTGCTACCTAGCAAGAAATCAGCCTCTGGGAATCGGCTTTGTGTACTTAAAAGTAAACAATTCTCTCAAAAAAAAAGGCTAAATGTCTTTTAAAATTCTAGCGCGTTTCGGAAAGTTTGTCGTAAAACGAATCATTTGAACGATTAGCGCGTCCGCTCGTCTGTCTAGACCTTGCAAGATTAATTTATTATTAATTTTCATATTTCCGCCGTGAAGCTGTCGGCAAACATTTCGAATCAGCCACAAGCGAGATGACAATTTGGAGGGGGGTTGAAATGTTCGATAATAAATTGTGTGATCCAGAGTAAACCTGAAAATATATCGGTACAAAAAAATATTTGCGTTACGCTAGTAGACGAGTGGGATATGACCCAGAACACCCTGTAAATTTAACCAAACTTTGCGTAACGAACTTTTCACATGAAATGCGCTGAGCATACCTGATTAATTAGTGTAGCTTAAGCTAAAAGTATACTTAACACGTGAAGAGCTTAACTGGAACTTATCACTTTTAATAAACAAGTACGAATAGTCCATTTATAAGTTAACGAGGTAATTTACAACCAACAGAGCCTTATCTTTGGATTTTATCAAAATTAGAAACGTTGTTTTCTACTTAGACAAACATCTTGTAATTAAAGTTGTGACTCTGATTGGACAATGGCAATGAACCAAGTTTGACAAGAAAAAAAGATATTAAAACGGTACCGAATGAAACATGAAGTAGAGCAGTAACGAAAGAGCAATGAATGAATACGTTCTTATTCGATAACTGTTCGCAATGGAACTTTGATAGACATACGAAATGTTCATCAATGATTCCAAAATTCTCCAAAGAGTCCTTTAAAACATTTTAGCTAGCTCTACTACCCAGTTCTATACTATCCTACGTCGTGTGCTGCTTGAGTTTTAACTGCAGATAGCGTGTGTGCTAAAACTACATATTGAATATAGCGTCGTCTGAACTTTACCATAATCGTAATCTAACCGCATAATATAAAGAATTAATATAATATTATACTTATAATATAATGTAAAATATATATAAATCATATCTGTCTGTAGCCAAAAGCCATCTATTTCAGCGCCAATGCCGCGGATTATTTCCAAATATTTTTGTTCAGTACGTCAAATCAAAATCATTGTAATCAAAAGAAACGGATTTACCTATTTTTCAAAATTTTGGCTAGCGATCATGCTTTATCACTATAAAGAAAATACCACTGTCAGTAAATGAAAATCCGGCATTCCCTTCGTCTTCCCTGTTTTTTTTCCTGTAATTATGATACAGTGAGCCAAGATTAATGATGGCTTTTAGGTGCAGATACGTATTGCTAAGCCAGAGCATGTGATGTTAGGAAATACATACGTATATTATAACCAATAATAACCCCCCTGCGAGAGTGCGATGTGGCTAGTATTTTCGTATTTTGTCGTTTTGTGACATTCCATGTTTTCAAACTCAAACGAACGAGAGAGTCGCCGGTAGAAATGGGCGTCACGACGCGAAAATCGGGTTGCGTCGCCTGTCTGGTGATCATGCAAACGATCGAATAAGTGACTGACCGAATGAATGAGTGAACCATCGAATGAATGAATAAATGTGTATGTGATAAAAATATGGGAATAATGAAGTATGTTTGAGGTGAGTTACGGTGCTACTAAATACTAACTAATTAGGCGTGCATAGAGCCAAATTTGGCGAAATATGCGTTAGTAATATTTTTAAAAAATCTAAAAATATCTTTTACAAAGATAATTGAATACAGCAACGTAATGTACACACGATTGTGTATTATTAAACGTCATTCTGGGTGATGGCAGCTGAACCTTGTAATCTGCCGTTCATTAAAGCAAACAACTAATCGAACAGTGGCGCTTTGGGAATTCAATGGGAGCTCTAATCAAGCACAGCTCGTTGGGTAAAACTTAACGCAAACATTCTCAATATCAAAGAAACAGCCAAAAGCAACATTCCAAACATTCATATACAGTCAGCCCAGCGGCTTCAGGCGGAGAGGGACGCCATGTTCCGGCAAAGTGACGAAATGAACCAATTTCACATGCTTGTGTTTAGAGAAATCAAAAATACAAGGTTTACATCTATTCGTGTAATTTCGGAAGAAAATTATAACAAAAATAAGAAACCAATTGATCAGAAATTAGAAGTCAGATGTAACCCAAAATGTTGACGCATTGATGTAAAATATTATTAAATAATAAATCTCGTCCAGAAGTTGGAGATGAAACCAACAAAATAAAAGAATTACAATGGAACGTGGTATAACCTTGGAACCGAAAGTGCCAAACCGACCCTTGCCACTACATCGACATCGCCTCATTACTCATCACCTCACGTTGCCATGACAATAAGCGTTTATTGTTCTGTAAAATATGTAATATAAAAAAATCGCATAAAAATGCGCTAGACGTAATATGATTTTTTGTTTTAGCATTAAGCATTGTGCAGCCATTTGAAATGGCCGAATGTACTAAGATTCAAACAAAAAACAGATAATATGTTATAAAACGACTATTGTGTAGTACGGTTTTGTATGTTATTATGGAAATTGTAATTATGTTAGCCGTAATCATTAAACAATTTATTGATGATTGATTTGTAATCTACAATTTGTTAGGCTGTGCGAATCTGGTAGTCTGTTGTGAGATGTGTGGTTTAAGAAAAATGAAAAAAAAAAAACAAGCATAGAAAATGTTTCAACATAGCGTTTTGTGAATTATAATATTTTGTATGAGCATGCGAGCAAAACAGTTTTGTTAAGCAATATTTGAATTATTGTAATGATATTTTAAGTAACATCGTAATTATTGCTAGAGAGAGTGTTATTTATTTTTATTTGTTGCAAATTTATCGATTGCCTTCCATTTGAGTATACATAAAATAAAAAATATTGGCTAAAAATTACCATACATTGTATATTCAATCACACTTACACCAAATTTCTTGCCTAGATACAATGCACGACATCCAAGCATTTATTTATCTTCTACATGCCTAGGTGCTAAGTATGTTAAAAGTCGACGTTTCGACACAATCATTAGTAACAAATTTTTCCATACGACATTCTGAAATTTTATCTTATTTTAATCACGGCGAAGAATCGCTTATGATTTCATCTCTCCTGTTTTACAGAATAATGTCGAAACCTCGAAAAATACCGATTAAGTGTAGATGGCGTTGAATAGATTTCATTTTTCATATTAAACCAATTGCCATTCAAATGAAACTGATCTTACTGTTAAAAAAGTTTTAGCAAGCAGAATTACTTGTGTATCTTTAGTTAACGGAAAATCAAACTCTATTACTCCTGTCGGCAAAACTTCTGAGTCCTGAGTCTCACTTACTGGTGATAGGGCGTGAAGGAATTATTTTTAAGTTAAGACAAAGAGCACGTTCCCAAAACAATAGCACGGCTATTCTGAAATCCATTTCTCTTGAGTGTGAGAGAATGAATCGGTATTTCGTACTTTGTCCGAACGTACTTCTTGAAGGAAATGCATTCGTGACTGTTGCCACATAATACAGAGAAGAAACATTCAGAAAATTCGTAGTTCTGGTTCAGTCGTCGGGTGGGGGCTTCTATCCAAGACTTTTTAAGAAATCGATTCGTTTTTTTGCATTTTCCTATTATTTTTGGTCTCGAAAATGTGTTCGGGTAACATCATGGTGAAATTCGTGACATTTCCAAAGTTGGAGGTTCGAAAGAGGCGATGCGTCGGCTATCAGTGCCTTATATCGAAGGAACACCGGCTCGGGGACGTACTTGCGACATTACTCGCTCCTTATCTTACCCAGATCGTAGTCATATTACCATTACAATGCCGACAATATAGCCTCAAGACACAGTATAGATGTAATTGTCGCGAGATTGTAAAGTGGTGGAATAAATTCTTCCATGCTCTATTCTGACGTAATTTTGCGTGAGAAAACGATTGAGCGCAGTCCCGATACGCTGCGGGCAACGTATGAAAAGTTAGAGCCCACAAAACGAAAACCTATGTTTTCGACATTTTTCAGCAGGTGCTTTTTCCTCCGTAATGTCTCTCCTGTTGATCCCACGCAGTTTTCGCTGCGTTTTCCGACTTCCTGGAGGTCCAATTAATCAGAAAAGGGTCATACTAATCGATTCTGAGACCAAAAATTTTCGGTCGAAAAATGAAAAAAAAGTAAGGCGAAAATTTTCGCAATTTTGAAAAGTGCTGGAATAAATTCTTTGATGCAGTATTCCGACGTAATTTTGCGAGAGAAACCGATTGGGCGCAGTCCCAATACGCTGTGATCAACGCCTCTCAAGTTACAGCCAGAAAACGAGAACCTGTGTTTTCGACATTTTTCAGCAGGTGCTTTTTCCTCCGTAATGTCTCTCCTGTTGATCCAACGCTCATTTCGCTGCGTTTTCTGAGTTCCTTGGGGTCCAATTGGTCGGGAAAGAGTCATACGAATCAATTCTGGAACGAAAAATTTTTTGGTCAAAAAAAAAGGAAGGTTAACCCCTTTGTATTTTTGGCGAAAATTTTCGCGATTTTGAAAAGTGCTGGAATCAGTTCTTTCAGGCACTATTCCGACGTAATTTTACGAGAGAAATCGATTGGGCGCAGTCCCAATACGCTGCGATCAACGCATCGAAAGTTACAGCCGAAAAACGAAAACCTGAATTTTCGACATTTTTCAGCAGCTGCTTTTTTCCTCGTATCTTCTCTCCCGTTGATCCCACGCTCCTTTTGCTGCGTTTTCTGAGTTCCTTGGGGTCCAATTGGTCGGGAAATAGTCATACGAATCAATTCGGAGACGAAAAATTTTTTGGTCAAAAAAAAAGGAAGGTTAACCCCTTTGTATTTTTGGCGAAAATTTTCGCGATTTTGAAAAGTGCTGGAATCAGTTCTTTCAGGCACTATTCCGACGTAATTTTACGAGAGAAATCGATTGGGCGCAGTCCCAATACGCTGCGATCAACGCATCGAAAGTTACAGCCGAAAAACGAAAACCTGAATTTTCGACATTTTTCAGCAGCTGCTTTTTTCCTCGTATCTTCTCTCCCGTTGATCCCACGCTCCTTTTGCTGCGTTTTCTGAGTTCCTTGGGGTCCAATTGGTCGGGAAATAGTCATACGAATCAATTCGGAGACGAAAAATTTTTTGGTCAAAAAAAAAGGAAGGTTAACCCCTTTGTATTTTTGGCGAAAATTTTCGCGATTTTGAAAAGTGCTGGAATCAGTTCTTTCAGGCACTATTCCGACGTAATTTTACGAGGGAAATCGATTGGGCGCAGTCCCAATACGCTGCGATCAACGCATCGAAGGTTACAGCCGAAAAACGAAAACCTGAATTTTCGACATTTTTCAGCAGGTGCTTTTTTCCTCGTATCTTCTCTCCCGTTGATCCCACGCTCCTTTTGGTGCGTTTTCTGAGTTCCTTGGGGTCCAATTGGTCGGGAAAGAGTCATACGAATCAATTCGGAGACGAAAAATTTTTTGGTCAAAAAAAAGGAAGGTTAACCCCTTTGTATTTTTGGCGAAAATTTTCGCGATTTTCAAAAGTGCTAGAATAAATTAATTGTGGCACTGTTCCGACGTAATTTTGCAAGAGAAATCGATCGGGCACAGTCCCAATACGCTGCGGTCAACGCATCGAAAGTTACAGCCGAAAAACGAAAACCTGAATTTTCGACATTTTTCAGCAGCTGCTTTTTTCCTCGTATCTTCTCTCCCGTTGATCCCACGCTCCTTTTGCTGCGTTTTCTGAGTTCCTTGGGGTCCAATTGGTCGGGAAATAGTCATACGAATCAATTCGGAGACGAAAAATTTTTTGGTCAAAAAAAAAGGAAGGTTAACCCCTTTGTATTTTTGGCGAAAATTTTCGCGATTTTGAAAAGTGCTGGAATCAGTTCTCTCAGGCACCATTCCGACGTAATTTTGCAAGAGAAATCGATTGGGCGCAGTCCCAATACGCTGCGATCAACGCATCGAAAGTTACAGCCGAAAAACGAAAACCTGAATTTTCGACATTTTTCAGCAGCTGCTTTTTTCCTCGTATCTTCTCTCCCGTTGATCCCACGCTCCTTTTGCTGCGTTTTCTGAGTTCCTTGGGGTTCAATTGCTCGGGAAAGAGTCATACGAATCAATTCGGAGACGAAAAATTTTTTGGTCAAAAAAAAAGGAAGGTTAACCCCTTTGTATTTTTGGCGAAAATTTTCGCGATTTTGAAAAGTGCTGGAATCAGTTCTTTCAGGCACTATTCCGACGTAATTTTACGAGAGAAATCGATTGGGCGCAGTCCCAATACGCTGCGATCAACGCATCGAAAGTTACAGCCGAAAAACGAAAACCTGAATTTTCGACATTTTTCAGCAGGTGCTTTTTTCCTCGTATCTTCTCTCCCGTTGATCCCACGCTCCTTTTGGTGCGTTTTCTGAGTTCCTTGGGGTCCAATTGGTCGGGAAATAGTCATACGAATCAATTCGGAGACGAAAAATTTTTTGGTCAAAAAAAAAGGAAGGTTAACCCCTTTGTATTTTTGGCGAAAATTTTCGCGATTTCGAAAAGTGCTTGAATCAGTTCTTTCAGGCGCTATTCCGACGTAATTTTACGAGAGAAATCGATTGGGCGCAGTCCCAATACGCTGCGATCAACGCATCGAAAGTTACAGCCGAAAAACGAAAACCTGAATTTTCGACATTTTTCAGCAGGTGCTTTTTTCCTCGTATCTTCTCTCCCGTTGATCCCACGCTCCTTTTGGTGCGTTTTCTGAGTTCCTTGGGGTCCAATTGGTCGGGAAATAGTCATACGAATCAATTCGGAGACGAAAAATTTTTTGGTCAAAAAAA
The DNA here is from genome assembly GCF_021901455.1 of Neodiprion lecontei. Lineage (NCBI taxonomy): Eukaryota > Metazoa > Arthropoda > Insecta > Hymenoptera > Diprionidae > Neodiprion > Neodiprion lecontei. The sequence continues at coordinate 25,226,205 of NC_060265.1, forward strand.
AAGGAAGGTTAACCCCTTTGTATTTTTGGCGAAAATTTTCGCGATTTCGAAAAGTGCTTGAATCAGTTCTTTCAGGCACTATTCCGACGTAATTTTACGAGAGAAATCGATTGGGCGCAGTCCCAATACGCTGCGATCAACGCATCGAAAGTTACAGCCGAAAAACGAAAACCTGAATTTCCGACATTTTTCAGCAGGTGCTTTTTTCCTCGTATCTTCTCTCCCGTTGATCCCACGCTCCTTTTGCTGCGTTTTCTGAGTTCCTTGGGGTCCAATTGGTCGGGAAATAGTCATACGAATCAATTCGGAGACGAAAAATTTTTTGGTCAAAAAAAAAGGAAGGTTAACGTTACCCTTTGTATTTTTGGCGAAAATTTTCGCGATTTTCAAAAGTGCTGGAATCAGTTCTCTCAGGCACCATTCCGACGTAATTTGGCAAGAGAAATCGATTGGGCGCAGTCCCAATACGCTGCGATCAACGCATCGAAAGTTACAGCCGAAAAACGAAAACCTGAATTTTCGACATTTTTCAGCAGCTGCTTTTTTCCTCGTATCTTCTCTCCCGTTGATCCCACGCTCCTTTTGCTGCGTTTTCTGAGTTCCTTGGGGTCCGATTGGTCGGGAAATAGTCATACGAATCAATTCGGAGACGAAAAATTTTTTGGTCAAAAAAAAAGGAAGGTTAACCCCTTTGTATTTTTGGCGAAAATTTTCGCGATTTTGAAAAGTGCTGGAATCAGTTCTTTCAGGCACTATTCCGACGTAATTTTACGAGAGAAATCGATTGGGCGCAGTCCCAATACGCTGCGATCAACGCATCGAAAATTACAGCCGAAAAACGAAAACCTGAATTTTCGACATTTTTCAGCAGGTGCTTTTTTCCTCGTATCTTCTCTCCCGTTGATCTCACGCTCCTTTTGGTGCGTTTTCTGAGTTCCTTGGGGTCCAATTGGTCGGGAAACAGTCATACGAATCAATTCGGAGACGAAAAATTTTTTGGTCAAAAAAAAAGTAAGGTTAACCCCTTTGTATTTTTGGCGAAAATTTTCGCGATTTTCAAAAGTGCTAGAATAAATTAATTGTGGCACTGTTCCGACGTAATTTTGCGAGAGAAATCGATTGGGCACAGTCCCAATACGCTGCGATTAACGCATCGAAAGTTACAGCCAAAAAACGGAAACCCGAATTTTCGACATTTTTCAGCAGGTGTATATTTCTTCTCAATTTCTCTCCTGTTGATTCCACGCTCATTTCGCTGCGTTTTCTGAGTTCCTTGGGGTCCAATTGGTCGGGAAAGCGTCGCACGAATCAATTCTGAGACGAAAAATTTTTTGGTCAAAAAAAAAGGAAGGTTAACCCCTTTGTATTTTTGGCGAAAATTTTCGCGATTTTGAAAAGTGCTGGAATCAGTTCTCTCAGGCACCATTCCGACGTAATTTTGCAAGAGAAATCGATTGGGCGCAGTCCCAATACGCTGCGATCAACGCATCGAAAGTTACAGCCGAAAAACGAAAACCTGAATTTTCGACATTTTTCAGCAGCTGCTTTTTTCCTCGTATCTTCTCTCCCGTTGATCCCACGCTCCTTTTGCTGCGTTTTCTGAGTTCCTTGGGGTTCAATTGCTCGGGAAAGTGTCATACGAATCAATTCGGAGACGAAAAATTTTTTGGTCAAAAAAAAAGGAAGGTTAACCCCTTTGTATTTTTGGCGAAAATTTTCGCGATTTTGAAAAGTGCTGGAATCAGTTCTTTCAGGCACTATTCCGACGTAATTTTACGAGAGAAATCGATTGGGCGCAGTCCCAATACGCTGCGATCAACGCATCGAAAGTTACAGCCGAAAAACGAAAACCTGAATATTCGACATTTTTCAGCAGGTGTATATTTCTTCTCAATTTCTCTCCTGTTGATTCCACGCTCCTTTTGGTGCGTTTTCTGAGTTCCTTGGGGTCCAATTGGTCGGAAAAGAGTCATACGAATCAATTCGGAGACGAAAAATTTTTTGGTCAAAAAAAAAGGAAGGTTAACCCCTTTGTATTTTTGGCGAAAATTTTCGCGATTTTGAAAAGTGCTGGAATCAGTTCTTTCAGACACTATTCCGACGTAATTTCACGAGAGAAATCGATTGGGCGCAGTCCCAATACGCTGCGATCAACGCATCGAAAGTTACAGCCGAAAAACGAAAACCTGAATTTCCGACATTTTTCAGCAGGTGCTTTTTTCCTCGTATCTTCTCTCCCGTTGATCCCACGCTCCTTTTGCTGCGTTTTCTGAGTTCCTTGGGGTCCAATTGGTCGGGAAATAGTCATACGAATCAATTCGGAGACGAAAAATTTTTTGGTCAAAAAAAAAGGAAGGTTAACTCCTTTGCATTTTTGGCGAAAATTTTCGCGATTTTCGAAAGTGCTGGAATCAGTTCTTTCAGGCACTATTCCGACGTAATTTTACGAGAGAAATCGATTGGGCGCAGTCCCAATACGCTGCGATCGACGCATCGAAAGTTACAGCCGAAAAACGAAAACCTGAATTTTCGACATTTTTCAGCAGGTGCTTTTTTCCTCGTATCTTCTCTCCCGTTGATCCCACGCTCCTTTTGCTGCGTTTTCTGAGTTCCTTGGGGTCCAATTGGTCGGGAAAGAGTCATACGAATCAATTCGGAGACGAAAAATTTTTTGGTCAAAAAAAAAGGAAGGTTAACCCCTTTGTATTTTTGGCGAAAATTTTCGCGATTTTCAAAAGTGCTAGAATAAATTAATTGTGGCACTGTTCCGACGTAATTTTGCGAGAGAAATCGATTGGGCACAGTCCCAATACGCTGCGATCAACGCATCGAAAGTTACAGCCGAAAAACGGAAACCCGAATTTTCGACATTTTTCAGCAGGTGTATTTTTCTTCCCAATTTCTCTCCTGTTGATCCCACGCTTTTTTCGCTGCGTTTTCTGAGTTCCTTGGGGTCCAATTGGTCGGGAAAGAGTCATACGAATCAATTCGGAGACGAAAAATTTTTTGGTCAAAAAAAAAGGAAGGTTAACCCCTTTGTATTTTTGGCGAAAATTTTCGCGATTTTGAAAAGTGCTGGAATCAGTTCTTTCAGACACTATTCCGACGTAATTTCACGAGAGAAATCGATTGGGCGCAGTCCCAATACGCTGCGATCAACGCATCGAAAGTTACAGCCGAAAAACGAAAACCTGAATTTCCGACATTTTTCAGCAGGTGCTTTTTTCCTCGTATCTTCTCTCCCGTTGATCCCACGCTCCTTTTGCTGCGTTTTCTGAGTTCCTTGGGGTCCAATTGGTCGGGAAATAGTCATACGAATCAATTCGGAGACGAAAAATTTTTTGGTCAAAAAAAAAGGAAGGTTAACCCCTTTGTATTTTTGGCGAAAATTTTCGCGATTTTCAAAAGTGCTGGAATCAGTTCTCTCAGGCACCATTCCGACGTAATTTGGCAAGAGAAATCGATTGGGCGCAGTCCCAATACGCTGCGATCAACGCATCGAAAGTTACAGCCGAAAAACGAAAACCTGAATTTTCGACATTTTTCAGCAGCTGCTTTTTTCCTCGTATCTTCTCTCCCGTTGATCCCACGCTCCTTTTGCTGCGTTTTCTGAGTTCCTTGGGGTCCAATTGGTCGGGAAATAGTCATACGAATCAATTCGGAGACGAAAAATTATTTGGTCAAAAAAAAAGGAAGGTTAACCCCTTTGTATTTTTGGCGAAAATTTTCGCGATTTTCAAAAGTGCTGGAATCAGTTCTCTCAGGCACCATTCCGACGTAATTTGGCAAGAGAAATCGATTGGGCGCAGTCCCAATACGCTGCGATCAACGCATCGAAAGTTACAGCCGAAAAACGAAAACCTGAATTTTCGACATTTTTCAGCAGCTGCTTTTTTCCTCGTATCTTCTCTCCCGTTGATCCCACGCTCCTTTTGCTGCGTTTTCTGAGTTCCTTGGGGTCCAATTGGTCGGGAAATAGTCATACGAATCAATTCGGAGACGAAAAATTTTTTGGTCAAAAAAAAAGGAAGGTTAACCCCTTTGTATTTTTGGCGAAAATTTTCGCGATTTTGAAAAGTGCTGGAATCAGTTCTTTCAGGCACTATTCCGACGTAATTTTACGAGAGAAATCGATCGGGCGCAGTCCCAATACGCTGCGATCAACGCATCGAAGGTTACAGCCGAAAAACGAAAACCTGAATTTTCGACATTTTTCAGCAGGTGCTTTTTTCCTCGTATCTTCTCTCCCGTTGATCCCACGCTCCTTTTGCTGCGTTTTCTGAGTTCCTTGGGGTCCAATTGGTCGGGAAAGAGTCATACGAATCAATTCGGAGACGAAAAATTTTTTGGTCAAAAAAAAAGTAAGGTTAACCCCTTTGTATTTTTGACGAAAATTTTCGCGATTTTCAAAAGTGCTAGAATAAATTAATTGTGGCACTGTTCCGACGTAATTTTGCGAGAGAAATCGATTGGGCACAGTCCCAATACGCTGCGATCAACGCATCGAAAGTTACAGCCAAAAAACGGAAACCCGAATTTTCGACATTTTTCAGCAGGTGTATATTTCTTCTCAATTTCTCTCCTGTTGATTCCACGCTCATTTCGCTGCGTTTTCTGAGTTCCTTGGGGTCCAATTGGTCGGGAAAGCGTCGCACGAATCAATTCTGAGACGAAAAATTTTTTGGTCAAAAAAAAAGGAAGGTTAACCCCTTTGTATTTTTGGCGAAAATTTTCGCGATTTTGAAAAGTGCTGGAATCAGTTCTCTCAGGCACCATTCCGACGTAATTTTGCAAGAGAAATCGATTGGGCGCAGTCCCAATACGCTGCGATCAACGCGTCGAAAGTTACAGCCGAAAAACGAAAACCTGAATTTTCGACATTTTTCAGCAGCTGCTTTTTTCCTCGTATCTTCTCTCCCGTTGATCCCACGCTCCTTTTGCTGCGTTTTCTGAGTTCCTTGGGGTCCAATTGGTCGGGAAATAGTCATACGAATCAATTCGGAGACGAAAAATTTTTTGGTCAAAAAAAAAGGAAGGTTAACCCCTTTGTATTTTTGGCGAAAATTTTTGCGATTTTGAAAAGTGCTGGAATCAGTTCTCTCAGGCACCATTCCGACGTAATTTTGCAAGAGAAATCGATTGGGCGCAGTCCCAATACGCTGCGATCAACGCATCGAAAGTTACAGCCGAAAAACGAAAACCTGAATTTTCGACATTTTTCAGCAGGTGCTTTTTTCCTCGTATCTTCTCTCCCGTTGATCCCACGCTCCTTTTGGTGCGTTTTCTGAGTTCCTTGGGGTCCAATTGGTCGGGAAACAGTCATACGAATCAATTCGGAGACGAAAAATTTTTTGGTCAAAAAAAAAGTAAGGTTAACCCCTTTGTATTTTTGGCGAAAATTTTCGCGATTTTGAAAAGTGCTGGAATCAGTTCTTTCAGGCACTATTCCGACGTAATTTTACGAGAGAAATCGATTGGGCGCAGTCCCAATACGCTGCGATCAACGCATCGAAAGTTACAGCCGAAAAACGAAAACCTGAATTTTCGACATTTTTCAGCAGGTGCTTTTTTCCTCGTATCTTCTCTCCCGTTGATCCCACGCTCCTTTTGGTGCGTTTTCTGAGTTCCTTGGGGTCCAATTGGTCGGGAAAGAGTCATACGAATCAATTCGGAGACGAAAAATTTTTTGGTCAAAAAAAAAGGAAGGTTAACCCCTTTGTATTTTTGGCGAAAATTATCGCGATTTTCAAAAGTGCTAGAATAAATTAATTGTGGCACTGTTCCGACGTAATTTTGCGAGAGAAATCGATTGGGCACAGTCCCAATACGCTGCGATCAACGCATCGAAAGTTACAGCCGAAAAACGGAAACCCGAATTTTCGACATTTTTCAGCAGGTGTATTTTTCTTCCCAATTTCTCTCCTGTTGATCCCACGCTTTTTTCGCTGCGTTTTCTGAGTTCCTTGGGGTCCAATTGGTCGGGAAAGAGTCATACGAATCAATTCGGAGACGAAAAATTTTTTGGTCAAAAAAAAAGGAAGGTTAACCCCTTTGTATTTTTGGCGAAAATTTTCGCGATTTTGAAAAGTGCTGGAATCAGTTCTTTCAGACACTATTCCGACGTAATTTCACGAGAGAAATCGATTGGGCGCAGTCCCAATACGCTGCGATCAACGCATCGAAAGTTACAGCCGAAAAACGAAAACCTGAATTTCCGACATTTTTCAGCAGGTGCTTTTTTCCTCGTATCTTCTCTCCCGTTGATCCCACGCTCCTTTTGCTGCGTTTTCTGAGTTCCTTGGGGTCCAATTGGTCGGGAAATAGTCATACGAATCAATTCGGAGACGAAAAATTTTTTGGTCAAAAAAAAAGGAAGGTTAACCCCTTTGTATTTTTGGCGAAAATTTTCGCGATTTTCAAAAGTGCTGGAATCAGTTCTCTCAGGCACCATTCCGACGTAATTTGGCAAGAGAAATCGATTGGGCGCAGTCCCAATACGCTGCGATCAACGCATCGAAAGTTACAGCCGAAAAACGAAAACCTGAATTTTCGACATTTTTCAGCAGCTGCTTTTTTCCTCGTATCTTCTCTCCCGTTGATCCCACGCTCCTTTTGCTGCGTTTTCTGAGTTCCTTGGGGTCCAATTGGTCGGGAAATAGTCATACGAATCAATTCGGAGACGAAAAATTATTTGGTCAAAAAAAAAGGAAGGTTAACCCCTTTGTATTTTTGGCGAAAATTTTCGCGATTCTGAAAAGTGCTGGAATCAGTTCGTTCAGGCACTATTCCGACGTAATTTTACGAGAGAAATCGATTGGGCGCAGTCCCAATACGCTGCGATCAACGCATCGAAAGTTACAGCCGAAAAACGAAAACCTGAATTTTCGACATTTTTCAGCAGCTGCTTTTTTCCTCGTATCTTCTCTCCCGTTGATCCCACGCTCCTTTTGCTGCGTTTTCTGAGTTCCTTGGGGTCCAATTGGTCGGGAAATAGTCATACGAATCAATTCGGAGACGAAAAATTTTTTGGTCAAAAAAAAAGGAAGGTTAACCCCTTTGTATTTTTGGCGAAAATTTTCGCGATTTTGAAAAGTGCTGGAATCAGTTCTTTCAGGCACTATTCCGACGTAATTTTACGAGAGAAATCGATTGGGCGCAGTCCCAATACGCTGCGATCAACGCATCGAAAGTTACAGCCGAAAAACGAAAACCTGAATTTTCGACATTTTTCAGCAGGTGCTTTTTTCCTCGTATCTTCTCTCCCGTTGATCTCACGCTCCTTTTGGTGCGTTTTCTGAGTTCCTTGGGGTCCAATTGGTCGGGAAACAGTCATACGAATCAATTCGGAGACGAAAAATTTTTTGGTCAAAAAAAAAGTAAGGTTAACCCCTTTGTATTTTTGGCGAAAATTTTCGCGATTTTCAAAAGTGCTAGAATAAATTAATTGTGGCACTGTTCCGACGTAATTTTGCGAGAGAAATCGATTGGGCACAGTCCCAATACGCTGCGATTAACGCATCGAAAGTTACAGCCAAAAAACGGAAACCCGAATTTTCGACATTTTTCAGCAGGTGTATATTTCTTCTCAATTTCTCTCCTGTTGATTCCACGCTCATTTCGCTGCGTTTTCTGAGTTCCTTGGGGTCCAATTGGTCGGGAAAGCGTCGCACGAATCAATTCTGAGACGAAAAATTTTTTGGTCAAAAAAAAAGGAAGGTTAACCCCTTTGTATTTTTGGCGAAAATTTTCGCGATTTTGAAAAGTGCTGGAATCAGTTCTCTCAGGCACCATTCCGACGTAATTTTGCAAGAGAAATCGATTGGGCGCAGTCCCAATACGCTGCGATCAACGCATCGAAAGTTACAGCCGAAAAACGAAAACCTGAATTTTCGACATTTTTCAGCAGCTGCTTTTTTCCTCGTATCTTCTCTCCCGTTGATCCCACGCTCCTTTTGCTGCGTTTTCTGAGTTCCTTGGGGTTCAATTGCTCGGGAAAGTGTCATACGAATCAATTCGGAGACGAAAAATTTTTTGGTCAAAAAAAAAGGAAGGTTAACCCCTTTGTATTTTTGGCGAAAATTTTCGCGATTTTGAAAAGTGCTGGAATCAGTTCTTTCAGACACTATTCCGACGTAATTTCACGAGAGAAATCGATTGGGCGCAGTCCCAATACGCTGCGATCAACGCATCGAAAGTTACAGCCGAAAAACGAAAACCTGAATTTCCGACATTTTTCAGCAGGTGCTTTTTTCCTCGTATCTTCTCTCCCGTTGATCCCACGCTCCTTTTGCTGCGTTTTCTGAGTTCCTTGGGGTCCAATTGGTCGGGAAATAGTCATACGAATCAATTCGGAGACGAAAAATTTTTTGGTCAAAAAAAAAGGAAGGTTAACTCCTTTGCATTTTTGGCGAAAATTTTCGCGATTTTCGAAAGTGCTGGAATCAGTTCTTTCAGGCACTATTCCGACGTAATTTTACGAGAGAAATCGATTGGGCGCAGTCCCAATACGCTGCGATCGACGCATCGAAAGTTACAGCCGAAAAACGAAAACCTGAATTTTCGACATTTTTCAGCAGGTGCTTTTTTCCTCGTATCTTCTCTCCCGTTGATCCCACGCTCCTTTTGCTGCGTTTTCTGAGTTCCTTGGGGTCCAATTGGTCGGGAAAGAGTCATACGAATCAATTCGGAGACGAAAAATTTTTTGGTCAAAAAAAAAGGAAGGTTAACCCCTTTGTATTTTTGGCGAAAATTTTCGCGATTTTCAAAAGTGCTAGAATAAATTAATTGTGGCACTGTTCCGACGTAATTTTGCGAGAGAAATCGATTGGGCACAGTCCCAATACGCTGCGATCAACGCATCGAAAGTTACAGCCGAAAAACGGAAACCCGAATTTTCGACATTTTTCAGCAGGTGTATTTTTCTTCCCAATTTCTCTCCTGTTGATCCCACGCTTTTTTCGCTGCGTTTTCTGAGTTCCTTGGGGTCCAATTGGTCGGGAAAGAGTCATACGAATCAATTCGGAGACGAAAAATTTTTTGGTCAAAAAAAAAGGAAGGTTAACCCCTTTGTATTTTTGGCGAAAATTTTCGCGATTTTGAAAAGTGCTGGAATCAGTTCTTTCAGACACTATTCCGACGTAATTTCACGAGAGAAATCGATTGGGCGCAGTCCCAATACGCTGCGATCAACGCATCGAAAGTTACAGCCGAAAAACGAAAACCTGAATTTCCGACATTTTTCAGCAGGTGCTTTTTTCCTCGTATCTTCTCTCCCGTTGATCCCACGCTCCTTTTGCTGCGTTTTCTGAGTTCCTTGGGGTCCAATTGGTCGGGAAATAGTCATACGAATCAATTCGGAGACGAAAAATTTTTTGGTCAAAAAAAAAGGAAGGTTAACCCCTTTGTATTTTTGGCGAAAATTTTCGCGATTTTCAAAAGTGCTGGAATCAGTTCTCTCAGGCACCATTCCGACGTAATTTGGCAAGAGAAATCGATTGGGCGCAGTCCCAATACGCTGCGATCAACGCATCGAAAGTTACAGCCGAAAAACGAAAACCTGAATTTTCGACATTTTTCAGCAGCTGCTTTTTTCCTCGTATCTTCTCTCCCGTTGATCCCACGCTCCTTTTGCTGCGTTTTCTGAGTTCCTTGGGGTCCAATTGGTCGGGAAATAGTCATACGAATCAATTCGGAGACGAAAAATTATTTGGTCAAAAAAAAAGGAAGGTTAACCCCTTTGTATTTTTGGCGAAAATTTTCGCGATTCTGAAAAGTGCTGGAATCAGTTCGTTCAGGCACTATTCCGACGTAATTTTACGAGAGAAATCGATTGGGCGCAGTCCCAATACGCTGCGATCAACGCATCGAAAGTTACAGCCGAAAAACGAAAACCTGAATTTTCGACATTTTTCAGCAGGTGCTTTTTTCCTCGTATCTTCTCTCCCGTTGATCCCACGCTCATTTCGCTGCGTTTTCTGAGTTCCTTGGGGTCCAATTGGTCGGGAAAGAGTCATACGAATCAATTCGGAGACGAAAAATTTTTTGGTCAAAAAAAAAGGAAGGTTAACCCCTTTGTATTTTTGGCGAAAATTTTCGCGATTTTCAAAAGTGCTGGAATCAGTTCTCTCAGGCACCATTCCGACGTAATTTGGCAAGAGAAATCGATTGGGCGCAGTCCCAATACGCTGCGATCAACGCATCGAAAGTTACAGCCGAAAAACGAAAACCTGAATTTTCGACATTTTTCAGCAGCTGCTTTTTTCCTCGTATCTTCTCTCCCGTTGATCCCACGCTCCTTTTGCTGCGTTTTCTGAGTTCCTTGGGGTCCAATTGGTCGGGAAATAGTCATACGAATCAATTCGGAGACGAAAAATTTTTTGGTCAAAAAAAAAGGAAGGTTAACCCCTTTGTATTTTTGGCGAAAATTTTCGCGATTTTGAAAAGTGCTGGAATCAGTTCTTTCAGGCACTATTCCGACGTAATTTTACGAGAGAAATCGATCGGGCGCAGTCCCAATACGCTGCGATCAACGCATCGAAGGTTACAGCCGAAAAACGAAAACCTGAATTTTCGACATTTTTCAGCAGGTGCTTTTTTCCTCGTATCTTCTCTCCCGTTGATCCCACGCTCCTTTTGCTGCGTTTTCTGAGTTCCTTGGGGTCCAATTGGTCGGGAAAGAGTCATACGAATCAATTCGGAGACGAAAAATTTTTTGGTCAAAAAAAAAGTAAGGTTAACCCCTTTGTATTTTTGACGAAAATTTTCGCGATTTTCAAAAGTGCTAGAATAAATTAATTGTGGCACTGTTCCGACGTAATTTTGCGAGAGAAATCGATTGGGCACAGTCCCAATACGCTGCGATCAACGCATCGAAAGTTACAGCCAAAAAACGGAAACCCGAATTTTCGACATTTTTCAGCAGGTGTATATTTCTTCTCAATTTCTCTCCTGTTGATTCCACGCTCATTTCGCTGCGTTTTCTGAGTTCCTTGGGGTCCAATTGGTCGGGAAAGCGTCGCACGAATCAATTCTGAGACGAAAAATTTTTTGGTCAAAAAAAAAGGAAGGTTAACCCCTTTGTATTTTTGGCGAAAATTTTCGCGATTTTGAAAAGTGCTGGAATCAGTTCTCTCAGGCACCATTCCGACGTAATTTTGCAAGAGAAATCGATTGGGCGCAGTCCCAATACGCTGCGATCAACGCGTCGAAAGTTACAGCCGAAAAACGAAAACCTGAATTTTCGACATTTTTCAGCAGCTGCTTTTTTCCTCGTATCTTCTCTCCCGTTGATCCCACGCTCCTTTTGCTGCGTTTTCTGAGTTCCTTGGGGTCCAATTGGTCGGGAAATAGTCATACGAATCAATTCGGAGACGAAAAATTTTTTGGTCAAAAAAAAAGGAAGGTTAACCCCTTTGTATTTTTGGCGAAAATTTTTGCGATTTTGAAAAGTGCTGGAATCAGTTCTCTCAGGCACCATTCCGACGTAATTTTGCAAGAGAAATCGATTGGGCGCAGTCCCAATACGCTGCGATCAACGCATCGAAAGTTACAGCCGAAAAACGAAAACCTGAATTTTCGACATTTTTCAGCAGGTGCTTTTTTCCTCGTATCTTCTCTCCCGTTGATCCCACGCTCCTTTTGGTGCGTTTTCTGAGTTCCTTGGGGTCCAATTGGTCGGGAAACAGTCATACGAATCAATTCGGAGACGAAAAATTTTTTGGTCAAAAAAAAAGTAAGGTTAACCCCTTTGTATTTTTGGCGAAAATTTTCGCGATTTTGAAAAGTGCTGGAATCAGTTCTTTCAGGCACTATTCCGACGTAATTTTACGAGAGAAATCGATTGGGCGCAGTCCCAATACGCTGCGATCAACGCATCGAAAGTTACAGCCGAAAAACGAAAACCTGAATTTTCGACATTTTTCAGCAGGTGCTTTTTTCCTCGTATCTTCTCTCCCGTTGATCCCACGCTCCTTTTGGTGCGTTTTCTGAGTTCCTTGGGGTCCAATTGGTCGGGAAAGAGTCATACGAATCAATTCGGAGACGAAAAATTTTTTGGTCAAAAAAAAAGGAAGGTTAACCCCTTTGTATTTTTGGCGAAAATTTTCGCGATTTTGAAAAGTGCTGGAATCAGTTCTTTCAGGCACTATTCCGACGTAATTTTACGAGAGAAATCGATTGGGCGCAGTCCCAATACGCTGCGATCAACGCATCGAAAGTTACAGCCGAAAAACGAAAACCTGAATATTCGACATTTTTCAGCAGGTGTATATTTCTTCTCAATTTCTCTCCTGTTGATTCCACGCTCCTTTTGGTGCGTTTTCTGAGTTCCTTGGGGTCCAATTGGTCGGAAAAGAGTCATACGAATCAATTCGGAGACGAAAAATTTTTTGGTCAAAAAAAAAGGAAGGTTAACCCCTTTGTATTTTTGGCGAAAATTTTCGCGATTTTCAAACGTGCTAGAATAAATTAATTGTGGCACTGTTCCGACGTAATTTTGCGAGAGAAATCGATTGGGCACAGTCCCAATACGCTGCGATCAACGCATCGAAAGTTACAGCCAAAAAACGGAAACCCGAATTTTCGACATTTTTCAGCAGGTGTATATTTCTTCTCAATTTCTCTCCTGTTGATTCCACGCTCATTTCGCTGCGTTTTCTGAGTTCCTTGGGGTCCAATTGGTCGGGAAAGCGTCGCACGAATCAATTCTGAGACGAAAAATTTTTCGGTCAAAAAAAAAGGAAGGTTAACCCCTTTGTATTTTTGGCGAAAATTTTCGCGATTCTGAAAAGCGATGGAATCAATTCTTTCAGGCACTATACCGACGTAATTTTGCGAGAGAAATCGATTGGGCGAAGTCCTAATACGCTGCGATCAACGCCTGTCAATTTACAGCCAGAAAACGAGAACTTGTGTTTTCGACATTTTTCAGCAGGTGCTTTTTCCTCCATAATGTTTCTCCTGTGGATCCTACGCAGTTTTCGCTGCGTTTTCCGAGTTCCTGGGGGTCCAATTAGTCAAAAAAGGGTCATACTAATCGAATCTGAGACCAAAAATTCTCGGTCAAAAAATGAGAAAAAAGTAAGGCTAACCCCTCTCCATTTTCGGCGAAAATTTTTGCGATTTTGAAAAGTGCTGGAACAAAGTCTTTGACGCAGCATTACGACGTAATTTCGCGAGAGAAATTGATTGGGCGCAGTCCCAATACGCTGCGATCAACGGACCACAAGTCAGAGTCAAAAAACGAAAATTTATTCGTCAAATTTTTGCTGCTGGCACCTCGGTCTGTTTGAGATTTATTCTCTTTTTCTGGTTTCCGATTAGTCCAGAAAGGTCCATATTTATGAATTTTGAGAGTCAACACTCCTCCATAAAAAATTGAGGTCTCCGGATTTTTTCAGCTGAAGTGGACCGATTCTGAATATTGCCAAAATGCATTCATTGAGTCCTGAGATTGACTCAATTCCGCGAGAAGTTTCGATGATCTGGTTGTTTGGTTAGCATTGTTGAGGTGGTGAAAGACTAGTGCAAAGTAAATTTCCCATAATATTCAAGGTTGCATCTGAGAATGTATATTTCGAAGATTTGATCCTTCATTGTATCAAAAGTCATTCAAGTTACTAAGAAAAGTCACATATGCAGCCTATCTCCGTACATGATACGAAAACATCATAAAAAAATGTACCAAGCAAATATATCTGAATTCTTTCATTGCTCAAGTTTCACAGATAAATTTGTACTCATGTCACCTCTTGGATAAAATGCGTCCATGCATGCATTAAACAATAATCGACTTGGCCATAATGTGGTGACAGGAATATACTATTAGCTCAAAGAAGGGCTTTCCATCGGTTAACAGAAATTGTTGTTTTGGCCACTATTTTATTTATTCATATTATATTTTTTTTTCAATCAAAATCAAACTTTTCAACCATATTTGGTAAAACCAGCACCTATCACTTTGTAAACGTATATCGTTTTGGCACCCTACCTTTAGCCAGCAAGCAGTTGTTAAATCCACCTTATCAAAATGCGTATTTAGTTTTTATCATGTCCTGTCGTTTTGTATGTTTCAATAATCATTACACAAGCTAATCCAACAACACAAAACACAACGGTCTCACAGTTTTCAGTCAACCGCACGACGTATAATCAAGTAATCACAATATACATGAAACTCACTCTAGCGTTCACGGACGAGAGAACGAAGGTCATCAAGTTGCCTGTCATCACAAGCCCAGATACATTTCAATGTCTCGCAGCCAATCAATCCTCGCTTTAACTCAAACGGCCCAGCAGACAATGACGACTCGACGTACAAGGTATCTCAACTCTCACGATCAGCATACATGTTTATCTTGCGTATCACAACACATCTTCGTACGCGACGTATAAAACAAGCTCCTTTCAGTCGGCTTGTCGCAGCGGTTAAGAGCGGTTTCGTTGAGCATACGCCACTTTTGCGTGCACAATACTCAATACTTTTCAATTGCAATCATCGGCATTTTACATCGGCGGTTTGTCTTACTTGACTTTGATTAACTCTAATTCGTTACCTCGTACGTGATCGAACATCGCCGAGTGTCATCGGCTTATAGCACGTAACTCGGTGCACGTAAGTGTAGTAATATACGCTTATAAATCTAGTTCTATAAAGTGTGCTTGACGATGTCAAATTGGTGTTACTTACTAAGCCGGTCAGCATTGAGACTGAGATGTCACAATATCCGACCGCGGGTGAAATTTTCTCCCGACAGACAAAGTATATATTCTGCCGTGAATAAAAACTACGGTAGAAAAATATTTACTACCGCTTTTAAGGGAAACTCTGAAATTCAGAAGTCACCGTACGCTACGAGGAACAACTTGCGAATTGATCAAGACAATGTTGTCAGCAGTCCGTTTCCAGACGTCAACATTCCCCGAGAATTTTTACATGAATATATTTGGAAGAACTTGGAACGATGGCCAAGTAAAACAGCAGTGGTAAGAATCAAGAGTGAGTTAGCGGTACGCCTCGCATTCCAAACCGTGATAAGCGTATGTACAAACTTATCGAGTCGAGCATTATATAGCCAGCAATCGCAACGGTAAAGTTTGAAACCCCCACGCACTGCTCGAGTAGCGCCGCGGAGCCAACTCGCTTGTGCTTTGTCAACTTTATTGCTTACCGTTCATCAACAAAGCACGAGAAAAACTTTAAATTTTCTAAAAGTCTTACTAAGCATGAAAAAAAAAAAAAATTTCCAGCTATTAGGTGGTTTCACTTTCAATTTAAAGTTTCGTACCTCAAAAACGGTGGAGTTAAAATATTATTACACAAATAAGGTTATCACATATTATTACGTATACTTAATACTTAATATCAAATCGTTGATAATTTTTCATTTATATCACAAACATGTTCTTAATTAACTGTTTGATAAGTAGATTTGCTCAATCGTTGAAATTTATCTCGGTCGGGTAGGTAACACCGGTTTCCAACAAACATCGTAATCAATTCATTATCATCTAAAAGTTAATCTTATATTCGCGATATGTAATATTGGATATAAATTTTGATCCTCGGTACACAAAGTACTATTGCAATAAGTCTATCGCCGTGTTTTCTCTCTGCAATTTATTAATTCACCTAGAGTTCAAGGCTCACCGTTTCCTGCCGCGTAGTATTGATCAATACCAATAGAATCGTAAATGCAATGTCAACGATCTGACAAGACGGAAATCGAAAGCTACTTCGAATTCCGCGTGACAATTAAAATACACGTACGTATAGAGAACAGAAATAATTATACATTAAGTGGTTATATGGGTGTAGAAACTTTAGAGTGACTTTGTTATCACCCGATACTTAAACCTACCTATAGGTGCATAATCTGGAACTTAGTATAAGGTTCATGTTATATCCACATTTCAACTATCGCAGCTCATATCTAACAATTTGCTTGGTGAATAGAAGCGATTGTGGAAAACAAAACAATCTTCACAAGTAGTTCACTGTCAATTTCCTGAAACTAATTCATAACTGGCTTGTATCAGTTAATGATAGATTTCTACAGCTGACGAGAATTGCCTTATTTTTCCACGGAATTCAATCGAAGTATATCGATACAAGCTTGTTAATGATATCGTATAACACAGGCGTAATAAATAATAATCGCTGTTCAATGTTTGTTCGGTAGGTTTGCTCAACAACCGGTAAATCCTATACATATTCCGAACTGCGTACCTTAAGTGGAAAATTTGCAGCATCTCTGAGAAAATGCAAATTCTATCCTAACAGTACCATCGCCGTTGTTTTGCCAAATGTAGTGGAATACGCAATAATTGTGTTGGGAGCATCTGAAGCTGGAATTAGCGTAAGTTTGGCAATTCCAACATATGCCAAAGAAACGTAAACAAAATATTTATACAGCGAAACAAAAATAAATGAGTCAATAACAAATAGTTCAATAACATTTGGTCTTGAGATAAAATAAAGATATGAATATAGTATATAGATATCGAATTGACGAGAACTCGTGGCATATTTGCCCTAATAAGGTTTGGTTGTTTTATCATGACAACTTCCCAGGTGCATAGTTACATGTATTTTACAGCACTTTTGTAAATTCATGAAACCAGTCGCACCGAACAATTACACATCTCCAGTCTTCACATTTTTTAGATCACAATGATGAATCCGATATCCACGGCAAAGGAAATCAGTCGACAGTTACAAGCTTCTGAAGCTTTTGGTGTAATTACTAGTTCGGAACAATATCCAGTTGTTAAAGCGAGCCTTGCCGGGTGTTCAAATATTAAATTGCCTGCAATCATAGTGGATGAACCAAATCACCCGTTACCGGAGGGATGTATCAGATTCAGTGAATTGATATCAGACTCCGTTGAAGTATTCAGTGAATCCGCAATTCCGGGAAAAACCAATGAAGATGTTTTATTCTTACCATACTCGAGTGGAACAACGGGTTTGCCGAAAGGCGTGGAAATCAGTCACCGGTACTCACAGTTTACTTAAACCTCCGTAATTGGCGAATTTTTACGCAACTATGCTCGAGAATATAGGGCACCGAATATGTCCGGGTGAATTAGAATACACTCTGGGAGTGATTCCTTTAATAAAGTCCAGTTACTCAGTCAAATACCATACACTTCCGTAACTTAAAATTCCAAACACGAAAGACTTGAAATAGACTGCCCGAAGTCAATAACGTTATGTGAACTACTGGTGATCCATTTAATTTCAACTTCATGTTCCATCCGCAGGAATGTCACTGTGAACTGTGAGCAGTTGCAAGTTAAAGGAGTATATCCTGCACATGAAACCACCGAAACTCATCAAGAAGTGGTTCCTCTGATTTTACCAGCATTTCATATTTATGGATTAGTTGTGGTAATACTTAATTACTTGAGGTACATACATACACAGATATGTAGTATAGTGATAAAAACAGTGATTCCAAGAGACGAGTTCCTAATGTTTCTTTACATAGAATCAGGTAACTGTTGTACAGTTTATGCTCACGATATTGATTTTCATTCAGCGTGGGAGCTAAAATCGTTTTCGTACGTAAATTCAACGCAGAAAATTTTCTGAACTCTCTGAAAGACTTCAAATCGACCATATTATACGCGGCGCCTCCAATGATACTGTTTTTGGGAAGCAGCGAGTTGGTCACCGACAATCATTTGAAGACTCTTAAATTCATCATGTCAGGGGCTGCACCCATTGGTGCGGAGAGTGTACAGAAAGTACTGAGGAAAGTCAAACGTGAAATACCGATATCACAAGGGTAAGTTCGGTTGCATACTATCCATTAATCGACATTTTACAGTACGCACTTGATCGAATAACTCATCGAGTAATTCAATTTCTTCAGGTATGGTCTTACCGAAGCTTCTCCTGTTGTCACGAGTACCGACAATGGAATAGACAACTTGGATGCAGTTGGATATGTTATTTCCAATACGAGCTTACGAATTGTTAATTTAGAAGAATCGAGAGCCGGACAAAATATGGGAGTTAACGAAACAGGAGAACTGTACGTCAAAGGTCCCCAAGTAATGAAAGGGTATTACAAGAATCCTGAGGCTACCGCGAATACTTTGGATGGAGAATGGCTCAAAACTGGCGACATAGCGTGCTTCGATGAAACGGGTGAATCGAAATGATTAAAAATTACACGGAAAACAACTTCGTCCGTCTATTGTTTGTCTTTTCAGAACGATTCTTAAAACTCATTTCCTTTTACATACCCCGCTGATACAGCGTGAACCGTGATATTATCACAATATAAATGACCTACGAAATCGTAGTAATGAATTTTCTTTTCCGTGTTGTAGGTCGTGTAATGATCAAAGATCGAATAAAGGAGTTGATAAAAGTCAAAGGTTTTCAAGTGGCACCTGCTGAGCTGGAAGAGCTACTGCGAACTAATGATGAAATATTAGACGCGGCTGTAGTCGGAGAACCTCATCCGAAATATGGAGAGATGCCAAAAGCCTTCGTAGTTTGTAAACCCGGAGTAAAATCTGATGGAGATAAAATTAAAAAATTCATTGCTGAACGGGTTCCTAGCTATAAACAATTGGGTTCAGTCAAGTTCATTGATGTAATTCCGAAGAGCACAGCCGGTAAAATACTTAGGCGGCAGCTTAAAGACATGTAAACCGGTACATGTAACTTGTAAGATAATTCATGAAATTGATCGGACAAAGTGTTTTTCCAAGATTTATAAGAAACAGCTGTTTCTCGCACATTTTATAATATGAAGTTGTAGTGTGAGAAATTTACGTCTTTAAAATTAAATTTATTTTAATTTTAAGACTTAAGAGTGTCTTTTGTACGCAAGATGAAACTAATCGAAAAAAACCGTTTCTTCAGGATACTTTTCATCGAAAAAGACAAAGTATAGGTTTACCAGCAGAAAAAAAATGATAAAGTATAAAAAACATATAAATATTTTTTTATGAAGAATAATAAAATTATAATTTTCTTTTGCAATAAATAAATAAACTCCATTAAACAAAACCGTTCCTTTAGAAAAAGTAATAAAGAGGTAAAAGTATAGGTTTGTCGGTAAAGTATTGCAAATCGATTCATTACCGCTAGAACCGGAATTTCGAATTAAACGGGGGATGGCAATATTTCATGCTCATCTTGTGATTGTAAAATCTTGTAAGTTTCAGATTTTTTCATCCAGCCGGTTTCGAGATCATCGCGAGAGTTTGTCGGACAGGCAGACAGACCGACATGTCTTTAAAAACCTGTTTTCAGGTTCTAGAAATTCGAAAACGGAAAGATTCGTTGAAATTAGAAAGAGTGATTTTCGACCAAGATCGATACTTTTCTTATATCACCAAAGGAGTGGAAAAGTAAAAGTTGTCTGATTCGGTAATCTTGTCTAAAATTGTACATTGCTGGGAATTTGCTGAGTTTGTTTTTTATGTATCTAAATTTATTTAACCACTCGAAGAATACATAAAACGTATGACGACATGCTCTTGCTTACTAACGAATTGTAAGGTATTGTACAGAGTATTGTACAGGTTTAAGAGTATAGCTCACCCACGAGCTATAATTTCAAATTGCACGAAGCCAATAATTATATTGGTATACAATTACGTTCGGAATACAACCGCCTACTGTCAAGCAGTTGCGTGTCGAACAAGATACTTCCTATTTTTCGAGCCAACCGTTAATTAGTGATTTAAAATTCGAAAAGGTTCGGACCAGCCAATCACACTCGTTTCATTGTACAGGCGTATGAATGATTCTAGTGACCTGGAACTATTACGATTGATTGGTTGTAAAGATTATATTGAAGGTAACATTATACTTCAATTGCTTTGGTTATCTTATTATTTGGTGTGGCGTGTCGGGAAAAACCCTCCACGTGGGTACAAATTCGTACCCCGAGCTCATAGATTACACTAAATTTCAATAAGAAAAAAGTTGTGTGTATGAATTAAGTACGATAATTTCCGTCAATGGGAATGCGAAAAATGACGAATCTACCATTTTTGGCTCGAAACACGTACTCGAGAGTAATCTCTGTTACTGCTTAGGGACTCTCGATTCCAACAATGTATCTTCACATCACACGGATTACTAATAAGCTGGTCTGTAAACGCACATAGAATTCGCACCTTTGGTACTCGCTCAGAAAAGCTACGCAGAAACTGTCCGTACCAAAATAGATTTACACGTTCCGCTATACGTAATTACCTAGTGCAAAGTACAAGGTAACATCTAACTAGGCCTTCTCTGCTAGGTACGTACAAACGATGGTGAAATAGCGAATTGGAAATTAAAAACATGAAATAACAAAACTTTCAAACAACTCAAAGTTACTATTCTGCCTCGCTTCCGCGCTTCATGTCGGTCTCTTTTTTCTCTCTCGCCCATCAATCATCTCTAATAACTGTTGTCTTTTAGCTTTCCTGACAATCACGTCGCTCATTTTGCATGGTCATTAAGACGTTCGAAACTGGTCATGGAAAGTAAGTAGGTGGTGATGGTGGTAACTCAAACTTAAATCGTTTATAATTGATGCTTAATGTTTAATTATGTATAACTATAGATGATATAATAGTTATTAGGTTTTATTGTTGATGTTTTCTGTATTTATTTTTTTTTTTTTTGTATTTTTATTGAATGTTGCGAATATATACAAAGGGAACTAATAATAACTATTACATGATACAACTAAATAAACAAAATTAGTTATAAGAATTGTAACGTATGTTAATATTAATTTTAATAATATAATTTCATAACCGAAACTCAGGTGCGCTGACGTTAATTTATTTGAATTAACATTTCAAACGTTTAAATGTAATTTTAATTACAAATCAAACATCACGTCTGAAACCTTGCAACATATCCATACAATCGCAATTTCAGTTGGTTACTAATCAAAATCCCGATTGAAATCTCCGGGGTAGGTGTCTAACATGTAATTGCAAGTCCATATGTTTACGGGATTATAGAGATGTGATCGGATCGCTCTTTGAAATTCGTAGTTCAAAATTTTTGGGAGTCGTAAACACGTGCAGTACAAAATATACATAGACAAATTCATAATTTCGATTCATTTTTTTTATATTATTCAAAATTGCCGATCGCGACAAACTGAACATGAAATAGGTAGCACCTATTTACAAAAACAGTAATCTTTTGCACGGTATTTTTATCCTGTCATTAATGGGAAAATATGCCGATTCTTACAGTCAGTCAAGTCCGTTTGTATTACGTGAAATCCTTGCCAGTGGTATTTA
Organism: Neodiprion lecontei; assembly: GCF_021901455.1. Taxonomy (NCBI): domain Eukaryota; kingdom Metazoa; phylum Arthropoda; class Insecta; order Hymenoptera; family Diprionidae; genus Neodiprion; species Neodiprion lecontei. Next base: position 25,247,481 of record NC_060265.1, read on the forward strand.
CTGTAATATTGGATAAATTTGAGTACTTTATTGAAAATATCGGCTGATCATTATCTTTGCCATCGTCAACTTACTTTCTTTAGATTGACTTACAAAAAATGCTTCTAAAACGGAAATCATACAATCAATCTCTTTAATTTCATTACAACAAATATATATATATATATATTAATGTGTAGCAACAGGCTTGCAACTCTGTTCGGCAGTTTAGGTATCAAATTTAGGACATTTTTTTTTAGCAATTTCTGACACAGGTACCAAGGTATTCTAAAACAATATTATGTGCGACGTAAACTACATCTTGGTACGGTTTGATTTCTCTAACGAAAGCTAGAGAAATAATTCCTAACATGGCAGTGAAATGCCTGATCCCCATTGCGTTTCAAAATATACAACCTGAGCCAAACATTGAGTCCCGCGATTAAATAGTTCAGGAGTAAATCTTACTCTCCGAGTCGCAACGATGCATTTATTGCTATCAAAATATCTTGAAACTGTACAAATTTGCGCGCAAATCTAGTTATTATAAATATGCGTATTTATTTATGATACATGCTGCAGTGCCATCGAGCGATACAAGACACTTTGGTGGAAGACAACAAAAGCGAGTAAAATGATTCCGTGAAAATCAACGAATTATCTAAAATTAGGACATATAAAAGTGAGCCATGGGCGATTTATTATTTTTTTTCGCGTGACTCTACCACATGGATACTCGGATATACCCGAATACGGATGCGGATTAATTTTGCTGGATTAATTGTTAGCATTTTTCAAATGTAAGTGATTGTGAGAACATAGTCCAGTTACTATTTGCATAATTATGTGTTGCGCGAAGTACTTCTTGGTAGCTACAGACAGCTCAAAGTGCCAGTTTTAAAAATTACCCGACAAACAACTTGAAAACATTTCATTTATCAATTTAAGCAGAGTGTGAAATTTTCCAGAGTTATCACACGTCAAATACTATAATCTTAGAGATAGTTTCTGCACTAACAATTCGAAAAATACTTCGTCGTTTTCAAGATTTAGACTTTGAAATCTATTAGTACATGTACGTAACTTGACAAAAAAATTTACAAAAAAGGTACAAAAAAGATCGCCCATGGTTCACTGAAAGGCATCATATTGGTTTCATTCCTGTCATTTGTGATATAGTGAAACACTTTGATGATTTTTTTCAACCATAATAGACCAGGAATAAGATTTCAATAGCGCTATTAGCAAAATAGTCAATGACTAATAACACGAAATAAGGAGAATTTAACGTTCAAGCAGAATGACAGCGTCGTTGCAACGAATATATTATATTCGCCGGTACAGCCAGTATCATTTCTACGATACTGACAAGGGCATATCAGTTTTTCAATTTCGATTTGATGCAAACTCTCAGAAGATTTTGGTAAAAACTTAATCTGCTAGTATCAATGAAAAATCATAAATTTTAAGTTATCTGTGCAGGTATTGGAACAACTATATTTTAAGGGGCGAATACTGATACCTCACAAATAGGAGTTGTATGTTAACGCTGTTATTCTGCCCAAGAATTCAATCCTGCTTCAAATGATATTAGAGAATGGATATATAGCTGAATAACTTTCCATTACTGGGAATAATATGCAAAGATTTCTAAGGTTTATACATAATTCCACCCTTTCTTAAATAGATGTTACCCTCAAAATTGGATAAAGCGCTTAAAAAGTGTCCTATATCACTCTTTACAACGCCCATTCAACGTCGTCATATCATTTTCCTCAGTCATTTTACAATAGATATACCCTCTGCCACCAGAAAAATAGAATTCTTAAAACTTAAGCTTAGCTCGTACATCTATCATACGATCTAAGTGTGTAACACAGGGAAGAGTGCCCGGTACCAAGTGAAATCTACAACAGAATAAAATTGTAACTAATTAACATCGATGGGTAGTCACAATTCACAAAGGTCTTTAAATAAAAACTTCATATACACACGAACGTTGAAAGTAATTTTAGTAATTTGCAATAACACGAAAGACTTATTATTCATAGTTGACAACTTTATGCAGAATATCATTCGCATATATTTACGGTGAAGTTTTGCCGTGCGATAGGTGAAGAATTATATTCGGTTGTTAACACTGGTATCAAGTGCTCTCTTTCCCTATAATCTGAGACATGAATGTCCTTTAACAACAATAACTGATTATCGAGCGTTTGAAATAATTAATTTGAATTCGATATATATATATACATGTTCATATATATCAAAAATATCCTTAGTAAAATAGAGAATTTATATGTATAATGTATCTATATAATTTGCATTGTATTACACTTTGTTACATAATAATTAGTAGCTTTCACGCAGGTAATTGCTGCAACATTTTAGTGTAACGGTTCTTCAAACCTTTTCTCAATTTACTTCTCATTTTCTAATTCACAAGAAACTAGGATGCAGAGTGTCGGATAACAGATAAAACTTGAAGAACTTGATCTTTTTCTAAACTAATATACCATACACCAAGTTACATTTCAATCAATTACAAGGGTTCGATATTTTTCATGAATTTTCCAATTTGATTTGAAACAGTGCCATTAATAATAATGTCAAAACATATCAACATTGTAAAGCATATAGATACTTAATTACTAATGCTTCAAATCATCCACGTACAGATATAGCAAACATATTTTGGCATTTTGGTCAAACGATTCGAACTTTACATTTTACATCGAATATAAAGTAGATTAAAAAATATTACACAGCCATTTGTTCAATTTCACCACTAGCATAAATGTTTATTATTGCAAATAACTTTTAACAATGTCTCAAGCATAAGTATCTGTAGTAAAGAGAAGAATAAAAAAAGAAGCTTGTCATACCAATGCGTGTACAAATTGTTAGCATTTCTCGTCAATGCAGGAAAGAAAATGACTGTAATATCTGTAAGATGATTTTACATATTAGAAACATGTTATAAATATAATAAATTAAAGTTCGTATCTTGTGACACAAAGCAGTATTGTTTCGTAACAATATTTACATCATTATGCATCAACAAAGAATGTGCATGTGAATTTTATACCATACTCCAAGTGTATAAACGCACCTAATCCTAATGACGCAAAAACAAAAAGCTCTTGCCGTTCACAACGAGATCCGACACTCTCTCCTTACGCACTTAGCTTTTATTGTACAGTTGAGCTATCACTCAGTAGACAGGCTTTGGTGCCCATGCACAGATACATTTCATTATTCGACTACAGTTTTCGAGGATTAATGATAGTAACAGTGAACCGTAAAGAAAAAATCTCAAGAAATGACGTCCAAGGTAACTGCACGGAAAACAAGTCTATTAATATATGGTACTTACAGTGCCAAGAACACTTTTAATTTTTATACAAAAAGAACGTGAAAAATCGCTTCTGAATGGTGGCATATGCTATTTATTGCCGTGCAGCATGGGTTTCAAAGACTGTACTCATTGTAGTTTACCACTTTTAATAAAACTAAGGAATCTTATGCGAATTATGATTGTTATTATTTATTAATTATGTACATTATAATTATGTTGTAATAAATAAGCTCAACGCATGTCCTAGAATTCAATTAACTATTTAGACTTAATTTCGTTTATAATTACAGATTACTATTATGCTCCTTGCTGGAGATGCATTCATTTTTTATGTGTATAATAATTAAAAGGTAAAAGGCTAATCATCATTCTTCTAAATCTAAAAGTATAGATAATACATAATGAGTGCTAGATGTCAAGGATCCACCAGAGTGAATTTCTGTTTCAGCAGTACTGTTACAGAAATCATGGGGCATGTTCAACCATTTCGTGCACCTTTTAGATAGTCATCAGCAGATGCAACGCTGAATCTACGATTGATAAAAAAGATAAAATTATGTTACAGTATAACAATGAATAAGTCGCATGGCGAACGTACTGCAACTCAATCAGTAATGCAATCATCTCAATGACATCCAACACTCCTTTTCTACATCCGCAGCCTAAATTATATGTGTAAAAAAAATTATTTAGGTAGCACTGATATGGTTCTGTTTAGGTAATAACTAATATTTATCTACCATTATAAGTCAGTTTTTAGCGTACTAGGTCAATAACAACTAATATGTTCTCACATTGTTTAGGCACTTTTCTTAGTGAACATTGATATATTCAGTGGTGTTAGGTCTGCTGTTATGTTAGGATAAGTTATCAGATTATTCTTATTTTTTTTAGTATCGTCTCTCCACCTATACAACCACTCAAGATTTTGATTGATTTCAAATGTTAAAATTCACTTTTAGAATATTTAATTAATGTTTCTTTCGCAAATACATTAGATTTTCCACATATTGCAATTAAAGATGAAAAAATTAATTGCACACATTCTCTGCTCTTGAAATATTTTTAAAATGCGAGAATATTATAATTAGGATAGCAATGCCTATCTGTACATTGGATAGGTTCTACAAATATTTGATTTCGCAGAAATCAACAACTCAACATAAGAGCAAAAAAAACTATAGTCTGTTTTCAGTATCCGAAATCAAGGTATTTTAATCATTGGTAATTCTGAGATTTCAAAATCCTAATCCGAATTCGAAACATGCCTAATCAGTCCCTGTTATGCATCGTCAGAAGTTAGGCATTGATCAGAACTTGGTGAAAATAGAGAAGCGCCCTGTTAGACTAATTCTCATCATACGAGGAAAACTGTACTTAAAAAAAAAAAAATGTACAATTAAAAACCGCAATACCCGCGCTTTAATATATAATGATGAAACATATTAAAGACACAATGATTGTATACGTCGATAAAGAAAATGTTCAATACTCTTACTAATAAATAATGTGTGTGTATGTGTGTGTATAAAAAACAATTCAATGACCGCAAGAAAATAAAACTTGCCTAGTATTTTTTGTAGTATTGTATAATGTAACAAGAAAAATCCTCATGTTTCTTTTTTTTCACTACAACGTAAAATTGTCATGATATGGTTCTTGATGCATAACGTGGTCCAATAGAAGGTGCAAATCACTAAAAAGTTTATATTATTCTTTCATTTATCCGTAGGTCTAGTAATTGTTTGGGGTATCACGGTTAGAGATTTCGGAATTTTTGGCATTATTGGAATCGGATTCGGGGGTTTTGTAGTGACTTGAATTGATTTTGGTAAATTCAAGTTACTCAACAGGTTCTGTGTTGGGTTATTCTCGTTCGTCAATGATCGAACATCACATATTAATGGTTCAAAATCACTTCTGCTCTGTCTGTTTAGCATTTCTTGCTGCATTCGCAAATGTTTTTGAAATTGTGTTTGCGCGGCTATTTGTGCCTTTTGATATTGTGTTGGTGGTCTACTAGGCAGGCTTGATGGAGAAACAGCGCCACCACTATTGCCTGTCAAGTTAATATTCGACATTTGTTTTTCATTAAGCATTTGCTTTTGTCTCTTCAACTGCTGTAATTTTTTAAATTCTGGTTCACTCAACTGGAATACTTTACCACCTGACATGACTGGCATTCGGTTGTCTTTACGCTTTGAGCTATTTGCATTACTCGTACTAGTCGAGGGTAAATTCAAACGATGCAGATTTGGTGGGGGTTTTTTTATAATTGATACACCCGAATTAAACTTCAATATCCGCGGTGGACTTGTCTTCGTTGAATTAGAAAATGAGTTAGCCACATTCGAGTTCATTGATGTATTTGTCAGAAAAGAACTGGTACTTGGCATGGAAAGTCTATCTCTCTCCATCACGAAACCACCGCTCAATCTCCGCGGACTAGCGAACTCCGATGAAATCGGTTCCATGATAGGTTCGTCAACTTTCTCTGGTCCCTCATAAGATATCAGCCGGTTCTGTACTGAAGTAGAATAGTTGATGGCGTTTCTAGATGCATTTGGGGCTAATACTAGGTCTCCAGATCTGTAATACTTCTCCAAAAGTATTAAATGTCTGAGAAACGAGCTCTGGTTCCCGTACGGCCTTTGTAGTTCTTGCCATAGCAGTTTAGTATCTCTATCATACTGTATCATTGTTGCGCACTTTTCCCATCCCTGCGGCGTGACCTCACGCACACTGTTAAACTCAACATTTGCATGCAAATTCATTTCCTCCTCGCCAGGGAAAAGCGTGCGTACACTGATGGAGGGATTAGCCCCAAGTCTTTGAACAACAGGAGTAATATCACTGTTTGTTCTAGCTCTTTTCGGTAGTCTTGTTAAGGTTACTTCCTTATCCATAGCCAATATTTCAACAAGATCGTTAGCATCGCCAGAAGAAACCGTGGGGCTGTTACTGTAAGTCTGCATATCATGCGATTTCCGTTTCTTCAAATTTTCTATTGAATCTTCGACATTCAAAATTTGGATGTCATGACAGGCGGTACTATCTTGATCACGGTTTTTCTCATTTGTTGAATTTTGGTTGCCAAAAGCATGGTTACTTGTCTCAAAATTCATTCCTTCATTTTTGTTTGGCTCTGGAGTCGACTTTTCCGATGCGGAATTGTGGGTGCTGTCAAGGGACTTAGAGCTACCACCCTTACCTTGTCCACATTTTGACTTTTTTCGTTTATCTTTGTCTTTGGTAGGTTGACCTTGGGAAGACAAATCTTCTTCTTCGTTTTCGAGTACTTCAATATCGTGGTAATGCAAAATCCTGTAAGTTATAAAAATAAAATTTGTATCAACGGATTACTAACAGTTACAATATAACACATAAATTTATCAAGCAGACCAAATCAAAATCTCTCACTTTCCTGACTCTAGATATTTCTACGATAAAAAAAGGTTCTTGTAAGCGTAAATTGGAAATGATTAAAAAATTACTCACCGCTTTCTGTAACTCTTAAAGAACGATTTGTGGTTCGCGTTCATGTTCTCAATGTCTTTGTACTTGAGCTGTAGCTGAGTAAAATACCTACAGAGTTTACAAACAAAGGTACCAGTTGAAAGTGGCACTGGTATTCCTTGATGTCTGAGGCGCTCATTCAACTCATCGGTTTCAGCAGCAACCAGTTGATGAGTATGGTTTCTGGCAAGACGACGCTTGCAAAGTGCACATGTTAGGAACCTTTCAATCTTTGAATAGTGATTCACGCAAAAGGACATTGACGTATGCTGACTTGACTCCCAATCTATATCCACCTATATTAACACAGAATATACATTACACAGAGCCTCTATAGTTGAAAAATAAAACCAAGTATAAACTTAGAAGAACGCGAAATGCCTAATATTGCTTTATCGGAATGACGAATCGAACACAAATACATCAAATTAAGATTTCAATTATATCACAGTTTAATTATTTAAAGGCTTAGAAGCCACTTTTTTTGGAAAATAACATTTTTACCAAGTGAATACTAGAGAAGTTCCACTGAGTTGGCAAAGGCGGCTAACTGAATATTTAATAAATGTACTGATTGACTAAGAGTAGCCACTAATATGGTGAAGAACTAATTAAAACAGTTCATAATATTAATAATGTTTGCCTCGTTTTGGAGCCCAGCTTTGATTTTAAGCAGCCAGCGTCGCTTGACATGATGCCTAGCTGGTTCCCTGCACTCTCTTGCGGAACACTTGGACACCATCAATTGCCGATGTTGTCTTTCAGGTTTGGCTTGCATGTTTGTAGGGCTGGTATTTGCCTTGATTTATTGAAAAAAACGAACTTGTAATATGATGTTTACCATGTCAATATAGTATCTTACCCACTTGTAAAACAAAAAGTTAAAAGGTTCTCATGTTATAGTTAATCATTAATATCCACATGCGGAAATTATTGTTACCTTTCGATCTACATGACGATAGCAAGCATCGCAAAGACAGGAATCTTTCGTAAGATACCTGTCAATATTCAATATCTTTTTGCGTCGCTCATCAGATTTCATTTGTGCCAAGTGCATAGGTGTATCTAATAAACCAAACTTTCCAAAACAGTAGCAACACACATCTGCGCACAAACGACCTGGATGTATTGAAAACGATGATGATTTCTCTGGGATGACAAGTGATTGCCGATCTTTTGAAGGTGGTTCTTCTGGATCTTCATCTAAAATTACCGAAACATCAATTACAAAATAAAGCACATACTCTTCGTAATAAAACCTAATGTGTTGAGAATATTTCTTTGCAGTCAATAACGATGAAATTTTAATTTGAAGATGATTGGTAATTGAATGAGAAGAGATCAATTTTTTACGTTTGAAGCAATTACTTCTCGTGTTTTTGTTTGATTTAATGTTAAATTTGTACTCAGAAAATGTAATATAACATGATTCAAAATGCATGCTTGTTATATAATCAATCTTTTTGAACTTCATATAATTAAATGATCGTATTTGAGTAGAAATGTTAGATAAAAGATTGCTGTACTAATTTCCTTACTATTAAAAGCTTTTTCGATTCATTCTTAGTATTACCTTCATATATATTTAACGAGTTTAAACAGGAAATGTGTGTTACAGCATTTTTCACAATCTACTGCGCATACAGCATTCCTTTCCAGTGTTAAACTTTTGATTAAATGATGAATGATTTGTAAATTTGTGAGATTTGCATAAGCACAAGAGAAAGAGGTGTGATTATGTAGTTATTAGAAAATGCCCGCAACCAAGATTACCGCAAGAATGTCTGTGATTAGTAGAGAACTTGCGGTTCGCACCGGAGCTGCTGTCGCCTAAGCCGCTGGTTCCAAGCTGAAAAAGTTTTTTTCTGTCAATCTAAATCGTAGTTTAAAATCATTGTTCAGCTATATCAGGTATGATTGGGCTCTACTAGTAAATAGAATCATGACATAAATTGCCAAAAATTTACCGTGTTAAAACTGGTTCCAATTTCAGAATCTAAATTATAAATTTAGCATAAACTCAACTTATTACATTTATCCTGTAAAATTGTCCCCAAAAATTCAACAAAAAATGGAATATCACGTTGTACTAATCAGTTAATTGCCCGCAAGATGTAATAAGTAAACCATTTCGTATTAATAACTATAGTCTATTGATTACATGTTCAGGAATTAATTCACGTTGTAACAAAATTATTTATGGCTATACAGATTACATACGTGATAGATCAGGTGTATAAAATAAAAGAATTCTTTAGTAAATAACTCGACTTGAACCAACCAATAAAAGTGTTGAGAAATTGATGGATTGAAAAACCTCTTACCTCCTTTTGAATGGTGTAAAATTCTGGCGAGTCTCCATCTCCATCGCTTCGGCCTTGTTTTAAAACCATTTTCAGTGGGGATCGTGATCGCTTCTTGTCTTTTTCTTTCTGTACCCTAATAACGGTTTTTAAGGTCCCTGTGTATTGTTCCTTTTTAGCTTTCTGATGACTCAAACGTTCTGCTGCCTTTTCCAGTGACTCCAAACCAAGTAGTCGTAAAATAGATTCTTTTTTCACTTTATCTTCAGGTGTTTCTAATATCTTAGGTGTTGCTGCGACACTACTCGATGATTCGCTGGACGTAGAACTTTCATCCAAATCTTTCTGCAATGTCTCGGGTGTCTTCGACGTGTTTTCAACAATCTTTTTGTCATTTTCCGAATTTGCTTCTGAATTTCTGGATGAATTTCCTTCAATTACGTCTGGTAGTGCTGGAATATTTCCTGATCTTTTCTTGATGAGTTCGACATTTTCCATTTCCAGTTTAACCATCTCCAAATCAGTCTCCGAATGACTTCGATCATTATCATTTTTTCGAACTTTACCAGAGCTAAATATGTTTTTATAGCTACCTTCAGAAAACCCTCTGAAATTTCCACCCTCTTTATAAGATTTCTCATATTTTTCCGTTAGTGACTGAGTATTTTCATTTATTTTTGCGACTTCATTATCCAAAAGAGTTTCTTCTTTATTCTGCTGATCTGATTTCTTGTTTTCTCGTTTACTTCGTTTTGGTTTCTGAACATTCTGATTCTGTTGCTGCTCATCTTTACGTTTTTTCAACTCCCGACCACGCCGGGTTCGAATAAGAGACCCTTGCACTGCTTCATTTTCAACTGGGTATGGTTCATCGGACTCTGATCTGTCTAACTCGCCGATAGCAGTCACACCATCAGAATTACTCTGTTTGTTTAATGTTAATTCTTGACAACTATCATTTTTATGCATCCCTAGTTCTTTTACGATTTCTGCATTGTCAACATCTTCAGCATTTTTTACAAGTTCCAATATACTGACCATTGGTTTAGATTGCTCAAACACTTTTGCATTCTGAACAGTCTCCTGGGATTTTCGAGTTGATTCCACCTTCTTTTGTCTATCCCGCGCCCTTAAAACACGTTTGTTCTCCTCGATTAAGCATGATTGCTCTTCAGCAGTGATTGGCTTATCGATGTTGTCAAGTCTTGAATCTTTTTTCATAGTGCCCTCACCATTGGACGTATCGACATGTGACGTCTCATTCGACTCATGTGGCGTTTTTTCTTGGCTGTTCGTTCGCTTTTCTGATGATGTTTCACCTGAAACAGTCGAAGATCGATCGTTTTCAATGCTTCTATCGAATTGCTCTATAATTTCTGGGTTCTTGAGAAGATTTTTCTGTCGCTTCAAATCATCGTGGCTAATTGTCGTCTTTTCTCCGCTGTTTGACTTTTGTTCTACATTTAAATTTTGTGATTCCACGGTTTCTTTAACACGCGAAAACTGAGAGATATCTTGAGATGGTATATTTGATGACTTTTCTCTATTTTCATGTGACAATTTTAATGCTACAGACAAATTTTGACTATTCAGTATTTTATCCTGACCGTTTGACGTCGAAGGATGATCACAGACTGTATCTTGATTTTCAACAGCAACCTCGTCATTTTCACACCGTTCAGCATCATTGACTGATTCCTCAGAGTTTAAAATCTCTTGTGAAGGGATAGCATCGGTTCGGGATGTTTCCTTAGAAGCTAGAACCTCGCTGATTTCTGGTATCATTGTCAAAATATCGGAATCTGTAAAAGAAGACTCCAGCACTTCTAAAAACCTATTTGTTTCCAATTCGGAATCCACACTGTCATTAATATTGTCAGAAGACTTATTACAATTTTCCGAATCTTTAATTGTAAAATGATCCTCAGCCTTCTTTTTATCTGTCTCACTTGACGGTCGGTGTGATGAGCTGGTAATCTTCTTATTTTCAGATTCGCTTTCAGCCACTAATCTTTCCACTTCCCTAGAAATACTTTCCAATGTTTCCGATTCTTCAGATTGTATCGTAGTAGATAAACAAACACTTTCCATAGTATTATCTTGGCCTGTTACTGGTGTTTCAATATTCTTTGATATGCCCAATGATTGAGCTCCTGTTCCAAATGACTTCAAAGCAGAATTTGCATTCCTCAATTCTGTTACTGGTTCAATTTCTAGGATACTTGATTCTGTATTTTTATGAACTTCTTTCAATTCTTGTTTAAAAATTTCATAATTCAATGTGTGGCGGGGAGTATCTTTGTTACTCGCCTGTGAACTACTAGCATCGATGGATAAATTTTTCTTAATTTGTGCAGATATTTGATCAGCACTTTCTGGCTTCTCGAAAAGCATAGACGATCTTTTACCTTGCTTCTCAACAGTCATACTGATTTCTGGCAAAGACTGAATTTCGTTTGACTGACTCTTACTACATTCAACTGATTGTTTAGTAGTAGCCGATAAATTTTCACTATTTACATCAGATGTTCTGGTGTTAGTCAACATTTTCATAATATCCACTCCTGCCGCTTGATCTTCGCCTTTGTATGATTGGTCCTCATTAACACCTTCCACGGGCACCTCTGTAGACTTTCCAGAGATCTCATTACTTTTAGTAGATACCAAATGAGAGCCAGAATTTCCACTATGGAGATCCTTTTGCCCTGAAAAGTCCTCACAGGCATTTTCACTATTCGTGATATTTTCTAATTTACAGACTCCGACTAAACCACTGGCGGTAGCTACATTGCCATTGTCACTGCAATTTTTCTGTCTCTCCTGTGACTGTGTGTCAGCAATTTCCATGTCACCCATTACCATTTTCTCAATCTCTTTAGCGGTATCTGCAACTTTGGGTACCGAATTTTCTGAATTTTCAGATTTAATTTCGCTCTTGGAAACATTTGGAGCATTTACGTCTTCATCATTCTCCTCTAAGTTCTTTTTCTGCAATTCGGTGCTCAAGGGTGCAACGATCTCTTCAGTCTTTGACATTTCAAAATTCTTACTCAAAACGAGACTTTTTTCAGGACCAAAAATTTTACTTTCAATTGATTTTGCAATATTTAATTTTATATTTTCTATCATTTGATCAATGTGCGATCCAACTGTTTTCTTCATTTCGATATTCAAACTACTCCGGCGACTCTTTGGTTTATCCAAGATATTTACCAGAGTATTTTCTTTACGTGTTTGTTCTATAGTGGTACTTTTTATCAACTCGTCGTGTGTACCGGTATTGTTCACTACGACTTTTGTTTCGTCAGCTTTAGCGTCACTACTTGATTTACTATCCAAACTTGTAGCTGTAGAATCTATAGTCTTAGCTTTTGTTTTAGAGCGCAATGTTGGTCCAACTTCAGACATTCTTTCTCCTCGCTCTCCATTGTTGTTATTATTATTGTTCCCTATCCCAGTTGCATTGTTTTCGACATCATCATTGTTTTTCGGGATTTCAGCTTTAGTTGAATCCATCATGCCTTGTGCACTATCTAAATTTGACTCGTAAAAAAATTGGTCACTTTCAGTTATGTCCCCCGATGAATCACCGGGACAAGTATCAGATCCAATTTGATCTCCAGATTCCAATTTGTATTGTTTATTACCCTCCAATTCTGGGGACGTAACAAATTCAGTAGACCCACGCAATTTACCGTTTCGAAGGCTTCTCTGTGCCAATGTGCGATTATATCTCGTTCTTGGTAATGTACTTTTCACACAGTCTGAACTATTTTGGCTCATATCTTTTAAAATTTGGCTCGACTTCAGTGTCTCTGCGTCAGACTCTTTACTACTTTCATTTGCTGCGATTTTCAGTTCCTCCATATCTGGCTCTTTCTTGATCTCACTTTCGTATAATAATCTTTCAGGCCTTTCTGATATTTTTCTCCCTTTCTTTGTCTTTTTTGCCAATCCTTGTGTTTCTTCTACGACTGATCTGACAACAGTTGTGGAAATAACCTCGTCAATTGTAAGATCAACCAAATTTTTATTGTCAAGTATAGCTTTATTACTTTTTGTATCTATTATGCTAGGACTCCTAGTATTGTTTTGGATATCTCTTTCTTTACTGGTATTTCTTTTGAGTCTAAGCATTTTCGAAGAGCTTGCAGTATCTTCAACAGCCTTTGTACTATTGTCTTTTTCCTTATTGGATCTCTTAACAGGCCCTACTTTGGAAACTTTATTATATTTATTTTCACTTTCCAAACTTGTACTATCTTCCGTCTGCTCTGCTTCAAGATCTTGAAGTTTCTTACAAGTGATTTTAATTTTTCTCCCAGTCTTCGGACTATTTCTTGAGCTTATTGCACCCGAGTTAGTACTGTCAGTCTCCTTTCCTGTGACTTCAATGATACTATTATCGACTTCTGTGCTTTTGATAGGGTTTTTAATTTTTTTTGACTTCAGACTATTTCTGAATGTGCTGACTGTTGTGTTTACAGATTTAACACTGTTATTATTTCCCTTAGCACCAGTTTTAGTGATACCGTTATCGTTATCAGGATCTTCAGTGTTATTTTCAAGATTTTTCACGTCTGTAAGATTTTTTTTCGTTCTTCTACCTTTGACGGCCCTGATCGTCTCCACGTTAGTTTTTCTTAAAGCTCTGATCGGTACTTTTTTAGTGATTTTAACCTTGATAAGGTTGCTTTTCGTGGCTTGAAGTTTTGACTTGTGCCGTAAATTTTTTATAGCTTTCTTACGCGGCAAGTTTGCGTTTATTTTCACAGGGAGTTGACTATCAGTAGCTACAGCCTCTAAAATATCCTGTGCAATTTGCTGTTGTCTCGTGTTTGTTTGAGCTTTGCCTTTCTTACTTTTCTGCTCGACTGATGGTGATGTACAATCATTATTCACCTTCTGTTTGGACTTTGAAGGCGCTAGGGGTCTCTTCTCCCTGGATGCCATCTCACTTCCACCCACATTGGGCTCCTGAAATCCCGTTCATATCCAATGTTAATACTAAAGAGGCTTGCCTTGACAACTGGGAAATTAATGTCACTGGCTCTTTGTCAGCTAGGCTTTCTAAGTTAGTCTTATAATTGATTTATATTTCTAAGAATACATCCCTTTAAAAAATTCTATGCTATGTATTATGGTCCGTTTGTTCATTTTTTTTCTATTATGTTTTTTACCGTTGCTTAGAGTGGACAATAGTTGGTTTAGAATTCTCAGTCGCCTTGAGTTACCTTCGAGTACAAAGGTACATGAGCGAAAGCGAAGCTCCAGACATTATTTCTTTAAGCACGAAGAAGTTTACCCACAGATCTCGAATTTTCGTATCAAACTTGCACATGTTTTAAATCAGATCTCCCTGGTGTTAACGTTAACTCACATCTGCACATACCAGCAATAAAACAATACAGCTATTTTATAACCCACAAAATAATTGTGATTTGGTGTGAATTTGAAAAGTTTATTACATCCAAAGAACTAATTATAAAAATAATGAGTACCTAGAGTTGCTAGAAAATAAATTTGAAATATTTTGATCTGAACAAACATTACATGTCTACCAGACTCAGTTTGAGATCAATAACATGTACGATATTGGGAACTGATAAATTCATCCTAAATATAAGAAACGTTGAAACAGTGAAAAATTCAACGAACAATATTTCGTAAATAATTGTCTGAAATAGAATACGAGATGGGAGAAAAAAAAAAAAAAACTGAAGACATTTACAAAAGTTGAGGGGGGAAAAACGAGCCATATTCGTGCTAATAGAATGGAGACTAGTTGCCATGTGATACTTTCTACAGCCATGCACAAGGTAGACTACGAAAATGCGGAATGAACGGAGACTTTACGAACAGGGAATAAAAATTATAACAATAAAACATCTGAATGTACAAAAATTCTACAAGTAACCTGCATTGTTACGCTGCAATATTCGAAACAGTAAGGGAAAATTATTGTTCAGGGGTTAATTGATGCGGCCCTGGCGTCAGAAAAATTACGTGACAAACTTTGCATTTACACGGATACATCGTGAACCTCTTCTCAGCCAGGGAAATGCCGATGATATTTTTACCGATATCTCCGGTTAGGCAGCTCGAACGGTGTGAATTTTTGTCTCAAAACTAAGCGAGGAAGGCATATTAACTTCTGAGATTGAAAATTGAACAGTGACTTGACGATAATTGTGAAAATCTCGGAAGAAATGTTTGCGAAAAAATTATCATGGATAAACAAAAGGTCGGCACTGACTTGATACTTGTACGACTTATTACAAGAGTTTGAAGCCACCGGAGTGGGAATTTTCGTACTCAATAGAATAAGGATAACGATAACTCACCTCTGGGGCCAAAAATTGTCCCGAAAGTGCGTCGTTTTTTCGGCAAAATGGAAAATATTACACTGAGAAAAACACGATCCCGTTTCAGGGTGTCTGTACGCTGTCCTACTGCTTTCACGCTAACACCATCTGACGACAAGATGATTAAGTCTCCTAAGTCATATACTACATTTGCGCTAACTTTGCCTGCTTTATTTAACAATATTAAAGCTAATAACGACGCTTACACGATATGTTGTTATACCGTGCTAATTTATTCACGATAGGAACTTACTAACGGATCCGCCAATTTTACAAAAAACACTCCCGACGCTTCGATTTACGGTAGAATTTCAGGAACGAACAGGAGACGCGCCCATACACATTAATGGCGGCCACCGACCCTTATTTACCGAAGTTAAAATGGCTGCCCTTAGAATTTTCGCAAGACCCTGCTTTTCACATATTTTTTCAAAGACCTTGGCTAGCAATCTAACGAAAAATACAGTTTACAACAATTGCAAGGTACTTGACTAACTTTTCGTGCTTTGATTTTGACTCTCGGGACGTGGTATCGTTCCTCTGAATATTCTAAAATTCCGTTTCCACGTAGCTCGTGGGAAGGGCCTGACGACGAACCTTTATCTTCTACTACTTGTGTCATTTTACGAAATTTTCATCACTTTTTCATTATTATCATATTAATATATATTTCCATCATAAGTAACCGTGCTTTACGCTTTTAGCAATATAGTATAACCTCAAAATAATCTTTGATTGGCAATGAATCAGCTTCTGATCTTTCTAAATGTCGATATTTTTTCATTTCTAAAAAAGCACAACACGGTTTGTCCTTGTGTCTGAGGATACTTTGAGACTTTGAATACCGCTGTCTTTTTTTCTTTGCCATTCTGTACGCCTTGTATTCAGTTAATTTGGTTTCCAAACAGTACTCCTGCCTTCATCGTTGCTCTTTTTAAATAGATTTGTATAAACGTCATAATATTAATAAGCAAAAAGTAACTAAAGAAAGGAAAAAGACTAATTGATCCTTTGCGATCTAAAATATCTAGAAACAAAATTAAGTGATTCATTTTTCTTTAATGAGCATCGATTGAAATTTGATGTACTTTTGTTCATGACGTACGGAAAAATTTTACTTAAATCATTTTACAGATTCAAGAAAGGTATAGCTCTTTCAAAAGCTCTCCACAGGTAGGGGATCCGTCTCAGTACACAGATTTTGAAATTTCAAAAGATCCGCAAGAATGGCTATATGTGGAACGACTCCTGACGCCAAAAACTGTACCGCCTGCTCCGACATCTACAGCCAAGCAGTATCCATCAGGCTGGGCGCCTCAATCTGGTCAGAAGAAATCACATTTCCATAATTAAATTCTGCAATTTTATGATATAATTACTACTCACGACATGTTTACTGGGAAACAAATTCGAAAGAATTAATTTATAAACTTGAAATACATAAATACTAATTCATTTTCTACATTTGTTCAAATGCTACTGTTAAAGCAATTCGCCAATATTGTACAATAAAAATCATACAGTCTTGTTAACTTCATTTTTCCACAGAGGATGCTCTGAAGCTACCATATTTCGTTAGCAGAACCAGGAACTACTTACAACCAGTTTACCTTCAACGATCGTTTCGAGGTATGCGCAGAATAACAATCCTTCGTAAAATTGAAGGAGATATATGGCTCCTCGAAGCTGAGCTGAAAAAACACTTGGAAGAAACCACTGGAAAATCAATTGGTACCCAAATTCACGAAGTTGCAGGCATATTAAAATTTAAAGGGGACCAAGTCATCCGCATTAAAGAATGGCTGACTACAAAAGGCCTTTAAAATTAAATAGTTAGGTAATAGATGTACACAACCTGTTGTATATTTAATCAGCTGAATAAACACTATTATTGTTATTGATAATTACATGATGCCTATTTTGGATTTAACTACTTATGGCTTTAGTAGTGTTTCACGTTATTTTTGTAGACCAATGTTTTTTTAGTATCTTCAAAAACAAAGTCAAACATGACGGGGAAATGTCAGATGAGTTTTGCAGCCATAAAAGTACTAAAGTAAAGGGCAATAATCAAAATTCATATTATTGTGCAAATATTACAGTTAGTATTTATTTCTATTAATAACAAATGAAATAGAGCATACGAATTCTTTAAATTACAAATAAAACGAGGTTGTCAATTGTTATTTGTCAACAGTAAAATTTTATGACGTATAAAATTATATTGCTTGAGGGATTCAACAATTGCCCATATTTCAAAGTAATCACATAGCAGTAAACTGGAATATGCACGTAAATAATTTTCAAGCTGGGATGTTAATAGACATATAGTACTGTAGAGGAATCGTGGAGGTTTTACATCGAAAATCTTGTAGCTGCAATTTATTTTTATTCATTCTTTATTATTTGTTTCGTGTAAATTAGTATTTTTCGGAGCTTTATTTGAAGATTTTTCCCTGGTTAAACTTGCGCCCCTGTTTGTCAGTACCAGTCCAACTGAAGTACTGCTTCACCAGTGCTTTAGTTTCATCCTTGTTTGGGTCCAATTTTTCCCATTTATACGATTCGTAATCTATCTGCCAATCGGGGCTTAGCTACAGTAAAACAAATTGTATGGAAAATTAATTTACTGTAGAAACATTCAACATTATATAAGCCACTTGGCGATTAATATAAAATCCAATATATCCCCCAAAGGATGCTAAATAAGTGACCATGGCTCACAATATCCACAACCAAATGTTTTCGACATGGTACAGAAAGTTCAATTTGTAAGAAATTCATATATACACTCACCGTAAATGCCAAATCCTGTCCACGCCATACCCAAATTCCACTGATTGTGCTGTTGTTGTCTTCTCCAAAAAGACAAACACTGGCAAAAGCAGCTTTCCGCATTTTGTCAAGTCGTTGATACATGCCACCAATGAGATTGCAAGACATGAACACCTGGACAATGTAAGATTAACGAATACAATCTTAAATATGATTATATTTTAACCGTAGGTAATTCATAATATCTCCAAAAATATTCTTGCTACATGAAAAACTGAATGAAATTCAAATCCCGGCAGAGAATTCAGTATAACGAGTTTACCTTTGTCAACTCTTCAGGGTATTTGTATTCTCCAAACCAGATGCTGTAATGTTCAGGATCAAATTCTTTCCAGAAGAAAGGAATGGAGACAGTCTCTTCTTCATTGGAGTAACAACGCTTGAAACTATCCATATCAAAAGTACCTTTAGGCATTGTGTCAAATGGATCCTTAGATTTGGGTTCAGCAGCTGCTATTTCATCAGCTAAATCTACATCTGCCTCGCGAGGTTCTTTAGGTTCCTTTTTCTGTTCCTTTCGTTTTTCCTTCTTTTCTTTCTTTGCAGATGACTAAAAATTCATAATATTTGAAAGCTGTTCAGTAGTAGATCGGTATATGACAAACTGAAGATGAACGGTTATTTAATACTTTGACTGCTAATTATTGATGATAAAATACTTCGAAATTACTACTAGCTGCTGACTAAAGCCACAAGTTCATAGTACCATGCAACATATTTTGGAATAAGGTAGTATTTTATAAATAAATGGTATTTCACATGAACAATACTGTATATCTATATTTTTTGCTCACTTTTTCTTGAACGTCAGCAAACTTCTTGGGATCATATTCAAGAGTTTTGTCAGCCAGTTTAAAAGCACCGATTACATTGATGGACTCTGGCTGATATATAACAGTTTGGAACCATCTGTTCACATTTTGATACGGCTTGCGTAAACTCGGTTCCAAAATATACTGATATAAATGCAGTAGAGTTGTAGCAACACTAATATCTGCCAAAGTAAGTCGTTCCCCAACCAAGTACGTCCTTGTTAATAGATGTGAATTCAAAGCTGTCAAAGCTTTCTTAACATCGTCCTTGGCATGTTCTATAGTCTGAAAGATTAATTACGAAAATTGCAAAATCCTTGCTAATATGTTCTCTGATACACCCAGTACCTGTACAATGTTTAAAACACTGGATAGTTTTGATATTATTTAATTTTTTTTTTTTTTTTTTTTTTTTGGGGATAAGAGAAGTAAAACGTTAAACGTATTATGCAAGCTGAAGAACATATGAAAACATTCATCGCAATAGTAAGGTAGCTAATTATTTGTTTCAATGTCAGCAATATTGGTACGCAAATGTATAAAAGAATGACAGATGCGTTTGAATATTCAGCATAGATTCATCTGCCTTCTCGTGTTACGAAACTTGAATTTAAAACATTCAGGCTCGTCTTTGAACAAAGGCGATGTGATAAATGTCAAACTAATGCCATGATGGGATTTCTCATGTTTATGCAGTTTTGCAGAACAACTTTAGCCAAATCTAAACTGTAATAAAATATCATGAACATTGAATTCTTTGTAAAATAAGAAAATTTTGTTTTACGGTGGACAAGAATTTCATACCTGTTTGTTGTATTGCATGAGGCCTAATAATGGGAAAACCCAAGCACAGCTGGCAGGAAGGATCTCCGAATCGGCAAATCCAAACCATTGCACAATTTCTGCTCTCTCAATGTCAGTTTTGCCTCTCAGCTGCTCATTGGCAACTAGAAACACAAAAATAGCACAAACTTTTGGCAAAGAGATCGGCAAAAACAATAAATGATAGAAATTAAAACCAGTTGTTTCGGAAATTGTATGTCATAAAACGTGAAAATTTCATACCTATCTGTCACCCAAAGTATATGTATAATTCAGCATCAAGCTCACAATACTGATGTGAAATTGAAGCAGAAGACAAATATTTAAATAAATATCACGTATTGAAATTAATTAAGAGGTAGAATGCATACAACGTATAATATGTTATTCTTGAATTGTAAAAATTAATTAAAAAGGAAAAAGATAAAAAAAAAAACAACAACGAATGAAAACAATAAAGAGAAAAAATATTTTTAGCTGAGGGTAAAAATGTTGATTATGCATACCATAGTAAGCAATTGCATTGCTTTCGGTGATATATTTGCCATCAGCAGTCTCGAAAGCTGGAACCTTCAACAAACATTCGGCGTTATTAAAAACACGTCGGCAGTAAAATATGCGTGACATAAAGCGGTGTCAGCATACCACGGCGATAAGACTTAAGACAGAATCCATCGATGACTGATGATATTTCAGTGATAGACGTATAAAAAAAATGTAACCAAAATAGAAATTAATCTCACCTTTCCAAGAGGAAATTTTTTCAGGAAGGCATCGCTCTTATTGGTTTCGCCGAAAATGAAATCTTCGGCAATTTTAACCTTAGCACCGGAATATTGGGCTGCGATCAGCGCCTTGTAGGCCCTGAAGTTCTCTGGGTACGTGTACAGGGTCTAAAAAAATTTACACGCCATATAAATGTATGATGTTTAATTGTCATATTGCACGCATTCACGTGACCGATTCGTCGAACAAGACGGTGATGTTTTACGAAGAATATTTCGCGTAAAAACACTTACTCCGGACGCCATTGTGCCGAGCTACAGGAAGAGGAAGTCTAGAGATCGAAAGCCGGCTCATGACGAAGCGCCTGCGCGCCTTTCTCCTTCACAGCTGTTCTTTTTTTTCACTATTTCTCGAATTGTCACCCGGCGACGGGAAATATCACAAATCTCAGTGGGTGCACGTACACATTTCTCCGCAATAAAACATATATAACTAGGTCGAACCAAAATTAGATGAAATTAGTTTGATACAAAGTATGAATGTGATCGATTTTTTTTATTCTTACAATTTCTTTATTATACGAATTATAAATTATTAAATATATTTTACATTACAGGCATCTGAAGTTCCTCGTGACTGCTAAAAATAAGACCATCTCGTTCCAACATATCATTTTAAACCGTTTTGTGACATTATAGAATAAAGTAAATTCTATGCAAGAAAAAAAAAAAAAACATTAATTTTGAGTAACGATTTTTAATTGGGTTACTACCTCACTGTTGAAAATTGGAACTTTATAAGAACATTAGGTATCAGGTTAATTTTTTTACGAATTAGGTAGACATAATAGTTTACATACTATTTATCAATGAGTCTGATTTCTGATTATCAATTAAGCTTGCCCAATCTGGGACTCTGTTTGACATGAGGTAATTTTCTTTCGTCAAACAACGTAGTGGCAAATCTGCAATACCAAATATAGCACCACCAAGCCATGCTGTGTAATTAGCTTTGCTTGGTGCCTTATGAAACTTGACTGTACTTATTTTTAATTTCTCAGAATATAAGTTACTCTTCAGTAATGTCAAAAGTTCAGATTTCAAACGTGGCAAAAATCCTTTTGCCATTGTCGTTCCTCCAATCAGCAGAATATTTTCAGCAAGCGGATGTCTCATGTCTACAGGGCACTGCAATGAACAATAAAATACAGAATAATTGGTAAGCGGTCACATTTTTGGAAAGAAATCTAATAAAATTAATCAATCTAATATTCACATTATTAGTACATAATGGTTACCTTCACTATAGCATCTAGTATCATGGTTGGTACACTCAAATTGTCATTGTCTCGCTCCCACAATAATTCGAAAGCTTTTTCACGTACTGATCCGGGTACAGTTATAGTTTTGACTCCAGGATATTTAACTGATGGAGGTGCAATTGGTGGTTCATCAGTTTGCAATTTGAGAGACCGCTCTATTGTGGTAACAAAGCAGGTTCTAACTTTGATATCTTCAATTGTTTTCTCAACGTCACTGCCGTCGTTAGGCAGGACGGTTTTCAATTCTTTCTTTATGCACCTGTAAGCAACAGATACTAATATTGAATACGATGCTCATCGTTTAAGCAGATTAGAAAAATCTGAAATATTCAATTTACTCATGGACCGCGTGTCCTGCCAGTGGCAAGGCCTGCCATGCCTTGAGAACTGGCACACCTTCGTAAATCGGAATCAACGTTGCTTCTTTATATCCAACGTCTAATACCAATGCTGTAGAAACTCCCAAAGTACTAACAGCAACCAAGTGGGAAGGTGCAAGCATCAAGGAACCAATTTCAAAGTGTCGGAAAAATACTTTAGCCAAAGTATCTCGAAATTCTGTTGGAGTCAATATAGACTCAACAATAATTACTTTTATATCTTTGGGACTGACAACAACGTGCCTATAAATTGAAACAAATTGCATCAGTACTGGTCCCATCGAGATTTTTTTTTTGAATTCGTCCAATCATATAATTTGTAAATTGTGTATAATGATTTTAAAATTACCTGAAGAAGAGTAAGTGAATGAATTCGACTAGAAGCTGATACAAGTCCTGTGAATCCTCGTAAGAGAATACCTTCCTTATTTTCCCAGATTCTGGACATTTCACTTCAGTTTTTATTATGCCGCGAGGTACCGACTCTCCAGCATATCCATATCTGGTGATGTAATGAATCTAAGTATCGTCTCAAGCTTGGTAAGAATTCACTAATTAATGATTACTTATCTTTTGTACACTCACTTAGTATATGCGCTTCCAATGTCAAAAACAACGGTTTGCTTGTCCGAAATTAACCTGATACCCTCGTACAACGACATTTTATCCTTTTTTCTTAGGTCAAAATTAATCTGATTATGACCTGAAGCAAATTTTTCCAGATCTAGATTCCATTAGAGGTTAAAAATCATAGGTTAAGCAGAACTGTCATTGTAAGCACTACATGAGAGCATAGACTAAATACAGATAGACTGCGCAGTTTTAGGCTAGATTTTCACGGGCAACGAAATGCCGCGGCAGCCAGCAGCGCGAAGCTGCCGTTAACTTTTGAGGTAAAGATTACCAAGCAGTTACCACGACGTTACTTATAATGTATTTAAGTATACGGCAACCCTCGAAATTGACCACAAGTACGACAAAACACGGTTGTAGAATCGGTGAACGATACGACACGTGTATTCGCCAAGAGAAACCTCTCTGTATTCGCTATTAAATTTGATGACCTGATTCAACAGTATCACCACGACGCTCGTCGCGCACTCCAGTGGCAGCCTGCTAAACTATATTTCGTGGCCGCATATTTGCTGAAACAACAGTCTATACTGGAGAAGTTGACCTTATATATACATTGCTTTATGCCCAACACGAAAAGTGGAAAATTTTGTCAGATACAGTGTTTTCCGAGCATTTCCGAGTGCACAGGGTAATTGTTTTGAACCAAAATGCCCAGAAAAAATAGCAAAGGTCGTGGCTGGAATAACCATCAACCACAGCAAAGACGAGATAACTCCGAAAGAAGACAATACTACGGTAAGTATTCCTTTTTTACAAATTGTTCTTTTTACAACATGGAATCATACTAACTAAGAAGAGGTTAATTTTGCTTGAAACGAGTGCGTAAGTTTTGAGTATATTTAAATATAATTTAGTATACTCTAGGGGTAAAAAAGCACGATTTTTTTAGCACACGTCAGTACCTCACTGCTCTTATCATAGACTAATGGTTCACTTGTGATTGTATGCAACCTCTGTAACACACCGACACTTCAGGATTTCTTTGAACAAGTTAGGGATACATAAGTCAGTTTTCATTAACCGTTTTGTCCTCCTTAGGTCACGATGACAGAACGTTATACTCTGATCGTGACTCCGCACCAAGGGTATCGTTTAAAACGTCAAGGATTGGCAAAGGAGGTCGAGGCGAAAGGCACAATAGGGACAGACAAAGAGACTTAGAAGCTGGACTGAGACGACACTTGGACGATGATGCCGAGATGTCTAACGAAGTCAGGCAAAACCGCGGCCGGTCTGGGGTGGCGTGGAGGGGCAATGCAAGGGGCATGGGGTAAATTTATACTTCCAGTGCACTAAATGGTTTATATTGTTATAAGTAGAAGTGTCATTTAAAATATTTGCGTTAAATTTCAGTCGGCCTAGAACAAGAAGGAATAGTCCCGTGCCTCCCAGAGGAGTCGATGATCACAGATATAGGAATTTACAGGCAGCTCCAGCCAATTGTTACAAAGTTCATATCTCAAATACCTCTACATTCAACAAAGAATATTTGCTTGACGTTCTAACTTCTTATTTAACACCTGACACATTTATTCCAATTATGGTAAGCACGCTACATAAATAGACTAGTCCTTATTCAGGGTGCTGATGAATATTTTCAGGGCGGCCCCCCAAATCGACTCCAAATAATTCAAAAACAATAATATATTTAGCATTGTTTTGAGGATATTTTTTTCTTTTTCATAGCTTCATTTTTCAATTATTTTCAATGCATTTCAACTCAAAAATTCTAAAAACCGCGACTTAGGATTAATATATCTAAAACGCGATTTTCAAAAAGAAAGATATCTTCAACAGAAGTTAATTATATATTTATTATACTTGAATTATACCCCGTTTGATTCAGATGTTACGTCCAGCATACCACTTCTCTCTATTTTTCCTACTCGCTAACTCTCCCACAGTTCTTATATGAATCTCATGGTCTCTGTCCTGTCCTCTTATCTCTACCTAGTCTCACGGTATTCACTATCGCGCTTACTCATCAAATTCTATTCCCTTCCTTCAGCATCTTCACACCTTTTCTGCACCCGTACGTTTCAAGTCTCTAGCGACACTCCTATTCTAACTCTCAACAACGTCACAACTAGACTTCTTACATAGCTTCATACAGCACACTTCGTTTTTACCGCCATCTGAGCTTCCTCGAAATAAATATATAAGTAATATCTCAAACAAACCCTACGTTATTCAATCCTCATACTGATTTCTGGTTGACATAGTACGTAAAAGTGAAGCCAACCGGTTTATTCCTACCGCTCAGGAGTAAACTCCATTAACGGACGTAACACAGATTT
Source organism: Neodiprion lecontei (assembly GCF_021901455.1). Taxonomy (NCBI): domain Eukaryota; kingdom Metazoa; phylum Arthropoda; class Insecta; order Hymenoptera; family Diprionidae; genus Neodiprion; species Neodiprion lecontei. Next base: position 25,272,831 of record NC_060265.1, read on the forward strand.
TTCTTATGACAATTACTGGAAAATAAAGATAAAGTGTAAAATGAACACAAAATTTAATGTTGTTATTATGGCAAAACGAAACCCATGTGGAACAGCATGAGGAGGTAAGATAAAAATTTGAAAAACTTAGAGGATTGTTTTTGAATTATTTGTAGCCAATTTGGGAGGCAGCCTGGAAAAAATTCATCAATACTCTAAACAAGGTCTACCCTACTGCATACTTATTATTTGTATAATATATGCATCGCCTTGCTTGCAATTCTTTGTAGATGATTACATCTTGTGTATTATATTATTACTAATTTTTGCGAAAATGTCTGACACTACTTTCTATTGTTATCAGGCAATACTGAACTTTAATAACTGTGATTTTGTATGTATCAGTACAAATTTGAAGGTAATGATGTCACCTTCTACGTAGATGAATTTACAATTGCAAATAAACTGCTGAAAGCCGACCGTCAAATCCTAGCCAATAATGGATCCAAATTGACTATCAAAGTGAGGCCTTATTTTCCACCAGCCAAAGTTGACCAGCAATTCAAAGATAGAATTAAAATTGCTGTTGTAAAACGATATGTTGCAGCAAGTGCCCTTGATTTATCACAGTTTCACAGAGACAAAGGTGAGTAACTTTAAAACTTATGAAATTATTCCAGAGTACCTCAGGAATATTTCTAGGTTAATATGATTTATCTAGTTAAATGGAAATGTTGCATGAAATTCTTATTGTTTCTAATAAATTGATAACATTATTAGCATCAATTCTAATTCCTTTCTCTATGACTCAAACAGATCTGTATCAGGATATGTTTTGCGCACTGTTTCAACCCAAAATATTGATGGCAGTGATAGATGTAATAAGTGAGCACACTCCAAACTTGGAAGCACTAAACTTGGACGGCAATAAATTGCAAAATATTGACAGACTTGGTACTCAACTGCACACAAAATTACCAAATCTGTCGATATTACACCTTAGCAATAATCGAGTGAGTACTTTGCAAATCGTTAATGTATATGATGCCGATAAATAACTTTGTAGATATCTTAGCACTCGACTGAATCTTAGTTCGTAAGGAAAAAGAATTTACATCAATTTTCAGTATATTTACTTCTCATACAGATTCGAGATTTGAAAGCAATCGATGGACTGAAGCAATTAAAGCTGAAAGAACTTCGATTGTTAGGTAATCCCTTATGTGACAAATACAAACAGTGGCCAGAGGAATTTATCAGGTAACTTCTTCAACAATTTTAGCTTTAATAACTTGCAAGCAATACTATTCAGTTTGTGATATTTGACACCGTTAGATATTCATAGTGTTTTACTTTATCTGTTTCTGTATTAACATTGGCTGCTCCTGGTTTTTGTCTTCGACTACTAAAGCGATATTCGGAAACGATTTCCAAAACTCCTAAAATTGGTAAGTCCTAAATATGGTTTCAAGACGACGAATTATTTTTTGAGTTTTTGTAACGTTTATTATGAAATTGTTGATGATACAAAAAAAAATAATAATTTTTATAAATAGGATGACATGAACCTTCCACCTCCAATTGGATTTGAGATAGCAGCAGATGAAGATGCATCAAAACTGCCAGTATCTCAACGAGTATTTTCAATAACTAATGAAACTCGTCAAGTGGCTGATGCATTCCTTCATCAATATTTCCTCATTTTCGATAGCAATAACCGTCAACCGCTGCTCAATGCATATGATGAACAAGCATCATTTAGTTTAACTATTGCGTGTAAACACGACAATTTAAACAGGTACTTACGTAAGCAATCAGCATTATAATATTCTTAAGTGAGACCTGCTATTTTCCTGTGATTAATCAATTATTAATTTATCAATGCCAACAGGTTTAAAGAGTACCTGCCACACAACAGAAATTTATTCAGAGTGAACGATCAGGAAAGAAGACTAAAATTATTGAAGCAAGGCAGATTAACTATTGTTTCGTTTTTATCGGAGATCCCAAAAACAAAGCATTGTTTCAACAGCTTTTCCATGGACATTAGTCTTTGCTCGGTAAAATATAATACAAAATGCGTATTTTTTAATTTCAGAATGCTCAAAACACCTAAACCAATTAACTCATAGTAATGAAGTGTCGTTATGTATTTATTTTTCAATTAAAATCGCACGGATAATTCTTTGAAAAACTGATTCCTTTGTTGTGTACCAGGGTGTCAACCACCGTTAATTTAACGATAAATTTCACACGTTGCAGGAAGTGGCGATGATAGTCATGATAACTGGGGTTTTCCAAGAAGTGGAAACTGATAAAAAACCACTACGTTATTTCAGCCGAAGCTTGCTCATAGTTCCCCAGGGATCGGGGTTTTGTATTCGCAATGAACAATTGCATATAAACGAGCCGACAGATGAACAAAAAAAGCAGGCTCTAACAGAGATTTCTGCTGACAATAGTAATGCAAGAGTAACAGAATCCAGTGAACCAGTAGTAGCTCAACAAGATCTGCATCTGCAAATGGCTATGGCTCTTAGCCAACAGTCTGGTATGAACCTGGAATGGAGTAGGGAGTGCCTAACCAAAGTGCAATGGAACTTTGACATGGCTCTCGCAGCGTTTAAGAAGTTTCATGAATTGGGACAAGTTCCTCCGCAAGCATTTCAGAAATAAATTTGCAACATTCGGTTCAATGAGACAGCTTAGTTTAACTTATATTAATGAAAATCTTATTCCATTCAAATCATGTTTGTATATACAATCCGTACGTATTTAAATAAATATACGTTTTCTATGACCGTTTAATGACTTTCCGTGAGTTTTGAAACACCTCCATCATTCCCGAGTTAGTTCAATACGGCAGTAAACGCATGTCTCATTCATTCCCGACATTTTCGCGCCAAAGACTACTTTCAGTTCCGAGGAGGTACCCAAGACGCAGGCTGTCACGAGGAGGTTAGTTATCCGTACAGTCAAAGAATACCATTTTTCATCATGTTTAAACACGTGGAATTACCCAAATCAGTTACTTAATTGTCATAACGAAGCTGGCAACTGTTTAGCAGTGAAATTCGAGAATGAACTCTTCAGTTTAAACCGTATAAAAATTGTCGAGTTATTTGTACCAATTCGTGTATCGTGAATCCATCGCCGAACAAAGAGCAGACCCACCATAATTTCTAAAACTCTGACACAACGTTGTTGATGTCCCGGAATTACTCGGCAGTGAATAATAATTCTCGAAAAAATTTGAGTAATTTTATTGCCATGCAATTTCATAATCATTTTTCAATGTTAAATGTTGAAAAAGTACGCGATATTATAACCTCACTTTTCTAGGAAACTACAACCGCATATAAAAATACTATAAAAATTTGTACAGTAACTTATCCTTCGATCACCTGTAATAGGAAAAACAGCATTACATTTGAATAAATGATCCCAGTAACTCCACTGTTAACAGCTGTCACTGTCACAAAAACATTCAGACGAAATATTCACGTCATTTTGTTTCATTGCAAAAAGGTGAGTCGTGACGTATTTGTAAGTATTGATTACCCATCAATAAATTGAAGTTCAAGTTGATCCTACACTTTTGTCAATAATAATTTTAGAGAAATGAAATATCCCCTCTCAACGTGCATATTAAATTTATACAAAGATTCAGCCTGTCTTGACGCACTGTTTACTTGTTTAGGTTTATCATATGACGACAATACCATTGAAACATTTATTGATAAAAAATCTTAACAAGGAAGCATCAGGTGTGGAAGCCCTATTTTCGACATACGTCGATTTAATAGAATCTAATGCGAGTGAAAGTACGCACAGAGAATTTGAAAAATCCATTATGGAGCCGTACCTAAACACATGTTATGGATCATCAAGCGATCATCGATCATATGACGCAAGCACTGTCACCTTTAAAGATGCTCTGAAAAATCATGAAAGTACTTCGTCAACACCTACAAACCCAGATCTTAATACGATGCCTACAAATGATATCTGTAGAGTGCAACAAAATTACAAAGCAATGCGAACATGGAGAAAGGTCGGCAGAGGTTTGTACCTTAAGATGTATTAGGTAACAATTGATATTCTCAATCTTACTGCTAATTGTTCAATTGTTTAAAAAAGTATATACGTATTAATTAAATTGTCTTATGATTGTGAAGGTAAGTCAGTTCGTTTTAGCTGTCGAACTAGTGAAGATTTTAATATTTCAATGCTGTTTCTCAGATATGTAAGCTGATATCATGAAAGTAGAGAAATGAAGATATCCCAGATTTCTTTTCCATCCTAATTACAAATAATCAAACCATGGTTTGTTTCAGGACGAAACTTACCAAACTCTGAGAAAAATTGTGTCATTAGACTATTTTCTTACAATATTTTGGCTCAGTATCTTTTAGAAATGCACAGTTACTTATATAAGCATCATAATCAGCGCACTCTCGAATGGGAAACTCGTAAGAAATTACTGATACAAGAAATATTGGAAGCTCAGGCTACTGTGAGTGCACATCTCGTTTTCGTAGGCTTGTGAAAATATATGCTAATCTGTCTGTTCATCGACTGAAGTTGGTTAAAGAAACATCAAAATGCGTTTATAAAGTATTAATTTCATGCACTGATTATTTCAAAGGTAATATGTCTTCAAGAAATGCAAGAGGACCATCTGAATGAATTTCTAAAACCCTTTAAAGAACATAAGTATAATCATTTATACAAGAAGCGCACAAACGATAAAAAGGACGGACTGCTTCTGATGTATCGATCCGACGTATTTGATCTCGTTGAGTATGAAAATGTAGAATTTTTCCAGTCAGACGTAGAAATTCTCAACCGAGACAACGTTGCTATAATTGTCAAGCTGTCATTGAAGGACAGTCCAGAAACACAGATAGTTATTGCCACCACACATTTACTTTATAACCCAAAACGAGACGACATCAGACTCTGTCAGACTCAGATTTTAATAGCTGAACTGGAGAGAATTGCTTTTATTAAAAATACGTCGTGAGTTACTTGCCAAATGATTGTTTTAAAAAATAATAATTTCTATGGGCACCAATTATCCATTACATCCGCATTTGTAACAGAAGAGGCCCGACATATCATCCTATAATTCTGGCTGGAGATTTTAATTTGCAACCAAAGTCAGGAGTGTATAAATTTATAACTGAAGGTTCGTTTCTATACATGGGAAAAAGTCGAACTCTAGGGCCAGCGGATCACCGCAGTTTGAGCAATTCACTTATTCCGCCACATTTATATGTGACCGACAGTTGTCAACATTTCTGCATACTGTTAAAAAGACTGCGCAATCGCGGTGAAGGCAAAGTCATGGTAAGCATAAAATTCAGTTGCTACTTAGTACTGTTCAGAAGAAGAAACGATTCTAATTCCAATATCATGATGAAGGTCAAACACTTTTATTGAAAAATAATAAAGTAACTTGGCATAAAATATATTAAGAATTTATTAATAAAATTATAAAACTAAATGTATTTATACAGTGATGTAAAATATTGTTTCACAGTTGGAAAACAGTGAGAAAGGGTTATCTAAAACTAGTTGGGACTCTTGCGATAAGAATCAGTTTCGAAAGGATGAAGTGAATGTCCGAAATAAAAACTTCCAAAAAATACAAATATTAGATGGTCATCATGTGAATTTTGGATCTGGTTCTTTAACCCACCCATTTAAATTTCGAAGCGTTTACTCACACATTGATCGTAATGGGCAAAACGAAGCTACAACTCACCAAGACGGCTGGGTTACAGTGGATTATATATTCTTTAGTGAAGTCGAGCTCATTGAACGATATACACTACCTACGCAAAAACAGTGTAAAGCTGTGTCAACTATACCAAATCGTGAGATTGGCAGTGATCACTTTAGTACAGGAGCAACTTTTATACTGCGAAAGAAACTGAGGCAGTAATCGTTCAGTCTCTGCCTCCACTTGCGTAATATAAATAAAGAAAAATATTTTCAATAAAAATTTGAGTCGATGTCATGTTTTTTTCAACATTTATCCTTCCACAGATAACTAATGTAGTGACACCAATATCTGGAAGCAGCTTTGATGCAATTATTCCATGTCATGAGGTTTTGTTTTACCATTTAGAAACAAAATATAAATACCATATTTCAATCTGAAATCGATGAAGTCCATTAAAAACAATAAATTTTGTTACTGTAGAAAAATCAAATTTGCATCCATTTGCAACCACACAACATACAATTCAAATGACTGACATAAACTTAAAATGCAGATATATCGTAGGCTATATAAAATACCATAGTGAAGGTGATGTGGTCATCGGTAGGAATACGTATAACTAATCATTAGATTATTTAAAAAAATCTTGATAAGTTCTGGTTTAGTGTACAAAGTTACGTGTCATACAACATTTAATTGGAGGGGAGATACTTGAGCTACGCCTCGGCCTAAATTAGGATCGTGCCAAGCGACAATGCAAGTATTAGTGACTGAAAATTTTTTAGATCTTGGAAAGCAATTGCTTCTACAGTATTTAGCAAAATCCTTGAATCTAACTTGTAACTCTGTATCGCCGCCGTTTGGCCCAACTGCAAAGTCGCATTTGAATTTTTTCGTACGAGCTTTCAAGCAACAATTCAAATATTCATTATTTGTTGTATAAATTTCATGTATATCGTGAAATTTTACACCTAATTCCTCTCTAATGATACCTGTAAGAAATAGATCATCTATCCAAAAATACTTGGGATAAATCTGTGCAACATCAACCAAATCTTTGGCAGTTTTTAGAGTCGTTACATATAACCAACCAGATAAAAAGTCTGGATAGAAGTCCGCAATATACTCATCCCTAGTAACGTACCATTTGTTCATTGGTTCGCGTATGGGACTCATATTTCTCAGTACGTAACCCATCACAATATTATGCGGTATACTGGCTGCTTTTATTACATCTATAATTTTGTAAAGGTCCACTACAATGTCATGATCCATTTTCATGATGTACGAAGCATTTTTACAATATTGCGTAGCCCATTTCAGGCCCATTACATGTTTGTAGGTAAGATTTTTGTATGCCTCAATAAAGTTGCCTTGAATAATGTCATTGTATCGCCGTGCTTCATCTAAAATAGCATTTTGGGTGACGTGGGTTTTATTTTGAACGTCATCGTGTAACAATGCTAATAAAAATATTCTTCTAACTCCCAATTCTTCCAATTCAGACTCGGAGTAAGCCCTGCGTAACGCACTTCTGGCCGACACATCAGCAGCGTACGAAGTGACAACCCAAACAAGAAAGCTAGTATCGCAGTCAGTGTTTATTACATATCGAAAGGGATTTAAATTCAACAAATTTCCTCTATCGATTTGGCTACTGTTGATCTTTCGAAAGTAAACTGGACTCGATTTTCTAACCACAGAAAATTGTTTAAACGTTATGTAAAAGAACACTACGATCAGTGTCCAAAAGATTACATAAGGCACCCCACGTCTTATATACATTTTGTGCTAAGGAGTGTTTCGCGAACCACAAATCGACAAAAATTAACCTTTCTTTACATCTAACAAATGCAAGTTTTTAAAATAGTCGCTCTGCCTCCCTCTTCCGCCACTCCCATATTTTCATAACACGCAATGCACGACCGAAGTTTGATGTTTTCCCGCGGTGCGAGAGAGAAACAGGAGGAGAGAAACATTGATTCGCGTTTGAATAATGCTAGCAAAAAAAGATGAGTACCAGGTCAGTGCGTTCACTGAGGAATATATCTTCAGAATATATCTTCATCAACGCTCAGCGCATCTTCTAAAGCAAATCCTCAATCGTACAACTGATGAAAGGGGTAAATTATTTCGCGGTTACAGCAGCGAGAAATGATTAGTTGGATGCAATATGGATGCAAGACTTACCTAAAGAATCGAAGAATGTTGTCCCGACTCACTTCGCTTGTACTCGCAGTTGCACGGTTGTATCCAGTATGCGCGAAATCACTACCAAACTTAGCCACTAATCTCGTATCAACTTTTTCACTATATCCCTTTTCCAAGAATTGCGATGTTCGTCAGGTTCAGTTAGCTATTTGATCGAAGCCTTTAGAATTCCCTTATAACCCTGATTCACATTCTGCATCATTATTATCAGATTATTATGAGAACTGTCACACTTCCGTGCATTTACTCTTCTTGTCGTGACGTATTCTCGGTAATAATTACTCCGCAACTGTGTGTCCACATAAAATTCCGAATAAGTCAGGAATTGGAGTGTTTATGTTGAGCTAAACGCACCGAACGCGGCGGTAATCTCCCTACAACTAAACTATATGCCTAATCCAGTTCGTAGATCCAGATTCAAATGTGTTGTTATTGGAAACGCGGTAGAAGATGAACCACTCATCGTCACTTATTTCGAAACCGGTCTTCTGAATGCCTCGTACGGCGGTAAAGCAGAATGCTGTGCTTACGTTATATACCAATCATGCCTCTAATTTATAAAGGCATTTGCATAGGGGGCAGCACACTAACACCTAGTTCGCCGCATAAACTTAAAGTGTGTCCAAAAGCCAGCGTCAGAGATGCTCATCTCTGTTATCGTGGTTCATCTACTGACATTCTTGCGTCTTCGTCGTATCCCTGGATTGTTGATTTGCTTCGTCTCTCTTCTGCCGGATTTCCAGCGTGTAACAAACTGCAGTCCTAGCGATGGGAACGCTGAACTGGCATACCTATATGCTATAAAGTTTGTGGAGCTGCGTTCAGCCGTGGTTCCATATTCCTCACCCGAGGATAGAAATTAACATTAGAAAGAGAAAGGTCAAGCGAACTGTTGGACGTTGCGAGGGAGATAGGAAATACGCGTTACTTCCCGGGTGGGGAATCTGAATGCAGCTTTGACGGTGACAAGTGTGTGTTGTAACATAAGTATACGCGGTGTGTTAAACAATATGAAATTTAGCTTGATACAATGTTACGAGAATTCTTGGCAGTTATAAACGCTCCTCGACGCCTCCACGGCTCGTCGTAACATATTGCAAGGGCATCGGGTGTAGGTGCGATAAAATAAACGAATGAATATGCACCATAACAGGAGGAAGAAAAAGCGGGTGAATTACGGCGTCAGAGTTGTCGAATTACTTCGCGGCAGCAAGGGTTTTGGCTTCACGATATCTGGTCAGCAGCCCTGCATACTGAGTTGCATCGTCCAGGGAAGTTCGGCGGACAATGCTGGTCTCAGATCTGGAGATTATCTTGTGGCTGTAAATGGTCACAGCGTGAGCAAAATTCCTCACGACGAGGTTGTTCGATTGATAGGAAACTCCAAGGGATTTTTGAGATTACAAATTGCTGAAAATTACTACTCCGACTCGTCCGATGAGGAGGGACTGGCGACGGTCCGATCCAAACCAAAATACTCGCACAAGCTAAGAACAAACACCGTCACCCCTGCTCCGGTACAATGTGCGATAGCCAAAGTTGTTCGAGACTTGCACAGTGGGGCCATGTTTGACGCACTTAATCGCTCGTCTCAAAACAAAATACAGTGCAGCCACGCATCCCTTCATCATCGATGGAATATGGCCAGCCCTCTACCACCGCCACCTCCGCCTTTATCTTCAAAACGAGACACCGAAAAGATTGTACATCGCACCATTGTTGGTTATCTAGGCACCATCGATATACCCAATCAATTACCTCCATCCTCAATGATGCAGGTAGGCTTACCGCTAATTGGAGAATTTGAATTGGAACTTACTTCTGTACGAAAACCTTGACCCTTGCAGTAGCTTTGTTACTTTTCTCATGCATTGCAGTTGAACATGTAAATACTTGAACAACAAACACGACAAGATGTTCGGAATCTTCTTTAAGGAATCACCATTATCTTAAACCTTAGTAGTAACTGTTTGTTCTTTTAAATGTAATTGCTATTGACGATGAAACATTAGAGGTAGACTTTACAAGTCTGTGGTCACTTCTGTAACAAAGATTGCAAAAACTGCTTGAAATTCAAAATTATACTGATTGTATCGACCCAACAATCTTAATTACATTGTTATTTTACAGGTCCTAAAGAAGTGTGTGAAAAGACTGAAAGCAGAAAAGAGAAATCCCACAACGGTACTTCTAACAATCCATGTCGCTAACATAAAATTGACAAATTCCGATAATAAAGTGATAGCGGAATATCCATCCTTTCGAATAGTATTTTGCAACTCGTTTTCTGAACTGGATAAACAATATTTTGGTATTCTAACAAAGTCGGTAAAAGACAATGACAATATAGTGTCAAATTCGTGCCATGTGTTCACCATATACTATAAGCTGATAGACCATGCCGTACATTCCAATACTTGTAACATATTTGGATTCACATGCACAAAAACGTCGGAGTTAAATGTCTGCCAAGAATTTCCCGACAGTTGCAACAGTCTAATTGGTGCCATACAAACACTCTACATATCAGACACCGACAGCGAATCTAATCCTTACAACGACGAGGCGAGGCATCGTCAAGCAGCTTCTCCTCAACCAAGTAACGTCAGTACCTCCACGGCTCATTCTAGCAACAGCGACTCCGGGATAGGTTTTAAGGATGACTATGGAAATCAATCGGATCGAAATATGACGGCTGATTTTCACGATCGAAGACAGTATTTGCCAAATTTGCATCTCAGAGATTCCGCGATCGTTTCAAATCAAAAAAACGGCATCCGACCGAGGCTAAAGCCAGCCAATGAGTCCTCAGGGTCTAAATTAACAGTCAGAGCAATACCAGATGTTAGATGGATCGATGATGTTAAAGGTAGCCAATTCAAGGATGCTGATTTCTCGTATGACGCCAACGGAAAACGCGGTGGAATAAATTTTAGTAAAATTCCCAACGTCGGAGAAGGATGCGGTATGTCGATGGCATCTGGTCCGTGTGGGGATGAAGACCGGGATAGGAGGGGGAGCAACACCTGTTTGGGACCATCTGCTCCGCCTATACCCAGCTTGGGGTTGCCTAGTACGATGGCTGCCTCATCCGAGGTAACTCGGGAGGACAATAATATTGGAATAAACGACGCGCTCGAATGGCGGGAGAACGTGGACTGCAGTTTGAGCAACGAAAAACTAATGCTCGGAAATTTTACCGACGAAGACCTCACCAAGCTGAGTCCGAAGGTTTACAGTATTTCGAAGTCTCTGGTGCACAGTTTGGAGGATTTGAAACCGACAATGGAATGCACTTCCCTTCTTCATTCCCATTCCAACAAGAGCGAAAAACCGCGTTGGGGAAGCTTGCAAGAGATACGAAACGTCGGGAATTGTAATTCCAATGCATGCTTGGTGAGTATTTATTTTTCAAAATTAAAGTACATCTTATCCATCGCATTACCGCGCATGAAATTCGGTTTTCAACATAGCGAATGATGAATGCCGAATTTTTTTTCCTCTCACCTGATTATAAATCACCGATGTGTGTGAAACGCGAATAAAATGAATCCGGTCCGGTAATTCGTGAACAGTGTGGGTAGGGAAATAATTTTTTTTCCTCTATACTCAAGACTGCCCTCTCGCCGTATTTTATTCGTTGAGGAGACACACTTTAACGGAAGAATTTATGAACGAGGACTCAAAGTATGCAAAGGTCACATCCTGACCTCTCACGCTTGTCAGCAATTGTCATAGCCTCAGTGCACGCAACCTAAACCCACGTTCCGAAAATCTGTAAATTCTTTCACACGGACATGAAATTTACGACCGTTCAAACTTATTTTGATACATAGAGACAATCCAAAATGCTTCAGGCCTGCAGTGAATTTGTCATATTCAAAAAAAAATTCAGTGCCACCGCATCTATATCAATGCATAGACGTTTTTCGGTGTCAAATTTTTAAGTTTGACGAAAAAAAAAAACAAAACAAAAATATAAACTGATCCGGAGATCGGATGCAATATAGGGGTTTGCGTCATTGCTGCACGTGCCTTTCAAACCGACCTAACGATCGGTTAAAATCCAGAACCGGTTTTGGAATCAATGTAACTGAAGCCCGTTGTAAAATCCCGACCCGGAACCCGTTGTTGAACCGAAACTTGGAACCGGTTCCAAAACCGTGCCCTTATTATTTGTTACCGGTAATCTTCGTCATAATTTCGGCGATAATAAGTTCTTAAATAACAAGCTTGTATAGTATATACTTGACTTCCGTTGTTTATATAGCTATCGTTGACGTTAACAAGGCGTTTGCGAGTGTGAAACACTCTCTAACGACGCTGCAAAGACGAAATTCTTCCAGCTCTCCTTATCTCGCAGCGAACGAATGTGATTCCATAACTTTTGCTACAGCCAACCTTTGATTCTCACATTTGAACGTACCACATGAATGTTTATCGTACGTGCCTTCCCAAGAGCTGCCGAGTCTTTCGTTGAATTCTTTCACCGCAAGTCTGGAACAGTTCCAGTAATTAATGACCCCGATATAAGCACAATTATCATATATGATTTTCTCACTGCGCACTTACCGTGTTCTTGACGAATGGCTCAAGAATTGTGCGAAAACGTCGCCTATTCAACCGCTCACATCGTCTCCATGTCACTGATGTTATTATTGCCATATTTATAAGTTCATCAGGTTTAGTTCCAATTAATACGTGGTTGTTAATTTTCAAGAAAAACGGAAACAGACATTTGCGTGGTTTCCAAAGTCGACCCAGTGTTACACAGCATATTTTACTACTTTTTTGCTGACTGTCATATTCTTTTTGTCAGCACTCATTTTTTTCACCGAACTCCAATATTTACAGGGAAATTACGCCCGATAATTTAAGTCCATGAATTTCATTCTTTATTGTCATTGACCGGAAATTTTTCTTTTTTCTTCCAAGTTACGAATCTACGCCGATAACTATATAACTATATAGTAATCTTAGTATTTTTACTGTGGTTGAAAGTCGTCGGTCATGTTGAAATTGGTAACGTTAGCGTAACGAAACATCATGGAATAAATCGCTGTATAATTTTATAAGAACTTTCAAGGAGTTGCCATTTCAAAATATGAACATTTTTTACCAGCTGAATTTCAGACAATCCTAAAGCTGCGAATTAATGATTTTCCTAAACACGCATCGTTAAGGTAACATTACCAACTTCAACCTCATAAAAATTGTTACATACAGTTTCTTTTTCCTGCAGATATTGTAGTCGGCTAGCTGACATAATTTATAGTAGTACAGTCCCGTCCGCATGTGAAAATGCTATCGCGGTGTGTAGATTACATAAATTGGACTTCCGTTCGAAAAAATAATTACCTGCTACGTTGAGTTCAACATTATTGTATATTATTTTAATCTATATTCAGCAGGCTTGAAAAATCTTATCCAATTGTTGGCTCTCGCGGTTGTGTAATTTTATAAGCTGACCAGTTTCACTAATCATTCGCGTTCGTCATCTTTATTTGGGTTTCATGAGGAAAAGTAATTATATTTTCGTTAATAATTACTTCGACGCATTTCTAATCGACCCATTATAATCAAACTCGCCAACCGTTAATTTCTTTTCTGCATTCATATTAGTTGGTAACAACAGGAAACGGGAACAATTTGCCACCAGTCGAGGTTATTTTTAGACGCGCAAGCTATTTTATCCCCGCGGAGAAAAATAATGGTTATTTGTTAACTTTTTCACTAAGTTGAAAATATTGTCAAAAGAAAAAAAAAAAACACTTCCATGTATTGATAGCGGTTATGCGATACTTCCACGAGGTTGAATTCAGTGTAACGTTAACGAAACGGAATATATTATACCTAGAAAATCCCCATTTTAAAGCTTCGTCAAATGACTTCGGAAAATAGAACCCTTTCCTTTCGGACGGTCCGTATAATTTCATTTAATCCTGGAATAGTGAAATCAGGATTTTTCCTAAAAGTGTGTCGTTACTGTATCAACATTACGACTTTCAACCTTATATGTACTTCCCTCTCCTCGCATCGTAACAATTGTACTATAATTTCAACATTGCGGATTACATATCAACCGTAGTACCGTAGATACGCAACTGCAAACTGTGTAACATGTGAGAAAAGTCGGCAAGGTGCAACGGATGTTCGCCGTTCTCCACAAAGCCTCGGTATATTATAACTACATACCTATATACGTATGCACATACATCCAGCAATGCACAATGCCGTGAACTAGCGAACACTTGATAAATTTTATTCTATCCTAGGTAAATACCATCTCCCACTCTCTCTCTCTCTCTCTCTCTCTCTCTCTCTCTCTCTCTCTCTCTCTCTCTCTCTCCCTCCCTCCCTCCCTCCCTCCCTCCCTCCCTCCCTCCCTCCCTCCCTCCCTCCTTGAATATCCACCAGGCCTCCCCAGCCCCGTCATTTCCTGCTCAAAGTTCGTGCGGTGCTTGCGGCGTTGGTTGACGGTGTTCGCCTGTGTGGATGCGGCCATTATACATACATGCACGTACATATGTAAATGCGACGATTATATGCCATCGCGTCGTGTACCTGCGTTTCGTTTTCGTAGTGGATGCATACAAGTAATACATGACGTATGTACGTAGGAGTGAAGTATCTCAGACGGTGTATCATCAGCCGGTCTACCGCACACCGATGTAAGGATGTTACTTACATTCGTGCGCATCGTGCTGCACACACGACTAAGCAGGCAAATATTTCATTCAGAGTGGCATACGACTGGTGCGCGCACCGAAGGCATGATGCTTTGAAGGGGGAGGGGGGGGGGGCAATGTGTGCATGTACACACATAGTACCCTTTTACGCTTCGTCAGTAGCGCTTCATAATGCACGCTGTCAACTTGACGAGCAACAGACGTCGGTGGTGTGCTGTGTAGTAAACTTCGATGCTGGGCGTAGCCTATAAAATAATAATTACGCGTGTGTGGCGTGTGTAACTCATGTGACCGATGCTGGATATATGCATATGTATGTTGTATACGTGTAGATGTGAGGTTTTAATTTTCTTTTTCGTGAAAGTGCCGGCAGTTGTGTGCGGAGAAGTTTCAGTGGAATAAACAAATATACATTTATGTATATATTGCATATTTTTAAACTCGTTTAAAGTTATAATATATACGTTAAGTGGGACACCTATATGTTATTTATTCGCGTTCCTCCGTTTCTCGGCCGCTATATTCCCACCGATATGGATCGACACTTTGTTGTACGTAGAACAATGATTATATAAAGATGCTCTCGCTTATTGTAAGAATATAATTTTATACCGCTTTAGGTTCCATTGTTGCGGGGATAAATTATATCCGATGGGGAATTACCTTGTACTGTTTTCTAGTAACTAAACATAAACAACACACACTCTGTAGAATACTCTGCAAAGAATAATGTTTTCGTTCACAACAATAATTACGTAGCGCGGAGATCACGCATCCGTTATTCTCAGAGTTATTAGACAGACGAGTTGAAACTCTTGGAATCATTCTTTATCACTAATAAGTTACGCTGAGATTCTTAGGACTACAATATTGTCAACTCTATTTTCTCCGCATACGTATTATGTGCAGTAGATACTCATGTACGTACTTCAGCACAAGATATAACAACGTATCTTCTTTTCTTGATGGATGTTACACTTGGCTGTTTGATGCCCCAAGTACGCTCGGTGCAATTTAATTGGTGCCGACAAATTGGTAATGAGTCAGTCGGCTTCTCTTTAACTCCTCGTTCTCCGAATAATGCCCACAATTACTTAAATTAGTAACAAACGTAAATAATGAATGAATTCTTACGAAGGGCATTCGCGGTATGATCGAGGAATAAAGCAGCACGGGAAATTTTCTATTTTCAATGAGAGAATTTTTTTTTTTTCATCGTCCCGCGTGCTTCGCAACAGCTTCTCCGTTATTTATTCAATATATCATACTTGCTGTATCAGCGAGACTGAAACGCTTGCTTTACACACTTATTGCATCCAATTTACTGACGGTACGTCATTCGCCAGGGCTGAATGTATCCGTTTTTCTCTTCGACAAGCATGTCGAAGCGAATGACTTCAGTGAGTTAACGTGGAAAAGTCAAGTACCACCGCACTTGCATTCATCGAATTATTCCAAGAACGCGTACATCAGCTGCTTGAAAAATACACATAATTACGTTATTCTCAATGATATATGCGAACAATCGAGGACATATACAGACGATGAAAAAATGATTTTGCACCTGAGTATTTTTTCTCCGTAGAAAGAATAATATGAATAGAGTTGAGAAATGTAACTAACGAAAGTTATCCTTTTTTCTTATTATTACTACTACTACTATTATTATTAGTATTATTAGTGTTGTTGTTGTTGTTGTTATTGTTATTATTGTTGTTGTTATTATTATTATTAAATAATCGTGAGCCATTTTTGTATTTCCGAACTTCAAGCTGGTTATTTTTCAAATCTATATTTTTTTTTCTCTCTTTTTATGTCAACGTCTTACGAAAATCGTCAATCCAGGGTCACATAGAGTGTTGCGATCATTCCGCTTGTATGTAGATGGAATAATTCGTGGCTGAAAGTAGCTTCAGTGAAAATTCTGATGTTTGAATTACTTCCTGGGTCACCGTCGCGGGTGACGGAACGTCGAAATTAGGGCGAAACGAGAAAGTACTAACTCCGCATCTACCACGGATTTTGAGGCACAAAATAATTTGTAACTTTAAAATTCTTCGTGAATTTGCGTTAAAAATGACCGCTAGGTATTGTCGTTCACAAATTTTTTTTTTTTTAATCAATTAATTTTATTCCACATAGTGTAAAAATTACCACATTAACGTACTGATGTACTCATTTTTTTGATTACAGCATAGGAGCATAGAGTCTTTTGAAAAGTCTAGTAATTGCCACGGCATACATTCGTGGTCCACAAGTTTTGAAAAACTTCTGGAAGATCCGGCAGGTCTACAAACTTTTGCTGTTAGTATTTTTATCGCAACATATTAAACACATCATTTCAATTATCTAGGTAATTATTTGTCCGAAAGATGAAGATTAACGCTTTGACTATTCTTGGAATCATTTTCTATTCAGAATAATTTAGTCTCGAAAAT
Organism: Neodiprion lecontei; assembly: GCF_021901455.1. Classification (NCBI taxonomy): domain Eukaryota; kingdom Metazoa; phylum Arthropoda; class Insecta; order Hymenoptera; family Diprionidae; genus Neodiprion; species Neodiprion lecontei. Next base: position 25,289,879 of record NC_060265.1, read on the forward strand.
TGTCAATTGTATCTTATACAATGTTCCGATTTTTTACTTTTAGGAATTTCTCAAGAAGGAATTCAGTCACGAGAACATATATTTCTGGGCAGCTTGTGAACGATATAAAGACACTGAAGGTGCGAGCAGTCGTAGACGATTGGCATGGCAAATATACCAACGTCATTTATCGACCTCTGCCTCGGAGCCTGTAAACGTGGACAGTCATGCCGCGGGTCAAATTACTCAGGATCTCTTGGATGAAGCTCCTGCAGCATTATTTTTACAGGTACAAAAGTGAAGAGAACGAACAATTCTTAACTGACGATCAGATTGTCGTTCAGAGAAACGATTGTCATTAAACTTATCAGTGAAGTCGTTTATTCAAACATGTGATTTATTTCACAGGCACAAAAGCAGGTCTTCAATTTAATGAAGTTTGATAGTTATCCAAGATTTTTGAGATCTGAACTCTATCGCACATGCATGGAGGCCGGAAGTAGCGTAGTTCGTACCCAAGATTGCGATCTCAGCTTAACAGGCTCGCCTCATATAAAATTAAAAAAAAGTCATTCTGATGCAGAGGATCGAAGTAGAAAGTCTATTCTCCCTTGGAACAGAAAGAACAGGTGTGTAATTTGTATAAATTCAATACAATCTGAAATCAAGACGCTCAATAATTAGCTGGTGAATAGTCGGGCTGGGACAAATAAGTGATAATTGAATATGTCGATACGATTCGATGTAGAAGGGGAGGAGATTGAGGTGTTGATATTACAGGTCAAAATCTAAGGATCGCGGAGAATCTGAATATAATAAAACACCTTGCAGAAACGAGACGATCTACAAAAGTTTCACTACCATAAAGAAGGAAGTGGAAGGGAACAATAACGACGACAACGTATCAATATCCAGCAGTAGATCTTCCTTGGCGTCTTGGGATATCGCGTTCAGGCTATCATTCAACAAAAATGTGAGTTGAAACCAGTATAGAACTTTACCACTATTCCTACCAGCCGACAACTGCACTCTGCTTAAATAACTCATCATTAATCGTATCATAAAAAGATTCTGTGGACAAGATGGGAATATCTAATGGATTGATAATTTTTGGTTTATTTTGGAGTAATCAATGTTCTCCAACGAAGATACGATATAAAGCCAAAAATTATCAAACTCGTTGAGCAAATTTATTCTGAAGTATAGCTCATGTTTTGAAACACTTTTTCTGATAAAAACTTTCTGATTTTACAATAAAATTACATAATTTCCAACTATTTGTCTCTGCTGAAAATTCATTATTGAGTCCTAACGCATGCTTACTAACTTTAATTTGGCTCTAAATTAATTTTAATGTCGTTGAAAAACGCACTTTGAACCTACTTGCACGCTCAGACTTTATATCGAAACGGTATTCTTGATGCATTGCTTACAATTCACTGGTCTAACTCTGTCCGTTGCATTAAAGTAATTTTATTGATTAAAAATTGTAGTCAGTGTCATCTTACGAAGGACATTCGAATAACAAGAGGGAATCTCCCCATAAATGTACTGGACTGTGCCGGGTAATATTACCTGACGGGTCTACAACTGTAGTGCCAACTAGCCTACCAGAGAGTGTTAAAGATGTGGTTACTCGACTTCTCGATAAAAGAGCTCTATGTTATTCCAACTACGATGTTCTCATACTTAACACCGTTGAGGTTAGTGTGATGATGTTTTCGAATGCCACTTTCGAAAAAATCCGACTTGATATTATTTTTATTTCCGAACAAATAACGACTGAGATCATTAAAAAATTTCAAAACTTTGTGGAATGCAAAGAGCTGAGCAGTTCATCTAGTTATTTGCTAGTATTTCAGCTGAATACGGCTGTGTTTGTATTTAAACAACTGTGTTCTCAATATTTTACAGAGAATAAATTTAAAGGATTCCTCATCGATATTAGCAGGTGAAGAAGTCCAAGTTGTTCCAACAAAAGTATTAAAATTGGATTTGCCGTCCCGTAGAATGATTACCGTTGTTGCGCGTAAAGGTCGAACTCTTAGAGAAGTACTCAGACCATTACTCAATAAATATGGTTTTAAATTGGAAACAGTAACTGTCTGGGCAGACAATCTTGTTGTCGACATGGATGTTGCTGCAATTAATGCTCCAGCTAGGCTTACATTGACATCAACCAACCAAGGTATTGTCCATTGCAAAATTCACATTGAAAAAATATTCAGTATACGTGGATTTTTAACTTGATTTATAAGTTGATACTAAGACTTGATTGTACATTTATGTCTTTCCTATAGAGTTCCATCAAGACATACCATCGTTGACATATACCGATGATATATCACATTCGCAACCAAAACTTGATGAAATAACTAATAAAGTTTTTAAAGAATTATTAGTCAGCAAAAGTACAAATAAATACCAATACGACGAAGGTTCATGCAAGGTGAGAATTCGTATCCTTGTTTTCATGAATAAATGTCTGATGTAAATGTTCTATTGTGTCTTTTATGGACAATATACTATACATGTTGCATCATACTTTACAGTCTGAAGATCAGCGATCTGAAAGTTCTTCTATTTTGTCCAACAAATTTTTTCTACGCGAGTCCACAATTCATGGAAAGAAAAAAGTGAGTGAACATTTGGAATCATTTCAGTTTTCCTCTTATCTTATCTCATATTATTACCTAAATCAAGTACCTTTCTTAAATCACAATATATTATTTCAGAGTAAATCAAAATCTAGCAATACAAGTGAAAAAAATACCTTGACGGACACTGCGGCTGATGTGTGTTCTCGACCCCATCCCCCCTTGATAGCTAAATGGCGAAACGGTGTAAAATTGCAGCTTCCTGGCAGATACGATGGAGAGGGTAAGCAACAGGTTTTCCTTGATTTAAATCACCTGATTTAGCATGTAATTCATTTAAAGCTTTTTCAGATTTGTACGAAGGATTGAAACGTGCACAAAGATCACGGCTAGAAGATCAGAGAGGAACTGAAATTAATTTTGAACTACCTGATTTTTTGAAGGTATGTCGCTATTATCGATGTATGGTGAGCTTAGAGGGGCACTACCTATTATAAGTTTGTTACCTTCCGAAAGTCCAGCAATTTACACGTTGTATAAAAGCCCTATTTTCAGAACTAAAATCAAACGCATGTGGAATTTCAGATATAGTTTTCACTTATCATCAAAGGCGACTTCTGTACATAAATGTTAGTATTCGACAGGGATTACGTCACGTGTATGGAATCATTTCCGCAAGAAAAATGTGGTTTACGTTCACTGATAGACCAGGGTGGCCACTGGTCAAGGATTTCTGGAAAGCCTGTAAAAGTCGTGAAATTCTGAAATTCTGAAACAGTCGGGGGTTTTCTGCGGAAAGTCGGGGAATCATTCACTATATTTTTTTTTTTTTTTCATAGAAATCCGTCCCACAATTTTTTTAAGCTTTAGATAAATTAGATCGAATACAAATTTTTTTATCATATCCGGGAAGGTTCTCTTCAAACTTTGAATATTCCTAAATATTACCTTACGAATGATTGTGCACATCGGCTAGATGAGACAGTGTGACCTAATATCAATTTTCTATAACCAATTTATCCGAGTTGATCAGGGAAAATTATAAAATTAGTGTCTGGAAAATGTTGAAAAGTTGGGGAATTTGGTGCCGAGATTTGATGGTCACCCTGTAGACGTCACCAGAAAACCATTGTTTTCAACTGCTAACTCAATACCTGAAAATCCAAAAATTGATTGTTTTATATGAATGGCATACTGCGGGATATTTTATTACGTGTATTCGACTGATTTTTTTTTAGACGATTCGTCATTATTTTTGCGTGCTCTTTTCTTTGCAATGTTAGATTCAATACCTCAGAAGATAAGCTATAACAAAAATTTTTGTACAAATATATTATTCCATTTTACATAAATGTAACACATTAATAATTATGATCTCACGATCTCAATCTTAGAACAAAGAAAACGGAAAACATCCCGGAAAGAAGCTTCGAAGAGTACGTGGTACCTCTGGCCATGTCGAGAGCAATACCAGGTTCTATGATTCAGGGGAGGATATGAAAGCTGCTACTGGTATTAATAATTTCGAAACGTGCAACTTTAATGGTAACGACGGGAATTCAAAATCGGCTTTCCACTATAATTTGGCACACGATGAAGGCAGCGAGTCAGCCAATCATGGTTTTGAGTCCATGAGTCCGCTTGAAGTCACCATGGTAGAAGTCGATCAAACTCTAACAGAAAATAATCTACAACCACAGTTTGATATTCAAGACAGCAGTAGTTTTAAGCCACAATTTGTAGCTGCTAGTCCTACTAAACTTTTGACGCCACCACCCCTTCCTCCAAAACCGAAAATTCTATCTAGCGGTATCAAAACTGTGCATATGGTAGCCAGGCCCTTGCAAAAAATTATTCACGACAATTCGACAACTGTTGAATCATGCGAGAATAAAAACATTTTTTGAAACTTTATATCAACTATTGCTTTTTGATAACAATCTTAACTACATGAGAATGAAATGATACGATATTTATATATATATTTATGTATAGAATTTTGTCGCCTACTGATTTCATGAGGTTGTGAGATTTATTGTGTCAGCGTATGTTCTATACATGTATCGTATGCATGATTTACCTAAAGTATTCCATCGTAGAACTCCACTCTGAGGATTTATACGTATATAGATACTCAATTTGTACCTATTCACGACAGCCTGGTTTAAGATGGGTGCCTGTTTCAGGCACCTGAGAGCCTCTTATCAAGTGCCTTTCATCAAGGCTTGATGTTAGATGAATTCAAAAATAACAATATTGCAATTGTTATATTTATATATTACATTATTCTTCATTCCTGGTTGTACAGGATGAATCGAGAAGAGATATTTTATTGTATTTATATAATCTGTATACTACGCAATAGAATAAATACGGATATACGAAAGTATTATTAACTTTTATACTTCGCAAATAAAATGAACATGAAGATTTCGCAAAGCATTTGTTTTACCAGCATACCGAACTTCAGATGTTTCAGTTCCGTGTACGAGTCCGGCGGGGCGGATGCTTCACCAGTTCAGCTCGCCTAATGATAACGAAAAATCGAGCGATATTACAATATCTCGATGGTCCATTTTATTTGTCCAACGGCAGTGTAGCGTTGATGAAATTATTGTAATTTTAAATATTCAAAAATTTGCGTGTTCGATCATTGAATTTGATGTCTAGAATTCGGTTAAACAAAACAAGCTCGCAAAATCCTCGCGTACTTCTAACGACCATCGACGAAGCAATTGATGTAATAGCGCTTTTGTTATGTGAATGTAAGTTTGAATCGTCTTTTCAAAACTTTGAACGTGGACTGAACTTATACGCTTCGGAAAAATTGATTTAGAATGCTTATTCATTGTAATAGAATTTTCAACAGACGATTGTCGGCCAAATCTAATAACGTCTCAAGTAAACATTTTACTGATTAAAGATCAGGATGCCGCCATCTTGACCTTTGATCGCTAAACGTCCCATTTGTCATTTTTGAAGTAAAAAACAAGTGAAAATTAGTCAAAACGATATAACGGAGATCGGATAGCCAACGAGGCCCAAGATTGCAATATTCCATGACTATAACCCTGAACTCTAGAATATGTCGACGTTATTTACTAACTACCAATTTCTGATTGTGTGTACTCGGTTTGTGAAGTGAAAGTGTTAAGTGAAAATATAATTTTTATCATTTATTTGCTCTATTTCAGCGACAAAAATTTTTGTGTGCGTGATTACGTGTTCGATGTAGATAATCGATATCGTGTTAAGTGTTAAGTGAAAATATAATTTTTATCATTTATTTGCTCTATTTCAGCTACGAAAATTTTTATGTGCGTGATTACGTGTTCGACGTAGATAATCGATATCGTTTTAACGGCTTACAATTAGTAATCGTGTTAGTGTCAGTGAATGTGCAGTGTTCTTTCAATAATACAGCAAAACGACAAGTGCATTCGTCAACTCCAAAGTCAACAACACCAATAATCTTCCTGTATTAAGGTTCGTATAGAATCAAATTTTATTATGAATATAGAATTAGTATGCAATGTTATACTTCAACATTGACTGGGGAATTGCGTGTATTTTTGACTGGTTAGAATATGGATAAGAATCATTCCCGATTAAAAATCACGCTTGAATTTGAACAGAATTCAAATGATGTCTTATTGTCAGCGAGAGACTTGCGAGAATTGCGAGCGTCAATATCGATGTGGCATACCTATATGTGTACGTAGTATACATGCATCGTCGAATGAAATCCCGGGTTCGTTTTACATTTGAGCGGTCTTGCAGCTGTCATATTTCGATACGCTGCGAAGCATTGTTCAAAATACGAAAATTGTCTACCTTACAGCGTTGAATTTGTTAATAGAGTGCTTAACAGCGGTTTAATCGAAAGAGAACAACTAAGAACTGGTTGTTTGTTTGGTAAAAGATGCCGCCCAAGAGTAAGAATAAGGTTAGAAGCTGATGATTTTTACAATTCAAAAGGAAAACATATTTTTTTTATCGAATTAAAATCATAATTTTTCCGTATATTTAACAACCATCATATTTAGGAATATTTAATAATATTAGTCAACATTGGGTGCACTGACGAAACGGAAAATGAAAATGAGACAAGTTTCTTTGAAAAATCAAAACAGGTGATACAACTGTTAATTAAAAAAAAAGTAAGTATTCATTTAATATTTTCTGACGAAACAGATTCGCTTATTTGTATACCTAAATCTTCAGTGAGCACTAATCCTTCAATTATGAGCCATAACGTGATTTTCAGATTTTTTTGCGTCCTAAAGATGAAGTGGGTATTGTACTAATGGGTGCATCTGAAACAAAGAATAAATTATTATTTGACAACATTGTGGAAATGAATTCCTTACAAGTACCTAATTGGAATTTAGTTGAAAATGTCATAAATTTGAAATGTACTAAAGAAAAGACTAATTGGGTAGATGGTATCACAGTCGCACTTGATTACATAAAAAGAGAATGTGTGTAAGTATATTTTAAGCAGAAACTGAACATTTACTTTTATATTTAATGTTTGATATAATGATTCATTAAGTTCTTCTCATTTCATTTTGTCTTAGGGAAGCGAATGCAGCACGAAAATTGGTTTTATTGACTGATTTTAAAGAAGATCCCACTATTATTAGGCAATACGATGTCGACAATGTTGTCAGTGACATAAATGAAGCATACATTGATTTATTAGCAATGTAAATCAGCCAAAGGATATTTGAGTAGACAGATCAAAGCGACATAATCACAATGTCAAAAACCAATTAAATTTACAATTATCATTGCACGGACATCCAATTAATAAATTATTCTTTATCTCATAATTCCAGAACTAACAACTCGTTGAATGCAGACTTAGAAATCGAGTTAAATCCCAGTGAAGAAGTTTTTGCTAATGTTTGTAAAATGGTGATTAACATACATTTTTTAGTTTACTAAGTTACTGCAATACAAGTGAATGAAAGATAACAATCTTTCTAAGTCTGTAAGAAAAATTTAGTGAAAAAAAAATGTAACTTACATGCTTCAACGAACCACTTTACATAGTAAAATTTATTATATTTGATCTGGTTTATACCTACCAAACTGATACATAACTCTTTTCATTCGTGATAAAGGTTGAAGGCAAAATATTGACAATAGACGATACTCTACCAAAATTGATGATTTATAAGGATCATCCGAAAAAAGCAGCGGCTTGGGAGGTCGACATGGATTTATTTGATATTAAGATTCCAGTAATTTTTTATTTGAAAGTATGTAAACGGCGAACACATTAATTAATTAGTCCTGCACACTCAATTCTATATAATTATACACATTCATTAGACAACAGAGGATTTCAAATTACCTAAATGGCAAAAATTCACGGAGTCGCAAACTGCAAAATTTCCAGTTCAAAAAGAACGTACTTTGGTGGATAAAAATAAGGATGAAATTGATGAAGAGAATACAATTACTGGCACCATGTACGGACGAAAATTCATACCATTGTCAGGTACAGTCTTTTACATCAGTTCTCAGGCAGTATCAGAAAATGATTTTTCTTCCACTTTTGTATACGATTTGAAAAATTGTTTGAAATTTTTCTACAATAATAGACACTATCAATTCAGAGAGACTCATGGTCTTCGAAAATATAGTGTAATGAAAATTGAAGATCCAGTCACTGGATAATTTTTACAATAACAATGAAGGAGATCCCTATTTGACTGAAAAAAGGACATGTCGTATAACGAACTTAAAATTTCCAGATGAAGATAAAGCTATGTCAAAATATCAGAGTGGACCAAAAAGCTTAATGGTTTACGGTTTTACAAAAGAACGCCGTGTCAGACTCGATTATTTGGCAGGCAAAGGCTCACACATTGTTGTGCCTAAACTACAGGTAATTAATATTACTTGCTGTTTTTCATCAACCTTTTGCGATGAATGTGTGATATTATTAAATTTATATAGTAATTGGTATATCTGCGGACTTTATGCTAACGAATTTGATCCTATACCCCTCAGTGGGCCAGTCCATTTTACTCATTGGTAAAGGCAATGATGGACCGTGAAACAGTTGCTATTGTCAGAAGGGTATATAGAAACAATTTAGCACCGAAAATGGGTGTGCTGATTCCAAAAATTGATGTCCCGGGGCAACTTTGGGTATGTGTCAACTTTTTTTTAAAATCTAAAACAAATGAAACCACATCGTATCCATGTAATGACTTGAGTGTTGATTTGTATCTCCTGTAGTGTCTGGTATACATTGAATTAATTTTTGCTGAAGATCGAAGGATATTACAACCAAAACCTATAACGTCTACTCTGAATGAATTATCGGATGCACAAAAAGAAGCTGTGGATGATCTTATTGATTCAATGATGCTGGCGACAGTAGAGTATGTGATTTTAAGTCATTTAAGCGTACATTAGCAAGAACTTATAGTAAATATTCTCGTAATTTGAGAATTTGAAATACATCTTTTTTCAGAAACAATTCCATGGATGAGAGGCAAGAACCGTTTGAAGCAGGCACTGTCAATCATGTCTCGAGGCAGTATATATGGGATGTGTTGGCCCATAGAGCATTGTATCGAGACGATCCTTTACCACCTATGTCAGATTTTTTGCAAAAATTTTTTGAACCGCCTCAGTCTGTACAGTTGAGATCAAAACGACCATTAAAGGATATCAAAACACTTTTCCCCATAAAAGCTGTTGAGAAAAAAAAAAATTTCAAAAAGTAAGATTTAGTATCTAATATTCGTGTGAACAAAGAAGAAACGAACACTCCAACAATTTATTCGATTGAATCTCAAAATTACAGAAGATATGAAGGAGGGCCAGATGATCTGAGAGAACCCTTCGAGAGTGTTGATCGTAGTACCCAGGATTTGAATGCAACGACAACAGAAAAAAGTGTCGATAGAATTGCAGAGGACTCAGAGATGGAAGAAGCACAGTTGTCTCTAATTGCGGAAGCTGTTGAAGCAGCCTCCCAATCAATGGATGTAGACTTAGAGGAACTGGTAAGTAAACTAATGTCTTCTACATTCTGCTAAGCTGCCACATAATGCTGAAGTGGTCCTAGATACTGTTCATTGATGTCCAGTGCATGAGGGAATCTTGAAGCATTAGGTAGTTTTGATAAAAAAAAAGAAAGAAATTCAATCATGTTAATTTGTTTATAAAATAGCTAGTCACATATTATTAGAATTCTTCCCATTCGCTTCTAGGCTAAAAGCATGTAGAACATGATACAATGCTCGACTGGCTCAAGGTCTTAATCAACAATCTTCCATTACTTCGCTATCCAAAGGTACTTACTTGATAACTCGTATAAATATGTAAGGATGAAATATTTTTAAATAAAATTTTGTGATATTTACATTTGCCATTGCTTTTCTCAAGGTTACATTCCGCATAGCTATCCCACTATTCCTTCAATCTTACAGGTAATCTCACCAACAAGTTGAACAAATTTTTTTAGAGCCAACTATCTAAGCAACTATACCGATAAAAACTTGAAGGTTTCTAGGCGGTATAATATTATAACATCTCTGATCAATTACATCATTGGATGTTGGTCAAAAAAAAAAATTTCTCATGGATATTGAGCGATAGAGAAGAATTTCTATAAAGATTTCATTCAAAAAAATATTTACATACATACATAAGTACACTTATTCTAATTTTATGAAACTATTTATGTTTAAATATGTTTAAATATTTTCCACGAGTCATTTCTTTGGCCTCTTCCAATCCCAGTTGGTACGCAGTATCGTGAAGTTTTTTAACTTCTGTAATAAGACCAGTCATTGAAAGGTTACCGAGCTCTGAAATAAAATGAGTAAACTGTTGAGTCTATAAGGGTCTTAAATCTAGAACAGAATATGGGATTCAAGGCAAAGAAGTCAGTTTGAGACACTTACGATGGAGTTTATTTATATCATCAGCTGCAAGAGTCGCTGCCCACGAAGGTGGTTCTGTTTGAGGGGAATTTTGAGCGACGTATTCGTTCACACCTGGAACTTCATCATTCGCTGATATAAACTAACTTTTATAAATAAAAAATTACGGAAATTTAAGACCTTGGGTAATCTAATGGTGAACTCACTTTGTTCAGGCCAGAGGTCCGGCGATGCTCGATCCAATTTTTCCAAGCTCATGAGACTCTCGTCAACCGCAAGCAGCTCTGAAAAATATAACAACAGGTATTCGCTTCTTGTTTACCATTCTTTGTTGAAATTTTAAATTACATCCTAACCTGATTCGTTCGCGGGTCCCTCGGACGCCATTTTGTTTATTACTTCATTTCCCGCTCTCTGCGGCTGGTTCAATCGGTTCAATCATATTTCAAACGGAGCAATATGGCGGTAGGTATGAGTATGCATGTGTATTCGTATGAATCGGTCACAGTGTTGTATGGGTTGTATGCATCACTGAACTATAATACAACGAATAGACCAGCGTCATACCGAAGATTCGCCGCTCTTGAGAACGATGCGCACCTGGTAGCGGACATTTGCGTTAAAAAAAATGTCCGCCGAGTTGTGATCATATACGTAATACTCCTACTAGTGTCTGTTCTGTTTCTCCATCGTGATTTCATGTTCATCAACTTCCGCCGTTCCATTAATCCAATCTGACGTGTAGAGACGTGTACCAAAAGTCAAACGCAGTTCACGTTTGTTAGGTTAAGTTCGTTTCTTAAAATTGATATTTACAGCAACGTGTTTTCAAAATGCTCGATCTCTTTACAATATTCAGCAAAGGCGGTATAGTACTTTGGTGTTTTCAAAGTACTACACAAATATTTACACCAAGTGTCAACGCATTGATTCGCAGTGTTATTTTACAGGCAAGTATTCAAAACAACATTATTACAATTACCAAGTGTTGACTTAATTTCCATTCATCGAAATCAACTGGTAGTCCGCGATGTTATATTGTGCTTGTCATGCTCGACAAGGTATTGAATCGTTGCAACCACTGGTTGGAATATCTTACCTTCGACAACTGTTCAGCCTGAACATATGGCAATGGATTTGCACTCGTGTGAATTTTGGTTACATTTAACTCTACAAAAATCATATTGTTGAAGAAGCATCTGCTGTATGAGAAAAGGATCAGCTTAGTTGATTTGACCTTTCAGTAACGGAATAAGTTATCGCAAAATAAATTGGCATATTATTTACAGGAGCGAACAGGTAGCCATACGTTTGATCATGACTCGTTGCGACTTCAATACAAGCTGGACAATGAATTTGAGCTTATATTTGTGGTGGCATATCAAAAGATACTCCAGTTATCCTATGTGGATAAGTTTCTTTCCGACGTTCATCTTGAGTTCAGAGATCGATACAAAAATGAGCTAGCAAAATCACAGTGGTTCTATAATTTTAACTTTAAGAATAGTTATGATGCCATACTAGCAGCTGCTGAGCAATGGGGAAAACACCAGGCTAAACTTCCAAAGCAGATGCGTACATTCGATGAAAGTATTAAATCAAAGAAAACTGTCGCTAGTATGATTGAAAGAAAGGACGACAAAGACAACAAAAAACAAGGTAAAGTGTTTAGCTATTTCAACTAAAAATCAAGATTTAACTATTCCATCTGGGTATTCATCCTGGTTTGCAAACTTTTGCAAGTATTTCTTACTTAGTAGACTTGTATATAAGAGTAAGAAACTTGTATCATTAGTTGGATATAGTTTTGATGCTTTGGGTTGATTACATTATCATTTACGTCCCTTCTTATCATAACGCTTCACTAACTTGGTATTTTTAGGAAAGAAGAAGAAGGGGATTTTTTCCAATGATGATAGTCATTGTAAGTGGTAACTGCTATCATTGTTGTGTGAATCTAGTTACTAAAATCGTATTCCTTTTTCACATTAATCAATTATTCTCACTGTAACCTTAATTCCTAAACATATTTCATCTGCTGGTGATTTTGAATGCAAGGATGTGGCGAGATTCCACAAGGTTTCTAAATTTGTGGAAAATCGTATAATGTTAATTCAAATTTTACATACGAAATTTTTCAGTGAAAATTCAAGAACCTGTCAAACCAGATGTACCAAAACAATCTCCAGTTACAAATGGAGAGTTGGACGAAGAAACTCTCTTAGCTAATAGACTCAAACTTGTACAAAAAATAGCTGGGCCAAAGAAGAAAGCAGATAAACAGTAAGAAGTTTTCCAAAATTTTGCGGTTTGCTGTAGTATAATGATGATGAAATTAACAAGCAACAGCTTCCATTAAAAATATATTCCGGGCGAGACAAACCCCCCTCCCCCTGCCACAAACTTTTTGATCATTGGCACAATGCTGCTTGCTGGTTTTAATTGAAAACATTTTAGTACAATTGAAAGTTGTGTAAAATTTGTAGAAAGAGCCCAAAACCCGAGAAAACTGGAAAGCAGCCTCGAAAATGGGAATTGGGAGGTACCAACAAAGATTTGGTCAACTTGGAACTGGAACGTACAACGGATAAACGTGAAGATGTTGAAAATATTATTCAAGCAGATACATCGGTAAGTGTTGTACTGCAGACTAGGAAAGCTCTGATACTAGCTAATTTCACAAAAAAATTTAGATGGTTGGGAAAATGAAGCCTGGGATTCAAGATTTGGAAGTTGAAGATGAGCCCGAAGACGTGAAAATGCAATCACAAAAACCTGGAGGTGTATTTTCCATTTTCAAAGGACTCGTTGGTAACAAATCCCTAACCAAAGAGGATATGCTGCCAGCATTAGACAAGTTCAAAGATCATTTGATATCTAAGAATGTTGCCGCTGATATTGCATACAAGTTGTGTGAATCTGTGAGCACAAAATTGGAGGGAAAAGTATTAGGTACATTTGACAGTGTTGCTAGTACGGTTAAAAATACACTGACTGAAGCTTTGGTACAAATTTTATCACCGAAAAGAAGAGTGGATATACTGAGAGATGCGTATGAAGCTAAGAAAAATAACAGACCTTACGTGATGACATTTTGTGGCGTTAACGGTGTTGGAAAGTCGACGAATTTGGCAAAAATCTGTTTTTGGTTGATTGAAAATAATTTCAGAGTCCTAATTGCCGCTTGTGACACTTTCAGGTAACATTGACTCTTCTCTTTTCACTGTCATGCGTTAATATCATCGAATATTAGTAACGGTTTAATAAGAGTTCATCATCTTCGTCACTTATACGCAGAGCTGGTGCTGTAGAACAGTTGCGGACCCACACGCGGCATTTAAACGCCCTACACCCACCTGAGAAACATAACAATCAAACAATGGTGCAACTGTATGAAAAGGGTTATGGAAAAGATGCTGCTGGGATAGCCATGGAGGCCATACGTTTTGCCAAAGATGCTAGAATCGACATTGTCTTGGTAGATACTGCTGGGAGAATGCAGGACAATGAGCCGTTGATGCGAGCTTTGACAAAATTGATTAAAGTCAACGAGCCAGATTTGGTGCTATTTGTGGGCGAGGCTTTGGTCGGCAACGAGGCTGTTGATCAATTGGTCAAATTTAATCAGGCTCTAGCAGATTATAGCAGTTCCGTTAATCCGCATATCATCGACGGCATTGTGTTGACTAAATTCGACACCATTGACGATAAGGTACCGTAAGATGAACTTCTCCCCATTCTGTAAATATGGAATACCGAATAAAATAATGAGTGTTACGTTAATGTGTTTTGTGAAAATATTGTTGATTCAGAGAGTACCAGTTTTGGCTAATATTTCTTTGTATTTCACGAAGTTTTTTTTAACTTGCAGGTGGGTGCTGCTATTTCTATGACTTACATAACTGGTCAGCCAATTGTATTTGTTGGAACTGGTCAAACGTATATCGATTTGAAAGCACTAAACGCCAAGGCTGTAGTTCATGCCTTGATGAAATAGGTTTGTAATTAAAAGAAGATTTCAAAAATTTATGTAACATACATTTTTTCGCACTTATGTGTTGTTAATTATACATTTCATTACGATGCATTACATATACTGAAACACACGGACACGGACATACAACAGACATACGAGCATAGGTATAACATCAAAATATATTTCGCTTTTCCAAATTTCACAGTAAGGATTATTCTGTAACATGGTAAAATTTAAGATATGCAATAATTACGACGTCCATTTAATACGTTATTCGTTTTATGACGTCTATGAAACAAGGTTTCAACAATTTATTATTTTTACTCCATAAAACGGTGAAGAGTATACCGTTGCAAATCCTCTTTGTGACATTTTTAGGGTTATAATGTAATAGTAGATGAAAATGATTATTTATTGTATAGATACATTTAACGAACAATTTTATAAGAAAAGTTTAATAAAAATAAATGTAATTCTTATTTTATGGTCATTTGTCAATAATCACTAAGGTAAAATTGAACCGATCTACTGAACACACGTCACATTTCGAGTAATTGAGGATTTGGTATAACTGTTGTCAAGGTTCGGTGACTTGCTATTTTTTCCTGTGTACGCAGCTCCATTTACAGCGCGGAAATTGCATTCGTTCATTATTTATTATTCTTACGATAAAACGAATTTGAATAATATGTACGCGTGGATTTCACAGTCATCCAGTCATGTATCGTATACTCACGTTACTTACTGTCGTCCTCCGTTGACAGTTGAGGAGTTCAATTAACTAGAGCTTTAAGTGCCATTTTTTCGTAATAAATTCCACAGGCAAATTCAAGCGATGAATAACTCTGCAGCGAGAAAAAAAGAAAAAACGGTTCTTCTCGGTTTTTTTTCCAAATTTCTTGTCACTGGCACTTGCAACCCTTTTTTAATTCTCCTCAACATTTATTCATTAAATGGAACCCATTGGTAACTGTTCGTCTACGCTTCGATTTTCCTCCTTTCGATCTGTTTGCTCCTCTTCTAGTTCCCAGTTTGCCGCATCGTCAAACTTCAATTCTTCCGGAATAGTACCCAAAATTGGCAACTTAATAATAAGCCCTTAAAGAAATTTAATTCACCCTAGTTAAACTCAAGAATTATCGGATTATAGTACTATGCAAAATATCTGTGGGTATACATTGTGTACAGTATCTCACTGAAATACATCATTAGCCCTAGAAAATTAATTTTTACCTGTTACTAGTCCCGTGACAATTGCAATTAATATGGTAACCAGGAGCGTTAGCAACTGATATCCCGCTTGCTGGCCAGCCGTTCTATCCTGACCCGGTTTTACCGGATAATCATCATTGATTTCACCCAGCTCTTTTGGCGACGAAGGAGCTCTTGCTTCGAATATCTATACGAGCATGAAATCAGAGTTGTAAATCTTTGACATTTACCGATTCGCGGTAATGTATAATAATAAGAGGCTGTAGAATTTGTGGAAATTCCATTAAATCGTATTGATCCATCTGATCTATAGATCCCCTCCACGGAGCGATATCGAGACGAGACCGTCCCTCTCTTTCTTACCTCGTAGAGCGAATAACGATAGTCTTCCAGCGTCGCGAGGCCCGCCATAAGCGCTCCGAATATTCCGGCAAGAACACCGGGCATCCCGTGTAAATTGTGAACGCCACAGGTGTCATGAATTCGTAAGAATTTTTGTATCAATGGCTGAAACGGTCGAACAAACGTTTACTATTTAGACGTGAATGAGAATGAAGTCACTTTTGAAGAATGCGTGTCAGCTAGAGTCGCGAATGTTGGCGAGGAGCTTATAGTCTTCGAACCAACTGTGATTTATGCAAGTACGAGTTTTTAAAAAATATATGGAATTGCTCTAACCGTCAAGTATCTGTAGCCGAGAACGCTGAGAGCTCCCGCAATAGATCCAATTATAAGTGCACCGAAGGGTTCGCACATCATCCCTGAAACAGTACGATTACAGACACGTTGAGCGTTGATGCTGATCGACGATTCTTTCTTTGCTCTTCCAATCATCTCCGGTTATAACGTAATCTACCTGCTGCTGTGCCAACGGCAACGCCCCCGGCGAGGGTTGAATTTTGTACGTGAACCATATTGAATTTATTGTTTTTAGATACAAGGGCCGACGTTGCAAACGCTGCAACGCAGCTGCCGGCTATCGAGAGTAAAGTGTTGATTATCGCTCTCTGCTGATCGTCGCCGTGCAACGCGGCGCTGTTGAAGGAGGGCCAGAACAGCCAGAGAAATATCGTACCTGTTGACAAGAATTTCGATTTCTCAGTCTTCGACTCTGTCGTATATGTATATCTTCGAATATCGAAGTCCACGTAGGTATCTCAAAGGCGAAAAAGGGCTCAACAGTCCCAATTTATGGACAATTACGAACGAAAACACTCCGAGACATTTTTATTTAACGCAGCAATAAAGAAATGGTCCACGTATCTGAATTCTACGAATTTACTATTACGATTTCGTAGATTCCGTGCCATTTCTTTATATCTGTGTCAAATGAAAATATATTTTAGTGTTTTTGAATTTTGTTCAGAATTGTGTACAGAATGAGCCTGTTAAGCCCTTTTTTGCGCTTGAAATATTTGAAGTCGTGCACGACAACGTCGAAATCGACCAGGACATCCCCTTAAGGCTAACCGATCTCTTAAGTACCTATCATCGCAAATATGTCCGACTGATAATTGGAACCTTCCAAGGGATGCTCCTTCGGTGCTTCCTTGTACCCGAGAACGAAGCTAATGGCTAGACCGAAGTACGCCCCGAATACGTGAACGTACATGCTGTCTCCAGCGTCGACCGCCTGTAATTTTCATCATCAGAGGTGTCATGCTAAGTGGATGTAGGGCTCAAGCGTGTACGCTCGACCGAAACTTTGCAAGTCGTTCCAGTTCAAATTTCTGCCGAGTAACTAAAACGTGTTCAATCTTACCCTGAAGTGATGCTCTCCTATGTACTTGTTGACAGTGTATACAACAAGTTCTATCACTCCCATGACTATCAGCTGCATGTAAGTCGTTTTTCCCAAAAGTGCTCCCATGGAAATTAAGGGCGCGGCCACGGCGACATCGGCGCTGAGCAGACTGTGAAGAGAATTTGAAAGTTTGACGAAAGGTGCCTTGGAATGAGAGTGGAAAGGTAAATCTGTGTGAGTTGCTCGTACCTTTGCAAGGACAATGGTGCTTTGCCGGATTCTTTCGACAGGTACAATACTCCCTGACAGAGTATTGCGACTTGGATCAAAATTGCAGCGACGAGAAATGTGAGGCCAACCGCGCTCTGTCCGTATTTTCGTAGAAAAGTCATCAGAAAACCGAATCCAACCCATATCATCACGTGGACATCTTGATACACTGGAAATTTTTTTTAAAATACTCAATAAACAAGTTAGGCTCATGCGGTTTCGGAAAAAAAAAAGTTAACGTATAATGCCTGTTTGTTACGCGCTCTCCAATTCGTTCCGTACGTTCGTCGCACATTTTGCTTGACTTGTGATTTTTCGTGAACATTCAGATTACTTACGCGCGTAAGCTCGGGGCGCATCGTCTTGTTGATTCCCGTTCAAGTACGGATGGACATTGTTTGCTATAGAACGAGCATTCGATTCCGGTCCGTATTCGGAAAGCGCAAGAAATCCAACGATAATAATCGCCTCAACGAAGATCAGACCGATACCGTGTGCGAAACGTACCATCCGAACCATGGCGGTGTCTCCGTTTCTGCGCCTTGTTGATTGTCTGTCATTTTTCAATACTACCATGCTTCTAATCTATTCTTCAACGCGTTTCCGTCGCGGTAATTGTTAGCTTATTTCAAATCTACTCACAAGAATTACGGAGGAGGGGGGGATCTGTTAGCAATACGATTTTCCACAAATGTATACTATTTAAAAATAAAAACATAAACAAGTCATGAAGACTTGCGGTAGGTAAAAACTGTCTGTATAGCACAAATAAAACGCCGCGCGGCGGCACAGCTTTGATTACGCGATGTATTTTTACGAAATCTGTGTTACTTCGTATAATTACAATCGAGGAGATAATTATTATCTCTGGACTATAGTCGACCCGGGACACTTTGAAGTTTACGTTGCTCAACTTTCGCTACATACGCGACTGAATTTAAATAATATGTAGATTCATCGATGGTGAAAAGTTCAGGTTTTTTTTTTCAGTTATAGCTGGAGTTTAAATTTCAGGATGCACTTATCGCTGTTTATTTAGTTATATGTTAGCTGCCTTATTTCTTCCTGTCAATATACAATGCTGGGCAGAAAGTTCGAATTTCGAGGTGGCGCTTTTGACGTGCGATAGAAACTTTTTTGCAACACCTGCATGGAAAGTCCACTTTTATGCACCATTTACAAGCACCGAAAGTAGTCTTTTATACACATGTGCGGGAAAAACTTTCGCGCATCGCTAGCGGTGTGCGAAAAAGACGATGCGCTTTTATTCACAGTTGCGCATTTCGCAAACAGCTGCACTAACGCCACCGACGGAATAGTTTGTCACTCTTTGCCGTGCTCGACATCGTCACTGAACAGACATCGTGCCGTGGTTTCGTGTAAATATAATCGTGTATGTCGGACTTTCCATTACAGGTGTAGCAAAACATAGAGTTCGATACTAGTGCGCGAAAGTTGGCAATGCCTATCTCGCGTGAATGCGCCACACTCGCCCTCCAACTCGTCTCCGGGCTCGTGCTGCGCATTCACACTTGTGCGGGCATTGCCACCTTCGCGCACTAGTATCGAAAAACACTATTATACCTATCAGAAAATATTTCAACCAGTCCTTTCGCACATTTTTTTCGATTATATCGCGACTCCTACGGTAAGGTTCGAATTAAATCCACACGTTCTTTTTACACTTTATACCCCGCAACCGAAAGCGGATATGATTGAAAGATCGGAATACGGTTTGTTTCTTCGGAAATCTTTTAACTACGAATCGACGGATGTACGCCGTGTATGATGTTAATCATAATTTAGGCGAAATAATATATTAGACCGACACACCTTGGTCAGAGCCAATCTTCAACTGAATTTTACGGACGTTTTAAGCGTTGGACATTGAATATCACGATCAGTTGCCAAATCGTCGGAACTAAAATACGTGAATACAAATACCGGTTTATATATACAATTGATTGGTGAGATAAGAGAATAATACTCTTCTTTATTGTCGCATGATCTTAAACGTATTTTACGCGTGTACGTGTTCAGGACATAGTTGCGAAATGTATTTATACGTTCATTTCGAACGTAAGTCATTTTCGTAAATTACGCTAATAACAGATCGGACTCTCCATTACAGGGAAGAGTCCCGTCGAAAGTTTAAATGCAACGTCACTTTCTTGGTACAAATGATAATTTTACATTGCTCTGCGAAAATCTATCTGCAGTACTTTGGGAATTGGGCGCTAAATCATTAGACAATATCCGAAAATTCCGTTTTCGACTTCGTCTGCTTTCATTCGCTTTAGGAAAAAAATTATCTTTTTCATACATTTCTACATTGCTGAAGTATTCGTGAACATTTTTTTCAACGGTATATTTCGTTAGATGAATTTACCGCTCTGGTAAATAAACAGTGTCGTACATGTGTGCCCGCATTGTTTCGACAGATTTTTGCTATACATTCCACCGTATCTTGCGGCCCTGAGAATTATCATCACCAGGATATTTTGAATAACGCATGAAACTTAACTTTGCATACTTTTCTTTTATGCATTAAGTACAGGCAATTCAGCGCGCAGTTTTTTTTCATAAAAAAAAAAGAAAGCATAAAAAAAAAAAATTTGAAATATACAGTACAGAATTTTAAAAAGAATATATAAATGGCTGGGAATTTTTTCGATATCGAGAATGCTCTTATTGTTTTAAACATTCTTGCAAAACTATATTAACATGCGGAAAGAGCTTCGATAGCTTTCTTAATTTCGGCAGACAACGTTCGTATCAGGGCCCAGAATTCGTTTGGGCTTTAAATAATTACTGTACCCGTTGCTCGAGAAATCCCGTGGGAAATATATAATCTATATATACGAGAAACATCGAGCCTGAGAGTCGTTGAATCTTAAGCCGGCAGTATAGTAGACAAGTCCGCCGGGTTCCCCTTCTTAGTTTCAATTTCCCTTTTCTCTTCTGATTCTATTCTCATTGCTGCGAATTCATTTCGCGTGTCGGAATTCAGGGAGTCGATTTCAATCTACCTGAGATTAGTTCAGTCGGGAAAATTTTCGCGATCGAGGCGTATAAAAATATGCGAAATGATTGTCAAACGGCGTGAAACAGTCGTATGATCTTTATACTATTCTCGGCAAAAATCTAATTTCCACGACAAGTAGAAAACGATGTATATTCAGTGAATTGTTTCGGGTTATTCCACGATGCCAGCGGCTACTGGAAATTGCTTAAGTAATGACTGATCGAGGAACGAGGAGATAACGCGCAACGGACAACCGGGTAAGCCAAGAATTTTCATCGATTAAATTGATCGTAGATTTTGGGCTCAAAAATTGTATACGGATGATAGTATCAGGTGCGTATGAATTATTTTCATACGAGTCTATGCGCTGGCACATTGAACAAATTTCAGTAAAACAAAGTGCCTAGAATACAAGCGTTTAAATTTGATTTCATATCCAGCTATACCGTGTAAACGGTCCTTATAAACCGACAATTATTATCGGCGAGAGAAAATCCTTGTTAAACACTTAACGCCTCTGCTATTAGGCGCCAAATTCGCACAGCTGTAATCGTATTTGCAGGCTCTAACACTTTACGTTACGTTGTTATTATTAAATGTTGTTTTGCTCGAAATAGCTTCCATGTTCGTTACTTGCACGCACCTGTGTTACTATGTCCGTGCGGCAGGTGGGCGGGTTTGCGTTTGAACATCAAGTTACACGAGTTAATTACGATACAACACAGAGCGAAGAGCTGAAACGTTCTCACACATTCACCTCGGGCAATAATATCGGCGTAAACAAAGTTTCCGACGTACTTGGGTAGATGCTGATCTGGCCGTTCTTGTTGTCCGGATCGGTCGAGTTCTTGTCACTCCTACTTTTGGGTCTGGCCTCCGAGTCATATTTCATGAGCGTGCCCATTAGCACGATTATCACGATTTGTAGTGCAAACAAGTAAAGCACCTGCTTCGTCATTCCGCCGGGCAAATGCATCCCCTGAAGAAAGTTAAAAGGTAAATGAAAGAGCTTGATTTACTCGAATATTGAAATTTTCATTATGTACCCACGTAACTCCGCCTTACCTGGCCCATCACGACGTCTCTTCGCAACTTTTTAAACTCGATTACTTTCCTAAATTTATCCGCGCCGATCGCGGGCTCACCTTTCAAATCGAACGTAAATCACTCTGTCGCTATTATATACGTATATATGATGGCAAGGAAAACGCGGTTCAGACGAAACCTGTTATAAATATACACTGAAAAATTTTATACCCAATTAATGTAGGTACGTCTATTACATATTTCTTCTCAGACCGCTGGATTTAAACTGATCACCGGGATACGAGCCGACCTCCCTACCGGATGCGCTTTGATCAGTGACGGCCTAACGTTCCTCGCATGCTTCTAATTCGGCACTTTTATTCATCGCCAAACGAGCTTGTGTGCACTTCTCTATCGCCGATTCACCATTGCGCACATAGGAGATGATCGCGTGTCGTGTTATACGTCGAGTTATTTCGGACCATATACCTACGCAAACTTTATCCTTCCCCGACAATTAATTTGGACAATGAACGTAGGTCGTGCCACGTATAATGCAAGCGAACTGTATCAACGTTGACTTATCGTCAGAGCTTTACGAGACTTTTTGCAATTGTCCACGGTTTTTAGGTCGCGATCACGCTTCGGCTGTACAAGAAAGACAGAACTGCACTGGTACGCATACGACTTCTTTGATTGTCCCCAAGCCTTGCTCATCGCTTCTGCAAATCGATATCGGAGGTTAAATTGATTCCGAAGCCTTTAATTTTAGATTGGAATGAAATCGATATGACTTGTGCAACGCGTGCGATCGAGAGAAAAACGTGAAAACAAACGGGCAAACACGACGTCGGTCGATTAGCCCTTTGCTAATTGATTTTATACTCATTATACGAGTACGAAGTATTCCCTCCGTATATATTTGCGGCAGTGAAATTCAAATTAGTCTGTAGTATATATATATATGTACACAATATAAAAATACATACACGCGTTACTGTAATTAGCGCAAAACTCGTTTTTTTTCAGGGGAGTGGAGAAAGATTCTTCTTATTATACAACACGACGGTAGAAGCGCGAATGCGAGTAAATAAAAGCAAACTGTCGTTTATTAGAAAATCGTTGGGAGTGAATTTCGGGTTATAGAGAAAGAAAAGCTCCATGTTTCAACGCGTGTAACTTCCAGTTAAACAATTCGTCCGCCTTTCTTTTTTTCCCCAAGTAATATTCGCGAATTGCTATTGGCTTACGGCCAAATTGCCTGCAGAAATTAGTACGGTACTAATTCGCCTCTGCACATACTATATATATGTACAAATGGATCTGCCGAGAGACTGGAAAGATTTACTTTTATCGGTTTAACTTAGAATTTTAAACTTCAAACGACGGCTGTTCGCGTTTCCACAATACTCCGCATCGATTTCTCCAGATCCTCGCTTAATTTTCTTCAGATATTCTCATTGTCTTACTGCGACGAGAGAGAGGTAGAGAAAAAAAATTATCCTATCCCACACAAATTTTCTCTGTCTAGCCTGTCAGCAGAAACGTATATATATATATGATTATTTTTCACGCACACTGCGATCAGAATATGACACGCATTGTCGCAACTTCCAATCCACGTTTGCAGTATTGCAGTAGAGTACGAGCGACGGGATGAATTTACGGTCAACTTTCCCCGACCAAAAGCGAACAGAAACTAAACGAAACTCCTCGATGTTGATAACAATGTTATATGTACATGTATGCCCGTTACGAGTTGACCGCAATTAGCCTCAATGTAATTTGGTGTATTACGTATGATAATAATCATCTGGAGAATAACTCGACCGCGCAACATAACAGAGACTGCAAGTATGATTGAATTTTTTTATTTTTTTGAAATCCGAAACCATACGCTTGCAGTGCAGCAATTAAGAAAATTAATTAAAAGCGCAACGAGAAGGAATGAGAATTTATTGTGCGGCCGATGCGATGGAAGCGTCCTGTCGTACCTCGGTTTCCACGTAATATAACATGGTGTAAAAAAAGAAAATTTCCGTCGAACAAACGAACAACATCAATCTGCAGACTGGTAAAAAGTCTGTACCCACACAGTCAGAAAAGAAATGTACTTACGCTGCTGCGGGGAACTCGAGCGATCGTCTGCGGCGGATAAAAAAATAAATAAAATGTGCGATAAAAAAATTAAATTAAGTGTCGAGAAGGTCTTCATCTGTCGCCGGTCGCAGGAGGTCTGAGTATTTTATAACGTGCGTCAAGACGGTGCGGCAAGACAGATGTTGTTCGTTGTGAATTAGGTTCAAATGGAAAACGAAAACAAATCATACCGATCTGCGGGGCAGAAATCGTTTAACGAGATTTTATTTACGTTGCTACAGGCATACCGATCTCTTCGTAAATACGCGTCACTGTTCTCCTCGACAGCAAAATGCCGTTGATTTTTCGTCTTCTCTTCCTCTCCCTCTTTCCATCAGCGATTGGTTTACTTTTTGAAACCATAGTACGGATCTTTCGATTCGTTCGTCAAATTATCGCGAACAATTTCTTTCCGTAGTTTTTATTTTAATTAGGATACGGATAGTTATGCAATCAATCTTTTTTTACCAGGGTATAACGAGAGAGAAAGATATGATGCAGAAATAATTTTTTATCTCATTGTTAGCTTTATTTTGTTCTGATTTAATTAACGTTGATTTTGTTTTTTTTATTACTATTTTGTATTATTATCATTTATGCTGGTAAACCTTATAAACGAACATGTTATACGATGCGTATGCGTTGGGACTGTGGTTTATAATCATTTTATTATATTCATCATATATCTTGGGTAATTCTCGAATTATACATATACATTGTGCCAGGTATAATATCGGACTGTCGTACACTTTGTTTTTGGAAAATTCACTTTCTACGGTATCACGTAAATATTAAAGAGTATTCATTTTCACTGTAGCCTTTGACATGTACAATATTAAAGTATAGCAAAAGAGAAACAAAACGGAACGTTGAAACAAAATACTAACAATAAAAAACCATTAAATACATACTGTGCGTTACATATGCAGCGCTTGGAAATCCGCGTAGTTTGAAAAAATATTGATAATATGCTAAAAAATATTTTATTCCAAATCTTATTTTTATGTAATACGTTATTATACTATAATTATACTTCATATCGACGCACACAAATATTCGTATATCGCAACGAGAGATTTTCTTTCACGTATTTTTGTAATCTTGTAATCATATATCGTCGGCAATGCGCTAATTAAAATCGATCGAAATTACTGTTGCTTTGTTTTTTTTTTTTTTTTTGCGAATTAACGTTTAATTTTATCTTGTTAAATTGCAGTCACACACATAAAGCATTCTTATACACTAATAGTTGTTTATATTAGTCATTTATTTCTTAATTACTCGATTTCACTATATACGAAATGTATTTCTTTTACTCTAAACATCATATCAATTAATTCTTCGGGGCTCTCTTCCCTTCTTCCCTCCGCCTGCACTTATACCAATCTCCCATCTACCGATTCAAGTATCTCTACTAAGACGCCCATGAATTGCATAATTACTACACGAATTATTCAGCGAAGTAAATGATTGTGATGTCGACAATTTGACAGAGAGGAAAAAAAGAAAATTTTCAACTTTAAGGATGGCAGAAATGATATAGGTACATTGAAGTTATAAATTGCGTCATTTTTGCAATCGTGGCACGGTGAAGGTCACGTTGCGTTGACGATTCGTTCGTAATAAAAGCTTGCATAATGTAGAATAGTCTCGACAATGCGTGGTATCAAATATATATAAATTTAAGTTAATTAGTTTTTTGGCTTTCGCGTTGCGTATTGAATAATGGCTAAGAAATATGAAAGATAAAATATATTTCAGTCGATTATAGCAATGTGTAAAGATATGTTTCGAAGACATCTCATACGCCGGTGTGTAGGACTGAAACACTTTGAACAATGTCTTCTCTTTTTTTTTGTTTTATCCAATGATTTATCAGCGTCATTCGTCCTCGCGGAACAGAAAAAAATTATCAATTAACGTTTAGACGGTCAATTACGTTCAGATGTAAGATTTTTTTTGCTGGATAATCGATTCCGCGAGTATTCTGATAGATTGATTAATACGTTGAGGGTCAACGGTTCGTTTCAGTCAAAATAAAATTTTTGTTTAATTTCTTTGTTTCGATAATCCTCTGTACATCAACTCGTTACTTCTTCGCAAATGAATATACTGTACGTACGATAATGAGGAGACGTATAAATAAGCTACAGGACTACAAAATACAGCACTAAAAGCAAAAATGCTTACTTCGTGCTTGTATAATGTAATATTTGGTATTATAATACAATGGTAATTCTTTCTTACGTTCTAAAACTATATTATTAAACTCTCAACGTGGATTATGTACCTCATCTCCCAGAGCTGCGATGCGGAGATATTTTCTTTCTCATTGTATTCATTGTCGCAAAGCAAGACGTTTCATATTTATTTCGTGCTTCGTTCATTTTTTTCAAATTTATATTCATTTAGACATCATATTAGTGTATTACAATTATTAACGACGTATGTTAATTAACGGGCGTTACAGTTTGAGAGTAAAAAAAAATGGAATTTCCCAATACGGATGAATATTGTTTTTCCGTTTTCGTATATTGTTTTTTTCTTTTTTTTTCATCTTCCTTCATCTTGTTAACGTAACTACACCGTAAGTTATAACTTCTTATTTATTCTTAAATCGTACCTACAAATGGTCTCACGCCTTTGTACACACTGAATTCATACAGCGGCGACTTACCGACATTTATTATTATAATTATCGTAATTGTATAGCTTTTCAGAACAAAGAGACCAACTTAATTATTTACAGTCTCGCTTCACTCACTATGTAATACGATATCCGCTTCTTTTACGTTTATTTCACATGTATTGAACCGGCGCAGCGTTCACAGTCGAACGATGGGCAATTACGAAAATGCAGCCCAGTTTCGCTCTTCCTCACCGGAAGGTCATAACCAGCTATCGTCAATTCGATCCGGGTTCTTTAAAAAAAGAAAAGGCCAAGTCGAGGCGTTTCCTGTACAGCCACCGATACACCGTCGCGGAAAGACGGTTACACAATTTTCCTTAAAAGTTCCACTAAATTTTTTCACTCACGGTACTCGAGAGTCAGCCGCATGCCCGTTTAAAGTATGTGAAATTTTTAATATCGACTGCGCTCAGCGCGATCAAACGAAATTTCACGGTCAGTATTTTAACGTAGGAAAAGCGAAACCAATGATTATAACAATTGGAACCCTTAAGGACTGCATAAAAGCCTACAAAATACCACGGATTTGAAGAGAATTGTCGTTAGGAGTTACCCGTCGCCTTTCACAAGTCATTCATTCTACGTGAATAATATCGCGAGGTTCGCCAAGGCGACAACGACGAGGATCCAGCGACTGAAAGACACCGCGTTCTCCGCCGATGACAGGGAAAACATTGACCCCGATGATGATCCGAAGAGCGTTTGTTCCGGATGGCTGAACGGCTGCTCGGACGCCATAAGATCCTGGCGGTCAGGGCAGGGCAGGTCTTCGGGATTCAATTGGAACAGATGCCTGACGTACCCAGTCTTACCCTCGACAACTTGCAACTAAAAAAAGAACCCACGTTACGCTCCCTCATATGTTTCCACTTTCCACTCTCTCGTTTCTCTTTTACTCCCGTCGTTGTAAATTGTCTTCAAAGTATATACTACCATGCATCTAAAAGGTAAATATCACGCCGTATGTACGTATATGTAATATATTATAAGCACATCCCGCCACCGTGGATCCGAGAGACTAGGGTGTGAAGGTATTTTGAATTTCCTTCGTTTATCGTCTGAGGCGCTCGATCAGCTCTTGAGGGAATTCCTACCTCCGAACGCGATCAAATCCCGCGAAAAATAAAAACCCTATATACGTAAGAACGCTCCGATTTTCTTTCACCGCTACGTCTCTCCGGGCTTATCGCTTTAGAGAGTGGAAACGAGAAACTTACGACACTGAAAGGACTCCGTTTTAACGAAGTGAGAAACTAAAAAAAATCCCTTCGCAAACCTTTTTTATACTCGACAAATCCCGCAGCCCGATCGGACCGTGAAACTCTCAACCGACGATCGACTGCTGCGAAAATCGAGCGATTTTCATCATTCTGACAAAGCCTCGATCGCGTCGATCAACTTCGCGAAAAGCACCTAGGTTTTGCTGTCGGATGTTTCGAAAGCGAGGGACGAGTTTGTTTTCAAACAGACGCGGACTGCGTTGTTCTTACCACTGGTTGATGATTGGTGCTAGCCGACGGATCCGCGACTCCCTCTTCGTCGTCGTAAGTGTACGAATCGTCAGGATTATCGTTTCTGTACGAGTATTCACCGTTGTCGCCCGTGGTGCCGTCGAGCATGACGTCGTCGGACGGGTAATCTTCTGCAATGTTTGAAACAAGAGTTATCATTTACCGCCGACACCGCGAGTCTCCCCTAATCCTTCGGAAGTTAGTCGACACTAACCGTGACGAGTGTCGATCAACGAAACTGCTCACCCCGTCTTGGCGATTACTCACCTTGGTATTGGGTATTTTCCGAAGTATCAGCCTGGCTTTCGGTTTGAGCGTCGTCGATAACTTGTACGGTGGAGTTGTTCAGCTCGAGGAAGCAGGTCAGTTCATCCAACGATTCTTTCAGCTGCGTGTTGTTCGTCTCGTTTCTCAATCCCCATATCCAGGCGAGTCTGCAGTCGCAGATCAGCTTGTTGCCTGAAACAATTTCGTATCGAGTGTTAAGATTCCAGAGAATAGGGGAGAAAAAACTTTGCGCCGATAATAACGGT
Organism: Neodiprion lecontei; assembly: GCF_021901455.1. Taxonomy (NCBI): domain Eukaryota; kingdom Metazoa; phylum Arthropoda; class Insecta; order Hymenoptera; family Diprionidae; genus Neodiprion; species Neodiprion lecontei. The sequence goes on from NC_060265.1 coordinate 25,318,493, forward strand.
GACGATGAGGATAATAATAATAGTCCATCAGGATCAACGACTTTTCACAACTCGTTCGAGGTGGGACGTTTACGCTGAGTATAAGCAAAGCTTCCAAGCTTCCTTGCCGTACTTTGTCGTCGTTCGACTCTCCTTAGTTTCCCGCGTCCCCGGGGAGATACGGTTTTTTGGACTTGTACCGATTGCCAAACTTTTTTCAATGCGTATACTCCGTGACTAACGGCAATTTTATCAGGGGTATCTTTTTCTTTGAAGATTACCGCGAATAATAACCGTTGGATCAATCTATATTATGAAGGGTGGAGGTAAGGAGAAGTAAGGTAATTATTGATCTTTTTTGGTCGTATCTGTTTGATCCTCGGTTCTAAAATTAACAAAAAATAAATTTGTAGCGTCTAACCTTCTGCAATCTGAAGATTGTTTTTAATCATCGAGAAATTCACAATTTGTGCCGTCAATTTATAATTTTGGAAAATAAAAGGTTTAATAATTGAGTCTAGAGGTGTCAATAACCGGTATTGCTCTTATCCGATCTCATATTGGTTTTCGACTGAAAAAGTGTCCGCCAAAAATCAGGAACTCACAAGGACTCTCTCGTTCTAGGATATCTGTGCAGTAATCCTTTGCGGCACAGCGTCTTAAATATGAGACAATGAGACATCGTTTTTGAATCGGTTATTCAAGATTTATATTCAACTTTTGAGATACCGCTGTAATTTTTTTTTTTTGTATAATTGGACTTCTCAGGTGTCAACGTTGATGTTTTAAGAGAGATTGTGATGATTCCGCGAATATAACGAGCGCCATAAATAAACAAAGTGTTGAAAATGCCTATTTTTACAGAATAAATGTAATTGTGAGAAGATTACAGGGACTAGAAATGTGAAACTCGGTAATCCTCGGTTGTCGGGCTAGCTGAAAACGAATCCGACGTCAGAATTTCAAAATTCAAGGTGTCAAATCCAATACAGCGGCCTGAGAATATAAAAATTGATCTTATTCCCTCATGTTGGATCCGCCATTTAGAATTTTGGAAACTTGTCAGATTTGCCCCGATTTTTGAAATCGGTGACCTCGAGAACCTTTGCGCATTAACCCAGCTTCAAGGAATTTAACTGTAGGGAAAAATGTACGCTTCAAAGGGACAAGGGAGGCGTCGCTGGGCGCGATGCATGCATATATGCACGAAGGCGCCACGCTTGTACGTCCGTTCCTACCATCCAACCTACGGGTGGGTTACTCAAAAGCGGCGAGCGATACATACTTTGATATCGTCGTGAATAACGAATGGGGCGCAGGGATGGAATCGGAGCGGGCCTCTCGAGTCTTTAATTAATTGTTTAATAATAAATTATATCTCCGCGATGCAGCAGACCGGGATAGGGGATAGTCGTCGGCAGTTCGGGTGCGACGGGACTCCCGTGGGTGTTTAGATATTTATACGGTTAGCGGGAGTCTGGAGCCCCTCGGCCCCCGCTGAAAGTCCGAAATGGCCCGCGGGGTCGGAGCGCCCTCGATACCTTAAACTCCGGTTAAATCTCGCAGCTTCCGCGGCTCCTCGCCGTGTTTACGCGAGCCGACAGCGAAAAACAACAAAGGTAGGCAAGCTTGCGTTTTTTCATCATCATCGCCCGGGATCAAGCGGCGTTGCGCGTGCCGATGTGACGCGTCGCTTCGACTTCGGAAATTATACCTTACACGTCGAAATTGCGGGGCGCGACGCGAGGAATTCTCGCACATGTGTTTGGAGATTCGAAAGATACGGGGTACGGTGCGTCTTTCACCCCTCTAGCTTCCGTAAGTCGCCCGTAGCTTTTTAGAGTAATTCACTTTGAATTCCTCCTTTCCTGCTTCCTCTTCCTTTCTTCCTTCCTTCGTTCCCGTGCAGTTTATACGCCGCGCGGGATGCGTTATACCTACTTCGTGAAAGAATACCAAATGGTTAATACCGTTTTCTCTCTCTCGAATCCCCCCCGTCGACCCCTTCAGGCAGGGGACTAAAATGTACTTTGAAATAATAACAGACCCCGATGCACGAGAGAGCCTCGACTCTCCTGTATATAACGTACGCTGTACGCCAACCTACGGTGGTAACAATGTTACGCGTGTGTGTTTTTGTATACGTACACGTATCTGTATGGGTGTATATGAGAATGTATCCAGTGAGTATATCTAGCGGGGAAACAAAAACTTTTCATAATTTATTTAAGGGGTAATTTCAGGGACCGTTGAAAGCCAATACGTGTCTACAGGCTTTCCCGCACGCGGCGAGCTTTCCTTACTTTTATCCAGTTATTTTTTCTCCTCCTTATTTCTACGTTCACTTTTCATATGGTTTTTTATTTTTTATTTATTTATTTTTCTTTGCGTCGGGTTCTTCGATTCCGTTTTTCTTTCAAATTATCTTCCGCTTTGCTGCGCGTCCACGCAAAAGTATAAAATTGAAGCGACGATTGACGGTCTACGCATGCGTGGTATAATCTCCGTTAAAATGTTATTATCTCGCATGTGTATACGTATGACGCTGCGCTTGACGGAAGAACGAGATATGAAAGTTAATTACACATCCCTCGATCGTGTGCGATACGCAGACACGGGTCAACTTGAATTGGGTGTAAAGACGGTACCTATGTTGAAAAACGATGCACGAATGCAGAAATCTGTGTGCCAATGTAACGCGTACGTAACAGGTCTGAGCGCTTTTCGGCGGGGAGCTGAATCGTTAATTTGTTTCGATTCGGTATCGATTCAGCTGAACTCCGAGAGGTATAAATGAACACCGCGTGTCCATCGGCCGACCGCAGAGGTATCCTATACAGGTATTGATAATTCGCGTATAAATGTATAACAAACAAAAAGAGATAACGATTTTTGCTGTTGAAAACGGAATCCTGGACGTGTGCTTGGAATAGCCGAGGCGCTCCAGGTTGCGGTGGAATCTTTAGGTTCTACACCCGGGAATTAATTAATTACAGTAATGCCGTCAATTAATTATCCGAAAGCCGGGAGGTGCGGGGTTGTGGGGGAAAAAATCACAACGCGGCTGACTTGCTCCCCCTGAACGCGAAAACCGGATGAAATTGGAGCCAGGAACCGTGAAAACTGCGGGGCCAACCGTCTGGTTCGAAACTCTCGCCTCGCCTCTCTCTCGGCTTCCATCCCGTTTTGCCGGTAGACTGTCGAGGCGACGGTGAATCCCGTATCCCGAGGGGACGTCTCCCGGGTGCTTGCCGGGCACCGGGACCCTGCATCGTGGGCGTGTCCCTGGGATATTAGGTTTTAATCATTTAGGGGATGAAATTTTAGGATGGAGGCGTGGTTGTCTGCCGCTCTGCCGGGAACACCCCTTCCTGTTTTATCATCGACGGAATGCAAACGTCATTTTGGTCACCTTCGACGCAATGCGCTTTGATCGAATCATTTGCAAACCGTCCGCACGCAATCAGGGATTCACGCCGGATCAGAAATCATCGTGCGAGTCGACGTCGAAAAACGGCACCGAAGGGCCGAAAATCGATTTTACCCCTACAATCAAATTTCTACGAATTTTCCGTACACGAGCGATACCGGTTGGCTCTGATGTAAAACTTATACATTCGGATAAAAGTTTGTAAAATTTCATGCGTAGCGTATCAAAAATTTATTAGGTAGAAACAAGGAGAATAATTTAGGCACGAAAGAAGATAAAACAAAAAAAAAAAAAGATACAAAACTGCGAGAACAGTGGATAAAATCAGAGTATTATTCACAGGTGGCTACTAAATTTCAAAGTCTAAATTATTGATGTACATAATTGAAATGCACGAGAATTGGCTACGTTGCGAATGCCAGAATTTATTATGGTATAAATTACGTGGAAACGCGGAATGAAGATTGATGGAAACGTAGGATTTGAAAAAGAGTCTAATCATTTCAATCTTTGCAATTGATAATAATTATTACCTACGTAACCAGCATTATAAATCAATCACTTTGCAATTTTTATACACGAACACAGAAGGCGCGCCTATCAGCTGTCATTTATTAATTCTCTATACATATACGTTTACATCTTCTAATGCAAGCATTTACATCCGATAGACGATACAAATTTATGGAATGAATTTAATGTTGCAGGCATCGACGCGTTCGTTTCTTCAAGTACCAACAATAAGCTGCAGCATGGATACGAGATCCTGAGAGAGCATTCAACCACCTCATTGCGGGCAAAGTGGTAAAAGTGAGTCTCGAATATTATATTTACCTCCACGCGTATAATATATAATATACACATATATACTTATATCCATGGTACCGTGAAAGGCAATCAAGGAAATATTAGCAATGGTGTAAACCCACAATATTCGCGAAAATGAAATTCACACCAAAGTGGCAATTCCGCACTCCCCGTAGGCATCTTACTTACACTATACGTATACTTTCACTTTCTTAGGCCCGCGACAAGTTGGAGAGGAGTGATAAATATTTCCTCCTAACAACGTCATCCCCCGAGGTTAAATTTCATTTCTGAATATCTCCCCCACCCTCCGCCCTCCGACCCCCCGATCTCTCCTCGTTCGACGCACAGGGTTGCAGGCTATACGTATAACAAGTATGTATATATATATATACATAGCTATAGCACGGCGCAGATAATACCGATTGCACCTTTATCCCCCACCCTGAGGAACCTGCGCGTCTCCGACATCTAATGTCACTCATCTGATATGGTATTCACCCCGAACTCGGGCACTAAAAGCCAAACTCAGTTACCTTAACCCCCTTTTCCACCCCTTTTCGACCGGCGTACGCTCTGCGGAAAGTCTGTACATATGCGTGTGTGTGTGTGTGTGTGTGTGTGTGTGTATATATAGGTATAGAGCTAGCTAGGCGAGGCTCTTGCATCCCTCCGATTCTCCGATCCCTCCCGTTGTTCTAGCCTGTTTTATTTGTCTACGGTCCCGTCGCATCGGTGCATAATACCATGGCTCTCGGTCTCCTCGTAGCACCGATACGAACTATTCGCGAAAACGGGAAAATTCTGCGATGTGTTCGTACCTTGAACGTGACCGACGCACGCGTTCTTTTGGGAGCGTGGCGTCTTTTACTCCAGGGACAAAGTTCTCGCAGAGTTCTCTCATCCCGAGTTACGACGTGTCCGCGTCCCTGCATTTTTCTCTCAAACTTTTATCCTGATCCATGCCTCGCGCCTGTTCGTTCCCATCGCTAGCGCGTCCGAGGGACGAAACCGAAACCCTCTTTGCCTCGACTTTTGTTTATACAAAATCCGGCCGATCCCCGACGTAACGCGGGTATCGCGGTATCACGTCCAATTTCAGGGTTTCGGCTGACTTGAGACTTTTCCGCGGCGACGTTAGACCCCTGCCAATTTAATCCGGGACTCGCCATCTTTGTTTCAAATGTCTCAATCAGATTAACCCGCATGAAATGTAAATTCAAATCCGGTATAAGGAAAGCCTTTCTTGCTTTTTTTGTTCCCTTCTCACATCGCTGAGGGATTTTGCATTCGTACAATTCTTCGATCTACGGATAACGTGTTTTATTTGTTTTTTAATTTGTTTTTTTACTTTCCGCCAGCACGGCAGTCGAATACACCGAGCGACTCTATTTTTAAACAATTTCCCGATGCATTATCGGCAGCAACGTCGCATCCTTTTCGCTTCGTCTTCCGGCTTCTCGAGCCATTTAATAGCTTCCGCAGAGTTCCTTTTCCGTTTGTTATATCTCCCATTTTCACCCCCGCCCTTATTTCCAGCATCGTAAATCGCTCGACCAAAGTGCTCCGTTGTCTCTTCATTTCTTCGTCCCGCAAGATGCATCTGCATTTTTCTTTGCCCAACCATCCAACTTTCTCCTCCTCGTTGAGACGGAAAAAATTTCTTTGCAGAAACTTACACGCTGCGTTAAACGCGCAAGTTTTTCCACGCGGCAAAGAAAATTGCTACTAATTACAAAAGTCGGAGAGATGGAGGGAAAGCGTTGACTCGGTAATCGCGCGTGCAAGTTCGTTCAATTTCAACCGCGTCTTTCATGACATTATGCAGTTATACCGTTTCGCGGAATCGGGATTATCTTTCTTGCGATCGCGGCTCTACCGCCAGCGACTCTTGCAGACAGACTCGGCTTTTGTAAAGTGCCCGGCGATGGCGGCTCCTTTGCAAAATCGCGGCGAAAAATCAAATTCGCAACGCTGTTCGTCGACCCGTAGAAAGTTCAAGTTTTCAACCTTTGCCGCACGCTCTTAACGCTCCTCCGTGTAACAGAGAATATCAGAGTCCAGGTTGCGGTTCCGAGGCTCTAACTTTTGAATTATGTCCTGCGCCCTTCGCCACGTGGTTTTGTAAAGACCATACGCCCGGTACGACCGCACGCTTCGTACTGGACGATAAACTTTGAAGCGAAACGCGGTGTTTTAGGGTTATTTGCATTTAATATGAGCCTCGTCGGAACGCGAGCAAGAAATACAGACTCACCTACCTGCCCGCAAAAAATATCGATTTCTCAATTAACCGCGCCAACTTTCGAAATAATAACCCTTACCATATTTTTCATCGAAATACGTAGCTCCTGATAAAAACTACCGCTTCTGCTGCTGCGGCGCCTGGCTTAATACAACGTTTCTCCATCTACGTATGCAAATTATGAAATCCTTGCTTGAATTTGCCGGTGTATCATTTGAATATTCCCGCCGGAACTTGTACGTGCTATATATATATACACGATGAAAAAGCTAACAGTTGGAAAAATAAAAATTATTCAAACCGTTAAATTACAGCCGGCCTTTATTTTTCGATGTAAAAATATGAAAGTTAAGAATTTTCCAAACCCGTTTTCAACCATCGTTTTGCCTTAAGGCATCTTTTATAAGGTTTAACCGTTGAATCAGATGCGATTGAACTTTCGAAACCAATGCATTTCCTACGCATTGCGGATATTGCGGATAAAAAAATTAAAATGTTGTAAAATTTTCTCGTATTCCACCGCACCCGTAACGATTTCCTCTTTACGAGGAAATTTCGTCTTTGTTTACTTCCACCGTTTTTCATTCTAATTTGATATTATAATTCAAGAGGTTTTCGAGCGGATTTAAATGTTAGCGCGCAGAGTTGTAACTCGTACGTCCCCCATTTCCCTAATTGCGCGGTATCTTCGGCTGTGTGTAGGTATACAGTTAACGGCGAGACGGATAATGGATCCATTAATTATTAATCAATTAAAATAACGAGTAAAAATAGTAGTTCGTTATCTCAGTAATTATCGAGCGACCAGATTTTCGCCGTTGGTATAACGAATAATTTGCAGAAAAGGTTAGCTGACAATTAAAAAGTTTCATAATTATATAATCAATCGATTGATCGCGCGGACACATATACGTATATATACGTGTGTATAATGTATTATATATATATATATATATATTTTATACAGAGCGAAGAGCAAACAGATTCCTCGAGCTTTGCAGGAAGCTCTACCATGCACAATTCCCCCAAGCGAGCTGGCTATGATATTTCATATATTTATCAATTTAATAAAGTGCTTTTAGCGAATTGGCTAAGGGTCGTTTATTTACCGCTGTGAATCATCGCCGGATCGAACTATATCACAAACGAAATGTATAAGATACGTGTTATTTAAGCAACACCGCGGCATTTTCCAGAGCCTTCGAGACACGCGAATAATCAAGGGTAAACGGCGATACTAGTTTTTATAAATAAATTTTTACGCGTGCCTCGACGTAACGTTGAAAACGAGTCGCAATGTTCGATGGGTGAATAACTATTTCAATCTGCAATCGCGCGTGCACAGCGATTCAAAATTTGATTTCGCGGTAGAAATAGCTGTCCATTAATTGTTTTTAACCGCGGAACGTCCGATCATCGCTTCGTTGCTGCAGCTGCACTTTTGACGCTCGATACAACATAAAATGATGATCCGAAAATTCGATGAGCGGAATTAAGTTCGCTCGACTCGATATCATCTCCGGCGATCAATCGCGTTTCGGAACGTTTTTTGGGGCGATTATCTTCCGTTTACGTTGTTTCGGACTCCCGGTGCTAATTAAACGGAGGAGAAGCAAACGGAAAAGGGACGGAGAGAGCGAGGTTGGGGGGAGGGGGTAAACAAACGCAAAGGGACGCGCGACCGGACAACAAATCAAAACGTCCGGGTCCTGTTATGCAATAATAACAATTTACCCCGGGGCCCCGAGACGCCGGGGTTCCAAAACTTCCCAGGTGTATGGGTATATGATTAAGGCCCCATTGGCCAACCTGGGGGATGTTTTGGTTTCATTATGCCAGACATTAGCCGGCAGCACTTCAACTTCGGGCTTTAACGCAAACTCTTGGCAAGTACAACGCGCAGCGTACACACCGAGGCAAGGACAATAATTCGGCTGCCCGGATCCGGCGCGATAAATTCTGATATATACATATTCATATTCCTGCAACCCTTATGAAATAATCATGGATACGTAATCCCGGGGGACTCGGGGCACCGAAATACCAAATATTCTTCCCTTCCATGTTTCCTTCAGATGTTTTCCTCAATTCTTATTTCAACAACCTTCTCGCCTCGTTACGCCAATCGAATCGCCTTCCTCCTCTCGAAAATTTTTTTACATTTACGTAAGTGTACGCGCAGCCCGGTATCGGGCCTATTATCAACTTCGTCCGGGATTTATTATCGTCGTTTTCAAAGCACCCGAACGGTACACACGACGTACAATATCGGGGGTGGATATGTTTGTACGTTTAATGCGTTAACAATGCCCCTCAGAAAATATGAAACGTGTTTGGTTACACCCTTGCCTGCATATACATATCCGTAAACGTATTATACTCCACCACACATGCATGCCCCGGAGCTCTGTGCAGCTCGGAACGCAGTGGGCGGTCCATTATATCAAGTACCAATGTGATTTATGTACATTAATATGTGTTTACTCGTTCTCTTCGAGTAGTCTCGAATGGTTTTCCCCCGAAGCTAGCCTAGGATTATGTGCGGTATCTCCGTCGACAGACGTGTTTCATTCCCAACGAGTCCTGTCGGGTCGTTAGTTAGTGCAGGGCGAATATATCTATCGCCGTATCTCAACAACCTGCCGCTTATCAGGAGTTTTCCGAGGAAGTTTTCCGAGAATAACCGAATGATCGGGAACAGTCTGCGATAACGTAGACGTGGTATGTACGTAGCTGTGAATTCACGAAAATCTCTTCCTCGGATCATTCGACACCATTCGATCCTTGTTCATTATTACATTTTGAACGTTCGTTTACACAAGCTCACTTAGGAACGGAGGCTGGGTTTCGGATATTTTGACATCCCTTGCGAATTCTCTTTCCTCCGCGTTATATTTTTTTCTCCTTACCCAAATCTTTCGTTTCATTGATGTAGCTACATATTATATGTATAAGTACATTCATTCCCTTTATATTCGTAAAGCTCGAAAGAAGAAGCTTTTCGCTTACTCCGTACGCCCGTAAACGTGTTACACGATACAACGAGTAAATCCCATTATTTACGACAGAAACAAATAAATTGGAAAATCCTCAGCTTCGGCGTAAGAATTCTTTTCCGAAAAATACAAGTCCTTTCATTAACGTCACGTCGTATACTAAACCCCGACCAACTTTTGTGCGATAGCAAAAAAAAAAAGAAGAAAATAGACAATCCCGGATCCTCTGCAGCCTCATACGTATGATACATGCATGCAGTACATATAACGTATGTATTTGAGAAACGTATGGGTGCATTCCCGCGGTTACTTTGCTCTGCTTGTATTACGTTCAGCAATATACTTTCCATACATGTATGTATAACATACAGGCGGTGTGCTTTATAACAACGCGGTATGTTGGCAGAAGGAAAACTCGACTAAGTTTCACACATTGAGTACGGAGGCGCACGAATACACGATATAACTAGGCTCATCGTATAATATTCCGAAATGGATTGTTGGAAGAGGATTATTTTCCCTCTCTCCTTTTCACTCTCTCTCTCTCTCTCTTTCTATCTCTCTACGATATGAGCTTGCAGGATTTTATTGACGCGGCTTTAGGCGGGTTTAACTCGTTCGCAGTTTCCGAGAACGCTCGGCTCCGGCTTTCCATATTCTCTTTCTGTATTTATCTCTTTCTCTCACTCTGACTTCCTCGATTTAGTAGAAAATGTGCAGCGATGATCAGCAGTCGCCGCGGCAGCCGCGTGGAAGGGAACGAGTGAAAATGATCGACGAAAATTGAAACGAAACATCCAAACGACGCGATTTACCGCCCAGGTTAAATTTTCGCGGTGTGCGGTCAAGCGGACAAAACTATGCAGGTATGCGTGTATTATATATACCACCTAAATGGCCGAATCAAATAGCGTCCGAGTCTCGTTTAACCTCTACATGTACATGATACGAGCAAACTCGTAGTCCGAAATGCAGGCGATCGCAGTAACGCGTGCACATCGCGCTGTATGGAATGACGAGTTCCCATAGAGTTAGACAAAAAGAAAACCAGCTCCGGCAGCAATCAAGACCCTGCAGTGTATCACTCCCCTGACCCTTGCGCCGCGTATTTACACAGGAATAATACGCGTTATAGGATTAAGTCAAAACATCGAGCCGGATCGACAATGTAAGGAGGGAGAAGGAGAAGTAAAAAAAAAAAAAAAAAGAAAAAGAAAAAACGAAGAAAAAATAATAATAATAATAAAACGGAATGTAAGGGGGGTTGTAAACCGGACTCTACCCCATCGAATTCGGAATCAACCCGCCATTGTTCACCCGTAAATATGCGTACACGCCATACACGTATAACGCATACGTGCGAATACTGGCCGTGACGTATTCCGTATCACATGGGTGAACCAGGCTGAAGCGAGAGGAAGACGGACATTGACAAATGTCGAATGAGACGCGCGTGGACGCGTGCACTGCAAACTGGGTGGTGAGGATCGGTTTAACCCTTTTCAAAAACGTCTCTAGCATCTAGGGTATTAGAATAGCGCGGGGGGCATGAATTACGAACACACGGACACCGATTCGTGTATATTTTGGTTTAGACTGGGTCGGGTCACAAGCGATTAGGGAGGAGGCTGGATTTTAATCCGGAAAAACGGTTCTCTTCTGCCGGTGCGTGCGTGCAGTCTAGCTCGGCAGATGTTGGGCGTCTCGACGTCGTCGCCGAGTGCAGCAGAGATCCCATGGTGGTCCGTGACCGGGAATTTTGTACACTGCGGTGAGCTGCACTCGTGGCTTAGTGACGTCATCCATTGAGTCCGTGGAACGCGGTTTCTTTTTCCTTTTTCTCGTTTTTTCTTTTCTTTTTTTTCTTTCTTTTTTTTTCATCCTCTCCTTCCCGGGCGTTTTTCATTGTTTTAACCCGAAACAATGCCGCGGCCACGCGAATCGTGATTCGCACGCCACATGTCACGGCTTGTTCTCCACTCCGCGCCGCGTATAGCAAACGTGTGCAATGTGCATACACGTACGTACGTTATAGGTGGATGCGTGCGTAGCTACGTAGCTACGGGTGCAATAAAAGCATACGTGCGTAAAACGAGCGTTGTTGCGTAGGCATCGTGGGAAATTTTTCACGATGCGTCAACGCCAAGACGAGAGACACAAATGTTTGTTCTAATAACCCCCACGCGACTTGGACCATACGCGGTGTGTTTTACTAATTCTTACAATTTATTGTCTCGGTAAAGTTTTAACGACCGTTAGGTTATATCTGGAGAACGTGGAAATATCTGTTCAATTGTCTATTTCTCTCTCCCTCACTCTATCTCTCTCTCTCTCTCTCTCTCTCTCTCGCTCCTTCTTAATTCTTTTATTGTACAGAATGCGCCTCGGGTTATATACCCTGGAATTCTGATCATTGAAACAATCAAAGAGATGCCAGAGACTCGGGAGAGTCCCATTGCATGAAATAATATGTACATACCCTCTGTTTCTTCCTAAACGAAACACTGTTACACAATTTTCTTTGTTTGTTGATTTAATTCGTCGTGTAGAGAATTTCATCGAATCAGTTCTCTGACGCGTATATAAATTCATTTCCCTCTGTAAATGAACATTTTTTCGCTGCCAGCACCGTTTTCCAGTGTATGTGCCGCTGTGCGGAACAGCAGAGCAGATTTGATTTCATGCAGTCAACATCAGGTTTTTCATAACACACAGACACATACCTATACATATATATACGTATATATACACAGTATTCCGTACAGCCTATGAATTTTTATCGGCTCCTATGTAATATATATGGACAGTTAAGAGTCAACCTTTTCAAATTCCGGGGTGTTGGTCCCTTTGTATATAAATATGATAGGAAATTTTCCGCGTTAGGAAACCTTTCAGAGTTTATCAATATTTCACCACAATTCAAATCCCCGCATCTGAAACAGAACGTCTCACGATATTTTTTGTTTCCCGTTTTCTTTCCATCACCCAGCAAGACTCGTAAGTCGGATAAAAAGTATAAAATCACCCCGCCGTCGGCTGTTCTTCGCCCAAATCTCCGCCCTTCCCACGCACGAGATCGTGATCTCCGTCGCCTGGTATACGCAACGAGGAGTAAAATAAATAGAAGTAGTCTAGTCTGGTTCGGGGGAGTGGCGAGGCTGTGGTCGATGCGAATCGGCGTCGAAGGGCGTCGAAAAGCGTCGGGGGGCTTTGCGATTTATGCCAGGGAGTGCGTCGTCGAGCCTTATCGATGCGCCATTCGTAATTCGTATCTATACACACGGTATACGTAAGTATGTATGCCCGTCACGTATACGAATCGCGACTAGATAGATACGCACTTTTTTCAAGACTTGTTTCAACGATTGTGGCTTGGATACGTAAACAGCCGTAAAATTGGTCCGCTGTTAGAGTATCAAAGTTCACCAAGTTCCGTTCTTTTGTAACGAACGATCCAAGGCAACGCACGGACTATATTATAAATAAGCTGTACATGCATGCATACATACATATATGCATATATATATAAGTATGCACGTATTCGAATCTCCCTATGAGATCTGCGATTCTCTCGCCGGTTCTAACGCGGGTCAATTACTGCGTCTAAGTATCACCAAGTTCGTTATATTCTCCCCGTTCGATTTGGACTCTGTGCAGAAAACGTGTACGCGTGGCCCAATTAAGGAACGTTCCTATTCAAAGTCAAATTCTGCACTCAATCGCAGACGGATTGAATCGAGCTTTTAAATTCGACCTGCAGGCGAGGGTCGCTTACAAGCGAAAAGAGTGGATCCAGTAGTTCCAACTATTTCTAATACACAGTATACACTCTCAAGCCCATCAGTAAAACGTTCGACGCCTGCAAAGATCCAATCTTTTCTTTTATAATAAATTAGCCTGCATCGCTCTTGTTGAAAAATAACAGAGTCGGCGAACCCTTTAATCTAGCCTAATCATGATCCGTTGGAGAAAGTCAGGATTTCTGAGTAAAAGTTAATCCGCAGCACCCTTCGGACCGCAATGTGTTTACAAGACGCATACGAATGCCCCCCCCCCCCCCCCCCCTCGCCACCGTAAGGGTGCGTACCCCGTTAATGGGTACCGGCTAGGTGCTATTACCTCCTAAATACTGCTGCAGCCACTGTTCCATCTCCCGTCCTTTCCGCTCCCTTACAGCGACAAATTCTCCCACGTCTCCCGCTAATAGAATAGATCCTTGTTAAGGACCCGGGGGCTCAGCGGAGGGACGATATCGAGGGACGGCAAGGAGGAGGGCCCTTCGTTTGAAATCCACGATTTCCTCCCCTCCGTTTCGCCGTCTGCCCAGGGTGGGGGGTTCTTCTCTGTTTTTTTTTTTTTTATCTCATTTCTTTTTACGCTTCCACCCCGTGCGTTGCGTTGCGTTGCGTCGCGTCGGTTCTCCGTTCGGATTAATATCCCGCGAGCAGGCCAGTTTGGCACTTTCGCCAAAGATATATTAGGTATTTGCGCTATATTTCCCTCCTGTCTGGCTCATATTCCCATAAGAGAGACGCGGCTCTCCTCATGCAAGCCACCTAAAGTATCCCGCCTGACCTCAGAGTACATAAAGGCAGATGTCAGACGACCCCTATGTAATAAAACGTGGATGGGGCCTCGTTAAGGTGATCCGCGTAAGCCTTCCCTCCCTTCTTCGTCCCGTCTATAATATCTTTCTCTCTATCTCTCTCCCTTTTTCTCTCTCTCTCTCTCTCTCTCGCTCTCGTTGGCCCTTCCCTTTTCGCAGGGGGCAGACTTGGATCCAGCGCAGCTAAGGTCACGCGTGCATGATACACAAGTGCCCCATGCACTCGATACATTAACCCGAAGTACATGCCGAGTGGAACGCCCGCACGTTCGTTTATCCGGGAATATTTGATGGTAGCGAACGTGCGCGGCCCGTAACGCCTGATCTAACAAGTTAGATCTATCCGTCTGCACGTGACTTTGTTTTTTTGCGTCATCGCCCGTATCAGCTTCAAGCACCCGTTCCCTGATATAAGCCGTACGATGCAACCGACGTTTGTTTGTTTCACTTATTTGCTGTAAATTGCGGAAAAATCAAGGGCTGACCGCACGCTACCGTTTCGGAAAACACGTCAGTCACGTATATACATATGGGACAGGGATTGATGGAAAAAGCGGTTCTTTGAAGCGGGTATTGAGGATCCACGCAGAAATAATGGATCCTTTGAAAAACCATTCGGAACGGATTTTGAAGGAAACGATTCCTTCCACTGGAGCTGGAATTTGATCGAATGGAACTTTCAAGGTTCCTTTGATTTCAACCCTTAAACCCCTGTTCAGTGCGCACTGGTTTTATGGGGACATTCATACCTTTTCAACGATTCCCGAGCGGACGACGTAAATACTGATTTTGAGTGGCATTTTCTGGTCAACTAATTCTGGCTGACTAGCTATTCGGCTCAGCAGCTGACATGTGCCGCGTGACTCGATCCTCAAACATCACACTTCCGTAGCCACCCGTAGCGTAACCCAGCGTTTTGATATCGCAGATATCTCGGTATCCAATACGTCGATTTTGATGTTTCTTCTTTCTATCGAGGCGTCGAACAATGAAGAAAAAACAGATCGATGGATAAAAGTAATGACTTCTATAGCTTCCAAGGTACATGGAAAATACTCGGATAATACTATCGGGAGTGCTGCCTCTTTGAAAATGTCACTATGGTTCACCGTAACCCATGTGTGGTGTTTGAGGGTTAGCATCATGACCCGAGATAAACTGGCTGTTGGGTGGAAGCTACGATCAGTGGTTATTGAAATCAATACGTTGACAGGTACATGTATGATCCATCTCGAAGCCTCAAGTATGTAGCAGATTCTAGTCAGAGTATAAGAGAATCCTGCAAACTCACCTTCCAGGTAGAAGTAGCTGATGCTGTTGTAGAGGTTGGTCACGATAGGTTTTATGTTGTCGAAGGTCATTGTCTTTAGTTCGTTGTCCCTGAGGTCCAGGAGACAAATGTTCGGAGCGCCGACGAGAAAGTCCGGTTCAAGGGTAACGAGTTTATTCTCGCTGAGCCTGAGCTTGAGGAGATTCGTCATTCCGTAGAGAGCTTTTTCGGATATATACTCGATTTGATTTTGGGCGAGATCCATCTCCGTGAGCTTGGGCATTTCGGCGAAAGTTTTATCGCCGATCATTGCCAAACGATTGACTCTCAGATCTAGACGCACGAGGTTTTTCAAGCCGTAAAACGTCTCCCTGGTCACAACGGAAATTTGATTTCCACTCAGCTCGAGTTCCTCGAGGGATGTCAGGTGCCTGAACGCCTGGTCGTGAACGACCGTCAGGTTGTTTTTATTGATAAAGAGCATTTTCAGGTTTGGCAGGTTTCCGAAGACGTCTCTGTTTATCTCAGCGATCCGATTGTCGTCCAGGTTGATGTGGGTCAGGTTATTCATCTTCTCGAAGGCGTGCCGCGACAAGTTTACGATCCTGTTCTGGCTCAAATTTATCTCAACGAGTCCCGGTATGTCCGAGAACGCTCGCTCGGCGAGGACGCTCAGCATGGCGTACTGAATCGCGACAACCTCGAGGTGTTTCAATTGCTTCAACAGCTTCGTTGGAATGTGATTGAAGACTCCGTCGGGCCTGAGGGTGAATTTCAGCTTCCGCACCTCGGGCTGAGAGTCGAAGTAACCCCATATCGGCAAGTCGGGTTCGAGAGCGCCGAAGACCCAGCAGTTGACGTCCGTCGTAAGACCCAACTGGGTTGAACCGCAGTAGCAAAACATTAGAGAACCTTGCTCGGTGATGTCGCAGATGTTCACCGGTTTTTGCTTCACATCTTTCGTCTTCTTTTTACTTCGCGTTCGCGACGTCGTCGTCAAGATGGACGGCACCAGTACCAGGATCAGAAACAACGCGACGTGCGTCGCCGGAAGCCTCATTGTCTGCAAAGAGAAAAGTGAGAAATTAACGACAGTCGTAATCATTCGCAAGCATTGATTTTCATCGGGATAAAATACCCCCGTCTTCAACAAAGCTCGTCGCGAATATTCCGTGCTCAACGTGACACCTTATCCGAAAAGTTTTTCTTGGTAATCTCTTTTTCGCGGTCCTCTTTGTCTTGGAGGGCGAAAGGCAACCGTGATTGGGATAATGCGCAAGGAGAATGAACCTCTGGTCCGTCAGGTTAGTCAGCTGTACACAGCAATCGCAATCGCGATAGAAATTTTAAAAAGATTAGCGCGGGTTCGATGGTCCGGAAGAATCTCTGAGGGTGGAAAAACAAATGCGGGATTTTCCGTGCAAGGTATAAAGACGCGCCTCTTTCCGCAAAACAAAGAAAACTCCCAGCTATCCGACTGATAGCTGGGACGCGGTGAACGTATAAGCTCTTTGAAAAATTATTCCCTCAAGTGGAAAGTTGCATAATATCCCTCCATCGCCTGCACTTTAAGGTTGCCTTTTATTTTTACGAAAACTTTCATCCGCCTCCTTCTTTGCAGACGCGATGACACATTAACTTTGCATTCAATTTTTTTTTTTTGTTGTCCCCCCTCCCCCTCCATACTACTATCATTTCTTTTTGATTCTCTCGAGTTGAAGCGGTGTTTTCTTACGTTTTTATTTGAAAAAAAAAAACGAATAGTCGTGCACCGAGGGTCAGAGAATCTGTGTAAATTCAGATCACCTTTAAACTCCGAGTGACGTGACGGTATTTATCTGGTTAAAAACTCGTCGCGTTTTCGAACTATCGGAATTCGGTCCCGTCATTTTACATCTGACTAAAGTTTTAAATGAAATTCCATCGGGGTACTCTCCTATACGGTCGATCAGGTGGTGATTATGAGATAACTCGTCACGTTGCTTTGGTAGGTATACATACATGTATGTATAATATATATATATATATATATATATATATATATATACACTTACAGTCTACAGGACTGTATGCACAACGCTTTGTACAACTTTGAAGCGCAGACCATAAACACCCGAAAGTTTACCAATTTCAATTTACCGTCGGAGTGTTTTACCAAATTTTATCCAACGCACCTGAGCCGAGCATCCGCTCTCACTTTCCTCCGTATAAGGTTATCGCTTTAAAAACTCTATTCTTCACTTCGGGTTCCTCGACGTATATTTTCTGCTCCTTCCCGAAGGAGTTGCCCTCGGATCCTAAGACGCAGGTCCAACCCTGCCGGGCTAAAGACAAATTGATGAGAAGCGAGCTCGAACGTGCCTGCGTGCACCTATACGGGAGTTTTCGAATACCCAGGTGGTCCCTCAACTGCCAAGGAATTCCTAACCGATTCGCTTCGTCGAATAGAGAATGGCCAAAAGACATCCTCGTAAGGGAAGAAGAGCCGTGGCACTAGCCCTAGGACACAACTTGGAATGCGTTTCGGCATTCCATTTATAGCAACTAGCTCGAATAACTCTTCTCAATTTAAATCTTATCTGGCGCCGAGGCCAGGCCCCGGGACCACCCTTCTTATACCCCTAAATATATCCTGGCTAGACCCCGCATGTCTGGTTCTAGGCTCTTGTCTTCTCCCCGAGGTCGCGTCTGTCGGACATGATAAGGGGAACAATTTTCAGCTGTCTGCTCTCGTGGCCTCTGTCTCTCTCTCTCTCTCTCTCAAATCCGTTCCGTCAAGTGGCTCGTGCTCTATTACTTAATACCCTTAAAGCGGTGCGATCTAGGTCCGCGTCTGTTTACATCGGGTGGGTGTAAAAATCGGAAAAAATTGTATTCTGCGACCGATAATATGCGTTCCAGCCATCGCAGGGAACTTGTGAACGATCTTTAACCCCGAGTTCGAATGGAAGATGCAGAAGAGAAGTGTTGCGCTGTAATACAGTTGTAGAAAATTACGAAGGAAATTAGAGACGCCCACGCGAGTGTCTAATCACCGTCATCTCGAGTGCTTTCTTTCGCCCGAGGTTCTTAGGACCTTTGAGTATACGTTCGGGGTATTTTAGGATGGTATTTTCGAGGGCGTACTTGAGAGCACGCGAGTCTGACCCGCGGCTATACACGCACACGCAGAAACGGACGCAAAGAAACGAAACGAAACGGAACGGAACGGAACGAGAATCGTCGAATTGTTAAATGTAGCGTTTTGCGAAGGAATATATGCTGGATACGAGACATGTAATAACGTATCCGTCGAAATGTATTCGTTATAGGCACAAGTTATGCCGATATACGATCCCGAAGAGCGGTGTTACGATAACATACAAAGAAATCCGATAAATATACTCCGATCGATTTATCTGGAGTTCGGTGCTGCGAAGGAACCTAAATTTTCATTAACCAAATAATTAAAAGATGCTCTTTCCGGGATCAGTGATCTAAGGAATTGTGGGTTAGATTAGATTCGCGGTTATGACTCAGCGATGCGAGATGCAGCCGTGTGTAGCAATCAGCCCACGTTTCCTACGATCTTTTTGATTTACAACATTCGCGTTGCTTCTTTTCTCGTAAATCCTTTCAAATAATGTTAGAACCGAGTTTGTCTAACCCATTTCAACCAGTCATAGCTAACGAGCCTCAGGCTGTACGCTCGTACCCACGCATTGTTGAGGAGCCGTTACCCACGAGGAGGTAAAGAATTTGCGAGTGAAAACCAAGCCGTGGATTCTCTGATGTAATTTTTTTGTCCAACTTCTTTTACTTTCTATTTTCCAGCTCTCCGTATATTTTTCCATTACCGGAATGTATTTGGTTTTTTTTCGGTCGGACCAGAACAGGACGGCAAAAATGTTCCAGTTGGAAACTGAAGGAATGAGAGAAAAAAATTCAGAGAATTTTCCGGACCACTGCAGGAATAGTCGTTACAACGTTTGCCCTCGCGAGCTAAAAATCCCTGGCAACAATTGATCCTCGCATGAGCGATATCGCGAACCACGTATAACCGATACAAAATATTTCACCTCGGGTGTTAAATGCGTTGCGGATCGGTGTTATTACACTTTTTTCACTTATTTCCGAACTCGAAACTGATCTGAATTTCAGAGTCCAAACCCTGTGAGGAGATGAAAGTAATTCGATGGACATTGGATGCACACGAATCGGGGTTTGATCTCTGGTGTTGAGTTTTACCTGCGCAATGGAACTGAGTGGAAAGCGATAGAATTGCAAGGATCGGGTGACGTCACTGGACAGATATTGCCTCTTGGGTATCAGATCAGAGCCAAGTGTCACGTGACTAGTCGAGTTACTCGTGACGTGTCTTCGCTCGTCTTTTTTGCCCTACTCGTGTAGTTGGGGTGTTCATGCCAGGTAGACGCAACGGAACGACGCCTGTCGAATCACGTTTCTGGAAGTTATGTCCACTAAAAAGGTCCGCAGCAAAGTACTCGATAATAAAGAAGTTAAAGGACAGGCATAACTCTCGCTTTGTATCGACATCCCTTCTTCGAACGAGGGTGAAGGGAATGTGTGGTTTTGTGCGTTTGCTTTGCAGTCCGAGTAGAGTCCGAGCTCCATTGTTCGGTCCGTGACTGTTTAAAACGGTGAAAATGACCGCGGAGCTTGCAGCGACACCAACCGAGAGGATCCAGAATGATCGTTACCGTTAATTAAACTTACTAACGTGTCGCATAGCTAATGTAAGTTACTCCGCAGCATGTGGGTGTAAATATCCCGGACTCCATATGCGCACTCCAGCGCCCGATGCGCGTTGCATCGAAGTAAAAAACGCCCCCTGGAAAAAGGAAAAATCACGTCCGCCATTCGTTCGTTGACATTTCAAAGCCGCACACTTGTACACCCTGTGTTTCCACGTAAGCTCGACGCCTGCGAGTCGCGCATACCGTCTACAGCCGCAGGGCTTGACGCCATAAATATGTTATGGGAGGTTCGAAAATTATTGTCGTTATGACGCGTGGTTCTCGACCGAAAAATAGCTGCATTTATAAAAATGCATCCGAGGTCATAACTCGACCCAGGAGCCACCGCGCGTTGTACGCTAAGCTGCGGTTTTTGTGAGCTTTGATACACGTGTAGTGACGTCATCTGTCCCGCAGCACGTACGGGAACCGCCGGGGCTGTAAATTGAACCAATGTCGGGGCATGGAAAACGGTTAAAAATAAACCACGCTCACGCCCAGGGCTCACTCAGTTTCTCCCTAATCTTCGCCGACAATTCCTTCAGGACTCGTACCGATGTGTGCGGGACACAGTCGGGGAATCGGGGACCCCCCTTATCTTGCGGCAGTTTTCGAGAGACGTAACCTCCTCGGCCGAGTCACCCCATCCCCCCCAATTAAAAGTCCTATAGATATGTACGCCATAACGCCGCGTCAAGAATTTGCGAGAGTTCGTCCTTCGGGAACCCTGTGATACTATACAGAGGAAGGAATCCGCGAGAAATCCTTTGACCCTTAACACAGAGATCACGGGAGACCTATGATTTGGGAAAAGCTGTGCTTTCGGGAATTCGCGCGGCCAGCAGACGCTTCTACCCGAGACGTCGGATCCTACCCACTTTTAACCTTTGGCGTCATATTGGTAACTATTCTTACACCACCTATTTTATATCAATTTTTTGTATATTTAGGAAACTTTTCAACATTTTTTTGCGGTTTTTTTTTTATATTTCTGATAGGGTATTTTATAGGTATTCAATGCTCCAGAGTAATTATTGCGATATAATGTGAATTATTATTGTTAGGAAGAAGTTGTTGAAAAAAATCGTGAAAATTGAAGGAATAATTCATTTCCGAGAAAGCTACCCGTCTACACGTATACATGTTTTGTATAAAATATAAGTTTTTGGGTCGCTGATTCTGGTATCGGATTTTAAAGATTCACTACGGCGAATCGAACCAGCGCCTCCGAAAACTTTCGACCGCCGTATTGGATACGGCATCTTGAATTTTCCAAATCTGATTTCAGATTTGTAATCAGCGACCCCAAAAGCCCTACAATACTATCTTGTTGTAAAAATTGCGTCAGCACAATAATTTGTTATTCAAAGGTTTAAGACACCTTATATTTACTGTTCAGGTTTTATCGTGCATAAAATTTCGTGTGTTCCGCCGCGACGTTGATTTTTGACCGATTTATCGAAAACATAAACGTTGGAAAAAAACCTTGAACATATTTTTCGGCTCGAAGAAAACCGGTGCGGGAAATTTCAACATTGAACTATTACTCACTATAAAGCGTAGTATTTTCGCGAAAGTGGGTATTATTAGCCGCACAATCAGACTCGATCCTCCCCGACATCCGGACGGGTGCGGAAATTTTTTTAAAAGCCTCCGGAATCGTGGCTGGTTGGGTCGATCGTGCTCTTAACGGGCGCGCCGATACCTTAACGATTGCCTTAACGTCCTCCCGAGGGTTCGAGTCGAAAGAAGAAGGAAACTTTACAGGGTACGTGAATTAGGCGGGGGGCGGTAAAGGGGTTGAGACCGGAAGCGCGGCTGTCATGATGCGGTAAAAATCGACCAGCGGGAAGATTACCTTCGTACTTACCCGGATAGGAATGGGATTACACCGGAGGAAGTGCATGCAAATCCTTACCCGTGGTAACAACCTGGGCATAATACGTACGTACGTATACATGTATATGTATAAAGCAAACTGCAGACCTCCGCTAAGTTATACCGTTATGAATTTGCATAACGCGAGGTACAAGAATGCCACGTTCGTAATAAACGTCAGAGACCGCGCGTACGCGACCGCATTATTCGCGACATCAATTTGAAAAATTTAGACCGAGTCGCGAGTCGTTGGTCATTGAATTTATCCACATTTTTTTATCCCGAGCGATACGATTCTCGCAAGAATTTCCCGTCTCATTTATCGTCTTTGCGACCACCGTTGCTGCTCCTTCCTTCCTTCCTTACTTCCATCCTTGCTTCGTTAAGCACGCCTCGTGAGATCGGTTTTCGCGTCGTTACTTACGAATATGGCTATGACAACGCGGCGACCCGTTTCGCAACTCAATATCGTTATATGCACATGTTTCTACGTGACGTAAGGGTGATCGCTCGCCGTTAGTTGATTAGTAGGAACGATCGCGGCGAGCGTGACTTCGTTACCACTATTGTCTCGCGTCTATTTTCGCGCCGGACGTGTCGCGGTGTATAGATATATGTATGCTGTCAGAGTTGGTCGAGGTTACATGCTCGCGATCGTCTTTCCTGTGCACCGATGTCACTTCCTAAGCATTCTGTGTCCCTTGTTATTTTATTTATAACTTTTCTCACGGCACGTTTTAAACGATCCGATCGTAAACCTACTTTTCGAGTATACGCTAACTTAGAGCTGACCGTTGGAAACTGGTCCATGATTCATGCGTTGTTCATGCCCTAGCCAATAATATAATACCTGCAGGGTTGCATTTTTAATGCTTTGAAATTTCTGGTCGAAATTGTACGTAACGATATTCGAAACGTGTGTTCTCGGTGGTATACTTGTACCTAGAACTTCACTGGATGATAAAAACGATTATTGATTCTCTGAAATTCTACCAAGCTGACCAACTATTATACTTTCCTAAGACTCGCACGATCGTTTGTCATACCAAAATCATCCCGAGGATAAATCTACGTAACTTTTTAAAGGCGAGATCGGGTGATATCATCCTACGCGGCGAATAAATACACTGGGAAAAAAGTATGTCGAAATTGATCGAACCGCCGGATTTCACGTTGAATTCTACGCCAAAAATGTTACGATGATTCAACACAACATTATACGCTATGTTATTTCAGGAGTCTTTTTTATACAAGCTAGCTCATCGAATGGACAAATTTAAAATATCAAAAATGTGTCGAGTGAGTCGATTTTAACATATATGTACACATACGCGCCCAGCTGCCTGACGTGAAGCGAATTGAAGCTTGAAACCGTTGAGAATACTTATCCACCGCTAAGGTAAGTGAGGTATTAAGGTAATTCCTGGCTTCAGGAGGTTGCGAAATTTCTGCTAGTTAAGCATGCGACACATATAGTGCAGGGAGTGCTCCGCTGCAGGATATGCGCCTTGCAGGGGTAGGACAAACGCGAAGGGTGAACAATGCTCGTTGTTGGACAAAGAGGAATTCACTAAGGATAACGTAAATCTGACGCTCCGAGAGGGTCCGACTAAACTGACGCAGTCTCGAGCGAGAGACTCGAAAATAAATAGTATATCTAATTTCTCCTGCATGCGCGTCGCCTGGAGTCCAGACCTTCTTCGTCGGCAACCTAGCCGTCTTGTTCCACGAAACAATACTCCTCCCCGGCGTCTCTCTCTCTCTCTCTCTCCGTGTCTATACAGATTACACCCGACCGACGCCGCGGCTCCTTTTTTTGTCACACCCTAATTTGACTAATTATTTATTCAAAGACCACCGAGATGAGTCGGGAGACATGCGGGCGACCGCAGCGGCTACGCCGGTCTTGTCACCGGAGTGTCAATGGCCTACCAAAATACCACACACTCCTATTTATACGCACAAAGAGTGCGCGACATTCGGCGAGATTCTTTCCAACGACCAGTGTCCCATATTCGCGTAAAGACAATTCAACGTTACCGTTGGATAAATATTTTTTTCCTTGAAAAGAATTTTTACGAAACAGATTTCGAAGAGCGAATATCGAAACGAAAATAACGAGCTTGCGATCTTGAACGAAGACGTGTCTGACAATCCTGCGGAACGACATCGCCGCGGTTGTTGTTCGCAGTTCTGTCAAGTCTGGACGGTGGATCGACGACGTCTAGAGTTTTGAGTTACGCGTCGTAAATTGATAATTAAGAACGTTTCAATTTGTTTGACAATTAGAGGCCTCGGAAATGCTGCAGGGCGTGGAAAATGGTCAAAGTTAGAGCCGTTCGCGTGGTACAGCCGCAGAACCGCGCGCCCATACTCGTACTCACATACACACAGGCAAGACGGACATAGAGATAGAAATGGAGAGTAAAGCTAAGCCAAGGCATTCCCCTGGTTAAATAGACGTCAGCCGACCGTAAATTAGTGGGACGATCCCTTGTTTAATTTGGAAACCCTTCTGTCAGCTGTACACAGTAGTGTACCAAAGTTACACGTGTTGGTCGAGACCCCGGGATGTTTGCATAAATTCAACGCATGTTTATACACACAGGGCGTCTAGTTTTCATCTTCTCGGGCGAATATCTCCTCGAAACCATAAGATGCGGTGGTTTTCTCAAAACGCTATGTCAACCTTCGAAAACTACACCGTCGTCTCTCTTCCCGCGGCTCGAATCTTTCGCTCTCCGGGTGAAAATTATTGCGCATTACGATATACCCGAAAGCGGACAATTTGTAGGGATAGAAATGTGATCGGTTTAGTCCGTACTCTGGGTTCAAAAATACTCGGAACGCTGGAGAATTCTTACGAGCTAGAGAAATTATTATAGAATGATAAGGGATCCCCTGTACCCTGTACAGCCTGCATTCCGTGAGTGTTGAGCGTAGCAGAGGGTTCGGTACCGAGGGTTGTGTGTAGAAGTTTAAACCCCCCGGAAAGGTGTTTGTCTGCTGCAAGTGAGCATGTGCTAACGACCTCCCTAGTTCACTCCTGACTGTTGGCTCAATCTAAATTAGAAGACATATCCGAGCGTCGGCTGTTCAGATAACAATGGGTAAGTGTAAATTTATTCAAATTTTAATTAGCGCAAGTCTCGCGATGTCTTTTACTTTAATTAGTTGACATATTGTGTCAGTCTTTGATTAAACGGATCTTTCGATTAAAGCAATCGGTCTCCCGTCTTCGCTGTCTCAATGCCCTGACATTTACTTACACAGTCTTTGCAAGTCATTCGCAGCAATTGCTGCCGTACAACTTTGGATACGTTATCAGATAGTCGTTATTCGTTTTACAAAATTTCATCTACAGGCGAATGAAAAAATTATATATCCGAATCAATGCGATAAAAAATGAAAAGAAGTAGCTAAAGCTAAATAAAAATAAGGCACAACTAAGCTTTCGGCTTACAAGAGTTTACAGCTACGCAAGATTCCGAATGTGAATAACTAAATCCACTTGGCTTTAGTCACCATAGAGTCACATCCAACACTGCGCAACGGCGGGCGAAAACTGATTGTAATGTCAGGTATGCTAATGTTCGAGAACTTGCCACGATCGAACAATAACTCGACGTTTCTCGTCGGATGAGACCTAAATAAGGAGCTGTAGACGAGTCAGATAGCAAAAAACCAATCAGCCGATTCAAATGCAATTGAATCAGGTCCGCAAACGCTGTCGAGTAATCTCGAATAACGCGTAAACTTCAACGAGTAATTTTTTTTCCTCACTCTCAGAGTTTTACGACCTTTGACAATTGACCCTCTAGATATATTTGAGTTTAATAAGACTAAATTCTCGGTAGGTACAGCGTCAATTCGAAGCAGCGTGGCACAGTTATTTTCTTAATCGTTCTGGTCATAAATCGTGAAATCAGTCATACGGCAATTGAACCCCAGAGACGTTGGTACGGCTTCTAGTTAGACACTAGATATGGGATAGTTTGATTGGCTAAAACAAGTATTTAATGGTCTCTGATTCACGAACTATTCTCAACATAATCCAACTATTATTAGGCATCCCTGCGCTCGCTAAAAGTCGCTCGTACACGGCTTCGAGGTCCGTAAGTCCCTCGCGGTGAAACAGGCGTTTGTCTATATTTAAACTAACACCTCCCCGCGCGAAGCTGTATCATCCTTTCTTTCTCTCCGCTCCTATCTTCGGCGCTATCAGGCTCAACGACAAGATCCCTCGTTATTATCCTCTCTTCCACCTCGAGTTGGCTTTTTTTCCATTCTCTCGCTGTTTCCAATTTAATCTGCCGCGTTTCGTCTCGGAAACGATGTTCAACGGTAATCGAATGTTGTTTCCCGACAGAGATGAACCGTCACTCAAAGGTATACCCGTTACAAGTACACGCCTTTCGTTTCAATTCAATAAAAATTTCACCCTCGGTGTCCGTCAAGAATCGATCTGCATTACCCTGCGGCTGAAGAATGAATACGAATAAAAAAACAACAAAAAAAAAATTAGGAACCTCAAGGCGTGATGCGTTGAAAAAGTTTGGTGTGAAAATCTTTTCACTATATCCCTGCGACAAGCTATAAATAGAATTTAATAGGCCTCGAGAAATGCTTTCAGCCCTATTTAGTTCTTCGCGATGTTCGCGGAATGAAAATTCCAGACGCGAATCCCGAGCCGTAGAATGACACTAAGGAAGTTTCGAAGCTTCTTAAGAATTTGCCAAATACACACCCTCATTTTATACGTACATTCTGCTCACACATACGCTTTCCGCACCCGCCTAGGGATATTTCTTCGCTGGGTAAACTCGCGACGTGGGAGTTTGTTCTACTAGGAAATATTTTACATTTTTCCAATATCAAGTAGACGTTTATTTACACTATACGTATAGATAAATGCATATATTCCGTGTGTACGACTGTGTGTGTGTGTGTGTGTGTGTGTGTGTGTGTGTGTGTGCGGAACTATCTCGCCGGCCATGTGCTCGTCTGGTAGCGAAAATCATAGTTTATACACCAGTCGTTTATTAGCCATTTACGGAAAATGGGTTTGGCTCATGCAAATACCTGAGAAAAGGCGCGGAGGCGTGTTTGAATATTAATCAACTCCGTAAACCACAGGTATACTCCCGCCTGTGCTGAATACCTTCTCCCGAAACCTCGTAATTCTGCGCAATCATTCGACTCGGTTAAATCGAAGCGTTGAAAAGTCCGCAAGACGCGGTCAACTCGCATTTTAGAAAGTCGGAAAATATTGTGCAACGGGATGAGGTAGGCGCCCAATTCGATTCATTAATAACCACTTGACGAGGCGTGCCGCCTCCACGTCTGTAACAACACAACGCCCACGTTCTTTTATCCGTTATATTCATCTGGATCTCTGCCGTAGAAAACCAACGATATTGTCCGATGTCTGGTTACGATTTAACAAAGAATTATCGCGTGTTCACCGCACGCCTAAAACGGACAAAACTCGGTAGCGTCGTGTATGCGGCATTTGCGTGGATTATTAGCAATTCCAAGAGACAATTAAAAATGTCGGAATCGGGGGTAACGACCCGTGACGTGTACGGTCTGACGTATGCGGCTGTGTGACAATCTTTTTTCATCCCTCACGATCAGCCATGATATTTCCCTCCGATGTATATATGTGAGCTCACCCGGCACGCCAGCGTTCTCTGCACGCGTATAAATATACGGAGACAATCGATACACCTATCAGATAGCAGGTACGTACGTAACACACTCAGGCACCCCGAAGCACGCACATGTCGAGAGGGTACAGGATCGTTTTAATTCACCAGCCTCGATTCGCCCCGGAGGTAACAGCCGTCCGGAAAAACGGTTCGAAAGACAATTGTGTGGCTGAATTGGATCCGCCAGTCGATGTTCGACATTCGACATTCGACGTTGAATCGGAGCTTTTTTTCTTACTTTTTCAGACCGTAAGAAGGAGTGTCTGACCGGTGCTTGTAGCCGGCAGTTTTGCTCCTCGGCAGTCCGGATGGTCGTCTCTTTAATCGAAGCTCCGACTTGCCTAATCTGCACGATTAGCAAATATGCGCGTTTAGAAGGTACGGATGCACCGTGTTTATCTTAATGCCCGGATGCGTTTATCCGTGTCCATTCAGCTTTGGAAACAAATCTTTGGCTCCGGTTAAAATGGTTTCAGCCTGCGCGGGCGTACCTAAGCAGGCGTGTTAAGTGATAGCGGGTCCTTAATTAGAGAGAAAGATCCCAATCTTAATTTCTCCGTTGCTGTAGTCGCAGTTAGCTCGCAGGACGCTCATCCTGGCGATGGAGCCAAGTTTGTTTGGACGTTGGACTAACGCCGGGGTAAACAGCGGCGGGAAAACGGTGCAGTAGGTGCAGCAGGACTAATTAATTACCGTGAGAGAGTGAGAGAGAGAGAGAGAGAGAGAGAGAGAGAAAACTATAAACCACGTCGTTATAACGACGAGTGCTACCGAGTACGGGTAAAAGCCACGCGAAAAACTTGAACAGCTCTATCCGGAACACTGGGAGTGGCGGACTGCTACGCATTCGGGAATAATTAGGAGTATAAAAGGTGGCTATTTTCACCCCCCGAGGCTGATCCGGTACACCTTCAGCGAGGCGTGACCATTTCGAAGGGTGGAGGAGGGCGCGCGGAGAAAAAGCCCGGGTTTTACTATCAGTTTTAAAATCGACGAAACGGTGAAACGGCGATAAGGGATCTTTGTTGCGCGTAAACTCGTCGGTAATTCAACGCGGGGGAGAATCGGTCACTGCGCCGAGCGGTTAAGAGCCGGAGTCTCGTTGTCGGAACGCTGATAATGGTATTAATTATGTAGTCAATTACCAGAAGGCGGGTGTGGCTATCGTTTTACGAGAGTTCCCTTTTCGCATCAATCTAAAACTGTCAACGTCACGACACGGGCGTCAGCTTGCCTGCACCCTGCAGCCAAGTCGGCACGAAATAGCCGCTGCGATTACGACTGTCTCGCTGGAACTTTTGCCGTCCGCGACGTGTTCCGTGCTACCGGTTTCACGAACGACCGATACATCCGTCGTTGGGGATGAGAACGGCGATACGATAAACGGACCCGTTACACCGTTCCATTGGGAGATCCTCCCGCAGTCCAGCTGTCGAAAGAATGACGAGGCGCTACGGGTGCGGGCTTAAAAGCTGCACGATTTCGATATTAAAACCAGGAATCGAGCCGAGCCGATCGTGCGTTGACTGTTTTATTGTTAGACGCAATTGGGTAGCTACGTGTAGAGAGTTAATTTACTCCGCGACCTCGTCCCGGGTGGGCTTCCAAAATTGCATCAGACCGTGTCACCGACGGTACACCACTCCCGACTCGCACCTTGTCGGTCAGCTTTGCGGTCTCCCGATGCGATTGTTACCGTTTATCGCGATAATGAATGCAAATATTTGGTCGAGATGAAAAGGCCGGCCGGGTTAAACACCGAGGCGAAACAGCGCCGCGGCGAAATTCGACCAGACGGACAACCGGTGCTGGGCTTTTAGGTTACATTGTTTGGTTTCGTAATGAATCGTTAAAAATAATCGTTGTTAAAACCGAAGCAAAACATCGTTTCTACGCCCGAAACCGTCTCGTGTTTCGCACTTTGAAAACGGGGACTAAAAATTGTCAAAAACGATGCACCTCGTTAGTTTCCGGCGTGAACAGCTCCTCGATTGACCGATGAAATAATACTTGGTGTTTACGTGAATACATATTGACTCTCGAAGCACGATAGCCGCGGTGATTACGGGAATCCTGTTTGATTACACCGTCGGTATTACACAGACATCTTCGATTAGCGATAACGCAGTGCAGCTTCGTAAATCGGTCGTACAAGTTGGCTGACGGCTCGGCAGGTGTGTATAATAAATTCCCACGAGAGACGACGAGTGTTGCGTTGAGACGCGCACGTTTTCTACGAGTCCGGGGAAATATCCCCATAGATATTCAAAGGGCCTAGCTGGACG
Source organism: Neodiprion lecontei (assembly GCF_021901455.1). NCBI lineage: Eukaryota > Metazoa > Arthropoda > Insecta > Hymenoptera > Diprionidae > Neodiprion > Neodiprion lecontei. Next base: position 25,348,436 of record NC_060265.1, read on the forward strand.
CACGTGTGAGCTTGTGAATATTCATCGCGACTTCCCTCGTAGGACAACTAGCTAGGCGATGACGAGTGACGACAAGCGTTGTAAGACGAGGCGTCGTTGCGTTCCATGACGTCACGATCACCCTGCATCACGGATCCATGGGCGATCTAGCGCCTCGCGCGTTCGACGATCTCCTTCGTTGAGAAGTCGTACGATACGCGGGTTTAATTGGAAGGCTAATAACACCGCATAACATCTCGGATCGAAAGAGGGTGGATCACGAACCGAGTCAAGAGTCCGGTCGCGTGACTCATGCCACGCATGGCTGCAGCGTTGGGCCGAATATCGATAGCTTGTAAATATTGGGAATAGCCTCTTTTCCGATCTCGACTCACGCCGGATCGGCGCATACACGTGGAAATGCATTCAACGTCGTTGCAACGTATTTTCGGATCACTTCGAAGAATGTTATTCTCGGACTGCGGGAGGAGGGATGTGTGCCACTTCGTCTGGCCCAGATGTCGTCGTCGAAACACCGGGCCGATTGATCTTTCATACTCGTCCGGCGATATTTTTTACACTTCGCAATTGCCGCTGTCGGAGGAATACGAATGAAATTTTAACGTATACCTATCGCGAACGTTCTCGAGTGTTTCTCCTTGGCCCTCGCATGAGTGAGGGGAAGAGAGGAATTCCTTTCGGAACGAAATCGCTTCGAATGTGTTTAGGGAAAATTCGTTCAAGGCTCCTTTATACGCTTGGAAAATTTGAAATCGACTCTTTCGCCGAAGATCAAAGGGGGCCAAAGGACGTTTAATTTACTTTACGCATGAGGGGATTTCAATGAAATCTCGATCTTAGATCTCATCTTCGAGGCACGCGGATTATACTGGTTCTTGCCCGTCCTTCAAACTTGTCAAAGTTATCGCGGTCCTCTCGCCAGCTTGGCTCGCGTCTAGCCTTTGACCGGGCTCAGTTTATCACTACAATTAATGGGAGGATCAGTTATGTGTTGAAAACTCTGCAGATTATTCGCTTCGACGTAAATTATTACCGCGGAGCGATCGTAAAGCACGTCTGTGTACACGAAGAACTGTCAGCGAAGAGATACAGAGATTTCGATCAACGTCTCAACGGTCCAGTAACTTTAAAATTACACGACAGCCACTTACAAATGAAGATATCGCTTTCTCCCCTATTCCACTTTGAACGTACACAAGGCTTCGTTTTTTCACTTATCGTAGAGAGAGAGAGAGAGAGAGAGAGAGAGAGAAAAAAACTAAAAAAACTCTCGCCGCGCGCTTATGTATTTCTGTATGTTACAGGTACACATATTCCTACGCGGTCTCTTCTACTTTTCACCACAAGCTGTTCAAACAGACCCGTGTTCCGAATTGCTGGCTTGATTTACGTAAGCTATGAGTACAATTATCATTTATCTGTGTCGCTCGGCGACCGAGTCTCGTTAAAAGCTTGGACATCCAGCTACCGTACCTACCTTCCTACCAACCCACCCGCGTGCACACCGCACGCTGTGTACACTGACGTCAGAATTTAATATTTATACAATTAAGCCAGTGGCTCTGAGCGAAGGGGTCGAAAACTTTGTTAGGATACGCGAAGCGTGAAACCGGTAGTTTCACCCCGGGCAAAATTCAAAATGGCCGTATCAAAATGGCGGTAATTTTGAAAGGCAGCCAGAACGGTCGAGCTCTGACTCGATTGCCTGATTGTTTCCCATTTATTCCTACAGTCCGGACTCGTTAACTGATCCATGTATAACAATTGAATATACCTATGCGTATACAATATACATGAGTGTGCGTGCGTGCGTGTGTCCGAGAAATGATGAAAAGCGCGGAAAACGACTCGATCCATTATACCGACACTCTCGATCGATCGTGCCAAGTCAGTCGTAGATCATTGTCGACAAATGGAGAGTTCCGAGAGTTCTTCACGCTGGTATTCATTATTTGAAACTTTCCCTCGAGAAATGTATATCCGAGTCAAAGAAGCGAGGGACCCCCTGCGAACCATTTCGCGAACACGATATAACAACATCGCTGGCCGCGCGGAACCCGCTCGACTACGTCGCTTCAAACGCATCGCTCGTTTCCGAAATCCACTTTTCCGAATAGCCCCTTTATTGTTTCACGTCTCTCCGGGAGCGTTAAGGTGCCGCCCACGCATCCTCGTGCTCACATTCGCATTTCGTTTAGATTTTCCACGACCCGAGGGCTCGATAAGAGACTGAAATACGTATGACGTAACGTATTATACTCGCATATTATGCCCAGGCAAATTCCTTCGCATCCATTATACAGCTTTTACATACACCGCATCTTAATCCGACTTCCACGTTCTTGGAAGAGAAACGCGTGGTTTACGCGCTCGTTTTACTCTGTTCAGTATTACGGCAATAATATACCAGTGACATCATCGTCGTTGAGAGCGGATGCCGCGGAGGAAGCGTTACGGGCGCAACACTCGTTACACTCGGATTGCCTAATTAAATATAATAAAATCGAGACGACGTTTCGCCATCGTTATACGATATATACGCTCGATCGGCTATTTTTCACAACCGCGAACGTGGACGCGAGCGTTGCCGTGATTTAATAGGCTTTTGGAATATTTTTACGAATATGGGCACGGCCGAGGAATTTATTCGGCAGTCCTTGTGAGCTGACGGTTTTCATTAGCGTTAAAAATTTTGTGAACCTTGCGTCGAGCGAAGGGTCCGGTGATATCGTTGGCCACTTTCTGTGGAAAGTTTTCAGCGCGGTTTACCGCGGGATCCTTGCTCTGCTTCTGATATTTCAGTTTCAAAGGACTTAAGCTGCGGGAGGCGAGCAAAGCTGCGAACGGCGTCGGTGCTTTGATAAAACCTGAAAGTAACATTATGGAGAATAATGAATTGTTCGCGTGGAAAGGTACGCGCTGTTGTTATTATCAGCATTATTACCGTCGGTTTACGAACAGCGAAAGCGAAGACAGGTAACGAACGCCAAGATCCTTGCAGCTTGAATCGATGAAACGCGATGCGATGCGGACGGCGAGAGAGGGTTATAAGTACCAAAGTTAGCCGACCGAAGGCAAATAATCAACGCTAGGAAAACTTCTTATACACCTCTCAATTAGCTCGACTAACACTCAAGTAAGTCGTCTTCGTTCCTTCCGACGAATCTCTCACGGTTTTAACAAAAGGGATGCGTTTTAACGACGAAGCCTTTTGTTCGCTACTTCGGACCACTTGTCTCCGAGAGTTACCTTCAAGCCGGATTCACTCTGTATAGGATCATTATATCTGTAAGATTCGTTCAGTGTCTGTTTCTGAAGGGTTCGCCAGTAAAGGAGCCACTTGTAAAATTACCGACCATTCGCCGTCTTTGGATCGTTTTTTTTTTTTATTTATTTTTTTTTTTTTTTTTTGTCAACAAATGATAGACACCTTAGATCCGCTTGACTTTTACTGTGAAAAATAAAAGCATTCGATAATGTCCGCTTGCACTTATTTCAAATACTGACCGTCAATTTCGAATAGCTACTCGACATCGGCGGAAAAGTAAACGCTCTGCATATGCAGCACAGATCGAGAAGGGAAAAAGTTTTCGCGAGAATCGCCAATTCTCTGAAACCAGTAGAAACTTTCCGATCGCTTCGGCTTATATCTTTAAAACTTTTTTAATATACAATTTCAGTGATTGTCTTTTTTTTCTTGTTTTTTTTTTTTTTTACACTCGACAGCAAGAGATGACTGCTTGCGGTTATGCAAAGATAAGACGCGTTGCTTTGGTCAAATAGAATTAGTGACTATTTATTTACGACCCTCATCCGTCAAGTTTTTGCAAATTTATTAAAATCTCGTGATAACTGTTGCAGATACTTTTTAGAGACTTTCTATAAATATTATATATTGACGATAAAAACCTGCCTCGTTGCCGAAGAGTCCGACATGCAAAGTGTCGCGTGACTGAACCAATTGAACGCAGATATATTAGGTGGTGGAATTAATTCGTAGCGTTTTTTTTAATTTTTTATTTTCACGAAAACAGATTTGTAAAACACTACGAATTAATTCCAACACCCAGTAATTGTTCAACACGGCAATTTCGTCGGTAACGTATAGAAGGACAAAACTCGAGAGTGGGCAGTAGCGACCGTGTCAGCGCTTTTTCAGAGTTGACGGCTCATTTTTAAAACATGAAATCAATGTTTCTGCATAATTTAAAACTCCGAGCGTGTTCTCGCGAGGCTTCTTGGAGCATATAAGCTCCAACTTTTATGAGGTACTTTTATTTTCTCCTTTCTGCATACATCTATACCGATATCTTGCAGCCTATACTCGTAGTAGGCCATCCTCGACCTGTGGCAGATATCTATATATATGCCTTTGTGCACGACGTACCAGCTCTCTTATCCACCCACGCACTGCTTCTGCTTCTGCTGCTGTGTCATTTGAAAGAGATCTAGTGCTGCCTAATATTTTTCACGGCCTTTGTTGCCCACCTTCTCCTCCTGTGCTTCCAAAGCGAGATTGAAGACCCCCGCGACAAACTTTTACTTGGCTTCCCATCCTCTCAGGGCAAGAGAATATCGTAGAAGAAAAAAAACACGTTTTATTTAGATATATAAAAACCCGCTACATTCTTCCTCTTTTATTTATACCTCGCTCACCAAACTTCAACAACTGTAAGCTGCACCCACGCCTCGCTGATACATAATTGAATAAACTTTTTTTTAAAGCATTTTTGTTTGCTTCTTTCTCAACATTCACAGTAAAAACATTCTTACTCTTACATATTCACTGTAAAATCCTACGATGAGTGAGAAAAATCATTTTTGTGCTCAAAAATCTTTATTCATCGCGGAGAAATTACGAAAATTTTCGACACGTTAAACAATTCCTCCCAACAGATCAGTTTCACCGATTTTGTAAGACGACTACTTCATACAATAATGTGGTTTCTGCAATGTTACTTCTTTGGCATTGATGCATGGTGTAGTTTCACACAATCAGTAAAAATTCTTCAATTTGAAGAAATTTTTTACTCATACCGCTTAGAATCAGACAGGCGATTTAAGAAACATATCTTTCAGTGCGGTAACCTTCATAAATAAGGTTGATAAAGAAGAATACTCTTCAATTCACGCCTGATACATTTCGAGTTTATTTATTTATTTTTCTTCGATTTTTCATTGAAAATCATAATCACGTGTTGTTCAACGGAGGTATAATTACACCTAATATTCAAAGCTGTGTATTTGATGATCCCAACGACGCCCGCGGAAGTGACGGAAGAACGATGAAACGCGGGGATGAAATATAGTCGAAATCGAAAAGAAGAAAAAGAAGAACGAAAAGCAAAAAAAAAAAATAAATAAAAAAAAAAAAAAAATAAACCGAAAGGAAGAGAAAAGCGTTCCCGGTGAAAAGGTTTTACGATATTATAATGCGTTAGTACGTATCTATATCTCCTTTCTACTCGCCATCGCACAAAGAGGTTTCAAATCATCCGACAGATGGTCGAAGCGGGTATTTGGGCGTAAAAAATTTTATCCGGCAAGAATCTAACCGGCAACTATAGTCCCGTAACTCGGTTTAAAATTCGGACGTTTCTCTCCTACACGCATCACGCTCTAAAGCTCTTCGATCTATAGCTATTGTCCCACGGGAAACGGCTGCAGCCTAAACCGGGGTCCAGTTTCCTCCGATGAATTTGTTCCGCCGTCACACCTGAGGGTTCCATTTCTTCCTATCGGTCAGGGGAACAGGGCAATCTCCTTTCATCGGGCAACCTTTGACCCCCCCCCCGCAGCCTCGCCACGAAGGGAAAGGACCGCGGCTATCGCCATCAACCGAGTCGTCGTCTCCTCACTTATCGTTCCTCGTTATATCCTTACACCCATCTCGTCCAGTTCCAACGATACAAATCGTCACTTTCCGGCTCGACCCTCAAAGTCCACGCCCCTCGGGTCAAAGGCCGCTGAGAGCACGCGGCGCCGATCTAATTGTAATTAGAAACGCTGAATTTTACAGACTAGCTCGGGATTAATTGGTTTTCAAAAAGATTGATCTACCGAACGAGTCGCGATAATCAGTCGAAACGACGAGGGAACATGCGTCCTCAACACATCGTATCCAGCTCTTTTACGTGCGTGACGAATAGAAGATTAAATTCAATGAATTATCGTTAAAGCCTTTGGAAATACTTTATAGATATCCATTCCTTTTTTACAGATCTTCCTCCGCAGTATCATAAATCCGGATAACATTTCGTCACGGTTAAATGTACGTATGTAATAATTAGTGGCGATTAGAAAGACGATTTCACGCAACTACGTTCGGTTTCAACTTCAGAATACCCAAAAAAGGTCCGCGTACCGCCGACGCCGCGACGCGATGGGTCGTAAATTCTACTCCCTGCACTGTGACTGTCGCTAATTGTGGTAAATGTAGGGAAGGTTTTGTTTATTTTTTATTTCAGATAACCGTACGTACGATCCCGCTGACGGGTGGAAATGTCAAGCGGAAATTGATTGAGTTTGGTTTTGAAGGCGGTGCCGGGATTGCGATATTTATATTTAGACAAAAATGGGCGTTGAGGTGAGAAATTCCGATCGCCTGTTATTCCCTAATTTTTATTTTGACCTCGTCCAGACGGCGGGCTTCGGATAATTGATGCTTTCGGCGTGACGTTAATGAGGCTATTTAATTAAAACGAACTATTATCGATCCTCCTACAGGCGGGAAGGACCGACCCGATACTAACTGCGTTACATTTCGCGCTCCGCGCGTTGACGGTCATTTTTCCCTCTATTATAAACGCGCCGAGGTTAATTTTAGCCGAGGAGACAGGCCGTCTGAGGAAATTTATTTAGGAACGAGAAAACGCTTCTCATCGCGTGACGTTCCGGTTTTTCGCGCGCCGAGTTCTTCTCGCCTCCGGCTCGCCCTTCATTGACAGATTTGGCTGACGGAAAGGACTCCGCCTACCTCAAAATTAGAAAAATAAATTATGCATGTGGCGTCGGTGACACGCGGCGTGTGTAAATATCCAACACGTGCTCCGCCGCGTTCAGAAGCACGCTCTTACCTTTGACGTTCCGTCATTGTCGAGCGAAAAAGGGCAACGAGGGTGGGCGAAATGGTCGTTCGGGTATCGTCGCTCAGAATTGGTGAAAAAGGCGAGAACTCCCTCCGGCTGCATCGAAGGCCTGCAGCTTTTCGTCGGAGAATCGGTAAGACGGCGACGCGACGGTTCCTCACCAATTCATGACGCATCCCATTCCGAGACTCCCGGACACAAGGTTCACGTGTAAAGTCGAGGATACAACCGTGCCGAATACTTTCAACCCCCCCACGTCTTTCCTCTCTCGCTTGACTGCGACACAAGAGCTGTTCGGGGTTGGCTTACCCCTTGTTGTGAAAAAATACAGAAAGCTTGACGGAAGAATGGAAACGTTGGAGGGCAAAAGCGAGTTAGCGGAAAAACTATGAGGTTGTTCGTCACCCTCGGATTTTTGTTTAAGGGAAAAACCCGATCAGAGTATAGCGGAATTGCCGATAGACGAAGGCAGAGTGCATTTTTCCCCCCGCTTCGTAGGTAAGTCAATCATATTTATATTATTATTTTTTGATTCGCCCCTGCGGAATGGAATCAGCAGTGAATCAATTTACGGCCCGGCTTACGTCCTTTGAGATCGGTTAAGCAGCATTTCCGCAAGGAGACGTTGCACCCCGCGCCGGTGGCACATCCCCCTTTTTTCTTCTTAATGGCGGGGGGCTTCGCTAATGTCTTTGTCGTGTCGACTGTCGACAAATCGCCCTTTGAAGACCGGTGGCTCGACCCCCGTAACCACCCCAGCTCATCCCGGCGAATGCTAACCCCATTTTCGATTCGTCCACACGTACATGAACGTAGACTTGTATACGCTGCACACGTAACCGGATGTAGGTATCCCACGTCGAGCGATGACGTCACTTGCCGGAAAGCAGATTTTTTAAACAGATATATGTATACATATATATTAAGGTGTTTCGGAAACGAAATTATTTGCCATTTTTCATCGCAGCGTCCCTTAAAAAGTTTATTTACGTTAAAACAAAGGACTACTGTCAAAAGATGAGCGTTATAAGTTACGTGGAAGATTGCGCTCTGTTGATTCTTCATTTTTGTACATTTTTTTAATCTTTTGAAGTATCGTGAGTGAAATTTTTTTTACTTTTGTTTTTTCCTTATAACAGTCACGATATCAATTTACGTCACAAAGTAAACCCACACTTGTAATACTTAGCCTCCAGTTGATATTTGAGGAGCGTATCTGACGACTTTTTCATTAAAATCTCATAAAGTAGCCAAAGTTTAATACGAACTTTTAATTTAGGAGAATAAGATTCCCGGCTCGTATATTGTCGTGTCATGGATCTTTGGGTCGAATATAAATGTCAGGAAAGAAATAACAATTGAAGTTCTGCAACGTGTTTCTTCGCGAATTCAAAAACAAAAAATGTGGAATAAAGTGAAAAGTCAAATGAACGCTATCTTTTCACTGAATCTTTCTTTCAACCTAAACAGACAAAATCGCAACTTATTTTTTTCCGAAACCCCCTAATATATATATATATATATATATATATACATTTGTCGGCGGATCCGTTATTGCATAAGCTAGTTCCTCGCGTACCATAAAGGAAATAAAGTTTCTTACCTTTGTATTACACAATATTCGACTTGTAGACTGCACGGTTATAATAGGTAGGTGTGTAGGTATCTACACACTGTCCCTTGAGAGGCCGGAACCCATCGTCACGGGAGCACTGGCGTGCTGAACCAGTCGAAAGCTTTTCAACGATCTCTCATACCTTATGTATTCCCGCAAGTGCTCGAAGCAGCAGGATGAAATACGTAAGAAAAGAGCCGGCCGGCAGCTCTTCAATTTTTACTACCTTCTTCTATGTATTTTACATTACGCTTCCAGGCACGAACTTTTGCCCACGCGCCTATTATATTATTAGGTACGACATGTACTTTCTATTCTCTTTATCCGACAATTTTTTCATTATACATATCATACATCAAACGATACTGTTCCGTGTCTGATAACGCGGGAGTCCCTGTGATGTCGGCTTTATAAATTATTCGAACAGATTACCTCGATTTTTCTCTTTTTCACAATTTATCTCATACGCTTGAAATATTAGATGCAGATGGCAATTTTGCAAATTTTGCAAAAAGCCTGGGATCAAGTACGCTACCACTCGGTACGTTGGCTTTATATCGGGAGCTCGTGTGCGCGTGCTAAACTCATTAAATTCGCATCGCGATCAATCGCTTTTTCGCCAAAATATAAAAAAAACCGAAGTCATCGCATCATATGAAACGCCAAATTTCTTTAGTTTTGTCAAAAAATTCAGTCACAACTTTTGCTGAATTTCGGTTCGAGGGTTGCCATATATTTTTGCCGTGTGTAATTAAACATTTTAATGAACGTTAACAATCAATGTTTGATTGCTGATTTCAACGAATTTCATTGAAAAATTATCACCGATCAAGCAAGGGTGCAGTAATATCACTGCGCCAAGTTTTTTCTTCAATTTCTTTCACCAAACTTTTTTACAACTTTAAAATTTATTCAACCCTCGCTGCCGTTATATCACAAACATACAAACGTTGTATATCTATAAACGACGGAATGTTCGTCGGAAGATCGTTGAACGCGGAGATCTTTGGCGTTTCTTGTTTTGGTCCATGGTAGTTGTACTTGAAGTTTCGGGAGGGTGCAGCGACACGAACAGAGAGTCTGCGGGGAGTGAGCACAGCGATCGCTAATCGCAAAAGAGAAGGAGACGACATCTGGCGCCAGTGGAAATCTAATTTCGACATCTTCATTCTAGGCTGACTAATTCCGATACATATGGCGGGGTTGGTAATTCGATAATGAAAAATCTACATCCGGTGGATAATGAGAAAGAAAACAAAAGAAGAATCGAGGGAAAATTTCGCGTGGGAATTAACAAGGTCCGGTAATTTTATTCCGCCTTGCGTTTAGCCCACCACTTTCCTTTCTCCTCTTTCTTCGTTTCCATTTTTTCAAACACCCGTCTCTTCTTCCCGTTCGGAATTAAACCCCAAGAAAAAACGGCGCTAAGGTAAACATCGAGAGGGCTTTTACACCAGGCGTGGTTTTATGCACACCCACCTACCGGATCTGATTTATTGCCGATTGGCGTAACGTGGACCAAAAAATATTTCGGGATTTTCGCTCCGCTTATATATATATATATATATATATGTGTGTGTGTGTGTGTGTGTATATAGATGTATATACACATTACACATCTATTAAAGTTGACCACGCGTAAAAGCTCGCAAAGCTTCCGTGCCTAACCTCGTATCAAACACGTGAAACTCTGAGGTTGAATCACCTCGTTCGCTCTCTCCCGCAGTGGTCCTCGATCGTCTATTTCAAAGCTTTTTTTCAGATTCAAACAAGACAAAGAGATGAAAAAAAACACCGACAACACACGCCCGTCCGACACGCGCGGCTATCAATCCTGAGGACTTTTTCTTCTTCTTCTTCATTCGAATTCCATCGAAATTGCGAACAACGGGAGGCGGGGTAAGAAAAAAAAAATAAATAAATGTAGGTACCTACGCGTATACGTTTCGGAACGGAGCGATTCTCGTTCCGAAAACGAACGTTTATACAGGTATACTACCTGGGGCTAATAAAACGAGTGAAAAATATTCACCTGATATAGGTGCATAAAAATATCTTCAATCACGTTATATCCAGCTGAATGTGAAGGCCGTTTATTTTCAATACTTACAATTCAAGCGAGACTGCCATGGATTTTTTCGCCTTTCCTTTAAACACGGTTATGTAATTGAAGGATCAAATCGTACCGATATCGATGATGTTTACACACCACGCAAACGAGCCGCTCGTATTTTTGCAAAGTGCAAATTCATTCGTTTGACAGAGCGACGATCAGCCACAAAAATGCGTAAAAAAATGTCTAAATCGATGCTTCGAAACGTCAAGAGTTACAGGAGTCGAATCGAGATGAAATCCGAGCGTGACGGATCCCCGAGATCGATCGCAGGATCGCGTAATATAGATCTGTGCAAAAGGAAGGGAGGGAAGCAGAGCTTGGCGTCGTGGCCGTAACTGCATTCGAAGAAATAACTTTTACGTATCTTCGTTGTAAGAAAAAAGGCCTCCCTCCCCGGTGTAGATATATCTAGAAGCGATCGTTCTCTCAGCCGAAACCCCGTCGCCCTGTCCTAATTTCTATTTCCGTTTCCTATCCTGACGTCATCTCCCGCACATCGTGAACCCCATATAATCGGTTATGTGACGCTCCGTTTCATCCTCGCATATGTATATCGAACAGTGCTGCACCGACTCTACCCTGCACCCTTAACGTTCGTTCGGTCCGTTACACGAATGTAGATCAGATGCATTTTCACGTTACGCGTATGCGAATGGATCATTCCACGCGAACTCAACGAACGAAGGTCCAGCACTATTTTTGGTTTTGTTCAAAAATTTTTATGCTATTGTCCCAGCTTCGAAACCTGGCACCCTGAATTTTTTAATATTTTTTTTTTTTTAAGTAAATTTGTTGTATGATTGAAAACCAACGTATCTTTGATCGTAAAAAAAGTGTGAGCTTCTACTCTTGTTTAAGCTTTTTGAAGAAAGTAAAAATTGAAAAAATAATCGACGCAATTGTCCGTCTTTTTGGGCTGCTGATCAAACATTTGTTCGCTTGATCCAGGATTTAATAAAATTTTCGCTACTTTGGAGTTTGGAAAATTGAATAAAAATTCTTGATAAAAATACAAAATGGTGAGAGTCCGACGTCGTTCGAGTTGTCGTGGAATGCCCGATATATACCAGCCATTCGCACCGCGACACGTCGTAATTCAGATCTCCTTTTCCTCCGCCTCTCCTTGTAATAATCTTGAAATTTCAACATTAATCCTTCACGAACAACTATCGGTCTGAAATTTCCGCGCGCATGTTATTCAAACTTGGCGAGCATTAGGTTGAATAATACAGGGATTTATTCGTACTCGTGTAAGGCAGCAGGCGTGCACGAAGAACCTAATTCGCATAACGCGATATCCACGTACTTATATGACGTAGTAACCGCGGGGAGAAGAGTGAGGGAAAATGAGGGAAACGAGGGAGAGACGGAGAGTCGAGTCACGGTCGGGCAGGTTTCACTCAAGCGTATCAAAGCTCGGTATGATTGGATAATCTCTTTCTCTAACGGGTGTTCCCAGGCGAAATGAATACGCGGTCTTCTATCCGTTGCTCGTTGTTTGTTTCCCCCCGAGATCGTTGATACCTACCTACCTACCAACCTACCAACCTTTGCCGCGGTTCAACCACCGACCCTTCGAAGAATCCTCGAGTTCCCGGAATCGGAAGATGAATTTTATTACTCTTTCTTATAGCTCGGCTATACACTTGAGCTTTCACGCCATGGTGCAACCTACTCCCCATGTGGAAAACTCGTCCGACGGTTGGTTTTTTTTGTTGTTGTTTTTTTGTTATTCTTTTTTTGTTTTTTTTCTTTCTTACGACTCTTCCACGCTGCGGAATTTATATTTCTAGAAATAAAACCGTCAAGCTGAAAACCATACCAGCTGCGAATGACTCGAATTAACCCTTTCACTTTAAAATGAAAACGTTAACTCTAAATGCCTTTGTTTGAGTAAGGAAATACTTTTTTTTTTCCTTCAAAATTTCCGCTTTTCTCACAATGTGAGAATTGATTTTTCAGAAACTCTTACCCCTATTTCACACGCTTAACAATTATTTAATATGCAATGTGTATCGAGAAAATCGTAAAAAAACGAAAATTAAGATTATACACTGTATTGTACAAAAAAGCAAAAGGGTTGATTTAAAGTTAAGAAAAATTTCAGAGGTTTCTAGCAGTGTGTCGATCGAAATAGGAATTTAAACTAATCAAAGTACCTACGTACGAATAAATTCATCATATCACTCACTCGCAATCAGTCAGTATTTGATTATCTTTTTCTCCCAGCATTACGACAAAACCCTTCAAAGTTTTGAAAATTTGGCAATCCGAAACCTGTATATATATATATACAGGTTATACATCTGGAGTTCTTAATCCAGTAGCGAGAAAGAGGGAGGAATTTCATCCGATAATCCTCCGGTACTTGTACCCAGAAACTGGCGTCGTTTCTGAGGCAGATAAACCGGAAGCTGCCGATGTATAGCTATAAAAATTTGTTGACATTATACGTGCAATGTGCGCGAACCAATTTGCCTGGATATAACACAAATGAGAAACGGTGAAGGGATCTCTCATTTCGTATTCATGCTCACCAAATATGATAATCAAGACTCTGTTTATATTACAAACCGGGGTGAAATTCTCCGTCAGTCACCGCACGGTGCGACTTTCTGTAACGGAGTGAAAAATGGCTCGTCTTGCGTGTGTCTAATCTGTACAGATAGGTATAGAGTTCCGGTTATAGCGTTCAAGGCGTGCAGGTATGGTGCTGAATTTAAACTGCGGGTTAAATACTTTTCAACGTTTTGAGATAAGAGCGTAGCTGTCTCTTCGTTTATGCGATGACGAAGAGAAGAGGAGTCGAGATCCTCGCGTTATGCTCGGGAAGGGATGCCCTCGATGACTGATGACCGGTAGGGGTTACTTGAAAAAAGCGAAGAAGAAACAAGGCGAAAAGAAAAGAAAAGAATAAAATATACGGGGTGAATATAACGATAATAAGGGGATGGTAAACGAAACGCCCAGCTCTAGTTATTAATAGCCAAATTTTAGTAAAGAGAAAACATTTTCTCACTTGCCGCATGATCATCACGGGAGAGAATTCATAACTGCTGCGGCTTATTTTACGTCTTTCGACGCTTCGTCGTATACTTTGGGTGAGTAGACAGACAAGTGGACGTAGGTATAATAATTCAGGATGGTTGAACGCGTTCTTCACCCCCGCGGTTGCATTTATACCTCGTTGAATAATCCGTAACTCTGCCGTGAGATAATAGCAATTAATTTATTGCTCCCCTTATCTCGTTATTTCATCCTTCTTTTTTATCATCACGAAACAAAGTAGTAAGTTCAATCCTTTGTTGGCAATACTAATTTTTCAAATTATGCTTTTAAGCTTTTCTTTCACGTCAATTGACTTACGAGTAATCGATCCTCAAGGTTTTATGCACCTCTTCGTACGTGAAACGTTACGCTGGACGTTATCACAGCTCACCACAAGTCTGATTGTTTTATGAAAAACAAGGTGAAAAAGGAAGAGATTTATCCTTTGTACGAGTTTTCCCGCTGCGTGATTAAGTTTCATTAGAATCCGACACCGAGGTTTTTGCGAGCGTCGTGCGTTCCTCGTTTCTCTGTTTGCGGTACGACGACGTGAGGAGTGGGATGAGAGATAAAATTATGATAAAAAGTATCTCGTCAAGTACCGAAACGCGTATCGTGCAACCCATTACGCTTCGTAACGATGAAACTCAGAGGCGGTATTTGCTCGAAATTCGCGATGCGTAGGGTCGAAAAACACTGCGATAAACATACGGGATGTTACGCAGCGGAAGTTTCACGCCCGTTACCGGACAGCAGAGAAGGAGAGTCGAAGAGCGCGAAGCGATTCCGCACTCGAGGCACTTTAGTGCGAAAATTCCGAAATCGGTTTGCGGCATCCCGGCCTACGCCTGATGCCGACTCGGGGTCGTTTCTACCCCAACGGTAAGCGGCATTGTATACTTTGATAACAGCAGCCGAGTCGAACCAGCCCGGAGATTTACTGATCCGGAAGTTTGCCCTGGAACAACTGCGGATTTCAGCTTGTGCGTATACGTATATATGGGGCATTCCATCGCATCTCGATCGCGATTCTACGCCGATGTCTCAGATCGGTTTTATACATTTTCTTCGCGAAAATGCGCGACGGAAAACACGTTCGCAATTTTTATCGGAATTTCTCGACCCAGCGTAGCTAAAGCGTGATTTAAGAGCTTGAAAAAACACTCCACTTTTCAAAATTTGTAAAAATTTAGAAAAATCTTTGACACGTATTAGAAGATGGAGATTTCATAACTTTAAAAGAGGAATAAGAAAAATAAAAAATAAAAAACAGTTATCGTTTGATTGCATTTTTGACGTAAGAATTAACATAAAAGCTCATTATAATACGGGTTGAAAAATGTCTATTCAGAGAGATATTATACCGAGCTTTCGTGTTTATTCTTATGTCAACAAGGCAGTTCAATAACAATAATTTTTTTTTTTTTTCATTTCTCTTATTCATCTTTCGAAGCTATGAAATCTCCATCTTCTCACAAATGTAAAAAATTTTGTCATTTTTCTAAGACTTTTCTAAATTTTTACAGATTTTGGAACGTGGTTTTCTTCCCCGTTTTTAAAGCATACTTCAGATACGCTGGGTTCTGAAAAAAAATTACAATTGCATTTTTCGTCATGCAATTTCATAGAATAAATTCATAGAATAAAATGATCGAGATGTCTTGGAATGCCATATATATAATATACATATATGTGTATAACAGGCGCCACTGCACAGAAAAGTATCCATTCACTCTGTATTTGCCACTTTATCTCAATATCTCGGCTTTATTTGTTTGATTAAATTTTTTCTTTCTTTTTTTATTTTCTTTCTCTTGCACGCAGACAAAAACACTTCGTAACTGTATCCAACTTCTATTTACCGATTCACCCCCGTAAAAACGTTATCGTTCCACCCGCAGCCGGCACGCTTGTTAACTTTGACAAATGGGGAGAGTACAGATTTAGAACGTTGTAATTACTGTCTGAGAAACGCCGTTTTTCGGATCTGGATTAAAAAAAGAGCAATTGGTTCGCGAGTCAAGATTCAAACTTTCTACAAAACTGATTTTAAATCTATAATACGGTCGTATTAACCGTGATTCGTATAATAAAATGAACGAATATTCGATCAGATTTTAAGGTATTCCAAGTTTAATCACAGATAACTGAATATATTACGTAACTCTTGACAAGCGAAGTCTTCACCGCATGAATAAATTCTTTTCATAACCGATGAAATTGAATGATGATTTACAGAAGGGCTGAGCTTTCATTAATATTCATTTGGAATGAATAACATTTTCTAAATTATCCGAAAATGGACTAATCCACTCAAGGTTGGATCCGAAGCATGTTTACTCGGACTTGACCTTAACGATCAAGAATCAGAGCAGAAGTAAGGAAATAAAAATTGGCAAAAATATCTCTGTATAAAATTGAACGTTGACCGCAATTATGGGAATAAAATTACCGCTGTCGCTACGATGTATCCGTTAATCGCGAGTAGCGGGAGGCGAGGAGAGGCGAAGGGATGCCACCACCGATTGGCGATAAAATGAAAATCCAAACCCCAGCAGGCCGTTAGGCCAGTGCCAACTGGTTTCATTGTTCAAAAGCAAGTCGCATGTCGCACGTCACATGTCGCATGTAACCTCCGCGCGATATATAACCGTGGACCGGGAAATATATGTGCCTACCTACCTACTAGTTCGTAGCTTTAGTATCGTATGCAAGTTTAATCTACTGGAAGTAACGTAAATGCAGTTCGTGTTGCTATACACGCACGTAAATGGCAGTGTGGCGCGAGTTTCTCTCTACGTGCATGCGAAACATTTGCACACGCGTGCAGTCCGTACGTGTGCACGTCTGGGCACCGGCCCTCCTGAATAATGCATTTATATATCTACGTATGTCCTACGATTCATTCTCGGCACCCACAGCTATACAGATGGCAGCGATATGAAGATCTCACCGCGGAAAGCCTCGCCCTGAAATGTCGCGGACCTTTCGCCCATCCTTTCTCATTCGGAACTTTTTAATATATAACGATGAGTGCGCCGGACGTCTCTTCGTATATACGCGTATATTATACACATACGTATTACGTCGTACGTTTGATAAAAAGAGACTGAAGAATATTTCTCCATATTCCGTGCCTCGTGGGATATGCGATTATTATACAAAAGAATAAACAATAACTTACGATCGTCCAGCGTCTCGATAATTCATCCGCGCGGCTCAACCATCGTCAAGATTTTTCTCAGACTCGAGGGAAGATTTCGCGGCGAACTTTTGTTGATAACGTGTAGGATAAAAAGTTTGTTTGACCCTGCCAACTCTAATGCTCCAGCCACCGTGAAAAGGGAGGAATTTCTTTATTTTATCGCACAAGTTGGTCGAGGTATACACGTGTATATAATATATATAGAATATTCTATATGTATATATATATATATATGTATATATAGAATTACACCGCTTTGAGAACGAACGCGCCACTTGTTCAGGGCACAGTGATTTCAGACAGTATAAATGTCCTGGAACTAATCGCGTCTCGAGTATTTTACCCGTCAATTAAATGAGCTAAGAATCACTGTGTTCGTTGGGTTTACGATCAGCCGTGGGCAAGAGCGAAGGGTGAATAATTGGCGCAAGTCTTTGCCCTTCGCCGAGGCTTCTCCGACAAGTGATATTTTACGGCGAAGATGCCGCGGCGATATCTCGCAATATCAGCTGCTCGCCAATTTTTACCATACCGATCGTTTAGAGGGCGCGGATGGATCCTAGCCAATTTAAATTTCCCAGCACACGGTGTAACGACGGCCGAAGTGATACGAGCCCATCGGACTCGGCGTCAACTTTGGAATGGTATTGTAGGCGAAGAGTTTCCTGGAATTATTTCAATTACGTAAGAAAATGCCGAGAATACCGGAGGCGAACGGATGAAATTGAGCATCGGCGCTCGCTGCAGCTTCCACCATAGTTTCTCGCAGCCCTCTGCGCTGAAGCGGAGTCGCGCAATTCTCCACGGCTCGTAAAACATTCCCTTAAAACGTTGAAACTTTTCAAATACGCGAACGCCACCGATAAAACGTTTTCAAACTTGATTAAAACCCGCACAGAGCACGTGCGATCCGCGAGCTGGATGAAACGAGTAGAAGGTTGATGAAATCGTGGATGGAGAATTTGAACTCCTTCTCGATTCAAATTGAATATTTTTTTACTCCCCGGCGTCAAAGGGTCGGGAGAAAAAATCTCGCCAATTTAGGCAAAGACATTACGGTACAAGCTTGAACGGCATTTTGCCGATGATCGCGCGCAGCTCGTTACGGGAACGTTTAAAAATTTGCTTCCTTTGCCGCACCAGCTGCAGCGGTCGGATCACCTTGCAGCGTAAATTCTGCATCGCAGAACGTGATTCCTCGTGTGTTATTGCGTCGTACGTGCCGGACGTGGAGAACGGGGCTCGAGGATTTCGAGTTTGGGAATCTGTATTTTTAGCCTTGCGATGCTGCACACTTGGCGTGCATGACCGTGAGTGAGGGTGAACGTCGGCTGCAGCCGAGCATAAGAAACACGACGAGGACTGTATTAATGAACGCCGTCATCTGGTGCTTGAGATTCCACGCTTTCGAATGTTTGTTTTACTTTAAGGATAAACTCCCACCCGATATTGGCAGCTGCCAATGACTAACCGTGTGAAAAAATGTGCAAGTCTGTTTGTTCGTTGATAAAAGTAAACGTGGTTTATTTCATTTTATGCTGGGTATGTGACATCAAGTGGGACTAATTTTCCGAATGCGACGGAAATGTGAAGCTCGCGCTATCCAATTTATTCAATTTAAATTTATATACATATATATATGTATATTTTTTAAATTTGAATACATTTATATACATGTATAAATGACATTTATTTTGAAACTCGGGTGCATGAGATCCATGACTCCACTTTGACGCCCTCGTATCAGGTGTCCATAGCCGGCCTGTCTTTTCGCTCCGGGAACCACTCGAGGTTTTTTTTTATCACTGCCAACTTACGCGATTCCTTTTTCGCCGTTTCTTTACTTCCTAATTTTGCAACACGTATCGCATCGATTTCCAATTAACGAGACGACGTATCAGCGTGCGTGCAAGATAAGATTATAGACTACATAAGAAATCGAACTGGCACCGGTCGCCAGCTATCGCCTGTAACGGAAGTGACTAATTAATAACGTAAACACTTTCGCTGCTGTGGCATAAGAAATAAATAGCCAGTTGTACGCGACTGTACGTGCCTAGTTTTGTCCTCTCCGTAATGTCGTTTCATGCTTCCACTTTTTCGAAGTAGATGATTTCATTCCAGTTTTTAAAGATACTCGGCCTAATACAGAAATGCATCAGATCACAGTTACTGAATATTTTATTGTTGAAATTACTCGGAAATACAACGTAAACGATTTCACTTGCATTGAGCATTAGGATTAAATATCGTATCAAAATTCATTCACATGACTGACAATGAATTAAAAAAACGTTCTCGACGCAACTGCGATGAAGCATGATTAAAAAATAATCATAAATTATGAGAAACATTGCGTAACTGTATTTGTTAACAGTTTTTTCCGCGACTGTAAGACTCGCAATTTCTTTTATTTTATTTTTCCCAGCTTCCAATTGGGTAGCAATAATCTCCCGTGAAAGGTATTAATACGGCGCTCCTTCCGAATGAAAATGTTACCGTCAGCACGAACGGGACGACAAATTGGCAGTTTTTCAGTTATGAATGGGGGGAGGGGGAGATTATGGCCCCAACCATAGTGCGAATCAAATTCGGATTATTTTAATACCCATCGCGAAAACGGAGGGTACGTATCGTGTGTAATATCTAGGTATTCCGTGTACACGCGTGGATACACGTTTAAAATCTCGGGGCGGTGAGTTGAGGGGATGTTTAGAAAAAAAAAATTTGGTTGTCGCAGGAGGAAATTGTCCAACGTCGTATTTTGAGGAGAGCAGTTCAGTCGAAAAACTGAGCCGCGCGTTGGGTCCACTCAATTACGAGACGAGCACCCCGGGCATAATCGAATTGGAATTGAAGTAACTTCGAAGCTCAATTCGAATTACGAATGAATGCCACTACCGCGCGACCATTGAGCCGAAATGGAAAACATATGTGGCTCCTAGTCTGGTCTCGCTTATTCGTTCATTGTTATCGGCTTCGAGTGTACTACAAAGTCAAGTACTTATCGGCACGCTTATGGTACGTGCGACAAAACCATTGTTGCGACAATACAGATGTCGAAAAGAGCACAAACCATCTGCCGAAATAAAGATTCGATTACGTGTCG
Organism: Neodiprion lecontei; assembly: GCF_021901455.1. Classification (NCBI taxonomy): domain Eukaryota; kingdom Metazoa; phylum Arthropoda; class Insecta; order Hymenoptera; family Diprionidae; genus Neodiprion; species Neodiprion lecontei. Next base: position 25,368,617 of record NC_060265.1, read on the forward strand.
ATATTTCCTGCTGCACTTTTTACCTATTCATTTATAATAGATTTACATAACGTAAGGTGAATGTGAAAATTGTACCCTTATTTCGACAGTGACATCGGCGAGTGATGAAATTATTCAAATACGCAAATTGGGTCAGGTTTGATGAATGAGAATTCTTCATAAATAAATGCCGGGTCGTATCTTCATGTTGCTGACGTCGATCCGATTAACAGTATCGAATCACTTAAGCTCGGCAACAGCACGCCGATTCGCATTCGCCTAATTCGATATATAAAGCTTGAAATCAATTTGCCACCCACTAACAGCATCTCTCTTTGCATAATTCGCTAAACTCTCGAATAGGCGGATTTCGAGAAGGAAGAGACAGCTGCTCGGAATTTCTTCAATCGATATGGCCTTTTCTAAAAACAACCCAAAGCGGCGAAACTTTACTTCGCAGAACGCACAGACACCGAATCAGATTTTCAAATCTTTGACTAGCTCCGACCCTTCGGGAGGTCTTCGAAGACCTGGACTTGTGTACCTGCAGCGGTCCAGCCAGGTATACGTTGTACGTGTTGTAAGTTCTACGCTCACCAAGGCCCTGAAAAATGTTCGACCACCCTTTGCCTATTGTGAGGAGCCGAGGCCGACGGATTTTTTCTTTCTTCTCCTTCCTCCTTTTTCCTCCTCTGTGCTCGCAGGGGAAAAGGTCACCTTTCGAGTTTGGATACTTGGACCGACTGCGGAGAGAAATAACGTTTCGTCGATCTCGGACGAAAATCTTACCTGGCCTCTTCGCGGTCCTCCGGAACACCTGCCCGTTTAAGAAGAATTTCTCTTCTATTTACGGGGCAGGTAGAACCCGAAAACCTTCTTCGCCTCTGCAGTCTGACTTATGACGTACGATTATACAAAGTTCTACCGAGAGGATTGTAAAATTTGCCTAAGGTTAAAGATAACCGACCCTCCACCGCATCTCCTGCAGCCTACTTGCGTACTGCCGCGTTATAAGCGACAGGTAGATGCCAAATATAAGTACAGGTGCCCACGTACCGACGTGTAAGTTGCAGTGGAGAAATTTTTCCCGAACAATTGTTCGGCGAAGATTATGTTGCCTTTTTATAACAGCAAAGCATGACGACGGGAAAACCGGACAAGTGCGAGCAGAACTCGCGTCCTGAGGGTTCCGTGCAAAGTTGATTATTTTTTATTTTTTTTCTTAATCTTCTTTCTTTACTTGCACTGCGAGACCTTGATTCTCTCCGAATTTCATGATTCTAGGTCAACGGGAAGTACACTATAGATATTGATTCGTGAATTTGAAAGTATCAAAATATGTGACATGAACGGACTTATCTCTTGATTGCGTTGACTTAGAAGCTTGAATTTTTTACACCTCTAAGGGACGGTAGACGTTAGTGTTTGATATTAATTTTAACTTGTTAGCTTGACTCGTTCCTGAGAAAAAGGTTCTTGGCATATGGACAACGAAGTGATCCTGTAAGGGTTCCGTTTTTTCCTTTTCAGGTACGAAACCCTAAAAATAAAGGTTGATTTACCGCGAGACTGACGACGCTCGGCGTTGAAAAGTTTGTAAAAATTTATATTATTCTCAGCTGCGGCAGCCGGTTCTCCGCAAATGAGCGTTACAACGTATCCCGACTGTCACGCACAGCAGCGCATGATGGAACTTGCAGGGCATAGGTACAAATTTAAATGTCGAAGGTCCGGAGAAACTGCCACCGCGAAAAGTCCCGGGGCTCGAAGGATGCCGGGTCGGCAGAATGTTGTTGCGGGAGTAAAATTCTACATTAGTCAAATAGTTAATTACCAGCGGTGGAATTTCTATACCTGCGACATTCCGGCCTCGTACCTGCGCTGCGGGGATTTCAGCAGTGTGTACGTTTCGTCCTTTCGGAGCCGCTGAAGGTCGGCCGCAGGATCTCGGTGGAAAATTTTTGAGAATTTCGAACCCTGCACGGAGAGATGGGAGCGGATAGATTTCTCCCTTGACTAGGGATGTCTAGACGTAAATTATTTACAAAGCGACAGAAAGCCTCAAACTTTCTCGGGCTTGGCGTCGAGTCGTCTTTTCGAAATCCCTGCATGGCGTCGAGGACGTCGCGTATGCATATTTGGTCTGGAATTATCGTCCGGACAAATAAGTCATGAAAATGAGATTACCCGGTGTCAAAGGTTGCGCAAACAGTCGCGGACATTCCTGGTAGGCGGGTTAATCATCGACGAATCTGACTATCTGGGAAAATCACCGATCGCTTTATTTATTTAATACGAATACCGTTGAGTTGCGTAAACAACTGGTTGATCGTGGTAAATATTTGCCGGTCCACCCGCCTGACAACGGATGGGTAGCATCTCGAACGGTTTGAAATCCGAACGCAGTAGTGTTTTCCAACGAAAGAACTTATTGTTTGCGGAGAAGCTACATTCTCGATTTCCCCGTCACCGTGCTGCCGAAAGGAAGACACGTACGAACGATTTATTTAACCACTCGAGCTCGCAGCTACTCTCATCGACCTTCGCGGTTAATTTTTTAAAACGAGTAACTTCAAGTAATTATATCTATTTCTGCACCTTGTTACAAGATCTGTTGATAGCGGTAAAATCCGCGATTACGCGGAAAGCCGGCGAACACAATAGAAACGTGCCCATTGCAGGTATCCGCTATAAATGTAGGTAACAGATATCGACCTTATACGTATGCACAGTAGTTATAGACAGGATGTTTCGTGTCACATAGAAATTTCAATTGAATCGCGCATTATGTGACCGGAAACGCGGTTATCTACTTACGTGGTTACTCTGTAGAACCAATGCGCGACGATGCAAGGGAGAAAATAACTTCTCTCGATCGTCAGAAATACGTATTTACGGCCCTTCATCGTTCCTCGACTAACGATCAGCTTGTGGTATTTCTGAGCGATCGTTCATTGAGAGAAATTACCGTCCGGTTCATCTCGGCGTAGATAGGTTGGTACCTACCAGAATTAATACTCGAGGCGATGATCGACAGGAGAACGGTCGGTAATCGCAACGCTTGATCATCGTCTACGCCGCGTGGCTGTTGTGCGAGCTTTATAGATTACCCGGGGCTCATGTGCGGCAAATTACTGTAATCGAGATATTTTAAAAGTTTGAAGATAAGGGTGAAGTAATACGCGGGGTATGTACCTATGATATGCCCACGTCTCGAGTAGGTACTTTGTCTCCAGGATTCCTGTCCCAGCTATTCTCGACTTTATTAAGTTTCTTCCGAGTCTCCGCCTCCTACCTGCGAAGCGCATAGCTACACATACCCAACTCGTCCAACTTCTCCTCGAGAAATACACACTCCTGAAAAACTCGTTTGAATAACCTTTCGGCGACGGCTCATTTTCTCCACTATTCGGCGGGCTCTCGAGCACTGGAGGTACCGTCTCTCTTCTCTCCTTACAAACTAAACGGGACCGGCTCTCTTCTCTTCCCCGACTACTTCGCTTCGGGAATAGGTAAGTACAAAGCACGCGATGCGAACGAGTCACGACTCTCGAGTGGCTTCCACGCCTGCCACTCACTCACTCACGAAGTTCAGTGTCAACGAAGAACCGGATGTAACTAAACGAGAACTTGCCGTTGACGCGATGAAAATTTGTCTCCCGGTGTCTCTTGACGCGCATCGCAGCTCCCGTGGAAGTCGTCGGGATTTGCTCGTTAGTCGAAATGTAATTAGAACCCGAAAGAAGAAGGCCCCGAATCGCTGCAAATTTTTTTTTTTATCTGTATACGTGATATATTTCTCGCGAGAAGTAATTGTTATTTTTAAACGACGCGAAGACTTTAACGCAGTCTTTAAAATATTCCAACGTTTGACCGGTTTATAGATAGGTAGTTATGTCCCATACATATCCACAGACGTCTGCATCGCGCGCATCTCAGCAGGTTCTTTGATCTGGAGCCAAAACGTGCTGCGAATGTATTGCGGGAGAAAAACTGACAACTGATCCCAGCAGTATTCAAGTTTCAAAGTCAGCTCGAGACTTTCTCTCTCTCTCTCTCTCTTACGCAAGTCTAACTCTGCAGATTGATTGATACGTATGCGTATCCTGTACGCGACGCAGGCTGCATCGGACGGGAATGAAGCAGCGACTTTGCGTTATGCAGCCGATATTACAGATCGAGAGTACGGAATATCATTTTGATTCAAAGGAAACGGGAGATGAAATCGGTCAATTCCCATGCGGCGATTTTATAATGACGACGAAGCGATCGATCCTCGTCGGCGAGGAAACTACGCGGCGATATGTTACCTCGATGTATAAGTCGAATCGGTGAATTGATGTGTGCATGATATTGTTATACCTACGTCGAACGAATCGGAGTGCGCGATTATATATACTTGGCATGATTCTTGAATCGGAATTGAATGAATCATCTCCTCGAGTCGGATTCTTGATCCTTCGCCAAAGAAAAGCTCTCAGCCGCGGGGTAAACGAACGAGCGATGGAATCCGGAAGACGGCAGGTTCGCATCGTCGTTTCGAAATGATCGATGATTGTGGATGGGGTGGATCGTCGGTAATATTGTACATACGGACACGCAGCGCACATGCGGACACTTTTACTTTCCGCAACTGTACGCTGGGTCCCGTTGAATCACAATCGAATGAATCATCGCCCGGTCGTTTAAACGTCTCGTGAGCGGAGACACGCCATCATTTTTCACCGGAGTTGAGCTTCGGCTTTGATTGATACAAATGCCCTTTTCACCCGCTGTGAAGGCAGGGTTGAAAATCAGAGAGCCATTATTATCATCCAGCCACCGGCGGTGATACGATGTTGCAAAAAAACTTTCTCCCAAACTACACGCTGCTTCAATGTCGATAATAATACGTAACTGAAAGAAGCTCCGAGCCGAGGATTTTCTGGATGATATTCGTTATAAAATTTAAGGAGCTTCTTTGTGTCTCGACACTCTGCGAGGGATTGAATATACTCGAGAAGTTAATTAAACTCTCGTCAAGTTATCGTGAACAAGCCGAATCTGTCCCATTGAAAATTTTCAATCTCTTCGCCCCCCGTCACGCGGCGAGTCATTTTGTGCGAGAGACGCTTTTATCCAAAACCGCGGAGAATTTTATCGCCGTTATTCTTCGCTCTTACAATACAGCTATGAATATAATCGTATATACAGGCGAATTTCAACTTCGCGCAGAACTCCACTTAGTCGCGACGTGAAACAAATCAGTTTCATGCTCAGCAGAGCCACGAACTCACTTCATCTGTGCTCATGAAACTCGGCGTATAATGAATGAAATGACTCCACCTCGCGTGCAGCGATGCAATGCATATAATACGCCGGCCCTCCAGGCCCGGGTTCGCGGATTCTATGGCTTGGAAATTACACCGAACAGGGAATTTTGAGTAGGAAATTTTATTATCCGGGCAAATCCGCAATTAAAAGTCGCCGAAAAATTGCACAGCGGTTTTAAATATTTCTGTGCAAAATTAACGCAACTGCGAAAACATTTGAGAGAATAATCAAGTTCAGTCGCACAAGTATCTGTATACCCGATTATAATAACTGTATACGACACGTGGAACTACGTGTACCGCATAAAACAAGCAAACAAAGTTCGTTAACTCGTCCGCGATTCATTGCCCGCGAATCTGATCAATGAAATTTGCATTTTGGTTTATATAATGTTCCCTGCAGAGTTTGCCGAAGTTACTTGCATTAGCTGTCGTCTAACAGCATATAACAGGTCAGAGTTGACGGATAGTTGAGCCGGCGTTTGCGTCGTCAGACAGACATGTATGATCTCGAGTAGAACATTATGAACTTCTTTGAAATAAATATAAACCCGTGTTTTCCCAGTCGCGCGTCAATATTTTTCATTAAGTCCAAAGGGGACGGTCGACTCTCGGCGATAATTACAGAACGGACTGATTCGTATTATTCGGACTCGTACCGAATTCTAAAGCGGAATACGAAATACCTTGAAACTAAATTTGCTCATGAAAATTTCGCACGTCCTTTTCGATTTAGCATGCTTTTTGAAAATTCGTTCGAGTTATATTGTTTGATAATATTTTGCCGATGTCCGTTGGACAAATATTTGTCCAATATACGGGGATTCATGCGTTCATATATATACATTATATATATTTTGTCCATTACAGTTGTTTGAGATTTGAAAAACGGCGGATGTATGTACATTATTTATTACAGGCTCGTATCGGCGTTTTCAAATTTATGTTTCAAATATCGACAAGCCGAAATGAATTTTTATACCCTTGCAGCGTTGCAGTTTCACTCCATACGCCGTAAAAGCTTTTTTCACGATTTTCAAGGGGCTTTCATTGGTTTGCGTATACGGTATGTATTTGATTTCGGAACGTGAGAATCATCGCGCACCATGAAGTGCTCTCAAATTGAATTATCAGAAAACGAACCCCTGTAGTTTCCGCTGCCTCGAATTTACCGTAGCGAATACTAAAACTGCGTGTATAATCGGGGATATAAATTCGCGCGAAAGAAGATTAAGTATTGTCCAATGGCTCATGCAAAGCTAACGAACCTTCCCACGAACATCGCAGGGGTAACGATGTGTAGGGTGGAGTTCATTTCTTTCTTTGACTATTTTTGCTCGGTACGTTTGAATTTTATTCCAAGTTTCATACTTTCACACAATTTTTCTATCATTATTTCTTTTCCGCGTTTTTGATTTACCACCGATTAAACGAACGCTTTGAGAGTCAATGGTGAATATTGTACGACTGCGGTGTACCTATTTGATTTTTCAATGGATTCGGAAGTGTGCATTTTTTCCGACTATAAATATTTTGCTGATGAAATGAATTTCCATAAATTACAACGAGGTTTTCATTTATAAAGTTGACGAAGATTTGTCGGCTGCGCGATGATGCTTTCTCATCTCTGGATTCTATTACACGCTACGTATGATTTAATCTGGGCTGTTACTGATCATGTAACATCGACAATATAGAAAACACGTAATTAATTAAAGCGTCGCGTAATTTATGTCGGTTATTTTTATTTTCACGATCTTTCAAAAGCTCTACCTCAGAAACAACTAACCGATTTACTGAAAGGTTGTCAGCGTATAATAAACGCATGAGATTGAAAACATGTAACATGCTCTCGAAATGTGAATCAGTTATACGTGTACCACTGGAGAAAATCAGTGTATATACACTGGAAAGCAGTGAAATATCAGTGGAAAGTCACTAAATCGTCAGTGTGTATGCATTGCTTTTCTTCCAGTAATATAGTTGTAACTGGGAATCAGTGAATTTTCACTGATTCAAATTTTGATAGTAGGCTTAATTCAGAGGCGTACCTATTCGATCGTGAACTAAGATCCCTTTGAATTGCACCATTCCAGAATATTGGTGTAAAAATTAACAATTTATCCCGACATCGAAAGTGAAATATAAACTTACCGAAAAATTTCTCGTCGCGGGTAGTATCGTTGAAAATTCACAACTGGCACTAATTTAACTATCGTACAGTACCGAAGATCGCAGATTTTTACCCACAATATACGATGACAATCATACCGGTAAAACCACAAGTGATGTTGCGCCTGTCGCATCTAAAATGCAACTTGAACTAAAGTGCGCGCCTTTTGGGTCTATCGGCGTTACGTAGAGGGGATGAACATCTTGAGCATTCATCCACAACCAGATGGCAGGAGCGTACGCGTGACAGATCAAATGAACTCCCTCGGTAGAATAGACTGCTACTTACCATCTGAACTTAGTTATCAGGTGAGCATTTCATTTTTCCCTTCCGTTAACAACGATATCATAACTTTATTCGCCATTTCTCAGAACATAGATTAACTAGCATATTTGTTAAAAATAAAAAAAGGTACAGTTCGTGTAGCGAAAAACAATTTGTTGTCACTCAACGTACATCTCTACATACAATGATTATTTTTCAGAGTTCTGTAATCTTCAGCTGAACTTGACCTACGGCGAGCAGAGGCATTGTATTTTTTACGTAACATGTAGATACACATTACATAAATGCATCATACATCGAACAAAGGTAATGTCTTTACGAGTAATAATTATAATAAATCGATTTCCGCTCGGCAAGTTCCTGTAGGTTTTCCAGTAATCTCTTAATTTAGAAATAGGGGGGGGCGGGGGGGGGGGGGGGAATGAAGCCGCCTGTAACAGCAATGTGTATTCAAGGTGAAGAATAAAATGACCAGGATGTTTCGTAATTCAGAGTAACCACTGGTAAGGATTTAGGCACGGGCAACGTCAGGAACATTGGACACGCTCGTTATGCCTATATACGTTGAGTTCAAACCTAGGCATGCTCGGGCAGCGTTCCACGAATACGCATCGTCGCCTGACAAGTTCTCACGTACACATACGCAGATCTATGTACGTATATACAACATGGGTGCGTACGTGCGGACAGGCATTAAGGGTTTCGTAGGTACGCGTCATATTTCTCGTTACGAAAGGGTTTGTTCTAGGAGAAGCTTTGACATTCTCCCCGCGTATGCTCCCGTGTACACGATGCAGGTATCAATTAAAGGTCGAACGCGGCACGGTCGAAACGTTCGGACGATAGAGTCATAGAGACATATGACAGTGCGAGAGTGGAAGGGCTTGCAGGTGGCGCCGCCCTCGTTCTCTGCGGCGGAAATCAACTCCGAGTGTCTCCGAGGCGCAGCGCCACCGTAGGATCTGACAATCGGCACCGTTCGGCCCTGGGAGAGGTGGGAGTGGCTGACGTCACGTTCGTGAGTCTCCGTGTCAGCTCGAGTGGGCCGATCTCGCCCGAACGGGTCAATGTCTGGAGGAGGCATCGAAAAATTTGTGGCTGGTGTGGTTCCCGACGTCGGAAAGAGGTTGAATTTTCCTCGATCCGTTAAATATCGCACCGTTGCAAATGGTCGTCGCGTACCGGTGGATAATGAGCGATATTCGAAATGTTTAAACCTCGCGTTAGTACAACGAGTGCGCGAACGTTCCGTGGGTAATTTCGTCGTTATATATACGGGTCGGAGAGAACACGCGAAGCCCGAGGAGAGAGAGAAATATCGGGGATAGAGGAGACACTTCTTCGGATAGGTCGCGCGAAAAAAAGTTGCCGTGGACAGTGGGACGGAGAAAGAAAGAGAGAGAGAGAAAGAGAAAGCGAGAGAAAGAGCGAGAGAGAGAGTGAGAGAGAGTGAGTGAGTGAGCGAGTGAGAGGGGACGAGAGAGAAAGAAAGGAGCGGTGCAACGAAAAGTAGATAGAGGCGCGAAGGAAATAAAGAAGAAAAAATTTATCGGTGTGCGTTGGTTAATCGGTGGGTGAAAACTCTGTGCCGAATCAATCGCCAAGCAATCCGCGGAGGGGAAAAAATTAGTCCGAGGTGTACGACACAGAGTTTCGGTGTCCGTCAGTGAAGGAGGAAGAGACGAGTAAAAAAAAAAAAAAGGTTTCGGCCAAGTCGACACCGGAGTGCGGTCGTTGGAAGTTTGTGAAAATCGAGCATAACCAAGCCGTGCGGTAGTAGCAGCACCACCACCACCACGGACGGCGGCAGCGGCAACCCAACCCAGCACGAATCGACTGCGCGGTACAGCGCTGGCTGTACGAGGTATATCAACCGTTCGAAAAACGTCCGCCCCACGGGAAGTTGGTTAAGGTAGGACGGCGACGACGACGGCAACTAGGAGGTGGAGGACGAGGACGTCGACTACGACGACGACGACGACGACGACGACGAGTGCGACGGCGACGAGAACGGCGACTAGCGCAGCTATCGTGACTCGAACGAACGACTGGTACGACTAATACATACCTCGACTGATTGAGTGTACCGCACTTCTAGGCGACGACGGGTGAAAAGCGCAGGCAAACCGTGCAAGGACAAGTGCAAAGGGGGATATTTGTGAATAAACGAGCCGAACGATTGTCACGCCGCTGTTGTATATCGTATAATCGTGCACCGTCAAAAAACATCGTGCGATGTGATATCGGGTGTCATTGATGTCCGCGACGACGAGGAATACATTTCGGGATTTATTACGAGACGCAAACGGCGAGGGGTTTACTACACGAGCCAGGAGCGTATCGACTGGGAGGGTGAAGGAACAGTTGGGGAGGAGGACGATTTAGAGGATGAGCGGAAGACCGAGGACCACCTCCTTCGCGGAGGGTAACAAACCCCCGACCAATCCCCCCCTGGGCGGCATGAAAATCAGCAGTGAGTACCTACCTCATCGAACCTTCGTCATCATCTTCATCACCATCATCACGCCACCACCACCACCGTCATCGTCATCGCCGCATTACCTTACCTTACCTTACCCTCACCTTACCCTGTTCTCTCTCTTCGCCATCATCACCCCATTTCACCCCCGACTCACGCATGCACCCACCAACCGACCAATCTGCACGAGTTTAGTTGTTGCTATGCACCTCCGACTGTCTCCGAATACGTTGTCTATTGTGCCTTTGTTGTTTCCTTCCCTACGTTTGTGGTAAATCCTCGAGGAACACGTTTGCCCGCGTAACCGGGTCAATACGCCCACATACACGCATCATTATTCGCTCTGATCCCGACGAACAAGGCGGCGGCACTTTGCTGCGCATACCTACGTAACGAAAATCTAAAGAAAGGGAGAAAGAAATAACGAAAAAGAAGGAAAGAGGGTAGAGAGAGAGAGAGAGAGAGGGAGAGAGACGAAATTCTTTAAAAAAATTTCGTAATACCCTCCTGCTGATCGTCGTCGTCGTCAAGGCTGCAGTGTTAAAGCAACCAACGACGACAGCGACAGCAAACCAGCGGCAGTAGCGCACCACCGCAGCTCTTAATTTACACTAATTTAACCACGGTCGCAAGCCTCGTCGTTACCGATACCCGCTATAACGTTACACGCGATATCCGTTGTCCGTACGTTACCGATTCGAAAAAGAATTTACACTAAAGTTCAAAGGCACGTTCGTCGTGTCCTCTTTATCGCTGCTGCTTTCTTCGACGGGCGGTCGATGTGCCTCGGTGCTGCTGCTTTTCTTCCTTATCTCTCTTTCACCGTCGAGGACGAAAATTCTCACCCCATGTTATGGTCACGGCCAGTCGGACATTCGGACGAGAGACATTCTTCCTGTATCTCTTCTCTGCATGTGTGTTTGTATCATGTATATCGATCGATTACGCGACCTTATTTGTTTTTACCAATTTTTCTCCGCATACTCGCGAGATCTCGACATTCCTATAGGCTTTATTCTTCTTATCTTTGTTACGTTCTTCGCAATATTTGATTTTTTTTTTTTTTTCAATTCTTTTTTGTCGGTCTTTTTCTTTTTCCTCGCAAGTGTGCCGAGCACGTGATTCAGGTATGTCATTCGAAACATGGGCGTAGATACTGGCGTAGAGCCTTCTTTTACATACGATATTTCGCGTTAATTCGTTGTATTCACTTAGCTTTTATTATATCGAACTTCCCACAACTTTGACGTTTGTTTCATCGATCCGCGCCTTGCTGTTGCTACTGCTTACTGATAAACTTCAAACATTAAACAAAAGAACCCCATTTTCACCGTCGTTAGATGTGCGCAATACGCGTTGAAACGAAAGAAAATAAAATCAACTTTGCGACACGTACAGCGATGAAGAATGTCTGTTTTTTAAAAATTTTATTTATTTCTATACTCGTTGCATGTATATGTAAAACAGCACTTGGAAGAAAATTTCGGTTCTTTTCGTTTAGTAGCGACGTATGAGCGGTTTTTTTTTCTCTTTCCCTATATCGACGTTCACCAAACGTTTTTCGAATCGCTCGATTTTCGAACGGAGGCGAAACTTGTATCTCTCATATTCATAATCCGTTGAGTCGTTGAATCATTCTTTCCTACACTTTCATTTCATCTTGGCGCCCGTATTCTAGCGTGGGTGTCAAATTTTGTGAATGCCAGTGTCAGAGAGGCAGTATAATTCTCATAAAGTTACAACTTCTAACGTATGCACACGATATATGTATCTGTATAACCGTTTCTCCTTGGGGCCAACCAATCTAACCCACACGATTCGAGTCAATCGCCTGAATAATAGAAGATTACCAAAATACGAACAATCTCTAAGGGTATATTCCTGAAATTGGTATTAAGAATAAACGAAATAATCATTGATCGCAGACGCGATGCGTTAGTTTTGACAGATCAATTACTTCCGGTGAGATACAATTTGAGAGAAATCATAACACAATTTGTGAAACTCCGCGGAAACGAATATTAACATAATACCATGTACGCTCATAGCACAGCATGGGTGGCATATCTGGTGGAGTGGTCAGTGTCTCCACTTTGGATTCCCTTTACCAAACCTTTTCACACGTTCGTGATAATTATGATCGTCAAGATTCCCCCTGCAGATCTTATTACCGAACGACGAGATCATGCTGGAAATGCATATTTCGCATCACGTTGACCCGAGGGAACCGCGCGATCTCTCGGCGTCAATGCTCCTGCGCTATAAATAGATGAAAAAAATGAAGTAAGAAACGAAGTACTTTTTTTTGTCAATTTCTTTGTCACTCTAACAAGAGAGTGCAGCAGCGAGGCTTGTTCTTAAACGTATTTTACGTTTTGTTCGATTCGTTTTTTCAAATCTCGAATTATTGTCGTTAACTTTTTCGGTCGATTCTTGGAGTCGACAAATATTTTCACTATACCTACCAAGAATGAGGGAATTCTTGAGGGTGACGCTTTATCGTTGTAACGATAAATGTGCTACATTTGCCTACTCCCTGGTTAGACGTCGATTTAAATTGGTACAGACTATTGACGAGAGATAAAATAAAAGTATCAACACGCAGAGATGGAGATTAGAAATAGGAGGAAGGGGGGAGGGAAAGACCGTGGAGAAGAGAAGGGTTAAAAAAAGGTTACTACGCATCCGGAGTACAAGTGACTGACGCGGAGTTCTCTTCGTTTCATCTTTTCAAGTTGTAACACCGAGGAGTCTGCAGCGTATAATTTCCAAGTCTCTTTTTTTTTTCTTATCCATCTTATTATGCTTCCAAATGAAACCCTTACGATCGCTTTCAATATGCCGACATAGAAACGAGGAATCACCTTCATAGTCGGTCGGAGACTGTAGACGCCAAGCACTGTTACCGATTCCAGTAAAATAATGCACACTGCTCGGCAGTCGCTGCTGCAGAATGCAGAATGCATACCGTGATTCGTTAGTTCACTTCGAAGATCGAAACTCCGTCTTCGGCTGATCGTGCTGTTTCAGCTACCAGATACGCCTGCACAGTGCAGCATCTGTGCGGCGTGCTTACAAGTTGCGAGAAATGTCAGTATAGAAAATTTTACATTATGCTCGTACATCTTTTTTCCCCATAGAAAGAACGGCATTGATCCAAAGATATGCAATCGGCTTATTAACTCTTGCAAAAACATCGTTCCGCAGGTACGACGAAGCGAGAGCAGCGAAGCTGCACGGTTGGAGGTTTTACTGATCGTAATTCCTTGATTATATTAAACTTGGTTGTAATCTATGACAACAATCGTCGCGTCAAGTATTGTTACCACGTCACGAGCTTATAACGTACGTATGTAGATTTATTTCATCTCCGACAAAAATTACCAACGCACGTATCGTACCCGCCTAATCGATGAAATTCTGCAACGCGTATTAACAGCGTGCTTACCGAGCAGTATTAACGGGGTTCGGTTTAGTAACTTAAAAATCCAGCAAACATCATCGTACGATAAATATTGCGGAGTAAGCGCGGCGCGGTATAATTACGATGTTAAAATGTAGAACATGGTCAAGGCTTTTTATGTTTAATTAGAGCAAGTTAAATTCCTTTCCCTCTCAATGTATTATTTATACAATTGAACTATTGCAAACTATCTGCGTCAGTCTGTCTATCTCCCGCACGTCAGACGGCACGAGAAAAGAAGGACGTTTGACACATGCTCTCACGTGACTTTCTGCGCTGCAGACGCTGCCAGCTGTAGCAGAAGATGCACAGACATGCACTCGAGGCTCTAAGGTACCCATGCCGTTCAATTTCTTCTCGCTTCATCGATTCACGGCACAATTGTACCGAATATAATTAACAATTTTTATTACGAATCTCTTCCACCTCCCGATTTCGTAAAACAAATTTATAATATCGCATATGTTGGTTTCCTCCTCCCCGAACACTCCTAACGAATTCATGAAAATCAGCTGGAGCAACGACAGGCGGCCATTGGCCATTACGAATGCACCGATGGCCGCCGCCATTTCTAACTTCTAGTTGCTACGGCGCTGGTTGAGGAAGGGAATGGAGGGAGAGAAGGGGGCGAGCAAGGGGGGGGAGGGGGAGAGCTTATATACTACCGCGTATACTGCGCCGCGTATTATCCAACCGATGAAAATAGAGTGTAGTTTGTAAAATATGTATAACTTGTACGCGATATCTCGCGAAGCGTGAGAAAATTGAACAAATATCGTCGATTACGAAGGCGCCTGTCGATTCGTCATTCTTTTTTTTTTTTTATTTATTTTTTTTTCTTTCATTTTCATTGCTACTCGTCGTTCTCATTCGGACATTTTCGAAAAAAAAGAAAAAGAAAAGAAAACAAAGAATAAAAATTTTCCAACAATCATAGTATATATTCATATACTCGGTGTTAATCCATATCGACTGTGAGCTAAAAATTTCGCGCGGCTCCCTCCGCGCAGCATCGACATTGACACGAAGCTCGTGGCGGACGGAGCAGAAGGGCGGTAGAAGAGGAGGTGGAGGTGAGGAGACAACAATTGAACGGAGATACGCGGGATGACAGATCCAGGGTTTAACAGATACGCGACAGGTGGCGCCCCCCGCGTCAACTTGACACTACCGCAGTCGATAAAACAGATTTCCTCTTTGTCGTTCCCACCCTACATCGGCGCATATGCAGGCGTGTGTATATTTAGGTGGTACATCCGCGGATGGATGGATGGATGGATACCCGCGTCTCGCGCTTTCCGCTCCGTCTCCGTTCGTTCGTCAGTTAGGTAGTTCGCCTGTGTATGTAGGTATGTATTTACTGCATGCATATAACGGGTCCTGTGATACTATGCCTCTATTTTTAGGATTGCACCCCGAGATTGCGACACACACAGATGTTGAACACATGTCTCTTGTTATCGTAAACACTGGTTAGAAAATAGAAAATTTATTCTTTCTCTGATTTTTCCCCTCTTTCCTTTTTACTTTAAAACCCTGCATGTCTCTTTATTTCTTTATTTATTCCCCTTCTCCTCTTTTTTTTTTTTTCTTTTAACTTTTATTCTACTCGTACTCCCAATTTTAACGAAAGGAAATTCTTGTACCCTGCTAAATACGGAGAAAGTAAAAATGACAGTATACACGTGTAACGTAACTTTTTATCAATTTTTTTTTTTTTTTTTTGTTTTTTTGTTTTTTTGTGCCTCTGAAATTCTTCGTTTATTCAGGCAAAGATTTTCGCTACACGACGAGAAGGTACAACCGCGTTTAAAAAATTCTATAACGCGTGACGCGTATCAGTTGGTAGATTGAAATATAAAATTTTTTTTGTGTATCTTCACACGCTACTGTACACGTCATCGGCCTGTACGTGTCTATCTGTGTACGCATACTGAAAACAAAAAAGTACGAGAATCCTCACGTGTGAAATTATGTATCGACACATCATCGCGAAACCCTTTGGCGAAAGTTGGCGGTACGTCGAACGTTTTTAGCGATGGTAGTACGTCCTCACCGGGTCGATATACCATTTTCATTGGTCCGATGGAAATATATTTAACAAACTCTCATACTCGTATACAATATCCAGCTCCGATACGACGTGTCACCGCAATATTAATTATACAGACTGCAGGAATTTTATTTTTACGAACGGTCACATTATAATATAAGAAACAAAAGTGCTGCAGGTATCGTTACCTTGCTTGGTAATTTTTTAATCGGTATCTTCTTCTTTGACGCTCCTTCTTCATGCTCTGTTATTCGTTGCGATATCATAAAAGCGTCGTAACATTTTCACTCGGACACGAATGAATAACGTTCGTTTTATGACATGTAACCTACTATATCTAGATATTATTAGATATTTCATTTTATTCCTCCGCTATAGAAAATTTAATGTTCTTTTATTATTATACTCCAATTTGATTTTAACGACACAATCATTTTCTCAATGTAAACTGCGAGCATGCTATCGATTTAATCGTGTAGGTATACCACGTATGCATAGGTACACATACATAGTTTCTGTAAACACATAAGGGCTATATATGTATATAAAGTATGTACGTACGAGACGCCGCTTCGATTTGCAGTCAATCAAATTTACCGTAAATAATGCTATAGCTTCGGTTAATAAGAAAGAAAAGGGAAGGCAGGAAGGACGGAAGGAAATGTTGTCGTTGTAGGAGGTACAGCGGTGTAGATAAAACACCCCCTTATATTTTCAGAGCCTCGTAACTACAGGACTTATTTTCTCACAAGCATAAAGAAGATATCGTTTCGTTTACATTTCTTTTAACAAGAAACTGCTTACCTACGTACTTACAGAATATATGCACACCAACATTTTATTTCTCTCTTTTTTTTTTTTTTTTTTCTTCTAATTATTATTTTATTTATTCTACATTTGTCTGTTTAGAAATATCGAAGGGTTATGAAACATTGCTGCATGCAAGACTGGTCTGACAATAAAATGCTTAGGTATTATCTTCGCCCCCAGGTATAATTTATATAATACACAACGTGCATTAATTGGTAATTAAAATTTTTGCCAAGTATATACGATGTATAAAATTTTTCGTCATTTTATCCGTAAACCATAATAGATTTTTTCCACATCCTATATATCCGCACGAATTATTACATTATATCTTCGGACCCAGCTATCCAACAACGCTCTCATTAATAATTATTATAATAGTTATCAAATGGCGCTAAATGATGCAAAATCGTGATACGAATCTCGGAATTAGAACAAGTATACGTCTATGAGGTACGACGAGGGAATTCCTTTGCCAATTCGCTGGAGTGGTTTTTGGCGCGAAAACTGAAAATTTGTCACGGATGACGTCACACCTCGGATTACCTGCTTTTACGCAGACATAGGTATATAACTACCTAACTATCGTCGACGTTCAAATTTGTCGTCCTGAAAATAACGCAGACCGTATTAAAAATAGGCAAATCTATTTTTCCCGACCGTCATCTTTTCACCTACGCAGTTTTTCGTTATTACAGCTGTACCTTGTGATATTATAACACTTGTAATGCCTACATGCGTATAAAGTAATATAACGGAGGTAGATACGCGTATGTGTTTCATCGGATATATCGTCGAGTTTTTTGTCGTCCGGTTCTTACCTTCTAAATTAATATCGACGCCCAGGCTTTATGCCTATCGTCCGATGAATGAAAAGAACGAAAGAAAGAATTCAAAGGGACGTGATAAGATTTGAAAGAGGCAAAGAAGTTTAGGAGAAGGAAGCAGAGACGGGAGTGAAAGACGGAATGTGTATGTAAATACCGCCTCGATTTCAACGTTTATTCGTGCAGTCAGCGAGTCAATTTTTTTCGCATATTAAATTTTCACCGTGCATATTAGAGGTGTAAAACTTACACAATAATACTATCTAAAATCATCACCATCGTATCACGGTTGTGAGAATGAATGATGGAAGAAATTGTAAGGACAAAATTACAGGAGGGAACGAGAGGAAGAATAAAAAAAATGACACTCGGATATTGTGAAGAGATAGAGAAATGCATCATGGATTGCTATGCGGCACTGAGTTCTTCACTCACAATCATTCATACGTTATACCTATACGCACATGTATAACCTAGGCCAAAAGGAGATTCTCTAGACGTCGAAGACGATTCATAAATAAAACAAAGCAATTTGAATCCTACACAGCAGCAGACGTACAAACTTGAAAGTAACAACGAGTACTCTTGTGCACGGGCGTTACTTTTTTCGCGCAGCAACGTGTGTGGTTTATCCTATGTCTAATTATTTCCTACGATTTTTCACATTCTTTATTGACACTCGATCGATTTATCAATACGCAATAAGCAAATACCATTATAAAAATAGTAATCAGATTGGATATGACGACCGAATTTCTTGAATCGTGAAACCGGAAGTACAAGTACAATTTTTATTTGACAAAAGAAGACACAGATTCCCTGCGCCAACAATCTTTTCTTTTTGCTGCCCGTTTAATAACAATTAGGATCGAGATGCAGAAAAGGGCGTCGCGTCAACGAATGCGAAAGAAATAAAGACGAGGAAAATCAAAGGCCGAAAAACGAGTAACGAAGAATGAGAAACGAGTAACTCGTGACTGGCGTGAGGGGGTAAAACGTGAGGAGAGATTTAAACTTGACGCGATAGGAATGTGACGTATTTGCGTAATACACGCGCAAGGCTTGCAGGCGAAGCCTGTCGTACGAATTCTCTCTCCCTCTCTCCCTCTCTCCCCGTTTCTCCCATTTACCAGCGTGCATCTTAATCTTCCCTCCGCCGTTAATGTTCAACCCCCTTTTATTGCAAAATCATCACACCCGAGCACCTGCTCGCCGGTTTGAGGTACAGCTCAAACACAATCCGTACGGCATAAACGCGGCATAAAAGTGTATCCTGGCCGAGGTTACAGAGGCTCAGGTATATACGGTGATATTACACATATGTACGTTACACCTACTCCCTTTGCGGGTTCAAACGTGGGCCGGGATGTCTGTATACGCGTTATTTTGTTCGCGCGTATTGCCCCGGGGGAAACAACTGGTTTCGTTCTATTATTAGCAGTGCTTCTATCGCCATTTTTTACTCGTTATTCACTCGATGGAGAATTATCGTTTTCTTCGAGAAGTAGGTATGACGTACCTAACGAGGGGACCGATCCTTCTACTCGCTCGAGTCGGAGGAGGAATTATCTACAAATGAACGTTGTTTCACTCTACGGCTGTTGCTTTCGGTTTATCGTGTCTTCCAATTCTTCCTATCGCAATGTCTCACAGTTACACCGTTTGCCATATTTTTACAGTTCATTACATCACTTGTTTATAACCGCAGAGTAACTTCCACGCGCATTCAATCGGTTCACCCAACGTCGAATTTATATCGCAGACTCGATTTATCGTCATCGCAATCGAGTTCATCTTCGCAATTACTCGGTCGGGTTGTTCGAATTTTTCGTATATAGTTCTTTGTTCTTTGACTCTTCTCCTCGCGACTTCCTCCAATACTTTTCACCCTCCGCGCACACCTCCGAGAAAAAAGAGTGTCGGAGTGAAATCGTTAAACTTTGCCGGTTTAGTACCCGGTCCCTTAAACGCGCCTCTCTTTATACCTAATTTCAACATTTTCTGATATCACCAGCCACAGCACCGCCCCGACATGACATGGTATGATATAATATTTATACCTTAATTAATTCGACACAGTCGAAAGATGTGACGAAAATTCACCCTCCTCCCAGCACGTTGTACAATTTTTCATAGGATCGATTAATTCTCACAAAACTTTGCCCGTCTCTTTGTTTGCAAACAATTGCGAATATTTTCATTCCGCAGGTCGTGTTGACAATTTTCATTCACGATCCTGGACGAATAAACAACTCCCGTCATCGATAACACAAATATGTATAATAATGTTCCCGCTTATGTCTATAAGTTAGGCAAATAATAGACGTTGCTAAGAATGATAAAAACACTGACCAAGTGACGTTAATTGTTTTAGACACTTGACGATAATCTCTGTATTATTATTATTATCATAATCATCGTCATCGTCATCTCCTTCCGTCATCTTCGCGAACCCAACGCCAATGCCGATGACGAATAAACTTTCCGAAACCTGAGCTCGTGTACACGAATTAGAGGGTGCAGGAAGGCCAGCTTGGTTGCGGCGCGTTTCCAGGTCGGGTTTTAGTTAGTTAAACACCGAGAGTCTTGATATACTTCGGGGCAAGCCGAGTATATTGAAGCGAAAATCACTTGAAATAGAATTCTTTGAAACGTGGAATGTGCCACGAGTTATAAGATCCTAGAACTCGTACGAATCACTCGTCGTCTGTCTCCTCTGTTGTACGAGACGTGCATAAACACTTTAAAAACGTCTCTTTGTTAGTTTTAATTTTATTATTGTACTTCACCCCGAGAAGATGATAATCGTTTTTGTTAAAAACGTTGTTCATCCTAACGCGAGCGCCGCACGTACCGTAGCCGGTTTAATCACGTGTCACAGGGAATTCCCCCGATCCAGTCGCGTGTCTTTTCGAAATTATCATATTTCCACGCCATGCGAGGAGGAGAAAGAGCAAGGGGAAGAGGAGGGAGCGCGCACGCTCTTTGTTACAATGGTCTCGAAATAGGAAGGAATTTTTTCTCTCTTTCTGTTATACGTAAGCATCGTCGCTCTCTTTCACGCCATTATACACACGAGTATTTTATTTTTTTACAACCCCTTAGTTATTCTTCAAAATTCTCTGTATACGAACGTATAAATCACCGCCCTGAGTCCAGAGAAAAAAAATTGCCTGCTACGGAGTTTTTTAAGATTTATTCTCGTTCTTCAAGTGTAACGTAGATTAATGAAAATGAAAAAGCTTAGAGTGAAAATAAAAAAAATTATTTTCGTTTTTCGCCACCCGCGCAACGTATATGGATTTTGAAATACGCGCTGCGCCCACAGCTCATCGTAGCCTTGACCACAGGCCTGATTTTGTAACATCGAAGCAAATTATATCGCCGATCGACCGCATTTTTTTCTTCTCATCTCTCGTCGAAACCATCTTCGCCACGGACTTGATCGTTCGGTGATCCAGTTTCCAAAATTTTACAGACGGATGCGTGTCATTCGTTATATTTTTTTATTTATTTTTAAACTTTTTTTCAACCACTACACATATCCGAGTATAATAAACTGCAGTCTTTTGAATAAAACTCATTGGTAATATTTTAACGCGTGCAATTTTATTCCCCGCAACTTTTCGCTGCGCCGGTATAAAACGTATGTCAGACGCTTCAAATTTGTCTCTCATTACGCAACTTGTTAAAAACTTTAGCTTTGCGTAACTGTGTGTGACGCACGTGTCGCGTTAGTATGATACGCGTGTGTACGTCGTACACTTATGTTTGTCGTGACTGACCGTTCAAGCCGACCGACGATGCGTCGTAGATTCTAATATATACGTACATGTAACGTACGGGGAACAGCTGGGTGCCTACTTATTGCGGATGTTAAAGGTGTGTGCATACGGCATTTTACTTATAACGACTTCGTGTCACGTCAAGCATTACAATAATAGACGGTATAACAAGAGCGTCGAGATGACATAATACGACTGAAACTGTACAAAGGAGTTTTCATCTAATATCCTTTGATTCGATGGAAATGTTTTTCTCTCTGATCCACGGTATAAAGCAACAGAGGAGGCTCGGAGGAAGATTAAAGGAAAGGAAAAAAATGAATATATTAAAAATAAAAATGTGTAATCGAAACGCGTTTTAGCGGATGCTAGATAATGGCTCAGCGGTTAGTCGACCCCGTTCTCTTCCTGCACACTCGACTTATCCAAGGTCCGCAAGCTGCCGCGTAGTTGTCGTCTGTGCGGTAGTAGCTCTTAAATTCCTTGCTAAGGGGGGGAATGAAAAAGAAAAACGCGACGGATTCTCCATAGGCGATAAGTGTCTCGCGTCCGGCGAACTTGCGCGTAAACAGAATAACCGCGTGTAGTAAATATAATTACCTACGCGACATTTTTACGAAGGGAGTTAAGAAACTAGGAAGAAGCAGCATCTCGTTATGTAACATGCTGTAGTTGGTTAAGCTGCTGCGGCGATTCATGTTGAGAGAAGTCTGTCATTTCGCGACTTTTGGGGAATTGTCTGAAATTGAGAAAACCGTAATAAATTGAAATTCCACTCTTGTTTCGAAATCCAAGTTTCTTTAAAAAGGTTTTCGAAAGTTAAAAATGGTAAATTTCTTTCCAACGTTTTGTTACGATGACGTTAACAACTTCAATCCGGTCATTATGTTACGTATATGGAATTAATTGTCGACCCTGCTATTATAATTATAGTAAATATATAACGGTGGTACGGAAATTTCCTTCTTCACGACAAATTTAGCCTAGCCAATTAATCGCTTGTCTTACTTTGAGATTCTATTAATGCCTGTGCATTACAGGCACATCACTGAGACCTGGATGCAGGCCAGACGACGATTTGCGCGCGTGCATGGCAATAATTGTACAGCGAGCTAAACTAGATTTTCAATTTATTGTTAGTGTTAACGAACCCCTCTACAATGTTTGCCGGCTGAATTTTACAAGGCTGAAGTTGGTAACGTTAACGTAACGAAACATCGGGTGGTAAAAAATGGTTATTGTGCAATTTTAGAATGACTTCCGTCAAATTGGCTTTTCAAAATATCAACATTTTTGCTTTGTTATGGGATTTAATAGCTGAATTTCAGGGGCGGGGTTGAAATTCCGAATTTGAAAACTTCCAAAAGCGCCAAATTCTAAATTTTTTCGTAGCGTAATTTGAAGCAAAGAAATCAACCTCTGACGAATCATCGAAGTTTCGAACGGTCCGAAACCCGATCCTCAAAGTTGTAAAAGTGCAAAGTTCCGAAAGGGCATAACTCTGACAAGCCAAAGTTCCGAAAGTCCGAAAATGAGAAAATTTAAGAATCTGAAACGTCGAAATTCCGAATGATCCAAGATTTTCAGATCTGTGAATTTTTGGCTTGTTGAAATTTAACCACTTTAATCTTTTTGTTGTTTTGTATTTTCGATATTTTTACGTTCGCAATCCTGGTTTTTATGATTTTTTTCACCCCCTCGCTGAGTAAACTCCGCTGAGTGAGTATATTTTAATTTTCGGAATAATATCTACTTTATCGAAATTTTGCTCTGACGGAACTTTACTTTTCGAAACATCGCTCTATCGTAACTTGAATTTTCGGAATTTTGCGTTCCAGAACTTTGAGCCGTCGCGTTTCCGACCATTCGAAACTTTGCTGTTTCGTCAAAGTTTGATTTCTTTTACTCAAGTTTCACCACCAAGTAATTCGGAATTAGGCGCTTTCGAAACTTTAACCCCACCCAAAATTTCAGACATTCCTAAGGGTCCGAAGTAACGTTACTAACTTGAATCTCATGAAATTTTGTTGCTGTAAAGTTGCGCAGAGTATACCTTATACGATGCAGCCGTGTAACTTTGGTGTAGTTATTAACCTCTAGACGGCCGGCAACGCCACAATAGTGGTGTTGCCATGATTCGAACATATCCGGGGAACATTGGGGGATCATTATATAGAAGTATCTCACCAAAGTAGGCATGTATCAACGAAAAAAAATCCCGGTCGCAAACAGGTTAATACAGGCAGGCAGTGTGTAGAAGTTGTTGTTCAAATTGTCCGAAACGCGTCTTTGGCGTCAATTACAAATTCCATTGTATACGCGAATAAAGCGAGCTCCATTTAATACTTCGTACAGTTGAGAAGAAATAAACACGCTGACCAATTAAAACCTCCAGAGTCTAATGACGATAATGGAATTCTCCGAGCACCACTCGCTAGACCATAACAGCGACAACGTCGTCATCTTCCCGATCAATTACGCTGCACGGTGCGCTCTGTAGATGCTGCCTCTTCATAACTTGCAAGATATTATGTTCATCAAGCATTTTACTCGCGTCTCAATTCCTATTCATTATGCGTGCCTTGTGTATAATCTCGTGTCTGAAACTCGCGGTTACGCCCTCGAGCATATCCGCCGAATCCTGCCTGCATCTATCCACGCGTCGTTTTCTCATTACATATACATATATATTAGAATATGTATGTATGTATGAATTATATATATATATATATAGGGAAAAACTGATGCAAGCATTGGAAATTGATTGGATATACTGGGGGTATAATGTAATAAGATAAGAATCAGGTGGGTTTCAATAATTCATTTTTTGTTCGTAAATATATATAATAGTGTGCGATTTTTCTCACGGTTAGCAAGTAAAAACTTTTTGGCGAGAGACGCGCCTTTCAAGTTTTTTCCACGCGCGGTCGTTAGCAGCGGATAATATGCCTGCGTACTGTAAATTTGGCATGTTAGATATAGTCGTGACGTGTGTACGTGCATGTTGTAAATTTTTTTTTCAAAGAATTGGAAAAAATCTATCACACAATACGCGATTCTGATTCCCGCCTTGCGGGATCCGAGAAGCGAGTTGTCGGGTACAACAGGCGTGCAATTATAGACACACACACGCATTCGTATACACGTACGTAATGCGGTCATTCGCGTTTTCTGCAAATTTCCTGCGCGGACTTTGCGTCGATCTTTGTTTCTTTGTCTCACCCCCGGATCGTACCGCAATCGTTGTTATTGCCAAGTGCGATTGTGTGTATGTGCGATTCTGCGAACGATTCTACGTACGTACGCGAATATACATAGTATGTGTATGCGGTATGGAAATGATGACGTATAAGGTGCCTTGTGTGCCTCGTGACGTAGGCGAAATATCGACGGTTGCCGACGATTTTCTCCATCCTTGCCAATTTCGTTGCGACGCGCTGCTTTCCCTATCCCCCGTGTATTTATAAATATAGAGAGCGACGTTTGCAGATATTTAACGATATATTGATTGTTATTATTAACTATCTTATTATTGTATTAACTGTAATCTGTGCTGTTGAATTATTAATTACACGAAGAGAGAAAGAGGGAGAGAGGGACCAGGAATTTAATTCATACATTCTCGCAAATTTCAAGACAATTTAATATATTTGTAATCCTTTTGATTTGAAAATTTTGTTTCTTTGTACGTATGGCATATAACGCAGTTTAAGTGCTGGGGAAAAATATTTCTCATATTACGTATATTTCGTATATTTCGTATATTTCGTCTGATCCACGGTCTCGTATTACAGGTTTTGTAATTTTTTGTTTTTCCATTCGTCGGCGACTCTTAATAGAAATTATACCGCAAGTAAAAATGAAATCATTATTACCCCAAAACCCTCCAAGAATCTGACCACTATCCACATGATAAAAAAAAACAAGGCTCTGTTTACACACTTCCCATTTTTGCTACACTTGATTATCGAATGTTTTTTCAACAAACTTTTCAACAATATTTACTATAGAATTGGATAGAAGAAAAAACAAAGCTGCTTGTGTTCGGTGAAACAAAGATTTTACCGACAGAGAGAATTTCCCTCCCAATTATTACGCACATACAGCTATGCCAATGCCACGTCGTGTTATTTGGAATTTTTCGAATCGCATGGTTTGTGCCTATTTTTATCTATGTACAATCATCGTACATGTACGCGGTATAGTAAACGTACGTTTAACACGAGTCGGTCTATTCTCCCCACTCGGTTCGGAAACGCCTCTCTTTCTCTCTGTTTCTCTCTCCTAAGCCAACCTCTTCCCTCATCGTCAGTCGCTATATCATCAGATCGGTGAACAGACGGCCGCGTACAGGTCGCCCCCAGAACTGACCTAAAAATGTGAACAGTTATTCAACCCGGCGACGACAGTTTCTTACTTTACTGCCTTTAAATCTGTGTATATTGCTCGGGGTATCGACCGTTCTCGCTGGTTTTTTTCTCACTTTTAGAAACATTCCCTCATTAATCTCCGCGCGATTAATCACTGACATGTGAACAAACGATGACAAAAGAAATTGGTGAAAAATTTGTGTTTTTCTTCAACCGCGAACCGCGTCGCTCGCATCATATTTGCAATGCGAAGGAAACATACGCGCTTAACATATTTTCGCTTATATTTTAATGATGAAATAATTTCACGCAACTGTATATAGGTATAGTTCGTATGTGAAGATTTGAAAAAGAAACGAAGAGTTGAGAGGATAAAAAGAAAGGAAGAATGGCGATAAGATTCTGTGTCCGTGAATGCTGTGTGCGTCGTTATCACGAGTAACATTCAAACGTGAAATGTAAAGTATCGCATTTCTTCTTCACAAGTGGATAATGTAATTTTAATCATCATTATTGTAATTTTCCGTTTTTATACATTACTCGTTTAAATGCCGTGACGTATGTAACTGAATCGTTCGTTCAGTGCCTGACTACAGTGTATTCCCGGACATCCATCGCGCTGTGCAGCGGTAGAAACAGGGATTTGCGTTACTGGTGAATTATTTATCGATCCCGGCTTCGCGCTACAGCGTTGAATAAAATTAATATATTGTTTGGATTTGGATATCGTATCGAGAGTGGTGTCGCATGTGTTATTAAACCTCGTCTCGCCTTCCAGTGCTCATCGTCGTCGTCGTCGTCGTGTCCAATAATAGCGTCGCAAGTGCACGGACCAAGTGTGTGAAATTAGAATAGCATATACAAATATGCGAAATCGAACGACTATTAACGCGGAGACTGTAATAAATGATAATATACTAAACTGATAAAAATCAACACTCCGGTATCGAAGGTGGAAAAATTATCACATCTAGTGTATTTGATTATAATATTTGGTCTTCTCTCTTTACATACGCGATTTAATCCAGCGGCGCCACGGCTCGTTTTTATTGCTGATATATTATACGGCAAATAAATATTTGAGCGTGTTTTACACGTAGTACGTTTTTTTTTGTTTTCAAATGAAACATCTCGAAAGTGGTGGAAACGTAAAAAGGAGAGAAGAAAAATCTTTATTTGCACCAACTGATATCGCTCATATTCTGCGTGCAGACCGCTAAAAATAGAGCCGACTCGCTGACAAAATATTTACCGCGAACAAACAATATTCGTCAAATGTTCACGGGGAAGTAAATTGAACTGTTGATGTATAACGGAGACGAAAAAAAAAATATACATACATTATAAAATAAAATCTTATACAGCCTCTTATACATCACTCACGTGTTGTTGCGTATAAACCATAGAGTGACGAGAAGTGGAAATCTTATTGATAAACTAAAACGGCGAATAATCAAATTTCAACAACTAATCCATAATTCAATATCTACTCGAGGTGAAGAATATTATTCAACTCTTTTCTCTCCGTAATACTATTCTTGCTTTTTAAAATCCTATAAAAATGTTCGTCAGTCTCGAAATATTGTGTTTACACATGTATAATAATTCGTGGTGGTTCCAGTGATATCACTCGGATATAAACGAAGATTTTACAGGCTTACGACGGTTAAGCCAAGACTTTGAGTCCGTAAGATTTAAGGATCGATTTGCATTTTTCTTTTTAAATTCGTGAATGAAATTCACCGTGTGTGTGTATACATATTTGTAACACGTGTAACCAAACCAGTTTATAACGAAGCGGAAATAGGAATATTGGCAAAATACCGTATAACCTTCCTTAAAACGTGAAATAATCCAGTACACTGAACGATATACTTGTACAAAGTTGTTAAAAAAAAAAATAAAACAAACAAATAAATGGCGCCCGCGAACACGTTGAATTGGTCAGAACCGCGCCAGGAATGGCGTTATCCAAAATTCTGTCTGTCGGGTCAAAGGGGCGATAAACCAGCGTCGAAAAGCACGTTGGAAGTCAACGAAAAGGAGGCCGACAGTGCCTACAAGAAGATTTGCAAATTTTTACGAAATCTCGGTGTTAAAAAACGTAAGTTTTTTTTTTCACGCTCTATATATAATGCGCTATAACGCGGGTGATCTTTTTCATCCATGAATAAATTATTATCATACTAGTTCGTGGAGTTGTTTCGAAGAAGATTATAAAATGAGAAAGAAATTCCGACGGAGCTTTGACCCTCGCTCGTGAATGTGAGTGAAACAAGCAAAATGGAGATTTGTTGTTGTCTGCTTTTGAAATATTTCGGTACATCTAGACGTGCCATTAATACATCAAACCACGTGTTCGCATCGCGTGCTTGATATATTTGTCTGTATTTTTGTCTCGCGAATACGAATTTTTATTGTGACGGATAAATTTTAAACCGATTATTGTGTATTATTGTAGACAAATAGTCATGGATGCGTATGAAATGAACAACTTGCACAGAGATGACAAGATGTCGTTACTCCAATATCGTTAATTGCTGCTTAATTTGCTAAAAAGTGCTCTCGTAACTCGCAAATGAATTCTTAACAAATTACGAATGTTGTGGATAATTTTTCATACGGTTGATCAAAGTTTTTTTTTTTTTTATCAAATCCCGAGTCTACACAATTATCGTGATGATTTCTATAACGGTCAAGTTAGAAAAACAAACTGCCAGCGCAAAGTGATCTGCTTAAAACTAGTCGACAAGCTTCCACGTTTACCCAAGTCAAAAATTATTGCTTTCATAAAAGTCAAAAGCCGAGAGCTACTTCGGTTGTAATTTTCTCCCCCTTTTTTTATGTTCTAAAGCTTACGTTTGACTTAAGGCTAGGTGAATCTTTGTGAAACGTAGCTGTTTGTCGTTGAAGTAGGTGTACTGTTCGAACTATATGCTTATAAATATACGCGTTGGCAAGCGAGACGTTTGCTTAACTTCAGCTCCTCGTACGATCTGAATATTCATTTGGTTTTATGCATTAATTTATTGTGCCGCGCCGTTCCTACGCAATAAGTACCCGCGAGTATTGTAACAACGTTACGTATACACCACGTATGTACCTAGATGCGAATCGTGATAGGTTTTTGCTATTAGAAGCAGGGCGAAACCGCATAACTCTCAGCAGGTGTTCGCTCGGATTACGTACATAGGAGAAAATAGCTCATCTACATACATATATATGTAATACATATAAGTATATATGTATCGTACAGCGGTTACGCGTGACAAATATGGCGGCTTCATTTATCGAGCATAATTAACCATTTCAATATCGTATGCTATGCTATTTACATGCTTATGCCGTGCATGATGTTTACGTGCAAGAGTTGTAAAATTTGTTGAAAACTCGTGTAACACAGGTAATAAGAAATAACTCTTTATACTTCTCTCTCTCCCTCTCTTTCTCTCTCCACCCCTCAAGGTTGGAATGAGCTACGCCAATTTGGCAGTGGCTACATTTTCTTGACCTCTTTTCTCTTTGTAAATTCAAATTTAGGTCAGAACGTAATTGTAATTGAGAACAGTCCTCTTGTATACGCCCACAATATGAATGAAAAAAAACCTGATCCTTTTAGAAAGGTCTCTGTACAGGTTTCAACCGATTGACAATGATTTCAAGTATCATTTTCATTATAATGAAGGATACAACCGAAGTCCTTGAAAATATCATGCGAATATCAATTGACTTTTGATGTAATCGTACTAAAAATTCACGGCAGAAGATACTGCAACACTTACGCTGTATTGATCGGCGTAAAAATGATTTTATTACCTTATTCTAAGTATCGGCACATCTCGTGTTTATTGTAGGCTAACGGTAAAGAAAATATTCGATCGCAATTTCGCTCTTTTGGCAGAAAAAGTTACCATTCGATCGTCCGTTTTTCCTTTTTACCGTGCTGTGTTTTTTTTTTTTTTGTCTTTTTTGCGAGCTGCATCGACCAAGATACTGCCATTCAACTGTCAAAGTGACAGGATGGAGCGAAAATGAATTTAGGCCAGTAAAAAAATCATTGAAAAATAATCATAAATAAATACAAAAAATAGAAATAAAATACACGGCAGGAAACCTTTCATTATATATCATTGCTAATTCGTTCCAAGTATGAACATCGAATGAAAGCAGCAACAGTTTCCAACACGAAGCAGAGCAGTAGAGATTTAACGGCGAGCAGTATTGGTATGACATTTTGTGCGATGATTTTGCAAAAAAATTCTAATGCATACGAAAGTAGAAATAGATAGTGTCGCTTGAGAGAGAAGTTTTATAAAATAAAAGCAAACGAAAAATAACTACACTTTTTTTTTTCTCGATATATTAAATGGCCAAGTTATCATTTTTCTCATTCATGCTTACATAATAAGGATCGAGCACTCGAATGTTGACTATTAATCGCGATAAGAATGCATTCTCATCATTGTTGCTAAAGTATCTTGCAATTAGCACTTCGCAAAGTACCAAACGTATGGTTAAAAAGTATCCGGTCTCTTATCACTGTTACATCCTGCCTCAATTTGCCTCAAAGGTTCAACGAACGCGAACTTTCTGCCTGGTCGTTTCTTTGCTTTTTGAATTACTATAACGAGAAGTAATTCTTGCTGTATCAGAACGGTCTTAACGGTTGACAGATGAAGATATTTATCGCGTTCCAGTGAGTGAAAAGTCTCAGAACAAAGTCAATTAGCTCCGACTGAGCCATAAACGCGAGTTCCTTACATCTTTATTATCCACACCTTAGCGCTATTTTTCAGGCGAATACGACTCGAGTTATCGACGTTAGTCTTCGGTAATATTAGAAAATTACTAGATCTTTAGTTTGCCGGCAGGTTGACGCATGTCTATACTTGGCAAGATAATATATTTCCAGTCAATATTGGCCGAGGAAGTTGCGTTAATTGTGAGCCTTGGCATGTGAGCTTGCACACGAGTCACGAGAACTCTTGTGCAAATTTTACTTTGATCTGGTCTGACAATGAGATGACTGCGGTGTGTGAATTGAGCACAAAAGAAAAGCGACAAAGTGTTTTATTTTATTTATTTTTTTATCTTCAAAGTGACTGAAATACTTTAACTGACGCAAATTGCTCGCAGTAGATGCTAGAAAATACACAATCTTAAATCGTTACTATTCGCTGCGGTTAAACGGTTCGACGATGAGCCTGTGAGATATTTTGAACGAATCGTAGATATTTTCTCTGAGTATCAAGAGAATCATTCAGTTTTTTTATACATTTGTTTGTTAGGCGAGATGTCTGTAATTATACGTATACTTCATGGGTCTTTGAACCGAAACTTGACTAATAATAATGGTTCTCTACGTCCCAGAAATAAAAGCCAAATATTACGCAAACTCTATATCGACGTTAGAATCAAACGAACGTGCACATTTGCGCTATTCCTCTCCGAAACTGCAGCTGTGCCGTACAGTATATGTAAAAATATATATATATATATATATATACATATATATATATATATGTATATATATATGGGTGTGTGTGTGTGTGAAGCATCATGACGCCAAAATAGCGCTACAGCCTTCAATTCTACCACCGGAAGGCTTAGCATATAATTAGAAATAATCGCTTAGCAGCTACTTGTATGCACGTTTCAAATTTCCTGTTTTTGATAATAACTTACCCTATACCTTTCTCTCTGCATGCCTAATTTACTTTTGACACTTGTCATTTGCAAGCCCAGTTACACAAACGACGAAAAATATACGCATTCTTTATACCCATTACCGTTATACTTTTCTTTAAATTGCCACCAGGTTTGTTGTTATGATTGTAATCACTAATTTCTCTCGTTTAACGATGAGCTTATTTTTCTTAAAATAGCTTTTCTTATATACAGCCTCTTATGACCTGTTGAAAATCTATTTTTGCTTCAGCCGAAGTACATAGTTTCTAAAAAAAAAAAACCACCTCGTATATCGTACAACATCATCTAAGAATCCTAAGCCCTATTATACTCTAATCCAATATGCTGTTTTTAATATGATTCCTTCAGACCAGAGTTCCGAGCGTCGCGAAATTCGGCAGGCTATTCGTATGATCACTAAAAAAAGTTGCGGCATCTTTTTTTTTCATAACAAACTCACATCAACTCATATTCCTTCAAATGCATAGACTCGATTTGTCCATCATTGAAATTCAAGATAGCAACGAGGCTGGAATAAAATTTTGATACTGTATATGATATTCCGAATATTAGTGGCTCGTCCTGGAGAGTATTTTTTGGCTTTCTTCGTGCGTATTGCGCCGCCGTAGAAATTTATTTTTCTTCTATTACTTTCGCTGTACTGTAGCGTTGTGGTTTTCGGTTGTTTCTATGGGTGGTGCGATGTACAATGCAGGCAAGGATGGCAGCAAGGTGACCACCGTAGTGGCAAGTGCAGGAGCTGGGCCGGACCGTCCTCAAGAAGTTGCCTACACCGACACCAAAGTCATCGGAAATGGAAGCTTCGGTGTCGTTTACCAAGCCAAGTTGTGTGACACCGGCGAAATGGTTGCCATCAAAAAAGTCCTTCAGGATAAACGATTTAAGGTAACGAGATATTTATTGTTGAATTTAGAAGAAAGTATATATAATAGTGTAGATATAGATATAAGAATAAGCGTAATTAATCTTAATCGTTATTTTTTCAGAACAGGGAACTTCAAATCATGCGACGTCTAGAGCATTGCAACATCGTAAAACTTAAATATTTCTTCTATTCTAGTGGTGATAAGGTAATTTCTATTACTTTACGTATACGTATACCAATATTAGTCTCAATTATATATTTATACGATTTAACAAACTGGATATTCCGTCCACAAATGTTACTATCGCACAGAAATAGCAAAGCAGCCGATTAGGATGACCTATCAATGAAATTGTTTGGCATGCTTTTATAGAAGTTCGATTGGCAGGGCGGAAGCTGAATTTCAATGAGTCCACAACTCACTCTACTTTATCATTTTATTTTCATGATCGGAATATGATAAATCACGATTCTTTCATAATCGAATAGTTGCAACCACTGAGAACAATCGACACGTCTCCTGTGTAATTATCACTGGTACAATCTGACAGAATCTTTAGTTTCTGATGACTTTCAATTTAGTGATTTCAAGTTGTTGATAGATGGCCAATTTTGTGTAACGAATAGTTAAAAATAAACGATAGGTTTATCGAACATTTGTACGGTCAGAAATACCTTGGTTGAATTTTCACCGATCACAAGTAATTATTTCAGTTTTTTCAATGAGAAAATAATTATTCACTGCCACCCTGAAATAGTGTGTCAACTAGAAATATCTATTTTAGTTTAATGCAGAATCATTGTTATGTTATTTTTATAGAACATCTTAACCGCGACTAACCCAGTTTTTCATGTTGACGTAAGTGAAACGGACCCAGTAGTTCGAAAATCCTTTTTATAAATTTGCCCTAGGTCTTGATGCTTCTTACAACGAGGATATTGAAACACTTCTGGACTTAATGTTGGATCTAGAATCTAATGCGCTTTGCTAGTTATAGAAAATTATCATAATTTATCGTTTATAGTCTACATTTAATGGATAAGAACCCTAGGAAAAATGTGAATTCACGAATGCCAAATGAAAACTAGATTTTCAGTACAGAAATTACCATTTTGCTTATTCAAGAAAACACAGTTTAGTAATACGATGTTCCGATACCTGTGTTTACAGGTAATTTTATTATAACTTGGTAGCATTTACCACTTCCTGCTATTTATTACACTTACTAATGTGGATTGTACACTTTATTTCCTATTAATTTCATTATTTATTTTGCTTTTATTTTGAATATGTCTACACTCATAACGTTGTGATCACATCCTATTTACTCAGAATATCTCGAGTAACCAACGTAACTTGATACAATAATGATGATAATACTGATAATTTTAGGCTTGATTCAAAATACAGCATAGTTACACGTGCTAGTATAAACAATGCAATAACACATAATGGAAATAAATTTGAGTGATATTACATAATATTTGAGGCCCTATGGCTGCGGTAACAAATTTGAATTCAACCAGAATATATTATTTAACAAATACATGGTCTTTATTTATCTGCAGAAAGACGAGGTGTATCTCAATCTAGTGCTGGAATACATCCCAGAAACTGTGTACAAAGTGGCCAGACACTATAGCAAAAGCAAACAAACGATACCCATCAGTTTCATCAAGGTACGTTTAACTCCAAGCTTCTCTTATCTTACTCTTTTTTTAGCGATTATTGGTTAGTATCTTATTAATTGTCCAAACATTTTCACACTTTTCTATTTTAAGTTTGCTAAATGAACCTTTTATGTTAATATTTATTGTGAATCAATCAGGCTATTTTAAAGCAAACGATTGCAATTCGGAAGGTAGAAATTTAGCATTCTCACTGCGGCCTAAATGAATAAGTGAAAGTACATGTCAAAGAACCTTGATAAGAAAAATTATGCAGCTGCACATTCCATCTATACTTTATTTATGATCGATTAATTGACTAATAGATAATGTTCTTCAAACAATCTGTTTGGTGCTATGTTTGCAATTAGCGTACGTGCAATAAACTGATAACAAAACTTGATAACTTCGATGATAGCCTTTCGATATCTCGTACTGGCATTATTCTGCGACGCAACTGAAATAGTATAAAATATACTTTCCACATGATAGTCATGATAATAATAATATTGATAATCAGCGAGATGACGGCATGAATGCTTACGTAACATAATTCTTTCTATATCTACAAACACGTGTGTTGTGTGATTTTTATTTGCTATTTTTTAATGTACACAAACGTAAAATTGCACGAAATATGTGCATACTTTTATGAAACGTCTCTGGAGTATTTTACAGAATACTTATTTATAAATGAAAGCCGGATCTTGATGATGTCAATTTTTTAATTTCAGCTATACATGTACCAGCTTTTCCGGTCATTAGCATACATTCATTCGTTGGGAATATGCCACAGAGATATCAAACCGCAAAATCTTCTTTTGGATCCGGAAACGGGCGTGCTTAAGCTCTGCGATTTTGGTTCAGCCAAACATTTGGTTAAGGGTGAACCAAATGTATCCTATATTTGTAGTCGCTATTATCGTGCACCAGAACTCATTTTCGGTGCAATTGACTACACCACAAAGATTGGTAAGTTTAGTTCTTTCATTTTCTTACGAAGGGTTGAGGAAAGTGAAATAAAAAATATTTTGCAAATCATGGATGAATGCATGATATATAAATAATGAACATTCCTAGTTATAACCATAAACATCAATAATTCATATGCTACTATGATGATCACATCCTTTTCTTTTTGTGATTGAAGATGTATGGAGTGCAGGCTGTGTGCTAGCAGAATTATTACTTGGTCAGCCAATATTCCCTGGCGATAGTGGCGTCGATCAACTTGTCGAGATCATAAAAGTTCTTGGCACACCGACTCGTGAACAAATCAGAGAAATGAACCCCAACTATACAGAATTTAAATTCCCTCAGATCAAGTCACATCCCTGGCAAAAGGTATTTTCTTTTACATCAATTTATAACTTTATGGTACAGTACAAAATGTTTTTGGAACGTCGATCAGTGTTGTATAAATATATGAATAAGAATAGAAGAAGTAATCAAGGGTAATATTTCTTCGAAAGTTATTATGAAACTGGCTATCGTTTATCATTGTCAACTATCAAATACGGTAGAAAATTGGATTTCTGTGCACAAAATAACTTTGATCAACTTGTCTAGAAGCCTGACCAGGTGAATCGACTTATACGTGCCTCTAAATTTTATTTCAACGAAATCTACACAGTACGTATATATGTGGTGTTTTGAACATTGTGAACAAAATACTTGAAGCATCACATTTACCTCATATGCACACATCAGGTATTGTATTTAACGTCATGATAGTCATAACAGACATAGAACATCAAATTAATATAATTGTCTATACGTACTGCGTTATGGAATCGACCATTGTTCAAGTGCACTTTGAGAAACTAGTCGATTCTGCATGGGTAAAATCCTTTGTTAATCATTGTTGATCAACCAAAACTTGTACTCGTGGTTACAGTTAATGCTTCAACGAATGAGCGCGCCTAAATGTTCGACCGAGCACCAAAAAATTAGAGTAAGTGATATATCTTGGAACGTGTTATGGCTGTAATGAATTTCTTCTCCTTTTTTTATTTTATTCTTTTTTTCTATTCTTCTCATTTTGCAAACTGGAACTAACAAAATACAGCTAAAAAATATGAATACTTCTAAGCGAAGCAATCGCAGCTAACACCACTAACCCTGATGTATCACGTGTAGTGTCTTGCAATCGCTAGCAAGTATAAAAATATCACTTACTCTAATATTTTGGTATATCTGTTCTACACAATAAACAAATTGAGGACGAATTACGATTACTTGAACCCGTTCGGAGGTCTTCTGTTGCACTGAAGCGAAGACCTCTGAATTCGCAGGTGGTCTGTGCTTTAAGTACATGTATAGTTAGCAGTTGTTCAAAATACATACAGATAGAGCTATAAATTATTGTCAAATATTATTTTATTTGTAAGTGAATATTGATGGTTAAGCTAGTCCAAATTAAAAGTATCTGACTCTCTATGTAACAGCTGCTATAAGTGCTCTACCTTTAATGATACATTGTGTGCAGGACGCGTATGATCACGAATGAATTTTCAGTGTATTTAAAACACAATTTAATACTGCTACACTCAAACACTACAATGCATTACCAATATTTGCTGCACAGTGTGGCTACTACTCACGACACAAACTCATAGTAATGTCAATAGTACAGCTTTGTCATAGCCTCGATTTACTTTGGCAAATGGCGAATGTTGGACCAGTATTACTTCGTAGTTGGACCACAAGTTGAGTTGACTGATACTTCGGTGTAAAGTCATCATTCAGTTTTTATAGAAACGTATAGGAGCAACTCGAAACCTTTTTTTTTTTTTTTTTCGTGGTATCAATCTAGCAATATGAATAGTCGACAAGAATCGTCTTTTCTCACAGTTAAGCTTTTAGTTTCAATGCTTTTTCAAGTAAACAATACTCATTTTACTGAGGAAAAGCAGTTGAATGGAATAAATTTTCATTCCGATAAAAACTAAACAAAATTACAATTCCACATACTTCAGTTGAAATTTCACTTATTATCTAGTTTCCTCCTCTACGGATTTTACATATATAAAAATGCAGTGCCCAACCAAACTGAAGGTGTAATTTAAATCCGGAATACTATGTTATGTCATTGGTAGAAAATTAAGGATTCGAAATGTGAATCATATCTTTTCATAACGAATTCTTGGGTTTTTAGGTATTTAGGGCACGTACACCGCCCGAAGCAATGGAACTTGTTGCCCGACTTCTAGAGTACACGCCATCCTTGCGAATGACGCCCCTGCAAGCCTGTGCTCATTCATTTTTCAACGAATTGAGGGAGCAATGTACTCGATTGCCAAATGGTCGTGAACTTCCACCTCTTTTCAACTTCACGGAACAGGAACTGCAAATTCAACCAACCCTGACTCCTATCCTAATCCCAAAGTACATGCAACCATCGGATAATCCTGGTGCCCAGTCAGAAGCTACTAATGCAGCTGCAGGAGCCAGCGGTAACTCTAGCGATAATAGCGCAAACATCAGTACACCGACCACCACACAAAACACGGACCCAAGCCAGTCGAACATGGCTTAGAATTCATTTTTTTACATTTTAAAAAATTAAAGAAATTATACTAGAATACCCTGAAAATAACTTTGAGAGCTTCTGAAGAGGATGTATCATTCTAACATTCTAAACTGAATCGAGACACTCTGCGCAGTTCCTCCTGGACTATTGTACAGTTTTCATCAAGCTTACACTCTTGATTTTTTATACACTTAATCACATTATGTTCACACAGCTCAGACTTTTAGTATTTTCTTGAACAGCAATTTATATAAAGTATTAGTCCGGCACTGGTAATGGAAATTGGTACTAAAATCGTGTTAGACGAATTTTACCAAAGTATAAGGTTTCTCTAAAATATTTCCATGTATGGCTTCGCATTGACAAGTTCATACGATTAACTAACTAGAGTTCTGAAAAATATTCTTACATATAATATTCTTTATTTTGTATACACGAACCAATTGAAAGCTTCGCTTTTAAATTTATTCATGTGTCTTTGCAAACTCTGACTAAATGGCTGAAAGCAATTTAACAGCATTAAAATTGAAAAAAAGAAATTAAGTTGTGAGTAGAATATTTGAAAGAAACTGTCACGAATTGTATAAAGTCCAGGCAAAAGTTCTGTTGCCGCTATGGAATTAGTCTACAATATGGGGACTGGTTAGAACTAGAAGCCTCTTCCGTCAACGTAAAAAGCAACATGTTAGTTGAAAATATGTAATCTAAGATTTAGTAGCAAAAATATTGCTTGCATCGTCTTTTTAAGTAATTACGAAGCTAGCTTGAAAAAAATGCCAGTCGGATTGAAGTACACGCTACATTAAACTCTCATTACGATAAGTACATGACGTTTCATTTATTACAGACCAAGAACCATGGTTTAAAAGGAAAAGAAAAAGAGCCAGAAAAAATGTTGTGCTGGTAAAAAAGTTTTAGAAGGTAGAGAAATACTAAAATAATCGTACGATATTCTGTACCAAGTGAAATATCCTGTACATATAATACGTGTAGTAGTATTTTTAATTTTTGTGTTCAAACTTTAACACATGTGATTACTACAGATAATATTATAAGTGTGTTTCATTCAAATGCTCGAAGTGTGTGCGAACGAATCGTCGTAAGACGATATTTGAAACCTTAAACACGTATTTCTAACATGACTAGAGAGAACTTAGACAAAAATGTTATCAGCTAATTATATTATTGTCAAAGTATAGTTGAATAGAAAGTGCAGCCATATTAAAATGAGTTTCCAATTAAATTTTCATGATACGAACTGCATACTTGTAAAGACGGTTTCTCTTTCGACTTCCATATTTACCATATTTATTCTGCTGATTGTCTAGATATTTCTTCTCTCTTTTGTTTTTTGTTTCTTCAATTTTTGTGAAAATTAGCTTACATTGAAAATATTGTTCCCTGGTTGGACATATACTTGGAGACGGTTAGTAACGTGGATTTTTCATTTTTTCTGATCGATATAAATTATCTGACGAAAGGGTAAACAGTTACGTTTTTCATTCTTACTTAACTTTTCAAACAGTAAGCTGTTTTGCATTTTGTTCGTATCTACACGATATATACTGTTTAGTATACCTACAGACATGCATATCATAATATTGCAAAGAAAAGCTGCTGATAATGGGAATTGAGAAAGGTACGTCTGTGCGCGAGGCGAAAACATGAAAACGTAAATAGTCTTTGACGTGTATTGAATATGTGGGAATTTCACTGTTCCATTATTGCATTAGACACGTCGCAGTTTGGCAGAACGAGACTACAGCATCATGAAAGCACATTTTGGTCGTACTCATTTACTACAGATGGTGGATAAACCATTGTTGGCAATAATATAGGAATGGACGTACCTGAACCGTTGATTTCCTTCTTTAAAAAGAAGAAAGAGCTGACCATTCGTTTTAGAATTTTATAAATGTTGATATTTCATTAAGTTTTCCATGATTGCTCCGTTTAACGATACGCTATAGTTTTGATTCTAAATTATCGATTAAAATCAATATTCAAAATTAACAACTTTTGTACTGCAATCTCTGGTTTACAATATTCACCTACTCCGATTGAAAAAAAAGTGAAATAGCAAATCGTAAGTCGACATGTGTTGCTTATAACATGATAATGGCATTGAATTGCCAGTTTTAATAATTTTACGTAAATAATTTATTTATCTTAGGACTCTGTTTATTATACTTAAATTTTTCAACAGGCACAACTAAAAATAGAAGTTGGTCCATTCTCAAAACGTCATACTTTGATTATAATAAGTTATTTCGTATTTCAGGCGGAGAAAAACATTAAATTCAAAACCGAGGAGGTCAAATAACGCTGTGAATGGTAATAAGACACGAAGTTTGAATCGCACGCCTTAACAGATTGTTGATTATTTATCGTAATTATTATTGTGAATAAATAAATTGATTGAATTAGCTCGATTTAATCTAATCTACCTTTAATTCTAGATGTCTAGGATTTTTTAATGACTAATGACTGCATTGAGAATAGTGTGGATATCCGAACCTACTTTCGATCAACGATTCTTACCAAGCAATGTGTTCTAATATGAGTAGTAGTTTTGCATTAGTGTTTTGAGGCTTAAGTGTGAATATTTACAAAGTGAAACTTAGGTGACACTGAAGAATTGCTCCTAATCGTATGACGTATAAATAAATCCCTTAGCATCTTTCGGACAACTGCATTATTACTGGTTTTGATCCACCCTACAGTATCCCAACTAGTTATCTAGCCACGGTATTACTGCAATGCAGTCATCATTCTACAATGTTCCAGTTGCAAACTGGTTGGAAAAAGTGGCTAAATTAATTAATTTCTGGTCTCTGTTGTCTTTGATTTTTCAAAGCTCGTGGCAACACTTCAATCACACCAATATGGATAAAAGAGGGCGGGAGGAAGGAAGGGCGGGGGGGAGGGGGGGGTGATATACCCGTGTAATATAGTGAAAGTCTAATATTGTACACTTATACGTATATAAATATATATACAATATGTCTATCTCTCTAGATTCGTATCTGTATATTATTTATATATCTATATTATATTACATTAATTTAAATAGCAAAGGTATGCAAAATAATAATTATAAGGATAATATTATTATTGTATAAAAAAAAGGAAAAAAAAAACTAAAAAATGTGGATAGAAAGGTTAATTCTTATTAATCCTCACCATATGGCATTCTCACCTGTCATTCATAGTTTCGTAACATAGTTAAGTGTAATTAATGTTCATTGTTAATGTTATGCGTGCATGTATATAATAAATCTGTATTGTATATACATGCATGTATAAATGTATACGAAATTATAATTCGTGTCACATTAGTTCTGACCATAGGCTGCTTTAAGGTAAATAAATTCATCATTATAATCAAAACTAATATCCAAATTGTCATGAAAATGAAATATCCGAGGAAGTATGTACCTATGCATCAATATCCTTCCTCAAATAGATTAACCAATCGAACTTTCTAATCTCTGAACAAGATGTGCCTTGTTTCACAACACACATCAAGTTTATAATGCGGCTTGTCAAAAAGTTTTCTATCATCATTTCGCTTTTGAACACTGTCAATTTTCTCCAATAATGGATCAAAACACGTGTGTCAATCCAAAGCATGCACAATTCATAGCACTTACACATTCTCTGAAAGTAATATAGTTCTGTCGATCATATTTTCGCCCGGTTGAAGAAGAATGCTTTGGACTCGTGTTATATGATCGTGATGCCAGAAGAGGAAGTGTATCTAATTATAAGAAAGGATCATTGTAAAGTAACACTGTGTATATACCTATATAAAAATGTCATGTTGCTGTTTCGAAGATTGCCAAACAAACGTGGATTCATGGATATTTTTAATTTTCCGTACACTTGTTTTTATGTTTCGCATTTCTACTATTGCCTGACAAGAGCAACGCACTGTTGTTTATATGCCTTAGCAATTGTCCCGATACATGGAAATGTATCTAGATATCTTTTTTAAGAAAAAAAAGAACTATCTCAAACAATTGCTAATGCTTGACAAATACTGGAGTACCTATTGACGAAAGATGATTTATAACTTGCAAATTGTTAAGAAAAATATTATCTTAATATGTCAAAAAATACGAAGTATGAAAAAAAAATAAAAATTAAACACGATCGCTAGCTATGAATAACTAAAATAGTCTAAGCGGCTTCGAAATTTAATGTGTAAAGGACAAAAACTGCGCTAGAACATATACATTTTTTCACCACTATGATACCCTAATTAAAAGTAAATATTCCTAATCATAAATTTATAGAATTACAGGTGTGAACTTTCTTTCAATTTGTAATATTTTTTCTTTCGGTTTTTTTTTTTTTTTATTCGTTCCATTTTGTTGTTAATGTAAAAGAAAAGTACACATCATACATATACATATATATACACATATATATATATATATATATATATAATATATATATATATATGTATATATTTAAGAGTAAGTTGTAAGTTATGGTAGTGCTGAATTTCTTTTAAGGTGCCGATTGTTTGGAAAAATATAGGGATGAATTTTTTACGATGCTGACGTGATATAAACTGAAGTTTTCTTTTTCTTCGTTTCCTTCAGGTCGACCAATTATTTACTTGTATAATAGCTTTTCACCAGGTTCATGGAGAATTATAACAAAAAAGTTTTCATATGTTGCATAGGGATGTCAATTCCTAATTTCTCATAATAAAATAAACTAGACGTTAATAACGAAGGAATGGGCAACCCTGGCAACTTGGAAAAATTTTAAATATCTACCTAGGTATATCAGGAGCAACGTACAGACGTCAATATTGTATATATATATATATATATATATATATATATATATATATATATATATATATATATATATATATATATATATATATATATTGATGAAAGAAATGCATTAATCGATGAAAAAAGTGGGAGAATTATCTATTTACTTGCTATCAATCTCATATAAATAACTATATAGAAAGCAGGTTCACCTAAATTCAAGATTAATTCAAGATAATTCAAGATTACGCGATAATTAACAGAAATTGCGTGGTGTAAAACTTTAGTTCAGAACAGGTTGGAATACTAATATGTGACTAATTTTTTCAAAGTTGAAATAAAAAAGAATATGTTGTATATGTTGAATGTGTTATAATATGTTGACATAAGAGCAGGCAAATTTGGAAGCAGTATGTGTTTTTCAATTCATTTCTGCTTGTAAATTAATTGAAATTTACTTATGATTAAGATTTGTATCTATGTCTGTTCGCTGCTACTTGCCACACAAGGAAAATTAATTTCAATAGGATTGCTCGAGTAGTAATGTTTTAAAATTCAAATTTATCATTGAACTGCTTTATGTAAAATTGTTCGATCAACAAATTATTCAATTATAAATAATTGTATGGTCTTATGCAGCACTGGTCATATAAACGATTTCATCTTTATTGTTTGCTTCTGATCTATTTGCATGTGGATATGTGTATTCAAATTTTGAAAGAAACGAGAAACTGAATTCAAGATCTTTGAGACGTGGTGATAACTAATATTCGAATAGTTTCACTTTATTACATTTACTTTAACGTTTAACAAAATTCAATGAACATGGTGATGATTCGTACATTTGAATATAAATTATGTAAATCAAAAGAAATGTATCGCATAAAAATTGCCCGTCGTTGTGCAGACACATTTAATGGTAAGTCTGTTCAGCTTATTTGCATTTTAAATTGAAAAAAAAAAAAAAAAATTTCGAATAAGATGTAGGACTAAGATATTTAGAGGGTTCAGCGGTGGGAATGAAAAAGAAAATTGTACAAAATGCTACATAAATAATAATAATTATTATTATCAAATAATTAGCCACACTTGAGAATGTACCGGTAAAAAAATTGTTGAATATCACATATATGCCGCGTTGATTAACATGAGATCGCAGAAACTTTAACGGATGGTCATTGGAATGATTGGTGCACCATGCAACAGCTACTTGCTAAATCTGCGCACTTTTACGGTTTGGAAAATTTTCAAACGAAATTATACGATATTGTGCTCGAAAAACTATTTTGTTTTATACATAAACAGTCTGAATAGATTTTGTATCACAATATCGCTGTCGGTATTTAATAGTTTCTTTTCCGATACACTTGCAATTAGATTAAACATAGGTGATACTGTCATACTATATGTGAGTAGTATACTTGAGGAAAACGAGAATACAATATTACGAAAAAATATTAATTATATTGGCAGTAGGAATCGCTGTATACTTTATCACTATACCAATACAATAATAAATAGAGTAAAAAAAAAATAAAAAATTAAACTTAAACTACAAGACGACAGATATGCATACAAATATATATATATAATTATGTATCATATATTATTATATATATAAATAATACACCATAAATACACTCAACACGTTACTTTAGATCTTGAATATAAAGATTTCGTAATATACTTCAATTGTCTACTTAGATTAACCATATCAGAGTGATGGATCAATCGGGTTGTACTCTTTATGCATCATCTCTTACATGCAATATTTCATATTTATTATCCGCATTAATTTTGTATAATACTGCACTTCAGTTAAGTTCGATGCGCCGTCTATCCGCGAAATATGTACCGTATGTTATGGTCGAAAACATGTTATTGCGTTAGGTAAGGGAGGATTGGGAAAAAATTGACCAGTTCATTAAATGTTTCAAAAGAAACGCGGTTTTATTTATTCTATGAATTTCTTGTTCCATATTGCATCATATCAGAACTGGCCGCACTCGCTAGTATAGAATTGGTATATCTATAAGGTGGAATGTATGCGTAAGATTTACAGACCGCAAATGAATATGTCATTCCATTTCATGACACCTGCTTCTACACAAGCAAAATCCAGTATCCGATGCTTACAATTAATATTAGAACTGCGCTGTATCCGTTAATTACTCATCAGCTTCTAAATGGGACAATCCATTAACTCCTGCACTTTCTAACGTTCTGTTCATCTTTTGATTACAATAAGAACGGCTTAAAGATCATCGTTCTCTTTATCTTGCCAATAAGATATTGATGCCAATTTTTTTTGGGATCGAATGATTTCAAATATGCGACAACGGTAGTTTCGAGGCACTGATCTCAGTGAAAAATGCCAAAAAACGAAAGTTTTCGCATCTATTGTAATAAATTGTGAAATATCTCGCAGTGCAATTCGAAACGATCATCATTATTTTAAATACTGATTTACGTAGACAATGGAAATATATACCCATGCGCAACGTACGTATAACGTTAAAAACACAGAAGACAAGTGTACAGCTTCGTTGTTATTAATAAATGATACAATTCTCACCTATACTTTTTGATATTTTCAAACAAACGCCGAAAGAGAAAGTTACCCGTTACAGAATGTATGCTGGATCTAAAGTTGGTGATCTAATCGTACTAAGAGCCAAGCGCATCCTAAGATAGAATTAACTTATGTTTTCT
Organism: Neodiprion lecontei; assembly: GCF_021901455.1. Lineage (NCBI taxonomy): Eukaryota > Metazoa > Arthropoda > Insecta > Hymenoptera > Diprionidae > Neodiprion > Neodiprion lecontei. Next base: position 25,413,432 of record NC_060265.1, read on the forward strand.
TTTTAGTGTTTTCGAATTTTCTTTACTGACCTTCGAATAGAATAAAAAGAGTTCACTGAAATTTGAATTCGAAAGGGCCTTGGAACGATTAGTTCCAAATGCCGCGCCGATACCATCCTCTTCAGAAGTCCGTTATTTTGAAGTTTTTCAAAATGCTTGTAAGACCTTAGAATTGCTCGAAAATGATCTCACAGTTGCAGATTTTTCACAGGTGATTGTGAAATTTGTTGCTTATGATATACCTTGCAATCTATGCTCGAATATTGCGGCCCTGAAACGAATAAAAAAAAAAAATAGAACTAAATTTCAACAAAACAAAACAGTTTAAGATTAACGTAATGGGTTCAGGGGTTCAGTTATTATCAATACTGTCTGTTGTTATCTCGCGAGCGACGCCACTATTTATGTATATTTACAATATTCATTGCTTTTAAGATTCAAAAATAAATATTATAGAAATGATATTTAAAAAATTCGCGAAAAAAAATCTTTAATGTTACTTGTGAATGTATGATACTAGAGAAATTAATAACATAGGATTGCATAAAATAACAATTACTATAAAATAAGCCTATATAATATGTTTAAAATAAAAACTTCGACAAATAGCGAAATATGAAATATATAAGTACCTATACGATAATTTTAGTAACTATTCTTCTTATTACCATTACTTATTATTATTATTATTATCAATTAATTAATTAATTAATTAATTATTACATGAATATAAATAATTATAAAATAATTATTTCGTTCCGTTTTTTTCAATGTTTCTAGTTTTACATGATACTCTGATGATACTGTAGCATACAATTAAATGTGTTACGCGGAAATTAATTGTCTCGATAGAGACACAACATGATATAATTATTACTGTACATTTTTTGTGGTTTATTTAACAATAAAATATTAACATCAATGTTAATAGGTATACAACATTCTATTGTCATAGGTACCTATTAACAGTCCCGTGATTTATCTGTTATTCGCAAATAATTGTGAAGATAACTTTATATAGTATGCAAATTGATTTGAAACTTCCGACCTCACAGACTTATTATATTTTAGCACGTTGTAACGATTTTGTACGTCAAAAATCGAAATTCTATGCCTTATCGCCATACACCTGTGAATTTAATGCAAATACTATAAAACAATAACGTTTTTACATCTAGAAAAGCTCATAGCACCCATAAAAAATAGTCGTAGTTCCACAACTCTTGGACTAACTCTTACTGTAGATAAAAATAATTTAATATCAACTTCATTGATTAAAAGCCAGATATGTATAGAAATGTATTTTGTTTATTGCTCAAGATTTTTATTGTACGGTCAATTTTAACTATGATTAACCATAATTTCTTCAATTTCACAATTTTCATGCTTTGAATACCAACTATACCTAGATGTATTTTTTATGAGGTAGCAATTAATAACGTTGACGAAATTCTTTAATACCAAAATTCATCATTTTACAATTCACTACCTGTGTGGCAATAATAATTTCAACGATCGGTGTTATTGAGTCATAAATATACCTTTACAAGGTGAATTGAACATCATAAGGAATTGAGGGTGTGTTCTGGTCGATTTCGATATTGGCGTATTTATCTCCGAATATCGAGGTCCACGTGTCTCAAACGTGAATAAGGGCTTAAAGGCCCCATTCTGCACGCAATTCCGAACAAAAGCAGTCCAATACATTCTAATTTCTTTATTATTGCGTCCAAGGAAATTGTATTAGAGTGTTTTTGTTAAGAATTGCATGTAGAATGGAGCTGTTAAGTTCTTAATCAGTATAAAGGTTAACAATTATGCATTCACTTTAAAGTGATGTAATAATTACCATTGAAGGTTTATCTGATACTTTCGAGTCATCGTCGGTAATGATCTTAAATTTTATTGTTTACATCGAAATTGTTAAAAAGTATGTCTGTATGTATGAAGGAAAAAGTTCATGATCGATCTTATCTTTTCACTTATCTCTTTTCATAAATATACATACATCATTGCAAGAATCGTTGATAATTCTACTATTTTACAGAGATTCGATACATAGATTCAAGAACTGTTGTCCACAAGTGAATATTTGTGTAGCAGAGTTGCAGTTCTTTAATGCTGCACTCCCGGAAATCAATGGGATTCCTACAAACATTACGGCAGAGGTAAAGTATTGTTCCAAATTCTATTGCACTCATTGAAATGTCAATTATTTTCTGTGGCGAAGTATTCACGCCCAACTGTTCGTTCTTTAGTCCAGTAAACATGTTTTCTAGCTAAATAAGAAAATAATTTTTAATTACAGAAATTCATTTGTGGAAATAATAGAACTGCAAGTAACGATGTCAGGCATGTTAATTTATTTTTCACTTTCTACTGGAACTGAACACCGTGATTGCATCCCGTGAACGCATTGAAGCAGAAATTGTGGCACAGGTAAACTATACCGTTTTTTTTTTTTATTTACTCCAGGAAGTTACATTGATCCGGTTTGTGTCAAACTGGCAATATTACAGTCTCGAAAATATTACAAGATAACGAATTGTTGGTTGATCTGACCGAGTGACCCAGATTTGTATTATCCTAAATATGTAACATTTTATAGAATCAGGCCGATCAACAAATAAACTGTGACCCAACGTATTATAACGAGTACAAAGTATCGTCCTGAATTTATGCATTAGCATGAATACATACATACGTACAACCGTTTGCAACTTATGAAACGGTGAATGTATAATATGGCACTATAGTTCGTCCCGTATTGAAAATTAATTGAGTGCAAATCTACGTCGAGTAAAATGATAAATCTATAATCATCAATTATTTTAGACGCTTCAACTTGCACATCTTTTAGTCGTGTGTTACAGCTTATTGGTAATCGTATTTAGGGACTTTTATATACCGGCAATCGTCATCCCAAGAGAACCTTCCGCATCATTACTCCGTTGCTATCTATTTTATCATCGTTTGATCTTGGATCAATGCACTTGCTGCTGCATAAGTATTGTAGTAACGGGACCCGATATTTTCCACAAAAGTCGACGAACTTGATGTGTTCAATTCTGTTGTTAAAAAATACACCTGAAAAATCAAACAACAGTTTATTACGTACAGCGTACAAATTGTTTTTATACCTGTAAATATCGATATGCATATTCTTAACGAATGCAAAATACTGGCATTATTCCTCATATAACTTTGCAAATTATGCATTTTGCTATGTAACAAACAACATTACTCATCCGAGTGCTCTTATGTGCAATTAATTCAGAGGCAGAATATAATTTGCTGCTCAAGCAGTACAACAAAGAAGTTCCGTAATCGGACTGAAAAAAAGACCGACGGATTTACTTGTGGGGTATATATACAAATTACTGCTGACAAGAGTTAAAAGATAATAAACGTTTCTTCGAATGTAAGAAATATACTTCGACTGCAAGCGTAATATCGGTCAATATTCGAAATGTTCGTAATTGGAAGATATAAAATGTGCAATATATGTTGGTCGAACTTGAGATTCGGATAATATTTGGGTTGTTCATCTACAACTGCGTTCACCGATTATTGTTGTCTGGAAATGAAATTTATTTATCGACGAAGCGTAAACCAGAAAGTATCGTTCGTACCTTTGCAATTTGGATTAACGCAGCAATGGCCGCTGTTTAGGTAATCGGTTAAATTTTTCGGTAAATCCTCTTTGCCGTAGTGAATATTATTAATTTTAATAACACGTGCCGCCAGTTCCAATAATGACGGAGGATCATGAGTCATGTCAGACACAAATCGAACCACCAAAGGATTGTCACGCAATGACAACTGGAAAAAAATCGAAAGTTCACAATCCGATTAGAACTTCAGTATAATGACATATATTTATAATTTCTTATTGTTAGTACGAATTATTTTTCTGTGGTATCTTGTTCTTCGTGCGACTTTGTTCTTTGCATGTAATTTTTCTAGAAAATAACACGACCTTAAGGTCTCAATTATGCATATAATACCTGATAATCGTGGAAATACAAACCTCTGTAAGGCAGCTTAGTGTTATTATTTCAGTAGGTAATGTTTTGAGCCTGTTTTTGTGCAATAACAACGATTTCAAGTTCTTCAAATTAGCAATCGATCCGGGTAAACTCTCGAGCATGTTATCGCATAGGATCAGTGCGTGCAAAGTTGTGAGTTGACCGAGCGTCGATGGAACATCGGTTAAACTATTTCCTCCCATCGATAGAATTTGCAATCTGAAGTAAAATCAATTTCTGAATAATTATTCATACGCGGGAATTAATATCTGATTATTGTATAAGTAAATTTTCTGCTTATTAATGGAGTTTATCTCCGTGCGTTAAAAAATGACGTATCTTTTAAAAGAGCCAAATGTAATTACCGTTGCAATTTCCATATATCTTTTGTGATCCTCGATATACCGTTGCCTCCAAGGTAGAGATATCGGAGTGCTGTCAGTTGTAAGACTTGTTCGGGAAATTCGGTCAATCGATTGCCACTCAGATTGAGTTCCCTCAGTGTTGAAAAAGCCTCAAATGTTTTCGGCAAGGAGTCATTGGACAGGTTGTTATTTTTCGCAACCAACGTGGTAAGCGGGCAATCGCTTAAAAAATCTGGCAGTTCGGAAAGTCCACAATTCGACAAGTCGAGCAGGTGTAAATTGGTGAATTTTGTTATGTTACCCGGTGCGTGATTCAATTGATTCTGATGTAGTAATATTGTCTCGACACTCTCGGGATCTTTTATAGATCCCAAACGTTCCTTCAGAGCATCCGAGTCCAACGAAAGATAAGAGAAATCCAAAGTTTTCGTTGGATTATCCGAATCACTTGAGTCCGACGTGTAATTATCCATATTTTACGATCTTTAATGTTTAATACTGGCAATGTATGTACCTCCAGACAATTTCGCGTGTAACTTCTCATACGTATGTGTATTTGAAGCGATTTCGCAACTCCCCGGAATAAAGTATAAGGTAATGATGATTCCCGGCACGCTGAGAGGGAACTGAAACCAAAAGCTACAGCTTTAAGTCTTTATCCGGTCATTTTATAAGCCAGTCGCCAGTTTATCACTCCGTCTCATCGGCTCATCATGTGGGAGAGTGACAAACAGGCACGGAGTGGAATTAGACCACCAATAAGGCTACTATCTGTTATCAGCTCTTGGAATAAAAATTCAATCAACATACCGACCAACGGAAAGCCTCGAACACTGCCCGCGAAGCACTGCACACTTGTTTTTTTCCCCGCAGTTCGCGGAACACTTCGCCGCGTTCAAGCCGACTAAACTTGTCGCGGGACTGACGTTCATGTTTGAATCATTACGCAACACTTATTCTTACTATCATTAACGCAAGTTAGACAAGTGGTTGAAGTAAAATATCGGATGTAGTAATCACGGAACAAAATTAACGTCATACATAACCTCAAAGGCACGCCGGAGTTGGATGAAGTGAGGTTAGGTAATTTGTACATATTTTTTTATTAACCTGAACGCACTTTTCCGAGGTTACTATTCAAAACGCTTTATCTCTGGTACAGGTTTTCTAATTCTTCAATATTTTTTTTTCTCAACTTCCAAAGTAAGCATGTAACAAATCGCTGTTGCAGCTATACCAACGATATGCTTTCACAAACATCTTATAAACTAACAATTTCTTATTGAAGCTTGTTTTGTTTAAGCATCAGCAAAAATGACATTTCAAATGTTACTACAGTCATTTAATCTTACCATTAGTTTGAAAAACTGTACAGATTTTAGGTTAGATTATTTGTGGGGAATAAAATTGGGGTGAATATGTTCCCATCTTTTCTTCACAGTAGAAAGTTGATTCAATATAAAAATAATCTTTTCAAGAAATGGGCAATGTATTGGAAAATTTTTTATACTGATTATGCAAATGTTGGAATAAGAACGTATCAAGACTGTGTTGCCAATCCATTAAGATCCGGTCTAACTTTGACTACAGCATGGGGCGTTTATTATATCAAATCTCACAACCCGGACAAACTGAGTTATCTTAGCGCTATTATTAACGCAAATAACTATTTTACCCTCATATCAAGTTCAGTTAGAAACCCTTCCACTTCCGAATATTTGAGAATGATCAACAATTCATTGTCTCAAGGAATCGTTCGCTATTTTAGCTGTGGATTTTTTTCCATCGCATGGATAGACGAATATGATGATATTGTTTCGGTATATAAACGGCAGTGTCGTTATTTAACGATTAGCTGGATGGCATTACCCGGTAAGATTGTGGATATTGGGTTTTTGAATCGTTGGTGGATTCTTGAACAGAAAATGGTTAATTGCGATGTAAATCATTGGGAATTTGAGAAGAAAGCTGACCAAAATGCTGCTAATTTTTAATTCCTAAAGTATTAGGTAATTCCAGTTGGTTGTAATGATGGTTATTGAATACCCTTGGAATTTTTGAACACATTTTGTTTCAGACACAATTATGGCATTTCATAAAATTTCTGTTGGTACAATCATGACCCTCTCGAGGCTTATGAGCACTTTGGGACGTAAGGCAAACAATGCAGGTATTTCAAAGTTTGAAAACCTAGCAGTCCTCCAAACACTAAAAGGCCAGACAAGTCTAAGCAGTGATCAATGGACGAACTTAAGGAAAGAAATTATGGAGACTGATATGCCAAGTGTGGCAAATGCTGTAGATACTACGATACTTCAATTTTGTTCACACACGGAAAATTTTGAACTTGGCAAATCGTGTATGAAATACTTGAGAGAAAATAATTACGAATTAAATCCGGCACTAGTTGGAGTGTATTTTAAGTTATTATACCGAAATAAAGATACTCTCACTGAGGATGAAAAGCAAGAGATTCTAAGCATCTATAATGATCTGCGGCTCAAATATCCGCTTCTTGACGCAACGACAGCGGAGTATTGTGTCATGGTTATTTCTCTTACAGAAAAGTGGCTAGATGTAATAGAATTATTGGAAATGATAAAAATATCTTGTAATGCCGCTTCACGTGCTTACAACGCTGCAATCTCTGCTGCATTTAATAATGGAGACAGTGAATTGGGCTGGAAACTTCTTCATGATATGGTAAAGATAAAGAGACTACCATCTTCAGATGCATACATAGCATATTTAAATTATTGTCTGCAGAATTTTGAAAAACCTCAAGATCGCGTCCAAGAAATAGAAAAGCTCTTTAATTTTTTTACACAATATTGCTTAAGCCCCAATGAAGATGTCATCAATCAAATTGCAACTATTTTTACCAAGTTGGGATGGGTAGCAAATACTGGCACGGTAGATCTTTCGTAAGTTATTTTAAATTCTAGATAGCTAGAAAATAATTCGAATTTATAATGAATATTGTGAAAACGTTTATTTATATTGTTTACAGAGGTACGTGCTGTACCTGCAATCACACACTTTCACCGCCGTCAATAACAGATGAAGAATTTTCCCATTTATCAAAGACGGTACTTGAAAAGGGCCTTGTTGGGCAAGATGCTTACAAAAAGTCATCCCCAGCCGAGGTCCGAAAATTGATCAATTTCGTGAATAAAACCAAACCATACGACATTGTAATCGATGGGCTCAATGTTGCGTACACAAACAATAAAAATATGGCTGGCCCTAGAAATGTAATGTTACCTCATGTGATCATAAATGTCACGATATGTAGCGAAATAACTAATCAAGGCTGAAATTATCTTTAATTGTTTTGCAGCTAGCCTCTCTGGTCAGATCTTGTCTTGATAGAAATCAAATTGTCCTAGTACTTGGCCGAAAACATATGTTAAAATGGCAACGAGAACATATCACTTACATCAAGAATAATTCTTTCCTGTTTCTTACTGATAATCTGTGAGTTTTTGTTCCGTAAACTACACAGTGCTAAGAATAACCATCTAAATAATTTTATAAGTATTAGATTTTTGATGAATATTGAAAGACTTATTACAACAAGAATTAATGATATTTTTCTGTTGTATAGATCATCGGATGACCCCTTTCTTCTATATGCCACACTGGTAAGTGGACCAAAGACGAATTTTGTTTCCTCCGATCTAATGCGACAGCATAAATTTCTTATGGGTGATCCGATGTTGGAGAAAATTTTCAAACTTTGGCAAATGTCTCACCAATGTTTCGTAAAGTTTAATAAAAGTGGCAAACTGACATTCATAAGCCCCTTGAAATTCTCGCCCACTGCTCAAAAAGGCAAGCGTTGCTGGCACATTCCTTACGGGTGCGAAACTGACTCGTTAAGGGAATCATTCGAACCACCCACAGCTTGGTTGTGCTTAGTTGAGTCAAAATCTTTCTGTAAATAGTTTTACTTTCAATAAATATAGGCATTATTTACAAGATAGTATTTATTCTCTGCAGAGTAACTTACTTAGATTGCAATAATAATACTAGTACCAGTAATAAGAAGAAAGAGAATACTGGTTCTTAAAAAATTGGAAAGAAAAATTACAAGTACGACTGTGTGTTCCCTGTTCATGTCTATGAAAATCGTTTATCTTCAGTTCTAATAGTCTAAATTACGACTTATACTAACAATAGAAAAACAATGTTTGAAGAAGAAAAACGGAGTATTCTTGTCAAAGTGTTATTTTCACACGAGATGACGGCCTGCGTGAGGTTGATATTCAACGGCTCATCGCCGCTACAAGAAATATTGATTAAATAGTAGTTAAGTTGTATTTATCGCGTGGTTCGACGCCAACTCGCGTTCAAACCTGGCGGTTCTGTAACGGCGCCAAAGATGGCGCCACTGGTGAGTGAAGTTGGTAGCAGAATCGCAGCAGCGAGCGGATCGCAGTTTCGTGAATTGCGGCGGCGTGTCACGGTGCAACAGGTGACATGACGTTGTTTATAACTAGTAATAGTTGACAACGAGAGTGGTTTGTACTTAGCGGTGATTCGAATTGATACGCGAGACACTCGCAGCAAACGCATTGTGCCGGCGTAACAAAGTGGGTGACGGGACGGGAGGGGGAGTATTCTCCCCGTAGTGAAGTACCGTGCGCGAGTGAGAGACGTGCAGGTGAAGTGCATCCCAGTTAGAACTGTCAAGGTATATTCGACGAACGCGAGAAGGATCTCTCTCTTCACCATTTTACTGGATTCCAAATGGTTGGACGAAATATTTAGCAAAACAAAAGGTTCGTTCCAAATGTCCTTATGAATATCTGGTCCACCGTTACCTGACGTTTAGAGTATCCGTCTCTCGAAGATATAGAAACAACGAGAAACGGATAAACACACGTTTGCAAAGTGAACGGCCTCCATCGCACTGTAATACTTGTTTTCGAGTCGCGTGGGCGAGAGAAAAAATCTTACAATTAGCCTACGCACCTTGAGCGTGTTTTATTTGGTCGCTGCGCTCGCAGCTGCCGTTTGCAACTGCACTCGGTCGGTAATTATCAGTATGTAAATACAAAAATAGGCCACATTTGATTTTTTCAGTTGGACATTAGAGATTTCGCCGATAACAATCTCTGCGTAGACGTGAAAGAAATAGTAAGTCGAGTGTATCGAAATGAAAGCAAAATTGATCGAGTAACATTTTACCGAGTAACGGTACTCGTCAAAATTCCACAGGGTTGATGCTGTGCATTCCTTTGGTAATAATTCTCATCCACCAGGCCGATTTACATCGTGTATTAAAAATAATACAAAGACGACCTGGATTTTTAGTAAATTAACTAAATCGATTTTATTACTGCCGCTATTATTGTCACAGGCATCGTTATTGCTTGCCCGTTTTTTACGACTCGATTGTTTAATTTTTCGACTCCAATGCTGAATGGAATGTGCGTTAATTCACTTGCTGCAATTTTCCGCTCTCTGCGGTGATCCTTAAATGGGAACTATGTTAGATGTGAATACTTGCGTACTCGTTAAACTAACGCGTGAGAGCGCAGTGAAAAAATTTGTGGTATTTGATTCGTCTCGTGAAGGGGTCATATTCATTTACAGGCCGTTCATTCCTTCAATTAATCCGATGCAGCGATTTATTTGTGTACGATGATGCCTCTGTGCGTTCGTAGGTATGCAGTATTTATTCACAGTATGACATTAAACGTGTAACAAACGTACACACATTCATACATATTTATGTATACGTACTTCCAGCGAAAGCATGTCACGAATTTTATGGCCAGAGATCGTTCTTTCCATCGCTATATTTCAGCATTAACCTTATTTCGGTTCTTATTTAATTTAACTCTTTCATTTTATCCGAATGTTCCATACAACAATCGCTTTGTGTGTACAGAAATTTTAACGAAATGCAAAGTATGGCTTACGCCGATCACCAATTCAAACTACGACGGATGACGTAGACTTTCATGCAACCGCCACAATTTTTATCTCGGTACGTGGTATGTAAATTAATAAACAATTTCGATGTTTTCTCGTAATACGATAATCTGGGCTTCACGAATCACCCAAGTGATGCACCTGAAATTGCGATCGATTGGTCTAATATTGAAATTTCGAAGAGTAAATGAAGAAACTTGGTTATAATAGCTGTATCGAAAAGCACGAACGTGAGACTAAACATTCCACTGATCCATATTCTTTGATTATTATCAGAACTCAGAATAAGCGAAATCTCGAGTTTTGTATCGAGCTTAAGATTGATAAAAATTCCATATACATCCAAAGCGTTAAGTTTACTTTCGATCGATTAATTCGTTCTGTATATATTTAGATTTTTTCACGTTATCACGCACGAGTAGGTATGTTCTCATAATTGCAGCAACGTTACATGATCGATCAATACCCAAACACACCCGGCGATAAGAACTGATCGAATCTAATCTAGCGGCGATGAAATAATGATTTAAAAAAAAAGGAGTCAAACAGATTCTCCGCCCACCTTCTTTTGCTCTGCAGCTATACTAATTAACAATAAATAGCATAAGTCGAGCAGCCTACTTCGCTTGGCGAGTTGTTGTACACGTTTTACCCTGAGCATAATTAGGGCTGAAGTAGGCACCCTGAAGGAGACGGGCTTAACACTACCGGGTGAATAAATACGAAAATGCACCTGGATAAGATAAATTCGGTTTATCACCGCTGCTGTTGTGGACGTCCTGCGAACGGGTGGCACGGCATGTATGCGCCTTTATCGCGCACCTTATAGCCTGTCAACCACCAAGAGATAAGACCTCGACTGCCTCTCTTGTACACGCGTACGAAGGAAGAAAGCCGGTGGTGGAGGAGAAGGTGGAGGAGGAAGAGGACGGACTCGGAGAAACAAAAGTTTCACTGTTCGCATACTTACCGCCCACACGCGTTCGCCCTGAATAGAAAAACAATATGAATTCATATACGCCTCGATGCATTGTTATTTCCTGTATCAACCGAAGTAAAATACATACCTTTATGTATAATAACAACTACTAGGAGAAGAGATTCGCGTGCGAATCAACGAGAATCTATTTTTCACTACAGATGTTGTTTGAATGTTTGAAGAGGAGGACCGAACGATGGCTCTTACGGCACTTCTTGATTCTCCTCTTTGTTTGTTTCACTCCCACCACTTGGGGCAAATTTGAAACGGCATGCTTGTTAACAATTCTTGGATATATCTATCATACCAGGCAAGTAGGGAGTCTCACCTGATGCACGGGACATAAAGTGGGACTGCTAAATGATTCAAACGCGATAAAAATCATTTGTTTATTCATAAGTTCGTGCACAGGGAAATGGGGTCGGTGCTCACCACTTTAATACGGTATATGTACGTCTAATATATCTCCTGCAGCGTAAAGTGTCTTCCAGAGACGGCTGCATGCATGTATTATAATGTACAATTTTTACCTGATTCCTTTTGCGGTTGTTTTAATCGTTGATTTTCACATACCCTGAAGTTTCGATCGAAAGGCATTCTTACGAGGAAAAACTAAATCAATACAATATTCAGCCGTATTAGCTGGATTTTATTTAAGCCTAAGAAAGTTTTGAATGATTTGATAACTTGAGTTTTTACGATAAAAAATGTTCAGTATTCAAGTACGCCCTGGACTTAACGGCAAAATCGTGAATTCATCCGCACCCTGCATGCATACGGACGCTTAAAACTTTCGACAATATCTCGGGTCACGGTTTGGTCAACGTCGCCGCGTCGTTTCAGCATAGTTTAGTCGGTCGCTCCTCTCGCTCCTACGATGGCGAGTCTGGTATGCAGCCTGCACGTGAAATTAACATTGTTCAAATTCCACATGGCCCCCATAAATCATGGGACCGGTCGTCGTAGCCCTAACACGTGGCCCGCAGCCTCAGGTAGGTATATTAGGGCAAACCAATTCGGCGGTTGCACAACGCTTGGTTCATACGGATTTGACATTTCTCCCGTTATTCTCACCAGCTCGTTCGGAAAAACTTCTACTTTGTAACACATTCGGTTACATTGATCCGCGTCGATAATGAATGGTATGAATTTTTCGAATTTTTCACGTGTACCCGTAACACACTAATAACAATTACCTACGCAGAATACTTCGGAGTTTAATCTCGCTATTTTTTTTTTTTACACCGAAAAATTATCTTCGCCGAAAAAAAGAATAACCTCCTCGAGACGACGTCGTGGATCAACGCTCGGCGGATTGCAGGTTTAATCGTCGTCGAAAAAAAACAAAAAAAAAATATTTCCCCCCTCTAATTGCAAGCGGTAATAATTTCGCCGTAAACCGCGACCCCGTCGTCGTACAGCTACACAGTTTCATAGTTTTAGTTTCGGTTTCAGTTTCCGGTGTTTATAGGCACCTTTACTGCCAAACGACAGCTAATAAACCGCGGCACGGCCTGTGTTGCGGGGGTGTGGAGGAAAACCCCGTAGTAATAATTATTCGGCCCGTGCTGCCGAACCGTTTTCCCTCCAACCAAGCGAAATTATTGTTATTATTATTATAACGACGATTAAAATAATAATAATAATAGTTGTATTAATTTCACCGTGAAGTATGGCTCTCCTTCTACCCAATATATCGCTATCTCGGGGCTGCCTTACAACGTGTAACAGTATAGGTATTACGTATACGTGTATAAACGTTCTTTATTAAGCCCTGTGCTATGTAAGAATTATTATACGTGTACGCGGAGCGCGGAAGCGCATTAAATTAAAAGCTCTCATCGGCCCCCCTTTTTTCCCCTCCCGCCCGTTACAACGAGGACTAGTCCCTTCGATTCTTTATTGATCCTCGTTACGCGTAGGTACTCGTATTATTGAATGTATTAAAAACAAAGACGTCGAGGGTTGCGGGAATCGATAACAAGGCAAACATTGCAGTCGAAACTCTGTACGACGACGATCCCCGCGGTTATCGAGTTGTAATTTTCAAACCCCTCCGTATCTCGAAATATGTACCGTACATACTTTCCTTATACACGTACCTGTAATATATTTCCAAAGAAGAATCATTTGCCGGTAATTAAAATACGTCTATGGCGGGGGGAGGGGGGCGACGAAATATCATCTTTTATACATACGTACCTGACTGATTAATTCTTGGCGTTTTCGTCGGATTGCAAAAGAGCTCTGACTTGAATATGCGTACATTATACCTACGTACGCGTGTACCTACATTGGTCGTGCACCCTCCTCGCTACCACGTACCACCATTATACTCTATGCGCCCTAAAATCGATTCAGAGACACAGACAGGGCATGGACCTCCGCTATCCGTATGCTGTATCCGACGTAACTTGGGTACAATCGGCGGTTTGCCGCTTCTTAATTTAGCGATACGATTAAGGCGAAATTATAGCGTGACATTATCTATAAGAAGTAGCCAAGTATGATAGCTTCGATAGATCTATATTATGAGAATACTTTTTACGAGTAAATATTATATTACATCTTCAGCTTTCACCCTCATGCTCGTATAAATAACCACTTCAAGGATAAGTATAAAATAATCTAACCTTATCGTACGCGTGAGTACGAATTACTATCTCGTAGTTATAACGACGTGCAGAAATGCTTTGGCGTATTTCAGTCGGGAAGTTATTTTGTTTCTTATTTTTGATACTTTTCCCTGACTGGATATTGTAATTTACTGGTTATTAATACCAAGCCGTGATCAGGTGATAGTGGATGTAATTCTGAAGCGAGTATAATACGAGTTTTCAATTTTCTTACGTAGTAATAAAGTAGGCGTCGTGACTAAAAGAATGCGTAATATTTCTTGTTTTTACCCATTTCTTGCTGAATTAATTTTATTATCGTATGCAATACGGAGTTGAATAAGCACCTTTAGTTAATCGATTTTCGCGAAACGCCAAAATTGGCGCGGAGATGTGCAGCCGCGTTAGTAATCCTTGGTTAGCCTTGCGTGATTCTCCCGACGATGATCGGCAAAACGGATAACGGTTAGGTGAGGAGGTTCAATTTCACGTGGGACTCACTCGAAGGTGCAGCAAGAGTCGCTAAACCGGGAGGCGAGCGAGCTACGCCGGATGGACCATATCGGGCAATGGCTGCAGCATCCCGGGGAGGAAGGAGGATGAGGAGGATGAGGAGGATGATGAGGAGAAGGAGGAGGAGGAGGAGGAGGATATTCGCCCGGCGCCACCAACCTAATGGCTAAACGCTGCCAGCTTCGGCTTCTCCATACACTCACGCTTTTATTACGGCAGTTTATCGGTTTATGAGGCTTTCCTATATTTTCACACAGCTAGGATTTCTGTTTCTTTATTTTTTCTCTTCTATACCTCTACTTCTCACTTGTTTTCTCCCTCTCATTTTTCTCGAATTAAATCTCGCTTTCACCCCCGCCGGTTAATAAGTGCGGCTTGTTACATCGAGCTGTTACCTTGACCACCTTCGATTCACAAAATCTAACCTCTGAAATACTTCTCGTCAGCCTGCAGCCAGTACTCTTTTTTCTTCTCATCTTCTTTTTCGCTGCCTTCGCACATGCAACAGTGCAACTCTATGAATTTTTCGCGCCTGCAACCGCTTAATCAATTCTAATTAGCAATTGGCGTCGTGACGCCGATCGTGTCCGGAGCTTTTTTCGTCTTTCGACTCTGCACTTTACACGCAAGCTTTCGCTGCTGTATTACTCGCAACTGCAGAAATTGAAATATCGAAAAACTAGTCGATGAACTCACTCCCGTTTATTACTAAACCTTCTATACTTTCCGAATCGTTCGGCCAATTTCTTTCTTCAGGGTTGATTCAAGTTCTATGCGCAGGCTGCATGTACGTAACGCAGAGAGACAAAGGCTTATCGATTTTCGATATATTTTACCCTGCCGGGGTTTCATCGCTTTTCCCGAAATGAAGTGACAATTACGTTAGGCATTTCCAACCGACGTCTATTTCCCGACGACTAACAACTCCTCTGCGCTACTGCTACTAATGCTGCTGCTGCTGCTGTAGCCTTTCACTGTACTCAAAGTGACGGGTGACTTCGTTACAATAATTTGATCGGATTATCACTCTCTGTAGTGACCCGTCATTCACATATTCTATTTTATCTTATACTATATCATATAATTATCTAAGTGTCTTTGACAGTATAGGACCGGAACTGAAATCGAAACAACCGAACTGAAAATATTTTTTCGAGCGAAATCTTACTTAGCGTGGAAAAATTTGTTTGTTTATAAACAATATTACAGTTGAACTTTTGGGAGTATGCCGATCGTGATCATTTGCTGCGTCGAATACTTACAATAAATAAGGAAATATATCTACTTGTTCAAGAGAGATTTATTCATCAATTTTTATAACACCACGAACGTTAATGATACATGTATTAGTTGTAACAGGCGCTCGTTACAATTTTTTTTATACATTATTTTTAACAACTATCACTATTTAAAGTCATCTTAAATTTATACAATCGCATGGTAAAATATCGACTTACTAGTAATCCTTAATTTTCCTCCATTTTAATCCGCCAGTCCAGCCTGCTTCTCGTGATGAACGCATTTCATCAAAGCTCCAGCAACGTTGCATCTTTCGGTCTCGACGACGGCTGAGAAGAGAAATAATAACTCTTTGTAACCGAGGTTATAACAATGGGACCGAGTCGTTGTTGTAGTCAAACATTCGTGAGGTGTGTCTGCGTAGTAACGTTCCACATTCACGTACCTTCGTCGTAGCATTTATTAGCGACCCTGACTGCTCCTGGCATTTCGCCGGATTCTTCCATGTGTTGTGCGATCGTATCAATCACGTCCTTCCGCAGCTTGTCACCCTGGAGCTGTTAAGAAATATCGTTTCGATTGGCATGGATATCGGAGACTTGAAATTTGCGCGAGTCCTTGCACGCGTGCGAATATAACACTCGTACTTACAACACCTGCTTTCTCAAGCGCGCAGGCCAAGAAACATTTGATTGTTCTATCGACGCGCAGCTCATCCGTGCCTTGAACTTCCGCAATCATTTCTGCGTAGGGCAAGTATGTAAAGGTATTAGACGGAAATTGAACTCTGAGAAAAGATTTGCCAATAGCCATAAGTAACGTATTCTATTCGAGCAAGCAGCAGCCGAAGGTATTATACACGTAGGGTTCATGAAGTTTTGCGCATTCGATCGATTTTATAAATAATACGTATAGTTGACAAACCGAAATTGTATAATTTACGCATCGTTCAGCGCAATACGTAATACACTACTCGTCAAAAGTTTGGGTACGCCACTCAAAATTTCTTGCCGCACTAAAAGTTAGATAACGGATTCAAAAATAAAGATAATCAATCGTTCCAAGTGGATTTTTAAAGAGGACATATTTACCATCATTTTGCTTTTTTTAAAAATTCTCTACAATTTTTTTTGGCCCCGGTACATATTTTTGAAGACGGCCGTTTTCGGCTATTTTTTAACCGCCAGAAATTGACCCTGCATCTTGGAGAAAAATTTCTACTAGTTTTTTTTCTATGATAAACTTAAGAAGGGTATAAAATCCTACATTTTCGTGTTATACAAAGCTTCGTACGATTATTTTTTGCCCCGATATTGCATTTTTAACTAAAAAAGACATAAAAACGGCCACGTTCAAAAATACGTACCTGGACCAAAAAATAATTATAGAGAATTTCTAAAAAGCAATATGAAGGTAAATTTGTCCTCTTTAAAACGCCGCTTGGAACGTTTGATTATCTTTATTTTCGAGTCCGCTGTCTGATATTCTGTGCAGCAAGAAATTTCGACTCGTTTACCCAAACTTTCGACCGGCAGTGTATGTGCAGAATGTGTTTCGTTCATCGATGAATATCGCGCGTACGTACAGCAATTGCTGATTTTCAATATCCGAATTACTCGATCAGCATATTTCTAAGAAATCAAATTCCGCTCCATATATCACCTGGTGTAATTTCCATTTCCTGGGCACATTCCTCCGTGTATTGTTTCCATTTTTCAGCGTTTCCAGCTACCATCTAAAATAAGAATATATACGATATTGTGTAACAAGTATACTTCGTAGTATATGCTATTTTTAAACAAAGTTTCGTTATATTTTTTAATCGATTTTTACAAACTTGAAGATCCGATCACGTATATTGCCGAATTGTCAACCATTCGTAATTGTTGAAGGAAATGAAAACTTTAAAACACTCACCTGAATAACAGCGAATACGGCGATAAGCCCAAAAGTAAGTCCTCTCATGGTTGGAACGGTGTGCGAACCTTATTTTTCACTAGCTAAACAAACGAATCGTGTATCGCAACTGGACTATTCGTATCGCGTCGCCGACTGTATTTATACGACTTACATCGTTCCTGGGTATCGTATAACGATTCGAGGATATTTCACACACGTAAGGGAACCGAAGGCATCTCCCCTCATGTTTGAGTTACGTAAATTGATTTGTAAATGATTGTTTATTAGACGGAAACCGTCCTCCCTCTTATAGCCATGCCGATGTCCCACCGCATGACGATACGATTAACGTACGTGTAACACGTAAGGCCGAACAATACGGTCTTTCAATTTTCGCGTCCATCAAATTCATTTAATCACATCGTGCACCTTCGCAATTTACTGTACCAATATAATCTTCGCTTTGATCAATAAACGGTTCAGGCACATATGTACATTTAATCACGCATCCCGCATTGACATTAATTTACGCCTAACAATTATTTTTCCATAATCGTCGGACACTAACAATTATGGGCAATAATTAAATAAACATGCCTTTGAATTTAAACGGGATAGCGAAATCACGAAGCCTGCGATCCTATCACAATTATTATTGTTACGTATCATGCAGGATCGTGCATAATATATACCTACGATCATTCAAATGACGGATAAAATTACGTATATTCAACGTGTTTCAAATGGTGCAAGAAAATGATTTCTTTCCTTAATCTGTTTGTTTTTCTCTAACCTTCAATTATAATTTTGCTATGATATTACTTATATGTGTGTCTTTTTTTTTTTACCATCGATTGTCAACGTAAGTCCTGCCCGGTAACGTTCGAAATTTTCGAAGGTGACAAAATCATTTGATTAATGACATATAATTGAAGTGAGTGAGTTTAAAAAATTGCAATTCATACTTTTGTATTTTCTGTTAATTGATATTAATTTTTTTCAATCCAATTTAATTTTTTTAATTTTAATTTAATTATTTTTTCACTATGAGCAGATAATTCTGACACGAATTCCAAATCAATTCAAATCAACGTGACTTAACTTTTCATAGTCCAGTTATTTCTCAGTTAATTCTCATCGTTATATAATTATTTCACAAGTCAATTGAAACATCAATTCAGCAAGTTATTTCCGCCTCGAACACGAGGCTGACAGTGACGTCGATAGGAAATTGGGGGATTACGGTTGTGAAGTCTTCGAAACTGAAAATGACAATAAAATGATTGTCCAAACTCTGTAGTAATCTTCAAAATTAATTCTACATTAAATAACGATCATTTTCTGCTGGTTCGAAACGCGGTTGAAGCTATAATCTATATTTGTGTGAAAACGTTTTTTAATAAACGACTATACATATAATGCTAAAAATGCTGAGATTTTCGAGTATATTATAAAAATTAATAGCGTGCACAGCAGTGTCCATTAGTATTTTCCGAAGGGATTATCGAAAAAATGTAATTCCTTTCGATTAAATTTGTTAGATTTTTCTTAGGGAAAAAAAAAATTACCGTTAACAGCTTTATAATTATTCACATGTAATAATATGTATGTAAACGCGAATACCGTATAAACCCATCAGGTTTTCAACTCGTTGTCAGCCAGTCTCATATATACGAGCCCGTCCACGATTTTTGTACTTTCAAGTTAACGAGGCTTGAGATTCATTCCGCGTTTTATCCCAACTTGGTTCCCAAGTTCTCACGGCAACTTTTTTTCTTTGTCGCGGCCACTCGACGACGACAACTGCCTCAATTCTAGCTCTTTGCATTCAACTTCCGGTGCTCGTATACGCAGCAAGAAAAAGGACGACCGCCTGTTTCACTGCCATTTTTAGTGCGGTACCAATTTTTTTTGCTATCCAATAACGGTATGTAAGAATATTTTTCTAAAACTTTCCTCATCGTCCAGTTTCATTTTGATGATAATTATAGGTACATACTTCTTGTTTTGGCTGGACAAAAAATGTACTCTTTCAAATACATATTTTTTTACTAATTTCAAAATTATTCAAAACGTCGTAATACAGATATTACGTGTATAATATCCCGTATAATATGTAGCTATGAATGGAATTCCCTTTAAGAAATTCATTTCGATGGCACTTGAACAGCCTGTATATATAAATGTACATACGTAAGCTTGTAGGTTAGATAATGGAGATAATCTGTACCCACCAAAGCTTCGCGATTGTATTATATTCTAAGCCATCTTCGGTCGTATCTATATCGTATTACATCGCCTACTTGAAGGCTCGTACAGACAGATAGCGAACGTATTTCGTATCCACCATGCAGGAAGAAACAATAGACAATCGACCTACTATAAATTTCAAGCATCGCGATCATCTAATCGTGACTCTCTCTCTCTTTCTCTAGACATTTATGGCGACGTTAATGTTATTATATATATTTAATATCTGACCTATCTCGATAATCTTGTATTCGCACCTTGACCGTCATTAATATGAAGAAATATAATTGAAGAAAAATTATATAGCCAGCGGGTGATTGCGATTGATTAATTCTAGACGTCACGCGTGTACGATGTTTGTTATAAGAACAGAATCATTATAATACAAGTAATTCAGAGTGGAATTAATGTTTTTCGTTTACTTCTTCGTACATTATTTAATTGTATCTCAAATGTACAAAAATCACCAGTTGCTATTGAAGAATTCATTTTCGAAATGGTTATTCGAAAAATAATTTATTTCTATCATTTAGTTACTTTGATTTACGTAAATTTTTTACATCTATTCGTTACACAGTATAATACAGTGTTGCTTATAATTTTAAATTATTTATTCACAATCTCATTACTTATAGGTATAAAGATGGGCTATAAAACAACTTATATACGTATAACGTAAAATCATAACGTGTAATATATCGCATGTTCCGTAGCGCGTTACTTCGTCGTCTTGCAAAATAATTACAGCGCCTTACAATTAGATCGATGCTATGCTCTTCGCTCGGTCGGCGACGTATTGACGCTTTTTTAGGCATGTCACGGGAAGAAGTATACCTGAAAACAGAATAAAGCGTATAGTTTGCGATAAATAATGTAAACTCGGAAGATTTAATCGATGTACAACAAACACGATTGTCTATGCGAATAAATTTCATGCATGATCCGTCGTTGAATAAATATCCATGCTAAAGAGAAGGAGATCGAAAAGAATAAAAAAATTAAAAAAAAATAGATCGCGGGAAACCCCGTTTATATAAAATTCGAACACGGTAGTCACAAACCTCTTTGTCCATTTCGAAACCACATTTAGCGAATTGCCATGCTGCCTCGCAATCGTCCTCACTCGTCACTTCGTGGTTGAAGATAAATAAATAAATGAATAAATGAATTAAAATAATGTGAAAAATAGCAAAATATCCATGTAACAACTTTACGCTGAATATAATCGCTGCGTTAGATTAGTCAATGTTTTCTTACCGCAGGATTAATTAACTATATTTTAAACTATACGAAATATCGAACGGGTTTCACAGGTACACATACTTTGCGCCGCGCAGTTCATGCCCGTGGCTTTTGCTCGGTCGATCAATTCTAACGGGAGTATGGCTTCTATTTGGGCTACAGCGGCGGCGCTGCTGTATCTACCATTTTTCACCTGTGTGGTAATAAGTGTCGAATAATGATTATAACAATAGGGGTGGGGATTAAAAACAAGAATGGCCGATTGATAGTAGGACCAAAATGTCAGATTTTGAATGACGCCGTAATCTAATTTGTAGAATCTTCAAAATTTACGAAGTCCAACTGAAGAAAATTAAAAATATAGAAATATGAAATATAAAAAGGTCAGAACAGAGAACGGCAGAATCTAGAATCTGTATACGATTCTATATTAGCGAGACTAATTCTGACGATTTTACGTTTTGTAATTCTATGTTCTGACTATTCTATTATTTGAATTCTCCATACTTTGACCTTCTACATTTTTAAATTCTACAAATAAAATTTTCGCCTCTTCGAAAATTCGATATTGTCTTCGTTCCATGTTTCGATCTTTCTATATTTTTATCCTCACCATAGTAATAGTAATAATGGAATTTCAAACAGGCAAGAAATTGTATTCTACATGATATGCAAAATTTCATTCCCCGAAGACCACACAAAGGTATACGAATTATCAAAAAAATAATAATACATCCAACAGATTGAATTTGAATGTCTGGCGTTGAATGTTCATGACAATTAGATATTTTACATTTTTTTTTCGCCGCAACGAAGCTCCAAGTTTTTAAATTACTGTCAAAAATTTTTGACTTACATGTGAATTAAGAAAAAAAATATCGCGAATAAGTCTCGATCTCGAAGGATAAGAATTTTTTCGAAAATGGGTGTCAACGAGTTAAGACTACAACTGATTATTAACGACTAATTAGCAGCAAATTACAGTCCCATCCAAAATGACTAACCATTAACTCTTGGTACTTATCTAGAATTAACCTATCATAGTCGTATAGAAAATTTGACACGCGGCAAAATTAAATTTTTCACGGCTTATCAGCGGCTATTTATCCAAAAGACTAGATTTTGATATCTGTAAGTGGTTGTGTTAACTTAACGAACGTGTCTCACCGTCTTCATCATGCCCATACAGCACAATAAATAGCACATCAATTCTCTATCCTCGGCAAACACGCCCTTATGCGTGTCGTCGATAACATCTGAAAAATGAAAACGAATTTTCTCGGTTTCGATTCATGAATGACGATCCTTATACCGTGTCAATGATACCCCGATAACGATGATCATTTCAATCAGCATCGCATATTGAATAGAATTATGTGCAAAGTATAAAGTGTCACCTGTGCTAACTCCTGTTTTAGCGATGCACGCTTTCCTCACCCCTTTCAAGGCATTCTTAATCTGTGCCATGGTCATCCTCTTGAAACAATAAACAATTCATTAATTAAGAATGATCATGCGATGACGAGTTGTCACAAGCTTTATTCTATCCCCCCCATTATTTTCACTACCGTATTATTGTCTTTTAGTTACATATCTAGTATCGTGACTGTAATTATATCCCAAATTATCGTGACATTGCCTTTATACATTGGCTTGTAAAATTAAATTTAAACAAACGAAACAAAGCTTCGTAGAGCGACCAATTTTCACTACGTTGATTATAGTTTTAAACGTTGCTTCAGAGCACAAATTCGTTTCACCTATATCGTGATCATTTTTGTCACTGTATTAAAAATCTCACGATGTGCTTGGTTGAATTTTTGTTCCTCCTTTTTTAATAATTTCCATTTCTTTTTTGTCATATTTTGCTATGGTTCCTTTTTTCTTTTCTTTCGTCCGACTTGGCGCCGCTATTATAATATATTGATGTACGATGCAAGGCTTTACTGTATTCTCTACCTACACTTTCGACATCGACGAAGTGAGAAGCGAGGACTAGCGTCAGTACAAGAACAAAAGCTTTCATATTTTACTTTGTGCTTTGTACCTAAAACACGGTATACTTGTTCCTCTCCCTCTCTCTCTCTCTCACTCTCTCTCTCTTTCTCTGCGTCAAATATCACGCTTTTGCTCCGTATGTAAGTCGCGTCGTCGCGATTTAAGCGACGTCGCAGGTTCTTACGCGAGTGTGAATTTTACAAAGAACTGTATAATAAGAGCAAACGCGAGGCTTGAGACTAGCTGTGGAAAATGTACGTTTTAAGTACTTGCGAAGGATCCAGACAGCCCCGTTTTATAGCTTTCCGACTCGCCAGTGGAACGTTTCAAATTGTACGGTAGTGGAAGATTTTCAGGTGAGCCCGGTACTTTGACACGTGTAATTTCAATTCCAACACCCAATTACCGATGCAGGAAGAGAAGCACGCCGCTTACGCAATCTGAGGTATTACAATGAGAGGAGAATCAGTGACATTACGCGTATCTGAATTAAACGTAATTGATGTTTACCGTCGGTTAATACAATACCTGTTCAACGACAGCAAAAAGCATATAGGCACATACGTAGCAAATTGGAATTCTGGGCACGTTTGTATTAAGTAATTCAATTGCACGTTTTATGGTGAACTTGTAACAATACACCCACGTGTGCAGTCGTGGTGTGTACCCATAAGGTAGGGTAGGGGTATCTGCATTCGGGGAGGAGTGTTCATGAATAAATTTTTGATCGACCTTCTCGAAACTTTACGAATAATTACAAGTTCTATACATCAGATGTTTCTCAATTTCATACGCATGCGTTTGATTTTTTATTCGAATTATTGAATTAATCGCATTGTGTACGTTTAGAAAATCTCGAAAAATATGCTATGCAATTTTTCTCGAGTGTAATATTGTTGTGCAAACCGCGTATACGATATTTTATTTAAGCATTAATCACGAGGAGGAGCCGTTTCAGACCGTTGCCGCGTGTTTCGCGAGACGTTTTTTCAATTTTAATATAAAAGCGTGGGAGACGCGAGTCTGTGAATTTCTCTCAGTGCTGCAGAAGTATAAGTAGGATGGTTCTGCAGACGGAGGGACAGACTTAGAGAAGAAGAGGGAGAGAGAGAGAAGGAGAGAGGGTTGATAAACGGGGTGCGAAATACTCCTGGATAATTTTGAACCTGCTCTTTGGACCTCAACTGTCATTTCACATCCACTAACGCACACCAACCCCTTTGGCACTTTCGGTTGATTTCACCGTTCAAAGTTTTCGCCCTTGTCGCCACTCCGTACTCCCTTATACGTATACGTATACATGTATATGCCTTCCCCGAAAACCAAAGTAATTCCCGTAACTTTGTGCGGGAAAACAGGATTGTTAACCATAAAAGGGATGCGAGGCGGTTCGGAATTGAACCTTTTTTTGTTGTACGGAGAGCCGGTGAAATTGGTAACTGTAGGATATAGCGCGGGGTGGAGGGAGAAGAGTTGAAAGCTCCCCGGAATCACTAGTCTTAATTGCCAATCGCACCAAACTAATCCCTGCTCCGATTTATTCGACTCTTTTTTACAATTTTTAATTTTCTTTTTTTTTTTGTTCTCTCTTTCTTGTCTCTCTTAATCCTCTTCGTTTGTAGTTTTTTTGTTTTTTTTTTTTTTCTTCATTTCCGAGCTCTTCGCGTTGTTAGACATATCTAAGGCTATCTTCTAAATTGGTACAAAAAAACAAAAAAAAAAAAAAAAAATAAGTAGCAAAATGAAAATGATTCTCCTCGTCTCGATCATAAAATAAGAAAACATTGAAATTTACGACCTTCCGCGACGTATACGGACTGAGTTCTGGAAATAAATGTTATTGATTAGGACTCGACCTTAGTTGTACTTTACTGCGTTGTTCCTTTGTTTCGTCTTTCCTTCTTTCCTTGTCTCCTCCTCCTCCTCCTTCGCAGCAGCAGCAGCAGCAGCAGCATCGTCCTAAGTACGACCGTCACTCCGTGCTAATGTCAAACCCTTGTATCACGGGGAGGGGGCGGGAGGGAAGAGAGACGGAGATACATCCCGAAGGAGATGAGGAGATGAGGAGTGAGTCGAGACGGCGAAGGAGGTTGGACGGTTGGGTATAGAAGGGGGGCAAGGAACACCCTCCGGAGGAGCATCTGGCCGGAACTCCTTGTCTTCCTATCTCGTGTTCGTTGAGCTTCCTCGGTTCCCGAGTTCTTCTTCTCCTTCTTCTTCTCCTCCCTCTCCTCCTCCTGCTCCTTCTTCTTCTTATTTTTCTTCTCCTCCGAGCCGCCCATTAGTTCAAGGAGCACTTTTGCGAAATGTCGATAATTGCATTTTTTCCTTGCCGATTAATTTTTCCCCCACTGTTGTTGCCGCTGCTGCTGCTGTTGCTTCTTCTTCTTCTTCTTCTTCTTCTTCGGGACGCCCTGCCGTATTTATTATAGGACTCGCCGTTCCGGCTCGGACTGCACCGAAATTCCTCGTCGTACGTGTAATTATTATGATTTAATGTATACGCGCGAATGCGACACCCACTCGCATACCATGATTCACAGATAAACCGAACGTAATTCTTGCCCCCCTTCTACTATTCCGCGCATTATTATACTGCGGATTTCCCTCATTGGTTTGCCCTTTCGTCGTGCTTGACGGTTTATGGGACGTACGGTAGGGTTGAAAAAGTTTTCAAACAAATTGGTGATGACGCGAAACATTCAAGAATCGTTTATAAAACTAGCATATTTTAATCGGTAGACACCACCGCGTTATATGTCGAATACGTCTGCAGAAATATTGCTCGTTTTTCTACCATCGTTTCACCGAAAAATTAAAATTTAGATGGAACAATGTATTTATTGCCTAATCATAGGTTTATCATCCTTTTACATTATAATGATTGCACAATACATATATATATATATATACTGAATTTTTTTTTCTTATTACCGAGCTCAGCTGAAAAATTTGTTTACGGCAGATGTTTCGTAGGAGAAATAGTGCAATAAAATACAAGCCAGCGGATTTTAACGTCTGCTTCGTGATGCGCGAATAGCGCAGACACTTGCCTACCTATATTAACCGGTTTCTTTGCTCGACAATCCCGCAATGCATCGCAGGCAATATACATACATACACGCATCCATACGTATCTTATAGTCGGCGTAATGTACAAACAATTGTGACTACATAATACGGTAAGCGGGCAGCACTGCGCCACCGCGAGGCATGAGAACATGGTAACCTTTGAATAAAATATGCCTGTACGTACACCGTAGCCGTATTACACGCTTTCATTAATTATTACACTATATTACAATTAACGACGCGTATCGTAATACAAGCAGAATATAACAGACATCGCTCCGTCTGATTATCCACGCGATTATTGAGCGATTAACTATCCATTTTATTCTTTAAATAATTAATTGAGCGTTAGATGGACCAAGTGTCTGCGGTCGGATATTATTATTGTTGTTGTTTTCATTATCATTATCATTGTCAATATCATTATTATTATCGTCATCTTCGTCGTAATCGTCATTATCGTTATTATTATGGATTAGTCATTCGGTGTACGAAAATCATACGAAGCAGTAACTAACTTCCTTCCGCAGGGTGAGACGGGCTCTTGCCGCGTTTGAGGTAGATATATTTTGTCCGAAGCATGGAACGGAGTTGAGTAACAATAATTACGATTAATTTGCCCCTTTTAGTCGGGCTCCAAAGGGCCGACTTCCCTGCCGGATTGGAGTAGAAGAGGTGACCTGGCACCCAGCAATGCACCTACACCTAAAGTACTGTACTTTTACCCGGAAACGAGTACCCAATTACGAATTAACAAGCGGCCCCTTTCAGATGTTAATCAGGTTTTATTTAAAGCTCGCCTTGGTTCGTGCCCAAAACTCTATTAAAGCTGTTGCGGCGCTGGTTTATCAACGCGGGAATGACGCGAATGCTTCGAAGGGTTGCAGGATCATATATCGTGGTGTTGTTTTATGCGTTGGATCGATTCCTGTTTATACGACATTGTAATATTGTGCATAATGTTTTACTCGATCCTCTGTTACTTTTTCGACTGCGTGCCGGACTAGTTATACCTAATGTCAGGTAATCGGTGTCGTTTTGTTGTATAACACGGCAACGGAACTTGATTACATTATAATCTTGATATGAAAATACACGAGCAATATCACACCGCGCTTTTTGTACGCCCGGAAAGATATGGCAATGAAATTTCTTAATACAAGTCGGTTCAACCGCGACTTTTGATATCCCATGGAGGGTAGAATTTTATTCTTGTTTAAATTATTTCAAATGGAATCGCAGACCTTGAATATAAATTCGCCATTCTGGTTGCGAAAATTCTCTTAATTTAATTTCACTCCATTTATTTTTATTCAGCTTTAAAAATTGCAGGAACATGAAATTTTTGGTCTATCCAACGTTAGTCGCGTTGCGGTTTTTTCGTCTATAAAATTTCGGCTACTTTTATACAGGAAACTGGTTTCAGCCACGAGCTGCGCTTCCGTAATACACGCATATATACTTGTACAATTCGATTATATTTTTAGCCCGAAATGTATACGTGTGAAAAAGTGAACATTTCTGGGGGTTTCTGTTTTCTGTTTAGCTGTCATTTCACCGCGGCTTTTCCGTGAATCTGGTAAATCCTGATTTTCCGTTTTTCAATTAAGGGCAAAAGGTGTACGTGGCCTTGGAAGAATTCGACCGTGGAACAATCATTCGTAAATCATCTTTGAGAAAGACAAAAATATATAACAAATTTCAACTCAAGTATGCGTACAGTAGAATATTTCGTATATTTTCCGGAAAAAAAAAAATTTATCTTTCCTTGTTGAAAAAAGGTGAAAAAAAAAACAACCATCAGCGTAATCAATGACTACGAAGAAATTCCTCGCATAATCAAACATCCTCCGAAAGAAATTTATTTTCCACCACTTAACTCGCCCGCCCAGAGTATAACTTCGTCCTCAAGAGTCGACACTTTGTATACTTATACTTGACGCGAGGTCTCGTTCCTTTTCATCTTTCTCTCTTTCTTTCCTTCTTTCATTCTTTCATTCTCTCCCTCTATCGGCAAGATCACAGGAAATCAGCTGCAAAAGTCTGTCTTTCTAGTCTGTAAATCTAAAGCTAAGCACGAGTTACACGTACCTAGAGATGCCTACGTATATTTAATCCAGCCGTTCGGCTGACAAGAAAGTCGAAGAAGGGAAAAAAGATCTTCTATAAATTCCATTTCTTAAGTATCGGCTGCGGCCGTCGTCGTTCAGAGTCCCGACCGATCCCTTAGATGCTCCCCAATTCTAACACCATCGTTAGGTAAATCTTTCATCGTTTTCACGCAGTTCAAACACGTGGTACGTTAAGACGCACGCCGCACGCGTATACATATATATTTTAATACATACGTCATTCTGCACTCCTGCGACAATTTGATAAACAGTAGATGCAGGTTGTATGGGTATCGCGATACCTCGACTCCTTGACTGTATATTCACCGGATAACGCAAAAGGAACATCGCTAAAAAATATTGTAATATAAATTGTCAACAAGTTAAACAATCTGTTAAACGTGTAATAAACCGCGCATATAGCGTCAAAGTTGAGGAGAAAATGTTTGAGCAAAAAAAAAAAACACCAAAAAAAAAACAAAAAAAAAACGATAATTCGAACGACGTTTATTTTCCACGCGTAACCGCAATTAATTTTTTCCCCTCCTCCATCTTTTTTCGTCTCGCTTTTTTAGCCCCGTCTCAGATATATTGTATATTTTAATAAACGGTTTTTACAACTTGTTGGGTTCTTTTATTTCTCCCTTTCGTTAATTCTTTTCTTTTCTTTTTCTCCCAAGCTTTGGGCAGGGTGCGTTACAGATTGTATATTTTACTAGGGTGAATCACTGTACTATCAGACAGCACCAGCACCGGTAACAGCAACTACCAAAGAAAACGAAACGCGGCTGACATGACGATTACACGATAACCGCCAAGAGTTTAGTATATGCTAAAGTTCCGGTTAGCTTCGAACGTTGAGACGAAAAGAGAAGAGTAGAGAGGCTTTCGTCTACGTACGCATCGTCACACCGATTGCCTTCTCGACTCATCCGGCTAGCGGTGGTAGCAGCAGCAGTGGTAGTAGTGGTAGTAGTAGTAGTAGTAATAGCAGTAGTAGTGGTGGTAGTACCTACTAGCAACTCCTGTTAGCTACACTTTAGTTTGAATTTAGTTGGCGACCGCGTCGCGCCGGCTTCCTCGATACTTCTAAATATCTGCCCGCTGTTTTCACTAGGAAGATGAACCTTTCGCCGCGGTTCCTTGGATATTGGCGCCGATCCGCAGTCCCGCTGATTCACGTGTCTCTCGACGAAGTATACGCGTATTAATCGCCGACACTTTGTCAGTTGAAATTTGCCGCGAGTCTAACTTCAGTCGAGTAGCGATGCGAAGGTTTCGTTTTAAAGTGAGTGAGTCAGTGTGCAAGTCTCTCCTCGTACAGTGACTTTTTGGAATTTATCTTGTGCAACAGTGCCGGGATTGCAGAGAGTTGAAATTTGGATGCCAACTTTCATCAACTTCTCCCACCAGAATTGGCTTGCTTGGGAATACCGCGTGCTATGGGTAAGCTGCACTCATCGTCAGCGACACCGTGTGCTTCGTACTTGTTTCATGTTTGCGTACGAGCTATAAATGTTTAATCGCTCAACGCCTGCCGGCTCGTAACATCTGCATTGTCGGGCAAATTTTCACCTTTGAATGCAAATCGAGTCAGAGACACGTTAGCAGGTTATATTCTATTCGCGATGGGAAAACGTTCGCTCCTAAGTTTTCTCATTTGAAAAAAAAACAATTCCCGTTTTCGAGGCCGAAGGAATTACTATTATTTGTTTTATTTTTCTTTTTCTACTTCATTACTTCACTTTTAATCTGTCGGTTATACTCTTGTTACATTACAGTGGTGGAGGTACTTTAAACTAATATGTATGCATTTTTCTTTTCAACGTTGAATCGTGCGTAAAGAGAAAGCTATCGCCAGGCATATTGGATGTATTGCAAAATTATTGCACACCACGAAGTAAAAAAACGCAATTAGGTTTTTAACACTGTATGTTCGGGACGTGTATATGAAACTTTTCGCGAAGCTATAATTATTATTGTTATTCTTAGAAGTGTCTTACAAGGATATGTTACCCACGTATATCTCCGATTGACTCATAGATAGTTTCCATCGAATTAGGAACAATTTTTGGGCATACGTATGATCACGGTAAATTTTATTGGTATTTATGTTTATTATTATTGTTATACTGTATCATCCATTCTTGATGATTTTTCTCGTGTCCATGACGCACCGGGAACAGAAGTAGAAAGAGAAAAAGAAAAAGATAAACCATGACTAGATAATCACGTCACTGGCATGTCCAGGAATCTGGATATATCTATACGTACGTATAGATAGAACCCACGTGTCGTATATCTTATATAAACTATACCGACCTTTACGCCATAAATTTATCTCGAATTTAATTCAATCATCACGTCGTGTCGATCAAGGCAATGACACAAAACTGTTTAACGTGCGCTTTTCACAAGGTTGCATGTGCAGGCTGAAACTGCGACGTCTCGTTTATTCCCTATAGTCTTGCGGTGTGCGGAATTGAACGTCTTTTCTTCTTCTTCTTCTTCTTCTTCTTCTTCTTCTTCTTCTTTGCACGTGTTCCGTCTTAGCGATTGTGTTTGCTTGTTCAGTAACACCGAAAGATACAATACTCCAAGGAAACCTGTAAGAACGAGTCCAAGTTTGTACAAGAGTATAGTCAACGGACCTCTTCCAGGGATTCTGCTGGAATATCTTCCGGTTAGTTTATATATATAAATATATATATATATAAACGTGTGTATACTTGTATCGAGTAATTATACACATACGTGGGAAAAATTCATTCTGAATTTCATTAACGAGACTGCCGACGCGACGTGCCGCGTGCGAGGCGGAAATTCTATTCACAATATACCCGCTTCTGAAAGTCGTTCCGCACCGACGGTATAAGATTATACAGTTACTAGTAATATATCTCGACGATTTTACTCGCTCTAATCGATTAGAAATTCTTGGGATGAGCGGGCAATTTACACACTCACGCGTACGTTGCACTCGTACATCTGCACTCGACGTATATTCATCGAAATGAGGGAACCATCGAAAGTGAACTCAAAATTTGTACATCCCAATCTGTTTTCGTCGTAGGATGTTAACTTCGTCTGGCATGATCGTGACTCGGGATCTGACCCTGATAAAAATTTGAGTGGTTATACCGTTCTTGGTTAATCGACAACTTCCGGTTCTTCTTTTTATTTTGCAAATATGTGTGTGTGTGTGTGTGTGTGTGTACGTATAGTACATCGGCAGGATATACGGAATAGGATCGTGTGAGTGCATATTTACACAATGGTTAATCTTATACCGGTGACGCTTTTATCTTGAGGAAAAAGTACCGCACAGAATCGTTCGACGAGAGGACGATATAATGCAGCAGGTCAGAATCGTACGGGAAACAGGAATTCCGCCTGCTGCTCTTCGCGAAACGGATAACTGGTTTTCCCATATTCCATTTTGTGCGGAGGAGGTCCAACGATTTTGCTACTGCAGCAATCGATCCTACTCATATTCTAGGCGTTCACTCACCGATTTATTCTATAAACGAAACAACGAAATTATACGAAATTACGAATGCGATGAGTCGATCACGGAATATGACGAGTTTCCTTAATTTTGCAGTCCTTGTCTTATTTCTGCATTCCTTACTTTCACGACTGATTCCTGGAATATTCATATTTTAGCTATCACGAAAGACTTTTATCCACGGCTAAATTACAAGTTCGTGTACATGTTAATCGATAAATCGTAAATTCATTCGGTGCAATCTATGTTATACGTATCATTGTGTATAAAGTTAGTTTATTATTTATGCGAACAAGAATCTGTTTCTATGAGTAGAAGTTCGTTCCTCCGAAGGTGGATGATGTACGCAGTATGCCTGCAGTCGTGCGTCGGAGGAATTCCTGATGAGTATTTGAAAAATGCAGGCACCGATCGCGTCAGCGTCGTCAAATTCCTGTGTAGAATACATGCGTATATATATATATATTATTCAACTTGAGTCAGAGCCGCCGATTTATCGTAACGAGCTAATAAAAAAATAAAAAATAAAAAAAAGAGGCCTGTGTATCGAAACTAACAAATCAAGGAACAGAGACGACGAAAGTATTGTATTCACTGTACACATCACACTGATCAGAGTGTGTACCTGCGCTAATCACGATTATCGCCTTATCCGGCTTTTGAATCAGCTGCTGAAGATGAAAGGAAGCGCTGCTTTCGATACTTTTTCTTTTTCTACTTTACGCGCACCAAGGTGCAGGTACTTTTTTCCCGACGAATCTTGAATGATCAGCAGAGCTGTGTGCTTTCTTTGCGCCTCGTTTCATTTCGTTTGACGTTTCAATCACTTCCTGTACTCGGTACATAAAGATATTCCGACGAGGCGATGCCTGGACGAACGCCTGATCGGTCATATGGAGAGATGAAAAAATTACCGGGAGAGCTGCCGAAAATCGTTGTGATCAATTGGCCTCGGAGCATAACTTCGAACAGTCGAGAAAATTTTTATTCTTATACTCGACCTTTTTTTATCCTGCGATCCGCCGAACCGTTGCCGGGAACTTTTCAAATTGTACAAATATTGACCGGTGGAACCCAATTTAAAAGTTAGATCTTTGTCTGACTATGTATATATATTATATATATATATATATAATATTGCAGGATTTGAGGCTGCCGTTTAACGAGGCCAGACTCGTGACCGTAGGACCCTTCGAGTTCTTACCTGTACTTTAAACTT
Source organism: Neodiprion lecontei (assembly GCF_021901455.1). Taxonomy (NCBI): domain Eukaryota; kingdom Metazoa; phylum Arthropoda; class Insecta; order Hymenoptera; family Diprionidae; genus Neodiprion; species Neodiprion lecontei. Next base: position 25,446,413 of record NC_060265.1, read on the forward strand.
TGCGCTGCAGTTTAGTCGGCTTCCAGACTTTTACAAAAGCTCTCAAACGGCGTCGCGGCTTCGATGCTTCGTCATTTCAACCGTCGTATCATCCGTTCCCAAAAAATTCTTTCTATCATTAAGTTAATCACGGTTGGAGAGAATTAAACAAATTATCGTATCGTTGTCTTGAAAAAACGATAAGTAACGATCTAGACGTTACAGAGAAAATAAACAGGTTCGTGAGCTAATGAAGCGAATTAACAGGCAGCGAATTTAAAAGGTGGGGAAAAGATGGTTTAATGGCAACGCATGTTTACAGTTTAAAGTCTGAAATAAAACTTTCTTTTACAATAATATGGGTTGAAGAAGAAACCTTATTTTTTTGGTATCATGTGAAAGCTTAAAGCGTCTTTTATCTACGATGATTACTAGATCAGAAAAGAGGGGGCCACACGTATGATTTCATACTTTGTAAAATACACTAAATGTAAATTAATATCGTTGACGTTTGGTCACGATCAGTTCGAAAACGAAATTTTTCCAGAAAATAACTCATGCAAGTGTGACTGTAAGACTGTTTTCCCAATTTGTCGGAGGCATCTCGAAGCCGGTTGTCTTGACCTATCCTAACCAAACCTCGCCTACATCCAGTCGACGTATTCGCGAATGGCTAATCGCAAAGCTGGTGGGCGCAGCAAATAGCCTCGATGAAAAGCATCGCGTGGCAATATTCCCAAGTAGTAAAGATAGCAGTAGAGAGGACAGTGAGGCAGTGAGCGATGCGAACAGTAATAGGGGCCCCTTGAAGATGCTGCCTCAAGGCTTGGTGTTAAGGATGGTTGTTGGATGGACGAATACGAGGGAGGAAGGATGCGGGTCTCAATTTTGTACGAGTTTAAGTCAATTTAGCCTCGGTTCAATGGTTCTTCTTCTTCTTCTCGTTTCTTCTCTCGTCGAGTTTGTCGACCGTCTGATAATTTCTCGTGCATGCAGGTTTACGCATTTCTATTTTCATACTGGGTATATTGCAGAAATTCGCGTCATCGGCGTCATTTCGGACGCCGCTGTTTTACGGAGAATCTTGAAAATTGTATGCACGAAATCTTATACCCACTTATGTTGTAGTATATACATATAAGTAGAGAGAAATTGTGTTGAAAAAAGAATCTGCTTCTCACACTCTCTCTCTCTCTCTCTCTCTCTCTCTCTCTCTTTCTCGCTCCTTACATCCGTCCGCTTTACAATAACTCGACTCGCACACAAATATCAACACGCTGCACGTGACTCACGCTGCATGGACCCGTAATTGCGTTGGTACATCCTCGATGCTTGAGTAATATGCAAATGAAAAGGTCTGAAGTTTCCGGGGATGCTAATTCGCTCGACCCTTCGCAACTCGGCGGGGGCCCTCTGCCATCTCGAAAATTTTCCAACACGCTCGCCGGAAAATTCGTATGCTAATTTATGTGGTTTCTAGAAAAAGAAGAAAACAAATACACACATACACACGCACGCGGGCGCGAGCTCTGCCTTCGAACAGTCGTCGGTACCCGTCAATTTGTTGCATCCACTCGAATTTTCTTACAACGAATTAATCGAAACACTTTTTACATGCATATCTACACACTCGCATCTCACATCTCTCACGTATATGAACTATAACGAATCAATCAGCTTTTTTGCGACTGCAGCCACGAATCTGCGGTAGTAAGAAACATCTTTTTTAATCATTAATTCTTCACTCGGCACTTGAGAAATGTAGGGGAATGGGAAAAGGATATTTGAGCAGTAAAAAACTGGAATCACGAAATATCAAGCAAATTCAATTACACGATATTGTATATATATATATATATATATATATATATATATATATATGTATGTATGTATGTATATAATTACCGAAATTAAGTCGATCCTTGTGGCGAATTATTCTATGCTGCTTCTGCTCGTTTAAATCTGGGAAATAAAAAAGGGGGCAAGAAATACATTGACGTAATTTACGTTGCATAACTAAATCTCTCGCTTTCTCTCTCTCTCTCTCTCACTCTCACTCTCTCTATCTTCGTCTTGAGGAATACATAACAACGATATAATTGGGGAATTTGCAAGAGTCGTACAGAGAGACGTTGAACTTCGTTAGAGAGGACAACCAGCTTATGATCTCATTCCGGCCTCAAGCTCATACGTGCACGTATAGATACGGTGCGTAAGTGTGTGTGTGTGTATACTACATATATGTATAGAAACGCAAGCACATACGAGGGTATTTTCAGGGATTTTATTTCCACGCGAAAAGAGAGAAGAGGGCACTTCATTTTCCGGTTGATGGTATCGTGGAAATATTTTCGCGACCGCACCCGTCGCGCGGCACACAAGAAGCGTGAAAATAGCAAATTGGTGTAATAAGTTTTGCGGAAGAAACGTACAATTTTCGGAAGTGACAAGATAAAATTATGACAACGGTTCGCCGCTGCTGCTGTCTAGTCGAGAGTCGCAGAAAGTCTGAGATTTCTTTTCCCCTTTTTCCGTGGACTTTCTTTCCGCGTTGCGGCCATTCGACCCATGCGCTATTTCGTCCTTTCGGTCCCTTTTCACCCCGCTTTTTTCCCCACAAGCACGCGTCTTTAAGGGCGTAGAAAAAAACAAAAATAAAAAATTTCCCTCGCTTATTGCAATGCGAGAGAGAACAGCAGAGGAGGAGGATCTCAATGATCATCGATTCCTCGATCACGTTTTTAGCTCCTGCGGGCGTCTCGCACATGTTCGAAGTTATCCGAGCTTAATTCGGTACCGTCGGCGATTTATTACGGGAAGAAATTGAGATAATTCGCTGTCACGCAGCTGTTAATTTTAAATACTCGCTCGGCCGGATGTCGTTCATTATCTATCCGACCAGCTATACGATAATGCACATAAATACATACATACTTTTGCATCCTGCTTGTGCAGCTTACAACCGCGATCGACGGATAGTTTTGCCTTGAGGAATAATAATTCTTTTCTGTATCATGTATATTCCTTATTCTCTCTCTACTTCTATCTCTTATTCTTTCGTGATAACCGCCGGTGGCGAAAACACGCGATGTGAATACCGAATGAATTAAAACTCTGTGCGAGGATATTTCTATACTGGAAGACGAGAGAAAAAAAAAAATAATAACAAAGATAAAAAAAAGAAGGTGGAATTGTCGAAACAAGTCGGTCGTTAATTTCTTCGCCTGAAAAATCTCGCGGTTAATTAGAAAGAAGTGAAAAAAGAAAACAGTTATACTCGATTCGATGAACAAAGGTTGGCCCTCGAAAATCTGTAAGGGCTTGTGTACGAAGTGAACACGTACCTATGCATTTGTACATGCCGAATGGCTGTGTTGTGTACCTTTGGTAAGAAGGGAATTGGAACGAGACTTTTTTTTTTTTATCTCAGTTACACGGATTCGCGATTATCTATTTATAGGGGAAAATAAGAGAAAGCCTGTGTGTACAAGAAGTCTAGAAAAGCGTCAAAGTGGAAAGGACATAAATTAGTTCTTATCTTAATTGTGTGTGGCTCCAACGTACAGCTCCACATACACGTGCGTATAACGAAGAAAAATCAAAGACAAATTTAACCCCGCGGCAAAGTCGCGAGATGATAGATAAAGTCGCACCGTGTGTGTGTTTGTATATACACATATAAATATATATGTATACGATTGTTTGAATTTTGTTTAGGTCGAGCGTTTTATTGCCTCGATAATCGAATACTTTCCGAGCTTATCTTGACGTTAACTTACGGACTGCGGTAGTAGAATTGCCTCGTCGGTATAATTGCTTTTCAAATCTTTTGACAATCCCTTTTTTTCTCACGTCAATTTCCGTTCTCTCTCTTTCTACGCGCGCTCGTTCCGCGTGTAGCGGTTATGTATGGATTATACCTAGATTCGCAAATCTTTCTTGAGTCGTATCTCGAAAGATCTTTGCAGCTTGTCAAGATTAAACGCGACTGTCACTCGTGAGACGAATCGCGCTACAGTGACGTCATATTGTAATTAAGTAATCAAGCGCGGAACACGTGCAACGGGTTTGATTTTAATCGAGTCTAACGTAAATTTGTTGTGTAACTCGAGAGCCGAACTTCCCTGCCATCGCTATGCTAGGCGTGCGATATACGTACCTACATGTACGGTATATTCCCCCCCTTATACCTACGTAGGTACAGAGTTAGCGATCTGCGGAATAGCGAACGAGAGGAATACTGTTCCTCTCAGCCCTGCTGAATACTAATTATCCGATTAGCGCGAGGCGTTGTCCTATATATCGATAATACATACATATTATACGTATTTTGGAAAAGCCACACAGCTTCGCGTATTATATGAATTTTCGATGAGCCGCGCAAAGTCATAAATCCAGGCTCGCAGCCGGCCGAGGGTGATTTTCATCCCCTGTCGCGTGGTATTCATTGAATTTAATCTTTTGGCAGATATTTATAACTTCCGATGAAAACGGAATGGATTTGTAGGTGTATACACGCCTGTATAGGTACAATTATACGTGTATAGGTGTACAAAAGGAAATAGATCGATCAATTACACCGTACAGATTTGAAAAGTAAAATTATTATCCCGCCTAGGCGCCTCGGTGCCGCATATCTAACGTACATGTACAAATCGCGCGATCTTTCAATTTCGAGATTACGAATTCCGCGGGAAACATGCGCAGCTCGTTGTTCTCGGTTCGTATTCTGGTTAACTAAGAAGAAGACGATAACGGCACGTAACTTCCTGTTTGTCTTTCAAGTCACGGGAGGAAGTGAGAGGGAGAGAGCGAATGAGTGGAATTGCGTATAAGCTAGAAGCTTCGTAGGTGTACGTTTCAACGAAGCCGGTGTCGGTTCGATGTAATGTTGTGATGCGTGCTATGCGAGTTTGAGTCGCGGTTGATCAGCGTTAACGAAAAGAAGAAGAGAACGACAAAAAAGGAAAAAAAAAAACGCAAAAAAAGGAAAAAGAAGTTGTCTTTTCCATTTGTGTTATAGTTCCGTTTCGCTGGTCTCGCTGTGTTGCCAAATAATTCATGACTCGAAGTTCTTCCTCTCCGTTACGCCGTAACGGCCGCGTGGTCCATTCGTATCCGATGTTTAAACGCTGCTTGTGTGCCTTTGTGGGTATTATTACCACTCCTTCGATCCAGGTATTCGATCGTGAGACACCTTCTGAACCGCTATTTATCTCCATTCTATCCTATTTCATCCGCCGTTCACCTCGAGGCTTTGTTAACGCGTATATACCTTGTGACAGCGTAAGATTCGTGTTGTGTTATCGTATACCTGTTCGCCGCGTCGTACGTCATGAGAAGAATTCAATCTTCGAATATCCTTGATTCCCACGCCGCTGAATCGTACGTTACCTGCACTGGTCACGGATATCTTACATTTACACGCCGATAAAACGATGTTGAAGATAGTTACGCTGACGCGACGTGACGAAAGAGTGAAACGAAAATCATCGTTTAACCACGTTTTCACGACACGTGTATGAGTACAATAGTTACTAAAAAAATATTTGTGTCGTTACGAAAAAGGTTCAAGTATCGTTGATGTGATTATCGTTGCAAATACTACATTTTCTGTTATTGCATCATGTAATCTATACGTATTCGCTAAATTTTGTTTCAGTTGAACAAGGGATTAGAATTAATTGATTGTTCCAACAATGTAAAATTAATGCTATAGTTTAAGTTAGTACAAGTAAATATAGTACGAGATACGGTAGCGAGAGAAAAAAAAATACACATATATCTGAAGAATATGTAACAAAAACCTCTGTTTATCCCTGTCCGACTTCAGTGTCTTAATGTAGAAAAGAATAAAGCTTAGAAGATATGACAAAATGTGACATACTTGCTGTAGGAGAGGAAAATTTTTACATCGTAGATTAAAGATCATCTATTCATTGTGAAATTCTACAATTCCTCAACACAAGAAGAAGCTCGCGAAAGACTATAATGTTTAAAAAAAAATAAAAATTTAAATTCACCAAATTACATTATGACTTAAATTTGTGAATATAATCGTACGACCTGAATAATTATCTTGGATTATTCCACGGATTTATCGTAGAGTTATCTAAAAATCGATGTTTTCCAAAGGTCTTTCTTTGCACTCCACGCGATTGCTGAATCATAGTTTGGCCTGCATTGATACAATACATTAGGTAGCGGGTATTCCTTTCTTTCTCTAACGGCGCGTGCCGCGATAGCAAAATAATAAGCGACAAGTCGACTGTGAATATTAACCTTCCATTGTTTAGCCGTGACAGCGATAAGCTCTACACGTATTACATATGTATATATGCATAAATGTATACATGTATACGTAAATGCCTTACTTTACCAGGCTGCAGGCTACAACTCTGCTTATCGCGTTTTCCCCAAAACACAGCTGTCCCCGACAGATTAACGCATTAGCTCGTACTTGTAATCGATACATGGCGTACCATTTCATATATGTATATATATATATGATGTACCGCATATGCGTAACGTGCCTGGAAAACTGGGCTCTTTATCGTGCTGTTTCTTGAGCGACGCGACGCGTGTGCAACACGGCAAAAGGCTGCATACCTGCAGCTTCGACGACGACTCAACTTCGTATCTTTTTGTTGGATATATGACGCGTAGTGGGAGGACTCGGAGTAGTTTAAACACGAGATAAAACATACCGTATACTCGATTTATACTGGCTGTGGAAAATAATATAATTGATGACCATTGTTTTTGTATGTACTTTCAGATCACCGACGATACGGGCGGCCGATCTACGTATTCCCGCATCGAAATCAGTGTTGTAGAAACAGCTTGAAGATACGGGGATTCGATATAGTGAGAAACTAAAGAATAGGAATGAGAAGAAGATGATACGAGTAGTGACGAAAGTGAGAAATCGCGGTTAACAGCGCGAATGTATGAAGACAAAAAAAAAAAAAAGAAAACGAAAAAAATCGGATGACATTTTCCTTCACGTTTCTTTTCTTCTCTCATTTTACCGCGTATTTCTTCATAAAAAATTCTTCTCTTCGCCTCGCGTGTCTTCCCACACATATGTACGTTAGACGTACGTCCGAACGATGACGTCTCTACTGCAGAGGGATTATTCTTCGCAGAGAAAAAGGGAGTCGACGGGGAGCAACGCTTCGAGCTATTTGGTGGTGAGTGAATAGATAAATCGATACCAATCATCTCGCTCCATTTAAGCCGCTTATAAAGAGGTTAGAATCAGATTAAGTGGACTCAATCGCCTTCGCGGATTCACACGCGGTCGATTGTCAAAGTACATCTAATTATCGCGACGAAATAGTTGAATTACTAGAAGATAAAATTCGTTGGGTAATTTATTAGGTACTTTTAAATCTGCAAAGAGTATAATAAAAGATGAAACAAATCGCCGCATGTGATATTATATTATATTCAAAAGTGAAATAGCTATTATTTAATATTATTATTATTATTATTATAATTATTATTATTATTACCCTTCAAGTAATTTTAAAACTTTTTCGCCCCTCGCATAAACATGTATATATAATATATATACATAGATATAGTTGTTCGTTTTATACATTGTGTTATTGTTATATATATGTATACCAGCGTTGCCGCACGTTGCCTGCTCTTTTCCTCCCTAGTTTTATTGCAGTTTGTTTCTTTCCTTGAGTGTAGAGGACTTTTTCCATTTCTTTTCCTTTTCGTATTTCCTTTTTTTCTTTTCACTCTCGTCCCGCATCTAGATAATATTACAATATTCGTAGTATACGTGGAGGGTGCAATAAGAGGAAAGGTGCAGTATACAGGCTCGTGTGACACAAACACTGCATTGCAAACGAACACAGCGATAGGGTTTAAATTGTTTTATTGCTAGTGTATAGAGGATCGTAACGCCGCTCTGTACGGCCGGTATATATATATATATATATATACAATATATGTATGTATAAAGTATAAAATCTCTTGTTATTTCGTACATACTTTTTCGCAATATTCTGTAACTAGTATATACGACGTCGTTCTCTCGATGTTTCGCTAACTGTTAGGGAAAATTGTTCGGTGTAGCTACGCGTTATTGCACTTTGTTTCACGTTTCGTTGCGGCGCGTGGCGACGTTTTACCCTCTCTTATTTTCTAACAGGTATCTTCTTGCGATAGGCACGAATAAGTTGGATTTTATTCTTTGAACGAGACACGGACACATCGTGTGTGCAACATCTATAAATCTACCGTCTTGTATGTAATGTAATTTTTTTTCACGGATAGGTGAACTTGGATGCATACGGTGTATTATGTATTATACAGATACATGTACAATTGATACCTTGGAAACTTTCTATCTGCGCACGGTTCTTTTGGGATTCACTGCGTGGCATCTCTACCGTATCTGACATCCTCCTCCTTTTCCTCCTCAATCTCTTGTCAGAGGCGACGGGATGTTTTAAGAGGGATAAGGTGACATTTTCCATTTTCAACTCCCCCTTGCACGACCGGTTCGCCCTGAACGTGACCGATGACTTTTCCACATCCGTGTACACAATACACATGCATAGATTAGGGTGTAATAATATCCATGTATACACGATATACCTACAGTATTATGTTTATGTATGTATGTATACGCGTATCTACAGCTGCAGGGCTCTGCCATTTTAGGGTATATTTCGCGAGTGGTCTTGACTGCTAATGTAAATGCCGGCTGGGTGAAAGAGAGAGAGAGAGAGGGGGGTTAAAATCATATTTCATGAAAAATTAATGCATTCGAAGGATCCTTCTCATTTCCGGTCACGTCACGCCCCAACGGCGGAGAACAATTTTCAAAATTTGATTAATGCTGCAACCTCTTCTATCACCTCGTTATGTGCATAGATTATATATGTGGTTATGATTTTCGCCTCACTGTTTCAAAAAAAATGTATACTCTTGTTTCGATTCGGTCATTCGCCTTATTCGCCTGATAATCAATCAGCTTATTTCTGTTTATTTTTTTCTCCCTGTCCCAGCATTTAAAATGTTTTTTTTATTTTACCTCTCCAGTTGCCATGTTAATAGTATTTTTTTTCATTGAAAGGTCGACTTATTTCATGTTTTCACCTTCATTTTCCACAGTATAGACAAACTGCAGGATAAGAAAAAACTTTAAATACGCAGTTGCAAAAAAAAAAAAAAAATACGAGACACATACGCTAACCGCTGCATTCCGTATGCAGTTATTTTGAAGCCTTCACGGGTTACTCACTTTGAAGAAGTTCGTTTTTGTGAATTTTCAATCAATTATATCGTCTGCAACGGGGATCGATGGTCGTTCGAAAAGGGCCGTCAAAAGGAGGGACGATTTGCAAGTTTTAAATTCAATTTGCATATTTCGCTCCTCGTGCATTTACTCAAAATAGTCTAGCAAGCCCTGCTCTCAGCGAATCTCCCTTCAAACTTCGGGAAATATAATTTAATGTTGAAATGCCGAAAGTTTATAAGCGCAAATAATTCTACCGCTACACGTATAGTAATTTATTGAAAATTTAAATATATCTGATGGTCGAATAATCCAGATAACAGAGAAAAAACGCGATTTCGAGAAATGAAATGTACGAAGAAACGGTGAAGAAAATTTAGAAATATAAAGACGGTAGAAAATTCACTGATATTCTCTGCTGGGCGTATATATTTTACCGCAAAGCGGCGGCCACGTGAGGATCTTTGGGTCGGTACCTACCTAAGACAGGCTGCAGATATATCTCTCAAAAGTTAAACTACCCTCCTTTAGAAAGTTAGGGGCGAGCACATCTCGCGCGGAGCGGCTCGAGGGTTTTTTTTCCCTCTTTTTTTTCCACGTTCCTTCTCTTCCTCTTTGCTCTTTCCCCTATGCGTGTATACAGGTATATCACGCGTTTCTTTTTTTTTCTTCTTTCCTTCCTTCCTTCCTTCCTTCCTCTTTTTGCTAAGCGAACATAAATTCTTGGTCCAATCAACTTAAAACGGTGCTAAATTATTTCCCAGCGCGTTACCCGTCATGGTGGTAAACCACCGACCCTTTTGGTGCTAAAAGTCAGTGCAAAATCTACGATAGACTACGATTTCAAATTATCCCGCGGCAGCAGCAGCAGCAGCTGAATCAGCCCGTCAGAATCGAGAGTCACGTCGTCGAATGGCCCCCAAGAGGCCGAACGCTGCCTTGTTTACGCGATTATCCGGTTGCCTCACTCGCAGGCGCTTCGAAGCTGTCGCTTTACTTCCGACTCCCATCGTTCGTTCGGTTTCGAGCAAAAATTTTCTTTGAAAATAACCAAAAACATTTGGTCGATTTTATCTGTTGTTTTCTATACACACGCATAAATTACAATGTTTCCTCCGCGCTGAGATCCTTGACGGATTTTAGAATTGGATAATTGGCGGAACTTGAATTGATATTGCAACTTCGCGAGAATTTGAATTTACTCATTATACAGAGTGAATTGCTAACGACAGAATGGCTATAGTTTAATGCGCACGCGTTACAAGCCAAGAGCAGTTGTTTGCCAGGGTAGCCAACCGTCATAAATTCGAACGACAGCTCGCCGCGATGTATTTAACCTGAAAAATTTTGACATCCGTCGGTGTTGAGCACAACTTCCAGCGCCAACTGTCAAAAGTTTTGAAGTTGCGTTCGTGACGATTGGCTAACCTGACGAACAACTGCTCTCGGATTGTAGCGCACGCGCATTCAATTTTTAACAGACGACGGATCATTCCGTCGTTAGCAATTCGCGCTGTACATGTGTATATTCATATTTGCAGATGTTTTGATCGAGTGTTGCTATAGCAATGTTGTACGGGGAGGTAGGTAATATCGATTCTCGGAGCAACACATTGGATACAAAATTGTGTCCTGCATCAAGTTTCCATGAGACTGAGCGATCTGTTGAACGTGTTACGACGATCTCGCGAGTGTTTTTCAAACTGGAATTGCTTGTATTTTGTTCTATTCTTTTTTCTAATCCCCTTCAGTCCTTATCGATAAATATTATACGATAACTGTAGCTAACGACAAAGTGATACGGTAACAATCACCAACAGTATAACACGTGCGACGCGTATTAGTAGTTATCACTAGACTGACCGTTTATCATCGTCAGGTATCATATTCAATTTTCTCGAATCGTGTCACGTCGTGTGTAATACTTTATCGGATTTGTCCGGCGTTCATTTTATCGGATTAGATTCCCACGCGATCATTGCGCGATAATGTACCCAGCTCATTCGACGATCGATCCAAAACCCTCTCGATGGAAAATAAACACGCTTCTATTCTACTGACTCGGCATTGATAATATCGTCGGCCGCGATCCGCACGGTCAAACACCCTGACTGCACCTCCGTTTATCTCCGGTCACACACGGCTCGCTTATCAGCTGCATTTTTACACGCTCTCTGCAGGCCGTGTGCTGCATGCAGGTATCTTGGCCGGACAGCTAGAGTTCGGTTTCTGTGCTGTGACAGCTGAACAGGCTCGAAATTGTTGAAGAAAAACGAATTTGAAGTATCGTTGCATCTTTCGTCGCGAAGAAAAATTAACAGCAACAAAAAAAAAAAAAGCTTCATCCCAAGGAAGGGAAAAGTATTCGGATCAGGAGTGAGAAAAAAGTTTCTCGTCCTTCAACGTAATGCAAAGGAGGAAAAAAAGGGAGTGCAGAAATGGATCCGAACAAAGTAATACGCGCTAATAGAAATTATCTCTCGCACTGCTTACCTATGTTATACAGGTATACTATAGGTAAGTAATGCCGAGGAACCGATGTATGGAGAAAAGTTTCGACGAAAGCGGTGTAGTTTTATCGTTCCGTACACGTAGTTTGGTCAGTACAGAACCGTCTTTTGTGAGAGCCACATGTCGCTAACCGGACGTTGAAACTTTATATAATGCCCATACGGCGTGGCGACGGTACAAACAGGGCGCAGTAAATGTGGCCGTAATTACGGTGTAAAAATTAATAGTATACGTAACATTTTGGCCACCAGAAGCAGGTCGAGGTTCAATTTTTTAACGTAGTAAGTTTCACAAACGTTTTCGAAAATTTAGTGAAAATCGGTGCCTGAATAATGCGGGCGAAACTGCGGTAATCCGTGAATTTGGTGCTTCAAAAAATACCCTTGCAATTTGAGCTTAGATTCGAGCGATACCGGGCGTCACGATTAAAGGCAAATTTTTTTCACCTAATCGTGAAAACGATCGCTCGTCTCGACGTTGAAAGAAGTTCATTGCTTACACGCTGCCGCAGCTTGCACGATGCGTAATAGTCGGATGGAAAACAGATCTTAGACCTCGGGTCCTAAAAGCACACATCCAGACAAACACACACATACATCTGGCAGTGAGTTTAAAGCGTTGCACGAACGACAAAGTGACACTGTTACAGAAGTGTCTTCGAGTGAAAGGTTGAAAATTGCGTCGAAGGAAAAAAAAAAAACTACCGACGGTTTCGAGCCGAAGTTGTGTTCTGGAAATTTTCAGACAGTGTTGTGCTGCGAATAGACGGTGAATCAAGGCGGTGTGATTATTCTCGTGTAATAGCTCGTCAGGCAGATGAGAAATCGAGAGAGAGAGAGAGAGAGAGAGGGAGAGAGAGAGAGAGGAGTCGGCAGTCTTGAGATTCGTCGCTGCCTGCGTGGAATGAAGGACTGGCAGGCAGGCCAATGAGTGAATGACTGCATACACGCGTTTATTGGACCTAATCTATTTTATTCGAGAGAATGAGTTTCAGTGAACCATTTTAATTCGAGTGTGCCTATAGTCGGTGTGCGTGGTCGGGCGGTTATGAAGTGCTCTCTCGGTAAGTTCTTCTCTTTCTTTCTCTCTCTCTCTCTCTCTCTCTCTCTTTCTCGCGCTATTTCTCTCTTGGAACAAAGTGAAGTGTGTGGTAATAAAGCTCGAGTGTTTTAGAAATATCATGACTGCTGTTGCAGGGGAACAAAGCGAATTAATTATAATCTACACTGTTGCTGATTCGACATGTCTTACGGCGTATGTATAATGTCATCTTTTTACAGCCCCTATAAATAAATGTGTGTGCGTGTGTTTTTTTTCTTGATGTTTTTGCTCTATCGCTGGTACATCGATCCACGATACCCCGATGCTTCGATTGTAATATTACATCTTCATGGAGAGGAAAAAATGATCAAATTTTACTAAAAATTTCTGGAAAAGAGGGACACATCACGATTTTAGGTAAAAAACTAACCATGTCAATTATATTTTTTTATTTTTATAAATGCAACAGATTTTACAAAGTATATTTTACCAAAAAACCTGGCGTGTCTCTCGCTTTTCCTACAGTTTTTAGTAAAATCTACTTTTGTATTCTCTCCGTGTTCTTGGACACAATTTGTTACGCAATTATTGCCGCGTCCAATGCAGATGATGCTTGTCCCTCGGATGATCGACGTGGTTTCTGCCGAACGTTGACGCTTCGATTGATCAATTGAAATGGGCGTGCGCGACCGTTTGGACCGTTGAATTCAAGGAGTTTCCAAGAGGGTCGAACCGTCGGTCATGTTCCCGGCTGATTGACCGTGTCGAATACTTATCTTGTTTTACTTTCCGTACCTCGATAATTTTAATTAAAAATTCGTCGTCAAGTATTGGCAAACGGTGGAAATTTTGCCGAATTATAATTCAGCTGCATGCACGTGAATGCAGATTCGAATTTTCTCGTATTTCGTTTATTGACCGTATTTCACCGGCTCTCGATAGATAGACTCTGTCCACACGACAAGCAATCATCTCAGCTAATTGCTAATTAGAAATTCCCCGCAGCAAGGAAGAACACAAACGTTTTCCATTAGAGTTCCTTCCCTTTCTTTTCTTATACCTAGTATGCGTTACAATGTAAAGGTTGGTTATACGGCACACAAGTCGTGTGTCTCTTAAAGTTTTCCATATACGTGTACGTATCTATGTATGTATAGATGTATAATACATTGCCTACAACCGTAGTCAACCAACCGTTTCGGCTGGGGCTTTCTGGTTCAGTGTTCACGTGAGTCACGCAAAGAACACCACACGGCTTGGCTCACTCTGGCTCTCTCGATATATACATATATACATATGCCAGGGTGCAGACACACACGCGCACACGCACGCAGCCTCGTGCATAAAATCCATATCCTCTCATTATAACGTCGTCATTAGACAGCTGTCACTACATGTACGAAAATGACAAAAGCACGCGTGGTCGGGGAACATCAATTTTGAGGAATGAATATTTCGAAGCCAACTCAAAGTGCATCGGTATTACTGTAATACCGAAGGATATCGCATTCGACGAAAACTGATTACACGTCCATTTTTCAACAGATCGTAAGACGTTGACTAGGTAACATGTATGCCCGTAACTATGGGATTGAAGTTTCTCAAAAATAACAAAATTTGCAAACTTTAATTCGAATTTAGTTGTTTCGATACTGAATATTTACACAGTACAGGCTAAACGCATTCAGTACTCAACTAACCGTATATAAAACTGAACTCGAACTTGATTTTTCCTTCTTCCTTCTCTCTTCCTGGTCGTATTTCCTTTTTCCTTTCTTTTATTCTTGCTCTTTGCTCGTTTTTTCGCTATCTTTCCTTCATCCTTCATGCCGGTTAATGCGTTTGCTCCAGATCCTTCAATACACACACACACACACACACACACCACACATGTATATATATATAACGTTGTAAGCATCAGCTTGCTTGCAGCTCATCCGTGAGAGCTCGTTTCAATGCTCGTGAAATAACTACGCGTATCGATTTTTCCCGTTTAATGTACCTACCTACGGAAAGAGCTGTGCCAGTACCGATAACTATCTTGGTTTTATTGTATTTTGTATAAGGAATAAAAATCTGTACGGAGAGGTGTGTATGTACCTATGTACATAGGTACATACCTTTCGTACATAAGTAGGTAAAGGATAAAGACGCGAGGTTGGTTGGCTTGTTGGTTGAGTGCCGTTCAGTTCGCTTCGCTTTACTTCTCGTTGGTTTTCTTTGGTTTTCTTTTTTTTTTCAGCATTATTTTTCGTTTTTTATTCTCCCCTTTTTGTTCATTTGTCTTTTACTATGATCGATATTTACTCCGTTCCTACGTTTGTATTATACATTCCGCGACGTGATAAAGCTTGGGTTCATGCAACATATATCTAAGTACATGTAGTATGAGTACGTGCATATACGTCTTAGGTGTATCGATTAATTATTGGTGTATTCGTAAAACGGCACCGAATTGTCGAGTTTCTTAAGAATTTAACGTATTTTTAACGCTTTATTTTTCTTTCCCTAATTAGCACCACGCAGAAAATCAATATTTAAGGCACATATGATTATACTAAGGTAGAAGACATGTTTTTTTTTTAAATACGTCCGTGAAAAGTATCGTATGTAAAAGTTCTTCGAAACTTTATCAGATTATTTGTCATTGTTGTAGATGATTCATATTTCCGGGGTTAAAAATTTAACATCGTACGTTGTATCATGTGCATAATACGTGTCACGATACGAAAATCTCCTTTACAAGACTTGTTTCATCTTCATTTCTCCGATATCGAGAATGAACCCTTATCAGATATCGTGGGTAGGTATATTCAATATTTACCCTGGAAATGCGATTCCTCCACTCCATGGAAGGGACGAACTCTTTAATTTTCCAGATTTGAACTACGGTGACGCTATGCAAATATGTACCCAGTACTTCCCCGCAGATGTTATATGCATACATACGTATATGCTTGCTTCTCTCTCTCGCTCTCTCTCTCTCTCTCTCTCTCACTCTTCCTCTGACACCCTTTGTGAATTTTCTATCCGCCTGGAAAATTGACAAGAGTCGCGGTAAAGTTTGAACCCAAGGAGGAAAAACTCGGTTGAAGAAGATATCAACGGACCCGATAGATGTTAGGTTGGGTATTACGCTGAGCTCAGCTGATCTTCTCCTCGTCGTTCCTCGCGGGTTTTTCCCAGTTTACGTTTATTGAATAGGAACGAAATTTTCTCTTCAAACGATGATTGAAATTTCATTTCGGCGTGTGTGATAAATTTTCGACTAACGAGGATTTTTTTTGACTGCTTTACCAAAGCATTATAATTGCAGTTTCCGGTGCGCGATATGTACGCGGATAACGATTAAATCGAATTGGACGAAATACGATTCGCCAAAAAAAGAAAGACTTTTTCAACTTGTAAACGGAGGGAATCTCTGTGTTATACAAATACGCTGCGAGCGTGTGCTAATCGAAATGTGGAGTGTATTTGCCTAGTTCTCGTCATCAAATCCCACGACGACCGCTGGCAGCTAGTTAAATCCGTCGTTGTCGTAATTCGATCGATTTTTACACACGTCGACACCGTCTCGTATATCTCAGCATCAAATTGCCTTGTCAACAAACTGCAGTGCGTAACGAGGTGTTATCAAACAGAATCCGATTTTCATAAGGATTCTGGCATGCAAGTAGCCTTGCAGGCAGGCTCCGTGAGGCTTGAAAAATATAGTACATATTATATCGTAGTCGCAACCATGAAATCAAGGTCAGCCAACTAATTGGCACTACTAATGATGAATACGAAAACGGTATCAATTGACCGGTCAATTAGTCGTTAATTAACGCGAAAGAATTAGTTTTCTATTGCAATAAAGCGTGCAAGACAACGATAACGTTTCGATAACGATATTGAACATGAAATAAAATAGACTGATACGAAGAATATACGAAATAGTTTAAGATATTGTGAAAAACAGATTATTTATTTATTTATGTGGTGATTAACGAGTCATACCATAAAGTTTTATAATACAGCGTAAAATAAATCATCCCCATTCGTCGCAAGCCAACGAACTTGGCTTGATAGTTTTCAGTGTTTAACAGGAATGAGCAGCATAAAATGTATAAAATAATATAATCCAATTGAGAAGAAATCATAAAATATTACGATAAGGGATTGAGAATAGAATATTCGGACGATGATAGTGTAAATATGTACATCTGAGAGATCGTAACGTATCGATGATATTATCTGTTGAAGGGAGAGCGATGATAAATACTTTAGGTGTGTATATGATTTATTGAAGAAACTTGATAAATTTACTCACAATATCTGTCGTCGAGATTATATTAGTCGATTGTTACCTAATCAGGATTTAGTCCGTGACATACACTTAACATTATTTAATTTTATAGAAATTTAAAGACGACTTTTCTCCTTCAAATGCTGCGTAGACCTACTGCCTCACTATTTATTTTCAATAGCGTACAATAATGAAAAGATTCCCGACGAATCATCGGCATATTATAACAACGTTGTTTAATCATTTTCGCATCACTCGTTCGTAGCGCCTGCAACTTTATATCCGATCCGTTGTAAAATCGTACTGCGTGGGAAGAGGAGTTGGGGAAAATATGAAAGAAGTAGAAAGTGCACAAAAGGCAAGCTGCAAACAAGTAATATCGTTTCGGCGATTCTTATTTCGATACAGGTAGGTACGCACTGCATGACTCTATAATAAGCTGCGAGATGTGTGTAAATAGTAAAATACACATCCGCGCATGCGTGTATTCTCCTTGAGTAAATACGCGTGGATGAGTATATGCTAGGCATACTCACATTCGTTCAAGTATAGATCTTCTTGGTATAAGGAGGATGTGACTCACGACGATTCTGAAGTAAGGAAGCTACCAGTTACTCACCGTATCCATATTTCTACGATCCATACTACGTACAGACGTATAAAAGGAATGGCACAAACTATGAAGTATGAACATATTTGTTTTAAAGCAGATATTGTCCTTCTCGCCCTGCAGGCATTCCCATAAGGAAAGGGAATCCCGTGGACGTTCCTTTCTCCCACTTTTTTAGATGCAATCACGCGACGTTGAAAGTATCGCAGGCAGACTCGCATTCGGTCAGGTTCCGTGTCTGCATTTCTTTATCTACTTTTGTATACCTGCCGCGTACTTTTAATACCGTGTAACACGTACAATAATATACAGTTGTATAATATATTTTTCGTCGACTTTGCCGGTATAATTTTTCTCCATTTTTTGTTGCAGCTGCTAAATTCCCTTGCATCCGATTTGGACTGTATGCTGAGCGAATTGTGCACCACGCCTGATCCTTTTACAAGGTGAGTTTCTTCTTCTTTTAGTTTTCCTCATTCTTTCGTTCACTTTCTATAACCTGAACATCGTAACACTTCGCGTTGTGTTCGTATCATCGGATTTTTGTCAAAGGAAATATGGAGAAATGTATTTTTCATATCAGTTTTCATAGCTGTAACAAATGATTTTCAACTCGTAACAAATGTCGCTGCATAAATCTAGCATAATCGATAGACCTGAAACATATAATGTATCATCATCCGGATTTCCGGTGATTTTTTCTCTTCCAAGATCACGTGTGTGTGTGTGTGTGTGTGTGTGTATTATGCATAGATGAACCATTAGCGAGGCTTTATTCTTTGTCAACCTCAGCAGTTGAAGGAGAAAAGATACAAGGTGGAATAAATTTCACCCCTCTTGCAGTAGACGATGGTGGGTGAGGCCAGAAAACATTCCTCAAAGGTCTCTTTGATCAAATTTTACTATCAAAGAAATTCGATACATCGTCAGCTGGGTTTTCCTTCAATACCTTCCCTCATCCAACGTTTTTTTTCTTTTTCTTTTTTTTTTTGTTGCATCTCCTTCGTCCTCCCAGCTTTTCGCTGTGACAGCTAGAATTCAAATTACTCTCTGTTGAAATTTGTCGTGTGTGTTTTTATTCTCCAGAGGTATTCATTTTTTTTTAACATTTGCTTAAACAAGGCAAACAATTGTTCCCCGTTTTTTTTTTCTTGTGTTTTTTCTACCTTCCACGCAGGGTTGAAAAAACCACCCCTACGTCAACGAAAGAACGCGGCATATTCATGATCTCGAATTAGTGAAACAGTTTGGTGAGCAACGAAACGCACGCACACACACACACACACGTCCGAAAAAAATTCGGTAACTTTCCCGCGGTGGCAGAAAAAATGGGGAGAAGGATCGTTATGTTTCGCATTTTATTGTTGAACCTAACCGGAAGTGATATTAGCTTTTTGCCCTTGTGCATACGATGCGAACGGGGATGAGTGTAACAACCGTAGCGGTACTTTAAATACCTCAGATTCATATACCTACCACGCTGCTGCATCGTTTAAATCATTAATTCCCATTATTTACGACCAAAATTTTCGCGACATCCTCCTACGCGCCGAGTAGAATAATTTCCATATCGTAAGACCCACGTGATCTATGGGAGGTCTTTGCCTACAATATCCTTATGTTATATGGAACAACGTAGCTGAGATACTGGGTGGTCATTTAATTGTCAAACATCGTAAACCGTGAGACCAGCAACCCTTTTGACAGCCTCAAACCGCGTAGTTTTCAAATTTTATGTCCCTTGACACTCGAGAATGACGATGTAATTGCTGAGAAAAGAAAGGTGAAAAGTTGTCTACAAGACGGTCAGTTTTGTCAAGTAACATTGAATCCGATGAAAAACGGAATAATATTATTTTTCTCGTATTTACTTTTTGAGGTATTGCACGATTTTGGGGTGAAATCACAACGCGCTTTTTATTCCGAAAATTTTGCCTGTTTTCGGAGTAGAACATCTCACCCGTTATATGATAATATATGGCATAACACTATATTATATCTATATCTGTATAGAGCAGGGTTAACCCGTAAGATTTAACGTCTTGGGCGTGGTGTATTCACAAGCGAAGATAGACGACATTTTCCTCAATGGACATTGAATTTCAATGGGGAATCGGGAATGGCTTTTGGTTAGTAAAAGGTGCAAACCAACCTGAAACGCGTTCAAGAATACAACGCTCTTCCTCGAAGCTGATAAACCGCTCTATTCGTATCAAAAGGGTTCAATTTCCGCTCTACTCATTCGCACGCAAACAATAACCCCTGACGATTCTCCGAACGCGTGTCTCGATAAGACGGAGGAGGAGGAGGAAGAGTCTTGCGGTATACCCGGGAATGATTCGAATCGCTTTCGATGACGTCACACGGCACCAGCCAGTGAGGAGAAAGGAAGCTTGGATCAGTGATTCTCATTCCGTGTCACGGGTCACGGAACTTTGACTCCGCTTCGCGAGCTCTGACCTTCGTTGAAAAAATATACCTCCATATGTGCGGGGGCGGTGCTATCTCTCCCCGAGAATTGTTCAACCAAGAAAACATCCACTTTTCGAAGATTCGTTTGGTCGAATGCGGGCTTTTCACGCACCCTCTTTCGGTCAATAGTACCTATAATGTAATACTTTCCTCATCCTCTATCCGACCCAATCGCGATTCGCGCTTTCTTGCAATATTATACGGGGCGTGAAAATCACGGCGGTCTGCATGTGTTTGACGCTGGTTCGTGGAGGCGGTCTGAAAATATGGTCGCATGATCGAAGTTGAACGGAAAAAAAAGAAACGTCGCGTCTTATACTTATCGTTTTCCTGATATACTTGGAATTTAGGGAGTAGATTTTTCAGGAGTCGCGTGAAATTTTCGGAAAAGGGTTCGCGTTAAAAATTCATTTATGCTAATGAGATTTTCTGTTCTTATTATTATTATTACGATTTCTTTTATGACATAATTTCACTATTCCATCATAAGACTGCTGGTTTTCTCATTATTTTGCACGATTTGACTTTTTTACACAAGTATTAGTTAAATAGAAAAAATAATGGTAGTGGTAACATTCGCTATAGAAATTCAATAAAAAGATCAGCGCGATGAAACGCGACGCACATAAAATGATGTTTTCCTTTGTTTTTTCAAATTTTTGTTGCTACCTGTTCCCCTCTCAGTGTTTTTACAAAACACATTATGGTAATGCCGAATGGCTTTATCAGGTCGAAGAAATGGGCAACAGCTGCCGTTTGAGCGAGCGATTACGCATAATTTTATGCACTTAATATCAAGCACATGTTTTCAATTGGGTCATTTGCGTCTGTAAATGCTAATTTCACACGTATTTTGGGACGGTCTTTAAATCCCTTCGACGTGATATATATATATGTATATGTATATACGCATGTATATGCAGCGTTACACATACGGCACGGTGTCAGCGTAATGTCGCCTCTCCGCATGCGTTTCTGTTCTATGTAATACGTTACATACCCCATATGTATTATATACCAGTTTTGTGCGTTACGCCATAACGTATATACCATGCATACATTTGCGATTCCCTATATTCAAACCGCGACAAAGCGTATCCTACACTCCCTCCCTTAGCTACCTCACATTTCACCCCTTCTGCCATCCCTTATGGGGACCCATACCCACGTGTCACACATACACATAAGTGGATGCACACGTGTGTCAAACACCTCTATGTATACCCCGTACCTATACGCCGAATTCCCCGGGTGACGGTTCGAACGACAAACCTAACCTTTTACCTTTTACTTCTTCTTCGATCCTTCGCCACCCTTTGTTTTTTCGGGATCGGAGATGATTTCGTTGCAGCGGGTATCAAGTCGTATGTAGGTACGATAAAGTGGAGAGAAACGGATGTATCAGATCCCAATTGTCCAACGAAATCGAAATCGCAAAGAGAATCGTTTTTTCACCGAGTATTCTAGAGTCAGTATAGTCACAGAAAGAGTTGTGTTTTTTTTCTTTTTACTTACAGAAGCAAGATTTTTACCGGGTACGAGCAATCTAACCAAGGCTGTTCATGCGTAGCGAAACTCGCAAAATTCTACCTGTTGTAAAAAGATTTTCTATATCTGTGCTCGAATTATCGCTGCGAATATTTCTACTCCAGTGGAATAATTTCTATTCCTATAGTAAACACTGTTAATCCTAATATGCTATACATTTTTCGTACATTAGATACATCCCTTATTTTATCAGTATTGCCGCACAGAATCCTATTTTCTTTCCCCATCAATTTTTAACTGATCGACGCGCATATTCCTGCGCAATACCATCAGAGGTGCACGGCTGTATGAAAATGATTAAAGGAAAGCACGTAACTCTGAATGAGAGTTTGCGAAAAATCGGAGGGTGCAGAAAGAATATCAAACAATTCTAGATAAGTTTGCGCGCGCGACGATGGAAAATTTTAACGCTACCTTATACCGCGTGGCGGCGTGAGAATAAAAAGTTTAATATAAGGAGAGATTCATGCTATAGATGTATGCATACGTGTATACGTATATATGTATAAGACAATCATGGCAGTGATCTATGCGCTTGCGTATGTATGACGCAACCTCACCGTCTCGAGAAAATATGAAATTTACATTTTTTCCTATACCCATCCATACGCCGAACGAACGTACACCGGAGGGTCGAAAATAGGACCCCCGACTTTCCATTTCGCAAATCCGATCATTTTTTCCCTTTTCTTCCTTTCTTTCTTTCCTTCTTGTCCTTCTTTTTCCCCTTTTCACATTTCCGTTTTGCACCTCATTCGTTTCCCTTTTACAGACTATACGTACACCTACTTGTACGCACACGATGATCGCAGACCCGCGTTCTTTTACATCTAATATGTACGTCATTTTTTGGAGTCCTGTAGGCACATGAATTACTGTATTTAAAATTTGTCGATAGATTGTATAAAATAATGGATATAAAAAAATGGCGATGGGCTAAGAATAAATTGCAGCCACGCGTACCGATTCCTTATAAGAGGGTCTGCTGGTAGATAAGAAGAAACCGGGTATGTTTCTCGGGATGTAAATCTGCGATGCCGAGATTGTCGTGCGTGGGTTGAGGCGACGGGTTCCTTTGGATTTCTGAAAGCATCGACGCTGCCGTGCAGGCTGAGTAGAAATTCGCCAGGTTACGCCGCCACTGTGACTTATAACCACCACCCCTGGCTGCGGTACAACACTTGAGAAGAAAGCGAGGTAGCGAGAGCGAGCGAAGGGGCTGTGCGGAGAACTTAGAATTGAAATGAAATTCCACCCCGGTCGTGGTTGAATTATTATCAGTCTGTAATCTTTCTAAAAAAGTTCACTTGACGCCCCTCCTGCCTGCCTTCCTCCCTCCCTCCTTCCTTCCTTCCTTCCGCGAAATTATGGCTATTCATTCTCCGTTCTCCTTCGCTCTGCTATGCCATGCAGCTTCCATTTCTCCGGCTTCCGCTTTTTTACTCTGTGCCTAAATGAGGAGGGGTAATAACCGATTTCAAAGATTTCGAGGGCTCTTTACTCTTCTTTTCGTTTAATGGAAGTACGATGTTCAAAAATTTTATCTACCGCACCGACCGCGACCGCGTGTCAGTTAATAAAAACCTCTTCGCGTATCTCTGTCACGCTTCTTTACGCTCATTTTTGCTATGAAAATGAAGTGATGCACGAATGACCAGCCGATTATTTGAATGGAATTTGGAAATTTCCAGGTCTACTCGTCCTACGTTCAAATACACTCTCTGGTTTTTACGTCTGGCCTTCAAACGCTTCCCGTTATGTAAAGTGCCATTACGCCTTTTGCGTCTTCTTTGTTCATCCGCAACCTCAAAATTAATTCCAATTCCTCTCACTACTCTGACCTTCCAAGGACACGTGTACGCACTCGTGTCATTGTTGGTTTTAGTCGGCGCACTGCACACTGGACTCCGTTGACTTAACGGTTCGAGAATTGGAATGCACAACCATACCTAACCTAATGCTTTGAGTTGTCATACGTTGTAATTTTTCCTCTTTTAATCCATTCGACTTGAACCCTTACGCATACGTCGCTGACGTTGGATCGTCGGGTATACCACCTAGATCATGCGTTTCTTCAAAATGATCGTAATCGTAAGTCGTACAGTTCCAAATTACATCATCAGAGGAAATATGATTGGTACATGTTATTCGTGAATATACGTTCGCTGAAAAGTTTCCCCCATATCGCTGAGTTAATTATTATCTATCGTGCGGAAAATTGCATGTCTACTAAACGCAAATCATCAACTCGTACACCGTATTATTTTGACCTGCATAAAGTATAGCTTATGCGAGAATTGGACGTTTATTATTGTCCCAGCTGCGCAGTCACGTTGTTGTACGATTATAGAACCGCATTAAGCGATTGGGAGTTGATTCTTGCGCAAATTCGATAATTCGTACTCATTGTAAAATTCGAATTGAAAACTTTGCGCAACACCGTCAAATTATTCCGAATTTCAACAAGAATTGAATCGCTATCGTTTTCGGGTGTACCTGGGATATTCTTCCCTGGCGATTTTCATCAGAATTAAAGCAGCAAAAACCTCATATTCGCCCCTCGACCCGCGTGGGTTCAGAGATATCTTCTTTTCCCTTTATATCACCGATGCCGTTCCGATAAATTCTCCAGGTTTTCTGGAAGTTCCCCAGGACTTTGAGCTAGCCTAACGCGAATCTAATGTTTGCCCTCTCGTGTATAACGGCAGAGGGAGTCGGCCGCCTCGCTCATTCTCATCATCATCTTCATCCTCATTCTCATTCTCGAACTGATGCGGAACGCGAAATGGAACCACACCAACAACAGTAACGAGGATACACGGATGCATGGCACACGTGCAACGCGACTAGGCGATGGAATTCATTCTCTATGCGTATTGTGTTTACAAGTTTCTACTTACGTAATTGTGCACACAGAATACGTATACTTATGTACGTACGTACGTACGCCACGGTATCTGCATTTTTTCTACGTCGCGGCGCAACGACGAGTATCGTGTACCTACGTGACATTTGACGAAAGCTTTCGGACCGCGGAGGGAATTTTAATACCCGGCAATATGTCGAAAAAAGCAATTATTTATTATATTTATATATATATATATGAATTTTCGTGAGCGTTTGTTTGTCTACCGTGATTGCGAGGGATCGCGGTTTACCTGCAGATTTACAGACAGAACGACGCGATTGATACGTATTTACCACATTATACGGAATTGATGAATTTTTTGAACACTGTTATAGAATGCCTGTATTTCAGTTCTCCAAGTAAACACGGACGATAATTATAAGGGACGAGAAAGAACCCCTTGATATAAAGAGGGTCGGAAAGAACGACAAGAAAACGAGAAGGCGAGGTGTAAAGCTTAGAACCAACAACACCGCGCATCACTCGCCGAGCGAGTTTCCACCTATAGTTTTTTTTTTTTTCTTTCTCCTCGGACGATCTTCGGAATCGTTAAGATTAGGGGTGGTGATGACGGTCCGGGTAGTTACCAGGTCTAACGGGAAATTAATGTCCGCGCCTGCAGGACTCGCGGTAGCGAAGTTATTTGGGGTAACGGAGAGATCCGAACTCGGGGTGGGGCAGTGGATGATATCGTTAACCGCACGTATAGACAAAGGGTGCAGGATGCGGGGTTCTATTAAATACATGCCCGTCCGACGCGGCGGGGCGGCGCTAATTCTCCAGATAATAATAGATTTCGAATATCTCAAGAGTCCCTTTCGAATTTCCCCGGGGTTGCAGGTCGACGGAGATGAAGTCGCTTAGCTTTTCCGCGAATTTCGAGGTAGGGAGGACAGCCCCGGCACCTTTCGCGTGTCAACGACAGACTTGCCGCTTTATATAAATTGTACAATGACGTCAGAAGTCGGGAAATTCCATTTGACGAATGGATTCTATAGAAGGATAATTAACGACGAGCGCTTACGCTGCTTCAGGCACTGTATGGAATACTTCAGATATTTCCCCGCCTCTTCCTCCCCCATCTGCGCAACGTCGAGAGCTGGAGACAAGCCGAAAATAGCTGTCAGTCAAATCTATTCACTCTTGCATCTAGAGTACAACTAGTACCTAGGTGCGTGTTATTCCCGGGATCCGTTCTGCGTTATTTCAGACTTCTTGCTGCGTTTCATACTTCATGCTTCTTCTGTCAATTTTAATTATTAACGAACGACTAATCAGACAGCTCGAAGCGTTAAAACTGTCAAAATGCAAGCTATCGATGTTGCATAATGTGTCGAAGAAAAAGAAACGTAATTCTCGTTTCAGGCCTCGTTACAAGCGGTCGACTTTATTCGAACAAGTCAACAAAACAACACGTTATCACTTTTGTTTCACAACGACAAGGCCTTGTAAATACATTTAGACACTGAAAGGCAATCCACTCCGTCTATTAATCGGAGAAAGAATGAATTAATTCTTACGTAATTATGACCCCACTGGCAGTGATCCGTGCGATTCGCGATTTGCCGATCGTAGGTGCGAATATGCTTTATTGCAGGTAGAGTTACCCGTTTACTCGAGACCATCGACGATTTGACGTGAAAATCGGATTTCCACTAGTCCACAGCTGTGTCAACGTAGCGTCAAATAGATTACAAATAGCTCTCAGCCACCGATCTCCACGTCTCTAGTGTCCCGTGTAGCATGTTCTACGTGTCACTTGTTCCCGGTTTCCCAGGAAGCGAAGAAAAATCTCGGTAAGAGCGAACGGACAGGCAACGCGTGACAATCTCTGTTCCAGGCGTTGTAAAGCCTCTCGACGTGTGCGGCTGCACACACACACACACACACACATACACCGATTCACGGAGGAAGGAGTGACGGAAATAACTCAGTTTTGGAACGCAATCTCAATTTTCTCCCCGCTAGCCGTTAAGACCCTGGAAAATATGTGTATATGTATAGAGACAGATCTCGCTGCACGCACGCGATGCTGCACTTCGATCGTTCTTCTTTCTCATTTTCTACAACGCCGCGTAGGGATGCTGCGGAACGATTTACTTCTCATTCTATTTTCGTTTTTTTTTTTTTTTTTTATTTTTTTTCCCCTTTTTTTTCTTTTTTCTCTTTATAATTTACTTTTTCTCAAGCAGCCCCGCTCTTCTCCTAATACCTACTCCTCTGCGTGTCACGGAACCGTAACGCTTAACTCAAATCGAACAACCGGCGAGATAAATCCTCCCTGGTAATTCAACCACGTAATACCCTGCGACCCTAGACTTTTACTTCACTTTACTTTCAACATTATCGGATATACGTCAGGAACGGTATCTCGTGTTTTCGCGGAATTTCTTTCTGGTATACGGGATATCGGAACGAAATTCTCCGTCATCGGTATTACCTTGTAACAATCGTAACACGCTGCGTACGCAACTCACTTGACAAATCACGTTTTCACTTTTGGTATCCTCTCTAATCCCACGTATTCAAGGAATTAACGGATCGAAGTATACACAACTCGAAAAGAAAACATATAAGCAAAGAGCCTGATCATTTCTCGGCGTTAATGCCAGAGGAGCTTTTCAGCTTCACCGTCTGGGTAGTTCTCGGCTTCTTTTTCTTCCTCGGAAATGTCAAACTCTACGGAATACCGAGAAAAAACCTCTTCTCAGCCGCAGCTCGAGTACACGAATCCCTGAATCTTCCTCCCCGCAGCTTTCTTGACTCGAACACGCGCGTCAGCTGCTTTATTTCCCCGTTCTTATCAGTCCCTCAGGTTCTGATTAACGCGTTGCAGATTACGAGTTACGACCGCGTCCCTTCTCTCGTGCACGTATCACCCGTACCTAAGAGTCCGTCGTCCGGACGAACCCTCCATCTTCAAATTTATCGTCGTGTCCGGGCTGTTTGTAGGCCGGAACATGTAATCTGCGGCGAAGGCCCGCCAGACGAATTTTCGGTAAATATTTAAGACGGTCTCCGTGATTGGACAAATTGAAACAGAACGGTCTGAGCCTCGTAACTATAAGGCTCAATCGATGTCGCTAAATTATGCAAGACGCCGGGTCACCCGGCTGCGAAATTCCTTGATTCGGTAGCTACTGCAAAGAAGAGATTCTCAGACGGGGAGAAACTTTCTCCTCCGCTCTTTGCGTACTCTTTTTCTCCTACCTCTCACGCTCTTCAACTTTGTACTATAGGTGTATTGGATACGATCCAGATATAACGCATAGTCGAGTCTTACGTCTTTTTTGCGAAGACACACTATATCCTGCAGTATTAGAACCGAATTTTTATCCCCAGCGTTCTACTCGATACTAATTCCCGAGTATTTCCACCGAATAATTTCCATCATCGGGAGGTTAATCGGAACCGAGCACACCCGACTCGGTACGTGCCTAATACAGCTAGTATGCATGCACATATATGAACAGATATAGATACCTGCTTGGCAAATTGCAGGCGGTCAGCATCCTCCGGTATAGATATTGAGATGACCTATGAATAAGCTTGCTGCGCGTGTGTGTGACGAGCACCCAGGGTTCCTAGGGCATGTAGATGTGCGGGGGTGGAAGGAGGGGGGCGACCTTTTCGCGCAGAGCGCGAGCTTTCGCCCCGGGAGGCACTCTAGGCATGGCTAGGACCCAGTGGCTGCCTCGGGTCTGATCTAATTTGTAATTGTAATTTATACCGAAATCACCCTGCCCGAAGAAACACCTGCTCCTTACCGAAATTTCTCTTCTCACACTAGTCGAGGGTTAAAAAATTGTCCCCGTCAAAACGCGCGGCGGGTCTCTTTCTCCGATCCCGAGACGACGGGATTTTTCCTCGTGTAAAAAGTGTAAAAATAAATTGACGAATTTGTCAATATCGAAAGTGGATAGAGAGCGACGCCGCCACTTTTCCCTCTTCTTATCACCTTCCCGCTTCGTTTCCGGAGCCCCTATATCCGTGCATCAGCCAGCACCGACAGAACTTATCAAATAATACGCGCTTTGAAATATTCACATTGGGAATACTTACATAGGACTGGTGCAAGTGTGCAAGCTCGGATGAAATTTTTGCACTCCGCGGTGGAGCGATCTACCCTAATTCTTTGGTTCGTTAGATCCTTTCGACCCTCGTGGTGGTCGCCGAAGGGTTTGTGGAAAATTTCATTCCTTTTCATGAATTAAATTTTGCGCTCGTAAGACCTTTCGTAGAATATATTAAAAGCTTCCGCGCTCGCTACGGGACGCGTCTCTCTGTTCAACACCCTCGAATCTATATCGTCGTCACCTCGACTTGAAAATCAGATTCTGCAGACGAACGTCAAAAAACTTTCTGCTCCCTTTATGCACGCTGTATAGAGGATGCTCGCATCGCCGTTTGTATAGCCGGAAATATCCATTTTTTCCCACAAAAATATTCAAAACTATATTTCTCTCTTTCTTTCCTCTCTCTCTCTCTCTCTCTCTCTCTTTCTATCTTCAGCGAACGATCCTCGAGCTTCACGCGCGGCAAGCAAACAACGTCGCGACGGATGCAAGATCGGCAAAATTTCTGCATCGATAAAAACGCTAGGTTATTATATTCTCTGTGTTCTTTTCGAGTAGCATAAGCAATTTTTTTCCACCTTATCAGCCTATTCGACAGTCACTGCAGACGTTGCAGGGCTACTACGCAGCTACGGTGTGAAGAGAGAGGGAGAGAAAAAAAAAATCAATGTAAGGAGGAGAAGAAAAAAAATCACACTACGACCTGAAATTATTCATTGAAAAGTAAATAGGAATATGCCACCGAAGCAATCAAGTTGAGCGACGTGTGTGTCAATCGAATATTTTTTGTATATACTATACAACCCCTGACGTGTTCATCTTTTCCCGCAGTCACCCATCGCCGTCGGCCACCTTGTATTTACTTTTTTTTCTTCCTCTCTCTCTCTCAAAGTTGGCCGTCGTGGGTCATACAAGGAAAAAGCTCCTTGAAAGCACGGCGTTTCTATCTGCGTGCATGTTGTTACTTCTGGTAGATTAAATTTTGGAAAATACATGCTTTGAATTGCTGGAACTTGTCGAGTGTTTCGAAGAAACGTGAATAAAGATTTCATGCAAATTTAACCGACAGTTTGACGATTCGTTCAATATTTTTCGGGCATTAGGTATTTCCACCTGATTTCGATTTCTCGGAAAATCTAAACGCTCTAAAATCTAATAACGACGAAGTATCTCGTTGAGATTTCACTCCGACCCACGTAGACGTAAATTCGGGAAAGCGTATCTAGAACTGCGGTCAAAAGCAACCCTCGAAACTGGTTTCAAGAGAAATTGTACGAACAGATATCAGAGAAGTATGTGGGGGGGTGGTCGGGTACGGAAGCCGACAAGTGCGTCCCATAAATCAAAATCGAATATTGAGTTAAATGAAAAGTCAGTGATGCGGACGAGCGCGCAGCAGACGTGGGGTGGTGGATGGTCGGCGAACGACCGAACGATGTCAGGCATGGGGAGCGGAGTCGACGGAGAACCAAGTGCTCGAGGGCACCGAAGAAATTTACTCCCTTCATCCGCGTACCCGCGGCCTAGGGTTGTAGGTACCAAGGATATCTCCGCAGCTTACAGCCTTTTGTTCCCACCACGCGTACGTCTTCAATTATTTATCGCTGACGGAAGAGCCGAAACAATAAAGTCGCTGCAAACGCGTGATGCTGGAATCGAAAGACCGGGTTAACGGTTCAAAATTCAACCAATTCTTCCGAGATTCAAAATCACGGAGCCAATATTGGCGAACGTTGAAGTGAAAATATCAGATTCGTATCGCGATTCGTACGTAGACTTGGATTCTTAATGTCGCTGACTTTTGGACCGTTATCCAAATCCGATGTGGTGTGCATTAAAACAGCCGGATCATTCGATTTCTATTAAAATCTTTAATACGAAACTCAGGAGTAATTGTGAATCTTATACTCTTGTGTTAAATTGTTTTTAATAGTTACAAGTTGGATATCCTGTGATATCTAAAGAACTGGTATAATCTACGAGTTAATCATCTGCCCATAGAAAATCCAATTTCTCATTGGTATGACATCAAGTCGTGTTTCATTGTTATCGGAAATGATGAACATAACTCTCTGGACACTCGTATCCTATAACCACCCATAACTTTACCCCCGTCACCGCTTCCACGTTTCGTAAATTCCTCGTTACAAAAGATCGTGCATGATCAGCTTCGTTTACGTTACTTTCACCGTGTGAATTACGCTCCACATTTCTGAGACGCCATTTCGCATCGCGAGTCCTGCAGCATCTCGAGATCTGAAACTTTATTGCACTCGCTCGCACTCCGCACTGCATGAGACAGTAACCCGAGTGTTGGAATAGGTCGTGGCCAGACGATCCGTTCGATAACGCGAGCTATGCCGGACTGCAGCGAAGATCGCTGATTATTCCGTAATGAGCCGAGTTGCATGCGTCGGTTGAAGAGGTGGAAGAGGAGGAGCGGAGATCCGTGCGAATGCTGCGCCGATGGGCTTCTCTCCTCGTCTCTTTCTCGTCTAGTTTATTCGACCATTTTGGCAGGCATCCAATCGACGGCCGGGGAGCGCCCGCGACTTTTGCTATTCGATTTTTAACTTATGGGGTCTATTTCGGTTATTGTCTAATGTTAGAATGGCGTGTACCTATGCTGTACAACGTACCCCCGGTACACTCAGAGAAGTGCACTTCAACTAGGGACACTGTCCGGCCGGATCGGGTTGGTGAACCACCGACCCTCAGTATCGAATCTACCAGAGTTTCTTTCCGAAGCAGCAACTCTTTCGTGTCTGACAATTCAACCGAGAGATGCTAGTGTTTTGCAATGTTATTGTGCAGTTCATCAATCCCAAACAGAGGTCCGTCAACGTTGGCGATCATCTGAAAAGGTAGAATATCAAACATGCGTATTCAATCTCTTTCGCGAAAGATAAGGCGCCAGTTGTCCCAAGTTGGCTTGGAGTCGAAACGAATTTTCGGAAATGTCGTCGTCGTCGCGACAATGTTTAAAAATATCAATTATTTCAATTTCATTTTAAATAAAGGTACTCGGTGATGCAAAAGATTTATCGTAAATGTACAGTGACTGTAGTCCAAGATTAAATTCCCGAGTCTTTGGTACGCGGTAACGCGTTCATCAAAGCATAATAGTCAATATATCTTGTGAAACGATGATTTTTCTATAAATCGAAAACAGTTTTCAACGTGTATTGTGAAGGGGAAGCCATAACCGCTTCGAAGTACCTATGGTGAAACCTGACCTAACTCGGTAGTAAAGTTTTTCCCCTATTTCTGTACCGCTGTAAACTCGAGTTTTGTGGGGAAAAAAGAAACGAATTTCGGTTCGGAACACCCTGATGTATGAACGTACTTTATACCTAAGATGCAATGCGCAAGTTTTATGTACGGTAATTTGAAGACAGATGACATCCGGCGACGGGGATAAACCGCAAGCTCTTCTTTTTGCATTTGAAGCTCAAGATCCGTGCAATTTTTATTTTTATATTTTATTCACATCTTTTCTTTGTCGCCTTCATCGTCGTCAACGTTTTTCAAAGATATTCCGGTCTTATCGGGGTGAATGAAGGAAATATCGAAGTAAGCGGAAACTGGCGCGTTTGATCGTCGTTCAAACATCGTGTCGGAATGCGCGATTTCCCGAAGCGAGCGACGCATGCCACTGTTGCAGCGGCAGCTACGTTACACAAGAGCAGCGAATCGATTTTCCGTTTTCGGTACACAAAAGGGCTTTCGTTTCCTGCATTTTTTATCCAATCTTCCTTTTTTTCTCTCACTATCTCAGCTCTCCTCTTACTTTCTCTTTCTCCTATTGCTTCTTTTTCACTCGAAATATGAAGTGGCGGCATTGTTGCCGGTGACAATAGACGCGAGGGCGACACCGCGGTGTGGCCCTTAAAAGGCTTAGGCACACCCCGCGTCGCGATGTGCTTCGCTCGTTCGCATCGTCCTCCTCCTCCTCGTCGTCGTCGTCCTCCTGAAGATGGCCTCGGGCCACGGTTAAAACTGCTAAACGCACTGTACTACTGCACATTAAAAGGGGTCCCTCTCCTCTCCTCTCCTCTCCTCTCCTCTCTTGTCCTTTCTACTTTTCTCTCCTCTCTCACGCACCGCGACTGTCGTCCCTCCGTATGTGAACGGTAAGGACCGTAAGGACTGCACGATGACATCCGAGAGACTCGACGCATTGTTATCACCTTATGGAGTGAAAAATGAAAGATAGAAATTTTATTGCTCACCCGGTGTCTCCCCAATGCGATGTATGAATGAGAGGGAAGAGAATGGGAAGATTGAAAGGAACGCCTCTGTATGATGAAACACTAGTAAATACCGTCCCGCTACCGGCTGGCTGCCGCCCTATGCTGTACCGTATTTTGTCACAGCTCAAGTTTTATCGACGCGATAGAAATACCTCACGTGTATACACGGAGAAAGGATTTCTTGAATTTACCTTGCGTGACATAGGGATCAAATATTGCCGATAAGAAGTATGGTCATTTGTTTCCAAAAAAAGAGTGATTAGTGCTAAAAAAAATTGTGCTATCCAGTGAAAAATTAGGTAAACTAAATATTCTTAGATTTTTCTCAACAATATGCGGAATTTTTTATTCTGATCAGAGGCTAGGTCTGATTTTACGATTCGAATTAGGCGGTGGATTCGAGAGTGCTGCGTGACAGGTGCGGTTTCGATGCGGCGCTACCGCATAGCTGACAAAGATTTGTCGGGTCTAAAAATTCCCGTCCTGTTTTTAATCCCGGAGTACGATGTCTGAGTCGTTTAAAGAATCCACGCGCCAATTAGAGTGTAAATAATCGCCCGTTTGATACACCGGATTAGATATCTGCAGCCGGTATAATTTAACTTTTGCTACTGCCTTTGGATGGCTTTTGAATTTTCGTAACATCCGAATCGACCGCCACGCTTCCAACGTTTATTGTGGCTAATTTTAACCACCGTCCTCTCCTCGGAGTTCTAGACGCAGGTTCTTCTTCAGACACTTCAGCTCTGATTCATTCTCAATAGCGGAACTTGTGATATCTTTGAAACAAGTTTCTTTATTTCTCTCCTTACTCTTACGTTCGTCAACTTATTTCGTCGTATCCGCCTCTTTTCACCACCCCGTGAGAACTTTGCAGTCGGTAGAAATGCGTACAAGACTGTATGCTACATTACGCTCGTTCGTGAGAGGAAGAATACAAAAAATGTATATACGTTACGCACCGTAGCAGCAGAGTTAAGATATGATTTACCTGCCGTCATAAATTTGGCGGTGAGAGAAAAAAAAAACAGTGTTTTTCTCAGTCTTTCCGTTGTCTGCATCTCTCTCTCTCTTTCTTTCTTTCTTGCTTGCTGGCATCTGCGATCCCGGTACAACTATTTGTTCAACTGCATTTCTAGGTCTTTAATTTCATCTATTCCGCACTGTCGTCACGCTGTGCCGCATACGTGCATTGGCTTCGAGAACTTACGCGAGAAGCCTTAAAGAAGAGAGAGACTGCTTTGTCCACTATGCATTTTATCGTATCTCCTTGTTTTCGTTGTCATTTCGGTTTCTTCTCTTCGGCGAAACTTCTACCAGACGCGTTGTATCTTTCCGTCAGTGTGCACGGAAATTATTATATTAACAAAACTGCGGTGGCGAAATACAAGAAACGATGTTTAGCAAACAAGGCCTGAGCAATTCAGGGCAACGCTTAAGTTTCTCCTTTGTTCTTCTGCCTTCTTATTGCATACACAGATCGTAATAATTAGTACACCCCATTGTCTTCCGAAGAAGTCGACCGTTTGAAAATCAACTTCGACCATGACGACGCGGTGACGATAATTCATTCGTATACCGCCTTTCAACGCAAGGCGACTATGCGCTCTGTGTAAATATATTCTATACTGTTGTTATACGTATACACAGAATCCGGGTGTTGTGACGAAAAGAGTATGCCTAGGTACGGAGTGCGGGAAAATATTAGAAACTCTTCGGCATCGCATTGCAGCAAACTTGTACGAACACCGTGCTGTTAAGCGTGCGGGGCAACCTTACGGGAGGGAGAAAATAAAGAAACTAAGCGAAACAAAGCTCCGAGGTATCGAGGTGATCAGCAGCCTTGGGGCTGACGATGAGATAAGGCTGAGAAATCATACGCGAACCCGTCTACCTGTCGTATAGTATTTTAGTACCTTTGCAGAGTGAAGAGATTTTTAACGCCGGCCGGAAGACGGTAATCGAGTGCAACTCTGCAGGGGTATCGGCGAACCGCTTAATAGCTTCTCGCGGTAATTAGAGAACAAAGAAGGCACAGAGTGTGTATCCAGCGTCGGATCGCGTTTGCTATTTCTGAGAGCCGTTGACCAGTCTCAGGTTGACCTTCACTCTCCCGGTCCATTCCTCCTCCTCCTCCTTCTTCTCTTCCTCGCCTCTCCTCTCCTCTCCTCTTCGGTTCTTTCCTTTCCTTTCCTCTCTACGGATCCGACCGTCTGCAAGCGTCGACGGCGCATCGGGACAACCGTAAATGTATTATGCCTGCAACCTGCGCAACGATCTTCGCCTACCTGCACCATCGACGCTGGTATCTTCGGCTGGACAACCTCCTGGTTCTGGCTTTTCGTTTCATACGTTCGATATTCTCGTAAAGCTCACTTATAACCGTCGACAGTGGATTACGTACAGTCTTCTCGAGCACGTTATATGCCTACTACCAGGTAACTATGTGGAACAGCTATAAGGATTTTAGTGTGGAACGGTCGTCATTTCGACGAATGAAATGGACTATCTTCGATGTTCCTAAGGAGATCAGTTTTTTTATTCGTGCTCATCCATTTACTTTGAACACTTTGAACACCTTGAGATCGCTGAAACTTCAAAACCGCAGAACCTTCCTGAACATTTATTGCGGCAATGAAGTTGGGAAGCTTTTTCACTGGACCTCCATTTAGAACGGATAAAAAATCGTGTAGGTAGCCCAAGATGACTTATAACCTCGAAAGCTCGAAGGGAGATGTAACAGGTTGTCTGTTGCTGATGCAGAGAAGGCCGGTGTCAGAAAGGATTTCAATAATTTGTTCCGAAGAACGCGATTACACGCGAGCCATTCGTTTTTCTTTCCGTGGCACGCGGTGAGCATGGTGAGCATTTTCGTCCAGAATTCACACGTGCGATTCCGCAGCAGTTGGCACGGAGTCGCATTACTTTTATAGGATCACGGGTAGGTATGGAAACTTTAATAACACTTCGTATTATCGGTTTACGCTTGCAGTACAAGCCTGGAAGTAAGTGCAGCTGACATTAACGCGCAGCTTTTCTTTTACCTCTTTTTTTTTTTTATCCCTCACGGTTATCTCCGGTCCCCAATTAACTTTCTACACCTATACCGTAATATCCGAAGCGCAGCGCAGGGTAGACATTACTTGCGAAATTGCATCCTGCGCGTTGAATTGCTTATACCTCTTTACCGTAACACAGAGAGTTTCTCTGAGATTTTTTTAACAACGTTTACGCAAATTTTTTCCACCCCACCGAATTTTCTGCACACACAGAGACAACCTGCAAAACTCGTAAAGTCAGACTTGTTTGTACTTGTATATTATACATCATACGCTTGCAAAGAACGAATATTGTGTTCCTGTGTACCTGTAATACACGTATCGCGGTTTTTGTTTCTGATCGTTAAGTTGACGCGGCCGTTTAACGTCTCCTTTCCTTCAACTGTCCGTTTCCACTTAATCGAACCAGACTATTACACGAAATTATGTATCCTGGGTTGAATTACGACCTCGTAACTTTAACGGAGCTAGGGTTGAAAACAGCTTGGTAGCTAGCTCGCTTGTTTGGGTACGGGTGGAAAGGGAGCGAGTGCGGTCGGTTTGAGAGGTATTCTAGGATGGATTTTTTTCTCCTCTTCTCTCTTCTTTCTATCATACGCTTCCAATTTTGGAAGTCTGTAACGTATACGATTTTCTCTTGTCATTGGGACACTCTCTCTCTCTCTCTCTCTCTCTCTTCATACTCCGGAGGTTTTTCCGTACAGGAATGCCCGCCCTTTCTTTCCTCGTTTTTGTGTTCTAGTTTTAAAAAATTGGCTGTCCCTTGTACCGTTAAAAATATTTACATACCTTTCGTTCGTTCGAGCTTTAAAGAAGTCAAAGAAAAAGAGGCAAAGAAGTCGTAATAAACAACCGCGATTCCCACAGGGAACGAAATTTCGTAGGCACCTGCATAACTCGCTTCCGTGAGCATCAGGTGGACTTGGCTACGTCTTGGTATAAATTTTTAATCTCTCGTAGCGTAGTGGCGCTCTACCATTTTCACCGCAACCCATTTTCAAAGTGTTCGTCTCACCTTGTACACACCCTACACTATCCCCGTCGTATTTCATCCGCGTCGCCCACGAATTCGACGAATCTACAGGCTGATCGAAAGAAAGATACAAAGAAGAAAAAAAAAATCTCGCCTATATTTCATTTGCATTTTGAAGTATTAGATTTTCGTTATTTTTAAACGTGACGTGAGAAGTGCGAGGCCGAGCGTAGGTTTTTGGATCTCGCTATATTCCAAAAAGGAAAATTCGTTCCACCGTTTAGAACATGAGCAAACAAATAATGTCCCGCTTACTTTCCGACCTACGCTTATTATTTGATACTGAAAATTCTCTCGCAATTTATTGCAGAATTTAGCATTGAATTTTATCAGACAGAAAGACTCGCTTGTTTCCTGGATGCTGCATTCCTTCTCTTTCTTTTTTCCTTCATTTGTCGCGCAGTGCTTTATTATCGAGTACGACATAATGTGGCGATAGTCGGCGGTAAATATCGTCGCCTATACGGTGTAGGCATAAATTTATTCAACCCGCAGCGAGGCCATGCAGCGTAAATAAACTTCAATCAGAACTCATAACGATCAACAATGCCTGATGTAACGCTGCTGTATGTTAGGAATTATTCTCACGCAGTAACGATCCTCTCGGATCAAAAAGTTCACACTCGAAGAATGTTCGATCGGAATATGTTGTTACGATACGAATCAACGTGCGGTTAGGAAAAATAAATTTTTTCTTTCAATCTTGTTTACACTCAAGCGGTTTGTACAAGTAGACAAAAATGGGTGGATATAATCACGTGGCGTAGGCGTTCCATGTGTTCATAGACCAGAATGTACGTAATAAACTAGCAACCGATCCTCTGCGTATCGTCAATGATGTTGTATTAAAAACAAAAAAAGTTTAATCTGCGCAGATTTTCTGTCACAAAAAAGATTAAACTAGATTTTTCAAATGTATATATAGACAGGTAGTGAATTCATCGGTCCAACACTAATTAAGGCCAAAAATAAATCATATCGCGAATTGATAACGCGCCACGAATTCCGAAGATTAGAAGGATCGTGGATGACCACTTTCTATCACCGGCTGAGTATTTTCGAGACGATACCTCCGAGCTTCTGGCCTACAATATCGCGAAATATCGCCGAGTATAAGACGCGTTGGTGCGTCTAGAGTCCTGGGTCTCGTGGCATTATAATGTGCAAGGAGCCAGTTCATTCGCGACCGTTCAGCGAGCAAGACATTCGAATTGCTTTGTCTCGCGCGAGTATCTATAAATATATGCGAGAGCTGGCGATCCGATCGAAACCGTTGCAGGGTCTAATCACGATTATCGGAAAAGATTACGATTTTTTACCGCAAAATTTTTCACCCGTAGAAACATTTCCGGATTTTGTTCGGTGTAGCTGACACGAACCTCGGAGGAGGACGCCGACCCCGTTGAAGGATATGACGAATTTGTGAAATGTTGGTGGAGGAAATCGAGAATTCGAGAAACTATCATCGGTTACTGCAGTAACGGTGTCAATTTACATCCCTTGGAATGTAATAACTCGAGTGCTGTTAATAGAAACCGTAAAACCGACGTTGGAAAACCTTATTGAAGAATGTTGCGAGTTTTCGCTGGGAAAATAAGGTGATAGGAAACATTTTTTTGTCACAATCTGAAAAGTTTTCCGCCAGCAACTTTGTGATGTCTGCCGATTTGTACAGACCCTCGTATAAAATTAGCTGAACGCGCCGCGTTTAGCAGAAGTATTTCGACGAGTTATTAATACCGACCGAGATTTAGCGAAAGTAAACCGATATTATAAATATTTCGCGATTTATGCCCGCCGTGTACAGTATTGCGGCGGATACGCTGAAATCGCAGTTGCTGCGATCAGAAAACAAGATAAAGTACGATAAGAGCAGCGGTCACGTGTATGTGTGTATAAATATGCGTAAGTCAACCTGTGATGTTATATACACGGTACGTATCAAGTTTACTTGTTGCAGTTGACAAACGAAGTGTGTCTGTGGTGATTCAATGCGATCCGAGTGATGAAACTGCTTGAGAATTTCATCGATCCGCAACGACGTGTCGTATAGTACTGGTTGAACGTTGATGGTTAATGCATTCCTCCTGCAGTTAAATCATTCGTACAATTGTCCGGTGTTATAGTCTCAGTGTGAAACAAAACGTGTACGCGACACGATAAAGGCAAGTCAATAAAAAAAAAGTATAAAAGGAAAAAAGAAAAATAAAAAAAAAAAAAACCTATTTAGCAAGCAACGACGCTGATAATAAACAACGACAGCTTGGCGACAGTCACAAATTACGATATAGTTTAATCTTCTTATAAAGAGAGACGCGCACGTCGTCGACCCTTCCTCCTCTCCCCATAACCGTTTGTCACGCTAAAAGCTTGTAAAATCCTTTCCTCTTCGGTGTAAACTTTCTCCTTGAGACGATTTTGCAAAATCGAAAGTTTAACCTGGCTCCGTGTTGATGTTAATATATACCGCAGGCGAACTGTATTACAACGTGAAGACGTCGGGTACGATAAAAATAAAGTAAAAATAAAATCATCGATATGTTGCGCAATAAGGGATGAAGTGAAAAGCATCGAGAATTCGCGCGTCATTATATGAGCTAGCCAGGATCCCGCTGGCTCGGAGTCGAGTGTTTTTATCTTGAAAACATCTGAAAATGAACGCTAAATATAAACCGAAGAATTTCAGAACCGCGCCGAGCGCCGCTTCTCTATTTGCACAGTTTTGCCTACTCGAAGACACGACGGCGCTGACGCTCCAGCTGCACACGTAGTGATCTACGATTTATGAGAAACGGGTATAGCACCTCGCCTTCGCCGTCTCCAGTTACATTATCTCGGTGAATCACACCGTGTCCTGACCCCCGTGACAGTCCTCAAAAAGGTTTACGAAAAGTACCGTTGTCTAGTGGAAGTGGAAGTGGAAGTTGAAGTTGGAGTGCCAAGTGCGAATCCTTTCTCTCTTCGGCTCCTTTTCTTGACCTACAGATGCGAACAAAGTGTCATCGCAAAATGTTGATCACCAAGTACACGACGATTTTACTGCAATCTACGAATCAGCACATCATAAGGTAAGTCAATCATCGTCATTCCCTGCAAGACTCGCCGCCTTTCTCGCCAGTATTCGAACTACAGTTTTAACCGTTGGGTTGTTGTTCTTAATGGCGAAACTTACGGTTGCCCTACCGGACTTTTGCAGTGCTCATAAACTTCACCGGCTCCACTGTATGGATAGAGGAATTGCATTGTCCTACGCCTTTTTGCACGCCCGCATTCGCATTGTGCAAACCGCACATGTTATCTCGATTCCTTGGACTGTTCACGGCCACCTTAGTAGCTGCACCAGCATTGTTAATTTTTTTTTTTTTTTTTGTTGTTCTCTCAGTACCTACACGTATAGGGTTTAATTAATTGCACGGCAGTTGATTTTTACACACTGCGATCGGAATTGTTCTCGTGGAACGCGATTATTTTACAGGTATCGGAAAAGGTTACGGTTAAAGTCTGATGTAAGAATCTCGGTAGAGCGAAACTTGTATAGTGTAGGTACCTTGAAAATGGACTTGCTGGTATCATTTGACACCAACAAATTCGGCGGCGTATATCATGCGGTAGATTAATCTTAACGCTTAATTAATACCGGCAAGTCTAATTGGCATCCGGTTTAATTCGGACAATTAATTTTCACCGGAGTTTTCGCCAACGAGAAGCGAGGGGTTCTCTGGGTAAAAAGGTCGGCCGGAGTCCGGAATGCGTTTTCAAGAGTTGAAGAGCGAGAGACGGGACGAGGAATAGGAAGTACAAAAAAGGAAGAGGAAAAATTAAGGGAAGGGCCGGAGAGACGGTACAGATTTCGCATTCAAAATTCGTTCGACTTATATTTAAGGTTTAAATTGGTGCTCGATCTCGCTTACGGATTATTAAAATCGCTCGAGAAAGCTGCAGGGTAGCCTCATCCCCTAAAATTTCCCTGTACAAGGAATGGAAATTTCCTTCATTCTTTTCTTCACCGATTCTATATACGGTAAGAAAAGGAAATTCGTGCTCTTGAATAAATTCATTCCTCTACCGAAGAATCGCTCTTCGCTCGCGCTGCTCCTTCTCGAGGAGTCGTGATTTTATCGAAATCCAGTTACCCTGGCTCAAGGTTAAGTTGCACCTTGTGCTAAGTCTATATATACATACCTCTATACTAGGTGGGCAGACTTTGAGCGGATTCTTCACGTTATTTATCTCTAACGTGGTTAGTACTTTCGCACAGGCGAAATTTCGAGATTCCTATTGCAAAATCTTATAGCTTGAATAGAAATATAACGTTTCAATTGCGACGAGTGCGGGTTAAGTAAATTAATCGTAGGTTCTGATCAAATATTACAGGATTCCGTAGTTTTTCTTTTCATTTTCATTCGTAAATTCAGGTGCTTTATTTTGCGCAGGTGCGGGAAAAGTTTTTGTTGATATTATAATAGAAAATTAAGATACAGAACACTTTGTTTCAATTATTTAACTATCAAGTTTAAACTTGAGCCAACATTAGTAAATATATTTTATTTTTCCGGTCTAATTTCCTATTTCTTATCACTTGGATGAGGCCAATTATGCATATATGTATGTATATAAATACGTGATAGCTTATCTGTTGTTTGTTAATCTGTGAAAATTATGGGTCATCAGGAATTGCGCAATCCATATTATATAGTGGTAATTTAATCGCCCGCAGCAAAGAGAGTTAAATCCGATACTGCTTGATTCAGCTCGACTTTTTCGGCGCAATTTATTTACGATAGTTTTTGTCAGGTGTGAAATTGAGAAGACTGCTTGAAATTTTAAATCGCGACTAACAAAGGGAATTTGAGAATTCAAGTACAAGATACCTTGAATATCCAATGCTTCGTAGATCGCATAATAAGCGGTGACAATTTTTCCCAAATCTATTCCGTCGGCCCGGGATAAAACAACCAGTCCGAACGACTGACATCCTCGTTCACTTCAGGGTAAGAACGACGTGACTGAATTTCATTTGGCAATCAGTCGGAATTAAAAGCCCCCTTGGGTTCTGCCTTTGAGGGAAGCGTTTAAGGTACGATTTGGCAAGAGAGGGCTAATGACGGGCAAACGGACGCCGTCTTTGTTCCCGCACTCATAAAACACTTCCTCCGAGCTTCCTATATTCCTACGCGATCCCAACCAGCAGCTCGGAGGTGCAACGAACCTTTTCGCTCTCTCGTTGGTCTCCGGTTGTCAACGACGTAACCCGAGGCAGGCGGTCACCGCCTCCTGCATAAAGGCTTGCCTAGCAAAAGCGACAAGTAGGTATCGCTCCGGTTTGTCCTCCTCTCTCCCTTCCTTTTCCCTCTCTTACTCTCTCACTCTCTCCGTCCCTTCATCCCTTCGTCCCACGTTCCCTCGAGTCCCAAACAGTCGGGCAGTCAGGGTTAGTGAGCCGCTCGCTCGCCCATCTCCTCCACTTTTCCCTGGGGGTAAAAGTACACTTGACGTAAAGGGGTTCTCGTTCATCGATTAGTTTTATTATTATTATCTTCGTAATTCGGGGATCAAGAAGAAAGGACTTTTCGACCCAGTGACGCACGCCTCGACGCCGATCAAAATTCCGGAGTCACCGTCGCTCATCGGCCATCCACTCTCTTGATTCTACGACGATCTTCACAGTTTTTTACTCTTCAAACATTTCGCGAACGCCGTTTATCAATGGGAATCTTATCGATGCACCCCACGATCGTGGGTTAAGGACACGACAGGTAATCCGACGCAGAGAAACCAATAAAGCATGATTCATTTTTTCCTCCCCCCCCCGCCACAGAAATATATAGCGAGACATTTTTTCCCCGAACATATTAGTCAATTTATCAAGACCTTCCTATATATCCCGTTCGGGCCAATTTATTTTTCCCCCGATAAATTCCGTTTTCGATTTCATTAGTCCTACCGGCAACAGAGCGAGCGATGGCCGACCGAACCAGAGGAATAAGATTTACCACACTTGTACTTTTGCTACAAAACATGTATATATATATATATATATATGTATGTATTTTCGTGGTAGCTGCCTGCCGCATCTGATTCGGTCGACCAGTAACTACGTTTTCATATCCAACTTCTAGGGAATGGGGAAGGTCGGATCGAACGATGGATTTTCATTTTCGGGAAGAATAAAACTGACTTAGCTTTTGTTGTATAAATTTTACGGAGGTCCGGGAATCCGTCGACGAACCAGTGCCGAAGAGGTGGGTCGATATCGGTTTCCACCGTGCAGCTGGTTGCGGTATTCCAAAAACTCGAGGAATTTATATTGGCGTACGGTTCAATTAGTTTTCACTATACGGCTGTGGGCTGAAAATCTGATACTCGATACTGCTTAACGGGTAATATGCATTCACATAAATTCACTCGTTCGGTGCTCGAAGCGTAGAATCGAGGGATTAGTCGCCAGCAGCAGAGATTCCTAAGATACTCGTGTAACCCCTTGGATGCATGTCTATGCAGCACAATACGACAGGCAAGGAGGGCGATTTCGCAGGGAGAAGAATAGGCCCGGAGGCACCGTATATTGACACTTGGGACATTATTAAGTGGAGGGGTCGGTTCTAATAAGTTTTGACGACAATACTGTGGTT
Organism: Neodiprion lecontei; assembly: GCF_021901455.1. NCBI lineage: Eukaryota > Metazoa > Arthropoda > Insecta > Hymenoptera > Diprionidae > Neodiprion > Neodiprion lecontei. The sequence continues at coordinate 25,490,085 of NC_060265.1, forward strand.
GCGGTCTGCAGCTCTCCTCGGCTTATTCTCGACCAAGGAAAACACTGCAGCGAAGTAAAATCCCCAAAGGGTGTTCGCTCCTCGCGCTTCTTCTTTACTCTCAACCCATGCAACCCAGCGCCATTCCATTCCGCTCTTCTGTTACACCATAGGCCATTTTTTAAAGTGACAATTCTTCCGTCTGCAGTGTTTCTTTCACTTTATTTGGTAACATTCGGTAACACGGTGCTGCCGCGTGTTTATTTATTATTATACTTGATGTTGTGAATTTTTGCTAAAAAATTTGTCGCGTACACACTTATAGATAGACGTTAAGATATAGAGGAGAGGGATTATGGGGAAAAGAGCTAATCTCCGAATACTTTATCGTCGGAACCAGAGTTTCGGAATTTAACCTTCGGGCTGCGGAGAAACGCTGCTCCGACGTTCGTTGACGCTGCGATTTTATTTTTGGCCTCTCAAAAGATGCCAAACTTTTCTAACTAGCTATACTACAGACGCATTGACGTAGAGTAGCGAATGAGAATGCGTGGGCGATTTTACCTCATTGACACGTGGCAATGACCCTCGTAGCTGATATACTGCAGGCACAAATTTATGCATCATTGTTATATCGGTATGGCGAAACGGCCGACGACGTTTTCTCAACTTCGGTCGTTTTAAACGTTAGCAAACACTTGGAAACCCTGGTTTTTTTTTTTTTTTCATTTATTTTCACTTCAAATATTCTCACTCGCACTCCCGTTTTTATTTCGCAACTCGATGCGGCACGGGTGAAACTTTAATTACATTTAAACAACTAACACGAATGCCGAGAAAAAGCTCGGCAGCTTCCACTGCGGAATGACGTATTGCATTTTTTTTTTTTTTTTACTTTTTCGTAGAGACAACTGAGCTTTTTTTTCCCTAGCACCGATGTAATCCGTTTAAGCGACAAAGAAACTGGTATTAATTTAATTCTCATTGTTTTGTTTGTTTGTTTTTTTTTTCACTGCTTATATCACCCTACGTTCCGTATTTCGTTCTTGACACACAGCCCGGAATATCTTACAGCACAACGTAACACTTGATAAATACCGCGAACGACCAGAAATATTAAAAAACCTACCCTCTCGAATCGTCGCCTTCGTTGATGGATATTTTTTCCGCTCAAGGTTTCAGCTCTTTCTTTATACACGAATCCCCCTCCGGCAATCGTTTCAAACGTTGACGGTTACTTTTTAATTAAAACTTGTGATTTCCCGTTAGCAAAGTGAAAAGACAGTAATGGAAACACAAAAAGAATTTTAAATTTGTATGAGTTCCTTGCCGTACCTATCCATGCAATTTTTACTCTTCGCGAATTACTTTATTGTTCATCTAAAGTACAATATATAGATATATTATGGATACGTTATACCGTAACGTCACAATAATTTTCTTCAATATCGTATTTTCTTAATCCCAACGTTCATCTTTTGCCAATCTTCGTCTCTTTTTCTCTTTATCCCTCCATCGATTCGTCGAAAAATTTTCTCCACCCTATTCGAAAATATCAACGCAGCGTAACGCAGGCTGCACGAAAGGTCATTATACTGTAAAAATAACGAACGGTACGCTTTGCCTGCGAAATATTTATACGCACCGCCACGACCCTTCGAAATTCACAGCTTCGTAGCTTTGTATCTTCGATGTTTCATCCACTCTTTTTCCGTAATACGAGTACAATATTATATGTACAATCCAGCCGTCGCGTATCTCTGAATAAAACGCCCGCGTGAATCAGAATTATCTCCAAGAGGATTCCGCCGATCATCTTGTTTTATTTTCTTTTATATCAGGCACATTTCTCAGATACTATCGAAACGCGGAAACAACTTCACGCGCCAGAATTCACGAGTAAAGATTAATTCAGCGCGTCAAAGAGAGAGAAGAAAATGAAAAGGAAAAGATTTGTTATCAGGAGTCTCCGTAAAGTCTCACGTCAAGTAATTATAGTTACAGGATTTCACCGCTAGGCGGCTCACAGATCCCACAATCAGCGCTGCGTCGTAAAGAGGAATATTGCGGACCGGAGTTGAAAACATGATTAATAAACTCTGCGCGAGTCGCGAGTTGCTTCTTAAATTTTCATGTCTCATTATACCGAAGAAAGTCAAATTGCGGGATTTTGGGGGGGGGGAAAAAAATGACAATTCGCCCAGAGTCTTCCGCTGCAGAGGGGTTTGGAGCTCGACTGCATTTCGGGTAAACATTTCGGCAACATAACACCACCCCTTGTACAAAGAGAGAGAGAGAGTCTGTGTAGCCAGGCAGTCAGGCTGTAGCAACTTCCGACTGACTAAACTGAACCGTGTCGGACGGGCGGCTAAGATCTTTCTATTAATCCCACGGGACATACCCGGCACTTCGCTCGCTCTCTCGCCCGCTCCCCTAATTAAATTATTCCTGAAACAACGGAGATGCGGACTTTACGGGTGGCGGTTCGCTTCCACGGACAAACATTGCAGACGCGATGCCGACGCTGCTGCTGCTGACACCCAACAGCGTTCAACAGCTGTGCACCGCTTCCGAGTTTAGGGTGAGCCATATAAGTTCACACGTACAACATACCCGTTCAAGTCCGTATCTACCAACCTACCTACCTATCCACCCACCTCTGTCTAGTTGGTAGGGATAGCCTACTGATGCCACCGCGTGTAGGTTACGCAACTTACAATCTCGCCTGCTCACCTTTTGCGAACACGGGCTATCTAAGGCGGCGACGCGAAATATTATAGTTGTATATTATACGTACATACATATGGATATCACGTTGCCAAAAATGAAACGGATTTCTCTAATTTCACAATTCCGCATCATCTAGTCTATCGTTACGAGGAATGAGCGTGTCATTTAGAAGATAAATTTAACTCGAAATTTATTTATTATTCAAAATCTTGTAGATTTAAGGCATTACATAAAGGTATTAAAAATATTGTATATATCGTATCGTTGCCATATTGCTTAATTAATGTTATTTCTGTTTTTATTCCCCTTTTTTACTGTCGGTTATTTACATAACAAACTAATATTCATGGCAAACCGCGAACCAAGTTTTATTCTATGTGATGGGTTTTTTTTTTTTTTTTTAAGCGATATCAAGGTGAAAAATCTGATTCAAAATTGAAAAAAAAAGACGGAAAAAATTACTTTTGGTACACTCACTGGTTCGTTTTAAATACCTCTGACCGTTCGCTGCGTGGAAATTTATTACACGCAGGAAAAACTCGACCGAAGGGACACAACACCGCGTTGGAATTTCACCACTTAAACATCTGTTGCTAAATTATTATTACAATTATCATTGTTTTGCGTAACGTGAACTTACGTGCCTCACAAATTTGTATATTCCTGTTATCCAACGTTCCCTGGATATATAAATAAACATCATATTCTATTCTATTCTCTATCACCCCGACATAAAATTATTTTCCGCGTAAAACTAACGCTGTGTACAATTAATCGCTGTAACTTCGATAACAATGCGTATAATGTGTAATGAAAGATGCACGGTGTTTTCCTGTAATTGCGATACCTGGAGCGCTCAGAGATGGATAGCCTATATCTTGTGCCTATAATAGCGAAGGAGTAGAAAACTAGCGGCTGTGTCTTTCCGTTCGTTCAGCGATGACGTCATCTTCTGCAATTGCACTTAAACCCGTTCGTACGCCTACCGCGAGTGTCCTCGAGTTTAGTGCTGCATTATTGTATGCGCTTGTGGCGCCAATCGCGGTTCAATTCCCAACGTAAGTATTGTATGTACAAACCTGTAAGCGAAACAAATTGAAGAGGTCGATTAAAAAAGGGTGTAAGTACCATTGGAAGAAAAAAAAAATGCTACTTACAGCTCTTTTTAATTCTTCTCTTCAATATCGCACCAAGGAACTTACTATCAATGTATGTAGAAGTAAGATTGAATCTTGGGACGCTAAAATATAGGAAAAAATCACCCCTGTATCCATCATTCTAAATTATGTTTACGTACAACCAAAAATCGTCTCCGAAACGGTGCAGCGGTGGGGAAACACTTGACACCTAACCGCTGATCTTCAATCTGCGGTATGACAGCCTGACGAAGACCTCGACGTCCGTTTAGGGTGCCATTAGACGCATCTGTGCATCACGTGTGTAGGGGATATATGCGATATATGTATATACATATATGAGAATGGACGAATTTTCCGGTGATAAATTCTTGGAAATCTGTCCGTTGTCTTATTTGTTACCTTATACCGCATTACCTATACGTATACAGCTGCGGATGCTGGGCAAAACCCCAACGGGCCAAAACTTGGATCAGAGAACAGACTTTCCTTTCCTATCTGTTGAACCATTTGTCGGCTGTCCTATAAGCCATTTCTTTCATTTCTTATCTATCATTTCTTTTCCGCTGTCTTCCTCCTCCTCTACGTGTTTGTCTACGTTTGCGGCTCCCAGCCACTGCGCCACTGTCAAAACGTGAAATATGTCAGCGAGATGGTGCAGAAATTCGGTAACGGACTCTCCCTTCACGTCCTCTGGAGCGAATCCCACCCCCCGCCCTTGCGGAATTGCTGGATTTTCAATTTGGCATCGTGTACAATTTTCTCCCAACCGACACCCAATTAGTATAGTTCCGATTTTTAGAGAGAGAATATGTTACAAGGTAACTGAGAACTGAACAAGCCTAACGGAAGAAAAAATATTTTACGAAACTGCGAATTTATATTGCATACTTACGCGAAGGCTTCGGGGCGGGGGGGGGGGGGGGGGGGGCAGATAAAAGACCGAGGACACGATATTTTTCCATGCATTATCCTGTCTGCGAGAAGAAACCGCGGAATACAGTTCTCTTAGCAAATTTATTGCAATTTTTCTCCAACTTATATCTCATCCGAAAGTACCTGAGACTTCTGCTGTGCTTAGCTTTATTTTATTTCATATTTACCGTGAAGCCGAGTGAAAAACAACTGCTGCAGGCTTTGCGCAGCCTGTTTTTCCTGAAATGAAACTCTACACGGTAGAATAAGCAATAAGATCGTCAATATAATTCGAGGCAAGAATGCGAGTTAGAAACGATATGACGAGGGTATTACGTATTACGTATCGCGGAATGGCGCTTTTAGATATAGATATATATATATTTATTTATATATTTATGTATAATATATCTAGTTCAAAGCGTGGTTGTTTGCAAACGTTCATACGACGGTAGTTTCAAAATAGATACATGTACTTGTAATATCAGGTCGTTGATATTCAATGAGTAACAATGTCGGCGATACACGCTCTGTTTGTCTCCTGTGTATGCATCTCCTATATATATATATATATATATATATATGTGTGTGTGTGTGTGTGTGTGTGTATGTATATATAAATAAATGCATTTTCTCTTTAATGGTATAAATCTTCAATAAATCGTTGGAAATCTTCGGTGTCGCGGTTTGTGACTTTCAACGATGCGCCAGCGCTTAACTCTATCCTCCACCTAGCTAAGCGTACAGACGTTGCTCGCTTCGCTCCTTGTCTCGCATCTACTCGCGGACTCTTTCCAACGTACAGCGGTAGGTATAAAGCTTTTTCTTCCTGAAACAATCCCGTAAGTTTCTACACGGCCACCGCTCCATACTTTCTTGTTCGTCTGGCGAAAAAGCCACAGACAACTCCATAAACTACGGAATGCGAAAAATAAATTGTTATTTTTCAACCCTTCTCAATGTCTCTTGGTATCTTCGCGAATTTACAAGGGTGAGCAACCGATACCGTTCCCGAAGTGTCAGGGACCTTTAGAATTTAACGTTGGGCTGTAAAAGTTGAAAAATTGTTCCAAAGTCGTATCGGAAAAATTTTTTCGTCCATGCTTCATCAATTGGAAACGTCGAAGATAAATTTTTCCACTACGATTTTGCATCCAAGCAATTCATTCGCGACGATCGGTTGCACAGAATTCAACAAACCGATGCAAGTAATCGTTCCGATGGGTTTTCCGCGTTTCGGAATGTTCGTAGAACAGTTTTAATATAATGGTCTTGTCGCGGTCTAGTAATTTCATTGATAAAAAAGGAATGTCAGCCATGTTCGATCTTTATTTCGGTCTCCTCGAGCCGCGGCGCGGTTTTACGAAGAGCAATCATTCCTATCTTCTTATCTCGGCAAGCTGAAAACCACATTTTTGAAAATAATAATCAACGTGTCTCCGCGTTTTCCCGCACCCGAGGTGCCTCCGTCTCGTAGGTAGGTATATCAAAATAAATAGAAAATCCACAATGAAATAGTGGCGCGCGGAACGTCCGACGACGACGTCGACGACGAGGAGGTAGAGGACGGATACGCGCCTGCGTTGTCTCCCACTTCCCTCGCCGTCTCTTTCTCTCTCTAGCTTCGCCGAGAGAACGCGGTGAAAATTCATCCGGCACATAGTATCGTAGATACGCTCGCGGTACAGAGCGTCGCGACGCCAGTCCGACGTCGACGGGCGTCTCGGACGCTCAACAGCGTGTGTCGAGGGTCCGTGGACTCAGAAGAATAATCGAATAGTTCGTTGATTAATCGTTCGATTTAAAAAGAGAAGAGAGAAGAAAAAGTAAAAACGAGCCAAACGCATTAACGAATGAAGTAAAATTGTAGGAGATATTTGTATTGTAATATACACGAATGTGGTTAGTTCCATGAAACAAACTTTTTTAACAGTGCGACGACAATTTTTACCTACGCAAATAGACATCCACGCTCACCTGTATATCGGGAGCAACGAAACTGAACGAGAAATTTCATTCCTTTTCAAGAAGAAAAAAATTTTATCCCGGTGTTGTGGAAATTATAAGAATTAAGTGTGGTACATACTGCGAATGGTATTAAATGTATTCCGTAAACTATAAAATCACCTCTTCTATTAGTTAAATATATTTATTCGCCTGAAATTGGTTGCCCGTTAAACCTTAAGTCGGATTTTAAGTCCATCGAGGCTTTTTGCGTAAACCGTTACTTATCAATCCAATTGCCAATTAATCCCTTTCAAAAATAAAAATAAAAAACAACTATAAATTCTAATAACGTTTCATGTTCACACCTATCTAATTATATATATATAATTATATATATATATATGTATATGCAACTGACTTATTGCCCCGATGAGAACGATCACGTTTGATGATGATTCATAAAAACTACCCCAAACATACTTCGCTAACTAAAGGACTCGTTTGACGCTTCCAGTTCCTGATTTTCTCCCTAAATAATTCGTACGACATCGGCGTGCGAATCTCGCGCGTAACTCAGGCTCCCTGGAACTGATGAACCAATTTTGCAAATTCGTACACGAAGCTGTCTGTGTCTTTGCTCGTGTAACAATTATTCGCGGGCGAATGGTTGGCAAACATTTTCTACTTCGTTAATTCCCTTTCAAGTGACTTTCCGAAGCGTGGCTTAAAGTCCTCGAGTATGTATATATAGAGCAGGAAAAAGAGAAAGAGAGAGAGAGAGAGAGAGAGATAGAAAAAGAACTGGTAAGACCTGCAACGTTGTTCCAGTTCCGACGTTTCATTAGCTTGAGTGAATCTAGGAAACGCGTTAAATTTTTTTTTTTATCGAATTCCTAGACGAAATCAACGCGGGACTAGTTCGAAAATAATGAGAGAGAGAGAGAGAGAGAGAGAGAAAAGCCGATTACATATCTTCTTCGTCATAAACCTAATTTCGTGTGCCAACGACCAACGGACTGGTGTACGGGCGCCGTCTTGCTCAATCAGCACTTCAAGTCTTTTATTTGCATCTTTTTGTCGGTATGAAACAGCTTGGCTGACAGCGGCTTGGGCAGCGACGCATTTATCGTTCGATTGCAGATATGTAATTGTTTTTATAAACGGAAAAGAAGAGTGACTAGAAATAAAAAGCCTGACCGTGTCAACGAATTGCGTGTATGCGTAACAGCCGAGATAAAAAAGGTATAAATAATATATTAATAAAAACTACATACGTTGCTACATTTCAAAACTTGTTTAGGTACTTTTTAACAGTTGCTGTCTGAATAATTATACGCGACGGAGGGGAAACTTAATTAGAAACGATGAAAAAAAAATATATATATATTCTTTCAAAGTTTCAAATTACGATATAAGAAATTCACGGAGAGGACACGAGATTCGAGAACTTAATATTACAGCTTCACTGCGTCTTTGATGAAGGAAAAATGAAGAAAACTTTCCTACGAATTGAGATTACTTTTTTTTCACCTGCGACACGAGTAGGCGTATATATCAAGAACGTAAAGAAGCTGAAAAAGGGACGGCAATCGGTGTGGGATCAAATCAAACGCGTATCCAATTAAATCGTGATTCCTAACACCAAGACCGCCAGCTCATTCTCTGCGATCTGTTTAATTATCATTCCAATTTTACTTTGCAGTGAGACCGGCTCTCTCTCTCTCTCTCTCTCTCTCTCTCTCTCTCTCTTTCTCTCTTTCTTTCTCTATCTATCTATCTCTTTTGCTGTCTCTCTTACCTTTTGCCCAGAGCAAGTAAAACCCGATTGCCTAAACCTTCGCGACTTTTTTGTCTTTGAAAAAGACGAGAAAAAGTTTTGGGACACGTAGCAATGTTTGATCGGTATTATACACGGTGAATGAAATGTTTCACAACTCTCGGTTTCCTTACGATGAACACGAAACTCTGCAGCATCAAACGTTTTTCATTCAGTCATTTGAATCGAGTGGAAGGTGCGGTGGCGCAGCAGTTCTCTCCAGGTCGAATATGCCCAGTCTAGCTAGGAGGCATATTATCATATCATTTATCATTTCCACTGTCTAACTTTCACGCGGTGGTTTTGTTCAGAGTCCGCGCGTTGTCAACAAGTGTGTTGGTAAATTTACACAAGTCAATCTGCGACGACCCGAGGTTCATTATTTATGCCGTTTTGCTTCATTTCTACTGCATTGCGAAATTCTAAACGCCGGGCAACTAACTGCAAATGGTTTTGGGCCGGACCGCTTAAGACTTTGGAGTTGAGAAAGAGGAGGTCGGGAGATTTAGAGAGGTTCCAGTTGCGGTGTCCCTTCGCTGTCCCCGCGCTTCTCCGAGATATTATTCTTCCTGGGAAGTCGCGTGAAAATTTAAGATGTCGAGAGAGAGAGAGAGAGAGAGAGAGAGAGAGAGAGAGAGAGAGAGAGAGAGAGAGAGAGAGAGAGAGAGAGAGAGAGAGAGAGAGAGAGAGAGAGAGAGACAGAGAGTGAAAGCCAGTTTGCTCCGGTTAACGAAATTAGATCTGAAACTCTCGCCTTGAATCTCGCTTCTTCTTACGTTCGTTGAATTTCTACCGTGACTTTGATGAAACTACTTCGATTTTTCACGCTTGAAATGTCGCGTCAAGGAAACTTATCCCCGCCGCATCGAGTCGTACAGGAGTAACGGTATATTCATCTTTCATCCCATTACGCAATCATCGCGACGAAACTAAAAATGTGAATGAATTAAAAAAAAAGTGAAATGGAAGACGGAAAAAAAGGTTATGCGTGACGCTGTAATGTATATATATAATGTATATTTGGATTTTTATGATGAAAGAATATTTTTGGGAAGCGAAAGAGCGTAGGAGATAAAGAAAAAAAAAAGAAAAAGAAAAGAAAAACGGAAAGTAATTAACGAAGAGTTACGAATGTTTTATTTTATTTGGTTGTTTATTTTATTTTTCACCGTCAAACGAAAAGTTTTTCGCCTCTTCCTCCGCCTCGTATTTCATCCGGTCGTCGGATGGATGAACTGGAATGAAGTTTTTCGGAAAAATAAACTGGAAGGGATTAATGGCAATTTGGAGCTTTGAGGTTGTAACCGTGCGACGAAATGTTGAGAGTGATATTCAACTATGACAAGATTTTCAAAAATATATTCACAGATCAAGGAGCATTCCTATAACTTAAACGTTAACCGTTCGTGTTAAATTTGTTCCACGTAATACGGAAGCTACGGAAACACTCTATGATGATTAATTGAAAAAGTAAGAAAGAAATGATGCTGTATCGTGGATAATATTGACAAGGAAGAACTTTTCTTACTTTTTAAAATCTGTTTGATGAAGTGTTTGTAAAAAATGTTACCTCCGATTATAAACAACATCAACAACGACATTCTGACGCTGTACACTAATCAGAATTCGGCAAGACCCACGGTCAGATCAACGAGAGGTCGCTACGCGGAAATTGGTGTTAAAAGGTAAATAAATGAAATTTATATTAATCGGTACGTAAAGATTAAAAAAATCATCATTCTTCAAAGTATCCAAGAGGCGCGTGGAATCGTCTCGTATGAAGGCGGCGGATCGGACGATAACCGAAATCGATTTTAATCAGTGTCGGTTAATTTGAAATATGATAGCAACAGTGAGTAAGCTACCCTCCTCCGGCAGCCTTTCGAAGCCCTTAAAGTTATTCTTAAGCTAAGCTGCTTACCGCGTAAGCTGCTTAGTCTACAGTTACGGTGAATGGACTGTAGATAGGATTCATTATTATTATTATTATTATTTTTTTTTTTTTACCAAAAACGTCCGTAATCTCATGCAAGGGAATAATTCTTCTTTCTCCCTCTTCAGATTTCCCAATGGAACTAATTTACGCTGCGTAAATTAATCATTTCTTCTTTTTATTCTTACCTGCACGAGGTTCTTGTTATTCATCTCTAGACAGTTGCAGGTTTTTGTCATCTCTGTTTGTCATGCTAGAAATCCAGCATTATACTCTCCCAATGGTTGTTTTTAAGTTACTATAACCATACAGAGACACACTTCTTTTGTTTTATCCTGTTTTTATTCAACGCTGTATCTTGTTTCTCGTATAACGTTTCATATTTCCAACTTGCGTGAAACGGCTTCCGGTTTCGTATACTGGAACGGTAAACATCTTTTGAGCAAACTGCGAAAACCCATCTTAAGCACCGTCGTTCGTTGCACACGAGTTGACAGAAAGCACAACAATTACGTGACGTGATTCTTTACATCGATTTTCATGAGTTATTCGACAGATAACGATTCGGAAAATGTACTTACGAAACGTGGCGTACTTTTCCTCGAGTAATTTTTCACTCATATTTTGAAAGTACAAAACTGGACGGCCGTATTTTTGGCGAAATTGAATATAAACTTTGTCAAACTTCTTCAACGAACAACAGTCCTTAACTAAAACCTGCAGGAGCGGAAATAATTAATTTTGGGAAAATTCGTTCCCCGGGTATAGAATAGATCGTCTAAAATATAACCTTGTTTTTCGGATGGAGTCTCATCGCGGAAACAATATTAGGAGAAGAGAACATTGAAACTTTTCTACACGGTACGTTATACGTGCCTTTATACCATACATACATATACCTACGTACACACAAGTCAGCGGAAGAGATTGGAAAAGTTGAGCGAGTGAGGGATTCGTAAAGAGTTGTTAAACGTCTCGAGAATTTTCTCCAAGGTCCTGCGTGATCATTGAGCGAAAAAACTCCCCGATCAATTTACCTTTCAACTTTTAACCCTGCTGCTCTCTCTCTCTCTCCCTCGTCACGAGCAAATTCTAATCTACCGAAACATATCGTCATCTCAAAGTACCCATATTATACATACCCTACTCCCAAATTCCTCCACTACCACGTCACGGTTAAACATGGCGTCGAAATTACCGAGTCCCTTATCTGCGAGTGATTGCCTACTCTCTTTTTACTGATTATACCGCCATGCTGCAATCGATATCATACTCGCTCGTTCGTTTCTCCGGTATTTTTATCACGAACATTCTCTCGAAAGTGGACGAAGGGAGAGAGATGAGGATAACAGTCTGTATTTCGAAGTTCAGGCAGTAAGTAAAAATCACAGAGTGTGTAACGTAATCGATAGCGCGGGTCGAGAACAGTGAATAATGATGGTTATTATTTTCACAAATCATTGTACGTTTTCAACGAAGTTATATCCGTATCGGGTTCGAAAATACGGTGAAGCCTCCGGTGCAACGATATCGAATAGTCGATAGAAATATTTTTTTTTTTATCGGAAATAGAGAGGGGGCGGTGAGAGAAAGCTCCAGCGATATTTCCTCGCTTTGGATATTATTGATTAGCGAGGCTGTTTGATGTCACATCATCGCGGAGCGATAGGGCCATAAGGGAGCCGTAAGCAGGGAAGTGCGCGCGGGCCGACGGTGGGTAATAAAATCTGCGATAAAGATGACGTCACTTTGGAGGTGGACCAGGACGATCCGGAGGCTGGAGTATGTACACCGGCATCGGGAACGACGTACGAAGCGAATCGGGGCATCGAGTGGCCGGGCAGAGACGGTGAGGCGAGGCTGGCTCGCAAAGTGTCGCCTGTCCGACAGGTAATTAAAACTTAAACCGGCCTGCCTCGACACCGGCGTAGGTTGAACACCTACTACGAGAGCCCTGCGCGAATGCCGTATTCCTGCAAGCACGCCGCGTGCGGATTGACGGCGATACGAAATCGCGCGAGCCTTGAGCCAACGCGGTCTGCGCTGCAGCCTCGAGCGTCTGTAACTCAAGATGTGCTCCCGGTTCTTCGGTTACAACCGTTACATACACAGGTAGGTACACACGTGCAGAAAACCATAGGTGTGCGCCAGAACGAGGCGGAAATCGAGATGATGGAGAGTCGGGGATTGCCCCCCGGGAGATACTCGCTTCTGTACTTCGGGGGGGGGGGATTTTCATGGCTTTGTATGTATTACACGGGACAGCTCATAGCAGCGGGAGGGGTGTTACGCTTGCATTGCGTTCACGGAAAGGGTTGCGACCTACGAAATATTCCGTCGAATTCGCCACCTAGAAATACGTCCTTATACACGTTTTACCGAGATGTGCAGCGGGTGTAAAGGGAAGATGAAAAATGGTTCCTCTAACATCAAAGGTTGGTGCCGACGATGAGGGATGAAAAAAACGTGGCCAACTCGCGCAGACCACCGATGCACCCCTGCGTTTTACTCCCCCTCACCCCTACCCGAACAATCCCGACGACGAGGACTCTCCAATTTTATTTCAACTGTGAAATAAAACGGCATCCCGTTGCCCTTTTTTATTACAGGTACACCTCACGTTCACCGCGCGTATAAAGTACACGCATGGTGTACGATGTACCCTAGCCTGTTCTCTTTGTGACTTTGATCTCGTTCAACTCCCTGTATGCACTTTATTCTCGTTTTCTGCACGGCACCATGCGCAATGGCTGCTGCCCTTTTCGCGGTTTACCGCAGCTCGAAAAATGCGAAATCAGACGTCACTCAGCGGTATTCGTTTTCCTTCGAGATTGGAAATTTGTCGGGGAAATTGAAAACACATCAGCCGCCTGCTGCTTCTGCTGCCGAGTGGCGAGAATTACCTCGGTATACAGGATTTTTCTTTCTTCGTACTTTTTTTTTTTTTTTCTTTCTTTTTCTTTTATTCTTATACTTTTTTATTACACCCTTTTGCTCTTTATTAAACTCAACCGGACGACGGTTTGCTCATAGTTGCTCGGGTTTCTGGAGAACGTGCGCGAAACGACCGGAAGAAGAAACTCGTCGTCTCGAGGTCATCTTATTCGGAACTAATGCGAGGAGGTAGGACATCCGTATCCCTGTTACTCAACTTTCATCTCACGGCTGCAGAATACGACGGCCACTAGGTATATGTACCTACTGATGTAAAATGGAAAAACTGAGGAGTGAAAAGGGTATGGTCGATGCGAAGCGTACGACTGCGGTTACAAATTACCTTCAAAAGTCTCGCCTCTCGTTCGGAATTTTTTCCTTTCAACATTTTCCATTTTATTCCACTTCGATTATACATGCAATGCAGAGATTAGTTTCAAACACTGGTTAACGGATTTTTCTCTCGCTCAAGATGCGCATTCGTCCATCCGATAGTGACAACTACCACTCGAAAATTTTGACTCGAAGACTTAACTTGCCGTTACAGGTAACGAGTTATAAATCACACCTAGGACAGGCGTGAGCGATTTTCATTCTTATCTTTCCATGGAAAAGGCTACTCTGCATGGGTATAGCTGCAGTGGTGCAAATATATACGCATATATACTCGATATTTAATTACAAACTTTCACATAAATTAGATACGTTGTACCCTGTCCAATTATAAACCGGCTAAGAATGCAGCAAAAGCAGACACTGCTAAGAGTAGCAGGGAATACAAGTTCTTCTGTCTTGTTCGAAACAGTCCTTAAAATTATTTATGCGAATATATGTGTATACACATGTATATATACACACGCACACATGTATTCGCATAAATAATTTTATATATATATTGTAACAACGGGGGAAATTAAGAAAGGACTAAGTAAATCAAAGGGTTCTCTGTGCGATTTAAGCGAACGCCGAGCCAAAGAAGTCTCATAAAACAAGGAATATTTTAGAAAGAAAATGGATGTATTTGATTACGAAGCTCTCTTTTTGAAGTCTAGAAACTGACTGTTTTTACAATAATATTTGTTGACCAGCAACCCTATTCATTTTATGACGTATGAAAGCTACAGTCAACGACGACTACTAGATCATTGGAAAACCGATAACACGGGTGATTGATGATTTCACCCTTTATAACAATATATATACCTATATGTATATGTACGTATATACTCATGCATGCGTATAGATATATATATTACTGCTCGGTAATTTACTTGCGTCGAAAGCTCGCAACTGTAATATTTTAACCATTTTACGACGTCTCGAATGTAATTTACGAGGTAAAGGAAACCTCGAAACTACGACGTTTTAAGCCTACGGTACGTGTTCATTTTCGCTTCTCGAATTTGCTCCACTTTCCGACGAAACGCAACGGCTTCTGACTCTTCTATACGTTTGATGCATACTGTATAAGCCTGTGTATCTTATGCATGTATACGTATACGCATGTAGTGACGTATAACTGCCGCGACAATTGAACGTTACCACATCGTTTGCTCTACTTGCATTCGTTATAGCGTCATCCCAGTTACGCACTGGACGCGTGCGACTCGCGCGAAATAACGTTTCCGAAAATTGGAACTACGTTGTGTGGAATTGGCACAAGCGGCAATAATTGGTGCAATCAGTGTAGCACTAATTGCAGTAATTGTTGGGAGTGACGTGCGCTGAACAAAATAAAATAAAATAAAAGACGAACATTCGTTCGAAACTTGAACGTAAATATAGTCAGTTCGGTCTTTCGTTTATTTACTGCTAAACGGCGCACTTATTGGAAAATTGCTTGCAATCTACGAATGACGTCGGAAGTCAAAATATTAGCATGCGATCAACATCTGTATACGAGTCATTCGGTTTCAGATACAATTCTGTCACCTTCGTGAGGGTTACGAATCTCAAGTTTCAAAATTCATTGCACAAAACTCGTAAGAAAATTTTGTAGATATAGTAAAAATTTTCCAAGAACTTAGGTGACGAGAATCGCGTAATTTAACACCGCGTACAGTATTAGTTACATATATAAAACTTGAGAACGTGGTTTATGGAAAAAGATTGCAGGCAATTGGTACAAAGTTCACGTCGTGAAATTCAAACGCGGTTACAACGAGATGTGCGTGTCAGGTATACATATGTACATGTATGTATATATATATATTCCAATTGTAACGAGGCAAAACGCGGCTGGCGCTTCTCTCCGGCAGGATTCAAGTTTCTGCAGCGGTATAGCCTCGAAGAAAGTTCATGCTTTGAATACCGAAGGCTGCTCGCTGCAGCGCACGAGTATATACATATACGACAAACCCTGTCTCTGTGCCGAGAGACACAGTTTGAACTTCCGTTCTCTTATTTATGCAAATATACGACGGACCACTCCACCCTTACCCCTACGTCCTACGTAGCGAAAGGACAAGCGACGGATCGTCCTTTCCTCGTTTGTTATCCGCACGACTTCCGCGACGCCAGGCGACGTCCTCGTATCCGAACTGGATGTTGGATTTCGGAATTCTGGACATACGCACCACCGCAAAACGAACCTCCGCTATATTTCCGGCCGACTGTCATTAGCACGAATGTAATACGTGGGGTGGTCCGACTATCAGCTTCGTAACAGGCTCACCGCGTTATTTCCAACCGTCAAAATATCCCCTCATCATTTTTACTCCACGGTTTTCAATCGGCTATACCTATATATATTCTCAATTCTCTTTTTTCGCGGGGATTTACGGTACGTATAAACGTATCGGGCATAATTCATGATGCGAATACGGCGTTAGGTTTAGTCTTGTACCTAAAGTTATTTCACTTATTCACGCTCGACTAATTCCCTTCTCCAAGTAAATCATATAAAATTTTTTTAGAAATAATCGTAAGATCTCAGAGACGTTATCTTTTTGTTTCATTGCTATAACCGGTGTGATCAGTCTTGATAATTTTCGCTCCACATAGTAACGATTGAAATTCTTCCCGATTATTAAAATAAACGATGGCCAATTTGTGAATCGAGGGTCGTTGTATAACAGCTGCGGAGGAGAAAGAAAGAAGAAAGGCGCGTTTATACGAGTAACGCATCGCCCCTTCCTGGTCCTGTATAATAGAGTCCTCGGAAATGGCGAAAATAAATAATCGTCCTGGACGAAGAAGTCACTCGTCGCCGAGCTGAGGACGGATGGGATCGCCGTTGAAGAGGGAGAAAGAAAGATTACCGGAATATACCCGCTGTTGCTGTTACCGCGTATAAAGAAGAAGGAATCTTTTCAAAACAAATTGACCGTAGTCCTTCAGGTCCTCCGAGTTAAAGGACACCGCGGCTTTTCGCGAGGTGGTTTGCGAAATGGGTTTGGAGGAGGTGGAGAATTAGCGGCACGAGGAAGATGAAAGGGGATGCAGAAGAAGATGAAAAAGTGAGCTGCATACCCTCGTCGCGTTTCTATTCAGGCCTCATTAATACGTAAAATGCGGATCGGGCGATGCACGCGGAACGCGCTGCGGATTCGGCCAGCGCAGGTCGACTCGCCGGCTGTGGAGGAGGAGGACCACGTGTCGAGAACCTCCCGTCTCCATGGAAACCCCCAACTGATCTCACAGACGACCAACACACCGGGAGTCGCGGCCCGTGCCACCGGCTAGCCTCCGACACGTCGACGAGGAACCGAGTCGGGGAGAACACAACACGTCCTCCACACCGACGAGAAATAACGCGAGACTGCTGCAGCGGTCCACGAGAAGAATGTCACCTGTCAAATGCAGCGACGATATAATAATAACAACGATAATATTAATAATAATGATCATAATAACGATGATAATGATAATGATAACACACAGCTTCGTTGCATAACTCGCGTAACGCAGTGTCCTTGCTTCGTTGCCTGCACAGATGTTGATCCAGATAGGTAGTTGTATAACAGTCGACTAGTCGCTCTTGAGTAGGTAGATACGTACCTAGCAGTCCAATATGTTGCGGGTAGAATTATGTTTTTACTTTCAGGATTAATCGAGATTGTTAGGCAAGCTTGTCGCAATTTTTCATCGTATTTCTTCGCAAACTGCAACATTCAAATCATACGGAATTTTTGTAAGCACCGTATTAGAACCCGAAGATTCAATGGGGTGGCAAGTCCTGCATAACTACTATTTTCTATGCACCACCCTGCTGCGACTCGACTCAATCACCCCGACAGTTAACCGGCCACGTTATCGCCGTGCTCAGGGAACTGGACGTAGTTGCGGGACCCACTCGCTAATATGAGGGGGGTTGGGATTTCTATAGATATAATCCGTGCAGTCTGCGGTGTCTGTAGACCAGTGCAGTGCGCTCTGGTTCCGATGTACGGAGTGACTCGTGCGGATAAAAAGAAGGAAGAGAAAAAGAGAGAAAGAGAGAGAGAGAGAGAGAGAAAGAGAGGAGGGGGGGTTGAATTTTGAGAGAAAGTGCCGGTGAAAACGTGAAATAAAACGGGGAAAGGAAGAAGGAAGAAAAGAAGCATCCTGGTGAACATTGATCGCTCGAAGGAGGTTCACGCGTGTGTACGAGTATGATAGAAAACGTTGCTCGAGGCAACTTATGAAAGGCGAGATATACGTATAGACTGACGGGGTTATTACTCCATCCATGCGGAGGGGAATTAACGCTTTAAGGAAGTCGCGAGGGCTAGTCGGCGTTGTGCCGACTGATGTGTACTGCAGTACCTGCGACATAAACCACCCTTTGTTACCGATGCAATTGGATTAGTATTATTTGTAGACGTTAATTCGAGGCTAGAACTGAGAGCGGTTATGCCGATCTAACGTTCGTGGTACCGCGCTTCCGTTACTTTACACGCATGGATGCAGCAGCGTGTTACGCACATTTCCTCAGCAATCGGTACTAATCGTGAAACCGGCCCCCCTCACCGGCGTCTTCCAGAGCGAACCTAAATTATACGCCGGTTACACGGACATCTATAGTACGCTATCTTCCAGATACTCATGGCGCCGTGCATCAAGCTCTGATGGATCGTTCCGGAGATGAAATGATCCGTTTGAATTCGTATATAGAAACGTCGGGGAAATAGGTGTTCACTTGCTTTTTCTTTTTTTTTTTTCTCTATCTATTACAGAACGTTCCGTTCGTCGTGATTGATGGAATTCGAGCGAATTTTTTTACCGCAAACCTCGTATCGTTTTTGAATAAAACATAAAAATTAAATATACCTTCTCAAACTGTGTACGAAGAGCTGCACGCAATTCCTACCGCAGCATAATTTGTCGACAGTGGTAATAATGCGCGGTTAAATTGCAGCAGTGCAACACGTGACGTTTACTGTTAATAAATTAACTATTTGTATCGAGAGTAGCGAATAATCATTTCCGTCTTGATTTTATTGCAGGAGTGATGTATTCCTGGAACCCTACTTGCAACAGCATGGCACTGTTCAGGTCATCAATTCACCGAGCACTCCGCCACCGCTACCTGTTCCATTGCAACATCTACAACTTGCACAACTGCATCACGTACAGGTAAATAATACTTGGTGTCGTTTGCCGTTACACGCGGAGTATTGGTACATTAATTATCGGAACGAAGCGGACGGTTGAAATAATATCTACGTTGTCGGAAAACATTTTTCTTTTTTTTTTTTCTTATCATCAAAGTTTAGAATGTGAATAAAAGTCGACTCCTCGCGCTGGTTATCACTAAATATGTACATATTATTTTGTATGTGAATTACAGTTCGAGCCAAGCTTAACGAGCCGGGATTGTGAAAGCCCGAAAAACTGTTACGTATTTTGAATTACACTTCATTTAATTTCATTTGCAATTCAGACTGATGGAACAGCATCCGTTTATACGTAACGGGATTTAACGCGGACGTGAGTTGCCTGCCGAATTAAATAGCCGTATACGCGAAGCTAATTGCAAATCCCTTAATTGCAGATCCGCGAAGTTTCCATCTCTCGGAAAATTTTAGGGACGTGCAAAAAATAAAACTTGTTTCGCATTCCGTTAATGTTTGCCGAATAGACGGTGCTTTGACCAAATTGTCTAATCAAAATTCTTTTATAATAGAAAGATAAGGAATGAATAATTACAGAAAATTCGAGAGGCAACAAGAGGCGGAAATTGTACGCATCTTACTATGAATATTGCGATTGTAATAAACTGATCATGGGAAAAGCATCAAAAGTTTGACAATGCGGTAAAGCCCCACTTCGATTTTCAACTGCAGGCGCTGCTTCGATTTTAATTAACTTTTGCCATCAAATGCATTTACCCTAATTCGTTTCAATACTGCTTCAACGTCGAGCAGACTTGAATGGCTTCTTCTCACTTTATGATCAATTTCAATCGATCAAATTGTCGTCGGAAGCTCGCGACAAAAACTCTGATTAAAATACGATCTTCGCGAGCCGGTGACGAATTGCCTACGCAAAGTACGTATGTATATATGTATATATATATATATATATGTATATATGTATACATTAAATATGTAACGTTGAATTTAATGAAACCCGCGTGCAAATTTAATTTCAAGATGCCGGAAGCCAAGTTTTTCGGGTCAGTTATGAGCCGTTGTACAACGAAATTTTCGATTTCTCAATTTTTCGTTCGCGTCTGCCTCCGATTTTTCCTTCTCCTCACTCTCTACTTTTGCGCGCTTAACTTTTTTATTCTTTCTCGAAATCCTACGCCGAATTCGTAATTGACTGGAATTGAAAGCGGCGCATAATTGTCGATTCGATGTACGCGACAATCAGGCGCTTCATACATAAACATTTTATCATCGTCGGTTTCCCCGATTTGCATAACCATAGCCGCCCAGTTAACTAATAATTTTGAATAATTAGGCCGAAGCTAAAAACCGTGCGAATCGCCCGGCAGCCGCAATGATAAATATGGAGATTTTCACACGAGTCACCCCCTTAAGCCGCAATTCGAAGTGTAAATCCTACGTGGGGTCGGTGACAATGCACTCTAATACCGTAGTATGTGATATTCCTATATACCGCGGCTCCATCCCGCGGGCACCAAGTTTTATCACAATTTGCAGACGATGTTAAGAAATTTGCTATCACCCGGCATTTTATGCACGGCATAATACGATAAGGATATAGTGATATTATCGCAAAGAAATTTGTTAGATAAATCCGTCAATTTTCTTATTTCCCCTTGCAATTATAGCTTTCACTGATTTTTACTTACCGCGGGTATAACTCGGTTTTAAAAATGGTTCATTTTGAAAAACGTTACTCGTACTTTTATGACAGCAAAACGGGAATATTCAAATGTCCGTATTCCCCGGCCATTTTTATATGTATTCAACGGGCGGGTTGATCGTATTCCATTCGAATATTGACTATCGTTTTTATATAGTTTCGAACGATCCGGATCCCTGGGGTGAAATCAGCTGCAGGTGCTTTTACATATTCGCGCGAAAGAATAAAATATCCGAAGCGTCGTCGAATGCACCTGCGGTGTTCTATCATACTTTTACAGTTTCTCAAACATGCTCCGCTGTAATACGTACACATGGACGATGGAAATATATATTCTAGATACATGAACTACAGAATAGTTGCGCGGCTTTCAAACGAGAGTAAACTTTCTAACGAAAATCCTCCATGCGCTGAATTGTTTTATTCTACTCGTCACGAAGAAGTCTAGACGGGAGAAAGAGTCGACGGGCAATTTAGTGAACGGAAACTCATTCCCCGCCCCCGTACTCACGTAATGGTAATTAGTAACACACAGTAATTAAAAGGAGATCCGCCGCGCAACAAGCGTAATGAAGCAGGCATAAGCCGCATTTTACGAGATCAGCTCTCGCGCTAATCTTGCTGCTGCTGTTGCAGGATACGAGACAAAAGATGCGATAAAATTTTGACAACTTGCGCTTCAAGAAACCCTCGTGTAATACTTTATTATTTTATCACAGTATTTTACTAGCTGTAACATGTTACAACAATATTTTCAGAGCGAAGAATCGCTCTCCTCCGAAGGATCGGGCAGTACGGGAAGTTCGGCGAGTTCCTCGGATCATTCGGGAAGCGAAGTTGCCTGTGACATCACCCTGATCGAGAGGCTCATTCGTTCCCATCCAATATGGTTCCTTCCAGGCATTCAGAGGGCCGGGGCATTCCACTTATTGCAAGGAAAAGAAGAGGGTGTAAGTACTCATGTACCTAGAAATCTTAATGCTAATCTCTAGCGCTCCTCTCCGTCGATTATTACATCTCAATCGTATCTGAACGTAGAGCCAAAGAATATCAGATAAAAACGAACATCTTCACTGCAGTTCAATTGAACAGTATGAAAAGTTTCACGATTCGGTTCGTACAAAGCTATAATAACGCCGAATCTGAACGATGAGATATAATATGCGTACGATATTTCTGATATTATATTTTACCACGCGAATCGCGTTCCAAAACTTGAATGTATCGTATGATCTATATTCTTAAACAAAAAATTTATTCCACCTCTTCCCTTCGAGTTTTAGTTTTTTCCCTTCCACGTTTTCGCGTATTTCTTGAAAGACTGCCGAGGAGGGCTTCACTTCGGGGGCTTAACAAGATTACGTTGAGTCTGCGACGGTTTTTGTCTTCGTATATATACATATACGCACGTGTAGGAATAAAGGGCTGCGGAAAATTTCTGCATTATTTTTTTTTTACTTCATTTATTTTTTATTTTTTTCCTTCTTTCCCTCTTCTCTTGGCAGGCGACGTTAATTTTATCGCTCACCATTTGGCAAACTCTGCGATGATAGAGAGGGAGAGAGAGAGAAAGAGAGAGAGAGAGAGAGAGGAAAAGCTCTGTGAGTGCTACAACTTAATCCCGATATGCGTCCGCAAGTTACACCCGCGACATGCGATATCCGAGCTGCTCTTGTGTAGAGACTATCAAACGAAAAGTTCTAGTATAAGTCTCTGGCTTCTGTCCAGAACATAATCTAAACGACTATCAAGATTAAACGCCGCTATCCCGTGGGAGATGTTAGGTTAATTGCCTACCTTTTCTGTTTGTTAATCGAGTGATCACGTATATATGTTTATAGAGTATGCTGTTCCTGTGTAATTGCCATTTTACTGCCAACTTTTCATCCGTCGGATGTATACGTTCAGAATGCTACCGCGTAGTACGTTTGTATTGAGATCTCACGAAAGATGAAATATTTATCGTATCTTGTCTTGAATATTGTTCTGCCAAGCACCAGGGGCCACTTAACTCGACTCTCATAATTACCCGTCATTGTTTTGAGACAAAGCTCTTTCGCACGTCGGGATTGGCATTGACACAGTTTGTTAAATTCTAACTGTTCGGTATCATAGTTTTTATCATGCGCGATGATCTAACGCGAAGGAAACGCCCGCGCCTCTCTTATTTCATAACTTTTTCTATGAAAATTTTATACGTGATATCTTGATGGTTTCTACTCTGACAACTCAACACGAGTTCCAGTCGCGGTTTTTTCTGCTACTATTATTTTTTTTTACGTACAATCTGTAATCCACTGCGGTGAGAATGAGTTGAAAATTTCTAAACCACGTGGAAATGTCTGCTTGCGAATAATGCTTCCGATTTTTGCGCGGCATTCGAGAAGCAAGTTTTTCTTTCTCGTTTATCCGTGATTGTTTTTTTTTTTTTTTTCTTCTCCTTTCTCTAGTTGGAAAAACAAAAGCTCTCGTAATCAGCGTGGAAATGCAGGTTTCGAATGAGAGGTATTGTTTTTAAGCATTGTACGTCTCGCCTATTGTTTGAAGCTCCGTTAATTGTTATGTTCGCTGAATGAACGGTCAAATAACAATGCCGCTTGGCTCGACAATTAATCTCTCTATATGTATACTAGTATAGCGTAGGAATGGCGAAATGCAGCGTCTAAAACTTTTGAACCGGGGAAAAGCCACCGGATTTGAAAGTACAAAAGAACATCGAGGAGTTATTATAACACGCTGCACCGAACAGCGCAATCCGCATTTTCTCTTGAATTGAAACGACAAGTGTTCCGTCTACAATTCCACAATTTATTGTACGATTCAATTAGATTCAATATTAAAACGTTGCAACATTCGTTACGTAGCATTATTTAATTCGATGACAGTTATTTTATCTGCCATTTTCAACGCAATTAAACATTTTTATGCTCTGCAGGATAGTTTTTCGCATTTTATCTGTAATGCACGGTTCGTTATAAGTAGCGTCACGCTTCAATACCTGCGTTAAAAAAATGCAATGTTTCTTCCAAAATATCCGTACATCCGTTATTCATGACACTACCGAAGCAAACACGGCAATTTCATTTTACAGACCGAAAGCAATTTGTTAACAGCTCCAGCGTACGTGGCGTTGTAAATACACGCATTATACATACTTTGAACTCTCCCTCACTGACGCGTTTCACCTCTCTTTTTCACTTCACTTTGACTTTGTAATCACAGTTTTGTTCTCTTCTTATTTTTTTACTATAAATGCGTTTATAGTTGGGGATGAAAGGTTTAGGACGGATCCTGTTTATTTTCATGCCTCTTTAACAGATAATGCACTTTCGTTTTGCTTCTTTTCGTCAGAATTTCGTCGTACGGCAATCCAGTCAAAGCGACACAATGGCTTTGTCGGTGAGACTACCCTCCGGCAAGGGTCCTTACATCGAGCACTATTTGATCCAGGCCAACAGGGGCCAGCTCAGCCTGGAAACCAGTGAAAATAGATTCGACAATATCCCCTCATTGATAGCGCATTATTCCCAATGCTGGTGAGCAAATCCATTTACGTATACATTATCGGTTATTCGTTAGGATAATTATCGGCATTTGTAACCAGTATTACACATTAATTCACCGATATTGCCAAAATCGGTATAAATTGCTTATCTATGTTAATCGCGCTTTTCCTCTCTTCGTCCTTTTTTTTTTTACCTTTTTTTTTTTCTTGCAAGCAGTGACGAATTACCCGTGCAGCTTACTTTGCCACGGGCAATGCGCGAGGCTAAAAACAGGCAACAACTCTCATCACTCGCACTTTTGGGCCAAGAGTTTTGGAGATATCCAATGGCTAATCCAAAACCTCCCGAAAGCAGCAGCAGCAATACGTCAAGCTTGAGCAGCTTCCACGGCGGTGAGTTTATCTTTTGTAATTAATCACGAGTATTCAACACGATGCGTTAATGAACTAACCGCTGCATTTACTGCACATTTTATATACGTGTATAATGTATATATACATGTGTATAAATATTATCTCCATTACAAGATGTTTGAACATACGAATGAAAATTTGCATTTGGCATTGATGAATGAAACGAATGATAATTGATACGTGTATTTCTACAGGTAACAACAATAATCCAAACACGCCAACAACGGAAAGTATCGTTCTCAATCTTGCTCCAATTTCGACGCATAATACAAGTGAGTTGAATTTAAATAAGCTAATGAATAAAGCTGGTTAAAAGATTTCTAAAATTAGATCAGCGTGTAAATTTTTTTGCTTCTTTTTTTCCTAGCAGCAAATTCGTCGCCGACGAACACGATGGCGACGTCATCGTTTCAGTCGTCGTTACCGAGACAACCGAGGCCTACGCCCCCGAACACGCTAAACTTGACGACGTTTAACGAGCCGTTAGATACGAAAAAAGATAAAGTTGAGAAAGTAGTCTCACCCGCTGACAAATTACTCTCTCAAAAATTGATCTCGCCAAATTTGGTACAAAGCGTTCGGTGCCCCTCGCCGGTAGTTCACAATGTACAAAACAACGTTCTCAGCCCCTCGGAGGCGAAGGCTAATTTTGAATCTTCTAAAAGTATAACGGAATTTTCGAAAAATAATAAATTCTCAATTAACACGTCGTCGTCAACATCGAATTTCCATCAAAATATAGCGAATTTCAATCAATTTTCTGACGCCAATTCACCCGTTATACCCGAGGTCAAGGGTATTGTTTTGGACAACCAAACTCTCGTTCAAAATGTAAAAACACCCCCACCCCCGCCTCCACGGTGGGCCAAACCCGGGATTAGTCAGAGTCAGAGTAACTTCACCGTGACGACTACGGTCACCTTTAATGTAAACCAAAATGGAGACGTCGGAACTTCGCTGGTAAGTTGTGAGCGATTTCTTTGCCCCGCAGTTTTAAAAATACTAGTTGTCACATGTTGTTTACGAATCGTGTATTTTGTCGTATCTTTCAGCAAAACACACCGTCGGATCCAAGCACTTCTCTGCTCAGTCCTCAAAGTATGAATTCTAACAAATCGCTGACGTCGAGCATCTCTACTAACAAATCGCCACTATCGCCGACGACCCCGATACTTTCGCCCAGCTCTAAAATAGTCTCGAGCATTGGCTCGAAAACGCCCAATGTTCTGTCACCAACGACACCCTCTGGAACGAGTAAATCTAAGAGAAGACGAGACAGAGAGGCCAGAAAGAATTCACAGCATTATCAGGAATCCGACATATTAGACTCGTATTACAGAAGCTCTCCAGGAGATAAAATATCGGACTATGAAGATATTTGGAATACGACCGATCAATCCAATCACTCCACTTGGTCCCCGAACGAAAAATCGGGGAAAAATGACAAGATCACCAGCCCGAATGACCGACTGATCAACTCTAATGATCGCGCTAATATCCAAGACAGGTCGTTGGATCTGAACGAGCGATGCGCCAATGAGAGGTTGTCGGAAAACGATCAATTCCTCCTTAAAAAGGAGAAGTTTTTACTGAGGAACGACAGAAAAATCGCTGGGGGGAATACGGAGAAACTTAGCTACAAAGAAGTTACCAGTCCCGAGTTCAGCAGTTTTAAACCCTTCGTCGAAAATCACGGTCTAAAATGTTTGGATTCGGGTTCTCCGGAGGAAAACGGAATGGGAAAAAGACCGGATCTGCTTTCCAGAGTTTGTGAGTAAACATTTTCCAATCTATTGACTGCAGAATTTTCTCTCGACTCGTTTCACCCTCAACGCTTCACGATGAAATTCTTCTTGATGGATACGTAGAGACGGAAACATGAGAATTTTTTAGTCACTCCCCCAATAAGGGTACAAATGTATTCAGCCACCTTTTCAGTTCCACATTCCATTTCCAACAACTTTTTTAAAACCTCGGTGGCTTTTCAGGCAGTGCCAATTCTTTGAGTAGCCCAAACACAACGACACCTTCAAGAAATAAGCTGGGTCTGATGCTGGCAAAATCTGAGAGCAGCAGTCCAATGACGCCCGAGTCGAAGCAGGGTAGTCCGTTTTACGCAGAACCAGCTGATGCGATAGCTCAAAGTACGGCAATCGTGGCTCGAAGACGTCCGAGAAACAATCCTGTGTCAAGCAAATATCGTCACAGCGAGCCTGGCTGGCTTCAAACCCCTGTCGGACCGAATGCCAATCAGCTTCATCCCATTGATTGGGATGATACCGAGGAAGCAGAGGACAAAACACCGCTGATATCTTCTTCGGTAGATAACTTAGCCAAGCGTCTGGGTGTCAGAGAGATCAAAAAAATTCCTAGAGCAAAACCAGTCCAGCCACCTAAAGTCAGAACTAAAATGTTCAATGACACTTCCTGGGCTGTTGATTCTAGCTGGGAATTTATCGGTGAGTTGTGATTTCCGCGACGATAAAACGCAGTGACAAGAAAACGTGTCTGAGCATTGTTACTTGATACGACGCAAAGTTATAGAGTAATCTAATGTAGATAAGAAATCTTAAACATTATCAGCTGTTTTATTCTTGCAGGGAATGAAGAAGAAGAATGCGAACCAGATTATGACTGTGACATTGACTATGACGGAGATATAGCCAGGAAATTCCCAGACGACGATGTTGAAAGGGATGCTGTTGGAAATACCTTGACTGTTCAGAGTATCATACTTCAAAGGTATAAAATATTTCTGAATAATAACTTGCACAGGATTGAGAATGATACTTTTTCTGATAAAAATCAATCGATTCCAGAGTAGCACTGCCATTTTCCGTTTTAATCGTCTTCCGTACTTTTATTCTTTTTTCTAGCTATTCAAAACAAAACCAGTTTAGTTGCTACTGCACTATATCAGCTACAGTCAATAAACGTACATTGTAACAAATATTGCTGTTTCCCATCGCAACTGTGGCAATTAGTGAACTATTCGTAACAAAAAATAAATACTCATGCCGTGATGGAAATTGTTTGATAACATTGATAATTTGCTCGATATGAGATTAGTACTATTTTGATAAGAAATCGATAAAAGGCTCGATAAGCCATTCATTGCAATTACTTGTGCAGGTACCCTGAGTTTCTAAAACCTCCGGATGCCATGGAAACCCTCGGCAGCGATCGGAATTCTTCGTACGATAACGTTGAGAAGAGGAATGAGAGAAACGAAAAAAATGAGAGAATTGAAACACCAGATTCGCGGAGGTGCATGGATCTTCGTGCCTACGATCCATCCGAATGGGAAACTATGCTAGAGACTGACGAAAGCGACGTTGAAAGAATAAAACGAAACAAAAGCTTCAAGGAACGTCTAGACCCACTTTTATGTGAGTTGAAATTTACCAGTGCAAACACAAGTATATTCGCGTATTTAGTTATAAGAGGTATGCGGAAAGATGCGGTTTAGTTACGGGGTTGCTATTCTCGAGTAAATTAGTGTTATGCCAGGTAATTTTCTTTTACCATTCACCAATTTGAGCAACGTAGAATGACGCTTGCTGTAATTTATTCATTGGAATCTGCAAACAGGTGCGTTTCTTCACCACCCTAGCGACGAAGCAAACGGATGTTGTTAAATTTGAAAGATTTCTGTAAAAAGCGTCATTTCATTAGTTGTAAATTGTTTGAATGCTACAAGAAAAATATATTAATAATGCGTTTGAATGTAATCCGTAAGTGCGTTTCAAGAAATTGAACAGTTCGAATACGCACGTCATCGGTTTAAGCCCTCGAGTTTGGACTTTATCCCGTGTTAATCTTACGAATTACTGGATTTTCACTCCGGAATACTTAATCTACCTGTCTTAAGCCCCATTAAAGTTATTCTTCTACCTGTATCCGTCAACTGTTCGACGGAAAATACACGCCTGTTTTAGAATCCAAAGACAATGATAGAGACAACGTATTGCCACAGTTTCGAGTTTGCAAATTGAGATATAGTGACGTTCATACAATTCTCCGAAACAGATGATTGCCTTGAACTTCGACCACCAATTTTAATATCACCAAGAATTCGTGAGTTCAAGATTGTTAATTCAAATAGTTTATTCGCTTTGGATACGAAAATCCTATTATTTGACACGTTGCTCATATTTATCGACAAACGCGCGTGAAGTGAATATTCTGGTTTACCGTTGAAGTGAGTACGAAGAGTTCAACTCTCATTCAGAATCATTGTCAAGCGACTGCGCAGTATCGTATCGCAATACGAACGATTCAAAGGTTTGAAAACTAATCAACTAAGAAATCGTTTGTTGAACGACGTTTTTTATTTTTTTACAACAGTTGCAACTTTAACGAATGTTGCATCATCTAAATATTGACCTGATTAACTTAACAAGACTTTACAAAGCCACTGCTAGTGACTTTTGGACTCTATTGTTCGATAGTTTTCTACAAGATTCCGTAGAATTATATTTGTCTTCCGGTGTAATATCACGACGATTAATATAAAATTCTACTACGCGCTATTTGTTCTATCGTGTGAAGTTTTGTAAAATACATGTACATAGGCTCCCTTGTCTGAGCAAAGATTTAATAAGTAAACTAGTTTCAATCGTCCGTATTTCATCACTGTACTGTAATTTGCCTTGACGCGTGCTGGCGTTATAATGTGCAATGTTTTCATTTCTGCACTTCATCGATTCAATGTTATTATGTATGAAGATAATCGTAACATTACACGATCTCTTTCTACACGTGCCGCGGCATGAGAAAGATTAGTATACAAATAGCAAAGCTGCATTTTACTTCCACCCTATAATAAAAAAATTGGTTTATTGGTTTAAATCATCTATATTTACAATTCGATTTCAAACATCTGCTTCATCCCCACCACCAAGTTCTAAAGTACACTTAGTCACTACCAACGTTCAATTGTCTTCCTCGAGATGTTCCTAGGCAAAGGCGATCCAGTCGTAATTGAAAATTCATGGCTACTCGACGCAACAAATTCGAACTCTCTCGGAGTATTTGACGCGTGTAATTTCGGAGTGAAAAGATCGAACAAGCTGTTATCAATGGTTTCCCGATTTTTTGCTGAAAAATATTATAATTTGTGAATAACATATTCAAAAAATTTTCATACTTGTGACTTATTCTGCCAAATACAAGTACCGGTGACATTTATAGCTTTATTGTCAGTTTTTCGAATCTCTACAAAATTTCGCAGTGATATTTGACATGTAAACTAAGTGAAATTTTTCTACGATTATATTTGTGGTTAAATTATTTGATTTAACTTAAATCTTTATTCTGCCGAATATAAATTATAAATAAATTGTAAATATTTTATGATCCAGTATTGAAATGAGCTTAAATACATTTTATTACACATAAACTGCTGGAGCTGATTTGTCTAAAGTTATTTTACTTGAAATCGTATGATGTGATATATGACATATGATAATAAATTATTTTATTTATGTGAAACAAAACTTCGGTGCATTTAAAAAGTGTAAACAGAGAACCATTATTTTTAAACCGAATTCCAGAAAAAATGTACCATGTTGACAACAATTAATTGTTCAATGCGTGCTACTGAAATAAAAATTAAATTTAGATCTAGAATTCGTTACATACTTCATTTGGTTGAAGAATGGTTTCGTGATACATGTAAAAAAATACGGTCCTCTTGTAAAATATCTTTGAAAAGTAAGATCGTAAATAATAACTTGAAGTAATTTTTAATACATGGTTTTATCGCTGACAATTGAGATATTAATTTTTTTCATTTTAACTCTCTTCTCAGCACCTCCAAGACTTCAAGCTTTGAGAAATCGAGAAACAGGAACAGGATCAACAATACGTTGTTACGCGTTGCAGCTTGCCGTAGATAAAACGACAACATTTTCACAAAACATTGATAATTTTATTCAATGCACAAAAGAGGGAAAGGAGGCCAGTCCGCATGTTGTCATGAGAAACATGCGGCAATTCATGTCTGGTATGAAAAACTACTTGGTAAAACACGGAGAAAGAGAATTTGAAAAGGAAGTTGAGAAGGAAAGACTGAAACTAAAGCCAAACGAATTCCTGAACCTCGATGCTATATTGGAAGGAGTGATGATGGGTCTCGTCGTTAGACCTCTCAAAGAACACGTGTATCGACTCTTCGTGGACCATTACACGGCGACAGGTTCCTTGCGCACATTGGCAGACAGTATTCAGTACGCTTATGGAAAACATATTCAAGAACTAGGAGTTCGGGTAATTAACAAGATACTAAGTACAAAAATGTTGAAATGAGCTAAGAAATTAAACAAAATTGTTTATTTGTTCTAGCCAAAACTCTTTCCACCAAGTGAAGCAAACCTAGAGATCATTCTCAAGTATATCGACCGTCTGCAAAAGGCAGATTCTCCCTTGGATAAATTAGAAAATCTACTGGCAGCTATATCTGCAATATTTAATTCTGTAAGAACCAATTTCACACTTAAAAAATCTCAAAAGGTTTCCAATAGTTGCAGACAGATATTGGTATGACCATGGTCCTTATTAAACCTTGAAACCTCATTTAAAATATATCATGTTTCATTCACAGGTAAAACAATCAAACTCAGACAGTGAAATTGTGTTGGGAGCTGACGACCTGCTGCCACTTTTGGTCTGGGTGTTGGTGCGCGGTCGAGTCTGGGGAGCTGAAGTTGAAGCGGAATACATGTGGGGTTTACTGCATCCGTCTCTGCTGACTGGAGAGGGTGGTTATTACCTGACAACACTGTCTAGTGCTGTTCATGTGTTGAAAACTTTCAAATCAAGCCAAGGAACAATGTCTACATTAAATGTTAGTACATCAATGCCTGCTGAATGTTGATAGTAATGAAATGAAAATATAAAAAAAATTAATTTCTATTATTTACTTATGTTATTTTCATACCTATGTCAATCCTCTATGCAATTGATATTTTAGGGCTCTGGAACCCCAGACTGCTCTTCCGTACTAAGAATACTGATCCCAGATGAATTACATGGTTCGTTAAACACTAGAACTTTGCCCGTTCGTCCGAACAACAACACTCGGGAAATATGCCGTATTCTGGCACACAAGATTCGTTGCACAAATCCACAAGATTATGGCCTCTTCAAATTAGTCCAAGGCGAGGGTGAGTTTATAGAATCATGAGTTTTATTTCAAGATTTCACGGACTTTTTGAACGTTCAGTAATTTAACTTGATATTTTTCACTTTGTAGAAACGCTACTCGGTGATCACGAATGCCCCCAAGAATTATCTCACTGTGTATTTGCCTACAAGCGAATCGATGCCAAGATTGCCTGGCCAAAAACGAGTTCATAAGTAATAATATAAGTCAATACCGAAATTTCATTTATGCAATCATGAACTATCTGAGTATATCACATTATTTTAATCGGTTCACAAATATCTTACAAATATTCGACAATGTTAAGTCTTTCTGAAAGCCGTAAATAGTAACACAGAACGTATTTCTGAATCGACAGTACTACTAATCGTAATAAACAGGTAAATTTTTTATCGTGATTGGTCTTTTTTTCTCAATTGATTAAGAGAAAAAAATTGAGGCAATAATAATTCAACCAGAAACGATACTCGTCATAATGCTACGAGTTGCACGTCATGCATATTATTCAATCCAGCAGCGATCAAATATTTTGAACTCAAAATTATATATATCATTATGAATGACAGCTGAACTTGAAACATAGAACCGATTGAACGACTTATCTAGTTATGACCTATCACCTTCTGAGCTATTTATTTCGAAATGTATAACCGAAAAATATACAATCAATTGATCTATTATGATATTGAAGCATTTTTCTGTAGCATGAGCAACAGTGGTCGGCTTTCCTTCAATGATAGATCTTCTGTTCATCACTGCCAGAGTAAATGAATTATTTAAAACTTCATGTGATCTAACTCATGTAATCAATCTAAACAACATTGTCAAGTAATGTCACTCAGTATTCGAGATTAGTTATACATCTACAATAATTACATTAATAATTAGCTTTATCAATATCCTTGGACAAGCTTTAAAATAAAATTCAGCTGGTAGGGAATGAGAAAGCAAAATTCTTCGAGAGTCTTGAAACACTCCTTCCACCATTTCTGTCACTATTTCATAAACTCTTAGCAACATGAAGGTCTGATTATAATTTGACTCGCAATAAATACGATTCATTGGGCGCAAAATGTTCATTTCTTTTTCTAAGTATCTTACTTGTCTCTAGTGAAAGAATTATTAATTTCAAGTCATCTTACACCGCCTGCTCATTCCTACAAGTTTCTGACGTCTAGGGTATCTGAGCTTTTATTTCAGAGCTTGTTCTCAAGATATAAATATATACATTTTCTATAACCAAGCAGATTTGTAGCAAATTTCGTAAAACAAAATTTAGATTAGAATACGAAAAGTTAGGATAGAATCTATTTTAAGTACTTTTTATGAAAATGAGCTAGTTAGCTGGTAAGCGAGCGATATTTTATGCAGAACAATATTTATTTAACGCTGTATACATTTTTCTCTTAACAATTATTATAGATAATTACTTAGTGGTAATTTTAATTCGGATTCAACTAAGGCTGGCTTAACATTAAGAAATAATTAGTTTGATATTGTTGCCATCGTTCTTCGTCAAACAACGTATAACTAAACTCATTGCAATTCGAATAATTTGCTGGCAGTATTTCAGCCGACACAAAATTTATGGATAGTATTCGTAATTTCTCAAGAAACAAAACGAATTTTTTTAATTCTATGAACAGTGAAACAAAATTTAGTATACTACGTCCTTTATTTTATGGCAGTTGCAAATTTAGAAATATGTATCAATAAATTGTAGGCACAACAGATGTTTTCCAGGGTTCGTCTGACGGTTAACATGCAAACTGATTTGTTAATTTTATCTTGTATATTTACTGAATCTATTTATTAAAAGCATTTTGTTATTTCTATCTATAGTGTCAGTACCCTGTATGTGCTTTGTTGATTAACGGTTATTCTTAATTTTAAATACATATATATGCTTCTAATATGCTAGTCAGTCAAAATGAACGAGAAGTTTGAACCTATTTCGAATGGTATACTTACGAAACTTTAATCCATCAAAATTATACCTCTTATTATTGTAACATGTACATGTACGCTCAATAAACACTTTTCTATAATTCGAATCTTTTAGCGTTGACTGAAAAATTTTAACGCCCCAGCAACGTGCAGTTGAATATTGGAACTTTGACTGTTCTTAAGTGTTTTTGAACTTGAAGTTTATTGTACAGATATCCAGCTACTTAAACTACAAGAAAATTAAATGTGGACAGCATACGATCCGTTGTTCACAGCGAGTCGAAACTGCGAAACTTACTTCTTGACAGAGTAAAACAGTTTGCCTTTGAAAATCCATTCGTACCGCTCCTTCTAGACTAATGGGACCCCACGAATTGGAAAAAAAGACTTTAAGAGCGTCGTGAGACCAACAGCTGGAGAGATACTAGCGAGGAACTAAAAAATTTCTTGACTTATTAACTTCATTGAAAGTTACATTGAATTAGAACAATACAATATCATAGGTATAGTAGCCTGCATATTCTTCATTTGTATGGTTGCATTTCTTCGTGTCGTTCGCTACGATGCTATTTTGCTACAGAGTAAAGTAGAATACCCTCGCACCAGAACACTTGAGGTAGGATATAGGCATTTCGGATAAACTGAAACTGTAACATTGCGACAATAAATTCGTTATTTGACTTCCCCACACCTCTTTCATATACTGGTGAACTATGCATGTTTCCGGCTGCGACTCTTGATCCTTCGCAGTAGAGAATTAATCGAGGCATTTTGTGAATCGCCAAAATTTCGGCCAAAAATGCAAAGGGGTTAGCCTTACTTTTTTTTGGGGCCGAAAATTTTTGGTCTCAGATTCGATTCGTATGACCCTTTCCCGACTAATTGGACCACCAGGAACTCAGAAAACGCAGCGAAAAGAGTGTGGGATCAACAGGAGAGAAATTACGGAGGAAAATGCACCTGCCGAAAAATGTCGAAAATACAGGTTCTCGTTTTTTGGCTGTAACTTTTGATGCGTTGATCGCAGCGTGTTGGGACTGCGCCCAATCGATTTCTCTCGCAAAATTACGTCGGAATAGTGCATGAAAGAATTTATTCCAGCACTTTTCAAAATCGCCAAAATTTTCGCCAAAAATGCAAAGGGGTTAGCCTTACTTTTTTTTGGGGCCGAAAATTTTTGGTCTCAGATTCGATTCGTATGACCCTTTCCCGACTAATTGGACCACCAGGAACTCAGAAAACGCAGCGAAAAGAGTGTGGGATCAACAGGAGAGAAATTACGGAGGAAAATGCACCTGCCGAAAAATGTCGAAAATACAGGTTCTCGTTTTTTGGCTGTAACTTTTGATTCGTTGATCGCAGCGTGTTGGGACTGCGCCCAATCGATTTCTCTCGCAAAACTACGTCGGAATAGTGCATGAAAGAATTTATTCCAGCACTTTTCAAAATCGCCAAAATTTTCGCCAAAAATGCAAAGGGGTTAGCCTTACTTTTTTTTGGGGCCGAAAATTTTTGGTCTCAGATTCGATTCGTATGACCCTTTCCCGACTAATTGGACCGCCAGGAACTCAGAAAACGCAGCGAAAAGAGTGTGGGATCAACAGGAGAGAAATTACGGAGGAAGAAGCACCTGCCGAAAAATGTCGAAAATACAGGTTCTCGTTTTTTGGCTGTAACTTTTGATGCGTCGATCACAGCGTGTTGGGACTGCGCCCAATCGATTTCTCTCGCAAAATTACGTCGGAATAGTGCATGAAAGAATTTATTCCAGCACTTTTCAAAATCGCCAAAATTTTCGCCAAAAATGCAAAGGGGTTAGCCTTACTTTTTTTTGGGGCCGAAAATTTTTGGTCTCAGATTCGATTCGGATGACCCTTTCCCGACTAATTGGACCACCAGGAACTCAGAAAACGCAGCGAAAAGAGTGTGGGATCAACAGGAGAGAAATTACGGAGGAAAATGCACCTGCCGAAAAATGTCGAAAATACAGGTTCTCGTTTTTTGGCTGTAACTTTTGATGCGTTGATCGCAGCGTGTTGGGACTGCGCCCAATCGATTTCTCTCGCAAAATTACGTCGGAATAGTGCATGAAAGAATTTATTCCAGCACTTTTCAAAATCGCCAAAATTTTCGCCAAAAATGCAAAGGGGTTAGCCTTACTTTTTTTTGGGGCCGAAAATTTTTGGTCTCAGATTCGATTCGTATGACCCTTTCCCGACTAATTGGACCACCAGGAACTCAGAAAACGCAGCGAAAAGAGTGTGGGATCAACAGGAGAGAAATTACGGAGGAAAAAGCACCTGCCGAAAAATGTCGAAAATACAGGTTCTCGTTTCTTGGCTGTAACTTTTGATGCGTTGATCGCAGCGTGTTGGGACTGCGCCCAATCGATTTCTCTCGCAAAATTACGTCGGAATAGTGCATGAAAGAATTTATTCCAGCACTTTTCAAAATCGCCAAAATTTTCGCCAAAAATGCAAAGGGGTTAGCCTTACTTTTTTTTGGGGCCGAAAATTTTTGGTCTCAGATTCGATTCGTATGACCCTTTCCCGACTAATTGGACCACCAGGAACTCAGAAAACGCAGCGAAAAGAGTGTGGGATCAACAGGAGAGAAATTACGGAGGAAAAAGCACCTGCCGAAAAATGTCGAAAATACAGGTTCTCGTTTCTTGGCTGTAACTTTTGATGCGTTGATCGCAGCGTGTTGGGACTGCGCCCAATCGATTTCTCTCGCAAAACTACGTCGGAATAGTGCATGAAAGAATTTATTCCAGCACTTTTCAAAATCGCCAAAATTTTCGCCAAAAATGCAAAGGGGTTAGCCTTACTTTTTTTTGGGGCCGAAAATTTTTGGTCTCAGATTCGATTCGTATGACCCTTTCCTGACTAATTGGAGCACCAGGAACTCAGAAAACGCAGCGAAAAGAGTGTGGGATCAACAGGAGAGAAATTACGGAGGAAAAAGCACCTGCCGAAAAATGTCGAAAATGCAGGTTCTCGTTTTTTGGCTGTAACCTTTGATGCGTTGATCGCAGCGTGTTGGGACTGCGCCCAATCGATTTCTCTCGCAAAATTACGTCGGAATGGTGCATGAAAGAATTTATTCCAGCACTTTTCAAAATCGCCAAAATTTTCGCCAAAAATGCAAAGGGGTTAGCCTTACTGTTTTTTGGGGCCGAAAATGTTTGGTCTCAGATTCGATTCGTATGACCCTTTCCCGACTAATTGGACCACCAGGAACTCAGAAAACGCAGCGAAAAGAGTGTGGGATCAACAGGAGAGAAATTACGAAGGAAAAAGCACCTGCCGAAAAATGTCGAAAATACAGGTTCTCGTTTTTTGGCTGTAACTTTTGATGCGTCGATCACAGCGTGTTGGGACTGCGCCCAATCGATTTCTCTCGCAAAATTACGTCGGAATAGTGCATGAAAGAATTTATTCCAGCACTTTTCAAAATCGCCAAAATTTTCGCCAAAAATGCAAAGGGGTTAGCCTTACTTTTTTTTGGGGCCGAAAATTTTTGGTCTCAGATTCGATTCGTATGACCCTTTCCCGACTAATTGGAGCACTAGGAACTCAGAAAACGCAGCGAAAAGAGTGTGGGATCAACAGGAGAGAAATTACGGAGGAAAAAGCACCTGCCGAAAAATGTCGAAAATACAGGTTCTCGTTTTTTGGCTGTAACTTTTGATGCGTTGATCGCAGCGTGTTGGGACTGCGCCCAATCGATTTCTCTCGCAAAATTACGTCGGAATGGTGCATGAAAGAATTTATTCCAGCACTTTTCAAAATCGCCAAAATTTTCGCCAAAAATGCAAAGGGGTTAGCCTTACTTTTTTTTGGGGCCGAAAATTTTTGGTTTCAGATTCGATTCGGATGACCCTTTCCCGACTAATTGGACCACCAGGAACTCAGAAAACGCAGCGAAAAGAGTGTGGGATCAACAGGAGAGAAATTACGGAGGAAAATGCACCTGCCGAAAAATGTCGAAAATACAGGTTCTCGTTTTTTGGCTGTAACTTTTGATGCGTTGATCGCAGCGTGTTGGGACTGCGCCCAATCGATTTCTCTCGCAAAATTACGTCGGAATAGTGCATGAAAGAATTTATTCCAGCACTTTTCAAAATCGCCAAAATTTTGGCCAAAAATGCAAAGGGGTTAGCCTTACTTTTTTTTGGGGCCGAAAATTTTTGGTCTCAGATTCGATTCGTATGACCCTTTCCCGACTAATTGGACCACCAGGAACTCAGAAAACGCAGCGGAAGGAGTGTGGGATCAACAGGAGAGAAATTACGGAGGAAAATGCACCTGCCGAAAAATGTCGAAAATACAGGTTCTCGTTTTTTGGCTGTAACTTTTGATTCGTTGATCGCAGCGTGTTGGGACTGCGCCCAATCGATTTCTCTCGCAAAATTACGTCGGAATAGTGCATGAAAGAATTTATTCCAGCACTTTTCAAAATCGCCAAAATTTTCGCCAAAAATGCAAAGGGGTTAGCCTTACTTTTTTTTGGGGCCGAAAATTTTTGGTCTTAGATTCGATTCGTATGACCCTTCCCCGACTAATTGGACCACCAGGAACTCAGAAAACGCAGCGAAAAGAGTGTGGGATCAACAGGAGAGAAATTACGGAGGAAAAAGCACCTGCCGAAAAATGTCGAAAATACAGGTTCTCGTTTCTTGGCTGTAACTTTTGATGCGTTGATCTCAGCGTGTTGGGACTGCGCCCAATCGATTTCTCTCGCAAAATTACGTCGGAATAGTGCATGAAAGAATTTATTCCAGCACTTTTCAAAATCGCCAAAATTTTCGCCAAAAATGCAAAGGGGTTAGCCTTACTTTTTTTTGGGGCCGAAAATTTTTGGTCTCAGATTCGATTCGTATGACCCTTTCCCGACTAATTGGACCACCAGGAACTCAGAAAACGCAGCGAAAAGAGTGTGGGATCAACAGGAGAGAAATTACGGAGGAAAAAGCACCTGCCGAAAAATGTCGAAAATACAGGTTCTCGTTTTTTGGCTGTAACTTTTGATGCGTCGATCACAGCGTGTTGGGACTGCGCCCAATCGATTTCTCTCGCAAAATTACGTCGGAATAGTGCATGAAAGAATTTATTCCAGCACTTTTCAAAATCGCCAAAATTTTCGCCAAAAATGCAAAGGGGTTAGCCTTACTTTTTTTTGGGGCCGAAAATTTTTGGTCTCAGATTCGATTCGTATGACCCTTTCCCGACTAATTGGACCACCAGGAACTCAGAAAACGCAGCGAAAAGAGTGTGGGATCAACAGGAGAGAAATTACGGAGGAAAAAGCACCTGCCGAAAAATGTCGAAAATACAGGTTCTCGTTTCTTGGCTGTAACTTTTGATGCGTTGATCGCAGCGTGTTGGGACTGCGCCCAATCGATTTCTCTCGCAAAATTACGTCGGAATGGTGCATGAAAGAATTTATTCCAGCACTTTTCAAAATCGCCAAAATTTTCGCCAAAAATGCAAAGGGGTTAGCCTTACTTTTTTTTGGGGCCGAAAATTTTTGGTCTCAGATTCGATTCGTATGACCCTTCCCCGACTAATTGGACCACCAGGAACTCAGAAAACGCAGCGAAAAGAGTGTGGGATCAACAGGAGAGAAATTACGGAGGAAAAAGCACCTGCCGAAAAATGTCGAAAATACAGGTTCTCGTTTCTTGGCTGTAACTTTTGATGCGTTGATCTCAGCGTGTTGGGACTGCGCCCAATCGATTTCTCTCGCAAAATTACGTCGGAATAGTGCATGAAAGAATTTATTCCAGCACTTTTCAAAATCGCCAAAATTTTCGCCAAAAATGCAAAGGGGTTAGCCTTACTTTTTTTTGGGGCCGAAAATTTTTGGTCTCAGATTCGATTCGTATGACCCTTTCCCGACTAATTGGACCACCAGGAACTCAGAAAACGCAGCGAAAAGAGTGTGGGATCAACAGGAGAGAAATTACGGAGGAAAAAGCACCTGCCGAAAAATGTCGAAAATACAGGTTCTCGTTTCTTGGCTGTAACTTTTGATGCGTTGATCGCAGCGTGTTGGGACTGCGCCCAATCGATTTCTCTCGCAAAATTACGTCGGAATAGTGCATGAAAGAATTTATTCCAGCACTTTTCAAAATCGCCAAAATTTTCGCCAAAAATGCAAAGGGGTTAGCCTTACTTTTTTTTGGGGCCGAAAATTTTTGGTCTCAGATTCGATTCGTATGACCCTTTCCCGACTAATTGGACCACCAGGAACTCAGAAAACGCAGCGAAAAGAGTGTGGGATCAACAGGAGAGAAATTACGGAGGAAAAAGCACCTGCCGAAAAATGTCGAAAATACAGGTTCTCGTTTCTTGGCTGTAACTTTTGATGCGTTGATCGCAGCGTGTTGGGACTGCGCCCAATCGATTTCTCTCGCAAAACTACGTCGGAATAGTGCATGAAAGAATTTATTCCAGCACTTTTCAAAATCGCCAAAATTTTCGCCAAAAATGCAAAGGGGTTAGCCTTACTTTTTTTTGGGGCCGAAAATTTTTGGTCTCAGATTCGATTTGTATGACCCTTTCCTGACTAATTGGAGCACCAGGAACTCAGAAAACGCAGCGAAAAGAGTGTGGGATCAACAGGAGAGAAATTACGGAGGAAAAAGCACCTGCCGAAAAATGTCGAAAATACAGGTTCTCGTTTTTTGGCTGTAACCTTTGATGCGTTGATCGCAGCGTGTTGGGACTGCGCCCAATCGATTTCTCTCGCAAAATTACGTCGGAATGGTGCATGAAAGAATTTATTCCAGCACTTTTCAAAATCGCCAAAATTTTCGCCAAAAATGCAAAGGGGTTAGCCTTACTGTTTTTTGGGGCCGAAAATGTTTGGTCTCAGATTCGATTCGTATGACCCTTTCCCGACTAATTGGACCACCAGGAACTCAGAAAACGCAGCGAAAAGAGTGTGGGATCAACAGGAGAGAAATTACGAAGGAAAAAGCACCTGCCGAAAAATGTCGAAAATACAGGTTCTCGTTTTTTGGCTGTAACTTTTGATGCGTCGATCACAGCGTGTTGGGACTGCGCCCAATCGATTTCTCTCGCAAAATTACGTCGGAATAGTGCATGAAAGAATTTATTCCAGCACTTTTCAAAATCGCCAAAATTTTCGCCAAAAATGCAAAGGGGTTAGCCTTACTTTTTTTTGGGGCCGAAAATTTTTGGTCTCAGATTCGATTCGTATGACCCTTTCCCGACTAATTGGAGCACTAGGAACTCAGAAAACGCAGCGAAAAGAGTGTGGGATCAACAGGAGAGAAATTACGGAGGAAAAAGCACCTGCCGAAAAATGTCGAAAATACAGGTTCTCGTTTTTTGGCTGTAACTTTTGATGCGTTGATCGCAGCGTGTTGGGACTGCGCCCAATCGATTTCTCTCGCAAAATTACGTCGGAACGGTGCATGAAAGAATTTATTCCAGCACTTTTCAAAATCGCCAAAATTTTCGCCAAAAATGCAAAGGGGTTAGCCTTACTTTTTTTTGGGGCCGAAAATTTTTGGTTTCAGATTCGATTCGGATGACCCTTTCCCGACTAATTGGACCACCAGGAACTCAGAAAACGCAGCGAAAAGAGTGTGGGATCAACAGGAGAGAAATTACGGAGGAAAATGCACCTGCCGAAAAATGTCGAAAATACAGGTTCTCGTTTTTTGGCTGTAACTTTTGATGCGTTGATCGCAGCGTGTTGGGACTGCGCCCAATCGATTTCTCTCGCAAAATTACGTCGGAATAGTGCATGAAAGAATTTATTCCAGCACTTTTCAAAATCGCCAAAATTTTGGCCAAAAATGCAAAGGGGTTAGCCTTACTTTTTTTTGGGGCCGAAAATTTTTGGTCTCAGATTCGATTCGTATGACCCTTTCCCGACTAATTGGACCACCAGGAACTCAGAAAACGCAGCGGAAGGAGTGTGGGATCAACAGGAGAGAAATTACGGAGGAAAATGCACCTGCCGAAAAATGTCGAAAATACAGGTTCTCGTTTTTTGGCTGTAACTTTTGATTCGTTGATCGCAGCGTGTTGGGACTGCGCCCAATCGATTTCTCTCGCAAAATTACGTCGGAATAGTGCATGAAAGAATTTATTCCAGCACTTTTCAAAATCGCCAAAATTTTCGCCAAAAATGCAAAGGGGTTAGCCTTACTTTTTTTTGGGGCCGAAAATTTTTGGTCTTAGATTCGATTCGTATGACCCTTCCCCGACTAATTGGACCACCAGGAACTCAGAAAACGCAGCGAAAAGAGTGTGGGATCAACAGGAGAGAAATTACGGAGGAAAAAGCACCTGCCGAAAAATGTCGAAAATACAGGTTCTCGTTTCTTGGCTGTAACTTTTGATGCGTTGATCTCAGCGTGTTGGGACTGCGCCCAATCGATTTCTCTCGCAAAATTACGTCGGAATAGTGCATGAAAGAATTTATTCCAGCACTTTTCAAAATCGCCAAAATTTTCGCCAAAAATGCAAAGGGGTTAGCCTTACTTTTTTTTGGGGCCGAAAATTTTTGGTCTCAGATTCGATTCGTATGACCCTTTCCCGACTAATTGGACCACCAGGAACTCAGAAAACGCAGCGAAAAGAGTGTGGGATCAACAGGAGAGAAATTACGGAGGAAAAAGCACCTGCCGAAAAATGTCGAAAATACAGGTTCTCGTTTTTTGGCTGTAACTTTTGATGCGTCGATCACAGCGTGTTGGGACTGCGCCCAATCGATTTCTCTCGCAAAATTACGTCGGAATAGTGCATGAAAGAATTTATTCCAGCACTTTTCAAAATCGCCAAAATTTTCGCCAAAAATGCAAAGGGGTTAGCCTTACTTTTTTTTGGGGCCGAAAATTTTTGGTCTCAGATTCGATTCGTATGACCCTTTCCCGACTAATTGGACCACCAGGAACTCAGAAAACGCAGCGAAAAGAGTGTGGGATCAACAGGAGAGAAATTACGGAGGAAAAAGCACCTGCCGAAAAATGTCGAAAATACAGGTTCTCGTTTCTTGGCTGTAACTTTTGATGCGTTGATCGCAGCGTGTTGGGACTGCGCCCAATCGATTTCTCTCGCAAAATTACGTCGGAATGGTGCATGAAAGAATTTATTCCAGCACTTTTCAAAATCGCCAAAATTTTCGCCAAAAATGCAAAGGGGTTAGCCTTACTTTTTTTTGGGGCCGAAAATTTTTGGTCTCAGATTCGATTCGTATGACCCTTCCCCGACTAATTGGACCACCAGGAACTCAGAAAACGCAGCGAAAAGAGTGTGGGATCAACAGGAGAGAAATTACGGAGGAAAAAGCACCTGCCGAAAAATGTCGAAAATACAGGTTCTCGTTTTTTGGCTGTAACTTTTGATGCGTCTATCACAGCGTGTTGGGACTGCGCCCAATCGATTTCTCTCGCAAAATTACGTCGGAATAGTGCATGAAAGAATTTATTCCAGCACTTTTCAAAATCGCGAAAATTTTCGCCAAAAATGCAAAGGGGTTAGCCTTACTTTTTTTTGGGGCCGAAAATTTTTGGTCTCAGATTCGATTCGTATGACCCTTTCCCGACTAATTGGACCACCAGGAACTCAGAAAACGCAGCGAAAAGAGTGTGGAATCAACTGGAGAGAAATTACGGAGGAAAAAGCACCTGCCGAAAAATGTCGAAAATACAGGTTCTCGTTTTTTGGCTGTAACTTTTGATGCGTCGATCACAGCGTGTTGGGACTGCGCCCAATCGATTTCTCTCGCAAAATTACGTCGGAATGGTGCATGAAAGAATTTATTCCAGCACTTTCCAAAATCGCCAAAATTTTCAACAAAAATGCAAAGGGGTTAGCCTTACTTTTTTTTGGGGCCGAAAATTTTTGGTCTCAGATTCGATTCGTATGACCCTTTCCCGACTAATTGGACCACCAGGAACTCAGAAAACGCAGCGAAAAGAGTGTGGGATCAACAGGAGAGAAATTACGGAGGAAAAAGCACCTGCCGAAAAATGTCGAAAATACAGGTTCTCGTTTTTTGGCTGTAACTTTTGATGCGTTGATCGCAGCGTGTTGGGACTGCGCCCAATCGATTTTTCTCGCAAAATTACGTCGGAATAGTGAATGAAAGAATTCATTCCAGCACTTTTTAAAATCGCCAAAATTTTCGCCAAAAATGCAAAGGGGTTAGCCTTACTTTTTTTTGGGGCCGAAAATTTTTGGTCTCAGATTCGATTCGTATGACCCTTTCCCGACTAATTGGAGCACCAGGAACTCAGAAAACGCAGCGAAAAGAGTGTGGGATCAACAGGAGAGAAATTACGGAGGAAAAAGCACTTGCCGAAAAATGTCGAAAATACAGGTTCTCGTTTCTTGGCTGTAACTTTTGATGCGTTGATCTCAGCGTGTTGGGACTGCGCCCAATCGATTTCTCTCGCAAAATTACGTCGGAATAGTGCATGAAAGAATTTATTCCAGCACTTTTCAAAATCGCCAAAATTTTCGCCAAAAATGCAAAGGGGTTAGCCTTACTTTTTTTTGGGGCCGAAAATTTTTGGTCTCAGATTCGATTCGTATGACCCTTTCCCGACTAATTGGACCACCAGGAACTCAGAAAACGCAGCGAAAAAAGTGTGGGATCAACAGGAGAGAAATTACGGAGGAAAAAGCACCTGCCGAAAAATGTCGAAAATACAGGTTCTCGTTTCTTGGCTGTAACTTTTGATGCGTCGATCACAGCGTGTTGGGACTGCGCCCAATCGATTTCTCTCGCAAAATTACGTCGGAATAGTACATGAAAGAATTTATTCCAGCACTTTTCAAAATCGCCAAAATTTTCGCCAAAAATGCAAAGGGGTTAGCCTTACTTTTTTTTGGGGCCGAAAATTTTTGGTCTCAGATTCGATTCGTATGACCCTTTCCCGACTAATTGGACCACCAGGAACTCAGAAAACGCAGC
The DNA here is from genome assembly GCF_021901455.1 of Neodiprion lecontei. NCBI lineage: Eukaryota > Metazoa > Arthropoda > Insecta > Hymenoptera > Diprionidae > Neodiprion > Neodiprion lecontei. The sequence goes on from NC_060265.1 coordinate 25,534,725, forward strand.
GAAAAGAGTGTGGGATCAACTGGAGAGAAATTACGGAGGAAAAAGCACCTGCCGAAAAATGTCGAAAATACAGGTTCTCGTTTTTTGGCTGTAACTTTTGATGCGTCGATCGCAGCGTGTTGGGACTGCGCCCAATCGATTTCTCTCGCAAAATTACGTCGGAATAGTGCATGAAAGAATTTATTCCAGCACTTTCCAAAATCGCCAAAATTTTCAACAAAAATGCAAAGGGGTTAGCCTTACTTTTTTTTGGGGCCGAAAATTTTTGGTCTCAGATTCGATTCGTATGACCCTTTCCCGACTAATTGGACCACCAGGAACTCAGAAAACGCAGCGAAAAGAGTGTGGGATCAACAGGAGAGAAATTACGGAGGAAAAAGCACCTGCCGAAAAATGTCGAAAATACAGGTTCTCGTTTTTTGGCTGTAACTTTTGATGCGTTGATCGCAGCGTGTTGGGACTGCGCCCAATCGATTTCTCTCGCAAAATTACGTCGGAATAGTGAATGAAAGAATTCATTCCAGCACTTTTTAAAATCGCCAAAATTTTCGCCAAAAATGCAAAGGGGTTAGCCTTACTTTTTTTTGGGGCCGAAAATTTTTGGTCTCAGATTCGATTCGTATGACCATTTCCCGACTAATTGGAGCACCAGGAACTCAGAAAACGCAGCGAAAAGAGTGTGGGATCAACAGGAGAGAAATTACGGAGGAAAAAGCACCTGCCGAAAAATGTCGAAAATACAGGTTCTCGTTTCTTGGCTGTAACTTTTGATGCGTTGATCTCAGCGTGTTGGGACTGCGCCCAATCGATTTCTCTCGCAAAATTACGTCGGAATAGTGCATGAAAGAATTTATTCCAGCACTTTTCAAAATCGCCAAAATTTTCGCCAAAAATGCAAAGGGGTTAGCCTTACTTTTTTTTGGGGCCGAAAATTTTTGGTCTCAGATTTGATTCGTATGACCCTTTCCCGACTAATTGGACCACCAGGAACTCAGAAAACGCAGCGAAAAGAGTGTGGGATCAACAGGAGAGAAATTACGGAGGAAAAAGCACCTGCCGAAAAATGTCGAAAATACAGGTTCTCGTTTTTTGGCTGTAACTTTTGATGCGTTGATCTCAGCGTGTTGGGACTGCGCCCAATCGATTTTTCTCGCAAAATTACGTCGGAATAGTGAATGAAAGAATTCATTCCAGCACTTTTTAAAATCGCCAAAATTTTCGCCAAAAATGCAAAGGGGTTAGCCTTACTTTTTTTTGGGGCCGAAAATTTTTGGTCTCAGATTCGATTCGTATGACCCTTTCCCGACTCATTGGAGCACCAGGAACTCAGAAAACGCAGCGAAAAGAGTGTGGGATCAACAGGAGAGAAATTACGGAGGAAAAAGCACCTGCCGAAAAATGTCGAAAATACAGGTTCTCGTTTCTTGGCTGTAACTTTTGATGCGTTGATCTCAGCGTGTTGGGACTGCGCCCAATCGATTTCTCTCGCAAAATTACGTCGGAATAGTGCATGAAAGAATTTATTCCAGCACTTTTCAAAATCGCCAAAATTTTCGCCAAAAATGCAAAGGGGTTAGCCTTACTTTTTTTTGGGGCCGAAAATTTTTGGTCTCAGATTCGATTCGTATGACCCTTTCCCGACTAATTGGACCACCAGGAACTCAGAAAACGCAGCGAAAAGAGTGTGGGATCAACAGGAGAGAAATTACGGAGGAAAAAGCACCTGCCGAAAAATGTCGAAAATACAGGTTCTCGTTTTTTGGCTGTAACTTTTGATGCGTCGATCACAGCGTGTTGGGACTGCGCCCAATCGATTTCTCTCGCAAAATTACGTCGGAATAGTGCATGAAAGAATTTATTCCAGCACTTTTCAAAATCGCCAAAATTTTCGCCAAAAATGCAAAGGGGTTAGCCTTACTTTTTTTTGGGGCCGAAAATTTTTGGTCTCAGATTCGATTCGTATGACCCTTTCCCGACTAATTGGACCACCAGGAACTCAGAAAACGCAGCGAAAAGAGTGTGGGATCAACTGGAGAGAAATTACGGAGGAAAAAGCACCTGCCGAAAAATGTCGAAAATACAGGTTCTCGTTTGTTGGCTGTAACTTTTGATGCGTCGATCGCAGCGTGTTGGGACTGCGCCCAATCGATTTCTCTCGCAAAATTACGTCGGAATAGTGAATGAAAGAATTCATTCCAGCACTTTTTAAAATCGCCAAAATTTTCGCTAAAAATGCAAAGGGGTTAGCCTTACTTTTTTTTGGGGCCGAAAATTTTTGGTCTCAGATTCGATTCGTATGACCATTTCCCGACTAATTGGACCACCAGGAACTCAGAAAACGCAGCGAAAAGAGTGTGGGATCAACAGGAGAGAAATTACGGCGGAAAAAGCACCTGCCGAAAAATGTCGAAAATACAGGTTCTCGTTTCTTGGCTGTAACTTTTGATGCGTTGATCTCAGCGTGTTGGGACTGCGCCCAATCGATTTCTCTCGCAAAATTACGTCGGAATAGTGCATGAAAGAATTTATTCCAGCACTTTTCAAAATCGCCAAAATTTTCGCCAAAAATGCAAAGGGGTTAGCCTTACTTTTTTTTGGGGCCGAAAATTTTTGGTCTCAGATTCGATTCGTATGACCCTTTCCCGACTAATTGGACCACCAGGAACTCAGAAAACGCAGCGAAAAGAGTGTGGGATCAATAGGAGAGAAATTACGGAGGAAAATGCACCTGCCGAAAAATGTCGAAAATACAGGTTCTTGTTTTTTGGCTGTAACTTTTGATTCGTTGATCGCAGCGTGTTGGGACTGCGCCCAATCGATTTCTCTCGCAAAATTACGTCGGAATAGTGCATAAAAGAATTTATTCCAGCACTTTTTGAAATCGCGAAAATTTTCGCCAAAAATGCAAAGGGGTTAGCCTTACTTTTTTTTGGGGCCGAAAATTTTTGGTCTCAGATTCGATTCGTATGACCCTTTCCCGACTAATTGGAGCACTAGGAACTCAGAAAACGCAGCGAAAAGAGTGTGGGATCAACAGGAGAGAAATTACGGAGGAAAAAGCACCTGCCGAAAAATGTCGAAAATACAGGTTCTCGTTTTTTGGCTGTAACTTTTGATGCGTTGATCGCAGCGAGTTGGGACTGCGCCCAATCGATTTCTCTCGCAAAATTACGTCGGAATAGTGCATGAAAGAATTCATTCCAGCACTTTTCAAAATCGCAAAAATTTCAATATTTTATATTCAGCATGCCTTAGTATAATGGACATTTTTTTACCACGAGATGTAATTAGAAGTTGATTTTCGTTACAAACTCTTGGTCACAGTAAATATGGGGAGATGTCAACAATGACCAATTTTATTGTCTTTGCGCACTAACCGTGGCAAAAATAAAGGAAAGCGTATCGAAAATAAGAGTAAATCATAAACTCATTCAAATCGTACTGATGACATACAAGCATATATGAATTATCATTTCATCATGCTCATGCCACAATTAACATGCAAATTCTTTAAACCGCGTCATGTGTCACTATTCCGTTCAAAGACGTTCGAAAGTTCAGGAAATTCCTGACCTTTTCTGAATTTTTAGTATATAATACGAGTGCGCATTGTTCCATTTAATACGCTCAATTTGATTCTCAAAATTCACACCGCTAAGGCTTATTGTCAGAGACAAACCTTTTTTCATACCATCTATGACGTATCTTGACCCCGATCATTGAGTCACTATAACCAAGTTAGTGAGTCCCTCGCATTCCTCTAAGAAACAGTTCGATAAACAATTGGAATCTATTAGAGCCATCCATTCATGAGCAATGTAACCCTCATGCAGTGACAAGTCAAACGAAATTTACGCCATGCAGGAATTATTCGCTCGTAATTCCCGGAAGTACCATCGTGGTGACGCGCCACCGATCTCTGGATTTTTCAAAGACCTCTTACAATTAGTAGTTTTACCGAAACTTTGCTAGCTTCGACAATTTCACAGTTCCGGTCGCAATGTATTTCATCCAATACTGAGATGTATTTTAAGCGACACATGTGCCTAAAATCGTAATGCATGCTTGTTTTGTGGCAAGAAAAAATCTGGTCAGCTCGCACCTAGATCCGGCATCTGATTGTGAGTTGAATCACCGCTGCGCCGCCTATTCGAATACTTTCTTTTCTCGTGCGTCATGACTCTTCCGGTTTTACGTTCTTTATCTTACTTCATTCACCACAAGTCCTTTGCCCGAATTAACTTGGTGGCAACTAAATCATATAAGGGCAGACAGAGAAGAACAATGCGACTTATTGTGAATCCTTCGAGCGCATGTTTCATTTTTCGCACACAAAACTAACAGTTCAGCCAAGCAGCTGTAACGACCCGATTTCAAAGTGATTGGAGCACATATTTATTCTCTTAATTTCAACAAAATTGATGACATAGACAATTTGGAACATTAAAACAAATTTCACAATGTTTCGAGAGTAAATTAAGGTCATTTTTCGCACGGTCATCCCATGCGCGTACTTGTGTATCTTTCATATTCTTGCAATCCGTTATCGCTAACTTTGCTACAGACACGGAATTCCTGAAAAAATTTTAACGATCAATTATAAATTCATAACGAGGAAGATTTATTTGGCCATGGATGTACAGATATACTTTGGATCACGCGTTTTCTGAAATTGCCATGCTTATCTATTGCCAGAACTATTTGTTCGACAAGTTGCTGTAAAAATGACCCACGAAAGCACGATTCCGTTTAACGTAATCTTGGAAAATCTCAAGAAAACAACTGTCACGAATATCGATCAGGAACTTGGTGTTATTTTCTTACCGAGAGTGGAGGTAAAACGAAGCAATATAACCTGCTGCATGTAAAACGATGAACGAAGCAATTTAGAATCCGCCTACAATCAACTACCGTCACGAACGAATAGCCTGCGCTTGGTTATCAAAGACACAGCTGGTATGCATAAGCGCAAACGCAAGGTGTAGCATGAAACGGAAGCCCGTGGAATATAACGTGAGATGCGTGTTTGTCGGTCGCGTACGTGACCCAGGGCGGTCCATTTAGCCCCGAAGCTGGCACGCTCTGCATTCCACCACTGCGAGGACAAGGTCGCGTCCGTGAGAGAAGGCCCACGAAGAGGGTGTAAACCGCATTCTACCAGGTGCCTATTCCCAGAGCGGTGTAACGGAGGGGAAACTGCAGGATACAAATGGTTATGTAAATTGACCGGCACGGTCCCGCTACGCCGCACGGATTTTCTGTGTCGAATAGCTGTAACGCTACAATTCTTTTAGCGCAAAGCGTACTCCGTACGTATGTGCATCCTACGTGCATGTATATGTATATTATAGAAACGTCGATCGCCGAGGTCGGTGGGAAATGCTGTCCTCGAGTCGAAATGAAACCCTATGAACGGCGTACCGATTTTCCCATAAAGCCTGCAGATCTTTCCCCGTAAGAATTATCTTGTAGATTAAACCACACGCCCGTTTGTCTCTTGATATAGGTATAATAGGTAATTTATTAATCTACGTTACGGTGTCGATTAGTAAGAACAGTCGTCTGTTAAAATCGTTCGTCAGGCACGTATTATTTTTTATACGTGATATCTGCAACGTGAAGTGTGTATGTTAAAAATCGTTAGCTATAGACAGGAAGGAAAGTAACAATTTGTTTCACAAGCCCGGTACTTGCAGGATTATACCGGACGGATTTCTTGAGGGTTGACCATGCGAGTGATGCTTCGCCGGCAAATAGGCAACTAAGGTTACATCTTACACGTAGAAGTACCCCGGATGTAATTCAGTTGCCTATCAACCGGGGAGGCTTTGTTTGCATGTTTTGTTTTTAAATATCTGCAGATTAGATAGTACTGCGTATGATAGAATAAACCCAAAAATGAGCAATCACGTAATTTGACTCCTCCGACAATTAATTTTGTTCATGGTCAAATCACGAATCGGAACGCCGGGGAACCACGAAGGTCTGTATCATTCACGGTGTTTCTGTACAAAAGAATTGTTCCGACAACCGTGAAGAATGAATTAAATTACGTAAACATGTCCCGGAAAAGTTTGGCACTTGTAATTGACTTAATTTTTGTTTCCATTGACATCTCTATGTACCTTTTGCTTATAACGTTATTCAGGGTATCTATAACTGTATGTGGAGCAACCTTATTACACCGAAAGAACACGACGTCAACAAGCTGAAGAACTTCATGTGAGAATTAGCGAGATGCTCCTAATAAGAAGAGTGCATAGGTGATCGAACTTACCGCTACTGAAACAGTTATGAGTTTATCCAGCCTCCTCATTTCTCACCTGCCACTATCTACAGGATAAGATGAGGTATTGACCGAAACACGTGACCAGATGAACGTAATTTCAAAGAGGAACATAAACTATAGCCGCAGCGGATGCTGTATAATAACGTCCAGAACTGCAGTTACATGTGTATCTCATTTTATAAACTATTTGCAACAACTTATATGAATTTCGTAGTCTGACAGGAAGCGTTCTAAAGTCCGTTACTGACCATCTCGTAAGCATTGTTTCTTATCACAAAGATAATGGCATTGGCTCTATAGATTACTTCGCGATAACGGACCTGTAATCAGTGAAAATGCACTTCAAGTAAATGGAACGATGCAAGTTTTAGTAGGCGAGGTTTTGAAATTCATTTGGAGCTTCCAGCGTTAAGCAAAGACCATAAAGAAGAAAGTACTGGGATATTTATATTTCTACAGTGATGAGAAAGCGATCATTTTTTGCATTTTATTTGATTTTAAAATAAAAGAATGTGTAAATGCAATTTTTAAAGCATCCAATGTAAATAACTTGTCGGTCACTTTTTCCAACACCATTTCTTCGAAAAACCAAGTTTAGAAAGCGACGTATCATGAGCAATCCGTAAAATACTATCAAAATAAGTTGTGGCGAGCTCTGGACACTGAAGAGAAAACGCGTCTAATCCTCTTGACTACACTGCATCGTTCCGAAAACATTCCTTTCTTACAAGCCCTTATAAGCAAACTTTACTGAACACTATACATTATATACTGCACACCACTTTATATAAAACGAGAATCAGTCAGTGCAGGTCGTAGATGTATAGATGCAAAGCAAAGTGACGAAGTTTTTGCATCTTTTAAAAAGAAGAAAGTTCAAAGTCTTTTGATGGTCGAGGTCAACCGCCACTTTTTACCGGTCACACCAGACCAATGAACTTTCATTAAGACGGTAAATAATTAAGTAGAACTCCGATGTACAGCCACGAATGCAATTTGTCTTTTGATTTGAATTTGTCGCTTAGTATCCGACAGGTTTACTTTCGTCGCCGTCGCCTCATTTGCGCACATTTGCGTACATTTGCGCAAAAGCAAAACGAAAACACCAAGTAGTAGTCTTGCACGGAATTACAAAATCAAACTTAAAAATCGTCAACGATATCCGTAACAATTGAGCCGGCCGATCTTATTGGTTAATTCCATTGAAAATAGTTTCAAAGGTGAAAGGTGATTGGTGGCACGGTCTACCCCCCCAAGGTGCGCAGGCTATATAGAAGACCCCGCCAGGAATTTCATCTTCAGAACTGAGAGACAGTGTCACGGTAATCTACCCGGAAATATCGACGTGAGTACAAAAAACATTCTTACTTGGTTATTTATTGTTGTCGATCATTTTTGATGCATCTCTCATATCTTGCGATTGGTTCATAATTCAATTTAAATTCTATAAGGATACAGGAATATATGTAACGTGAATAAATTAAGTTGACAAATAAAAACATATTTCTAACAAATCTAGCGGCGGCCCTTTCAAAGTAAATTGCACAATGACACAGTGAAGTTCCCTACATACTGGTTTAACGTCTTACACAACATTATTTGTTTCACGAGAGATTTCAATACGTGTAAGATATGTAAAATAACGGCACAGTATTCGCAACTCGTTTCTTCTCAACTCATAAATTGTTTTCAGGTAAAATTAAATCGGAATACTTTCGATTTAAATGTTTTACAAAATACCATTAAGTAGACTATTTGGGATAATTTTTGAAGTTCACTTTACATGAGTTCATTTATTTTAAGAAATGAATATACCTAGTAAGAAAGTAAGATACGACATAGACGCACTTAGACATTATCAGTGCATGCAGGTAGGAAATACCCTGAGTCAGCAGGTGCAAAGATACAGTTAGTACCTCGCCCAAGATTCTTTTTTCAACAATCAAGTACCAGTTCTGAAACCCAACGAGTCGTTTTGGAAAATTCCATCTGAAGGTGCGGGAGAGACAGATTTTCCGAAAGTGAAACAAGAAGTATTGAGGCCGTCTTTTCTCTAGTGAAATTAAAACATACAAAGGGCAGAGTAGATAAAAGGTAAATGAACCTTGCGACGACGCGTCTCTGCCGCATACAGCGATAGAGTAAATCGTGTCACGCTTTGAACACTTAAATTATACTTTCTAGACAAGGTTCATTACAATTGTGAGACAAGAATGTCTGTTCATGTTCACTACCATTCTATGAAAGGTCAAGGATTTATCAGGCGCACAGTCAGTCTTTTTAACATATAAAAATTGTAAATTGCGTAGTGAACTAAATAAACTTTAGTTATCGAATATTTTAAAAAGGTCACTTTATTGATTCGTTTTTTTTTATGCCAATCTTATAATTGTTTCTCCGAATTTGATGGATCCAGGATCCAGGTGGTGAGATTTTTTTGTTTTTCCTTTTTTCCTTATTTGATTGGGTTGTTTTTTTTTTTTTTTTGTTTTCTTCCACGACTCTGCAGCGAGCTCGTTCAGTGGGTCACGACCGAGTTTTCGAATAACGGTTCGCATCAGGTTCAACAAACTTCCCGATCAGAAGTGGGTTAACAAGACAGCGACTGCCGTGGTCTCGTTGAGCGAGAGCTGAGACGTCGAGCTTACCTATAGAGTTTGCCTTTCGCGGTCAAGGTGCGGCGATAGTAATATTATAGGTATACTCACACATTGACATGTGAATCGATGCATTCCTTCATTTCGCGAGTAACGAAATCGGATTTTTTGAGTATCAAACCTTTCTGTCACGCGAGGATAACGACAATGAGTAACTGAAGATAATCCCAATGACACAAATTATCTCACGGCATGTATACCAGTGACGAGTTTTCGAAAATGCACTTTCTCTAACCGTTAACCACGCAAGTTCTGTTACGTTTCGCGAAATAATTATATCTGATTTCAGAAACCGACACTGTGCGTTTAATGATTTCAACGACGCTCTACCGCGTTTTCGCTAGATAATTACGAGCGGCTTATATACCGTGACGACGCGTGTTTTCTCGTTAAAATGTTACATCTTTCCTTAATATGGTTAAGAAAGAAAAAAAAAAAAAATTACGAAAACGAATCGACACTCAGTGTTTGCGTTCACATTACAATTCGTAAATCCGTATTTTTGAAATTTCAGTCTATTTTATTTCTTAAATTGTAATTCAATGAAAAACATCCGATCTTTAAACCCATCTTGCGTTTTTTAAATTTAATATCTGGAAACCGAGCGCTTTTCTATTCAGAGAAAATAATGTTGCGGTTGAAGATAAGTGTAGATTGCAAAAGGCAGTCACTGATCACGGTTATGTGCGAACTTACAGTAAATGCAGCCTTTTTTTCGAGGGATTAAATCCGCTCCAAAGACCGACTGACCCAAATCGAGTTACCACGTTCACCGCATTCTTAACGGAACTTCACTCAACTATTAATGAGGAACACGGGGCTTGAGAGGCGGTCATTTCGTTCGTTTCAATTGCTTCGATAATAATCCCCGTGGTTTAAAATTATACACTTCAACAATACACCTACAATACGTGATCGAATAAAATTTTTATTCCAGAATGCAGTACAACCAATTTGTATCCCTGTGCCTAGTGGCGCTTGTTTTGGGACAAGCATCGGCGTTACCACAGCATCCTCAGTACGATGTACAGTACCCACAGCAATACCAGCAAGTCAGAGATCAGAGGAAATTCGCCGAAAAGCCAAATGCGATGAAGAAGGTCGCTCTTGACGATCTCGAGGATGTCAGCACCAACCAAATCCAGGTAACCGTAAGGAAACAAAGCGCAATTAATAATTGACAATAACGGTGTGTGCTATACATATATTGTTTAAAATTCAAACATTTTTATTTATTTTTTTGTATACCTAGACGAGTTTTTGTTGTAAATCGTTTTTATTTGTTGTCCTCAGGAAGGTAGCAGCGGCGGCTTTTCCTGGTCGAATATGCTGAGTATGGTGATGCATATGCTGCTCGGTCAAACCGGCGGCAATGCAGGACCTAGTAAAAATGATATCGACGATGGAGCACCTCCTAGCCCCTGGGCGAATATGTTGTCGGTTGGTCTACGCGTTTTGAGTGCCCTCCTGGGTGGACCTCAACAACAAGCTGACGGTATTGACAAAGTGGACAACCAAAGCAGCCCATTGCAGGTACGAAATCATACCCTGGAGCTCACCTCTTTGTACCTACTTTCGCACCTTTCTAACTTTTTAATTATGAACATAGATTGGTAAAGGAGACAATATTTCCTTTATACTTTTTACGGATAATTAAATTCATATGATAAACACATTAGCAGTTGCGAGCTTGTTCGAAAATATTAATAATACATCATATAATGCATAGATTTTGCGGTAATACTATTAATTATAGGTTTAATAATAATTAATGTAATGTTCCCTTGTACAAAATATTCTCCGCATAGTACGTTATCACTGCTTCATTTAATTTTCACATATGCTTTTCACGTTGCTTTACCTATATGTACTGCCTTATACCTATATAGATTGAAATTACAACACTGCAGCATCTTCAAATTACGTTTTACCCACTATTGGGATACATTGTAAATCATCACGACACTTTCCTCACATTTTCACACCAGATTTAAAAATAATGATACGATTTTCAAGACCAAATAAATAAACAAACTTGTTCAAATTTGTTATAGTATTTCGTCTGGTCGTAACGTGTGATAAATTGAAAAAATAAAAATGAAACAAGTTGAACGCTGTTATAACCGTTTGGGATCGATATTTGTAAAAATGATTGGATCAAAATTATATCCGACACTAAGGTCATACAATGAACTGTAAAACAAGATGCTGTAGATGAAAGCAGCAAGTGTATTCGTTTGTATATATACATGAACAAAATTTAGACTTAGTGCACACGGCTGGTGTCGGTTGTTTAGGGAGTATTGACAGCGGTGCTGGGCGCATTTCTGGGACAGGGGCGAGATCCTGATCAGGTAGCAGTCATGGCAAAACAGGCCTCCGAGGTTAGTATTAAAACACCGATCAGTTGGTCCATCATTTTTGTTGTAAAAAAACGTTTGCAAAAAACGTCCAATAATGCATTTTTCGTGCCATATTAATGAGCGTACGTTGTTACATTGCGTTTTACATATTTTATGATACATAAGCCACATGCCATTTAAGGGGGTGCCGTAGTCGATTTCGACGTTGTTGTACATATCTCGAAATATCGAAGTCCACGTATATCTCAAAGGCGAAAAATGGCTTGACAGCCACATCTATACGCAATTCTGAACAAAAACACTCCAACACATTTTCATTTAACGCAGAAATAAAGAAATAGCAAGATTTCTACGAAATCACGATAGCATATTCGTAGAAATCAAGCCGTTCCTTAATTTTGCATTAAATGAAAATGTGTTGGAGTGTTTTTGTTCAGAATTGCATGTAGATGTGGCTGTTAGGCGCTTTTTTCGTTTGAGATACATGGACTTGGATAATTAGAGATATATACAACAACGTCGAAGTCGTCCAAGGCACCCCCTTCATAAAGTTGAATACAGAACATCAAATGTTCCCACATCCTGCCAATAGCTTGGGGCTACATTGTGCTACCGTTGGTTAAACAATGCTACGTTTTCATTCACCTAAATTTATTCGGATCTCTTCGAAATCAGGTCATTTGTGCTTACTGTCATCACAACACATTGATGTTTGTACATGTCCCAGCAATCCCAGTAGATATAAACTAATTGATCAACTCCAAACGCCGAAGATGCCGGATCAAACAAGATTAGCGATTCGAATCGTTTCTTTCCAAGTCGTTTCGCTTCGAAATCTTCGATTTCTCGAGTTGGTCAATTCGGTTCATCCTACTGACAGAGCGGGACGTAGATAGGTCGTCTCAATTATTCGCCGCCCACATTAACGGAACAGTTTTCATTTACAAAGAAATTTTCTCTGATATGCAGTTCATCGGCATCGTTATGAACCTCTTGGACGCCCTGAAGACATCATTCTCGCACCGTTCTCTCACCGCCAGGTCTATGGGAAAGCGGGACACCATTTCGGAAGCCGCCGTTGCCTCAATTTCCATGCTCAAGGTAATCGGTGGTAGCGAACAGTTCCACTTATCCATTCGCGTATCACTTCTTACCTTACGCTTAATAACCGCTTTTTCCTTCCAGGGATACGTACGATCCATGAAATCTTTCAGCGGAGTCGGCCGCGCCGAAGATGAAGGACAACGCGGGTGTGCCGAGCGTGCTCTTTGCGAAGCTAACGCAGAATGTACCGCAGATACACAAGGGCAATCCTCGATCTTCTGTCAATTGGGATCGTGAGTATATTCTTATAAATCAATCGTCGTTACCTAAAAATTGCAACAGATTTATGAATTAGTGGGGAAAAACCGAGTACTCCAATACTGCAAGGGAAATTACGATGTATTTACTATTTGATAAATATGGGACAATATTCTTACGATAGTATTTTTACTTAATTTTTTCTCTCGGATAATTTTAGATACGCGACCAGTTACTTGCTTCAAAGGCAGAGTGGAGTTGCATTCGAAGCTTTATCCGAGGCTGGCCGACGCGGCCGTTCAGGTGAAGACTGTCGAACGCTTTTCTTAGACTGTAACGCAGTTTAATTTCAATTTAATCGATGATTGAACGTTATTCAGAGTTTTATTGGAGGCTCCAATCACTTTACGATCGCAATTAAACCAGAGTTTAAATTGAATTTATACACGTGGAAGTACGCATACTGTCGAAAGTTACGGTTTTGCTTTATACCGTATATACGACGCCGGTTAGACTTAGAACAATATACGTATATAAATTATTAAAGCACCAAAAATATTTATACCGCACAACAATCGCTTGTATACATATACATATATATATATACAATTTTTTACACTATCACATGTGATACTTGAGACGATTGAAATTGATTTAAAAACTTTTCAACTTCTCACTCAAAGTAAATATTAAAATAGGTACTTTCCACGAAAGAAACTTTATGACGCCGCAAAAGCAACGGCCTATCATTGCATACGACACCTCGTCAGGGCAAAATTTTTTATTTATCTCAATTGTTTAAAAAAAGTCCTTGTAGGTTCGATTAACAAAGAGAGAAAATCGAGAGTTGACTCCTTTTCTTTCTTCATTACGAAGACGTATATAATTTAAAATTGAAAAAAAAAACAACACTTTTTTGTAGAAGTAGACTGAATAAGACTTGAAACTTAGGTAAACTTAATTAATTAAATTCATCTAAGTATCGAGACGAAAGATAATATTTATTATAATTTATTGTAAATCGACGTAAACGAAAATTCATGCAGTAAGCTGTTCGAATGTTTCACACATTTTGAAGATATTCTTACGAGCCGTAAAAAAAATTTTCACCCAACAGGATCTAAGAATTTAAACCATCAAATGGACGAAATTTTTGTGAGATTGCTTGTAAGACATCTGAACCTAGGAATATACAATATTAAAATTTTGTTATTATCCATAGGAGACAGAGGTCGTTGATATAATCTCTTTTATATAATCGGCAGTAATACAGGATGCCTCCCAATATATTTATCAGTTAATATCTCAGGTTATTTCTACGAAATTTTTATACTGTATATATTTTACTTGAGGGTAATTTTTTCACAGGTATTTAGTTCATAAACTTTCGCAAGAATGCTATGAATTCAAAAATTTCTAAATTAGTGATCATTATAGACTTTAATAACTACACGATATGAAATGTCCGCGATGAGACATCGATCCAAATCACGGAGATTGACATTTTTTACTGAAAATTTTTTTTATTCCTGTATATGCTGGTGTTTCGTAGTTGATAGACGATTTTATGTTTAAGTTGTATGTATGCGCAGAATGAGTGTAAGATAAACTATAATAAAAATGAAAAATTATTCAGATTCTACACATGTCAAATTATTTATTTATGTATCTTGTACTGCATTCCCATATTAACCTGCAATAAACCAAGTTTTTCTAAACCACACTTGATTCCTCATCATCTCAGCATGGAAACAAAGGAAACTCTGTGTCTATTGTGGACGTACAGAACTTAGGAAGTTCAACATTTGAAAGGTGTTTAAGGTTCGTTGGATACGCATGCAATTAAAATTATCAAATTATTTTCTTTAAAAAAAAAAAAGAAACGAAAAATTTCTCACCATATAGTTCACGGTCCCGGAGCATCTAACAAGCGTGAACATTACAGGTTCGGTGACCGTGACAATTTCGGAGACAAAAGCGTTGCGAAACAGAGTTTCACAACAGTCACTTCCGAAGTCTTCTCAAAGAAAGTATCACAATCACATTATTACCCAAAGGTAATTAAACCATCGTTAATTTTCGCTCAACTACAAATACAATTATTTATTGTCAATGTATATTCGTTTGAATTATATCTGCCTATCATTTAGATGACCTTCAAATCATTGTTGAACTTTGGGTCCTTCGGCCGAAATCCGACACAAGCGGTGGATCGTTATCACAGTGGACCAAGTGACTATGGACATTACGATCATGGTTGGGGTCACGGGTAAGCCATTGTGCACTGAACAGTATCAACTGTAAAGAATGTCGCAAGATTGGATTTAAATGCTTTGCTACTATTACTCGTACCATACATTCAGACATTTTTTAGGGGTCACAAAGGAAAGGGTGGCAGTGGCGGTGCTGCCTTAAGCGCGTTGACCTTACTTGCTTTTCTGTTTCTCATCAACGTAATGCAGGTAATGAAAAATAATGTTTACGGAATTATATTCAAGGGTAGGCACCTATCAATGCAAGCGTAAACTTAATTCAACATATTGTTTTAGCAATCACTTGATAACAATAATGGAACAGCGACACCTGCCGTTGTGCGCGAAGGTGATCAAAGTGCAGCACCTCGTGCCAGGGGTGACCAAGCTTCAACGAATAGTGTCATTAATGATTCAATACCGAGTATCAAGTACGTTCCGATAAAAACCAGTTTACAAGTCGTACAAAATAAAAATTAAGGAAGAGGATACCCGTTTCCCGTAATTCGAAGGAAGCGTGGATTCTTGATTTCACTGAAATCTTTCAACTTCCTTCCGATCTTGAAACAGGGAGAAGGTTGTTGCTTTACAAGTTAATTAAAAAATACTAATCAATACAACTGTGACAGTAATTAATCAATATACGAGAGAGCTTTGTTTTCCAACTCTGTATACTTAATCTTCATTTGTTTAAAACTTTTATTACATAAATGCAGTTACAGTTATCGTATAAATAACAGAACTATGTTTAAAATGATCTTGATGATGATAAACTGTGAACGTGCAAATTGTATCAAGCTTCCTATATTTTCGTACATACTGAATAGATGGAATAGGTTTGCAATCTAGATACTTACATACGTATTTTAAATGGAACTATCAAATGATAACTTTAATCACTGATTGGTAATTTTTATTTGTTGCATGATCAACAACCCGGAGAATCTTTTACAATGATTCAACGATAAAAGTAATAGCAGCTAGCTACGATTTTAAATCTTACATAGATCAAACTGTTGCGTCAAATTTGTTAAAATTTAGAGTGAAACTAATTTGGGGTTTACGTTTTTACATTTGTCACACATTTAACCTATTACGAATTGATCTACATTGTACTCGATGGGTGTATCAGATTAGGAAGACAGAGTATTCCCGGATTCCTTATTTATAATATTTATATTCAAACTTCAGAGGGTACATCCGGATTAAAAAGCTTGTGACAGTAAAATAAGGTAGGAAAAAATACAAGCAAAGAAACATTAGATTATAACACGAATTATTAATAATTCGATACAACAAGTTTCATTATTTTCAACTTGCATCAACACATGATAATATAGCACAATACAATAGATATGAGTAGATCAACTATTTAATGTCATAATAAATATCTGATGAAAATTACGAATCCTGTTATATTTCTTTCAAAAACTCTGAAATACAGGCAGATCAAGAAGTTAAATCTAAGAAAGAATGGAAGGAATGAAGTAAAAAAGAAAAAAAACCATTCTGAATCGTTTAAAAAAAATAATCGATTCAAAAATATGCAGTCTTCTCATAGTACCTGCGATATTATTTTGATCCTGTGACACATTATTGAATTTATGGTATCTGAACCACAGAATTCCTAAAAAATAATTGGCTTTATTACCAAAAATTAAATCTCAGTGACTAAAAAATAGCGACATATTTCACAGCATTGAATTGAACGAAAAATTGTCGAAATAAAAAATTTAATCACACGAGATTGCACAAGCTTTGGCTCAACTTCTTTCGAAAAACTTTGATTTTGCTTACGATCTGTCATCCAACATCAGATATGTGTTTGCAAATCAGTGAAAATAAGTTCAAAAAAAACTAATGCATTGGACTACACAAATCTAACAGTAAAGCAAAAAATTCAGCTGAGTACGCTATGGAAAGTATAGGATATTCAATAAATAATCTATTTTTTATTGTGAGAATTATAGTGCAACTCTCCGTGGATTAATGGGTTTATCTTATAATTGAATCATTGGTACCTGCCAAACTCTTATTTTGTCTTCTGCTAAAATGTGTCATAATGAACTGCTTCGTCGTATTAAATTTGAATTAATATATTCAAAATTTATTACTTCCCTAATTAGGTGCAGTTACATCAATTGTTTTGCCTGGACGATCTGGGAACAAATTTGGGTCATATGTACTTGGTACGCGTAAGTGCGCTCTGTCCTTTGGTAGGATCCATCATTCGGTCCCAATTGGTGTGACCTACGACGAAACCAACTGCCCGCAATTTTTCTTGTTCTTTTCGTTCTTCCAAATCTGCCCATCGTACCTTTATCAGACAAAACAACGTCGCGTAATTACGTCGAAATGAATCATTGCGACAATAATCTGCTTCATTCATTTTTTAAAATTACGAAAACTCACTCTTTTTTTTCCTGACGTATCTTCCATGTTATAATAATCGGGCACCTGAAGGAAATCTTCCATTGTTTGAAGACGGTTTTCGTTTTTCTTTTTAGCTAAACCATCTAGACGATCTGCACAAAAATACCATAGCTGATTATCACTACTTGATTAATCAAATTTGTAACATAAAATTTTTTTTCCTAACTATTTATCTTCAAATACAGGTCATACAGCTGAGCACAGATGACGATGCTCTTCAACGAACTTTTCGCATGTATGGTATACACTAGAATAAATTTAATAGGACAATTCCGTATTTTATGAGAAATGATTTCTCCAAGGACTGTATTTCGTGTTCCAATCAATAATCTAAGTTAAAAGTTTAAAATTCACACTCACCCAACTTATTGTCGGCATCCATCTGTTCCCACTTGCTGATTCCCTATATTTGATAGAGTAAACCGAAATGAAAAATCAGTAACACCATAAAAACACACTATGAGACATAAGATTGATCGGATATATACAGAACCTTAGATTGATTCTAATAAATTCAAAGCCACCCGTGTGGTATTTTGTTGCACTTGTTTAGTATAGATAATAAATACCATTGGCCGCCTTGAACGTGTCAGAATCAATCTGAGGGGCTGTACATGTCAAGTAAAACATAAAAACAGAATTGGAATTATCTTGATGAAATTGAAGAGATAACTAAAGAGACTTTACATGCCTCCAAAGGCAAAATATACAATTAGATAATTCCTATTCAGGAATATTTTATGAAACCGAAGCTAGTAGCCAGAGTTAGCGACAAAACATGTTAAACTCTTTTTGAAAATAGAATAATGCAGTTCACTCTCATACTCTTAATTCTATAAAAGTATTGGAGTTTCGAGGTATTTCACAAAATTTTGATCTTCCGACTTCACTACCTTATTTGGATGAACATTACAAAATTTGGCTGCTAATTCTGGCTGCTAGCTTCAGCCTCCTGCACATTTTTTGTCACAGATATTTAAAAGTGTAATCAAAACTAGTATAATTTAAGTGTGATAATTTGAATATTCGAAAATTTCCTGATTTTGAAGTGGAAAGAATATAAGGCCAGGTCCAAAATTAAATATGAGATTCAAACGGAGTTTGAGATCAAATATTATGAGAATTCATAAAATATTTTGGAAATACTATATGAATTTTTACGCTGTCTCATATTTTCTTTCACAACAGCTATAAATTCAATATGTAAGCAAGATGAATGTTTCATAATAACTTCATTTTTTAGATGAGATTTTAGTGTTCCGTTGGACTTACAACTTGTTCGTCTTGACTATCCTGGCTATCATCATTTGCTTGGGTAGTATCCTCCGGTGATGGGTGGCTATCTTCCATATGAACCTAATAGATGTAAATTTGAGGCTCGTAAAAATTCTTTTATAATTATAATTGAAGATGGAATGCATAATTAAATTATTTAAACGAATGCGTATTTTAACTTGACTCTATATCTTAAACGAGTATAAAAAAAAAGTTAAACCTCATCGATTGCTTCTTCCTGGAGCATCCCATTAACATCCAGTTTCAAGTGGTGGTTAGGTGTTGGTTCAAAATAATCGACAATTTTATTAATTTCGTCCTCGGTGCGATTATGAATATTGCGCTTCAAGCAAATGTGTACATCCATTTCCATCTCACATACATACACCTGATTAGTTGAATAGACGATTTTAGTTATTTTTTTCGATTGATTTCATTCTATCTGTTTGTTCAAGCTCATGAAGACACATGAGATGACTCGCCAATTTTCAACTTAATATGATGTACCTGAAAGCCCTTAGTTTTAGCAAAGCTCCACATTTCCTCGTAATCAGAAATTTTTTCATTAATACAATCCAGAATAATGAAATTAAAGTAGCCGTCTGTGATATTCTTTTTAAACGCCTTGACAAGAGATGTCAAGTAACTGGGTTCCATTGCTTCTTCGTATTCATAGACCATTTCCTGTGAATATTAAAATTGAATTTTAAAAACAATATGTTAAGGTAAAATGAAAAATGACTCATAGACTAAATATATACATACCTTTGCAACTACTTTTTTGCCATTATCGTCCTTAGTTTCTTTCTCCTTTTCAACAAGGAAATAATCATCAAGGCTTAAAATTCTTGGAGCTGAACCTCCTTGCTCGACTTCTTTATCCTACAGAAATGTAAAAAAAATTACATAATCGATAAGCAGGTATAAATTGCCAAGTATCCGAATTATGTAGCATATTTTTTAGACTGCAGAGATCCATATTGGGATAAGTATGCAATAACAGTCTACTGACAATATCCTTTGCATTCAAAATTGATGTTAAAACAAATTGTGCTTAAACTCAGTAACTGTAAAGGCACTAGTTTTACTATACATATGAAAATTACCTTGATGAGTTTAGCAACAAATGACTTCCCACTGCCTGGTGGCCCTCTTAAAATAATCACTATCTTGGGTGGCCTAGTCTGACGTCCAGGCTGGAATAAAATATCGTCAACCATGGTGTAGTTTGGCATTCTTGGCAGTTCCATTTTCGTGGAAGTTGTCTCCGCAGAATCATTTTTAGCCTCTGAAGTACTGGAACAAGATGGAAGTTCTTGTGAGTAACTATTGTAGCGCTTACATACAATTTACAGAAACATTGGCATCTCCATTATACACTGAATTCATTTATATCAACCTTGACCTTCAGGCTGTAAGAAAATTTAATACCAATAAGGAGAGGGTAGTTGATCACAATAGCAGAAAAATAAAATGTTCGCAATATACGATAGTCTATTAATTCAAATGCCTTACTAGCACATAACTGTACTGCAGACATAAGATTACTACTAATTTTAAGACAAGCTATAAATTGAGCAGAAACTATGATAATGCTGGACAATGTCAGTGTTTCCATATTGAAATTTATTGCAGCATATTTAATTTAATGAAAAGTGCTCACTACAAGTACTAGTGTCGAGCAAAGGATTTTGTCAAGAACGCATCTGTATGATTCAGTCTCAGTAAAATGTTAGAATTTGATTTCGTTTCATAACTCTTACATCTAAACATATATCTCCACTGACGACGAGTTGATATATTGTCATAATAGCATAAATTTGTTTATCGATATATCTGTCACCGCTAAAAAAACACGCAGTAGCGTAAAACTCATAAGAGGCTTACAAAGTGTAGTACTTAACACATAAGTAGTCTTGAAATAGGTGGATCAGCGTAACTATTCCAAAGCATTTTGCAGTTTTCATTTGGAATTACTATGGCAAAAATAGCAACGTAATCTAGATGCCATAACGTTAGGTACTTCAAACAAATTTGGTCAACGGAGCTGAATCAATATTCCAAAATAAGGAATATTGTATTCTGTAAGCCATGAAGAAAGTAATGCACAGTGTACAACGAACGGTACTTCAGGAAAAGAAATACGTAAAGGCAACAGCATTTTCATTCTGCATGTACTGCAGAGAGTATGCACGAGGACGTCAATCACGAGAGTGCCTTGTGTGAGCACCATGTCTCGATGTGAATCAGATGTGAATACAGAAAAATAAGTATCTGATTTAAATAAGTTTCCTCATCTGTCTAGCAGTCTAATCCATTCATTTTCAGTAGAATAAGGCGCAAAGTATTTACTATCCATCAAAAAGATGAATCAAATCATAAAATCTATTGCTAATTAGATTATAAACTAACTCAGGGTTCATTAAGTGAGCACAAATAAAAGTGTACATGTTGCAGATATGAGTAATGTAGTGCGATCACTAAAATATAATACAGGACCATGCACTAAGTGTAAATATTGAGAGTGGGGGTAACGCAGAGAGACAGTTGTACAGGGTTATTTTGTTCACATATTTCATCACCAATGCGCAATCGCACCACGGTACATACAGTCTAGCTAAAAATCTATTATGATTATAGCGATTGTGTGCAGTGCTACTCACGGACTGCTCACTAATATATGCATAATATTTTTTGATTTGACTGTATGAAAGAAAGATAGAACACCTCCCGATGGCTCTCTCTCGACACGCTCTGATGACTGATGGTGCGTGTTCCAGTATTTTTATACTTCAGTGATTGCCGTACACTGTTCAATCCAAAAATTTTAGAATGATCCCAACTACAGTTTAATATCAATCTTTCCTATAGAAAAGGTCACATTTATGAATATTAAATTTAATAGATGATATGTCAACAACACGTTACGTTGTACGCAAATGCTACTGATAATATCATTAAGATCGTATTAAACTGTAGGTGGATTGATTCTGAACTTTTTGTTCATCAAACAGTACATCAGACTACTGAACAGACAAACTTTTACAGTAATTGTCATCTGCTCCCAACAAACTAAATTATACCAAATTCAAAACCATTAACAGGGTAGATGCTTGATAACTTGATACTGGATGCGCAAAATTCTAAGGCAACTTTTGAGGCAAACGAATGTATACGTTTGCAAATGTCTCAGTGCCAACACAAAGCCAATTCGTAGAAGGCATTGATCAACTTGCCTGTTCCAAAAATTACGTGAAAGCAATGGCAAGTTGTCAAGCTTGAACCACATACGTAAATTATTTTTGTGCACAAAAACGAATGTATGTCAGTCATGGGAAACTATACCAATAGCTACAGACTTCAGATCATTTTTGTGAGGCGACAAATATTAAAGAGAAGCAAGTCACCAATAAATTCCTAAGAATTAAATAATTATGTTTCGCGTTATTCTTAATCGTAAATTGCATGCAGCTGATTGCATCAATTGTCCACAAACACAAGATAGTCAGCTCTTAGATGCAGGCCAGGAAATAGCTTTATTGCAAATCACAACAAAGTTTCAAGATGCCAATCATATAATTTTAGGTGGTACAGGAAATACGAAGTAACGGTGGAAATTTTTTGAATAGAAGCGATCAGCTGTTGCCTACTAATCGCAACATCGAGTCGCAAACAATGTCCTCATAGTTTAATGCATAGGACTAACTTCGTACAATTTCTTCCAGTGTATAATGTACAAGAAATTTTTCTAAGAAGATCTCTGATTTTATATACAACGATACACAAGTCCTACAACACTCGTTGCAAAGATATTTTAGCAAGGTAAAAAAGAAGTCTCTCACGAGAACTATGAAATCTCTTCAAAATATTTCTGTGATAAGCTTCGGAGAACTCCTGTTTGATTGTATATACACTCAAAAAGATCTTCTTAAGAAAATCTATGACCTCATAAATATTATATTCACTGTGAATCTTTATTTATCACCAACCCTCAAAAATTACTCAAAATATGTGGCTATTGATTCCTGTATGTCTGATCAAATGTGTTTGCTCATACACAGTCGTGTATAACCATTCTAAAAAAATCACTGCATTCAAATTCTGTGAATGCTGAAGCTAAACGCTGCTTCCATTCATTCTCATGGCTCATGCGCACAATCATAAACTTTGATATTATAATCATATCTGTTAATAAATATAATAATAGTGACAGGAGAGCTGCATACCTGGTTTCCTGAGAAGTATTAGCGTTGCTTTTACTCTGATGCTCCGGATGACTTACGTTGCCCTTAGATCTATTGGAATTCAGATATGTTCAAACAGAAATTTTTTCACAATACAGACTTTGTAAAACAAGAATTATTCTCTAAATCTAGAGAGCAGGTTTCAGCTTGTGATAATCACACTATAGTGCAGGTACCTCGAAATCATTAAGCTTCAACAGTGAGAATGTAATATTCTATATTAACACACGTAACGTAATACTGGTATCACGATCCATCAAGCAAATTTTGAAAAATTCACTTCTCAATATATTCGTTAAATAATATGTGAAGACTAATCGCTTGGTAAGTAAATAAGTAATTGCGTCCTCAGTAACAGGTGCTCTTTGATCAAATTACCTGTCGTCATCTCTGTTGCATTCTTTATTTTGTTCGACTTTCATTCGGTCATTTCTGTCACTTGTGTCTCGATTTTTATCTACAAGTGGAATAAACAATTAGTTCATGAATTTAAAAAAAGAGTCTACCATAAAAAAACGACAACTACAACTAATTTTACAACACTAGTCAAGTGATAATCATAAATTGATTTTGCACACTTTAGAAATATCATATTTTGCTAATTTAATTCCGAACAGTCAGTACATGTCATGCGCCCTTAAGGGAGGGTTCTATTCACCAAAGCAGCTACAAGAAGCATAAGCCGCAGGTAGTCGGCGATTTTTTTTCTAAGTGTATTTTTGCGCTCTGTAAATCATGCCATAAAGTTCGATGAGATAAAAAAATATTGGAACCCAGCCGATTTTCTATGTTCCTCACAGAGAAAGATATCAAAAATCTGGAACGATTGTTTGCTTGAAATAGTGAACTGAATGCGCACGCCAAATTTCAGTCGTAAATATTGAAAACTGGAGGAGGAGATACACTTCGAAGGATCAAAAATGTCGTTTTTTGAATATTCTGTAATATTACTTCTCTTTTTGTAAACTGTAACCAATTTCATGTAGAAAAGGTCCTATAATGTCAGTACTTACTGTAAATAGTCTCAGAGATATATGTTTACTCCATTGAATCCAATGCAATACTTGTACCTATAGTAAACACTGTTTACTTACACAATTTTCAATATGCGGTAAGTACCTTTCTTTCTTAGTCTTTCCTCACAACGCGAAAAAAACGATTTATAAGGCGTAGTTGCAAAATCTATTAGTGAAAACCCATACCTCCGAAACTTTTCACAGTAAGTACTAAAATTGTAGGACGTTTTTTACATAAAATCGACTATCGTCTACAAGTAAAAGCAGCATTAAAAAATCTTCAAAGAGCAACATTTTCGACCCTTCAAAGTGCATCTGCTCCTATGGTGTTAAATATTGTTGGCTGAAATTTGGGGTACACATTCAGCTTACCATTCCAAACAAATAGTCATTTTAGATTTTTGATATCTTGCTTCAAGTCGAATATAGAAAACCAAAGAGATTTAAATATTTTTTTACCACTTACAACTATATGACACATTTTTGAAGCACAAAAATACGCTTAAGAAAAAATCGACAGCCATCTACGAAATGTGGTTTATGTACCTGGTTTGGTTGAGCGAACCCTCCTTCAGATATCCTGCAAAATCAGGAGTAAGCTATGGCCAATAATTTTTATTGTAGTAGACTAGGTCTGAGAAGGTACTTTTCAGACCTCACAAAGTAAATACATACTTCCTTAATAGTACTTTCTCAGCCAGTTTACTAATTGTAAATAACAAATGTGATACACGTCATTTGAAAGAAATGAAAAACAAAAATGATATTGAATTTCATATAAGCAATAAGTTTAATTCCTATAACTTCACGTTTGAAACAATCAGAATAAAAACTGAGACGATTGGTACAAAAAATATAACAAATAAGCTGAAATACCTCTACGATCACTTCCATCTTTCGATGAACGGTCTTCTCGATCGACATTACGTCCATATTCACGATCTCTATCATCGCGATCTCTATCATCCCGATCTCTGTCTTCACGGCCTCGGTCCTTGTCACGTTCGTGGTCACGTTCCTTGCGCTCTTCCCTGTTATCTCTGTCTCTCCTGGCTCTTAAGTCTCTATCTGATGGTCTTCGATCATCGCATTCAAACGATCTTCTGTCTGGCCTGGACCAATTACGTTCTCTTAAATGTGGTTTATCAAATTTGAAATCATCTCGTAAGTTTCCCCGACCTTTCCATTCATGTTCCCGTGCATATAATCTTAATCTTTCGTCATATTCCTTCAAACTTTGTTCGGTTTCCTCCCAGTGTTGAAAATCTTTTCGTGGTATTATTTCATGTTCAGGCACCACAGGTTTTAAATTACCATGACCATAATCAAATGTCTCAACGGGAGTTATGTACTCATGTACGACAGCTTTCGTTAGGTGGCCGTAATCTATAACTTTTTCAGGAATTATTTCAGTGATCATCTTATTCACTGCACTTCCACCATGGTTATAATTAAATTGTTTCCCAACACGAAATTCATCAATGCCTGAACCATGTGGTGGTCTTCGGCGATCATCATGATCACTCAATCTATCACGAAATCCTGAGTCAAACTGTGAGTTATTTTTATTTTCACGTAAGGTAGGATCAAACCCTAATTTCTGTTCACGGCCACGTGTCATGTTGGAATCTGAACTTCCTTGTCCATCTAGCACAAATGGAGGTCTTTGTTCTAGAACGTTGTCTTCCATTCTTTGATCAAAATTACTTGACCCACCCTGCACACCAGGAATTTTTTCCAAACCTCTCAGACCACCTTGGATGAATGGTCGTTGCTCTGGACCTTCTTGAGAATGTAGTGGATTTAACGATGATCCACCATGCCGAATGAGTGATCTTAGTTCATTATTCATTTGTCCTCCTTGCGTGAAAGGCAAACTTTGTCCTCCATCACCTGGAATATCTTTTTCGAATGATGATCTCCGTTCCATTACTCCTTGGGCAAATGGAGTTCTGTGGTCCAAGCCTGTAGGTCTACTCTGTGGTAATACTACACCTGGACCAAACTTAGGCCTTTGATCCATTGTAATGCGCACCGTCGGATCAGACTCACCAATTCCAGATATTCTCCTATCAACAGTTTTGCTCTCATCCATATTAATACTGCTTGACTCAAAGCCCTTACTACTCTGATTAGGAATATTGCTAGATGCATTTGGTAGATCAAATTTTGGCTGTTTATCAAATTGAAGCCCCAAAAGAGATGGAATCGCTGGTCTTTGACCAACATTTGAACCTCGTAACCCAAAGCTTCCCTCATTTGGCCCTCGCGGCCTAAACTGTCCGTCATTGGAGTCTCTGGACATTGCAAATGGCGGATTCATTGGTCGTTGACTAAATGGTCCACCACCTGGCCCTCTTGGTCCAGAAAAACCGCGTCCGATTGGACCAAATTGCTCAGTAGTTAAGCGACCTCCTAGTAAACTATCATTTGGACCTCTTTGATTAGAGGCATTAAACTGATTGTCATGGATACCTTTCGAACCAAATTGCTCTGAAGCTCTTGATCTAAACTGACTATCACCTAATCCTTTAGGTCCAAAGGGCCCTTCATTCAGATTTCGTGGGCCAAACTGAGTATCATTTAGACCCCTTGGACCAAACTGAGCGTCATTTGGACCTCTTGGACCAAACTGAGTGTCGTTCGGTCCTCTTGACCCAAACACAGCGTCGTTCGGACCTCTCGGACCAAACTGAGCATCATTTGGGCCTCTTGGGCCAAACTGAGTATCATTGGGCCCTCGTGCACCAAACTGAGTATCATTGGGCCCGCGTGGACCAAACTGAGCATCGTTTGGACCTCTTGGACCAAAATGAATATTATTTGAACCTCTTGGACCAAAGAGAATGTCGTTTGGACCTCTCGGGCGAAACTGAGTATCACTCGAACCTCTTAAGCCAAACGGGAGACCTCGTGGCCCAAATTGTCTATCAATAGGAGCTCTGAATTCGAAACGGTTTACATTTGGACCCCTAGGTCCGAACTGATCAATGTTAGGGCCTCCGGGCCTGAATGGACCACTTGATGAACCCGGACCATCGAAAAATAAAGGATTCGGTCCTCGTGGTGGGATCAAGGGTGGTGGTATAGGACCGGATGAGTTGGCACTTGAGTCACGATTTGTTTCACTTGATCTGAATGCTGGCATATTTGGTGTTTCTGTTAAAGGTCCTAGATTAGGAAGTTCTGGCGGGGGTTCCATATTCAAATCTTCAGGTTTCGGATCATTTTCACCCATGAAAGGTAAAGCATTTCGATCTTTTCCATCAGTATTTACCTCATCAAGTGCCATCATAGGCTTGTCAGTGTCACCTTTTGATTGGTCTTGATCCTTGTTATCACTTTCCTGATCAATGTTCTTAGAAGGAGATTTTGCTGCTTTTTCCACATCTTCATTATTTGAACGCTCCGAATTTGTTACAAGACCACTATTCTGACTGGCAGAATTATTATTGGTACCACCATTTACATTGTCATTTAAATTCTGTTCTGAGAATTGAGTATCCAACCACGGTGGTTTTTCCAGTGGTAAAATATTGCACGGAGGCTCAAGTTGCAAAATTTTATCCTTTTCCAAAGTATTATTTCCTTGCTCAGAAGTATTCAATCTACAAATGAGTTCAGCCTGCTCATTGGAGGCTCTACCTTTATCCCGATGATCAAAATTTTCTTTGTCCTTTGAACCCAAATTTACTGACTGATCGTCTGCTGTTTCATCATTTCTAGTTCCACGTTCCAGATCCTCTTGCCCTCGAGGTCCAAATTTGCCTTGACTTCTTGGAGGACCAAATTCATTTCCAGAAATACCAAATTCATTTCTAGGAGGACCAAATTCATTTCTGGAAGGGGCAAATTCATTTCTGGGTAAGCTAAATTCAGCCTTGGGAGGAGCAAATTCATTTCTCGGCGGACCGAATTCATTTCTTGAGGGTGCAAACTCTTCTCTGGGTTTCAACTTATCCAGGCTGGAACTTCCGAAGGTACCAAATTCTATACCTCTAGAAGACTGTGGACCGAAGTTGTTATTACTATGCAGTGTTCCTATACTTCTAGGACCAAAATCTCCTGGTCCACGAGACATCAAATTTTCGGAGCCTCTGTGTCCTAGCCCAAGATTTTTTGTTCCCATATCCCCAAGATTTCTCGATGTGTATGGTAATTCTCCTGTAATCTTCTTAAAGCTCTCGCTCAGTGAACCAAGACTGTTTTGTCTAACAGGATTAAATACATCATCCCTTGGCTTGAAAACATCCATAGCAGCCCGTCGTTTTTCCATAAGTTTTCTCAGTTCTGGTGTGATATTATCAGAAGCTTCAAATGGCCTGACGTTTTTGTTCGATCCTCTAGAATTATCTCCAAAACTATCACGCCGGTTGTCATTCACATAACTAAGATCTTTAGAGTCAAAAGGATCAGAAATATCTAATCGATCATTTCGGTTAAAACGTTCGTTTCCTGGGCCTAAATTATCACGTCCAAAGGTAGAATTTTTATTGAAATTGTCCCTATCATTAAATCGGTTACTTCCAGATTCAAATCTTTCATTACCCAAGCTTAGACGATCATTACTAGACCCACGAAGGCTATTACCAGAGCTGAAACGATCTAATCCAGTTCCAAATCGGTCTTTAGATAGTGCTCTAAACTGATCGCCAAGTGAACTAGACCCAAAACGATCATTATTCGACGAAAACCGATCAACATCTGATCCGAAACGATCATTTTTTGCTGAGAATCGATCAATATCTAATCCAAAACGATCGTTACTCGATCCAAAACGATCACTTCCCAGACCAAAGTTGCTATCATCATGTCCACTACGATTAACTCCTGGACCAATGCGGTCGTGGCGGCTGAATCTGTCACTATTGGGAGCAAAAGTATCATTATCTCTTGCAAAACGATTGATTCCTGAATCTCGCTCTTGAGTGATGCTGAAACGGTTTTTTCCTGAATCTCGATCTTCACTGTTTCCAAAGCAGTCATTTTCCTGTCGTCGTTGATTTCCTGGACCACTATGATCATTAGTACTGAAGTCGCTACCTGGTCTGGTTGTACCAAATCGATCGGCTGGTTGATTATAACGCTCATTGTCAGATCCAAATTGGTTACCTCCGAGACGATTACTCATGCCAAATTCACTTTTTTGTGTGTCTCGATCGTAAGGCTTGTTTCTAATTGAGAATTGACTTCCTAAAGTAGTGCGGTCAGTCATAGTAAAACGATCACCTTTTTCATCAGTACGATTAGTGACAGATTGGAAATTATCAGTGCTTTGAGAAAATTGTTCATTACCCTCAAAACTATCTTTTTTGTCACCACTCGGATCGAATAACAGCGGAGGTCTATCATGGATATTACGATCATTTTGTTTCATTCCTGAGTCCAACATTTGCCTTGAATCATTAGCTCCAAATCCTGGTGGTGGTTGAGAAAAATTCACGCTTGAATTCCCCAGATTTGGAGGAGGCAGAGAAAAATCATTTCCAACTCCTTGGCTTACTTGGGGTAATTGGGGAACTTGAGTAGACTGTCCAGCAATAGGGGGACCAGCTATTCCAGGCAGAAATTGGAAACCACTGTAACTTGGGGCTGTTATATTTGCATTATATTGAGCAGCCCATTGCTGCGCAGCCCATGCAGCATGTGTCATATTGCTTGTCATCGTTGGAGCAATCATTGCAAGTGGCTGCGATATAGCATGTTGCTGTGTTGAAGGTACTACAGTCCTCGTGTTACCTGGTAACTTTGAAGAATTTTCTGCATCCTGCTTCCCAGTCAGCCCTAAGGTTTTACCAATTCCTAGTAAATTATTAATCAAACCCTGATTTTCGCTGCTTGATAAGATGTTTAATATCTTGTCACCTCCAGGAATATTTTTCGTTTTCTCAGAATCTACCTTCGATGTCAGCTTCTGTTGTTCACGTTTCTTACGCATTTGCTCTCGACGTTCGATTAGCTTTTCCCGCCATGATGTCCACTTTGCTTCATACTGCTTATATTGTGTCTGAAAAGAAAGGATTATTTTAGTTTATTAAATTGTAGAATAAACATGTTTCTAAAACTTAAATCAATCACACAGTCTGTCAAAAATAAATTCTATTCAAACATAAATTCAATCATTAAACTGTTCAGGATATACTATACTGGCATGATCATAAATCGGATTGATTAATGATGAAATTTATTCTATTTTATCTTACAATACACGAGATGAATTTGGCAGACTAATTGTCAATGTAAAATAATTCTTAAATAATGCAGTATAAGTGGTTTAGACAATCACCTACCTTATCAGGGTGATTTGCATTCTGTTGTTTCCACTTATTGAATTGTTCTTCCCATTGTTTAAACTGAGCATCAAATGTTTTCTCCGCTTCTGTCAACTCTTCGTCTTCAAGTTTGGTCTTTTTAGCACTACCAAAATCATCTGACGTATTAATAGCTCGTTTCTCACCTGACAAATTAACACCCTGTGGTTCTTGGGGGTTTGGCAATGGTGGGGGTGGTTGCCCTGGGGGTAAAGGTGGTGCTTGTGAATAATTTGTAGTATTCATGGCGCTATAATCAGAGTTTTGTGTTTTAGCTGGAAATAATGGAAGATTGTTTTGATGTGGAGGAGGCATATTCGCATATTGGAATGGTTTATTGTTATCTGGTGGTAAAGGAGGTTTTGCATGTTCTTCTTTAGGAAGAGGAGGGAGAGGCTGTGAACTTGGCAGTGGCGGCGCCTGTGTTACATTTGGCAGGGTTAAACCCTGAGCCGATAACTGCTTCATTGTCTCTTGATACTGAAACAAATCCAACCATTATCAAAGTTATTAAGTATAAAATGAAGCCTCACACTCATAATTACATATTCATACATTCTTATCAAATATTTTAAACTCTAAATCCGTGTGATCATTAACACAAAATGCAATCCTTTGAAATTTTGCTATTTATGTTGCATATTTGTATTGTATATGTGTAAGCTAATTTATTGACAAATAGATACGGAATAAAATTATAAAGGTATAATTATAAAGGTATAGTTCTAATCAGGTCTATTTAAAAAATCTTCCCCGGTTATCAAATTTATTTTTCTTCAGACATCTAATAACAAATGAGCTTAAATGATGGGTTTTTGAAATTTTTTATAATTTAGACTTCATGATTATGAAACTTAAAACTAGTTGCTCTGTTAAAAAAGAATTATGAATATTTAGAAATCTCCAAGGCAACTTTACTAAAAAAAAATCCATGCTATATGAATATCTACCCCCTTAAAACTAATGAATTTTCATCTATAGCTAACAATCTAGTTGAATGAAAATTTCAGATCTTCCTATTCAATATGATGTGTGAAAAATTATTCAACAAAATTATCCTTACCTTTTCACCATATTGTGCTTGCCATTGTTGAAATTGCTGTTGCCACTGCTGCCACTGGGTCCAATTTTGCTGCTGAGCAGCGGCCCATTGTTCAGCAGTATAGCCACTTGGAGCCTGATTAAGGTTTTTCGATGAATTACACGTGATCAAAAATTAACAGTGAATCTGTGGCGGATTAATATGTCCCAAGATAATTGTTAAGTGGTTCAAATAAAGGGAACCTTAAAGGCTTAATGAGATGATATGACAACGTATTTCCAGCACAGTAAGCTCTGTTGGATATGCGATTTTTTCAACAAAAAAAAAAGGTATTGTGCACAGACTGAACGACGACTTAAATAATTATTCTATGACAAAAACAGTAATCAAGTCTTTGTTGTGAAAGTAGTATGTCCCGATGAAAAATTTGTGTAACGTAATTTCATTACAGCATATTACGAAATTCTTTAAACATTACTTATGTGTAAATCAACATCTGCGAAAGCCAACATTGACAGTCAGATCTTGTGTTCGAAACAGTTCAATGTTGGCGTCACATGTGACTTGATTAGTGGTGACCTTTTCTGAAAACCTCCTCGAACACAAGAGCTGATTATGAACACAAGAGCTGATTATGAACACCAGTTTAGGAGCTTGTTTATCATAGCCAGGACAGAAAAGTGTATCGGTTTCAAAAAGTTTCACTTTGCTTGAAGAATGCCTGATCTTCATATATTATCAATTATTGCTAATCCTTGATATGAGTATATCTGTGCAATATTTCTAATGACTTTTAATATATTTAAGTTCGAACACTATTTGGGTTTTTATTTCTGGATAAATAGGGCAAGTAGAAGTAAATTTGTCAAATCTCAGGCATGACTGAGATAATATACTTACTGGCTGATTATAATATTGCATATAGGACTGCATCATAGCCATAGGATCTGCTCCTGGTGCAGTGAAGCCAGCTGGTGTGGGAGGCATTGGTGCTGATATGGCACCAGCCGGCATTTGCCATTGGTTCCAATTTTGCATTTTGAAACCCTCTGTCTTTTTAGCATTTGCTTTGACAAGCTTGCTACTTGACTTGCATGTCGACTTTTAAACCGCAGTTTTCCGTTTGGATGCTATTTTATGGTAGGAGAAAAGGCTTGTTACAAAATTACATACAACAGTGTGTACGATTAATCACATATTAGCGTCATAAATCAAATAGGTTTTCCCGTAAAAGCTCTCAACCAACAAAAGTCTTTATAGGTCGTAAAATGTTACGTATCTAGATTTGTCAAGATATATATGTATTGTTAAATAAATATTGAATCCATAAACACAAAACTTCATTCAAGAAATTCCAAACAACCAAACAAACCCAGGATCCCCATGGATGACACTTTGAACAAAACTCAAAGCATCTGCATGACGTAAATATGCTGTTGATTCAATTATTTAACGCTACTACTATCCAATCGGTAATTACACATTTCCAAATCATTACGCTGATCTCCTGCACAGAGAAGACATTATTCAAGTACCATTTCACAGAAACTTGAATGAAATATAAAATAGGACACGACCTATTCAATATTTCACATGAATTTCAGTTCAAACGTACGAATTATCAACTTGAGTGCCTTATAAAAAGGTAAGATGTTCAGATATCACACATCCACATAAATTATCCATTTAAAATATTTTTTGATCAAAAATTTACATGTACGACATTCACACATAAAAATCACTGCAATTGTGAGATATCGATTAAGCGATAAACCAACAGGCTATCCTGACTGGTTGTATAATATCATCAAAACAAACTGTGCATGACGGGTTATTTTGCATGTCAATATGCTTCTCAATTTCACGACTATAGATAATGCTAGATAGCTAAATATTGCAGCGCTGAATAATGTGTACCAGACAGCCAAAGAGGCCTGCAGGCAACAAAACTATGATGAAAAATGAACTTCACGTATCCATTTCTCATAAAATTGATAATTTTTGTCACATAGTAGCGCATGCATATTTAAAATTAATCATCGACAATGCATTGCTGATTGTACGTACAGACACTTGGGTTGATTCTGACACATTGAAGGCCACTGTTGGCATTCATTTTGCATGTTAGACAAGCGGTAGCAAACTAAACAGTGGCCTGAAATGTGTCAGAATCTATCCAAGGGTCCCCTGACATATGATCCATTAATATTGATAAATATTTTAAACGAAACGTCAGCGCCAATGTCGCTCGAAATCAGTAATCATCTAATGAAGTACATAATTCAATTAATCTTACATTATGAAGGCATAATTAAAGTGATGGTATAAAGGGCTAATGGGTTTTTCAAATTTTAATTTTATGCTATATAGCACATTTAAATCAATGGAGATAACTTATCACAAGTAAAAAATATGTGAGGAAACAAACTCTGGGATGTTTATCGTGCCGGTTTGAATATTTCTGGTGAAATTTCAACAATATGTAGTATTTAGCAAGAAATACTACATTATGTATAGCCTTTGTTTTTGAGCAGTATAGGCGCTAAGCTGCCATGTTACTGCGATTTTCAACTGACGTAATAGAAACATGAGTTAGACCGATATTTTCCACGTACTGTCTGTGTATCAAAAAGGAATACGTATCAGTTGCAACTGCAGGTACCTAATTTTAAATACCTAAAAGAAAAACCGCAAGCAAACTGTGTTAATCAAATTTATAACTCCATAAAAGGGCGGGATCAATGCTGTAACCATCCTATGAATTCTCAGACACTGATTTTTCAACGTATGAGATTTTTTTCATCTATCTAAAAGTAGGATAAACCACATTCAGGGAATTGATCAATCACGACGAGAGAACTTGTAACAGATTGGAAAAGGATTTAGGTAAACTGTGTAATTATTCAGTGTACTTCGCGGACATGTTCGTGGTAGGGAGCAATAACCGTAGTGTTTAAACATTTTTCTGTAGTGGAGTAACGGTCGTTCTCTTTTTCAGAAACTGTGAACACGAGGTGATGACTTTCCTCCATAAATGAAACCGATAATATGGTTTCAGATGCGAGTGACAACATTTAAGATTCTTCCCAAAATTTTTTTACCCTTCCCGAAGTCTCGGCGAACAAGATTTATTGTTGAAGTTTACAATTAAGCTAATAAATGTCCAGCTTTGTTACTCACAATTAATCCCAGTTGAACGTAGTTGATACAGGATAAAAGATTATCACGTTTCCCGTCACAGCACTTATGCAAAAAATCAAAAAACACAGCACTTGTAACAATCCCAAGGAAACTGTACTACAAACATGGCTACGCAGGTTGCTGTGGGTTGGTCGGTTGCAGCTAGATGTCTGCAGTGGTGGTGGGGTAGTTTTCACTCGTCGGATAACGATACCACAACTTTACACGTCCCAAGAAGACTGGATATCAGAAGACCGAACTCCTATCCAAGCCGGTGGTTTGAGGTGGGCCAATATATGGCAGCCGTATGACGTCGCTACTAAGCGAAGTGTACCAGCGCAATCCGATACTGCGCATCTCCGCTCCGAAAAGCAAACTCGGGCCAAATTTCAGCGCACGGTTCGTTAGTATGTACAATGCATGAGCGGTTTTGCAGCAGTTCTCTGATGGATAGAAGACCATAATTCTCCCGTCCTCTCTGTCACTCTCACCAATGAAGTGGGGGCCACGAAAGGAGTAGTAGCTCCAAGAAGGCTAGAGAGTAGCTCCAGTAGTATACACCATGAGTAGTATGTATGCTCTAAGGCCGTTACACGATTGGAGCTGAGACCGATCGGCGCGTAATGGCTGCGCAGACGGAACCACTTACCGAATTGCCATTGCCCACGACGTCAGGCGTATTATTTCAAACCAGGTTCACTGATTAACTCAATGATTTACGAACAGTTTCTGAGCTAATTGATCATTAAAATTACAATAAACAGGTTAAAATGGGTACGCAATGATTTGGACTAACAGAGGCATAAGTCCTAGCTAAGTGTTAGATAAATTATATTGACTGTTTTGCCAGATACCTCGCAATACGTCACATCATGTATTATGCTTCTAACCTAAACTTACTGTTTCGTACGAACGTGATTTTTTGCCGGTAACTCCATTTGTAACATTAAATTATCCAACGAAAAATGGCATGCCGTCAAGTGTTGAAAGCTATCATCAGAAGAACATGGCCTATAATGGTATCGTATTTTGAACTTTCAAGCTGCAGTCGAGACTTCCTAATTAAAGTCGTAAATTGAACATTATCACAGACTTGAACAATGTTATAAGAATTCTCAGCCAAAAAGATTTTCAAAATTTAGTTTCAAGATCTTCCATGACGCAGTCCAACTGTGTCCCCAAATAACATTGCCTGCATCGTTTAATATCCTATTTTTAGTATGCCTCGACAACATTGTTCGTTAACAGTACATCAACACAAAAACCATGTGCGGATCAAAAGCTAACTCTGGAGCCACCTGATTCTAAAACATTGTCCTACGATTATATGATAAAACAGTCGACAATAGACGCGGTAAACACCGCCTCACAAGTATTGACAGTTACATATTCTGCAATTGAATCGACAAGTCGAGATTATAGGTAAGATGCCAGTGAATTATAAAATTATAGCAATGTTACTACTCTGTAAACATGGTATATTAACAGCCATCAGGAACTTAGATTTAATAAGTAACTAATAATAATCAATAGAATATGGGTATGGAAATTCTACTCATGGTTTCATATTAAAAATTCAACAGAAATATGTTGACTAAATTGATCGTCCTCGTAAGAGAAACTTTAACTTATGAAGTGTGTGATTCACATTGGGATATGATTGTGGAAGTGCGAGCTGAGGTTCAACTTAAAAAGGAAATTCTTACAGTGAGAATATTTTCAATTATTCAACACTATTCTCATTAGTTACACCAAAATTTGAAAGATCTGGTTGGGTGGAGTTTAGAATTTCCAAGTTAGAAAAAGTTTCAATAAGATCTTCTCATAAATTTTAGAAACTGATTGGCTTTATGGATTATGTTCACAAGATGGCTGTTGCTGCATCTGAAACAACATATCTAGCAGGCATGGATAATCTATCGACAACACTGTGCCAAAGAATTGATGATGCCTTGATAAATATGCAAAAAGAAATTGATCTCAACAAAGTACTGGAAGAAGAATACTGCCGAGTTCAACAACAGTGTATAATCAAATGTAGAGAACGATGTGAACATCAAGTTATTAAAACTAAAACCTGAAATTCAATTTTTAGCTTTTGACTTTTAATTAACATAATTCTAATTATCCATATTATGTACCTTAGAGCATCATTGTGACATTGAGAGTTGTTCTATTATCACAAGCTGTACTTGGTTCTATTTATTTAATTCGCAAATATTTCATACCTTTTCATTGCAAAAAATTTAATCAATGCTATTAATGAGTTCATCATTGTGATGCATGACTAATTGAAATAGATCAATTAGCTTAATCGCATGTTCCTTTACTAATTTTTCTGTTCTATTATTATTTCTATTACAGCTACGAAAGAAGACGTTTCGCAAAAC
The DNA here is from genome assembly GCF_021901455.1 of Neodiprion lecontei. NCBI lineage: Eukaryota > Metazoa > Arthropoda > Insecta > Hymenoptera > Diprionidae > Neodiprion > Neodiprion lecontei. The sequence goes on from NC_060265.1 coordinate 25,571,479, forward strand.
CAGCAAGAGAGTCCGATTTCTACACCAACACTCAATCCAGATTTAGACATGGATGAAATAGTTAATTCCGTTGATCCTTAGCTTCTATAGTTGTATTAGTACGTATTGTTATAACATTTTTAATAAATATATACTGATATTATACGTCTATGTTTCTGTCATATTCTGTAGCACTGGCAAATTATTTTTGTAATGACAGCGGAACTTGTGATCTGCACGTCATTAGGATAAAATGATAATTTAGTAAAGCATTTTATAGTATTATTAATTTAATACGAGGCATTTGCTGCCCTAAAGAAGTGTCAGTTGAACTTTAATAAATTCACATCAAAGCTCAAAACGAATAATAAATATATAATTTTGAAAACTGCCAGGAACTGTTAATATTATCTGAGAATAATTTTTTTAACAAATGCACTTTTATTCACCCAAATCAATAATAAATAACACATTTCACTGTCGAGATTATGAATAATTTTATAATGGAATGGAGTTTACAACGCTAGGTTGTATTTGTGTTAACATGCAAATACAGTACATGAATGACCAGTAATGCAAATTTTAGGATAGTATCAATAATCACATACATAAGTTTACATCATTACCAAATAACTCATTTGAGATATCTTGTCATAAAAATTACTAATCCTTTGTTTTGTCATGTTTCTGAATGTGGAACTACTTTGTTTGCATTGTATTCATGATATTTCTCGTGCTCTATAGTAACTGGAATGATATTTAAGAAATGACTATTTCCGTTTTCAATTTTGATAGACAATGTCAATCTAAAGTTGTGCGTTGTTCAACGATTATTATTCGAAAAATATAAGAGCACTGCACCCTTCTTTGTTACTCTAAACGAGATGATATTTTAAAAAGTTACAAATTTAAGTTATATCAATTAACTTTCATATATTTATTGTATTTAAATTGTTCATCATTCCAATTGCTACCATGATTCATTCTCGATCTCTTCTTTAACCAAGCCTAATAACTGAGATTTTATATGACCCCAGGCATTTACGAATTCTAGACTAAGAATCTCACTGGTAACTCAAGTTTTACATACTTTCAACCAATTTATGTTTTTTACGACTGATTTGAAAAGAAGATGATGAAATAATTGTACAGTTTCTTAGAAAGCGGAGAAGAACTGATACCAAACCGATGATGTAAAATATTAATGACAAAAAAGGAGTTATGCTCTAAGGGACAAAACTTCTTTTACTTCAAAGAAGCACGGAATATTATCATCTGCTATGTAAAGACTGATTTATCACACTTTTTTCCTTGCCTCAATATATTCTATGTGAGATAGAAAATTCAATATAGAATTCAGCGTTTCAAGTTACATCAGAGAATTAAATAATAATCTTCTGCATGGGTCTCCAGGACTTTTAACACATGTACTTGATCGTTGAAATGTGCAGATAATGAATAATTCGCTAACACACACATCATTCAAACGTTACTTAAAATTCATACATTTTTAAATACATTTTTCACTTATAATTCTTGGTGCGGCTCCTCTTGATTAGGTTTATCCTTAGTCTTCACTGGATCAGGTTCTGGCAACTGTAATGTCTCCCCAGTTTCATTCTGCGAATGTTTTTCACTACCAATTTCAATGCTGCCATCATCTGTTTCACCTTTGCTTTCAACATTACTATTTTGTTCTTCCTCTACAACTCCATCATCTTTGTCTTCTTCTTCTTCTTCTTTTGTCTTTACAGGTGCTTCGTCTGCAGTAACAGGAACCTCTGCCGTTTCAGAACCGTCTGGTACTTCTGCTGTAGCCTCGTCTGAATTATCAGTTGTTTTATTCTTTGCTGGTTCTTCTTCCTTTGGCTTGGGCCTCCAAATTTTTGCTTTGTTTACCAAATACTTTACTTCCCTGTCCAGAATTGCCATTTTATTTGCAATATCGCGAACTGTATATTTCACAGGTTCATATAAAGGTATATCCGCTAGTTCTTTCACGATCTTATCATGCCATTCCTGTATAACACGAATAAAATTAGGTAATTCATTTATTCAATTTTTAATTACCCTAAATTACAAATATTTTCTGGCTATCTTACCTGCGTTTCATTAATAGTTTTTTGAAGAGTTTCCAACTCGACTTGGGTAAATATTTCACTGCTGGAGGTCACGTTTGCCACCTTTTCAAGGAACGTAGTACTGCCATGAATCATGGAAACCATTCCCTTCAAAGCTTCTGGCCTCTCTTTATGTTCAAAAACTCTTGCATACAAGTCATTTGTCAATCCTTTCAGTTCCGCCAATTTTTGTTCATAAGTGTCAGCATCTGCGTCATATCCATCTTCATACAGCCAATCAGAAATTGTCGAACAAGCGGCTAAAATCTTTTCAGATTCCTCAGGTGTTGTAGCTTCGGAATATTCTGGCAATTGCAATTTCTGTTGTGCATCAATAACAAATGCCTCGAGACTGTTCAGAGCTCTTTCGCGTCTAGTTCTTTCTAAATCATGGTGATTTAGAGCCTCAATTCTGAAAAATGCATTAATTACATGTTTTCAAGTGCTTACAAGAAATTATTTTTATAATACTAACTTTTTCGTTGATTCTGCGAGCTTTGGTCCCTCTAGAGTCTTTGGTCCTAGCCTAACTTCAGTGGACGGGATTGGCTCTTTGAGGGTAACTAGGCTGGGTTTTTTTTCCTTTTCTATCTTCTCAGTTTTATTACTCGGTTTATTTTCAGTTGTTTGAGTCTCATTTTGATTCTGTGGCTTTGCATCTGCTTCTTTTTGTACACCAAGTTGATCTGGGTCTTCGTGAACTGGTTTAATATCTTCTTTTGATGGTTCTTCAACCTTTTCGGCTGGTTCTTTGTCATCTGATCCTGAGAATTAAAAATAACAGTGAATGAATTCTGTTCTGTATTATAACTTCGAGAGTAACAAATGATAGAACAAGCAACCAAAAGGCTACGAAATATACCGAATAGAGATTTAATTTCTGGCAAACATGGACAAGAAATTGTAGACAAAGGTTGTGCAAAATAAATATCGAATATACCAAAATCGGATATGTTATTGATAAAAAAAACTTCGCAATAATGATTGTGCACTGAAAATGAATGAGTGATTGACAAAAAATGGTCGTGTCACTATAATCATTTGAAATATTTTGTACATGTGGTGTTTTTTCAGATTTATAAAAAAAAAAAAATAAAAAAATACCCAATAAGGTAGCAAAAGCAGTATATACTTAGTATTTACATGACGATAGCAATCTCAAATTTATTTGTTCCTGAAGGTATCCAAACAGGCCAAAACTTTTGTCCGACAGATATGTCTTCAAACGAAATAAATGCTGGAGCACCATTTTGATTTTCTTTATGATGCAAATTTTGCGAAAGAATGAACGTAAACTATAGTTATAATTTTAAAGCAGTCAAGAATTAGTACATTTTTTTATGTAAGTAGTGGACATAAGCAAATCGGTACATTTAACTGTTACACTGCTATAGGAGAGAAAAGAAAGTTCTCAGCCATAGACAAACTACAAATTAGGCTAATTTAGATAACAGAAACGAATGCACACACAAGCAATCTTCTTGAAAGTAAAGAATAAATAAATAAAGAAACAAGGTAATAGACAAAAAAAAAATTGAATGTACGACCATTTTCTGCAAGGCAGGTAACACAAACCTGCAAACAGTTTACTTATAGTGGAGCCAAGCTTTGAAAAAGTACCCTCTTCTTCCTCAGCTGCAACAACTGTTTTTTCAAACACTAATTCAACATTAGCCAAATTTAAAACTCCACTGTCATCCATTGCAAAGTGCGCCTTGATTCCTTTGCTTTCAGTTCCTTCATTGGCATGCTTACTCAAAGCATCAGCTATGCCGCTTAGAGAAATTATTGACAAACTCGTATTGCCAACGGCCCTATTAATCAGTAAAATTAATATGGTTAAAAAAGTTCAATATTTCATGAATTTCCAAGAACTCGAATGAAGATAATGCTACGAAAAATTAACAAGGTTATATATTTTATAACAGAATAAATTCTTACGCCATTTCATCGGCGGGCAAATATTCCAACTCAGCATAATTCACGCTGAATTCAAAGTCATCGGTATGTTTATTAAAAGTAATTATCTTCTTCTGCGGATAAGCATTCATTCTGTTGAACAGCATTCTTCGAACCTGTAGGAATTCGTTTTGTTGTTCAAAGAGTTTATGAAATTTTCCGGGCACTTTTAGCTTTTTTAACTAAAAACCAGGAAATAAGTTGATGGTTTTATTTAAAGAATTCAATGTAATCCTATAACCTGAGTTAGTGGCATCCAAACAGCTGCAAGTGTTAGTCAATATTGACCAATACCCCGAAATATTATAACGAGTGGTAAGTTTGGATACTTTAAACTGATGTACTTATTCAAATATTACTTGCCCTTTTAGTTGCCCCATCCACAGTTCTGTCAAAGACAATTTGAATGGGGAATAGTACTGCATCTTTGGTGATAAATTTCTTGACTTTAAAACCTTGGCTAAGATCAGCAGCTTTGTATACAGCACCCATGGCTGCAGCCTCATCAGTATTGATATTTTTAGATAATTCAAGCTTCACAAATTCCGTCAATTTTTCTTGTACCTTAGGTACACGAGTACCAGCTCCCACCAAAACGATTTGAGAGATAATATCCATAGTTAAAGCTGTAATTGAATGGAATATCAAACATTGTGAGAAATTTAAAAACGTTGGGATTAATTCAGAAAATATTTGCACAAAAGCAGACCTGAAGTCTCTAATGCAGTCTTGATTGGCCTTGCAACACGTTCAAACAAATCTGCGCACAGTTCTTCTAATTTCTCCCGAGTGACTTGTACGCGGAAATCTTTTTCATCAAGCAATCCTTCAATTTGTGCATAATGATCAGCATTTGCACTCAAAACATTTTTCACACGTCCAGCTTCTTTGAAAAGTTTAGCCATGGCACGTGGACTATCGAAAACAGAATTTGGCGTCTTTTTCATGGCATCAAACTCCTTGGCCAAATAATTCTGGAGACGAATTTGCATTTCAAGGCCTCCAAGTGTTCGATCATACCCAACACCCAGAATGCTAACCTGAGGATTGGTTTCAACGTAACCTTTTTCTTTTGTTTTCACATTTTGATATCCAACAACAGTTGCTGTCGTACTACTGGCCCCCATATCGAAAAACATAATGTACTGAGTAGTCTCGTTGATTTCTTTTCTTCGAAAGATTCCATAATTCAAAGCTACAGCTGTATAATCATTTATAAGCTGTAAAACCTTTAATCCAGCAATATCGGCTGCTTGAAGCAGTGCCTTTCTTTCAGCCTGATTGAAAAATCCAGGCACTGTAATTACAGCCTCATTTATTTTTTGACCGGCAGATGTTTCAGCAAACTCTTTTCCTTTGTACAAGATTTGAGCGAGTAATTCTTCAGGTGTATAAAATGTCTCCTCATCGTGCTTAAAAATAATCGTTTCACGTTCTTCATCCGCAAGAATCTCATAGTAAGGAAATCTTGTTTGATATAATTTAACCAATGGATGATCGATCGATTTGCCCAAAAGATCCAAGATGTAGGAATAGCTGTTTTTAGGAAATCGTACAGCGACAACCTGCGCATCTTCTCCAAAGGTACGCTCTCCATTTCTAAATGCGATTGTTACCGGAGTTTTCCTTTTAGATTCTTTGTTTAGAGCTATTTCCATCGGCACTCCAGGCTGAATAATAGATTGACGAATGAAAATGCAGTTTAACAAAAAGAAACAAAAGAATTTGTTATATTTGGATTTAAACTATCTACATAATCAAGTCTGGAAGTGCCATGTGACAATCCACATTTACTAAACGTGGTACTCAATAATTACAATACAATACAACCAAAAACGAACTTTATACAATTTGCATGGCACTTTGAAATCATTTCCTTCATTGAACAAAGTATGTATCGTTTAAATAGGTCAGTAGTAAAAAATACCAAGCGATTCTTTAAACATATTGAATGGTAAGAGAGTGAATCGCAATACATAAATAATAACGGAGCACTATGACTGGATAGAAAATAGAACAGAATTGTATATAAATACAATTAGTAGTGTTTACTCACCGATACGATGGCAACTTTCATCCATTCGCTGCCAAAGTCGATGCTCATAACAGCAACTCCATGAGTACTGTCAATGAATATACTGAGAGCGAGAAAAGCCAGTGAAACGGCAAGCATTCTCTTACGATTCATTTTGCACTAAAAAAATGATGATGACTAGTATTGGTTAGGATATTCAGAAAATTAGATTATTGCGATGAGCAAGGCTGTCATGCTGTCAAATTTGGTTAAGACTACCGGCCGGACAAAGCATACAATTCTCGACGATTTTGACATACCGTTTATCTAATAATGAAGTGTAACGCTTCCTTCTCAACAAACAGCACTAACGGATCATTGGAAATAATGTACAGTTTGTATTTGCGGATAAAAACAGATATTGCTCCGCACTGGACTTTTACTCAACTTCTCCAAGCTTCTGTCGGCTGCAAGGGCCATGTGTTTGTGTGGCGAAATCGGATTGGTCGAATTACTTGTCACAAGCCATTGCTATTGGTCCCCGTTGACCAATCAAAATTCTATAACAGTAAAAAAATTCTCCCGCAGTATTCGTAACTCAATGCGCATGCTGCAATCATGAATTACCAAGTACTATAACGAAAAAAATGTTGAACCTTTCTGATTGAAAAAATCAATTAATTCTCCTCATAATATAACATGATCACCTCCGACAGCCAAGTATGAACGATACTTTCAATTACGAGTATCGAATATATATTTTGATAATATCAAGTATAAATATATAAGTTAATATCGCGCCATCAATTAATGAGATAGTACATTTTATTCTGCTTTCTATCCATAATTCAAAGTACTTAGAATTTTGTTCACCCTGACCACAACGTGTGGAAACTTGGAAAGCAATAACAAGTCTCTGCAAGATATCAGGACATACAAGAGAGTAGATTACATTTGGAATATACACATAAACAAAAGATTCACGATAATCATCTTTGAAAATGATTGCAATTTAATATTTATTACAAGTTCAGCTGTAATAAGCACTTATTAAATGCGCAGTATTATTATACATACTTATAATAAGTAGGCGGTACCTGAGTACTACACATAAATAACCATATTTCGTAATATTTTTTACAATTACTGTTTTAGATACACATCGTATAGTTACGAAATATCTGTAAGATATTGAAAATAGAAATATTACCTTAGTTAAAATAAATATAATAGTAATGTATTAGCTGTTCAACCCCACTGATCTTCTGAACGACCAAACTTGTAAGTCAATGATCCCACGAATATAAATACGTTCTGTAAAAAAAGCCCAACCCCAGGCCAGGTATGCGACACATCTGTAAGTTGAAAATGTTAATCCAATAAAATAGATTATATCAACGAAACTGCACTGATGTGCATTTTCTCAAGATGTATTGTCATAAATGACAAAATGAAAGTAGTTTTTTCTTGGAGGTTCAAAACTCTCGCATTGAACTAACCCTTTCTGATAAAGTCAGTAAATAAAATCCAACATGCTGCTATTACTGCCGCAAATCCCATGACGAAGCCGATAAACAGCCAACCTCTGGCACCCTTGACCCCAAGGCATCCTCCATTATATGCATCTCCTCTAATCTGAGCATTCGTTACTGAATTAACCCTGGAAAAAAAATATGTGTCATACACCTGAGTAGACAGCATAATTTTTTATGGACTGGCATAGGTTATTAATCCTTACTTACATGAAAAGCGATATGGTACCAAACACTCCGCACACGTGATATGCGTCAAGCATTAAATAGGGATATTTAGCTTGAGCATCAATTATGAACCACCATCCCATGAAGAACTGTAATTAATTAAAAATCATATTCAAAATTACATTGTTTTCAATTATTCATCACTTGGTGACACGAGATCATTTTAACATTAAACAAAAATACCGTACTGACAGACACAATGCTAATACTGTTACACGAACTGAACATATAAATTTTTGGTATATTCTGACATCGACTGCCAGTATGGAAATTCTAGCAGAAGAGGAACGAACCTAACTTATAATCCATAAAAATGAGACACAGGAGTGCCAACAATGGCCGCAGTCAATAACAAGACTCTGCCTGGATTTTATTGTATTAATTAACGATAAGGAATAACAGTTGACGAGTCTGCTAAAATATAATTACAACAGTGTTGTCATTGTCATGTGACAGTTTAGTAAATTAGATGAAAGAAGGCAAGTTTTGGAAATTGCTCATAAAATGAAGCAATTATCAATCCAACTGTCTATCATTACAAAATCTATTCAGAGATATTTCTTATCTATGGGGCTTGAAATGATGGCAATTAATTTCACTTTTTGTTTGAATTATCGTATAGAATCGTACAGAAAAGAATACAAAATATATTATTTTTACCAATGTTCCAGCAAGCATGGACATCAAAGAATTTCGTTTCTCACCACCGTCAAACCAAACACACGCCGGAATTTGGATATTTTCGAGACAGGAGGCCATGGTTCTTATAAATGTTCAACCCTTCCGTCGACCCTTGTTTCAATAATTACTACAAGTCTCTTTTAACCTAAAACACAAATGACAGCGCGAATAATGTCAGAATACCAGAAATCGCATTGTCTGCAGTGTTTGTGGCGCTTTTTCATGAACGGCAAAAGTGATAAACTAAAGTACTGTGTAGTCAAGTGAGCGATGAAATGTGAGAATAAATGTTAAAATTTGAAAATAGAAGAGATAACTAACACTGTGCGGGTGAATTCAGGGCCAGATAACATATTTGAAACGATTGCCCGCATCAAATCTTTTTGCTCCTGTTATTTCGTAGATCTGAAATAATTCTGCTAATATCAATCACAATCGTTTCACGTCGGTTAGATACTTGTTTTGAATCAAGCGCCGAAACGTCCATGAATCATACCGCTGAGTCGCTCTTTGTTCGCTCATACGCGAATATAGCTATATTTTTTCATCGACAACAACAAGAGTATCTGATTAGTTGAGTTATGCTTACAGCTGCGGTTAGCAAAAATAGAAAGCAGCCAAAAAAGCCACCCCCGAGTGTAAATGAAACAAGCGAACAGATGTTTCCGTATCGGAAGCGATCACTGACAGGTGGCGACGGCTAGGCCAGCGATAGCTAAACAAAAAGTTTTCAAACGCGCTAAACGCGGCCAACACGGCTCCGTCAAAATTTACCCCATTAGCTGTTTAAAATCGTAAGAAATTCCGCGAGTCTTTGCAACCGCCTAAATCGTATCGATCAGCCACTTAATACCGATTGAAGTATAAACAAATCCTCAGTGAATATTCACCCCGCAATATTAATATGACATACTTGAAATTTTCCGCTCCTGACGTACCCCTGCTAAGGTTCAGTGCTCGACCGGCGTTGCATTTGTGTTTAACAGACGGTTCATCGCACAGTTCACAAGATCATTGTGAATAGAAAATAAAAAATATGAGCGTAAGTTTAAGTGTTTATTGGAAAACACCCACGCACCAGAGAATTACACATACAACGAGATTACAGTCATATCTCGTTCACAATTAATGCACAGCAGAATTTTTAGTAATACTCACGAAAAAAAATCAATTTCTTTGTTATTCTTTATATTTAATTTCGTGTTATATGTCCATAGTTTAATTTGCCATACCGTAGATTTCGTTATTCTTAATTACCTGGTTCAATAAAATTATCATGTCGCTTAATATTTGTTTGGTCTAATTTCCATAACCTAACTCTTGGTAATTTATAAAACCTGAATCGAGCGTAACTGGGGTGGATACGAGAAATTTTTGATGCAAGTAACTTGACCTAACTCGACGAAATATTACTTTTTTAAAAAAATTGTACGATATTTTTTGACGCGCAATTTTAATTTTACAGCTTGAAACATCAATGAACATCCCCGTTTATGCTAAATAATAACTGCGGAATATCCGTAATTGATATTCAAAGTATGAGCAGATTGCGGAGCAATATGGCGCTGAACAAAGTAATCAGCTGATTCTTATAAGTGATAATTATGCGTACATCAGGGTACGGATATGTTCTTGCAGGCAGTCAGGCGTTTACAGTGGTGCGGGCATTAGTACGGAATTGAAAGATGCAATAAAAATAAACTTTTCTCATTAATTACACCTCTGTCAGATCAGCATATTTTCTACCGCCCAATAGCGTCTATCGATATTTTATATTCCATTATAGCAAGTAGGCATAATGATATGCGAATATTGGGGGAAAAGAAAGAAAACTTAATAACTATTTCGCGATAATGGATCATTTTATTAATGTTGTATGGTCACATTGATGTAGATAATAATCTTGTACTTAATAACAGAAGGGAAAGAAGCCTGGAGATAAGATCAAACGGTGTGACAAGGCACCAATACGAGTCAACGAAACGCGAAATGGGGATAAACATTCTACGGAATACTGGACTGCCCCAGCAAGTGGGATAATTTACACCACCGGGCCGAGAAGAGTGCGTTCAAAGTCTGCCAATTCTAATTGTAAAACGGCATCAAAGTTGGCGTCAGCGCGGGTCTTGAGCCCGGAAAGTGAAACGAGAGATTTAAATGGAAAAGTACAGGCAATTAAAAAAAAGGGGAGCCTGTGTTGTGTGTTAGATGAAGAAAATCGGGACAATATTCAGTATCAGCTGCCATCGTCACCATTTTTGCATACTCACGGGAGGCGGTATGAAGAAAAAGAATTTACTGAACAGTCCAGAAAGGCGAAAAAGGTATCGAGCCTCGATACTGATGCGGCTAGTTCAAGAGACCCAACTTACGTATTGCGGAAAGAAATACACGATTGGAAAGTTCACGAAGCTCTGACTAACAGAGTCGAAAATCTCCTGAGCGAAATTGAGACAACGTCACCACCCGAAGACCGCAGTAAGTTGAACATTCGACTTTCTTTTTGTACCTTATTCGCATCGGTTGATGTTCTATTATTAAACATTTTTGATTGTAGCCAAAGCTCCGCGAACATCGGCTAGAACTCGAATGAAAGCTTCCGATAAACTTCCACCCGACTTGCGAGAAAAAAGTACCGCAAACGTTATTGGGTAAGTACTTTACTACTGCAGCTATCGTAACGCGAATGAATTGCAATCATGCAAAGTTCTGTAAATTTACAAGAACACGAGGCGTGATTATAAATCATGTCATACATGTTTTTTACTATCAGTTGCGAAACTAATTTATTGAGAAAAAATTGTATTGAAACAAGAAGAATCTGCATCTAGATGAAGTATTACCGTCAGTTTGCCTCGGTATTTCGTGGCACATATTTTCTTCCAATATTATAATTCTCTATTTTTCTAATGCGATTAAAAAAAAGAAAATTATTTGGAACGATTGTTAAATACAATCTGTAGAGGAGCAGATGCAACTTTTTTTTTAATCCACGCGATCTATTTATGGATTAATAAAAATTTCCATGGAGTACCGGGTATATGACGATACGTCGGTACATATACGTAATATTATGCATATATAACTATATTATCAAATTCCCTGCGGTGTTGGCAAAACCCGTTCGGAGAACAGCTGAGAGTAATTTTATTTTATTTAATTTTTTTCTTCGCTTTCTTTCGAGTTGCAATAAAAATTCGAAATCCGGAAAGAATTATTATATGTATAGTAATAACGTTACTATAAAAACCCAATAAAGAAAACCGGATTTCACCGTAGCTAATTATTGAATTGAATCAGAATTCAAGTTATTTTATAGGATAAAAATGTCGCAGCTACGTCGAGTTTGTATTTATGGTTATCGTTTATCTACAGTGTGTTATATGTATGCAAGTTGTATACGCTGACGAAACTGGTATTCGCGATGTAAGCTAATGTCGTGTCGCGTGCGGTGAGTTACGTCATATTATACGATTGAATGAATTAAACCATACAGAAACGTATTGAAAAACTTTTTTCAAGGTAAGTGAGTCACTCGTTTACTTTTAATACTTCGACACCGCACTACTTTTGCAAACTTCTCATCGGTAATACCCCGCACTCCATGATCCCTGATGCAACGATCAGAGGATGACAGTGAAAAGCATATTGTACATTATTCACCGTTTATTTACTCGAATCAAATGAATACCGCACATTATTTTTTTTACTCTCTGTCAATGCTGAATCATTTTTTTTTTCATTGTCTCGCTTACTCAACTAACTGTACTTGCAAATAAAAACAAATTTCTCATTCGCGTTCTATAGCGTGAGTATTTGCAGGAATACTCGGCGTAGAGTCCGGCTAAATTTTTCATAATATAACAAAATTGAATTTGATTTCGAATTGCGTGGTTTTTCGAAAATTCTAAAGCTTGTCGCCGAATGATATTGCGTAAACGTATTTTTTGACTGATTTCTATAGGATTTCGATCGATTTCTTTCTCTACAACCTAAAAAATTGCATTATACCTACGTTTCCGGATCAGACGAAAACATTTCGTACGTTAACCAGGGAGAGCGAAAAATGCATCATCGATAGCTGCATCCTGCAGACAGCTTTCCGTAATGAGGTTGCCTCGGCACGGGTCTGTCTGTGGTTCGTACGATACGTCATCTTGGAATTTTCGAAAGTCTCAATAACCGGTTCTGACGTGTATCTTACGTACAGAATAAGCATACAGATCTTAAATATACGACGCGTAACGTCTCTACACGTGATTAATATACAACGTTACATGGACTTTTATATCCTTCGACCGCAATAATTGCGAGTCCCCTACTAAACTGCGACTAGCGAGAGTAAAGAATGATGTTCTCCTTAACCCCACGCTAAAATACCTGAACCGTCAGTATTCTTGGGTTTATAGAAGAAACCCTCGCTGCACGCATCGCAGGTATCAAAGGAATGAGATTTTGAGTATGAATTGACGAATAGAAAAATTCTCATTTCTATTATACCCAGATTCGTATAACTTTGCGCGACAATGAATGGAGAAAAGCACGAGCCAGATGATACGCTATTTACTGATATACGTTCGTTATCTATTTAAAGAGAGACCTGTTTCTGAAACTCAGTCACGGCTAAAAAATGCTAATGACAACAGTGCTGTAGGTTAGTGAGAACAATGGGCGATCCTTGATTGCGTGTCAACAATGCCGAGCACGTTTCGTAGTAAAAATATTTTCAGCCCTGCGCCACGCCTCCAATATCAAACGAAGCATTAACTCCAAAAGCGAATCGATAAAGCGTATTTTATAGCCCATGCGTTAATGATTGCCTTGTCTTTACCGACGCGTGCTGAAAACAAATAATAACAATAACGAAATAACGCTGCGAATATCGTACATGCACATGAACACACATTCAGATACACGGCCATTAGGATACATTTATTTCACTGCACGGACAAACATATTGAATCGTGCCAAAAATCGTCAATGTAAATTCAGGCTCTGTTCGTGAATTTTAACCGATATTCTCCTCCTCCTCCTCCTCCTCAATCCTCCTCCATCTCGTTCTCTCATTAAATCTCTGCTCTGGAAAGCGTTACCTCGAGTGTTTCGAGACGTCACACCCGATTCGTACACAGAGGCGAGGTAACCGGTCTTTGCGATTAAAAATTTACAACTCCCACCTCGATGCCCCGTCGATTCCAGTATGTTAATACTCCCAATATAGGTTTGCGCTGCCTGTAAGCAGCTATAATGTATGTACAGACACCGCGATTCCCGCAACGGTTCGTCGTCATCGTCGTCGTTACAGCAGCATCGGCACGATCAGCAACGTAGAAGCGGCAGCGAGGGGCCGAGTGCGGGGAAAAATTGGAAAGTTTGCGAGAGTTAGAAGCGATAACAACAACGGGGACAAAAAAAAAAAAAAAATAATAAAAAAGCCGAAAAACAAAGCAATGAAAAGATAGAGACTAGTCGGCTCTGTAGGCGGTCGCGGCTTTCGAGCGTTCGCGTTATCGTGGAGCAGTTTAACGGGGAGGGCGTGAACGTGGGCTCGGTCAAAATAACGCGATTTTTACGTAAGCGGTGGGTTTGCGTCTGCGCGTCTGACGTCACCGCGCATAAGATTTTCGCCGCGAAAGCTCGCGTAGTTTCTCGAGCGTTGAAAGGCGGCGGCAGAGTTGGCCGCGTCTGTCGGGTTCAAGGGTAAAAGCGAGGGAGATTCGTCCAGTAAACTCTGGACGCCTGTGCACGCGTCCGTGTAAGACGTGCGTACGTACGTAGGTACGTAGGTACACAGGTATACCTACGCATGTATAGAACGTAGAAACCTGGTAGCTGTCGCCACGGCGGGTCGGCGCTTGCAGAGGAGGTGGAACTCCGTCCTTGTTAAATTTTTACGTCGCGTCCCGTCGCGTCGTTCGAGAACCGCGCGCGGCCACAGCGAATTTCGCGCGCGCCAAGAATGTTATGTACGAGCGGAGGTTTGAGTAAAAAAAAAATTCTCTAGACCTTCGCGTCGGAGCGAGTTGAGGCTGAGGCGTCTGAGGCGTCTGGGGAGGAGAAGGAGGGAGAGCAGGACGCCATTTTTGAATTTTAAAACGCCGCTGATGCGCGCGGCACCGAAGCGCTGCAGGGTACCTAACCCGCCGTCTCGCTCGCCTCGGACAGCTATATAACGCGTTTTTTCTTTCTTTGTTGGTTTATAATTATCGACGACGATCTTTATGGCCATACGCAATATACATATTTATACCGTTTCTAATCGCGTTATGCGATCTACATTTTACGATCCTTCGTTATTATAACCTCTGCATCTCTCTTGTTTTATACGCACGTACATGCCTAACACACGTATAACGTGTACCTCCGCCGCGTGTTACACGAACGCATACACCTGCACGATATTCTTTAATCTCCGATTCGCTGACGATCACTACGCCAGCCTATACAGACATGTGAGGCAGCGGGTCATGTTGCCAGATATGTATGTACATACATGCGCGAAAGTAGGCAACGCCGGATCGTGACGAACATGGGCTATATACCTACCTACATTATACCTATCCATTCTACGCGTCGTCATACGATTCACAGAATTCGAGTCATTGCTGTACACCGTTGTAGGACGTGGGCATATCTGAGTTTTTCGAGACGATAAACCGTATTAGGTGACACGTTTTTACATGTGTAAACAGAGATGGGTACGTTTTTTTACCAACTGCCGAATTTATCACTCGTCTCGATCAGCCTGCGTGGCAGACACCTCAACACTCTAGTGTTGTGCAGCTGAATTACTTCATTTGCACTAAATATCAAATAATTAATTCGTGTTCGAACCCCAATTTATGATCCAGTGACGTAATGTTGGACGATAGTATCTTATAACGTTGAATAATTTTTCATTTATCATGTCACATTGAAATTGTTTACGAAGATTGTGTGACCCATATAATCGATTAGTGCCTATACAACGTTTGCGATCATGAAGATGAAAATTTCTGCACACGTTGGGTTGGCAATATACTGGGAACAGGATATTATGTATTATCATATTTTTATTTTACGTATGTAAAAGGACACGATGAAACGACGAACTGCGGAGAAACGTGGTTTCAAACACATGGGATTAGAAATATAAATTACTCCGAGTTCGAGAACGAGATGTGGCGAGTCGGCTTTTTAATATCAAAGACAGTCTTATAAACATGTTTTTATAGCGGGGAATACATAACACGTATACGTATACACACGTACGTAGACGGGGAAAACATTTATGAATGTTTATACTTGCCGGTATATGATATCTTACATCGATTAATAGACTGGCTTGAAGTCAACACGAGCCAAAATCGACGTATAACGATAAGCTATTGGCCGTAACGTGCGTATTTTATGAATACCGCGTAGGTACAAGATGTCAGCACGTGCGTATAATTGAAAAAAATATTACATACCCTGAGTTTTCGTCGCGTCAGACGATGATCGAGACCGCTGTACGTGAATATGTGAATAATGTGTAGTTCTGAACAATTTCTTCCCAGAAAAATTCCACACCATGGCACACATCTCGCATACGGTTTATTAATTGTCTACAGCGACGTTTATAACTTTTTCGTGTTTTTACAGAATGAATTTCTAACGACTGCATGGTTCGTTGTCTGCTAAAATTTAATGCGCACGCGCTTCAATCCTATAGCGGCTGTTTGCCAGGGTGACCAACCGTCAGAAATTTAAACGACAGTTCGGCGCGATGTACGTGATCTCAAAAATTTTGACAGTCGTCGGTAGCAGTTATGCTCAATTCACAACTTTCAAAATTTTTAAGGTTAGAGAAGGTTGATCACCATGTCCAACAGTTGCTCTCGGATTGTAGCGCGTGCGTGTCGAATTTTAGTAGACGCCGGATCATGCAGTCGTTAGAAATTCACTCGGTATACGTATATTGACTCATGCTGCAATTTATAAATAATTGCTCAATATTCACTATTCCCGGAAATACCTACGTAGGTTGTATCCCTGCGATATTTTGCTTTCTATCCTCGTGCAGAAAAACGCATCCATTCTGCACGTAGATATTTTTTATTGTCAACTTTCGGAGCGCAGCAACTTCATGCGCTAATGCAAAACTGCAAAAGAAGAAGAAGAAGAAGAAGAGAAAAAAAAGGTGAAAAGACTCGTTTGCACCAAAGGGTCGAGAAAGACCCATATTCCTTTGTCGAGCTACTTCCATTCTCTATTATATATATTCTATATTGCACATTCATTGGTTAGCATCTGCGCTTAATCGGACAATGGGCCCAGGAGCTCGTGACGGTTTTTTTGGGTCTCGTTTATTGCGTCTGAAAAGGCCCGTTATAGTCTGGAACCCCCTCGCCGCCCTCCTTTCCGCCGTTCCTCCGTTTCTCCCCCCCATCGGTGTAATCTTAAAGACGTCGCAACAGCTGTCCTTTTCAAGGGCTTGGGACTTTTGAACGTCGGAAGTGGGGAGGATATATTTTAAGGACATTTTGAGGGCGAGAGAAACCCCGACCGGGGATGAGGCATGCAAGATCCAGGGGGAAAAAAGCGTCACGCAAACGGGAAGTATGTACACCCAGAAGACATCTGCCTTGCGTCACGATTCACGCTTGGCTCTGCTGCCGTACAGAACTTTGTGTAGGTTCTGCAGCCTGCCAGAGATTTCGTATTATATTTTTAGAGACCCGGACACCGTCCATATCTATGCGCATATTATACGTATACTTGTACGATGCAGGGTCAATCTCTTTCCAAAACTCTGACACGACGTACCGTTATTTTTTACTTTCATTTTCTCTTTTACTTTTTTATCTACTTTACCCATCTATCCGCAGAATTACGTTGCAGAACACGTTAATACGTACCGTTCGACGAAAGACGTAGTAATCGGCGCGGCACGTTCTCGTAACGTCAGGGTTCTTTCGCACATCGCGTGATGATAGGCATGTATTCAGAGGATTTCGATTTAGCTAGAAAACCAAGACTACGTTACTAGATTTTTGGTATTGTATTGTGAAGTACTTCCAAATGTCGAAGAAAATTTTATATTTTAGCTAAAAATCAGGAGCACCAATTGCGGTTTTGCAGCTATACGCATTCATGGGCTGCAAGTAGGAAAAGCCGATTACAGATTGATAATGAGAAAAAAAGTTTTGCGGCCCGAAAATTTGGAAAAAAAAATTAAAAACTTAAGCTCGTCTCTTTTTGTTATTTTGCCGAAAGTTGAACGGATTTTGAATACCTTTATAAAACGAAGTTTTGCATGGGCTATATCGTCGCATTTACCGAATTGCAAATATGTAGCTCCAATTCACTGCAGTGATCGAGGTTTCTAAAATTACAACCGAAAAACGGTGAAATCTTGTATTTCCTCAGCTCTATTGATCTTATACGATGTTTTGGCTGAATCTTCGACTTCCCGAGGTGCCAATCAATCGAAAAAACAATATATACTGATTGATTCTGGGATAAAAAATTTGTCAATCAAAACCCCTTTCGACTTCCAAAAAAAAAATGTGTGAATAATATTGTTATGCCTGACCGTAAGAGACGCAATACATCTTTTACAGTCATTATAATATCCGGACGAATTAGAATAACATGATAAGGTGCCATGTAGCTGTCTCATTAACGGCAAAATCTCTCGATCTATATGTAAGGACAATATATACACCTTTCGTATTACGAAATCACAGCATAGAATAACATGTATATTCCTTACTATGCTGCATATGTACGTACATTTCTCATGTAATAGGATTTTCATAACTCATTGTTCAGCCTTTGGAGACTGATGGATTATTACACACCGTCGTGTGTAATGAGTGTGAGCGTACCTCTAACTCGAAATTCGATTTTGCCAACAAAGGTTTTTCTCATACCGTACCGAAGCCACATGCAATTGAACAAACTAAAACGTAATCCGCAACTTGAGAATCTGGTAAGCTTATACTGTGAACACATCAATTCACACAGCTGTGCCTACACGATTCGTAATTGTACAAATTTTAATGCTTTTCTTTTTTTTCATTAATTCGCTGCATTTTTGTCATCCCGTTATTCAATTTATACCCGAATTGAACAACCAGTCTTTACTTAATCTTGAATCAAATTGGTGAATGTGCAATGCAATTATATAGTAATATAAACCTCATTTTATTCGTTATCTACGACTGCCGTTACATTCAACTCGTAATTGCCGGTATACAACACGGCCATCAGCGTTGGTTAGTCCACTTGGTTGACAACTAAGATGCAGAGTGTAATTTAAATTGTAAAATTGAAAGTATCTGCGGTTGAAATCAGTCGGATACCAAAGAGTACTCATGGGCCTCTTTAGCTCAGTGGTAGAGCACTGGTCTCGTAAACCAGGGGTCGTGAGTTCAAACCTCACAGGAGGCAAGCAAATTTTTTTTTTTTCTTTTATCAAACGAAATACTAGTCATTGTTTCCTTTCATTCATTCTCTGAATTGAAAAATTTGATACTTGCTAAACCGATCTAGCATTATTGATGACATCCGAAAATCCGTTTCAGATTTGCGTTAATTTGCTCCCACAGCATGAATTCATTCATTCATAGTTCTGGAATAAGTTGAACCATAAAGACTTGAAATCTGTCAGAATAGTATTCACGTATTTTATCATCTCTCTTCCCCACTGTTTAAAATCACTTATTGAAAAACTGAATAATGTAAAATTACTTCGAACCGTAATACTTGCTATAAATGATCCTTCATTTGACGAAATTACATACCGACCGGAGAAAATGATGACAAACAAAAAAAAATAAAAAAAAATACCGCAATGGTAATTAAGAGGTGATTCGCTCCGAATTTTCAAGTCAGGCGCTTTTGTTAGCAATATTTCAAAGCGGGGATGATATACGTGGGGTAATTGAATAGTTCATATGATAGTTGTGATAAAATGTTTGAAATGTAGAAGTTTAAGCGGATACATTCCGCACACAGCGGATCCTTCGAGTTGCGTTAAATATAGCATCATCTAAGCAAACTTAGTTCATAGAGGAAATTATTTTGTAAAATAATTGTGCGACAGGCAAGTAGAATAACTGGTTCTTGGAGTAAGAACGACAATTTTCCATTCAATTAGGACACACAGATGGTGCCCATATTGAGATATAGAACGTTGTACGTACGTTATATGTTGTACCCTACCTTATGCCTACCTAACTACGGCATCGGTGAGAGGCGGTTTTACAACGTGCAAAAACTCGACTTTCAGAATGCAACTATAATGCACAGTGCGTAACGTAAAGCAATTTCGTTTGTATAATATTTTCCACCATTACGGAACCATGCAGACGTTTTGGGATGCTTCAAGATCAATGTAATTCGCATTTACAAACCGTTTGGATTTATCGTATATAATATACAACTAATCGGCGTGCGATCTGCAAAACGATAAAAAATCGTCACGTTCAATCGTAGCCCATTGTTATACGCATTTCTGTGGACGTACGATTTATATATATCGTTGATAATAATTAATATATTCAATTTCGTAAACAGCGGGCGTACGCATAGCAGAGGGGCGTAAGGGTATCTATAATATATTTATGTAGGTATGTACCTACAGTATACTTATATACGTTTGTTGCACGTGTGCAGAATGAAAGATTGAGAATACGTCGATAAATTCAGTGCGGGAATTGCTCATCGCGAATATGGAATGTATGTGTGCGTGTGTGCGTGCGTAGGTATTCGTACACGTACGTCTGTGTATACACAGGCCGTGAAGTTGGTCAATTAAGAGGATCCACGTAAAATGACAAGATTTGAAATTCATGTAGCGTTTCGGTGCCTCTGCAAATGCGTTGCACGTACCGGACCAGTCGGTATTCAAGAGTTACGCGAATACGGGGTATAGGTAGTACAGTTTCCGTAAAATGTCTGTCAAGTGGGTAGCCTTTTTCCTCCCTGAAACGCCCCCCCCCCCCCCTCCGCCACCCTTGTTTTCCATTCTCTTTATCTCACTCTTTTTCTCCATCCCTCCCAGCGAGTTTTCCGCACGCTTTCTGCAACCGGCCCGAAGAAGTCTCATGAATTTTAACTTTTTTCCCCATATTACACGTGCAAAGTGCTTTCCAAAGTCACACACACGCGCGCACGCGCTTGAGCATGCATAGAGAGAGTGAGAGACATACAGACTCGGTTCAACGCGTTATTCCAGATAACACGGACACGTATAATACATGTATAATACATCCTCGAACGTATCCCGCGATTTGCGATTCCTCGAACAATGCAAAAGCGAGGAGCGGAATAATAATATGGGAGTCGAACGAAACGCGGTATAACGAAGAGGACGAAAATTGGACTTGTCGCGTCGTTCGTTCTATTCTTGAAATGTGTTTCGCCAATTTTTGGATCACTCGGTTCGTCGTCGCATTTTGGAGGATTCGACGTGTAGGGTGGACGACTGGATTCCTGAATAGTTATACGTACAGCCTATAATCCTATAGAGCGGAGTGTTAGCATCGTGGCACTCGTAACGTGACGAGCATTTCAGCCAAACAATATGACGTTGAATTCACGGCACAAACCAGCGTCTAGTATTCGTGGCGTGTTCGGGACTTTGGCGGGAAGCAGGGGGGTATGGGGTATGGGGTAAGGGGTAAGAGGTATGGGGGACGACACCCTCGCTCGGAACTACGGGGAAACGTGCAGCGCATAAGATCTTTCCTCGGCCATAAGAATCGCCATTCGCCACCGTCGCGCGGGTATATCCGAGAGAAGAGGAAACCTCTTCTGAAATTGACGGTCACGTACCCGAAATATAACACCCTCTGCAAACAAGCGCAAAGAAGGTGGTGGACAATTGTTCTCATTTACGTATATGTCACACCGTGCAGTATCAGCTTGTGCGATTTAAGCTGCAATCGCGTATGTTATAAATTAACACGGCTCACGATTATGACGGGTAGAGAAAATAGAGGAGATAAAAATATTGTCGTTCAATTAGCGATCGATGAAACGATTATTGTAATCATAAATTACAAGTGATATAATCTCTGCCCTTTTACGGCGTAAAAGGCGCACCTTCGATCTCGTGTAGAACGGCTTGCTGAAAAACGTGTGAAATCGTAAACGATGCCTTATTTATCTTGGGCGCGGAATGAGAATAAAAAAAAAAAAAAATTAAAAAAAAAAATAGATGTATTGTCAATCTAACAACAATTGAATTAATTATGGCGACGAAAAGGTTTTGGAAAGTCTAAATAAATAAGATGATTTCCATTCTCTGCAGTGCTCTATATAGGTATGTAATTCAAAGGACGAAAATAATCAAGGAATTTATAGATTACTCGTGATAATCGATCGCGCGCATGATTGTCACAGTGGGACCTACTTGTAAAGCTGGTTAATTGAGTTATGACCTACTTGACTTTCGATCAAATGATTCTCAGCGATTACTGGTGATAATCTGATGTTATGTGCGCTTTAATTACGCATAGATGAATGAATTAATGAATGAATGCACGTGCGAAATTTTGCAAATGCAACGGTGTAAGAAGAAAAATGTTGTACATACGATGAAAACAAAACACTGAACGAATATAATGATGCACGCGATGCCATTTAAAACCAACTCATACTAATTATGTATATTGCAAATACGATGTATATTATTTGAAGGAAAATGAGAAGTTCAACGGAGTAAAAAAAAAGAAAGAAAAACAGAAGATACATTTCGTTCTTTTTTTAAATGTACAATACAGAGGATCGAGTTTGCGGCCATGATTTACGTCATTCCTGAAATAGATGTTATACCAACGCTTCGGCTCACGATTAGTATATCACCAGCAAAGTATCGTATATACAAGGGACTGTCCCTCGTGTATTTTCACTTATATTCCCGGTGTTATCGCGTTGCGCGCTCGCGATAAAGTCTTATCATCTCGATAACGAAATTATCAGCTTCCATGCGAACGGAGCATGATTTTTTCAAACCTCAACCGATAACGCGTGTACTCCAGCGGTCTCTTCATATGTGCGCATGCATACTTTTTCATACCGCTTATAAAATGTAAAAATTATCTTCATATATACGTATATATACGTATCCACGTGACCGCATGATATATAAATCGTAACTGCAAATGGTGACAATCTGTTTACTAGGTATATTATTATGTGGTTACACATATCTATATCAACACGTATTTCGCTGATATAGGGTGAACGTTATAGGCAAAGAAATTTACAGTATGTGTATACGTAAATACACGCTGGACGTCTTCGGAAAGCCCTTCAACGTTATACTTGAATCAAGTGTGGCAAAACGCTCGTTTTTTTTCTTATTATATGTGCCTGTGTAGCAAAATTTTTAACGAGGAGTCAACGGGTCGCGTATATCATATCTTGAACATTGACTTCGGTATAATCAATTCATTGAATTCAGTGCTGCGAAAAAATACTGAATATATCTGAAAGAAGATAAAACAGCGTTGAACAACACGTTCAAATTCCGAGGCCGGAAACAGCTGTGATTTTGTAAAACGGAAGGAAGATAGAAAATAAAAATAAAAATAAAAATAAACTAATCTTCCGTTAGGAAGTAATTACGGCAGGTAGGTCGGATGATAATCTCCGATCACGAATAATGATCTTGAGGTGGCAGCTGCAGCTCTTTGTTCGGAAACAAGTTTATACTGTGTGCAAGCACGTGTAAAAACAAAAAAATATATATATATATATAAAAAATTAACGATGCATCATTTTCGCGTGAAAATTACTGGTTTCTTCGTGAATCAAACACAAGTATCAAGGATGTGCGTATATTCGAATATACCGATACGACAATTACATTTCGGAAATGAAAGGCCCACAACTCAACAACCACGCAACTCCGTATATTATACGTGCAATTATAACGCGCACATTATACATGTATTTCTTTATCGCCAGATTTTCGAATTTACCCACTCCGCGGAGTTAATTGTAGCGGTTACATACGCAAACAATAAACATTATGATATGCAAAAAATAAAGATGAACTCCTCTGCGGTTCATGAGAATTAAAACTAGTTGTAGCCTAATGAGAATTGTGAAAACAAATCAGAGTATAAAAAAACGAAACAAAAAAAAAACACCTTGTATATATACTCTAACGTGATTATAAACGTTTATAAATTTTCGTCCACTGTATACAGGCATGTATACATGGGCACACATAATATGTACCTACCTACCAAAGTCAAACTTATGACGCGTTCGTATCACGTTTAATATGTCGTATCGCTTCCAGGCACGCGAGTAAGCGACCCCCAGCGAATGTATAATGCGAAGCTGTATACGGCCTATGTATACATGATACATAACCAATACCATATGCATACAATGATGAAAAAATGTGCTTTTGTTTTCAACATTTTATTCATGCAAATATACATACATAGATATGTGCATACGTACACCTACATACCAATATATATGTATATATATAAATATATGTATATATATAAATATATGTATATATGTATAAATGTATAAGGTGTACTGTATAACGTATAGCACAGTGAAGAATTCGAAACGATAGAGTCATCGGTATACACGATATGTCTCGTGGATACGGTGTGCCGCGTACGTGATCGCTTGCAGCCGGCGCAGCAGCACGTTGTACGTACGTACGTACAGTACGTAACCTACACCTAACGGACGAACCTCAACCTCACATACCAAGGTACACGTGCGTGCCCGTGTATGTCATCTACGCATACGCAGCAGGCACGGGGCGATGGATATTGTACGCAGTGCACCGGAGTCCGCAATTGCGCTGCGCCGCTAGCACGTAGGAATCCGCACGACGGAGCCGCAGGCCGAAGGGGATCGCCGGATCCTTGGCGAGGCACCGGATTGAATGAGAGCGCTGTTTTCTCGCCCCTGATTGGCCGATGCTTCGTTCGCCATGTGCGCTCCGGGACGCGACGCAACTCGACTCACAGCGACACCGAGAAATCGCGTGTGGGGGTCTCGGGATCGAGCGCTCGCTGCATGTGACGTCACCGCCGAACCACCTACGATATACGAGATCCACCCCCACCCCCCCACCCGCCATCACGTGTCCCCTGCCTGCGCCGAGGACGCAGCGGTATCGGTTGACCCGGGCCGAATACCTGGAACCGTTGCGAACGCGTGTACGTTAACAGGCAATTTCGACAATCGAGAATCGATTGAGGAATGGTAAAGGCCGCAGGGCGCGAGCGAGTACGCGAAAAAATTTAACCAGAAAAAGACGAATGACGGTGTGGGGAGGGGGAGGTATACATGTAATACGGTATCCTATGCATATTAGGTGTCTGTATGAATGCGACGTGCACCGCGAAGTGCGTTGCGAGTATTAAGTTCTTCGATACGCGGATACGATACGATACGATAGGATAGGGTTATGTACTCCGTCATCGGACAGTAGTAACCTACATTTTACGATAGACCGTTTATAACGCTTTCTTGAGTGGACTAGAGCCGCCCATCTGTTCAACACCTGACTGAAATTCACCTGCGCCGTAGTGCAGGTAGGACTGACTGACGCCGCGTCAGGTGCAGCCGGCTATAACGAGCCGCCATTGCCGTCGTAGGAAACAAAGAAAAGTGAAATTTCAAATTCCGCGCTAGTTCCCGACCGGGATACCCTCTGCGTTCCTTCATTCCAATACGTGCCGTATGACGTTAATTAATCCCGTCAATCCATATTCGGCGATAAGCCGTAAAAGTTCGTATTACATGTACATACAAGGTATTTACGTGTAATTATCCAGCTATACGATCTTTAATTTTATTGAAAACTCTTTACCCCGTTAGAGAATGGATGTGTGTATCTGCACACTTTCTACCTGCACTCGTTTGTTTTAAAATTTTTATTCCTTTCTTTACCAATCAACTTGGAAAGTTTCTACCGGATAAAATAAACTTGATAGTATTTCTTCGTACCTTTCGCGTCACAAGTTTCTTTCATACGTATTGTACGTACGTACATTCTTCCACCTATGTGAACAACAATGTTATGTACCTATTGCTATCCGTATAACAATGCGACGATTATTTGCAATTTAAAACACGATCCTGACTCGAACCTATATCGAGTCGATCGAGTCACGAGACGTCGTCGTCTACATAGAAATCCGAAAATATTTGAACAACCTCCGCAGTTGCATAAGTTATACGATATACGTAAATACATACGTAATACGTATTTATGAGCAAAGTCATTACACGTACTCGTATTTATGTGTGCGTCTCTTATACGCAAAATGCACAGTGCGGACTGAAAGTTTTGTAACATAACGTATACGTGTTTCACAAACCGAGCGCGTCGTCTTATCTACATTCAAGAATTATACGTAAGTATACATATATAATACTAGCAGCCCATCCCGGCTTCGCACGGGCATATAATAATATAATAAAAGAAAATACACAATGTTTACAATGAGTTTCTAAAAAAATAACATTTATATTATTACATAATATTATTATATGCCCGTGCTAAGCCGGGATGGGCTGCTAGTTTTTAATAAAAGGACGCTTATTGTGACGTAACTATAAAAGATAGAGACATGCTGTCGCGACATTTTTTATAGATAGTGATGTGTCCTGAAAAATTGTAATACATCATTTTGTTCTATCATTAATAGTTTTCGCAGCGCACGCGATTGAAGGAAGTTTTTTGTTTATTTTTTTACAACTTGGGTTAGATTATTCAAGTTTTAGTAAGCATCTCTATTTTTTTTGAAAATGAAACATAGCCTATGCCACTCGGGAATAGTGTAGCTTGCCAATGGTGAAAGAATTTTTTAAATCGGTCCAGTAGTTTCGGAGCCTATTCGTTTCAAACAAACAAACAAACAAACAAAAAATCAAATCTTTCCTCTTTATAATATTAGTATAGAAGTATAGATATAGACATACGTGTATGTATGGTACATATAACGTGCGGCGAGAGTCCGACTCCTTCGTTACAAGCCTCGAAGTCGTAATCAACGTTTTTCTACATGATTATAATGTTGCTCTTGTTACCCCCCCTCCCCCTTCCCTACCCACCCTCCCCCCATCCACCGATGTTTGCGAATAACTGATATCGCAATCTTCTGCGAAGCAATGATTCAACGTCAACAAACTTTTTTTTAAGAACCGAGTTAAAAACAAACACATAATTAGCTGCGGGTCGCGTGCTTTCCTGCAAAATCTGATGAGTACAAGGTAATATTTCATATATGTATACATGTGTGTAATTCATGCATATACGTGCTATTGCAATAAAAAAGCAACGAGTACGAAAATGCAATAGATGCTCTTTCAAATACCAACCTTGCATCTTTCGCGCTAAAACAGTTCTGTTTCTCTCTCTCTCTCTCATTTATTGTGTCAGCGTTGGAAAGTGGAAACTACGCTTATCTCTACACGGAGATATATGTATGTACCTGCAATAGCTGATACAGCAAACTTCGATTTCCCACGCGTGTCTACCTCTGCAGCATATCTTCGTATGTAGGTATTTTTTGCCGTCTCCGTATGTACGTGCTGACAAGTAGGGACTGTCACCAGACGGAGCTAAAACTCCCCGACACGTGACCACCAGTCTTGTCATTTACGTCACTGGATGGAGGACACCTGATATTACCAACTACGTATATCATACATGGCACGTACGCATTACGAGCGGTCGGCGTTGCGCTCCACAATGCACTCTAAACCCTGCAATCTACGGCTCTATACTCTGTACCTTGCTCCATACATTCGTAGGAAACCTTGTCGCTGACAAGTTGAAGTGTAACTGTAATACTACAACTGTCTACGTCACGACACGCTCGCCCGATACTTGTGCTGACTAACAGATGTATACCTACACATATTAGTTGTATATATATATATGTATGTACATGTATGGTTGTGTACAGGTATCCAGATTTACATGTACACCCAACTCGTGGCCCTAACGTAAGCATAAAACGTTCGAAATATCCAAAGAAGTAACGGAGAAAGAAGCTAGCGTTCAACGTCGATTGGTTTGTCGCGATGAAAACTGAAGGGACAAATTTCACCGACAACAATCCTCGATGAAAACACGAGAGACGCTTTTTCCTGCACATATAATAATACAACTGCACATTATAAATATTACGAGAAGAATTCTTTACCGAGACAGATTTTTTTCTTTTTTTTTTTTGTACTATGTATACTCTATTTCATTTTTTTCTTCTTCAACATATACATTTCTGCCCAAACTCCTGAAGGACAAGCGGATAAAGTCGCGGACAGAAGAACGAATGAATTAATCTTATACCCTCGAACGGAAACGAAAGACATAACCGTAACGATGTATACCGAAGAAAAAAGATAAGACAAAGAATGGGCTCTACGGAATTGGTTTCGTAGCTCTGCACGGGAGAAATACCGCAACGGTTTCTCGAACACTGAAGGAAATGCATAACATAACGCAACGTAATAAGGGGGGAAAAAAGCAAGAAAGTAAAGAAGAAAGAAATAAAAATATTCGAGAGGGAGAAATAGGGAAAGACGAGAAAAAAAGAGCGAAAAATAACCACATATCTTTGTGGTATTAAATGTTGCACCGATAAAATAAATTGATAAAATACGATGACGCGTTGTCGAGTCATTAAAAAAAACGACCAAAGGCAACAGCATTGCATGCATTGCTCGTCACACACGGACGATAATACAATGGATGCATATACACAGGCACACGTAAATGAAAGCTGGCCGGTATCGTGGGTGGAGCTAGTTAACCAAAGGGCAACCAGGATCAGGAACAGGGATTACATTCGTGCTGCACGCGACGCACGTCGACGTCGGTTTTCGCGGTGCACACGCAACGTTGCGTTGGAGCGTTTCGCTCCGTCCTACATATATAGTTGCGTGTATACATATTGTAGGTGAACAATGAACATGCATGTATCAACCGTGCATGCGCAACGGCCTGCTTTCGTGCCGCGTACATCGTGCGTGTAGGTATAGGTGGGTATACGGAGTGCGTGCACGCATGCATACCTCTCTGCGTCTCTCCCTGCTTCGTCACGCGATTCCACAATTATCCCACAGTGCAATATGCACTTGGACGTCGGTGTCGTGTCGCTGGCGCATGAAATTTGAAAACTTCTAGAGAAATAACAGATAAAAAGATAAAAATAAAAAAAAGAAGTAAATAACAACAGAAAATCAAAATAATAAAAACGTAAATCCTTCCTCCTGCAAAATCACCTGACAAGCACGTTTCCGCCGGTATTTTGCATATCAAGTCACGAACGCTTACACATATATTAAAAAAAAACTCTTATTGTATTCAAGTTACCATCAAGATTTCCGTGTACCTACTTGTTTACACGTTAATAATTTCCTTAATAATGTAGATGACGTATACGCAGTTTCTGCAACGCAATAGAAAATAAAAAACTAAAATAAATTAAAAAATAGCACAACATATTTACATCCGTATACTTACATTGCATCACTGTGTATAAGCGAGGCGGTAGAGGAAAATCGTCCATCTGCAATTTTAACGCGGCAAACGAAGTGGGACGAGGCGACGTCCATCGTCGAAGCAAAAAACAATTAACCATCGCATCGCTTCGGCCACCTGCCCGAACGGAGAGCACAGAACGCTACGCACTACGTATAACGTTGTAGGTATGTACAACCAGCAGCCATCCCAAAGCCCCGTACCGTCTGGACGATCACGTGACCATACTCCAGAGAGCCAGGCAGCCATCCAGCCATCCAGCCACCCAGCCAGCCAGGCAGCACAAACCGCAGCAACGGCGAGCACTCGAGCAGGGTCACTTGGCCAGTAAACCTGCCGACCGACGGACCGTCAGCTATGGCGAAATAAATAATATAAGAAAAACTTTCTGACCCGTACCTGATCCTTTGAAAGAAAGAGAAATAACAAAAATTTGCCGCAAGGTTTCCCTGGGAACGATGTATAGATATAGTCGGCGGCTGGATAATCTTACTGCGGGACTGTGAGGCTTATTTCTTGTCCATACGTGGAAGTGCAGCCTTGTCCTTGGTATCGAATTACCATACCCCACGGTGTACCCTGTCCACCGATCAGAAATCACATTATGCACGTACCGTAGTAACAATAAATTGTAGTTTATAACAGATATTGGCACGACATGTAGTGTGATATTCATTAAATTCACGTATGAATATAAATACCACGGTACACCGTACCACGGCCTTTTACAGAATGTTGAATGCAATAACATAATCATCCTACTACGTACTCGATAAACGGTAATACGTTGCATATACGCACAGCTTTCGGTCTCATATTACAGTATCGATTCTGAGCGTACATACATCGATGGGTATATACGTATCAACATGAGAAATTTATCAAAAAACCTATACATATACGTATACATACGTTAGCATCAGTTACCTCCGGCAATGTAGATGATCCTGTAGTACAATCACGAGCATCTATTTTGGTTGAGAGAAGGGAGGGAAGGAAAAGAAATTAAAAGATAAGAAGAAGAAGAAGGAGGAGAAGAAGACGTTGAAAAAAAAAGAGGGAAGCAAAATAAAATTTTAATGCGCAGTGCACTGTTGAACGCGTGGTATTGACCGAGGCAGAAACTGTAGAGCGGCGGCGTGATGTGTTTCGTACTGGTGTTGACGGTGTTCTCCCTATACCGCATTCTAACAGTCTGTCCTCTCTTGCCGCGTGACGTCACGAGCGTGTACGACAGCACGCGGGACGTCGCGACGACTGCAGACCGCGACCTGTTTACAAACAAGCACAAACTTAAGCGATGATTATGACATCACGTGTCATACAACATGCACGTATTTATTATACATGTATGTTACATTTTGCAGCATTCTTAAATCATTGATACCTGTTTCTCTAGCCAATTTTGTCCCTGACTTTTTCAATTCTTCTCCTTTGGGTCAAGATAAATTAGCGATTAGAAGGGGAGTGAGCAGCATGGAACTTGAAGGACCAAAAAACGGGGAAAAATCAACAACAACCCACAGAATTCTAATAGCGTAAGCGTACACATATTTGAACGTCTCCTCAACGGTTCAATAGGCGAGGCTTAGGATTAGCTCGGAATAAAAACGAATGAGAAAAAAGAAATAAAAAATACATTCGTTGGATATTTTTACGGAGGCAGACATGTATCGGACGTGCGCATTATAGGTGTAGGTATAGGTGTCGCGTCGAGGGAGAAACTAAAATAGAAAAGATTAATTTTATAATCTCAATCTGCCGTATCTCCTTATACTATACTTTGCGGTAGACATTGTATCGTGTCAAACAATTTACGTAACGCACGAGGACCGTTCGGATTTAAATCGAAAAATAATTTTCTTCCGTGCGACGCAATTTTTTTATTTTTTATTTTTTATATCGCTCCCGCCTCTCACAACCCCTCTGACGTCACGCCATTGACTCAGCCCAGAAAACCAAACAGAAACTATTTCCGACCAAAGTAAACGAACTAACGGAGGCGTACGTTCTTCGCTCTAGACTTTACCCAGTCTTGGGGAGATACAAAAGATCATTTATTCAACTCGCGGTAATATTCGAAAAAAGGCTGCCTGTACAGCGTCGGTACGGCATCAAGTACATACACGTAATATAACGGGGCATCGTATATCGGTTGTGCAGGTATACGGTGAATTTTCACTCGCATCAAGAAATGCTCGTACATGTATATATAGAAAGGAAATCGAGCAGCGCATTTTACCATCACTGCTCGAATGGATGGAAGCAATGCATAAACAAAAAAAAAAACATTTAATACAAAGTGAATTTAAATGGTACATTTCATTGTTTTTATTTCGTTAGGAGATCTTTTTTCCAATTCATTTCGCGAACGTGTCCCGATGCGTAACGATTTCGCAAAAACGAAATACGGATCAAGGACAATTTGATTCAAGGTCCTGTTTACTGCAGAGACAGCGATGCATTGCGTCCCCATTGACAAAAATCGCACCTACAGAATGACAAAACTATTCATTCGCGTCGAATGAACAATGGCGAGAATAATTGTCAGAGAATTACGCGGCCTGCAGTGCTGCTCCGACAGAAGAAAAGGTGCTCGAACTCAACAGAAATAACCTAACGCAACCTCGGGTCAATATCGCAACGGACCCTTAAAGACTACAGTCTACGTTTTCGAATACGGTAGTACAGCGGCACGAACGGCATCGCTTTTTTTCACGAAAGGTTAGTAGAGAAACCGGATTGATTTTCTCCGGCTAGCCGGCGCTGCTGTGACGTGACAAAATGGCTGAACATGCCTCGAGCTATTGTATACCGGTCCAAGTATTGATTAAATAAAACGTGTTTCTTTTTTTTTCAAAAACACTCTGAAAAAAAATTTACTCCCGGTCATGTGTAGGGAGAAAAATTAATGATGTACGCTGGAATGATTTACCCGCAAAGACTCGGGAATTAGATTATTTTAGGCAGTTTGTTCCAAGGGAATTGCCCCGGATCTAACAGAAATACATAGACTCGGTATGCGACTGGGGGGCGGGGGGCTACTTGGCAACAGCGCGAACATGGTTGCCAGACGTCGGGAGGTGACGTCACACAGCCACAACTCGAGGCACGTACTCGGGAGCAGCTAAGCGTGACTTACATTGGGAGAAACATTAAAATGTCACGATCTGCTTGAAATGGTATTTATTTCCACCGTGGAGTTAAAAGAAGAATCCATAACAATACGAAAATGATATGTTGTACGGTAAACTTGGTAGATGTGTTATTTGACAGGAATACTCGGAGTCGTACTCGTTGATATAAGATTTAAAAAAAATTTTTTTTTTATCTAAAAGCTGGGTTATCAAAGAAGATCATTATCTGAATAGCTGCACATTCGTACCGGTAGCTGCAGAGATAAGATATACGTTATACGTATAAAATTTGATCTAAATTATACGTACAGATACGTATATACTTGTACGTTTATCTGGCGGTACGTGTTACATCATTTGTAATTATTTTGCATTCAACGTCTTCTCCTCTCTCCTCTCTCCTCTCTCCCCTTCCCCCTTCCCCCTTCCCAACATTTCGGAGAAAAAACAAGCGACTAAAATTGAAAATAAAAAAAAAAGAATAAAAGTTAAACGGCAAACATTTGCAGAAACAGGTTTTCATTCACATCAGGACCAACCTGCGTGTGGAATCTTTTGATCACGTGGATACAAAATTATACGTATATATGTCAAAGATTTCAAGGTCATTCAATTCCAGACCTCGTTGTATGGCAAATAAAATAATATATATAACACCCGTACGATATGTATAATATATGTATATGTATACATACCATATACGTATGCGCGCATTCGTATCGCGTGTGTAAATGTATAAATGAAATTAAATATTATCTGTAATAGGCGTTCTGGTATATATACATGCATGTATGTGTGTATATGCACAGGTGTCACTAGTATGTCATCTATATATCAACATGAAAGTTCGTAAAATACATAACAGATATCTACTGACGTGGGTTTACTTTGGTCCTCGTACGATATCGTCGCCATTCGTTTTGGCAGTCACGCGCGAGATAAGGTCGGAAGAGATTCGTCAGAAAAAAACGCACGTGATTAGCGATGCGCGCTGCAAAAACAATGCTGTCGCTTATTCATAGTTTAGATTTGTTAATACGTGTGGCTGTGCGTTTCGTTTGCTTTCGAGTAAAAGTGAAAAAGAACGCAATATATATGTATACATACAGCGCAGGCCCGTGCGTGCATCGCAATCATATATATATATATATTACGTTATTCATGTTTGCATGAAAATTGCACAATATATGTGTATATATATATATATATATGCGGTGAAAACCTTACGACACTTGATAAGTACGGAACGAATCACGTTACAAGCTCGTGCGGACCACGGACAGTTCGAACGTCGAATGATGTCAGAGTGATGTCATCAAAGACGCTAAGATGGCGGATACGGTATACTGAAATGCGTGACGCTGTATTTTGTACTAGTTGCAATAAACCTAGGCTCGTGTATGCATGCTTGAAAATCTATTCAAAAATATTTGATCTACAAGCTTGTATTTAAATATCTGCTGCAGGTCGACGATTGTAAGATCCGTTTCACGCAACGCGTAAAATAAATCGTTATCGCATGACGATATACATGCGATTGAAATTGATGCAGTATTATATCTATGGTTGTTGTGTGCAAATGATATCGCGCGGACTTGAGTCTTTAACGGTGACGGCACGGGTCCGTTCAAATTACCATAATAGGCTATGCTAGTGGACTAGTAGTCGCATGTATTATAATTTGCAGGAAATTGGATTAACGCCCGAGACAAGGAGCCCCTCGTGACATTCGACGCCTCTCACGATGAAATCGTATAAAAAGTCTGAAAGCCGGTCAACGACATCAGACTAGTCGGGTAAATAAGTTGCATAACTGGCCCGAGTGTTCCGCTTGCATTCAATTCGATATTGTATTAACAAGAGCGGCGCAGCGAAAGTCAGGGGACCGTGTGCACTGTGTATACGTTACTATCGGACCCGTTATCACCGGCCTCTTATCGCGCTCCGAGAAAAAGCGATAAAATTATTATATATGCAGCTCGCTCGCTGTACTTTTGTAGCCACGGGCAGCACGTTACCGAGGAGTTCTCTCTTTTCTTCTGTTCTTCACTGCGTTTACAATCACGGAACAGGAAAAAGATGGCACGATCAAAATGTACATAGTTACAACTAAAATACGCGAATGCAATTTAAAAGTGAAAACTTACAAGCGACCCTGAGTTTACGTCATCAGTTTAGCTGTAATAACAGGTAGAACATCAACGGGGATTAGCGTTCACCGTTGTAAAATTTATGTCATTTCTGAAATCGTCTAACTGTTTTTTATGAGTCATTTAAATTGTGTACCATGGCTTATACATAAAGTATGTATTTGTAATATATACAGTCATTTCGGGTACGAGTTAATTGGTCGGCAATATCGGTGAGGTTATAACGGGGTGATTATTACGGTCTTGCCAGTAGGGTAACATTACCGAGGTGCCTGGGTCGAATTCGACTTTTACGCATAACTTATATCTCCAAATATTGAAACCCCATTCTACACACAATTTTGAACAAAAATACTTCAATGTATTTTCACTTTACACGGCAATAAAAAAAAACGGCACGAGTTCTACGAATTTATTACTGCGGTTTCGTAGAATTCCTGCCATTTCTTTATTTCCGTGTTAAGTGAAAATGCGTTGTAGTGTTTTTGTTCAGAATTGTATACAGAATCGTACTGTTAAGCCATTTTTCGCGTCGATATACACGGCTTGGATACTCGCAGATATATACGTTAACGTCGAATTCTACCAGGACACCGCCTTTTAATTCTATATCGTGGATTGAAGTTGAAACGGTAAAAACTGTGAACTGTAGGCGAAAATTAATCAGCCCGGTGGTAAATACGAAACGGAACGTCGGATACGATCACGTGATTTCACAAGAACCTATAATTGTAGAATGAATAGTTATCGTGCCTATAACAAACACAGATCGTCCTAACCAAAATGATCACTGTTTATTTGA
Organism: Neodiprion lecontei; assembly: GCF_021901455.1. Taxonomy (NCBI): domain Eukaryota; kingdom Metazoa; phylum Arthropoda; class Insecta; order Hymenoptera; family Diprionidae; genus Neodiprion; species Neodiprion lecontei. Next base: position 25,606,593 of record NC_060265.1, read on the forward strand.
AGAAACGAAAGTTCCATTACCCGTCCAACGCCGGGGCCCTGGAGTTATGCGGAGAACGTGAAACAAGGCCTGCTGTAGGATCGTTGAAAATAAAGGAAATGCAACTGCGAGTCCCCCGGTAGGCGTGTATTTAACGTGCATACATGTCGCGTTGCAAAAGCAAATCACTTGGTACGAACCGCGCGAGTAGGCATGGCAATGGTATGGAACTCTGAACTCCGGTTGCGGTATCATAATATTGTGGCGTTTTAAAGAGAGCGTGTATAAAACCCCAGCGGTATGACCCAAAAACGCAAACGCGTTATCGCCGCGCTGTTTTCTCGAGTGTAAAATGCGGTAGTGGTCCCTCCACTCCCCGCCACCCCCCCCTCCGACGCCTCGCCACCTCATCCATGGCGAATCGCGCGCTCGCCTCGATTCCCGGCTACGTGTCTCCCCCCCTTCGCTCCACCACGGCTCTCGTCTGACGTCTTCTCCGCGCGCATGCGCGCCAATTATGACGTCGTATTTTATGACGCCACAACGTCCGATTGGCGGAGAGAGCTCGTCTGGTGGAGGCGCAGGGGTGTCACCCGTCGCCCGCTTTGCCGCCGCATTCTCCAGCGTTCGTCTCTGCGTACGGTTGCGTACGGCTGCGACGCGCGTGGCTTTTTTCCCTACCGCCCCGAACCGCGGACTCACTGCTACGTTTCGTAAAACCGATTTCGCCCGCTCAAATCCCTGAGCCGAATTATATATCGCTTATCCGAGTGACCTACACGCCTGCGGTATTCCAGTGGTGATTATTATACCAACCGACGTTTAATCGGAGGTTTTTTTTTCCCCCCGAGTGATATATCGTACTACCCGTGCCCCTTACTTACCCGCGTGTGATCGCTATTGATTGGATTCAGAAGCGGCGTAGTTTAAGAATCGGCGCCGGGCTGAGAATTAACTGAAAAGTAAAAACAAAAGTCAAAAACATAAAACAAAGATAAAGAAGAAGAAAAGTTCTGTGGTGTGTTAAACAATATCAATCCGCGGCGTTTACTTTTTTAAAACTATTATTATTACGTGTTTGTTTCGTTGAGTTTAAAAATTGTGTGAATCGATTTTTCAACATTGCTTGAGAATAATTTTATATATTCTCTAAAACATTTCGGGGAATTTCCGTTAGACGTTGACTCGTGTTAAAGTAAGATGTGCTAGAGGGTGAAGGTATAATCTCATATTCGAGAACCGAAACAGGCAACAAAACCGGAAATAAAGATGATGGGAAAACGCACGCAATGTTACCTCTGCGATCTTCCCAGAATGCCCTGGGCGATGATAATGGACTTTTCCGAGCCCGTCTGCCGAGGCTGCGTCAACTACGAGGGCGCGGACAGGATAGACCTGGTCCTCGACTCGGCGAAGCAGCTGAAAAAAGCACACGGCTTTCAAGACACTAGACCATCGGCGTCGAAAGCTTACAGAACGTCCAGTCACACGGAGCACAACGGAGGCTCGAATCTAGACGTTCTGCCGATACAAAATACGCCTCAGACTCACTCGAGACACCACAACATACCGGGAGGGGGATACTCTCAGCTGCACCATCGAAATTCAATAACCGAATTCAACTCGAGTTCGCGTCAGCAGCAGCAGCAGCAACAGCAGCAACAACAACAACAGCAACAGCAGCAGCTATCCAGGCACGAAGAGACGCACGACATGACAAACGGGATGCGAAGCAACGTACGAATCACTGCTAACGCACATTTGGCCGCTGTTGCTCACCACGTTAATCTCAGCCATACCCGGGGTATAGCAGGGCTGAAACGAGGCATCTCGGCCATCGACGAGGACGAGCATACCTCCGAGAAAAGGTTGTCCCTCGAGGAGCAGCATCCGGTTCGGCCACCTTTAACCAGGGGTGATTCTTTACCCGCCGTCAGTCTGGCCGTCAGCTACGTTCAGGATAGAAACAAGGAAAAGCACCCGGTCAGAGCGCCGAGTTTCGATACGGCTACTACCTTTAAATCGAACGGTAAGTTGAGTTTCCGATTCGCGGAAAGGGGGACCTTACTTACTTACTCCTCTTAACGATCGGATCATTCGCGCGGTGGACGCGCCGAGTTATTGATTATGGAAAAACAACACCTCGCACACTCGCAATCTTACGATCTCGATTCGAGATAATCCTGTGAACTAAGCTCTTAAAATTTACGATTAAATTGGCCTCGTTACGTTTCTAGGCGGGCCACGATGCCGGTCAAGATTGTAGGCGCGTTTCGATGATATTAGAGAGGGAAAAAAGTCTCCGTGTACTCCGAAGCATGGGGGGAAGAAAGAGATTTTCTAAAGAAAGTAGTTTACATCGTCATTTATCGGGTCAATACACCGTAGGTAGGTACGACACGAAGTTACACGCGAAGCTCCGCAAAATGTGTTTTCTCTGTTTTTCACTCCCCCCATGAATGATCTCATCCACGTTGTTTAGTTGCTTATTGGTCGAATACGTAAAACTTTACGATGACACGTATGAATTGCCGTATACGAACTACGAATGCACGTGTTTAGGACGACAAAAAAGCGTTGTACTGACCTGTGACGTCAGATGGCCGTGTGACGTCACGATCACGTATGTTTAGACCAATGAATGAACCTGTGTTGCTTCATACTTTATGTACATCGAGTTCGGATACCCCGGTTTTTAAATACCATGGTTGAAATGAAATTGAAACGGTAAACGATGGTTTTAGTGCATCGATCGCATTGTCTGTGACGGTTGCTTTAATAGTGGAAAATAAGTTCCGTATCATGAATTTGAACGAAATTATGTATGATTTCGGTTTCTAATTGTATTCTGTCAGTATATTTTTCGTACAAGGTTAATTTGTTCCACCTTTAATTTGCGCTCGCATCGTGTATTTTAAACGCTTCACCGAATAAAGATACAGGATAACCTTGAATCGTAACGGTTGTTTAGCCAGTAAAGACTTTCTACTATGACCTTAACACAGCGTCGAAATATTAATTGCTTTCGTATAATGTCGACGTACACCTATAATGCGGGAATGTGTACAATCGTCGTCGCGATGATTATTATTCGTGTTTTCATTATTATTTTCTACTTCGCGTGCAATAACTTCTTTCCCAGGTTCAAAGAATTTTCTGGCCGCGGTCATTGCATTGCCGCTTTTTTTTTCTTCATTATTAATTAACCTTCAAGTGACTTAGAACGTTGAACCGATACTCTCTACCGACGACGAGGTACGAATAAGAAATTGAAACAAAGCGGAATGGCATAGTGTGTTTCAGTAAGTGAATTCATCCTCTTGTTTCATCAACATCCACTAGTTTAATCGTTAGTCACTGAAATTGATATCGAAATTCATCATCTCGTATATTTATTTCGAATATCCTCAATCTACACCTAAATAACCGATTTCTTGGGATGATTTCTTTGACGCGACCGTCATCATCCCGATTGGATGGGTAAAAATAATTTTACAAAATAAAATTCGTAGCGTGATTCTGCTAGTTTCAGAAAACAATTTCATTCGGCAAAGAGCTTCGGCGGTCTCGGTTTGTTTAGCTTTCTTTTACCATTTTTATATCTGAGGTTACTATTTCCGCTCTAAGATACGCCCAGCTAGCATACGCTTGTGCCTGTTTAAAAATAGCCAGATGCTGGCAAAGATCGGTCTCTGGAAATAAACGGACGTCATGAAAGGAAACGTCGAATTAAGCAAATGGATTTTCAGGAATTGTGCTGTAATCGCGCGATATCAATGACTAAGATGACGATGATTGCCCCAGTATTCAACTTTCAAACTAAATACATAATTTAATTTGTACATGCATTGAACAATATATTTTTAATTGTATATAAATTTCAGTTGTATCATACGTAATACGTTTGTGTACAGTGCTTAATTGTTGGGCAATTTATGCAAGTGAAAAACAGGCCAATTTCTCTCTATAAAATTTTATACTACCCTTCTCACAACGTGTAAGATTTACCTAATCGCGATAATCATAGATAATAATACGCGAGTGGTGTGGGGAGTTGTATTTATATTATATCACCAGAGCGATCCATGTACGCACGGTGTATAATAAATACCATCTCCAGAAGCTCTACGTCATAATAAGGGGAACGAGGGAGAGCATCCGAGAGACATCGAGCCAAAGCCGTACGCAAGGAGGCAATTTACTTTCGAAACAAGGCCACTATCGATCGACGACGACGACGACGACGGATGGTGACTAAGCCTTTGCTGGCGCCCGCCACACCGCGCCGTCGCTGCCGCCTACAACATCTGTTGCCAGTTACACACATAAACAAGAGAGGGAGAGAGAGACGTACGACGGAGGAACGAAAGGACGTCTATGTCTCGCTTGCTCGGCTGCACACCGAAGCGTCGCGTCGCGCGACGCCGACTACCGATTATGTTGGACGCTCAGCGTCGCAGCCCGAGGGGGACGAACGGCGATAGCGCGCGCACGTGTTGTGCAAATACACGTACGTACGCTTCATCGGTAACCCGCTAGCGAGCCGCCGCCGTTCGTCCATCCGATCTATCCGTCGAGCCAGCATCGATGTAGAAATGTGCACGAGTATTCGAGGATATCCATCAGCCTGTGCAGCGGCGTTACATTGAAATGAGCGCGTCACGGAAAAGTACCGATCACACGTCTCTGCAGTGGCAGCCGCTGCTTGCCCGCTGACTATCTGTCCGTTTGGCTCTGGTCACGGCCTGAGATCTGCTCGCGATGAATGCCGCTCTTTTTTCTTGTTTTTTTCCCCTATTTTATTTTCTTCTTCTTCAGGCGCACGCATACGTGTACACCTGTCTCTCTGTCCTGCCTATCTATCTCTCCGCGTACACCTATCTCATTTACACATCGGCGTATATCCTGGTACGACCTCCTTTACTAACGTTATGTTATCGCGGCTAGTCTAACGCTTTTATTTACTATACGTACGTATGCTGTTTATGTGGGAAAAAATTATTCCGTGTTGTTTCAGATATGTACCTTATGATTTGCATATACAGATACAATATACTATACGTGATCAATATGTTGTTTCTTCGCGCACGTAAAGCGTGCTACGGACGTCATTTTTGACAAGAAATTTAGATACAAAGTTTTTCCTTTGTTTAGTCTCTCTTGACGACATTTATCAAGGTCCACGCTGTTATTCGAGGTCACAATGAGCAACGGTTCTTGTAACCCAGAGCTTGTGCCGCTGCCATGTGTCAACATCATTTTAATGTTGCTGTAGGTTTGCTGCTGTTGATTACGTCATCGCCTTTTAAATTAAAATATACTCGGTCACTTTGTTACGTAGCCCCTCCCCCCTCGTTCGGGTGTAGAAAGGAGATGAAGATGAGTGACGATGACAAACATTACAAAAGCTAACCACGGTCACCGTACAGCAAAAGAGCGCCAATGCCACATTTTCCTGCCCCAACCACGAGTTCGTTTCCACAGAATACCGCCGTTCTCTGACGTTGTCCAACCGCTTACCTCGTTATTTTCAACATCTGTACCGCGATGTTTTTTTTTACTTTAAAGTGTCGTATATTATCTATTATTTTACTATATTTTCACAGGTTGAATGATTAATTACGATAGCTTTGTTAATTGTCAGGGCAATTCTTCTACTATCGAAATTCTATATAAGTTCATGACTGTAGTCGAAGAATTTTGATGATGAGGCGGATGTGAGAATTATATTATTTGTTGTAAAAATTGAATATCATGTAAACGGAGTTGCAAAATTGGTATCGAGTTGAATATTATCGGAATGGAAAGAAAGAAAGAGGGTTCTAATTGGAAATGCGTAAAAAGTAGGCGTATTGGAATGAATAAATCATTGACATTCCTGCAGGTTCGATATGAATGTCGTGACACGCATAATAAATCGTGTAAATAGTATAATAGTAAAATAGTAATGAGCACCATTGTGTTCCTAATAGAAAAGGTCTCCTCCCAGACGTATTCATCTTTGAATACAAATTCGAGAAAATGAATTTCAAGTCACGCACGGTGAATTCAAGGTGCTTGACGTTCCTGCCATGAAGTCTTGCACTGTGAGGATAACACACAGTTTTCGAATTTGTTTCGACGTAACTAAGTTTATACACGACAGAAGTGAATAAAATATGTAAAAAAAAAAAATTGGCTTGACAGTAGAGTAGATAAAACCAACTTTAGTCCGTGAATTATAATTTATAAGATTGCGAATGTGTGCGGTAATCATTTGGTTCGAACAAATAATTGCTTTTTTGTTTGTTAAAAAATTTTTTTTGTCCGACGAACGAGTTGTATAATTTTTTTTATAAAACGTTTTTCATTCCAGGCGCATATGTTGGCGCAACAATTCCTTTAGCAGCTGCTAATGTTGCTACAAATGGAGGAGGTGGCTCACCTCTTCGTCCAAGAACAAGTCCTCCACCTCCTCCTCCTCCTTCTCAGGAAGGCAACGCAGACAATACCCAGACAAACCATCATCAGGTTAGTACGTATTCCATGAATGTGTAGATTTTTTGTTACTATAGAATATTCCTATTTCTTTTTCGATTGCAATGTTATTTGAAGATTTTTTATTTGATTATGATAGTTGAGTCTTAAATAATCGTACCGAATAAAAATCTGTTGTTCCTGCCACGAAAAAGAGGGCACCACGGACCTAGTCAAAAGGGGTCATATTGCTTGCATACTAAGTACCTGTTCTTAAAACATTATTGTTTTATATCCACGTTTGTAACATTATAATTATCAGAAGTTTGATAAAGCATGCGTACGTAAAACCGAATATTAACAACAAAATCCATAATTGTGTTATACCGAATATCTAGTTGAGTTTGGGCATATTCTGTGGGCAAATTCTGATAGTTTAATTTGCAAAAGTAAAGAAGCATAGCGAATACTTGATAACATACGAGGTATAAAATAAAAGTTGAAAATAGCATGAGTTGAACGTTTGTTACGCCTTTCATGAAAATGTGACTGATGGCTGGTTTTTAGAGTATGGATAAGATAAGCGAGTTTTGTACATACGTATGAGTTAGAGTTATCTAAAAATCTTCTTTACGCAACTGGACCTTATCTGTGCTTTGATAAGATTTTTGATTGCCAGAGGATTATAGGATTTTTAATACAGATCGTACGCAAGTGGAGAGTGACGCAAATGGTTATCCTGTAGATTAGTTTTTGTGAATTTTATCATTAAATGTTGCAATGGAAATTGTAGAGTGCAAGATAAGCCTGAGAGTTTTCAAGGTATATGATGTTTTTGCATTATACGCAAATTGAAATTAATATCAAAGGAGATGAGTTTTGGTATTTTAAAAATTAGTTGTATAACATTTATTATGTTTTTCGCATGTGCTAATTGAGGCATAAATAGCACCATAAATTGTAGTCTGATTATTGTACGTACTACTTTATCTTACAAGAGATAACACTGACACTAAACGTACTCATAACTTTCTAGGAAAAGATTGGTCCTATCACTAATTGATACTTACTTCTGTTTTCAGGGAACAGCAAGTGGCCCATCCCCAATGGCTGCCTTAATGTCCGTCGCTGATAATCTGACATCTCCTGAGCCAGTGCCACAGCCACCAAATAATCCAAGTCCAACTAGCCGAAGCCCACCAACAACGGCATCGAATGCTCAACAACGCAGTGCTTCACGGGGTTCTCAGCACAGTCCAAATAGCTCAGGTTGGTAGCTGTAAGATTTGATTTTCAAATTTTTAGATTCAATTGTTTATAACTGTAAGATCGACGTTTTTTTGGACCCAATTTCAAACAGTACAAATCAAATGCCTATAACTCAGCAGTATTGAAAATCATTGTTATATTTTTTTCCAATCATATAGTATTCAAATTAGTGAGAAATATTCAAGTGCCGCTGATAAAGATTACGTGCAAAAAAGTAATTCAGAAAAAGCATTAAAGTAAAATTTCAGTAATCAAATCTGCCTGCTTTTTAGGGTCATCAGGCAGCAGAAGGTCTAGTGGTTCTAGACATGTATCTTCTACAACAGTAACAACTTCTTCCGAAGGTGCTGTAGCGCAGGCCACAGGAGCTGAACCTGTTTCGACACCAACTCTAAAGTGCACCTTGTGCCAGGAACGTCTGGAAGATACACACTTTGTCCAGTGCCCTAGTGTGCAACACCACAAGTTCTGTTTTCCATGCAGCCGTGACAGCATCAAGCGACAAGGCGCCGGAACAGAGGTGAGATTGTGAACCACTAATATTTTTCATTCGGAAACACAAATAGTGATGAAATATTAAATTTTTATTGAAGTGAGAAATGTTAATACCTCAAATAGTTGGTTTTATAGAATCACTAGTAAATTATTCTAAGTGCTTTGATGTACACTTTGTGTATTTGAAAGCTATAAAAGTTCTAATTGTTGTTTCAGGTCTTCTGTCCGAGTGGTGAAAAATGCCCATTGGCAAACAGCACAGTTCCTTGGGCCTTTATGCAGGGTGAGATAGCGACTATCTTGGGAGAAGACACAGCAGGCTCTGGTCTAAAAGTAAAGAAAGAGCGAGAAACTTAAGGGAGTGTGCTCGCGTTAAGGTCAAGGCTCAAGTTTTCTGCCCCTCATTGGGGTATTTTGGTGGAACCGTGAAGGCTCACCGAAAACACATTTGGGAGAGGTCAATATTGGTTTTAAGAAACCAATTAACTCGAGTCGAAGATGTTGTAGGTGCCAATTGGATGATTGTAAAATTGTATCGGAAGAATCACAATGGTAGTTACTAGCTTGTGATTCGACGTAAATATCGCTCGATTACGATTTTTGAGAGTATCGATTGGTTTTGAGAAGAAGTCTTCGATGCATACGTGCTGGCACCGGTTTTGTACATATAACGTAGCAGATGTACAAATATGCATTTTGTTTTGGGAGTTCATACAGACACACACGCAATATAATGTTCGTTCATTGGTTGATTGGACTTGTGCCCTTCTTTGGGTTTGTACTTAGGCGTCAGTTGCCTTTTTTTATTGTTTAATTTCAGACGTGGGCTAGACGTCGTACGCACAGAGATTAAACGGTCTTCATCTTTGTATTTTTAACTATGTACGATGGTGATAAAACTTTTTGGGCCTAATTCTTTTTCATATATTGTGTATGTCAGTGAAATTTGTTTTACGGCCGTTTTAATTTATCAATTGACATTTGTATACTCTTTCTGCTTGGTTTGTTTTTTTTACAAAGAGGCAGTCATTTCGAACCCATAGCGCGGGTTCCTTGTACATTATGTATATGTGTACATATAATTATTAAGAATTTTACAATTAATCGAATATTCATCATTAAATGTACAAATTTTCTTTATCATTTTTCCGTAAATTATTATTTCGTTACTGCACAAATCACTGCCTCCCCAAATACGAGGAGGCTTTTTGGGAATGAAAGCGATTCATTTTCGAATATTTCGAAATTGCATTTTACATTTTCCGTTTGGTTTTTCAGATAAGATATCCTGTTCAACAATTGTTTCATCGTGTGTAAAAAATAGTAATGTATCGACCGAAATTCAATGGTAGAGCTTTTACTATAATTATATTTTCTTTTCTCCAAACTTTTTTTTTACGTTTAATGCTAGACTTTAAGTGAGGGCTTTTCGGTTTTTCATTTTCCTGATGAAAAAATACGCCCGAAAAATAGGAACCACACACTCGCTATGTCTGAAGAATAAATAAATAAATAAATAATAAAATTTAAAAATTATTAAAAAAAAAAATGAATCACCATTTGTCAGTGTTCAGGGATTTTTTTTCTAAAACGTGTACGTTAAAGAACCTTGACACCTGGCCCTTTTTGTATATATTTGTATAAACGACAGATTGAAACGATTAGATTTTAAGCGCATGTCATTACTATCGTACTATTAGAAAAGTTATTAGAAACTTAATGCAAAGAGAAACATAACTGGGTTGAAGTTTGTGCTTGCTTTTCAGTGATAAAAATGTGGTCGTTATGGTTCGACAGTGAAACAATAACGAAGTAAAAATGGTAATATTGGATCACATCATATAAGTAAAGCGTACCAATATTATAAACATTGTAGTAAATAGCTGGGTTAGAGAAAAGTTCGTTAATCTCAGTGCTGTATTACATTCATTTAAGATTTGGTGTTTTCTCTAACTCTCTATCGGTAGTTCCTATGTAATACTAGGGGTACCAGGTGGAAGGTAAAAAATCGCTAATGGATCAGAGGATTGACCTTCATACCTTTCCGAAATTGATTTTGAAATATCATATCTTTGACCTGGTATCTACATGTCTTAACACAGTGTAAAGCTGCAGTCCCAGGAAACATTGTCTTATTAAAGTTAATAATATTACGTCCTAATAATGGGCTTCTGAAGATGTTCTCATTATATATTGAATTAATTTATAATATCCAACGTATAACTACAGCAATATATAATCGCAATATTTTCCTTTCTATACAAATTAACAATCCATTCTTTATCCTTTGATAAATGAAAACCAGAATTTTGAAATCAATATTATGACACCAGAAGCTAGAGTCAAATGATGTACATTGACATAGAACCTATATAATGATAACACTGAAAAAATAATAAGTAGTTTATTTGTATTAGCTGTAAAACCTGACGTGATTGTATAATATTTAACTGACTCAATTTGCTAAGTATAAAAATATGGAGAGTTCTATATATTATCTTGATATAGTTTATTGATTATTTATTATTTTTTGAACTAAAAATTTTCGAGTCGTTCTTTATTGTAAATCGATTTTCTATTGTATATTGGTAGTAACTTTGATTCAGTTTGTTCGAGACTGTGTATCGGTACATCTTCTTAAGCCCGGTAAGGCTGTCGCCCTAATTTTTTATGATTCAGTTATTTTCTATAATTACGTATAATCACAGAAAAACACGAAACCAAGCGTCAGATAGTAGTGTAGTGAATATACATTTTCTAGTGTACCATACTTTATGGTTCACGTAACACTGTACTGATTATCGTATGTATGCAAAAAGCATAAACAAAATATATGTGTTGATGTGAATGACTGTCGTCTTTTTTATTTCATATTCGATCTCCGACACTTCCTATTTTCTCCATCCTCTCTCAAATTCTAACTAATAAGAATATTATATCAAGTAAGAATTTCGAAAGTTTTCCGCTTACGGTTTTTCTAAATTTTGTACATATATTTATAATTTGAGCATAATTTATAAGGGATACTTTGACTGGTAATGTAAGATTACCATAGATCAAAAATAGACTATTGGGATGATATGTTGATACATTACCGAAATTGATTTTTACCATAAATGACAAAGATTTGCTAACAAAAGAATGGAAGAAACAAGTGGAAATCATTTTTAATTTGAAATTCAAACGATACGCTGCAAAGAACTCGAATTACTTATTATATATGATTACCAATATCTTATTTTAAATGGTCAAAATCGTTTTGTAAAGTAAAGTTTCATGTTTTCATGTTACAGAAATGACTTCAGTGACACAAGGGCATCTAAAAATCCTGTGGCAACAACAAATCCCTGCCGAACATCTAATCATACAGTAACAATGTCCAAATTACATAATTTTCACACAGATGAAGAGGGTAGAAGAGGCATTCAAAAGCAGAAGTACCCATTAGATGACTACTTGGTAATGATAACCGTTATTTGCGACTAAAATTACACGTGGTCTCAGGTCCGATCCCCATAGACTATTATTCGTTTGCTCTCATGTAATATTGGCCATAGACATATAGTGTATTAATTTACAGTTAATTGCATCATCGCTGTTACGGTGTAGCTTAAAGGATGTAGCTGATATGATGACACTGCAGTTGTTGGTCAACGTTACACAGTTGTCGCTAGTTCGCTGGTAATAAGATCCCATTCTCAATGCTATAATTACTGGTGGCAAGATTCGATTAAGATTTAAAAGTCTATGCTGATAAAATTTTTCTTCAAATACATTTGTTGCATATCGTTGGGTCGTCTGTGTTAATAATTACACTAGGTTTTACTTTCATTTTATAAGTAGTTTGACGAACATCTTTTTATTACAGCTTTATTTTTGCTTTTGAGCACATTCAAGTGCTGCCAGATGAATATCTCTTTCTATACACAATCGTCATTTTATACAGAAGGATATGCAATTCGTTTAATTTCTTTTACAGATCAATGGCAATCTGCAGTCTTGCACACAGGCATCTCTGCTATCACCAATTAGTCCTGTAGCTAGCCCGGAAACGGCAGATGTATTGCAGAATGCGGAGAGGCTTGTAAAAAATGCACAGCAACAAATTATGGAAGTTAGTTTTGATTCAGCACTACATACCCTTGACGAGAATCCGACAAGGTGAGCTTTACGCAGAATTAGCAAAATAATATTACTGACAGTAAAGTTTAACTTGAAACTATGTAATTTCAAGAATTTTTCATTCTATGCAAAATGGGACAAGAGTAATCAGGCAATCCTTTTCAGTTACATAGGACACGAGTGCTTGGATGAGAGTTTACTGCACATTTGTGAGATCGTTGAATCCAAGTTCCAAGAATGTAATAACCCAAGTAGAATCTGCGGTGAGAAAGACTTGGTGACAAACGTACCTACTTCTAGCAGAGAATTGAAATATGATAAACTTCCTGTAAAAGAAACTGATGGCACAGTTAATAAGCCATTGGAAATATCAGAACAGAATTACGAATTTTATGCAAATCAGTTAGCAAATGGGGTATTTTTGCACAACAAGAAGCCGTTTTTTCAAAAGGCACCTAATTGGTTCAAGATCGAGCCAGCCAAACAAGTTACTGTTTTTCCAGTATCTACAACATGCAGTCTAAAATCCAAAAGCAAAAGTTCGTGCGTGATTCAACAACACTGTGAAACAACTAATACTGGAGTGGTCGAAATTAATAATAGAGATCATCAAACCAGCAATATGCAAGTCCAAGAAGGACCCAGAGTGGATATTCGCGGTGGATTGACAATTCAAGCCATTGAAAACATTCATATATCACCAAAGTCCTCGTCGGTACCAATTTATAATAACACAGCTTCGTACTGCTATCAGTATGAGGCATCATCAAAGTCAAGTTTCGTCGATTCAAACAGAACTTGTGTAGATGGTCATAGTACAACTAACTCAAATGCAAGGACTACGCACGATACTGGGAAAGATGTCCAAAAATCAGTAAATCCAGACAATGATGACAATGTTGGCAGTAATGTTCCACAGGATCAAACTAAATCTAGTCACGCAAACAAAGATACGACCGATACGTGGAAAACTTTCATTACTAATACTACTAATGTTAATAATAATGATAATAATGAGAATGAAAATCGCAGCCAATTGGACTTGAGCAGTACCAAAAACAGAGTATCCATTGACAGCGCACTTGTTGAAAATGTTAAGCTGAAAATCTCACCAACCAATAATGAAAAAGTAACTGCACCGAAAACAACAAATGAGCTGGTATATGGTTTGAAAGAAAACGGAAATTTAAAAAAGTCCGTCAGTATAAATTTAACTCCAGTTACAACTCCTTTCTATCAGGAAGTTCCCATAACAGACTCAGAGTTTAAAACGGATAATGAGCAAAAAGAGACAGAACCGCCGTATGTTTCCCAGGATCACGTCGAGATATTGTCAAATTTGGAACTCACTCACATACGTTCGGATAAAAATTATACACAACGTACGCAAATCTGTACTGACGAATGTGAGACTGGTTCATGTTCAAGGAAATGCGAGAGCGATGTTGTACATAGGGAAAAACAAAGGTTGAAAGAGGCGTTAGAAACAATAGCCAATATACAGAAGATCAGGTTTGATGTAAAAGATACCGGTATTGTTCCATCAGAGTGCACACAGATATGCAAGGATAAAAACCGTTGTATCGCAGATGAAGGTGTTCTTGAACCAAAATCAATAATGGAACCTGAAAAATTCAAAGTAGCATTGGAGAAGCTTTGCACCTTTAATCAGAATGCTAGTTCTAAAATATCTACTGACTCTAAGATTTGTCAAGAGGCGATTGATGATTTTGTTAAAATGTTTTATGGTTCAGATGGTCAGTCCAAGTTTGCACAGGATAATCATAAACCTTCGGGTTCAAGTTCACAAAATAAGCATGGACCTTCAAAACAAAATGAACGTAATACTAATAATAAGATAACTAAGAATATTAGAGCTGAAGCAAACAACGAAGAGACTGTGACAGCTCCAAAACAGATGAAATTAATTCCTGAGCAAAAACAGATAAAGAATCGTCAAGTAACAAATAAAAATAACAAACCCAAAACTACAACAACAAATGGAGATCCACCAACATTGAAAATCAAAACCAGTCGACCAAAAACATTCACTAAAGATGCCAAGTCTCTGGCACCCCACAGTCAATTCCCAAAAGACAATACTTCTGAACAGGAAAAAATCCCATTGAACTTGACTTCTAAACAACAGCAAGTTAGTCTGGAAAATTTGAATTTACCAGAACCTTGTGTGTCAGATGTTGATGCGATTTTGAATATGTACCGAGAATCCATGGCAGCCATTTGCCAAGGTACCGAAAAATTGTCGCAACTAATATCACATCATATAATGAAAAATGCCCGATCTTCTTCCGATCAGATTTCATCTCCACCTGTTGTCGGTGAGATATATGAAGAGAGTTCTATCAAATCTACATCCAATTTGGTATCTTCTAGCTCGAAGAAAACGTCACCACCGTTTCATTCTGCTCAAGAAACATTTTCTACAGACCAATTCCCCATCCGAATTATGCCGTGCTCTAATAAAATACGAACTACGAAAATACACCAACAAATAAAGGGAAAGGATAATATTCCAGAACACGAAGATTCGCCCAATCTTTCATTACGGGATGATACAGAAAGTAGCAGTGAAAATAATTCAGTTTGTACCGACCAGAAGTCAGCAAGAAATGAACGTGAAACGGCATGTAATAGAAATCTTATAAAACAGCGAAATCTATCGGACGTCATTGAAGAAAGTAGTTCTGTACATTTTGATGTTGTAGACGATGCAAGTAATTCTCAAATAATAACAACTGCCCAACCTGAAATTTCAATGAATAACAGTCCACAATTTGCACCAGCACAGCACAGAGTTGCAAAAAATAAACGAAAACCAGGTGCGACCCAATTTATGGATGTTCAATATTGTATAACTGAACCACTTGAAGCACCAATGTCGATTGGAACGACATTACATAAGAAGAGCTCGCTATCGCAGTCTGCCTTAAGAAGCCCATTTTCTGCATATTTAAATTTAGAAAGTGCTTGCGATAAAGATGCAAAGCTACATCGCCACTCTAATTATGATATTCATAGCGATCGGACTTCAGACATTAATTTGTATAAGTGTCCAGTATTAATATCTGGATATAGTGATAACTTCAAGGTATCGGATAATCATCCAGATGACAAGTTGATGGTGGAAGGAGGTGTTGCACACACCAAACAAGTAGAGCTGCAAGTATTCAACAAAATTCTTGATGCTATGAAAAATTCTTCGCATTTTATGAATCGGTTTGTCATTTCTATTTTGAATGGAATGGAAATTCACTCTATTAACGACATAGTGAGAAACTTGGAAGATGCGGCAGTGCATCCTAATATCATTGAGCAGCTTTTGATAATACTGAGAGAACGAAGCAGAGATAATTCTTCGACTGGGGATATACCAGACTTTGTACAGACCCATGATACAATCAATGATTTAAAAAATTCTATTGGCTGCAAAGGTGCTATGGCAGCATCAAATATAGATACCGATAGTAGAAATGATGACCCAGCTGCTCTGCATTATAGTCCTAATCAGGTAAATAAGAGCTGGGATCCAGCAGAGCGAGAGACAAATTTGAAGTTAAACGTTAATGAATATTATGCGTATTCACATGATAGTGCCAATAGCCACGTTGATAAAGCTCTTGAAGTTGAATTACAAAACCAACCAGTGAGCAACGAAAATACTAAGAACGATCGGGTGAAAATACCTGGCTCAATTCTGGAAAATAAATCTTGTGTATCTGAACCATCATTAGGCATAACTTGCAATAGTTCAAGTCAGAAAAGATTGTCTGAAATTGGAGCAGAGTTACAAGACGATTACCAAAGAGTAGAAGTAAAATCTTTGGGCAAAGAGACTTGCTGTACTAATGAAATCACACCAAAGAATAAAAGTGATCCGCACGATATTATGGAAAACTCAACTTCTGTTAATACAGTTTCAAAAAAACACGATAGCGATAACTGCACCGACAAGGATATTAGCTTCTTAATCCCGTACGATAATGAATCGAATAGCAATCTATCCGATGTGGGAGATTTTACTAGCATTACTTTGAACAATGAATCAACAGGTAAAACTATGGGAATGCAAATAAAAAGAAACTGCCAAAATGGTTTATGCACCAATTCTCCATCCCAAGGGATGCGGACAAAAATGAATTCGAATGCAGGTGCTACACAGTCGTCAACAGTGACTAATAAGACTAAAACAACGTTGAAAAGGTCTGATGATCTAATAACGGCTAGTACAAATTCAAGTGGAAATCGTCAAATGAATGATAGAAATATCATGTGTAAATGTAAAACATGCGACAGCCATGAAGTTTCAAAAACAGAGACACGTCATGTCGTCAGTCAATCATTGGTAAACCCAGTTAATAAACTAGCTGTTTCGCAAATTCAAGCCAATTACAATCACGATCAAATAATGGATTTACAACCAAAGACTGCTCGCAATAATCCAAACTTGATGATTGTAACAAATGCAGGAACAAGCAATAAAAGGTAAGGGTATTACATGCTTTGTTGAATGAATACTATATGTAAGCAAACGCCTCGTGTTGTTCCGACAAATTACTGACTTTATCTGTTGCAGGTCCAAACCATCAAAATTAGCTGTCACCTCAAAAAGTGTAAGTAGACATGGTTTCGATTCATCTCTTATATGATTAGATGTAAGCGAATTATATTCAATGATCGGTGTGGCAAACATTTTGATTGATAGTCTGTCATGTACAATAAATCTCGAATTTTTTTAGTTAAGATGAAATTAAACATTACTTATAAATTTATTGATATTTATTCACAGCATATGAAAAAAGCGGTAGATTCAAGTAGAACAAACAGCAAGAAATCGAATTCGTTCAAAAAGAAAGTTAAAGGGGATAAAAAAGTATCTCGTGATATTAAAAAAGGTTCAAGAAAGTGCGTTGAAAAGACACAAAGTAGCGATTCAGAGAAATCTAATTCGAAAAATGATTGTGCCTTGTGTATACAACTTGTTGGAACGTGCAATTGCCTTGATTGTACGAATTGCGTGATAAATTGCACAAGATGTAAGGAAATAATGATGAAAAGGAATATCGAGAAAGAAAAGCTATCCAAAAGTGCATTGTCCCCGCGTCATGAGAATTGTTTTAAATTCCTGGAACAAAACGCTGATAAACTTACGTTCTCAACGATACCGAATTCTGCCCTAAAAGAATTATCTCCTATGCCATTAGAATCAAACAAGAAAGCTAATGTTAAAAACAGAGATTATTGTCAAGGAATACAAAAAATGAACGAAAACCTGACTGACCAAAAAGATGCAGTTCCGAAGATGCGGCAATCAAAATTAAAGCCACACTCTAGCATGTTGAGTTGTTTCAATAACAACAATGGGTCAATTAATTGCAAAACAACAGCAATTAAAAAAATTTTACAAGATGCTGCTTCCACTGCAGGTAATTCAAAAGTGGAAGATAAAGTGCAGAATACAGAAAACATCATACCACACGTCACCATATGCAAGAGTACAGAAATGTACGACATGGGAAAATATAGAAGCCTCATTCCATGTAAAGCTACAGAATCTTTGTGTACAGGAGAAACAATTGCTCAAGAACCGAGAGGGCTTTTACCAAGAAAGTTAGATAAGCATACAGAAATTGATAGAGTCAATGGACCAATAGATAAAACAACAAGCACAATAGAATCCAGTAAGCATGATTTGGCGACACGGAATTCAACAGAAAACTATAGAATTACCAACTGTGAGAGAACGGGTAATATAAACTGTACAGTTATGACATCCACAGAAATAAAAGATTTTTCGACAAAGGAATTGCAAACGTTAACGACACATAATGATTCTCACAAACATGAAGCTATTCACTTGAGGACTGATCCAGAAGTAGGAGTAGTTTCAGTACCAAAAGCATGTGAAAAACTGTTCGACGATGCCACTATTATAGTGCTTCAACCATTAAATGAATTGGACCATACATTTTTTATTGCAAAACCAAATTGTTTAGAGCAGAATATAATTAAAGAAAAATTAAATAAGAATTTTAACACTAAAAACACCGGCATAACCGATCGAAACCATCTTTCAGTTTGCAATCTCAGTCAGCAAGAAAAGCAGTCTCAAGAAGATTTAATCCAATCAAACTACAATATTGCTCAACATGTCAATTGTGTTGACAAAAGTATTGGCAAAGATATTGAACTTACTAATGCCAGAAGTGGTTCGAATCGTGTTAAACATCAAGATCGTCAAATTAATTACCCAGGTGATAGGGTGCAGAATTCAACTAGTAATAGACAATCAAGTGTGGCATTTGCTCCAACATACGAAAGAAGTTCCATGACTCGCTTCTGTGAGAAATTGCACGAATGCGAAGATTTGTGCACAAATGATAGCGATTGTCTTGAAATATGTCCTCAGTCATCACCAAAATCATACGATTCAAGGTTTCGTTGTCAACAAGATTGTCCAAATGAGGAAATCTGTCATAAAATTTGTTCGCAGGACCCTCATTGTGAACAATCGTTGCAAACCAATTCAGTTAACATTAATGCCATATTGGAAAAATTTATAACAGGTTAGATGTTTTGCAATTATAAATATATTATAAGTTTATTTGCTTCATTTCGATTATTGAATAAGTCAGTTTTGAAAAAATGAATACCACAATGCTAATATATGATTTTGTATAATTATTTCACTATTGTACCGCGCCTACTTCAATAACTTGCTATTTGTGCGTCAAGTGTATAATTATATTCTTTGTTCCCACATGATTAGAAAATAACATGCCATATGTGAGACTGCCAATTGTTAAACCACTTCTTCAAGAATTGAAGAAAGTCAAGGATTGCTTAAGAGTGGAAATAGAAAAACTAGAAATAATATATGAAGATTCAGAGTCGCATACTGATTTCGGCCAGGCTAAAAAAGAAAATGGAGGCAAACTGGTCGAAGGAGCTAGGCCGAGTACGAATTATATTTTTTTTCTGGAAGGATTTTCTGGAAGTTATATAACTATACGATTGATCGATTATGGTTGTGTGAAAAACTAAAAGAGAGTATTTCTAACTCAAGTTTCTAAATATTTTCTAGGATATAGTACAAATGACCCTCATCAAGATAGTGTACAATACGAAGAACCGGATGAAAAGTTACAATGCATAATTAAGAATAGAAAGAGCCTTAGTGTTCCAAATGTTGTACGAGATGTTGCTGACATGCATCCATCTACAAAATTAGAGCGCTTGAAAATAAGACCTGCAGATCCCCTTGTCTCTGGAAATTTCAGTAAATCAGAATCAGACAGAAGATATTCAGTTTTCAATAAACAAAATACTGCGTCATCAATTGATTTGAATGATCCAAAAACGAGAGAATATTTAGCATCTCTGAAACATAGCCGCGAAAGAGAAGAATCATCATCAGATCATTCAATGGACACATTGCAATCAACAGTAATGAACACTGCTCAAAAAACGCCAACACCAGGAAGATCCAATGATAAGCATGTATCCAAGTTGCATAACAGTAGACGAGGTATGGATGCCGATGCTGTTTGTTCAAAAATATTGAATGAAAGGCCAGGCGAGCATGATGACAATTTAACCAAATCATTTGAAAGTTGCGATTTAGAGCCTGGTGAATTTTTACATGTGCGATCACCATTAGACGAACCTATGCTTTTTTGTTTGGATTATAGAGTAGTTGACACGGAAAATCCAAAATTGTTGCGCAACCTAACAAAGTTCAGCAACCGTGATGATAAAAGTGGTTTAGCTACAAACGCACATAATACAATTACACCAACAACACAGCCACAACCTAAATCTCTTGAAAATGAGTCCGAATCTGGTTTTAATTCTGCAAAAATGCTTTATGCAGTAATGCAAGATAAAGATGATGAAAATCAATCTATCGGTAAGTCTGATAGCGTCTATGCTGTTAGATCGAAGCCCTTCAAAAATGTGGCCAACGGAATTGTAGAAAAAATTATTGATAAAGATGAAAATGTAATGATACAAAATAAGTCGAATCCTGAGAGCTCAATAAGTATGAGTACTGATGACGGGTTCACGGATAAAAATCTACCAAATTTCCCAGACAAGGAAAGCGATACAGTTAAGACATGCAATTTATATTCAGCTACTGAAAATTGCGAGTCTTTGGTGACAAATAGATGCGTTAATTTGATGAGTGAAAAAAATAGCTGTGCAATTATTAGTAGGAATAAAAAAAACGGACATGCAGGGAAATGTTCTGACTTTCAACATTCTGATGGTGCTGAATGCAGCAATAGACCAGAGATCATTGACCATTTTCTAGGCAAAACTAAGCTTGAAGACATGAAGATAAGGTATATCAATGATGAATATGACGTAGTATCTAAAGAATGTCAACAATTTAGAGACCATTCTGAAGAGCTGTACTCAAAGTCCAATCTCACATCACAAATTGCCCTAGAATTGGAGAGCAGTGACATTATAAAGAATCGGCAGATTTTAAGGAAAAATGCACATGAGAAAAAAAATTTGGTCATTTATGATAAAACCGCCAGTAAACAATGGGTACTTTGACAATCTATTCAAAAATATATTCTGTTGGATTTTAATAGTATAGCAATTAATATTGTATTCAGTCCATGCCTAATACTGTCATTGTATAATTATAAAAACATTTACCCTTGAAAAGGATCACTGTTAAAAGTCCTCAATATCATTTTGAAGTAAAGTTAATAGAATCTTATTCACAATTACAGAATCAAGATTCATTTGACACATATTCCGAAGGTGAAATCAATTGGCCGAGCTCGTGCTCGTATTCTATGGGTGAAGTCAGAATCTCTACACCGAGTTGTACAACCAAAGGCAGAACTTTCAAAGATCCAGAAGGTTTGACGATACTTGTGACCAAGAGCATTCTCGACTCAACATACGCTACATGCAAGGTAATATTAGAAAATATAATCTATATGTTCTACATTTTTTCAAACCGTTTATCTTGCTAGTATTCTGATATGGTTAATTTCTTTGCATCTCTCCCATAATGTCCTTTAAAACGTTGTAAGGGTTCATTTACAACTATAAGTGTGTAAATATTATAATTTGGTATAGCGGTAACCATATATTTGTTTGTTTCAGTCACCAGGAGAAATTGTGACGGAGATTAAAGACATGGAAACGGATGTTTCCTCCAGTATATCATAGATCACAATGCATGGCTAGATGAGCTATTAGAATAGATTGTAATGGTACTTTCTGAGACTGCACGTAGTAAAAATGAACCTTGTATTCATCATATTATGAAAATGTAATACCTCAATAGTAAACCGTCGATAGATTGTGTAAGTTAAGTGTGCAAAATTTGAGCTAGATATAAATTATCAACACTGTATTATATACCTCTTATTCTTTGTCTAAACGTAGTCATTGGCTAAAGATTAAATTCTTTCGTCAACGATGTAGTTCTCTGTAAACTGTTCATACCACCGATTGTAGGAAACAGTATAATAAAATTATTTAACTTCTGAAATTATTCTTTTCGATATATTTATTTATATTCAGGTAAGAGTTCTGTTTATGAAATTATAAATTGTTCCGAGAACTCAAAATATTGTACTTATTTTTCAAAGTTATCAGTGTCTCCGATCGCGTTGGAATGTCCGATAAACAAGCGTGAGTAAATGGAAGTTCTAATTATGGACATTTGACATCACCTAACCTAACCTGTTAGTTACAAAGGCATGGCACCACTTGTTAAACATTCCATGTGTTGTGATTTGTGCTATCTAAGGATATCCAGTATCGTAAAATAAATGCGATAAATGTTTCAGACGACCCGGTAGGCGTACAATAAAATGAGGTAAACTTACAAAGCCTGTAGCCAGATTGGAAGTATAATTCAGGTATACATACGGCGTTATTGAAAATGTGCGACGACCGTAAAGTCATTGGTTTTTGGATATCCGAAAAGAAACGTCAGAAATTAAACTGGTCTGAGTTTGAGAGAGTATGTGCCAAGAATGGATTCACATTGAGAATGGTAAGCAGTCGACACATTTTCGTCGGTAAATTATAAATTAAAGTTAAAAGTCTCCAAATTTGCAGGTTAGAATCCTGTTTACAATTTTTGACAATCCGAAATGATAACAAGTCCCCTATGATTAATTTCTAGGTTGATCTTAACCCAAATATCAAGAATCAGGGACGCGTGGATGTTTTCGTGCATAAATTAACAAACACTCTTGCAATAGCTGAACATGGCGACCA
Source organism: Neodiprion lecontei (assembly GCF_021901455.1). Taxonomy (NCBI): domain Eukaryota; kingdom Metazoa; phylum Arthropoda; class Insecta; order Hymenoptera; family Diprionidae; genus Neodiprion; species Neodiprion lecontei. The sequence goes on from NC_060265.1 coordinate 25,629,189, forward strand.
AAATGTGAGTCACTCATAATCCTGCGACGTATCATATCGTAGAAGAATTTTGTCGTTGCCCAGAAATGAAAAATATTTTACTGCATACAAAGTATAGTGGTGCAGAATTTCTATATCGTCATCGGAACGTTGAACGCACAGTATTAAATAACAAAAATTTATTCAAAATCAGAGTTCCACTTTGTAGCTTTTTCTTGTTAAGAAATTTGTGCATTATTTTTCATTTTCAAATTCCACGGAAAGAATCGATGACTAAATTCTTAATTAACGAATTTTTCATAAAAGGCAAAGACGATCATCTCAAGGATACAAGAATTCATTAAGAAACGTTCAGAAATGATCGTAATAGATCCTCTGGAAAATGTGAACAATTTACAGAACAGGCATAAGTGCTATAAAATAATGAGAAACGCTCTACAACACAATGGTAACACATATAGAAATTTTATTACCGTTAACTTATCATTGTTAAGCATAGCTCTTTTCTGTTTTTATAGAAGTTCATTACTCTGTAAATTTACACTACCATTCATGTACTATGTAACTTATATCTCAGGCGATTAATTCTTTTTTAACCTGCTCATCTTTTTTCAGATGTATTTGCACCAAATTTCGTTGAGTTCAAATCCACAAATATTGAAGAAAATCTGATCCTTTTGAAAAGGAAAAACGTCAAATTTCCATTCTTGTGCAAACCTTTACTTGCACAAGGTTCAACGGATGCACATAAAGTCTGTAAAAATACTATTTACCCTGCGTTCTTATCAGGCACAAGTAATCGTGTTTTGAGTCAGCATTAAGACGATATGTGTATTTCATACTTTTCTAGATGATGGTGATATTCAACAAAGATGGCCTGGAAGATTGCCAGGTTCCTTGCGTCGCGCAAGATTTCATTAACCATAATGCCATTTTGTACAAACTATATGTAGTCGGAGATAAATTTCACGTAGTTGAACGTCCTAGTCTGAAAAACTTTTATACAAAAGACTGTTTGACATCGAATACAATTTTCTTTAACTCTTCTGACATTTCTAAATGTGATTCAAATTCTAAATTGTCAATTATATCGGATGAAGACAAAAATCTTACAGTCAAACCAAATTTTGAAACCTTTCAATGGATTGTCAGAACTATTAACAAGGCTTTTGGTCTTACTTTGATAGGAATTGATGTGGTTATCGAAAACCATACTAAAAAGTATGCAATAATAGATGTTAATATTTTCCCAAGCTATGATGGGTACCCACATTTTTATGAGCAGCTCATCGAATGCATAAAGAAACTAATTGATCAAAAGGTAGCGAGACTAAATAGTAACTCCAACTCAAACAAGTGCCTCAGCGATGACTTAGACTCAGGTTTTGAGAGCGATGAAAAAAAACGGAGTCTCAAGGAATTACGACTTTCTAATGATACTAAGAATGATTCTTCGGCCATACCGTAGTTCGTTCGCTGCACGAAGTTTTTTTTATAGCCCATGTACATTTGTATGTCATGTACAGAACCAGGAAAAGGACTTGACACGCTACAATTTTAAGACAAAATGAAAACTCCGATGATCTATACTTACATACATCAATAATCCGTAAATTACAGATAATATATAAATATCAGTAATACGTTTTATATAAACATTGTGCTCGTGTAAAAATTGTACAAGTTTTTAAACTTAGCACAAGTTGCCTGATTTATAAAATAACGTTCCGTTCACTTAACATTACAGAGTTCTCAGGAAATATTTCGCGGCAATGACTCGTGAAACTGTAAAATTTTTATGAGATTAATATCGTAAGCTTTGTTTTACATACGTTGCTGATATGTAGTTTGGTCAAACATAGCTTGACCATCTACAGTTTTTTTACGTTGCATTTTATTTTGCACTAATAAACTCGTGAAGTTCCTCAAAAATGGTGCTTTTGCATCAGCTACATATTATTGTAGTCAACAATACAGATTTTTTTCAACTGGTGCCAAAACTAAATCTATTTTAAAGTTATTTCGCTTTGTTAAAAAGAGGGGACTTTCATATTATGTCGGCGCAGTATAGGATTATCACAAGATGTAAGAAATATGGCCAACCATAAATGGATAATCTGAAACTTGTTTGAACCACTATTTACATGACCTCAAACAATTTATATACATTGATTGTTCGAATAACCAATTAATTTATGTTGGAAATTAAGCGAAAGGTACGAGTGCGAATGTTTTTTTATATGTGTCAAATACCATATTGGTATGTTGTATATGAAATTCATGAATCTTTGAGTCGTGCTCAGCATTTCTCTGTTTCAGATACGAGAAGTAGGGAACACTATTATTGTATTATAGTATTTCGTCATGTACTGATAAATTTTGATAATACGTACGAATAAATGTAATTTAAATGATTTTTAAGAATGAAAACTTATGGATTTGAATATTGTCTATGACTATCTTCACTAAAACTGTACACGAAAAATACGATCCCTTGCTCATAATATGTATAGATTCGGGTGGCAGACAGGAAATCACATTGAAACGTACAGGGGCATAGAAAATTTGAATGCAAATTTTGAGGTTTCAGTAACGTTTTCTGAAACGTAAAAACAATTTGATACGGGAATTTTCTATGGTGAATTACACACTTGAACATACCAAAAATTGTTACTTTCGAAATACATTTTATTGCAAGATTCACAATCAGTTGAAAAATTTACAATGAGATAAAAAATCGTAAACGATTTGATTGGGTTAACTCGGCGTGGTTTCTGACAATACTGTGGTACCATTTGAAACCGTATCTTGGGTAGCTTCTTTTTGTTTTTTCCATGCTTTTGCAGAAGCCAATAGTTTGAGATTAGGCCTCTGAGACTCGTCTTCTGGAAAAACAAAATCAAATACCTCCTCCCAACCTTCTTCTGCCTGTAAAAAACAATTATTGTGTAGTATAAAGTTCAGCTTATTACTAAATAAGGATTATATTCAACTGTTTGCATCTAATGAGAACCATTATTCTTTCTCGAAAAATAAGTAACGCGCTTACTCCATCATCTCCAACGATTCGTCTGCGTCTTTTGATTCTCCGTGGCATTTTATCCATAATTTTCGCCTGACTATCTTCGTCACCTTTTTCAGTTTCAAAGTCTCGCCATGCTTCCAAAAGCAATGCACGACTTTCTTTATCTCCATTTGTCCGCAGTGCATCATTACCTCGCTCAAAGACACGTCGTGCCAATGCTATGTTATCCGGACCATCGTCTGTCACATAATTTCCCAATTCAAACTTGGCATACGCTATCCATACCTGTCAAAACAAAGATTGTCAAGCATTTAACCAAGTACCAGGAAATTTAAATTCTCGTTGCTGCTTATCATTGTTTAATAAAATACATTCATATAAATAAGAACTTACTTTAACGTGCATTGTACGTTCCAAAAGTCTCTCAAATAGTTGTCTTGCATTTTCTGTTTCTTCTTGAGATATTTCGAAATCTATGTATGATTTCCATAATAGTTCTGGCATGTCCAATCTATTTTGGAGAACAATTAGCGGATTATAGCATTTGTCAAAATATGAAACACTATGTGATCGCATGAAAAATAAATAGATATATATTGTGGATTGCTATGTGACAATACTGTAATTACATGACATACCTCGGTTGAGTGACTGCTAATTCATAAATTGCCCGGGCTCGATCAACATCACCCAGAAGAGTCTCAAGTTCTGCAAACTGAAACAAATACTTCAAATTAATTAATCAAGCACTTGTTTTGCTGAACGTCGTGCTAAAGGAGAAATAGGAATACAAACCTTCATCCAAGTAGTGCAATTCTCTGGGCCAAATTCAAGAAACTTCTGGTATAATATTCTGCATCTATCGAACTCTCGAAGTTGAATTTCCAAATCTATGTAGCCTCGAAATAGTTTATCTCTTGGAGACATACCCAGAGCCATACCCTGTTGAAGAAAGATAACTATAAGAAAAATAAACTCCGATTAGATTCATAATAAAATACTCGTAATAAAATTTTTCACTTACTAGCATTTTTCTTGCTACTTGTAAATTTTTTTGTCTGATTTCAAAGTGGGCATAAAGCAGCCATATTTTTGAGAATGTGAACTGCTTGTGTGGGATTAATTCAAGACAGGCTCTGTATACTTGACGACATCTTTCTATATCCTCAGTTTCGAGTTCTTCAAACAATGCGTAATTTATCCACAAGTAAATATATCTTCGCCAATATTGTTTTTCCTGTGCATATTAATAAAAAGTTGTAGTCTAAACCAAGTACTTGAGTGTTAAAAATAATGTTTCATGTTCAATGTTGAATTCACCTTTGTGGGCGGTACATTAGCTATTGCACGTTCATAAGTTTCCCTGACAAGGTCTATATCAGTTTCAGACTCAACTAATCGTAAATAATCAAACCACGCGTCATAATTAGATGGATTCTCTTTGACCTCCTGTTCATACTGATGCTTTCTTTTACTCACAATGACATCTTCAATACCTGTACATTCATTAATAGTTAAAAATCTACCGTAATTATTTTTCATGTAAAATTCCTCAATTGACTGAGTTCTCTAAAAGCATATGGAAAATTATAAAAAAAAAAAAATAAAATATTACCTGATCGATCACCATATTTCTTTTCATGTATCGTGTAAGCTTTGTATACTTCTTGAGTTCGATCTTTTGGAATGTGGTCCAAAGCATACTTATATATGACTCGCGCACGATCATGCTGAAAGTTGCAAAAATTTGAATTTACATCGTTTGATGTGAATTTTTCTGATTATTTCTACAGACCACTCTTGACATATCGCCAAGTCAAATTCAGATAACTCAAATCTTACCTCTCTCTGACCTTCCTCAAACCTAGCAAAAGCAACGAACAGTTTTTCATCTAAACTTTCGTCGCCATAGAAAGTGACTGCACGTTCGAATACATTACGAGCACCGTTTAAGAAGCCATGAGTCTCTTCAAACCTAGCATATTTTATCCAATGCTTTACATCGGGATGTACCATAACAAAACGTTCATAAATATAACGTGCTCGGTCTATTTCTTTGTATCGTAACTCAAATTTTATATAAGTTTGCCAGGCCTGTTCATCAGGTTCCCATTCCATCCAACGTTCGAACACTTGGCGGGCTCCTAAGGATGAAATAAAATCCAATCTGGTTACCCAAATGCACAGTGATACATTTCTTTATCAAATTTAATCTAGTTATTTCTCTGCGTATGCTGATTATAAGCTTCAAGACATTACCTGCAATATTTTCCAGCATTTCTTCCATGTATGTATATTTGTACCAGAATTGATTTGCTCTTGGCAGAATCGTCACAGCGCGGTCCCATAAATTCCTGGCATGGTTTACCTGCCGATTCCGCATTTCCATTTCTGTATACTTTAACCATAGTGTTATATTTCGATGATCTACGTCCAGTGCACGCTCGTATATTGATCTGAAATGTAAACATACAGGTTTAAAAATAATTTTTGTAACCATTAGCATTTCACCATATATCACATGAATGTTTTAAACGACTAATGTGTTATAGCTTACCGTGCTCTCTGTATCTGCTTCTGACTTTCTTCCCATTGTGCGTATTTTATCCAGTTGGATATTACCGTACGATTCTTTCGTATATTGTCCTCGAATGCTTTCCGTTTGCGATGCTGGTAATCGGCCAACTCATGTGGATCGGAGATTTTTTGTTTTGGTGGCTTTATGAACATGAAAAAGTAAATTATTAATTTATTTGATCAACTTTTTTTAATCAAGGGTAATTTAACTCAACTTACCGGTGGTAATATTTCCAAGTCTCTTTCCTTGGCCTCCCGGAGCAGCTGTTCAGCGGTGATTTGAATCTCTGCAGGTGCTTTATTTTTTACCTGGATGCATCGGTGATGTACAAAATACACGGTTTAATACATTGACAATTATACGCTTGTGATAGAAAAATGCATCAGAAAATTTTCTAGATGCAGTAAACACTAACCTCTTTCCTAACCTAAAGTCGAAAAATAATAATAGGGAAACTTACCTTTGCCACTTTTGGCATTTTCTGTGGCTTTTCCATGATGAACGTATTAGTTTCACGATATCAATTCAATAGTTATGGCATAAACGTGTTATTATTTCATTATTGTTTGGCAAATTCTTTTCGAGTACACACACTTGCTCCGACAAACGTTGACACGGTCACGAACGATGTAAAAATGTGAGAGCGCGTCCATCATAGAACGTATCGAAAGTACGCAGTTTCTGCTCAGATCACTAAGCGTAAAATTCACGCACTTGATCGCTTAAAAATTTCAAACATAACTTTTCAAGAAGAGTCAACACATTAACGTACCTAATTCACACTCAAGGAGAACTGAATGCTCGTGCTGATTTATTTTCAAAATTGTAATTGCATCACTATTGTTCTGTAGCCCAGGAAAAATAAAGCTTCCCGATGAAAAATCAAACCCCGAAATATTAATTAATTAACACCTGAAGAGTAAAGACTAGAGATATGTGTATAATTACGCTGCATCATGTATGTTCAATTTTTTCGAAATGGCTCTGCCAATATCGTCCATTGTGAAATTGTAATACGTTTATAAAAATCAGATTGAAAAATATATGAGACGGCACATGTAACAGTTTCGCAGAACACGGCTGACAATTGATTATACCGCTCTCGCTAAAGACCGTGGGTAACGAAACGTGTCCAGAAACAAATCTTATTGTTAGATGATAGAATAATTCTTACAAAGATTCGAAATTCGGTCAAATTTCAGTTTGAAATAACACTGCGCTCGATCGTGTCGAACATTTTGACTGCAAAAACTGGGTACAAAAACATCGGGGAATGAGTAAAATAAGTAATTTCGAATCTTACCCGAGTTCACGCCACAACGAGCCAAACTCCAAACGGAAGATTTCAATAGCTGCAGAGCCTTCGCGGTGTCAGTTGCTCGATTATACACCGTAGGAATCTCACCACGTAACGAGTCACAAATACAAAGTAAAACAATGGCAATTTTTTTGCACAATACGTTTTTCACTGGTAACGACGAATACTTTCGATAGGAGTGTTCGCGAAAATTCGACCGTTAAGTTTTTGTGACGTCACCTGAATTGTTTGTCGATCGTCGATTGTTTATCCAGAGATGCCACCGGTCACAGATCCCGCTAGAATCTGATTGCATCTCCTAATTGTGAGTACAAAACTGATGCTTTAATATTCTATAACGCGTATGGAATTAAGAAAAGTAAAACAATGACAAACGTTTTGCACAATACGTCTTTCACTCTGGTAATTATGAATACTTTCGGTAGGAGTGCACGCGAAAATTCGACCGTGAAGTTTTTGTGGCGTCACCTGGATTGTTTGTCGATCGTCGATTGTTTATACAGAGATGGCACCGGTCACAGATCCTGCTAAAATCCGATCTCATCTCCTAATTGTGAGTACAAAACTGATATTTTAATATTCTATAGCGCGTATGGAATCGTGATGAACTTGGATTTTCTTAGTTTAATCAGAGTAAATCCCGGTAAATACATATCCGGACTAAAAACATTTTAAATATAAAAACTCTAAGTAAAAACGTGGAGTACCGAAATTAACTCACAATGAAACGATACAAAAAACTTGTAGTCAATCTTGGTCGTGAAGTCAGACTAGAATGCTGCGTACTGAAACGACCTCAAATTATGATAATATTGACAATATTTTACCGTCAATTCAAAGTGTACAAAGTTTGCTAATAAGAAATTAATGCTGCAGTAATTGTGATTTGCTCAATTTTTATCACTACAGGGGCACTTCGCTATGGTAAATATACTCTTTGTATCATCAACTGGTTTTATGGCATGGCACGGTAGACTGCCAATCGGTAACCGACCCCCATTTACTGTTCAGAATATCTCGAAAATTAGTTGTACGCTATGCCATCTGTATGCACAGATTTTCTGTTCATCAGGATGAATGCAATACAACGTCGATCGCGGCGCCTTCGAGTATTGTGTCGAGATTGTGTGACCAGATAATTTTTGGTCAGAATTCATGAAATAAAATGTTCTTAACAAACTTGTTACTTAAGAAAGCGAAAAGCAAGTAAGTGCATAGACTGATATTGTTTATATTTACTGTTAATTGATCGTATTAGTGATCGGTTGGGAAGTTTATTTATAGGTTAGAATCACTGTTTAATCACTTTACAGTAATTCGTTTATCAACGTCGACCTATTAAAGATCATTTCATTAGTTTCTATGCATTTAGTGTTCTTTTATTCTCATTCTTTATGTCATTTCTGGTGTAATAATTACAGTTGAATTAAAAGGAAAGATGCTAATTTCACTTTAATTTTAGACTCATTATGGTTCAGATGGAAAGCGCTGTAACCGGGCATACGTTTAATAAAATACGTGAAAGACTTGCCGACAAGCTAGAAATACTGCGATTTGATCCACATAGTAAGTGATTTTATTCAATATTCTTAATCCTTTAGTCTTGTAAATTAGTTTGGTCTGTAATAGGCTTTCTTCTTTTTTTCCTTGCTCAGTAATTCCTAGGTTTGTCAGATGAATGATTTGTCGATTTCTTTTATTTCAGTACAACGGATAAGTTTGTACAGAGAAAAAAAGAAGATACGCAGTATGTAATGGTTTTTCTCTGGCGGTTCTCTGGAATATTAAATGTTGTATTAAAGATTGAATTAAAATGTAATATTTAAAATTCGGTGAATTCTGTCATTTCAATCCCACAATGTTGTTTAGAAGTTTCAATTGCAAGACGTTGGCAGACTAAGTAACTTTGTGTAATTTATTTTATTCAAATGTACGTACTACCGAGTAATCTATGTATACATCATATTGAAAACAATATATTCATTTCACTAGACTTGTATATAGATTTTTTATTTACATACACATTACTTTTGGCTTTCAACTCTCAATATATTATATTTTTACTATGAAACAAATTTACTTACAACTAGCTGAAACAGGGAAATGGTTTCGAAAACATTCGTAAAAAAAATATAACAAAATTATGATAACGTAATATATATTACGATAAGTGTTAAACCTAGTTGAAGTACAGATCATCTGTTTGGTTTAGTCACACTCTATATCACGGAAAATAAATTAGCATCTAAAAACATTGGATTTGCTACTGATTATTAATAGTGTTTTTAGCCTGCAGCGTTCTGCTGTATTCTGCAGCATCGGAACAGTAGTTACGTATGTCATCATATGTAAAATTACTGATTCGGTGCTACAGACTAGAGCAGAAGACAATGGAACAATGCAAGCTGAAAACGCTACAAAATGTATCAAGAATTGAACCCTATGTTTACAACACGATGTTGAGAATTTCAAATCATCCAAGAACCCCTGCAACCTGTGTGACTAAACAAAATAATGAAACTGTACCGATTGTGCGATTTATTGTGTGATATTATGAAATTATAAAAGAAAAAGCGAGAGTTAATTGCATACCTTTCATTTCTCACATTTTTTAATTTTTACCAATTTTTAGCCTATTAACATCATGATAATAAATTAGGGAAATCAAAACTGGTAAAAATGTGATAATGCAGATACCAAAAGGTACATAATCTAATTGCTATTTACTAAAATGAAAATGGTTCATATACCAAAATATTAAATAACGATTTAGGCTCTATGAATACTTTTAAATAAAATTCCAAACTAGAAAAAAAAAGAACACAGGCCGTTTTTCAAGGCATGAAGGAACTTGACTTGTGAATAAATCATATTTGTTATTTCATCACATCGCTGAAATTAATCAAATGTAATAGGATACATCTATTTGTCCCAAGCACCTTTGCAGTAACACTAAAACTATGATTAGTTGTTGAAAAAATCATAGTTACAACAGTACGTATGATGTATGTACGTATGATGTATGTTGTTTGTATCTTAAAAGAGGCACGGTATTGTAACATTATTAACGTTAATCTTTGTATATTTTGAAACTCCGGCATTGAAATACTTTTCTTACTACTGACTCAAGATTATTTCTTACATTTATTCAGACATTCGAGTGAATAATATATCTTTTTGAGGTGTTTCAAATTTGACTAGATCATATATCATCTACGTGATAAACTTTTCTTAAATTATATGACTCATCAAAGAAGTTTTACATATTATTTTGATTTAAAAAGTAACAAGTTATGATAAAAAAGTTTGCACCATAAGCTAAGAATTGTATAAGAAAATAAAAGATTCATTAGCTCAATTCACAGTGCCTGTAATCACGACACAATCATTCTATGAAATAATTGCTATGAGATTTGATCCCGATTCCAATAGTGAATATTATAGTATGAGAAATTTGAATGTATTCGACGAATAGAATTAGTGCGCTTACGGAATAGTTTGTTCAGCACTCATACGTAGAACTCAGTTTTTGGACCTACTTCGTACTCAATTTCTTCATTTTTGTACATTTCCAATACCTGTGAAATCACGAATTATCAACATTATTATTGGTATCGCTTCAAATTTTACTTATTAAATAATCCATCATTGCAGGCCTGTATTCTTACCGCATTTATATCTTTTTGTAAGTCCTCAAGTTGTTTATCATGAATAACTTTCAGTTTATCTTTTTCTCTGGCTTGAACAATTTGTGCTATTTTTCTTTCTTCCATAAACTTTTTCGTATTATTTTGTTGCTTCTCTCTCAGTCTTCCCTCCTTGATGCCCCTTGTCTTAAGTGTTTTATCGTTCATTACTTCGCGCATACTTTCAACTGACAATCGCGCTTGTCGTATATTCATTTCCTTGAGTTCGCGCTCGTGCCTCGCCGCCAATTGTTTCAATTGTGTAATTTGTGCTGTCGTGCACATTTTGCGCAGTTGGGTACGTCGTTCTTCAAGATGCGCTCGTTGAAGTTCCTTTTCTTCTCGGCGTTGTCTTTCTGCTAGTCGTGACCACTGGGCGGTTTGTTCTGATACTGCTCTACGAACACTCGGATCACGCGATAATTCCAATTTACTGTAAATCGGAATAGAATTGTAAATATTATGACTCATTTCTTGTACACTAGTATTAGTTTTCAAGTTTGATAACCAGTAAGGCTCGATAGAACCTTCTGACTATAACCTGTAGTTTTTTTAAAATTCCGTTTCATCTATCTTTGAAAGTAACGCTTACTTTTTTCCTTTGATGATTTTCTCAATTGCTGCGCACTGCTGTTTTTGAACAGTAATTTTTTCCTTCTGATGCCTTTTTTTTATGGACTCTAACTCCTTCTGTTGCTTCCTGGAAACTTTCTGGTATCCTTTTTCTTGTCTCAGTGATTCCACAGTGATTGGTTCGAACATCATTTCCTCTGTATGGAAATAAAAGTGTTTTAAATATAATTCGTTCAGTAAATTCGGGTTACGTATCAAGACCGTATTGTTTGTGATGTAAGTGTCAAATTTCAACATACCCCGAGGCTTTGCTACTTCATGGTGATGTAGAGGAGCTTCGACGTTGGTCTTATTGTCACTTTCCTCAATACCAAGCCCGCGCATTTTAGTTTGTGCGGCTGCTTCCGCCTTTCTATCTACTCGTGGTGCAGTCAATGCTTCCATAAAGTCTTCATTCACATAAAAAGTTATGTTGATTAGATGAATAGATGTTAAAATGGTGAATTTTTGTATGAAATTTACTTCTAATTATTATGCTAAAGTAAAATACTTTGCAACAAACGATCATTCAAAATTTGAACTGATGCACCTTGAAAGCCGTCGGGAACGTAAATCTTGAGTTCTATATTACAGAAGAGCATGGGAAGAGACATGGGGAAATTGGCTTCTGTGCGTAGGGCGACGTGACGATAACCGGACTGTAATCCATCCAAAGGAACGATTCTCTGTCCTAATAGTTTGCCATTCGATTCATCATAAACAGCAAAACGCAACGCTGCTAAATCGGGTAACACTACTTTGCGAAAGAGGAATGGCTCCTCATTGTACACAGGGTTCAATCCGTTGGCTTGGACAACTCGAGTGCGAAACTCTTTCCTTATTGTATCAGTCGGTAAACCATACATTTCCACTTCCACGTATGTACCGACCTTTTTGTCTGATAGAAACTGTCCAGCAATTACCTGCCGGTGGGATGTAAAGGGAAAATTAAAGTTTGCATTTCTTATGTTAAAATCTAAAATAATTTTGTGAATTTCCGGATTTATTTTGTGTTTCCAATGTACATGCCTGTACGCTGCACTGTGTTGCGATGACTCCGTCCACGGGACTTTCGGCAAATGGATCAAAACTACGGTCAGCACGTCTCATAAAATCTGGCTTTAGTAAATAACCAGAGGATCCATTGTACTCAAACTTTCCCTGGTTCAATTGCATCGGAAGGTCTGCAGTTTGAAAATTCAATGACACCATTTGGCACCCAGCGTTCCAGAACACCTGTGCAAATATTTAGTCATCAGTTGGGGTGGTGGATATAATGTATCAGGCACAGTTGTTTTGATTCAAAGATAGTGGATAATTAGTTGGATACAGTGAATTAATGAATTATTGACAGTATTCACCTGAGGCATATAATTGGAAGAATCAGCCCTGGTACCCTTTGGATATATTCTACTCATTTGCCGTTTGTTGTAATTTACAAATTCGATCGCAGATGTTTTCAAATAATTTAATCCCGCAGTCTCGGCAAAAGACGACATGTTGTAATGAATATTCTTTTCTGCAAGAAGATAGTAATATCGGTAGTGCGATGCGATTTAAATATTTACATTAATTTGCACAAACGGTCGCAACGTCAGTGCAAACAAATTAGTACAAAAATTAAAAACTCACGCTCCGCAACACTGAATCCTTGAAACTTGATCGGCTGAGCGTAATTTACCATTGATGACAGCCATGGGTGAACATTGGTTGTACTGCCGGTATAAGGTGTTAATTCAAAGCTTTCTGCGACACTACCGCTGCCTTGAGTTGGTAGAACCACTCCTACAGGGACTACAGATTCGGCTGCTACGACTATTTCTTCCTGTGGGATGGCATGTTGAATTATTTCACATGAATGTCAAATTTAATGTTGAATTATGTTCGATAGGTTTAAAACTGGAAATAATTGAGTACAACCTTTATAGGTTGTTGGTCTACGACAGATGCTGTGGTTGGTATTGCACTGGCATCTTCTTTAACTTCATCTTCAATAACGAATTGGCCTTGTTTGAAAAGTTCTAGTTCGTGCTTTTCGACTTCAGGTTTTAATCGTTTATTTTTTATGAGGATCTTTCGCTTCAACATGTTCGGTGGTGGAAGATTCACGCCTGGTTCCAGCTGATGACAAATATAATTAATTAGTTTGATGAATACTATGCGAGTTCAGGTACTCGTGGTTCTTCTTTAATGGACTTACAGGATATTCTTTCAATGGTTCTTTTAACAACAAGTCTCCCAATATCTCGTCACAGTATTTGGCTAATTTATATTGTTGCTTTTTACTACAGTGGTTCTCAAAACTTAGTATAACAGGATATTCGGAAGTAACAAACGCTGTGTCGCGCACTGCATATATAACATCCCTGAACAAGATGTCTGTACACATTGCTTTTCCATGAGTTATAATTGGCTCTTCGTCTTCGCCTTTCCCGTCCCAACAATCCAATTCAACACACCTATAGCAAAAATTTTCATCGATACGTGTGTAAATCAAACGAGAATTTGTCAGGGTTATTAGCAAAATCAATTTACCTGCATCCAGCAAGTAACACTTGTCTGTACATTTCTACGCTACTTTTACCACCGAATTGTCTTCCGCTTAGATAAGTGTTATGACTTGAGTTTATGTAGTAGTGGGATAAAGGTTGATCCATATCCATGTAAATATCAAGTCGATCGAGAAATACAGGTGCATTTTCATCGGACATCAAATACCGAATGAAACCATCTTTTGTCATTGTTTCTGTAATTAAATTTCAACAAGTTCGCTTATACACAGGTCGATCTTCTCTGATTTACGAATTTCAGTGTACCGTAAAATAAAAAACAAACGTACTGTTAACTCGCGCTTCTTCATTCTTTTCATAATCGTTAATAATTTCCGTTGCTCGCTTCTCGTCGTAAAGTGGGCATAAAATTTCATTCAATGTCGGATCTCTTTGTTTTTCGTTCAAAAACGTTATCAACTGTTCCATATTAATTGTATCAGCTTTCCCCTGAGTTCTGCATTTACATAATATAACGGTAAAACATTGGCATAGAATGATTTCAAGGCCTGCCTAAGAATTTCGAGTAAAATTCTAATAATTGTCAGAAGATTGTTACCAATTATTCCAATTCCTATTACATGCAATTATATATAATCTGGTAGTAGGTACTGTAAAATTTAATTCTTCATCATTTTTGCAAACAGTACTCACATTGATTGAAATAATTCCTCTATATCATTTCTTGGACATATTTTATGATATAGTTCATAAAATTTATCGAATGTAAAGTCATCTGGCTCTATAACGTCATTCTGTGAAGAGATAATTTTATCGTTGCGCACAAAACTGATTTATGAAAATAATACAGGTGACGCTATTCACAGATTTTACAGTACCTTTCCACTTGGTAAATCTAAATCAGCCAGACATTGATACACCAATTTTTCAGTCTTCCCTGAAGCAAATGTTCGCGCAACCACTTTAACTGGAACTTTTCCAACTGGATCAACCAACATTCGTAGTCTCATCCAGCTGTAACAAAGAATAATTTCTATTACATGTAGTATAATATTTATGTAGCGTAATGTGTACTAGGAATTATCAAGGTTCGTACGCTTTTTGGAATCTGAAATTTCCTGACTTTTCCAGGCATTCTAGCCTGAAAACAGGATTTTTCCAGCAACCTTTCGAAAAATATGTCGCTGATTAATGACAATTTTTTTTAACATTAGTACTAATACCTTCAATATTACCTAGTAACTAACTTACTGTATGACTATCAATTTACAAAGAATAGCCCACAATTTTCTGTAAGAAAAAAACGAAAGTAGGTTTGGCATTAGGTAATATACATAGAATCTATGGAGTGATACGACGAAACAAAATTTTAAGTGTAATTTTTTTTCATCACGATCCATGGTGCTTTGTGTGAGAACGAGTTTATTTCTTTGATAGACTGTAAATTCCAGTCTTATTTTCGAAATTTCTTAACTTTTCCCGGACTTTCCCTGCTGTAAGAAATTCCCTGAGTTTTCCCAGTTTTCCAGGTTTTCCCTGTACGTACGATCCCTGATTATTTTCATCTGTGATTTCAGAGTATGTTTTTGTGAATCGGTTTAGCAGAAAAATCAAACTTTACACAAAATCTTTAATCAAGTGAAATTAAATGAACAAGAATCAGATCATACTGTTTTTTAAGGCAAGTTAACGGACAAACATTGTTAGCCTTCACATTGTGCGTTATTGTTCGGAGTCCATCCAACCATGTCTGTAACATAAAACGGTATGATAAATATCGTTTTTACATCATTTCAGTAATGTGAATACATATAGAATAACCAGATATTTCACATTATTTCGTCTGTTTTTTACTAAAAATAATACCAAGTCGGGGTGTGTCATTCTCAATACAGTTCAAATTGGACATAGAGACCTGTGAATTCTATGATCAAATTTATCACACCTTTGCAGTTGCTGCATCCGGGCACACGATGTGTTGATAATTAATATTCGTATAATCTACACCTGAACAAATGGTCAGACTTCTTTCTTCCAATTGATCTTCATGCTTGCCTCCCAGTTTGTCATATAACTTTGGATCCTGTTTACATAACGTAATTGATGAAAACAATTGAAACATATGGGACAATTTTCACTAAACTCTGCACATATTGTCAAGGTATAAGATACCTCGAATACAACGTACAAAGTTTGTTGAAATTTGAATAAACACAGTAAAATTTTTACCTTTGGAATACCGCCTGCCCTAACATCGCTGACTTGACATAGTTCAATAACATCTCCGTCCTAGAGGAAGGATTCTCTATCAGTTATTTATGAATTATGCTAACAATTCGTGGAGTTACTTTGAATCTGTTGTTCTCCCGGTGATGAAAAAAATTTTTTGTTCTCACCTTTCCCTCGCTTTTCCAGTAAATAAAGAATCCATACTCGTCAACTTTGAACAAACAATTCACCTCTATTTCAGTATTATCCTTTTCTTCCGACCATCTATCGAAGACGCATCCTGTGCGCAAAGGTTCCGGCACTTCAATTTGCCAGTTGAATTCGAACCGTTTTGTCATTTTTCCTGGCAAGTTTTACAAGCCTGGGCTTGAGTAGGCGCAGACTATTCTATCCTTGAAAAAAGAAGACGGTAACGCACCAGCGATTATATCATTTTGTTAATCTAATAACAGTACAAAGCATAAACGAGTGTTATAATTTGTTTGATCAAGTGCTTTTGACGATAAATTAATTAGGATAATTTTTTTTTCTTGACCCTGCGTCTTGCCGCTGTGCATATCCTCATCTTAAAATATTGAAAATAATATTTAGATAAGTTTGTATATCAAAGAAGTCAAGGTCTTAAAGCTATATATAGAATCTGAACTGTGCGTTTATCCGAAAGCTCAGACTTGACGTTAGTTCCTTTGATCATTTCTGTTAGAAAAACTGTTGAAAGAATTGATGCTAAGTATAATATAAAAGTGAAGTAACAAATTCCTACTCGTCTGACTTGAGAACCTATCAGATATAACAAATAATTATGGTACGAACATTTGCCTCTGTGGTTAACAGCGAGAGATACGGATAGTTATCAATGGTATTAACATGGTAAAACATTAAGATGGCCTTTCAGTGTAGATTATATCAACTGGTTAGCAATTATTAATAAAAAATTCGACAATATTGTTTTGCAGTAAAATTTAAATAATTCAGATCAGCGGATAAAGCTGCTCTGCTTCAGTTTAATAGTTTTAAAATCAACAAATAGATTTCGCATATGTTTGCAGGAGAATATAATCTCTGCAGAGCTGTTTTGATAGCTGGTTTATAAATAGGAAGATCGTTTCACGCCTAAAAATTGATTAGAAATACGTTTATTCAATAATTATCAGTCCTCCAATTCTATAGCAAAGTTTCCCCCCTCCCCCCCTAATTTCGGCAGCCAGTCACATTATGTTCACAAAAATAAGTACAAGATAGAAAATCTCTCAGCTCTAAACCAAAATTAGATTCTGATGTTTACTCTGTGCGTGCACACAGTAGATTCGACTTATGAGTGTATGCACATATATCGTTGTTTCCGACCTGTCAGACGGCGTAGACGCAGACAACAATAATATTGATATTATTTGTGAAACTTGATTAAATGTTAAGAGCGTGAATATCCTGCAGCAAAGCGGTTACATTTTGGTTGAATAACGTTTGCGCGTGTGTTTATTCAAACGTGTTTGCGATGTGTGAGAAATCTAACAACAAGTACAGAATCACATTTTTCTTTGCACGTTGCGAGAATAAACGAATCGAATGAATTGACCTAGGATGCTGTTTCGGTCGAGGATTTATTGCCGAGTTTGACGTTTAGGCGAGGACGAAGCAAGTGACAAAATACACGATTGTTAAATGCTTTCGCTAATTAATAAATATTGCATTGAAGTCGTGTACAAAAGACGTCGATTAGTGTCGAACACTCACTGCTTCCTCTGCTCTGGTATTGACTTTTATAGCTCGTTGAAGCCCTTCATTTTTTATATCTTTACGCGATAACGATCTAACGAATTTTGGCCTGAGTGAATGAAAACACAAAAAGGGGGGGGAATTCACTCGATTCTCTGATACAAAATTAGGAATCAAAGAAACCAAAATTTTCTTCGAACACCACGAAGCCAGCGAGGCAGGCAGCACTGGGCAGCACTAACAGCTCGTGTGACTGATGCGTCTGTGTGGATTCTTCTAATATACATTCACAAAGTGGCTGCTGTACGTCCGACGATTGGCGTATGCATGCACTTACATACATTCAGCTTGATATCGACTATCGACTGCTTGATGTTTCGCTATGCCCTGGGACCTCGAAATTCAACGTGCGCATGCTTAGCGCTGTTGGATTTTTCTGACACGCGGATCTCGTTACCCGACGAGTTGCCGTTTTTCTTTATCATGTGTCGATAAGGTGCCATTTGTTGAGCAGTTAGCCACTTGTCAATGATCGGTAATGCAGTTGTCTTGTTTAGATCTCAATCTTGTATAATATACGTGCTATATACACATTACGCATATTTATGCAGTATATTGCTTTTCCGAGTTGCGAATTATTTAAATGTATCTTGTGACAATGCTACTTTGGATTCACGAGGGAATTGTAAAATAACATCAATCTCGGTTTAATGGAGTTTACAAACTTATTTAATATTCAATTTAATAAATTTCTTCAACAAATTGTACATCATTACTATTTATCGTTTCTTGTACAACATCACGTGCGGTATGCAAATTTCAATTGAATCAATCGCGGTTCTAAAATCGAATCTTGGTTGTTACATAGCTCGTCATTTCGGTTACATGGGGACCCTGATTCAATTCTACAGGCTAACTTGAAATGTTCATCGAAATATTTTATACTTTGAAACTCGATTAACCTGGCATTCATTTGAATAGCACGTAATATATTTTGCGCCAAGTGAGCCAGTCCTTATAAAATACACGACATGCAATTTCCGGATTTTATTCTTTACCCGCGAATCAAGATGAATTGATAAGGTATTAATCGTTCAGAAAAACCTAAATTGTAACCGAATAAATTTACACGAGAGCATCGCGGCGCAAAAATTCCGAAAAAGATTTGTGATTCTCCCTTGTCGCCGCAGGTTTATCCCCGCGTTCTCGTTCCTCACCCATTGTTATTAACGCCGACGGTAAGCCTGCATAGCTTACAAGGATAATGAAGATACAGTAATCTGAGCTCTTGTATACATACGTGATACGGGAATGTGATAGGTCCGTGTGTATGCGTCTTCCTGTATGAAATAGGCACGTATGTGAACACAGTGTACACAATGGATATGGATTTACACTTAATCTGCAGT
Organism: Neodiprion lecontei; assembly: GCF_021901455.1. Classification (NCBI taxonomy): domain Eukaryota; kingdom Metazoa; phylum Arthropoda; class Insecta; order Hymenoptera; family Diprionidae; genus Neodiprion; species Neodiprion lecontei. The sequence continues at coordinate 25,648,251 of NC_060265.1, forward strand.
GGGAGATTATCACGATTTGCAACACTGGTTGAAAATAACTGCCGTACAGGGGATGAATAATTTCAAATCGTTCCGTTGCGAAATCTCAATATTTAATAACAGTCTTATAATTTTTAGTGAATTAGCAGTGACATTGAGCCGTAGTTAAAACCGTGTTTAATTGTATGGTTTGATGCCGAAACACGCTCCGATACGTAAGCGGGCGTGAATATTGGTGATATCGCGTGTTTAACCGATTAAATTGAATTTTATTTATTACCGTCACGAACACGCAGCTATCGGTAATACACATCGCATCAAGATTCCAACGTTTGAGTACGACAATACGTTTGAGCATGTGCATGCGGCGTAGTTAACCTATCGGTATTTCAGGCCCTGGTTAATATTTTCCAAACCGACGGTCTATCATACCCTTCATTTAGGGATGTAGGACGCGTACAATGCGTGACGGAGGTATCTGTACATAAATAAATTAAACTCGACGGTGACGGGAAGAGAATTTTGCATCAGCTTAACTCGATTAAGGTTCAATGTCTCAGCTGTGGCTTTAATCCATATTCCGGGGTGAACGCTTCCTACGTCTATACACCCATCCATACAATTATTTCTATATTAACCCTGCGGAACAACGTTGAGCCCCGTGTGTCGTTTCGCGAACACAGATGTATGTATGCCCTGAAATCACAAGAATTAATACACGGTTTACACCTGTAAACATCACGAGTATATACGCGATATATATTCGTTTAATTTCGCGTACAGATTTCCGTTTTGCAAATTTAACCAATCACGGTGTTGCGTATAGGCATAATAATAATAATTGTGATAATAACAACAACATGTACAACAATAAATTTACGTAGGTAATTGGAATATTGTTTTAGCGCGACGCGGTGTGTATACTGGTGAAATTCGCGCAGAGTTCATTGGGGAATATAATTTTAACTGAAATTAACAAGTACAGTAATTAACGGGTATAACGAGAGTTTCGAAAGCCGTATAATACAAGATGACAGCAGGTCGACGTTGTCTGATGACAAGATGGCGGAGTTGCAGAGGGGATCGAGAAGATGGATCAACACTCTGGAATCTCTCTTAGCGTCGAGTGCTAATTACTAATTGTTATCTCGAGCGAGAATTCGCCGGCCCTTATTACACAAATCGGGAGACCCTTCTTTAACTCTCTGTTAATTATACAGCTCATGTACATTTGTACAGGCGGTGTTCATCCGTTATACCTATACTGCAGACCCTTAAAAGTGTATCGTCGGGATGTATAAATAGCTTCGTTATACAACAGTTGTTACTGTATATCGGAAAATTAGTAAGAGGATGAGTTTAATGATCTTAAAAAAGGTTTGAAGTCGTTAAAACGACTCTGTACGTCGACAAATTGTATCTCTATCGAGTGGTTGAGAATGAGCAAGGATCATCTTTCATACTTAGTTTTTTTGCTGCAGCTTTATAAGCTCAATTTTGCCAACATGTCGCTGATAATATCCTAGCTTACGACCTTCTTAGAGCCAGATGTTTCGAATTTTTTATCTTACGATCTTTGCGTGTTAAATTTACTGTACTTTTAGCCCGGAATACTTGTAGAATTTTATTTTTCATATTTTCTAGATTACGCCTTTCCTCTTTACGAAAAAAATGCGGGGAAATTGCTACCCTCTTTTAAATAAAATATACGGAAAAGTTGTAATTAAGTCTGTCAGCACGAGGTTTAGTGTTTGATCTTTATACTCAATGACTCGTCTGGTATAATTTGTAACGTAATAGCTAGGTATTACATATATATATATATATATGTATACATTACATATATATATATATATATATATGTATACACACACACCCCCGTAATGTAATACCTCTTCGGTCTGGCGGTGGCACCCTTGCTCTTTTATACACGAACCCATGCAGTAAAAGTAGAAAACCCCACTTAATTACCATGAATATGCATGTCGGGTCTTCGCTGCGTTTTTTTCCTCTCTTTTCTCTCATTTTTTATTAACATCATCATGCTCGAAAATGCCCCGGACAAATTACCACATCGTTACAGCTACGAACTTTGATGACTTCTCTCGGAATGTAAGCGTCACGGTTTCTACACTCCGCAGATTAGTTCTTGCTTCCAGTCGCAAGCTTACCCAATTCGAGTCATGGGCATCAAAGAAAGAAAGAGAGAAAGAGGGATAGGTGGATATAAATATTACAGCACACCGTCCACTCTTCGTGCAAATTTATACATGTAAGAAAATTATGCGGGCACGTAGCTTAGGAAAAAGGGGTGCAACACGTACAAAAAACTGCTGGGGAGATATATTCCTGGGCAAAAATAATGTCCGACGAGTTGGGTACACATGTATCGGAAATGTATGAGATATGGGGAAATATTGCTGTTTGAAAATTTTCCGGTTGAAATTTTATATATATATATATAAATATATATGTCTAAGGCATGAAATAATTACACACGTCTGCAAAAAAATATTTATTTTCAACTGCATGGGATGTTTTTGGTAAATATTATGTTTTCGAATGTCCTGAATCCAAAAATTACTTCCATTTCCCTCCATCGCGTACACTATATTCTTGCAAAATACAAGGTGCTTGCATAAAAAAGTATAACAATAGTGAAAAAACCACCATTTTATTACAATCAACGAAACGATGTTTCGTATAAAATTAAACAAACAATTTCTTTATGAAATGTACCTATTTAACATTTCGCGTTCATTCCTTTTGCCTGTGAAACTTTTTCGCCTTCTCTTTGATACACCTCCGAACACGCTTCAGCTTTTCATTTTCTGTTTTCTTGTTTGCATTTATTCTTGAGTCTCACTCTAACACATATTAAATGCAAGTAACAAGTCACTTTTGCCTAGGATTTTTATAATCAAGAATAGGATATCAGATTTCGTACTAAACGGAAGTTTCATTCTAAATGAAACTACAAACACGAGTTCAAGAAAAAACTTGACGCGGTAGAACTTTTTGAGTATTTTTCCAGGCTTTAGAGAGTCGAAATCTATTTAAAAAAAAAGGCATATAAAAATTGTGCCGTTTTTTTGTTACAGACCCGTGTTATTTGTGTAACGCGGTATCGTAAGATCGTCGACACGAAGTCCTGTTGAGAAAATCTTACAGCTATCATATTTTTCCCGCACATTTTTACGACGAGTCCCGCTAAAATCAAAAATTTATGTGATCTCTGCAGTGGTATTATTTATTCCCAAGACCGCGAAACCTTATTTCGCTTCAGGGATAAGTTATCACAGCGATGATGCGTAGAATTTTCGCTAGAAATTCTCAATAAATTCTTAGTGTTCAGCCGATTTTTTCGAACAATCAAACTCTGTGTATCGCATATTATTGTGACACGTTTATGCACCATATAACGCACCGTATGTTTTTTCCGTTGACACGCATAAAAGTAAATTATACATACCGTAATAACGTCCTGACATGATGCAGATCCGACGGGATATTTGCGAATTTACAGCGACATGCCTCGTCTCCGGTCCACGATCGAAAGTTTGATGCGTTTTTTCAAAGAATTTTTGATGCCGCGAATAAAAATATATACGTATATACAGAGAGAGAGAGAGAGTGAGAGGAAAAAATAGGAAACAAAAACAGTTCCCGTTTTTAAGCGCTGGAGGTTTAATTGTTACACCAGGAACCAGGCTTATTTAAATAAGCCACCGGGATAAAATTTGAAGGGCGTTTTTTTCAATACCTCTAGTAATTTCACACAGCACCATTGATTTCATACCCACGGATCCCGGGGACGATTCAGCCGTCCGGGCTTTACGGAAAATGATTTTTCAGTCACGCGTGCGTTGCGGCGGTGCGGTTGGTATTTTCCAGTATATTTCTGCACGTCCGGGCGCCGACCGGCTGATTGACTGACAGACAAGCGGATCGACGTAATCCTGCGGGTATTTTATCGTTGAAGACCGTGGCTTAAAAACTGATCTGCTGCATATCGCGATGCGCAATTGCTATTCCCACCGCTGCCAATAATAAATGGGAATCACTGCGGGATCGGTGGAAATGTATGTATAATACGTGTGCGTAAAAACTAAACCAAAAAGACATAAAAAAGGGAAAGATGAGAAAAAAAATAAAGGAAAAAACGCACAAAACAACTGTATCGAAATGAAAATTTAGATATTTTTATACCCAGGCTCCTCGGGGAAATATTATAACCGGCACCGATGCGAATGTATTTATACCCGCACATAGTGTACACGTATCTATATGTATATCGACACGAATTTTATCGCATCACTGCCACTGCAGCGATTGGTGAATTTCACGGCTGGATTGGCAAAAAGTCGATTCCGGGTACGTACAGTATGGGACATCGTCGTATGTAGCCAATAGAGAAACGGTTACATCAAAAAACTGCAATCTTCCTTCGGCCTGGCGAACTGAACCCGCCTATAATACTCGATACTTTGTGCAAACACATTTTCCTCTTCTCTTCCGGTCGCTCGGTGTAATGTATTAGCTCATCTGTGAAACCGGATTCCGTACCGCTGTAATCTGGAGTTATATGTGATATGTATCTGCAATTTGCAGTGGTAGCTGAAGGAAGGACGAAGCGCTTTGAAAACTTGAGATCTGCCACTGCTGTGTACCCACTTTCATCTTTGCGGAATTGACCGAGTTTTTTTTCACAGCTGCGAAAACTTCTTTATCAGATGTCTGCTATCGCGGACGGATCGTGACTTACGCGCGTAAAAGCCTTGCTCAGCCTGTCAGCCATCGTACGCTTTGCAATTGGATCCAAATCGACTTGGGATCTTGAACTTGTCTCGCGACAGAACCGGAATATCCTAAGAGATCGAACAAACCGGTAGAACTTATACAGAAAAGATAAATGATAGCACCGCTTTTCCGCCACCGTTTTATAGACTGCACCTGTACGTGTCGTAGTTCTGCACTTGAACGTTAAGACCATTAAAGCTTCGGTGAAACTTTACGCTACAACGGTGTTCCTCGATAAATTCACTCCTTTACGGAACTGGGGTAGGTGTACCTACCTACTGAGAATTCCTCTTTTTTTTCCAAGAAACGGCCTGGCCACTTCCGTTTTGGACAATTCCTGGTCGTACGTGTCGCTCCGATTAGGTCTTAGCCGACACCTTTTGCTCTTCGCGATCCGATGCGAAGTCGCGTTTGACTTACCACGCGATACGATCTCCCATCACCGTCACTCTTTCGCCGGATAGAAAAAGTCCGCTACGCCGCGCCGCCTTCTTCTTCTCCTTCTTTTTCCCTTTCTTTCTACTCCGACACGCGTGATTGAATTTTTTCCCGTTCCTTTCTCTCTTATCACCGCCGTTCAAGCTTTGTTCTACAATTCTCTCGTGCGATTGTCTCAGGCGTTAACGTCGGAAAATCGTCTCCGTTCCGTTGTTTCAACCGCTTGTTTTCTGCTTTCAAACGAAAACGTGCCGCGGTCCAGGAATACAGGGACCCGGCTCCGAGTTCTCTCGCTTAACCTTCGGTCAAGTGCCCAAGGGTTGCTTTACCTTCCATCACAACGCACGTCCAGCCCGGCCTCGACTCACTTTAGGTATACCTCCACGTTTAAACGAACAATAAGGTTACCCCTAGGCGAGGTATAATCCAGCCGCCTTCACCTGCCAATCTTGTATATACCTCAACAGTAACTTGCCAATATTAAATGCGATGCAGAGATTTGTCCGGCGAGAATTCACGGGGTTGAAAAATGATTCCAGGGTGGAATACCATTCGATAAGTTACACCGAGCCGACGGAAGCGGGGCGAGTAGCGAGGCTGAAAATTCGATGTTCGTGGGTGTCGTAGCCGAGCATGACCCTTCGTAGGGCCGCACTTGAGTCAGGGTGCGAACTTGACACTGAAAAAATGTTATCTCGAGGAGGAAGCGTGGTTGGCAGGAAAGGTGCCCCTCGTACACTCGGGTGTGTCGCGTAATATCTGTACGCGTATAACGAAGAGAGTGCGTAGATTAGATATTGACACGGCTGCGCAGACACCGGAGGGGCCTTCTAATCCGAAACTTCAATTAACTGCTGATAAATCAGCCCCCTCATAAGCCGCCGGCGGTTGAACCTCGCGCCTGTCGGACGTACCTCTATACATCTGTATCTGAAAATTTGCATGTATTTTGATATTTAAATGCGGGATAGAGTGGCTAGAATTGGGTGGCGGCTGCGTTGCGGGTTCAGGATGAGTCGAGGAGATGACGCGAGTTTCTGTTTTCAACTCGGCACACGGATTCACGTATAGGGGTCGGTTCAACTTCCGCCGGCTTAGTTAAATTCTAATTGAAGGGCTCAACCGTCGGGAATAATCTCGAGCTGGCTCTAACATTCGGACAGACTGTTAGCCAAGTCGTTTTTGGCTCTCACCGCTCGCCTTATCCAGTTCTTACCCACTTTCACCATTTTTTCCCCTCCCCCCCGCCCCCGACCACCGCTTCTTCAGCTACTCCCGTAGTAGCTGGACTCGCCGGAAGTTTGAGCTAAAGTTTTGCCGATGGATTTTTGGCGTACGGCTGCGACGCTTAATAAACTTTACACGACGCGAATCGCGCAAAGATTTTTGCCTTTCGCCGTAGAAACGCGACGTATCCCTCACCCAAGGAAAGAGTACACCGATATCGCTAGTCATGTGACGTATATGCGTTCGCATGTGCCTGCGAGTAAACACGTGTTACATGATTTATAACGATGTATGTGGAGGCACGATAAGCATGTGTCGGTAAATTTGCCTTGACAAAAGCAGGGGTTAAATTTTCCGAGTGCTGAATCGATGTATATGTACCGTCATACCCCAAGCGTGGGTGTATGCGTGTCATTACTTTGAGAGAGGATTCAAAATCTCTACAAATATCCCTTCAGATTTCAAACAATACGTCAAAGATTATAAGTACACACAAATTCCGACAGATTTTCATCCCTCTCGGCGGTGCCCACGCTTCGTGCTTTATCATGAAATTTGATCTTTATCCTTGTACCGACATTAAAACATTATTATTATACGTTACGAACAAATTTCACCAATTTCAATATACGTACAAGCTCTTGGCCTCGTGGTTTATTTTTTAGCTCAAACTTGTACGTACATCGAGTGTCCAGAGATTTGGGAGGCAAATTTTTTGACACTCGTCGGGCATAATTGTACACTTTGTTCCCGCTTGAGGTAATCACACTTATAATGCCTCACATGTACTCGATTTTGAAATTTCCTACTGTTTAAGTATTCATATGACGAAATATAGAGAATTTCCCCAGCATCGCTTTGTTTATTATTTTACTCGAATTGCAAATTTTCTTTTTCGATTTTTCTTATACCGCCGCAGTTGCAGAAAAGCAATATCAAAAGTCAATAAATCTTTCAGCATATTCTGTCTTTTCGTCAAACACTATACACAGAATTTACAGTGTGCACGTCACGTGAAAAAATGGACAGGTACATATCAAAAAAAAAGTCCTAATCGATTCGCGTGCAATTGAACTCAATTGGGGCAAACGCGGATACAATTCAATTCGATTCATTCAACTTTTATCCATAAATCATGCAGGTACGTGTAACCGAGCTGCGCGGCATTGTTTGCAATAAATGCACAGACAGTGTTACAGTACCGTGCTCTGCGTCACCCGAATTGTACAAATGGCGTATACGGTATAATGCATAAATGAAAAAAAATGTGCCGAAAAAATTAGGTCCCTCTGTAGTTCACACGAGCGATATCACGGATAATGGGCAAATATTTGATCCTTTAGTTCGTGGCTAGGTTTCGAAATCAATTCACCACTCTGTGACAAAAGATAAAATACAAAGAATAAAAAAAAAATACATCGTCTCGACAAACCTCTGCGCTTCCAAATATATATTTTCGGACGTAGACGGGATTTCGACTGATTTTTAATTCATTTTAAATCCTTTTTTTTCGAGGGTTGTACATTCCGTTATTACGGCAAAGTACATGTGGTTTGAGCTGAACTCACGGGATTTGGGTATTTGTAAAATTAACGCGCTCCCCGAGGTACGAAAGAAAAGAAAAGCACGCTCGCGTTTCCATCTCGTTTACTTCGTATCCGGACCTCCGGTTTGCGGAAAGCTTTGATTCGTTCGTCCGGTCGCGTCGCGTCGGGATGCAGTTGCGCTAAAAAGAGAGGGAAATTGTAGGCAGGCAGGCAGGTACATACCTGCCGGATGTCAGGCGTCTATATAAACCTCGCCCTTTTCTTTCTTCGATCAGAGTGAACAGTAATTGACACTTGAATTAGCGTCTCCAGGTTCTTCGTTACTTTGGGACGAGTCCTCTTAACGAAAGGACCTTTGCAGGATGAGTATGAAAATGAAGTTCGCGGTAAGTATTGCGTGGGTTTTCACAACAGTAACATCCGGACAAAGGATAGAAAATTTCTCCCCCTCCTCGGTCGTTTTGCCTTAAAACTTTTATTTTCTCGCATTCTATGTCGTAGCGCTGCTTCTTATTTCTCGAGGCTTTCACCATGTTCTTTCTCATTTATCCCCGTTCGATTCGAGAGCCTCTCCACTCCTCAATGCTACCCTTGTGTAGGTATTTGTACATGTGTTTTCATTTCAGTCTGCAATTATACTCGCGGTGATTTCAACCGGGTTTACCGAGGGGAAGAACCTGAGATATCGCCGCGGTACGAATGAGTTGAGGGAATCGTACATCGTCCATTACAACAACAAGGGTGAACCACTCAGTGTTGCTGGATTTGACGAGTTTATTCGTGGTTAGTTTTATCAAATTTTTATTCAACATATACAACCTAAATAAACACTCCGCTATTGAATTGTAAAAAATACATCAGATTTACGACGATGGTGATGAGACAGAAAGGTATTAAAGAAAAAACCGACACAGAAAAATGAGGGTATCGAAATTTTCGACGGATGGAACATCTCGCAAGTCTCGCGGATTATCGTCTCTAAGGCTCAAGCAGCTTTTGACGTGAATCATCATAATTGATCAGATCAATTTTTGTCTGTCGGTAAGGGTGCGCTGATTTCAATTTTGGCCCGGAGCCAAGTTATGTACCTGTTGACTTTTACAAACCATCGGTCTCAAGAGAGAGAGAGAGAGAGAGAGAGAGAGAGAGAGAGAGAGAGCGTTACATTTTTCTCAACCTCTTACAATTAGACTTTGTTTATATGTGTATAAGATCAGGCTGACTTGGTCAGTGATGGTATTCTTTTTATCGTCAAGACGTCTTTCCTTGTTTTATACTTCTGCAGAGTGTCAGACGTCGTTGTTCTTTTAGGTTTGATTAAAACCTCGTTGATGATCCAATCGCCAATGGAATTTTCCCATCTTTTTTCACCTTTTAGTGTGGAGAATCAGAGGCACTGTACCGAATATTCAATTCCGGTAAGGTGCTTCTTGAATCAATTTCTTTCGCCTTCTTTTCTTTTTGATAACGATAAACAAACTCGATTATTGAAGCGAAAAGTTGATTCATTCGTAATTTATTTTCTTCTTTTATTTAGCGTTCAGAAACGGGGTGCCTTTTGCCCGGTAAAAATTCTGGCGTAATCGAATTCTAATTTTCGTAACGATAATTAATCGAGATGTTGGGGTTTGAAGAGCGAGTTAAAGCACCTTATAATTACCTCTTGAGCGTAATAAAATGGAGTTAAACGTACGGTATAGAATTTTCAATTAACGTACATTTGAAAACCAAGCATATAAATTTGAAAGTTGTATATCCATTATTGAGGCTTGAGTTTATGTTACGTCCGGGGTCGATATTACTTGTGCCTGTGTATGCAGAAGCGGTAGAACTAACAATAAAAAGATAAGAAAAGGAACACTCGGTGGCTCGTCAGAGTTTTATGTTACTTTTCCATGTGTATATTCTTACATACGTATCCCCGTCCGTAAGAAAATACGAAAACCATTTTCTCCGGAGAAATTTAACGAAACTTTTCATGCTATACCGCGGTGCTCACAACCAGTCGATACCGTCGTTACAACTGTCTTTATTTGAGTTTTGCGGGACGTGGATCATTCGCTCCCTCCAGCCATGTCGTGTCTGGGTGAAAACTTCTTTTCTGTTTCGATGTGCCCTTCCCCCCTCCCTGCCATTGGCAAGAATAACGAACTTTTGTTATTCGGTTCTCCACCCGGCCCATCCGAGAGGTTGAAAGTCCGATGACGTCGAAATCTCGAAGAAAATTACAGTCTTCTTTTCTATTTCAGTCCTTAACGGAAAACAGGCAGCTCCCGGTCTCTCGTACTCATCGTATGCCGAAAACTCGCCGTTTTCGCCTCCTTCGCCCGAAACGACGGCTTTGAAGCCGACGACTACTACCGAGGCCACGACTTCCCATCAGCCGAAGCCGTTAGCAACGGGAACTTTGACAACTCCGTATTCCATAGTCATCGCGACGGGATCCCCTGAGCCTGTACACGTCAACGTCGGCTCCACGGAGTCCCCGTTAAAGGTATCCATCCAACCAACCACGAAGCGAAAAACTTTCTTAAACCTCCCCGCAAAACTGTTAGCTGTCGGCAGAGTGTCGATGGAAAGTCTCACGGTGTACACAGTACTCGTGTCGAGAAATGAATTTCACCCTCCGGGGGCTGTTTGTACGGGGTGGGAACGTCATTGCCGCCTTGGGAATATTAGGGCCTTGAACGGAGAAAGAGAGCGGGGAAGCGATGACGAATTGAACGTCAATTCCACTTGTTTCGCCTGGTTTTTACGTTTGTCTTCTTCTACCCAAAAGTTTTCAAGTACATACGTGGATTGCGGGAAGTTTGGTGTGTTTTATTTATTTTTTTCTATCTCTCTTCCTTCTCATCGTTCCGCCGTGCCTCGGATAAGCCGCAATCTCATATCGCGACGGTGTGGGAATTGGAACGCCTTGTGACTGCGTTTTCATCATCGGCGAATCGAAAACACATGCCAACTGCCGGGAGGCGGTGCAGGTGATTTCGCAAGATGAATTGAAACCCAGCTTCGCGGGCTGCGATCCTGGGCAAAGTAATTGAGCAGGAAACTAAGTCCACTCAGAGAAAATCGAATCCCGACTGAATTTCTCTGCGGGAAACGAATTTGCTTACGGTGGTACAGTACAGACGTCGTCCGACGAGTGTTTGTACCCGTCAACTCCCAATAACGGGCATCCGACTACCGCGCGGAATTAAATAAATCCCACCTCGGCCGAAAAATGCTGCGATCTCAATTTTTGCCCGCAAGATCTCGGAGCAACATCCGAGTTTATTCGTGCCCATCTACCCACGCTTTTCGGCCCCCGTGCGTACTAAAATCAAATGCTTTTCTTTGAACTAGTTTTCCTGCCCATCTCATTCCCGGCGAAAGGAAAAAAACGGGGGGTGTTTTTTTTATTCCTACTTAATTTCGCCGCCTCGTTTTCCGGACGAATAAAATCGATCCTGTGAAGCAAATTCTTTTTTCTTCTCACCCTCCGGTTACGGGGGTTTTCTATGTACCTATACGTATACCCATACTCGCTCGTAACGACAGAATCGCGGAGAAAATTCTTGAAATATGTTGCTCTTTGGCAGTGTCGTTCCTTGGAGCGAATCTCGAAGAGAAAAAATTCGAAGCAATGACCGCGGACGCAGCGGGAGGGTGACCGGGGTAAAATGGCCATGAGGAACAAAGTGAATTTTCCGAATTTCCGGACAAAGTACAATCATTGATCTTATTTCATTTTATGCGTATCCTCCGGGGGTAAGAAATTTACGAAATTCGATTTCCGCCACGGTTATTGAATTATCGCCAAGCATTACGTACAAAAACAGGACCAACGAAACAGAACTTCTTTTGCACCCAACGCGTGGAGGCCGTTATCCTTTTTACCATACTTTTCAACGAGTACAAAAAATCGTCTGGATTTTAACTATTGTGAGAAATTCGTTTCGCTCTAATGTTCTTTCGTGAGAAAACGTGAAAAATGTGTTTTAGAAAAAGGATGAAAGGTAGACAGTACTCGGCGACTCTGATTGATCACAGCCAGGGATGTTCGGAAAGTGATCCTGTACGACTGTAGCGTCTTCTTGTTAATCTCTTTGCAAGGGTATAGATAATGTACAGACGGTATACCTACATTCACGACCGAGTGCACAGAGTGATCCATCGCTTCGGATAATTGGTCCTGCGAGGAATCAAACGGTTCCGTTTCGGGGTTCCCGACAAACATGCCTCTGTACCTTATACATATAGTGCAAGGACCAGAAGCGATGGACGATAGTCGACGCCCGACGTTCCCGTTCCCGTTCCCGTTCTCATTCCCGTGCCTTCGGCATCGACCGGCTTCGCAACTGACAGTTCAATGTATAGTATAGGTATAGGTGTCCGCTGCTTCTGCGTGTGTGTGTGTGAGTGTGTCTATATATATATACACACATATATATCTCTTTGTACGTGCAGGTGCCTCGTGAAATGTCCGGTATCCCGGCTCTGCCGGAGGTTCCTGTGTCAACGGACAAGCCTGCGCTGACCCTAGCACTAGGACACGACACAGCGGGGATCTCATCTCAATCCTCGGGGTGGTCGCAGTCATCGGTCGATGCTCCAAAGTGCGTATACGTATAAAAAAAAAAAAAAAATAAATCCATATATATAATTATAGATATACGTAAGAGACGTTTTACGACGGTGAGTTTTTTTCCCGGTTTTTTTAGACGGAGAATTATTTCTCAGACAGTTTGAAGAAATTGCGTATAAGGTACGACGCGTGATAATGACGATGATGATGATAACTAACGATATATATTGTTAGGATTATATGACCGAGTATCAGGCGCTTATTTTTACGACAGTTGTAAACTCTTTTTGATGATTATAATTCTTTATGCCGCGCTGAATATATTTATATGTAATAAATGCGCATTGTGTAGATTTCGGTGTTGATTCAATACATGTATATACGCGTCGTATCGGATGCAGTTGCAGCGATGAATTTTAATTGCTTTTTTTTTTTTTGTTTTTTTTTTTTTTGATTCTGCTACGTGAACAGCATTTTGCTAGAACTTCAGATTTGCTTTGAGGGGTTAACAAGGGTAAACGAGGAAAATTGAAACCGTCCGGCTATATATATATGCCTACAAGTTATGTGTACCCTTTACTTACACACGTACTGTATAAAACCCGCACGGACCAAACGTCACAAAAACTATCCCCCGTTAAAGCTCGTACGGCAATTAAACGGTCTAATTGCTTTGAACGTAACTCTATTTAGAATCGCTCGTGTTTCGTTTATACCGACAAGAGTACAAAGACCAGATGCAAACTATTTGAATGAAAATAATTCCAAAAAGCTCTTCTCCGACATCGATCGTAGTGTTTATTTACATCGGGACTTTTCTTCATATGCAAGCTGGTTAGGGAAGTAACAGCGTACGTAGAATATGACGAACCTAATGATACGTAAATATTTAAATCGTGTTTGTTTGCTGTTGGTAACATGAGAAAGTAGAAAAACGAAAATCAAACCTGCTCGAATTTTACTCAACGTTTGATTCGCGGTACAATTTGTCCTGTATATTCATATATACATATATATATTTACTTGTTACACCGTAAGTTCTTCTAACAGCGAAACGATTCGTGCGCCTGAGGCAGGCAACTGGAGTTACAGCTCATGTTTAGGTTGAGCACCGTATCCCGCCGTAACCATCAGAAACGTCAAAAATTTTTTGTTAAAATAACTTCAACTTTAATATTATGAAATGTGGAAAATGATGAAAAATTGAAATCGGACGATCAACTAAGGCCATAATGAGGCAATTAAGAGTTCGACTGTCATCAAATTAAATTATTCATCACGGTAACGGGGTGACGGGATACGGTGCTCAACCTGGACATGAAATGTAACTCACGGTATAAGCACGTGTGTAGGAAAAATGCACCAATTTACATACGATAATGTACTCGAATATCAAATATCTGTTCATTAGCAAAAAATCGATCATTTTCATGCAGGTATATATATATATATATACACATATACACACAGTACAAGTTTCAGTTGACAAGATGAGAGTAAAAGTGACTCACCCAGTCGGTCTATTCCTTGGCTATATATCTATCTATCTATCTATCTGTCCATCTACGTAATATATATGTATGCATATATGCATAAAGATGTATATGACGACATATTGATTTCAGTCTGGTTACACCGACCGAGTATTCATCGTCCAAGACGACGGCTTCAAGCTTGAGATTCCCCAGCGGGGCTGAGTTTCCTTCAAAGGTGATTTCCCTGCAGCCTGCAGCACGACTCCAGACGGTACTGAATTACGTTCCTCCAGCATCAACGTTGGCTGGGATCGACAGCTACGTACCGTCGAGTCAAACCGTGACTTACGCAAGCCCGTTGACGGCGGGATTTCAAAAAACCTACGCTTATTCCCACCAGCCGGAAGTTCTCAACTATGCTTCGTATCCGGGTCAAAACGTCCCAGGTATTGTGGCTAACTTAATAATCGCCGAAGCGTCGAAAGATATATGCGGTGCGTGGCGCGAGTTTTATCTCGTTAAAAGACTGCAGGATACAAGGAATGTTTTATGGTTTGCACAGTTTCTCGATTCGTTGTTACCTGGATGAAAATTTAGTTTTCGCATTTTCACGGGATGCACAATATCAATTCACCCCGAATAATGGAAAATTGATATTGTATAGGTATAAATATACGTATATACACAATATACATTTACATATCTCAAAGTACGATTCGACGAAAGTATATCTTCGGCCGTTAGGTTCGAATTAAAGCCACTGCGGGGGAAGGAAAAAATTCAAAGATAAGAATAAAACAAGAAAGAATAGAGGGAAATGGAAAAGAAAGAACGACGCTTATCGAAGTACATTATTATTCTGAAATTCTTGCTGAAAACAGCGTGTATAACAATAAATCATTTTAGCCATTAAATACACATTTACGAACACGCGTATAGACATCGTCTATATATGTATGTACATACAAAGCGACCGGGGTGCCACGATCATTACACATCGGCCCAACGCGAAATGTATATACATTCAGCATTGTTCCGGTGCAAGAGAAAATTCTCGTCTCACTACGTGTTTTCGGATTTACATTCGTGCTTTTCCATCCATCTGAGACTCATCCCGTATATTTATATGACGTAAAATCACGACGTTATATTTTATGTATCTTGTGTTTACGTTCACTGACGGAGAGTACCTGAAACACTTCCGTCTTTATCGACCGCATGGAGTGCATTTTTCCATTACACCCATTGGACGAATCGAGGACTTTTTTTGGAGAGCCTAAACACTTGTAACGAATACTCTTGTACCTCGTTCTCTGTCCAATATATCTGATCTCTTTTTTCGCAGCCGGTAACGTGCCCCTAATCGTCCGGCAGTCGCCGCAGCTCATTGACATAGGCCAAGGCTTAGGTCAGGGCTACGGATCCGCCCCGCAAGGTATGAATTATTACAAGAAAATATCATATATTAGCGGATATTTGCATAGCGGTAGATGCTTGTCGGGAGGGTCTGAACAAGGCCACAGGATGTCACTTAGCAATGGCTTTGATACCGGATATTATATGCCTTCAGTGAAAAATGGGCGTACACCTACACTGTCCGCTTTGTTTCGTTAATACCTAATTCAAACCTCTCTATACTATATGTATATATTTGAACAGTGCGGGCGTGTCGAGATCCGGAATAAAAGATAACGTGCAAGAAATCGATTTATTCAACGCTTTAACCAGTTGGAGGGTATAATTCACCAGTTACTGTATAATCGTTCATTATCTCTCTTGTAATACCCGGTCAAGTATACCTTCGGTATTAATAAACGCGCGGTAGAATTCAGAGGACCGGATTATCGTCGGCAAAGTGCAGAGTAAACCAATTCGGCCGCATATTAAACTCTGCGAAAAACTCGCTGCTTTACTGTACGGTTGGATCATACCTTAGACTGGTGAATGCATTATTGTTTCGACAGACGTAATACGCAGGAGTTGAGCCGAATCACACAGATAAATTCGAGTCGCGTGTTTTGTCCGCAACAATAAAAACTAGCAATAAGATAAAGACCAGAGTTGAGTCGGTAATCAGGTACGAAATTCACCCAGGCGATGCGTATTTTACTTTTCCGTAGAGCTTGCCGTAAACTTGGGTGGATGGGGTGGCATCGAATACGGCGGTCAGCGTTCGATTTCCCAGGCGAAACCCGTCCCGGGTATCGCCAAGTTTGGATACGCCGTTCCCGTTTCTTCGCCTGCCCTTTCCAAGGTCTGTATACCGACACTTTACCTCTTATTTTCTCTCCTTTCAAGTGTTACTCTTACCGGAGAAAGTGGCTTCTTATGCGCAGCCACATATTCCCCTCTAGGTACTCCATGTCCGCCTTCCTTCCTCTCGGTCTCCGGGATAGCCGTCCGTTCAATCGCGTTCCCATAACGCCTCCCCGAATTGCTTTTGGCGAGCCGTATCATGTTGATTATTATACCAATACTGTACCTACACGTGTCACGAGAAACAAGTTTTCGGGTTCGGGAATCGGGGAAAAGTTTTTTCTTTTCATTCGACCCTTCCAAATCTGTCGCGTTACGAGGACCAACAATTCGATCTCGTGATTAAAAGTGCTTGCATCTTCTTGACCGTCGGTCGAGAAAACAAACGATCGTTATTTTCACAATCTCACCACGAATAGTCAAGTTTTTTGTGACTATCGTGAAAGACTCGTTTCCTTGGTTCCCTTTCGTGCATTCAAGAGTCAGCATTGCTAATGCTATGCTAATTTCGCTGGTTATAGATTGTCCCATTAACCCGTAGGGTTTTTATTCTCAGAGTAAATTAGGATACCCTTATGGAAATAATAGAGGATCTTGGAAGGCGCGGAACCATTTGCCTCTTCAGAGCAGGCCGGTTATTATTTTAATCGCCGGACGAACGCGTTTGCTAGATATTAATTATACAGGGTATATATTTGACATATTATTCTGGGTTGATTCTGTAATCGTTCCGACGTGTGGAAAGAGGAACCTCGTGATTTCGCAGTGGCAAGACACATTTGGGAAAATATTTATTCTGGACAAAAAACGTTGATCGATACGCTACATGCGGATAAGAAAGAAAAAAAGAAAGGAAGAAAGAAAGAAAGAAAGAGAGAAAGGTACGCGGGCAGGCTGAAACTCTCACCATTTATTTACGCACCACTGCACTGGCGTCTTCAGTCCATTTCGGTATATGTACATACAACGTTTCGGAATAAACAACCCCAAAATACTTATATACGTACATACATACGTTATATACACACATATATATATATATACACACACACACCCATACATATGCGTGAACAAATAAAGATCTGCACGGTCTAGCAAATGTCGATCAAGTGAAAAGAAATGAAGAAGAAAGTAGTGGATAAAAAATAAAACGAGGTTCAGCCTGGCGAAGAGTCGCTGCGTCTCTTTTCTACTCAACAAAATTGTGCTGTCGATGCAGATCTTAGAAAAATGAATGTTTGTTTTAAAGGTTCTTTACAGACGTTTTAAATTTCTTTCGGATTTTTTGTCAGTATAAATATCGATTGGTCTTACTATATTTACATCAAGTAGTCCCTGACTGAATTATGCCGTAATCTTTCTATAAGATGCAGCTATTGTATAGTAGTGGAGATGAGTACGTCAGTTTTTTTCGATTTTCATACCCAGCAATACAACATGTCAGTTTTCGTGGTGAAAATCAAAACGTGTTAGTTTTCGTAAGAGGCGTCGATCTGTAACGACGTACACAACGCAAATGAATGTGTCATACGAAATGATATTTCTTTCAAGAAAATTCCGGTGATCATAAATCGGTCCTGTTATGGGCTTATTTTTCACGTTAGTGGTGAATTTACTTTTGTACGTCATGAGCCATGGCTTCGTTGGCTATTGTCAACGTCGCGTCGCGAACAGAATTGGGGCGGCGGAGGCGGCGAAGAGTCGAATGCAGGATATTGGCTCGGGGACCTTCATTGTTGAGTTGCAAGCGTCGGGGATTCTCCCGTCCCGAAAAATTCATGAAAGCAAAAAACGAACATGACAATGAAAATGGGCGGGTATCGGATCTAGTCGGGGGCGGCGGTGAGGACGGGGGAGAAGAGAGACGAGGAAAACAAAGAAATAAGAAACAAGAGAACAGAAAAATAAATGCCGAATCACTTCGTCTGCCGGACGTTATCCTTCTGTACCGATTCTTTGTATTATACACCCACACCACGCTTGTAGCGAACTATCGAAGAAGGAGAAAAATCTTACGAGAAAAATACAGGAACCAAGGACATCGCATTTCGTTTTTCACATCCTATCTGTCCCCTTGGCTTCGCTGCCTGCTTGTCCTGCTCGAGACCTCTGCACCGACGTACGTCGACTAACGTTCCAAGAACTTAACTTCCCTCACGCTCCGGCAACTCCGAGCTTTTTGTTTCACAACACCTTTCGTCCTTCGACTTTTATTTTTTCCGTCATTTTTATTTTCTCCCGATTTTAACAGGTTGGCTTCGGACCCGGTTCTTGGTAGATCGTTATTCCCTGATACCGGCGATGCACTCGTCAGTTCAAAGAACCTAAGCACCGTAATTTACGGCATCGTTTTACCACACGTAAAAATGCACTATATACCCCTGTTGATGATGTTATTGTTATTATTTTTGTTATTGTTATTACTCTTATCTCTTTATGCTTTTGAAAGATCTTCTTGTGGCGGATCCTAACTGTGGCATATATTTGTTATTACTTATATATTATATATGATACATTTGCAGCATATTATCATGTAATACTTGTATATTATAGATGTAGGAGAATATTATCGATTCTAGCTAAACGTGTGAGACGCAGAGAAATATTTATTTCTCACAATGAAAATGCTTACTTTGCGATTTGGAATTTTTATAACGACCCTCGAGTCAGCTACCTTCCAAAGTTTCTTCGTGGTTGTATAAACCTTCACTCGAATTTTATTGTACGTTTTCAATCTTCTTTTGGCCCTTTTCAAGCCAGTTTTCAAGCCTGTAAAACTTTGCTGCCACCTGCAGATTACAATTTATTTTAACTCAAGGCTGGTGCGGTTTTGCCGTCGAATGAAAACGGCGCATGCGATCAGAAAATTAATGAAACAACATAATTAACAAGTAAATACCTTAATGAAAGGTAATTGCCTAATTTTATTGAAAACTTCAACTTTCGTGAGGATAACGATTAGTCAAATTGCGTCGATCGTCGCGATTATAAGCGTACCTGTACCTGTAAGATAAAGAAAAATTGATGATGAAAAATAAATGAACGAGTAGTAAAGAAGAAACAGAAAGAAAAAAAAAATCAACTCCAACCCGCTATTTGCAAGACACAAACTACCGTGAGTAGGTATATGCACACATATATATTACGCTTTTACGTATTATAAATGTTATTATACGTACCTGCCTTTGTTTATTACACGGTATAAAATTTTATGTATCCCTCGGCACTTTTTTTGTTCTTACTTCTACGCGAGCGGCCGTATACAAGGCATCGGATAAATTACATTTTGACGACCTTTGGTAACTCGTGTAGGTATATATGTATACGTATCATAGAGCGCCGCAAAGACGGAACTTGGTGGAAGATGGAGAATCGTAAGAGAGAGAAAATGTGAGAGTGAGAGAGGCAAAATATCGGACAAGGGTGATTGGATAATTGCAGGGTAACCGAACGAGCTTGCAGACGGCTAGCCGTTGCAGCAGCGTCCGTAAGGGTGGTAAGCGAAATATCTTCGTCTCATTAAGAAAGTGTGTGTGTCCATTTTATTGTTGTTGTTATCATCATCATCATCATCATCATCATCATCATAATTATTATTATTACTATTATTACACTATTCCTTTCATTCATTTCTCATCGCCAAGCTACCAGCCACCGTTTACGGCTAGTATGTATATTCTTTAACATACTGTATTACGTATATTTATATCTATGTATGGGTATTTTTCCCACTTATTTCTGACTTGCTTTCCTTTACATTAATTTTATGCATACCTATATTCAAATATTCATATACATATATTTATATATATATATATATATATATATGTAATAATGTATTGTATGTATATGTATTGCCTGTAATACATTCGGCTCGCGTGCGTGTGTCGGGGGTCGTGGTTGCGAGGTGATCAGATGCGTTTTCTGTCGTATGTTCGGCAGTTTCGAGAGGATACCTAAGTATTATAGAGACAGTTTGAGTCGGCTGCGCTTACATCACTATGCCCTGTATAGACCACTAGTGTAGGATATATTATTCAAATTTTAAAAGTCTGCGGTATGCACGTGTGTCTGGAGATTTATTTTTTCTTATTCTTTTTCTTCGACTTATTCCAATTTTGTTTTTTTTTTTTTCATTATCTCTAAATAATTCTATCGAGCGGCTCTTAGATTCGAACGGTAAAAATTTCGTAAAATTCGGGCTCAGTTGAGAATTTTCAGAAATTTTTTTTTTCTCCACTCTTAATCTCTTAGTCTTTTCCCTAATTATATATTAACTTACGTCATATTCTGTATATCTTATATCGTATGCAATTAATCGTAATTCTGTAATGTAATATATAACGTAAATATATATATCGTACGCTGCTCACTATATATTATACATTACATACTTGTACGGCATGTTATTTACAGAAGGGAAATGCATTGGGTTAGAAAAATACATGTAGCGTTCTTACGTAAAGGATGTACGAAAATTTTTTTCAAATACATATATCTGTACGCGTGTGCGAAAACAATTGTAATGATACGATGATAGTAATAGAAATAACAGCAACAACAACAACAACAACAACAACAACAATAATAATAATAATAGTAATGTCGCAGCTTGTAAGCATTTTTGGCTAGAATCGTCGTTTTAATTCAACAATTGTATGACTAGTTACAGGTGTACGTATAGCATAGATAGAAATTCTATTCAGCGCTTATATACCTATACATGTAGGTATATCGTTTATTTCGATTCTACCGTTAGTATGCGTCGTGAGTATTTTTTGCTTTTTTATCTAAGTAATTTAGTATTTATTTTTAATAACTTTTTTTCTCCCTAATAAGTTATACATGCACAATGTGTATTACAGCATTATAGGATCGAGTCCAGAATTTTTAGGACCGATAAATTTTCGCGACAAAAATCATGTAGAAATTGGAATGAAACAGCCCGAGAATTGAATATAAATACAAACTCATGCCTGTAGGAGTGAAGCGTCGTACTGAAATGCGTTAAAGAACACGATAGGTACATTAGAGCTATCTTAACGAATTTCTGTACAATTCTTTTTGACGGTTAATCGTTTCTTCTGTCTTGGTTTTTAATCCGAAAGTTTTAATTGCAATTTGTTGTATTAATTTTCTGTCCGTGTTCTCATATTATGTTTGCCTGTTGTAACATTCAACACCGAAAGCAATTAAGCAATGTCTGGAACAAGGTGGCGGTACGGTATAATACTTTTAATTATACGTACTCGTATTATCTCATGTAAATATATACTAAATGTAGAGTTTCCCTGCTTTTCAACGCCTATGTGTATATACAGGTACTGTTTAAAATTTCAAAACTTCCTAACAGGTATACATAGTAAGAAACAAATCTTATACATCCACCGCGATTAGATAGTCGATAAGTATCGATACGTAACGAGAAATCTTGTACGTAGGTATACGTATAGATATATTTGTATCTATTAACTTTATATTTACAAATTTACATCTCTTAACGACGCTACGATTTTCTTAACGTATTACCTACTTACATTTATTCACTTGCTTATTTATTTACTCGTTCATTTATTGATTTTACTTATTTATCCATACGACTAAGAATAATACGGTAAAAAGCTTTGATTGTTAATATATTATTGCGACAGCTTTCATTCGTTTACCATTATAATTAATTCGACGACTTGGAATTTGTTATAGCCATATAATAGTCATCGCGTTGAACTCTGGCTACAACCTAATCTCCCCTTGCCTCCCACCTCTATTAACGTTTAGCGTAGTTTTCTTTATTACGATAATATAGGTATATATATATATACTTTCGCGTCTTGAAGCATAATATATATTACTTTGACACGGCGGTGATGTTAAAAGTGATGAAAAATTGCTGATATGTTTTGAAATTCGGAATTCGGTTCGACGAAATTTCTTTCATATATTATTTGTTACGAGTCGTGAGAAAATTAATTTGTGAGTTCGAGGTTTTTTTTTTTTTATTCATTTATTTATTATTCTTCTTTTTTCTAAGAGATCAGTGTTGCCACTTTGACAATTTCACCTCGCGATATATATTTATTTACATATACCCGGAAAATTATTGGTATCGAATATCGGTATAAGTATATGTAGATGGATTCAACCCCGAACGTTCGGTGTATTTGAGCGAAAAAATATTGCAATTTTTTATATGAACTTGTACGTTTATGCATACATATAACTTACATACGCATTATAATATCCGTATCCTTATCTAAGTTAATACTGAAACGGTATACATACTTTATTCACCTATTATACATATATGCTTTTCTCATGGCTAATAGTTTTCTATAACAATATTTAAATAAATAGTTCTTTTCTATTTATTTTACAGCAAGACTGCAGACGCTTCAGCCACTGCCATCCCGAATTAATTATGTCTATAGTATATACCCTTATCAAAGTAACATTCTTCAAAAGCGATACTTGGTATCCTTCGTGATTTATTATTATTGTGTTTATATATACGTATATGTATATATGTATGTACATATTTTCACGTAATCAAAAGTCGCACCTTGAAATGCTATAATATAATAAGGTCCGATTTATCGAGCGCTTGGATCGATATGGAAATTGATAAATGAAGTAATAATTTGAAGCGGGAAACAAACGTATACCTACAGATGGAGATAAGAAAAAGCAAAACAGAATTATCAGAAGACATTTTTTACAGTGAATTAAACACGGTCGAATGCTGATCGTTTTTCGTGTCACGTACAAACTACTCACACGCTGATCAGTTTTTTGAACGCTTTTCGAAACTCGGGGTTGAATACCGTGTATATAACGGGGTTGACGAAGCTGTTCATGTAGCCAAGCCAGGACGTGACGATGAATGCTGTTATTCCAGGTTCGCAGGCGATTGCGAGCTTCACGCATACGGCATCCATCACGTTGCACGTGAAGAAGGGAACCCAGCATATCAGGAAGACCCCTGTGCAGGTTAATAAAAACAGGTGAAATGTGGGAGCGAGATAAGAATAAATCACCCCGCGAAAAGTTCGGCCGGTGTATACGCGTTGCGTGTATATGAGGGGAGTTTTTTTTTCTTTCTCTCTCTTACGTCGTCTTGAAAAACAAAGCCAGCAGCAGACTCTGCATTTCGGATACCGTACGCAAGAGGCGGCCCAAGTTGAAGTTATACCTATAATCGTTATTACATTACCGAACGGTGAGAAAATATTTGACAGTCTGATGAAGATTAATTCAAGTCGGGTGGTTTCTCTTCATCTCCCGTTACGGCAAGACGCTTCGTAATTCTACTTCACGGGGCCGGGGGGATTCGGTAAACCGTATCCGTACGTTCAATCATAGTTTTAGACTTTTCACAGTGTTTCGTGTATTTTATTCTCACGGCGAAGAAACTTGCTCGGAATAAGAAGATTTGAAACTTGAAATTCGATTGATTGTCGAAGGATAGTCGAAAGCACGAAGCAATTCTGCACTTGGTCGCTTCAAATCACTTTAATTTATGGTCGCGGTGACGCGGTCGTGTACCAAAGGCTTGGAATATTTGTACGTACAGTGTTTTTATCAAATCGCGTTATAGAATCAGTGGCAACATTTCTACTAACGGCTTACGAGATTCTCCCAAGCAGGCTATATATCACTTTCCTGTTGGGCAAAGCTACTCGAAACTTGCTCGGCGCTAAAACAAGCCCGGCACCAGGTCCCGGCGCGGGGATTTGAGATAACTTCAGAATTGGGTTTTCGCACAATCATGCATAATGTGATTTAGGTCGTTAGTCCCGCGCAGTATAACCGCTTTAATAATTGGAAAGCGATTTTAGTAGCTACTTCGCTCACAGTGCGACGTACCTTGCGCGAAAATCGCCGGCGTACAAACCCCGCGCAACCTACGTGACGAGAATTAGGGCAAAAATCAATCCAACGAATTAACAGAAGCCTCCGGTGTAGCTTACCGAGTACTATGGCGAGGGTTTTCGTAGCCTTCCGTTCCTTCTTCGCCGAGCTTTTCTCCCGTTTCTTCTTGCTCGCCTTGTTCGCCTTGTATATCGTGAACCTCGAGCCAGCCGACGCATTTTTCCTCTCCTTTTTCACTGTCATGCCCCCCAAAACGCTCGGGGTTCGTCCGAGTTGAAGGTGCAGCATGGACGGGGTGCTCCTCAACCTCTTCAGCTCCTGCTTGTTGTTACTTCCGTTTCTCCTCCCCTGCGTTACGGACATCGTCCTGGGCGGCGGTGGCGACGAGGACGACGACGAGGCCGACGCCACCTTCAAATTCGGACTCGAATTCGTCTCGAGTCCTTCGTGGATCGCGCTGCTCACCGGCTCGTAAGACGAATCCGTCGCCCTGGTTCCATTTGGTCCCCCGGTCAGCTGGGTCTGGGCTATCATACTGAACCGGGAACTGCGATAAGTTTTTCAAAAATCAAATCTAGCTTTGTCGATTAAATGGGAGCTTTGACGATGGTCGAAGAGAAACCGGTTTTTCGACTCACGCCGATCGCCAAACGTTACAAGAGACAACTCTCTAGTTACTTTGAAATTCGTTTAGCGTAATGCCTAAAATCGCATTGAAACGATCCAAAATAAGTCTTGGAATTTTTTATCCTACGTTATTAGCCAGAGAGTTTAATCGGAAACGAATGTAACGTAATCGCGAAATTGATCTAAATCGTACAACTGATCGTGGTGGAAACTCTTGGCGACGACATACGTGAGCTTGGCGTGAGAAAAAAAGAGGCATGAAATAATTTCCGTTAATTCATGAAAATTTGATCTGGTTAAACCGTGTAATTAAAGCCAGCGGCTAATTAGCTGGCCAGGCAGGCGTGCATGACCTAGTAGTAGGAAATACCGGGATCACCGTCCATAGAGGAGGTCAAAATTGCCTTGATCTCGAGAGAGGCGCGGTGTTATCTGTTCACGAGACATCTGGCTCGCAGCCGAGGATCAATCGGAAGCCAGCGATGCGTCCTGCCGATCATTTATGCGTGTACCATGCGCCCGGACGTGTACAGGTATACCTATCATTGCGGATAGATGCGGTGTGCCGAGTGGCTGTTGGGCGAGCTTTCGGCTCTCGCCGATCAATCTATTTACGACCGGTATAGCTTGCGCTGTGATACAGCCATCCATCGCAACCGATTCCCATGCGTGCCTAACAATAACTTTATTGCACGCCCTTCCCCCTTCAGCTTACGATTGGTACAATGTTCAGTGGAACGTACGATACGTAGATAGGTAGATGCGTAGATAGGTCGATCAGTAGTGCGAGTCAGTAGTCGTCGGGCAGCGGTATAAGCGGAGATCGAGCTGGTGGTTCGTGGCACCGTTGTCAGGCCGGTAGGGAGGGTAGACGTGCGTTCAAAGCCATTCTTTGAAACGCGATAGGCTGAAATTGCACGATTCATGGGACCGGGAGGCGGAGGTGAGTCGATAGATTCGTAAGGCAAGTGTATCAGTTACCGACCCTGTGTCAATAATAATTGGTACACTTACCTCAGGTGCCGTTTGTTTCTCCCGATTTGAAACGATAAATTCTCCGCATTCTGTATCTTCATATTTGTTCGACATTCTATTATGTTTTGGAAATTTTCAAGAAACTTTACGTTACTGTATAAATACCAGAGTACGAATGATTTGTTACCAAGTTTTTGTGTTGCTCGGATGAGTAATTTGAAAATTGATAAATTTTTATTCTGTCAATCGTGGTACGTTGATTTACTACGCACGTGAACCAGAACCGTGAATTGTCGTAATTGGCAAGAACGGTGGAACTGAGAATACGAGTGTTCTTTTACCTTCATTTTCAAATAACGTTTTTTGCAACTGAGACATTACCCTGCTCGAATATTACTCCATAAGGTGACCTCTGAAAGGTTTAATACCTGGTATTCGAGACCCGGTGAAGAATATCACTGCGAAATGTCAACGCTTCCACAAGTTGGAAACTCGCCTTGGGAAGTTCAGCGAGTAATGTGAAAAATGTGAAAAACCTAAGGCTCGTAAAAATTAAACTTCAAAGGTGTGAAAATATTGTTCAACCTGCTCGTGCAGCCATCTGGTAAGATCGAGGAAGATTATCCGACGGGGGTCACGTGTTTGTTCTTAATTACAGACTTGGCACTTTGTGCTATACTCTGTGGTTATTAGGGCGTGGTTACGAGCACGGGGCACGTATGGTTATGGTGTCGGCAGACGGGGCTGGCCGCACCGGGAGATAGAAAATACGGGGGTGATATGCCCGCAGGGGAGTAAAAGCTATACGTGTGTTAACTTCCTCGAGGATGAAAACGACCTGTTCTACTTCTCAACCGAAATGTACCGCCCCATGTTTTTATACCCGACATCCCCCGGCTCATTGGCTTTTCGGTTTACGTTCAACGCCTCGCCCTTAACACCCTTCAGCCTACGGGTGGGAGCAGGGGGTGGGATGGGAAGGGACGTTGGGGAGGGGGGCACGCTTCTCTGTATTATGCAAAACACTGTGGCAAACGAAGTGTATAGGTGGAGTTCGCTTTGTCGGGTGCCAAAGTACCCTGTCAGATGGGGGATGTAAGAATGCCTCAAACCCCCCCCTTCCGCCTCACCTCACCGCGCGAAAAAACGTTTTGTCAAGTTGCAGAGGTAGGGTTTGATTTTAAAAAGATGCGCGCGAAGAACGAGAAAGAATGAAATATTGTAGGAGGACGAGACGTGGAATGGAAGAAAAGAATTATACGGCGTGATTCTCATTATACTTTCAATTTTTTTTATTTATTTATGTTTTTTGCTTTTTCTTCTTCCTCGCAACGATATATTAGGTTGATGAAGTTTCACAAGCCGTACGTAGCTGGCAGATAAGGATATAAAGCAAGAGACACGGTACAGGTATAGAGAGAGAGAGAGGACGAAAAGCGGGCGGGCAGACAATCGGTTGTTGTTGATTATCTTGAAATAAGATTAATTAATATGGATGAGGCGTGTTTTGCATTTGATAGAGTCATTTGAAACGGCAACGCCCTTGCGTTCCGTTCCTTCCCGAACCCTGAAACTTTGTCGCCGGAGATCTCATACCTACTATCCCTTCCTACATCTATACCAAAGCTGAATATCTCCTCGAGAGGTTCAACTGCCAGCTCTGCAGCCCCTAAATAGGTAATAACGAGTCACGCCACCTCACTCAGGCTTTCAACGACTCTCGGAAGTCAGGCTTTAGCCAAGAGAAAAGAAAATTGGAGAGAGGAAAGAACGGGGAAAATAAAAAAAAAAAATAGAAAAAAAGGGGGCGGGGGGGTTGAAAGGGGGATTAAGACTTTTCGAGACAATATTCAATAGGAACTTACTCAATTAACCTCGTTTCAACGACAATGCGGCCGTGTTCTCGAACCAACGGTTGCGAACGTCAGAGTGTCGGACTATCTTCCAATTTCCAGCATCTACTGACCGATCGTACGATTGGAATTTCTCCACTTTTCCTCGAGCGAGGTGATTCTTTTTTTATCAATCGAGGCTCGCGGAGCGTCGAAAAACTTTATACTTTACGAATTGACCGTTCGAATTGACTTCGGTACGTAACGTAAAAAAGTAATACCCTTTCGAAGAACCTGTACAAGGATTTGGATGCGATATAATTTAGCGTGGAATAAGCTCGGAATTGAACTTGCTGCAGAGCTTAAAATAATACGGCTCGTTGCCATAAGGTGAGAGCATTATACAGCTCGAGTTCAGAAAGAACAAACTGCAATTAAACTCTAGCAAACTGCACCAGGTAGTACCTACCAACCTACTACACAATCCGCGGTGGTGGTGATGTAAATTTTCTACAACATAGGTTTGTATGTAACATATAACGGAGAATAGCTAGTGCTAAATTTTGATAAAAATTAAAGCGAACCAGCTGCTTCGCCGCCCGGTCTGCCTCATATTTTATATTATATCCGGTGTGTAACATGATGTTTCAAAGGGATATTAAAAAAGTCCAGAAATTTTAATACGCGGATGCGTTGCTGGATTACCGCGTTATACGGCCATCATTTATATCCTGCTCAGAGGCAAATGTGGAGGAGGGTGGTTGTTATTTCCATGTTTTTACCGTCTCTAATTATCTTTCGGCGTGTGCTCGTTAAAAAGACGTCGCGTAGCCGGGCGGTGCGTTAACCTGAACAATTTCGAAAAAAAAAAAACAATTACAACAACCAAAAGCAACAGCGTCAAATTTGCGGAAAATATTATTAAAACTTTTTCACGCTGCGTAGAGACAACCGTCAGACCATTCGCTACAGTCGAACAACTCCTATTATAGGGCAGACGCGAAGTCGGCTTGCGGATGCTCGGCATCTTATGCAGTGAACACGGATGTGAAATTACGCGATGCCTGGGCACTTAATTAGCAAGGGGTAGGAAATTAACAAGAAAACTTGTATGTTTCGAGCTGAGCAGCGCGCTTATAGGTACCGAAGTGTCTGTAAGTGTTTTGAATATTTCGCGTAATTGAAATATAATTATGGAAATATTCTCACGACGATCCGCAGCTTTCGACACGCTACATTAATTGCAAGTCAACACGACAGTTCTCGGATATATTTTATAAAATCTCGAGGCACGCGGGCGGAGTTTAAAATATATACCCTGTGTAAGATACAATGCTATAAGATGCGAAGATTCAAAGTTCAGGAACAACTCTTGGCGAAGTGGGTGTGCGAAATTCAATTGGATATTTGAAATTCAACCTCGGTTGAAATTGCTTTTCCAATAGATTGTGAAACACTCCGCCCCTCTCTTTATTCGCGCTTCCCATACGTATTCTGTCTTTGCCATTCTGGCGGGATTCGTAGATGCGATACCTGCTCGCTTTCGCAGCGAATAAGACGCGAGCACGATTCGCGTGATACATGTATAATTGACAAGCAAACGCGACTCGAACTCTTTGGTACGCGTTGCGCGAACTCTCAGATAGGAAAAAAATTGTCTCTAATTGCACAAGTATTTCATAGTAATCGCGTGTTAACGAACGGACTCACGTGATGTCAGCATCAAATCGAGGCCTCTGAAACACCCGAATCTCGATTCGAATCTTGGTAATTTTCGTTCGATTCGACCATCGCCGAGACGTTTTCAAAGTGAACCGGATTTTGTGTAACATGTTTGCCAACGTGGTTGAGAAATAGAGGAATCGTAAATCGACGAGGGACTTACGCAGCCTCCTCGACAACGGTGGCCAGTATGAACTCGGTGCTCTTATCGTTCGATATAACGACCCCGGGCTCCAAGGGCGTTTCGTTTTCGTCCTCGTCCTCGTTGCTCCCCGAAGCGGTGTTCGTAGCTTCTTCAAGCCCGGGTGCAACGAGGGCTGCAGCTCCCAACGCCGTCTCTGCAAACCTTGCAACAGAATAAACACTGCGTGATCTTAGTTAGAACCGTGCCAATGAGAGCTGCGACGCCTGGCACAGCGATTTTTATAACAACGATCGGGCTTATCGGGCCGGAAGTAGGACTCGATTGATTTATCGTTAGCCAAATTCTTGCCCGTCTATACGCTAGAACGCCTATCGCGCCGCACCGGGTTAATTAACTATCGAAATCGAGGGGGATTAGAGGGAGAAAGACAGAGATAAATTGGCGCAATTATCGATAATTGGCTTGTAAGCATTCACCGATTAACAGTTCGAGAATCGAGGTTTGATTACAGGGCCGAAATCGAAAGAGGATCGGTAAATATGTAATAACGTACGTATAGACGTATATGTCACGATTCGACGCAAATTACTCCTGTTTCACTTCACTCGTATTGTATACAATATGGATACCCGGTTCCTGAAGTAGGAGTAATTTGCATCGAAGCTAGTTCCAAAGAATATCGAGATTTCTTTTTAGTCATCTAGTTTTACGGTCTACGGTATCGGAGAACTTGTCATATCTCTTTTCGAATCATTGACTATTTGTATATAAGTATATAGTACAACTGTATAAGTTGTACCGATTTAGAGTTAATTTCGTCAACTCCAGATCTGCACTTCGGGGCTTTTATGCTTCTCGAGTATCTCATTGTACAAGTATTGTTAAGGGGAATGGCTGTGTCACTTCAATAAACATTTTTGGACGTACATGTAGAATATATACGTATAATGTGTATAACGAGTGGAAAGGGTTGGTCGTCGAGGCGATTAATGATCTTCACATCGCAATAAGCTGGTGTTACATTTCGGAGATTTCTCTCTTTTCGTTTTTGTTACACACTCTGTTTTGTGTTTTACACACGCGAAATGGGGCATGAGGCTAAGTTGGCATACATCAGAAGAGATAGACGACGTCGTATAAAGTATACAGGCACAGTACACAAGGCGGAGGTCTAGCGTATTGCATACATGTGTATAATATAAATACAGGTATACATTCTCGAGTTTTCAGACAGAGAATTGAGGGTGTTTACCTGTGGAAAACAAAACCGCACGAAGAAACACTGCGATAAGTATTAGAACATTAAAAAGTTGGCGAAAAACAGACAAAAACAAAAAAAAAAGAACACACGAAGAGCATTATCAAACCGCTTTGCCCTTCTCACGATTAAACATACATGATATCTTTTATTTTTCTACCGAAATGGAATGTAAATTGTAAAAGTCGAGTTTAATTGATAAAAGATATTTTTTCATATTCCAAGTCGACCCCTCTCGTTTCACGTATAGATATGTTTTTTGTTGATTCCATCGTTTCGAAGCGACAAGGATTTTCCGGCAGAGATACGCGTTACGCTTCGTTTTTTCCTTCCTTGAAAAATTGTCAAATTTTTTTTTTTCTCTCCCTCTCTCACCGGCGTCATTATTAACGGAGTGCTGGTATCTCCGGGAGCACGTAGCTTTCAATTGTTATGGCCAGCTGTCACTGTCACCCTGACGTGACCCGTCAACGTTGTTTTTACACCCTCTCTCCTGTACGCATGTATACGTTTCTCTCGCTCCATTAATTTTATTTGCATTCGAATTTATATCTGCGTCAAAATTTACGACCCGAACAAAAGCCTACGTACACACGCGTACGTACGTACCTACATGTGCAATCAATACGTATGTATATATTATACATATGCACAATAGCGGTTATCGCGTCAACGTCGATTCGTACTGTGAGCGGCATGTTTTTTTTTTAAAATTCTCTGCTCTCGCTTTCTTTCTGAAATTTTCGAACCGGAATTTGATACCCTCGTCCCTGCCACTCTACGGTAACAAGCAGTGCTTTATCTGTGTTTCACGTGTCAGAGATGGAAGGGAAGTGAAAAATTTGACAAGACGTTTCTTCGCAATCCACATGTGAACCGATTATCATTAATTCACAGGAGCTCGAATTATCGTGTTACCGTTTCGAATTATTTTCGCTTCGTACAAAGGTGAAGATTCCGAGGAATACAAAGTTACACACCTAGTTTCCTTTACCGCTAGGAACAAATATATGTGTTACAATCTGGTTTGTCACACTCATGGACGTAAACGAATTTGCCGAAGATCAAAAAATTACGATTATACTTTACACAGTCGAATTTGCAAATATGATTGAAAAAAATCGTTAGGAATTGAAGGAATAATTCAGTTCCGACAAAGTTACTCCTATGTAACATGTTTTACGTCAATTATTCAGTATGGGGATTGAAATCGATCGGTAACCCGAAAAACCCCTGGACGAGAGTTTCTTTTACCGAATTTCATCAAATTTGAAATTATCTTACGCCATGTTAGAATTTTTGAAATCATACTTCAGATTCGTAATCAGAGAGTCCAAAAGTCACATAATACTTTCTTGTTATGAAAGTTGACTCAGCACAATAAATGTGTGACTCGAAGGGTTAATCGAGGGCGAAGCGGCTTAGTTACCTATCGGATCCTCCCCCAATTCCACCGCCCCCTGCAGCCGGCAGCTCCTTACCTCCTTATCCCCGTCAATGCCGCAGTCTCCCTCTTACCAGAGCATCGCTATCTCGGAGAACCAGGACGGCTTCAGCGCGCCGGCCTGAGATAATGAGATGAACGAGAATTCGCCAGACGCATCCAACTATTTCCCTGTCATAATTCGTTTTATCGCCGAACGGAGGCGCCGGCTCATCGTCAGCCAGGCTGCAGGGTGCTTGTTAAGGGTGACGCGGAGAAGGTGCGGAAGACTCATCGTCGGACGTATGGAACGAACCGTTATTTTTTTAATTTTAAAATTAAATTAATATAACATCAAGACGTTATCCTGTTTCACGTAGGTATACTCGTGTCGGGTCTTGCACCCGTCAACGCTTTCTTCTCAATACTTACCGCGTCCGTTAAATTTTTACCGTCAGCGTGGAACGAACGCTGTAGAAACGTCCGAATAAAGAATTATCCAGAGAATACACACGCGTAAATATGTGTGAAATTCGTGTAATGCGGAATATATATTGCAAATCCGAAAAGAATTATACCCCGAGGATTCCGACGAATGGAGGTTATAATGTTGAAAGAAGCTGCACTCCCCAATTTTTCGGCTCGTAAACACTGCCTGAATCCTCGCCTGAAACGTGTAGTTACATTCTTTCCCAGGCTGTGCAGTTTTATTACCCTAGGTGTACGGTGTGTGCGCAACAAACGAAGTATAATGCGAAATTCTGGACATTCGTGAAAATTTTTACATTTTTCAACTCGAATGCGAGTTTGCAGAACCGTGTGATGAATGTGTTCGTGTTCAGGTGAAGAAAATGAGAAAATAACAATAAAACTTTCGTTTCTCTTTTTTAGTTGCAGAGCTAAATGCCCGACGCGAAATTCGAAATTGCACTTGTTTCGCTGCTGGGATTTGCATGTGTTTTCCGTTTGCACTTTAAAAACGGTATCCGTGCGGAGTCGTTCTTTTTTTTTTCTTTTCAAACAACTTATATTCGTGCTCCTCGGACGTGTATTAGGTAAAGCTATTTACCTCTAGGCGAGTATCTGGTTTTTCGGGGATAAAAGTACGGATTGAGATATAACCTGCGATATCAATGCGAACTTTGGGCGTAACGGATAAAATTCCCGGCCTTCCGTAGGTCTGATTTCGAATCACATTCCGCACAATAAGTTATCGTTATCGTTCGCGATTGAAGAACTCTGGTGAGAACGAAACAGGCATGAGGAGGGAGATAGCGTTAATCTGGGGCGAGGAAATATATTTCACAGGGTGAACCGGCCATGCGGGAAGAACTTTTGTGTTTCTTTGTTTACGTAAAAAATTGCGACAACGCTATTTCGATTCGTACCTGTATTCCGTATTCGGAAACAGAGAATGCGAAGTGTGAAAAAACTCACCTTCTCGTATGAGCGATGTTCTCTATTATGCTCCCCGGCTTGATGTCACCCAAATTTGGTTTTCTGGCCGCCCGAGCTTTCTTGGCTCTGTTTCTAAGCGCCTGAAACACAAGTGAGTAAATTCAAACGACGGTTAGTTTGTCGCGGATGAAATTTGCGTTTAAATTTGCAAACCATACGCGTGTACGAAACAAGAAACTCTATAATATTCCTGGCGATTAGCCTTGAACGATTATATCGTCGAAGGGACGGACGGACTCGGGACTTTGGGAAGCAGAGAAACGAACTGCACTAAAGAGGGATGGATAGAAAAAATGGAAAAAAGAACAAACAACCATGGAAACTTCGCACTTCGTTCATAAGCTCTTCGGCGAGGCAAAGTTTACTCCTGGAGTATATAGGTATAGTCAACGTCAGGTAACAGCCGCCATGCCGTGAACGGAGGATCGATTAAGCTAAGGACCTTAAGCTCACGCTGATCGTTTGTCAAAAATTATCGCGCGTATGAATTATTCCGCGAAATATGATCGCGGTTAGACGATCCTCGGGAAATTTACTTTCTTGTCATTTAAAAAACCAAAAAAAAAAATATTATAATAATACTCAAAATTAAAATCCCACTTTTCTATTCCAGGTATTCCGGAATGTCTTTTTCGCGGTGCTTCAAAAGCGGATGGAAAAATGCGTCGTGGGTTACCAGAGAAAGAGGTTACTCTGCGGTAAGCGATTAAAAAGAAATTCATTCTCTGAAAAGTACTTTTCGCAGCTGACGAAACGACTCGAAGTCGTGAAACGAAGAATCCAAGTTACGAATTTACTTCGAATCGTGAATTTTGAAATTTATCTCTGGAACAGACGATACGTCGAAGCGAAAACAACGGATTCAGTTTCACGCGGCGTACAACTCGCGCTGTTTTCCTTGATTATCTTCTTCACCTCGCCGCCAAAACGAGGCAAGAAAATAGGGGAGCCATATTTTAGGGAATCACCCGTATACGAGGAGGAGACAGGGTGCCGTGGATAAAGTCCGGGGGTGGGATGGAGGGGGGGGATCGGAGCGTTTGCCCCAGGGGTCCAAGTTTATCGTAGCTCGTACACACACATCTGGCAATTTTGTTTCGCGTTCCTGGACCGTTTGTCTATTTGTCCGTCGGTCCACGACCCCGGTCCGTAGTGTTGCAGACAGGTAGGCATGTGTGAGTGCGTATCCATACGCCCGCCTCCGTATGGTGGCGCGATGTTAGGTAGGTACTCCGAAACTTTCTCACGAGTCCGTAAACCGCGTGTGTGTTTATACCCACCTTGACTGGAGCTAAGACATTTGGATTAGGGTAAATGGGCCAAGTTTTCGACGTGTAATTTCGAGTTAATAATGGCCGGTTAATCCATCCGTATTCACCTTCTTGTTGCACACAATCCGGCCTTGGCAAGGATGCAAGAACTACAGAGAGGACAATTAACGTCTCCGTTAAAGTGTTTGCGTGTTTCGGTGACGTGTGTGGGAGGTGCTGAACGAGACACGGACCAAGTAATTAATACACAATTAGCCCCGTCGGTCTCGCCGAGATCCGGGAACAGGGAATACAGCCGGATGGTGTATCGGTAAAAGCGGTCGGGCCGCCCCTTCGACTCGGGCTGGGGTGGCTTTCTGGGCCGGTAACTTTTTGGCGCAAAGTTTCGTTTGACGGCGGGGCGCGGAAAAGCCGCTGGACCGATCAAAGCGCGAAGAGCGGAAGCGTCGTAAGTTTGCCGGCTAACCTTGAATATGTTGTAGTAGAGAAAGACCATGATGATGCAGGGTATGTAGAAGCTCGTGAGGCTCGAGTAGATGATGAAGTCGGTGTTGTAGAAGAGACAGAGGTCCGGTATCCTGTCCGGCGTGTTGTTCAGGCCCAAGACTATCGGGCTTCCTATGGTTATCGATATCGCCCATACCAGCACTATCGTCATCCACACCCTCCTGTTGTTCTTGTGCTTGGCGTATTTTATCGGCTTCGTTACGGCTATGTACCTGCGACAGAGGTTCGTAATACCCGATTAGTCTCGACTCCACGATTTGCGTCTTATTCGCTTATTCCGATAATACATCGGACGAAAGTGAAAACCGCCCGAACATTTCCCGAACGAAATCGCAGCTGAGCGATAGTGTATAACATTCGTCGACCGTCGTTCGGCCCTTGTGAGAAGGATGTGACGTCAGGGTTTCCGCGACCCAGTTATGAGGGCAGGGACGACTTAAAGGACGCTTTTACCGCTAAAAGCAACCCAACGCTCTGGGACCTCCGCTATTTTTTTTTCTATCCCCTCGCCGCCTCCGTCCGTTCGAAACGTTCGTTTTCGCGAAAGTGTAAATCCACCTATGGCACTGCGCGACCGGGATAAAGGGTGAGTCGGATTCCGCAAAGGTTCTATGACTTTGATTTCTTCGATTTCGCCAGCAGTTGGCAGGTCTGTTTTTTTAATTTTCATTTAAAGATCTGAGCTGTGCGGCGTGCTCGGAAAATGCGATTCATCGTCGAGGTATACCCGCGTTATAAAAGACTAGTCTCTTGTTCCACGAGAGGCAGGCGGCTCAGGTGGAAAGTAGCGGGAGTAAAATCCTATCGAGAGTATGGATGTTTGCGGAGCGCACACGCCTTGCGATATAATAGTAGGAGTTTCGGATGTTTTCTTAAGACTTCAACAAGCCGCGGGGAAATACGGGCAAGAGCACGTAGGTTATACATACATACGATGATTGGAAAATATTTGTTAAAGGACGAATCAGGCGAGGCGATGTAACATTCTTAGAAATAACCAATGTTCCTTCTCTCTCTCGATATAATGCAATTTTTTTTTTTTCTTTTCAACAACGTTTTGTTTCTTTCAACGTAACGTCGGGGCTGATAAAACGTCGATTCGAAAAAAGTATCGTACTACTTGTACGAAACAGTGTACTGCCGGAATAGAATAGAATATAATGATTCGATACTCTTTTACTCTGTAGCGAACGTGAGCTTGAAAAATGAAAAAATTGCTGATATTAACGCGAGCTTGAAGTAGATTGGTCGTTAGTTCGGAACTATGTACGGTGTATCGGATCTCGCTTTCGTGTAGCCGCGTTATCGAGTTTGTAATTCCTGCAGCCTTCGGAAACGCTTGTTTATTCATGGAAAATCCCGGATCTCGTAATACGTAAGCCTGTGATAATATCGAGGATCCGGAAAATCGCGTAATACGAGGGAACAGGGAGCAGCGTCGACGAAGATGCGTAAGTACCAGGTACCAAATCTCATCCTGTGCCGTGTACCTTGTAAATTGTGTAAATATCGATTACTCGTAGGTAATAAACGAGATGTAGTACACATCGCGATGAAACGAATTCAAATGGAAAAAAAAAAAAAAAACGCGAAGTAACGTAAGAAAAAAATTTAAAGAAACATGTATCGCGGGACTTGAAAGAAAACGAATATTGCGAAAGAGTGCAAAGAACCGTGTTCTTCGGTTAAGGTACCTACGAGCGGAAGTTATATGACGTATAGATATTTATAACGGTATTTTTGTGTACATAACCGGTACGCGAATGCAGATACACGTCTACGCCCGTGTAGATACAGTGTGAAGAGTTTCCGGTACGACACATAATAAAGCAGCGATATGAGAAATCCTGCGCCGCATACCGCAGGCTCTTCCATACGGTATCCCTTCTACGTCCCGCGCGTTGCTTATCGTTGCTACCATCCCTCCGAACCATTGTAATAATAATAAAAATAACAATAAAAGCAACAATGGTCAGAAGAATAACACATGGTTATTTTTGTCATTACTATTCCGGGAACGGGATAAATTTTATTTGCGCGCCAAATATACGTCGCTATTCCTACTGTACGTACACATTTACGACAGGTCGACGGAGTGTGCAAGGCATTCGCGTCACGCGCGAAGAAAATCAGCAAACTCTATTCTTTTCTCCCGCGGTGTACCTAAGCATAGTCCTTCTGGTCGCAAACGAAGCCTCGAAGAATTCGCCCAACGTTCGTCGAATCCATAGGTGTACCTGTATTAGACATCACAGAGATATCCGGCGGAGCGGAAGCCGAGATTTTCCGTCGGACTGGAAATTCGCCGCGCGGAGTATCTCCAGATTTTCCGAAAAACCGCCCGCCCGACGAGCTTGACTCACCTGTCTACCGATATCGCGACTAGATTGAAGATCGAGCTCGTGCTGCAGGTTACGTCCATCGCGATGTAGCAGTCGCAAACAAAGGCTGGCAGGGTCCACGCGCCGTTTACCTGAAACCAATCAAGAGGAAGGGGCGAGCCATTAGAGGGTGTTTTCAACCGTACTGCGACAATTGGTACCGCATGCGGTGTACGGTATTATATGGGAAAATTTACGCGGCCACAGCCTTCCAATTAACCAGTAACATCGGAAATACGCCGGGGTTTGCGCGCGGGGACGCTTTTGTTGCCCCCGGATGGCTGAATGTGGGTATAATAACGCGCTCCTCTGATCAACGAAGGCTCGGCTCTACGTTCCGCCAAATTCGACCACTCGTTCGCCTACATCCGATAAGTGACAAATTACTCGTCGACCGGTTCGTCGAGTCGTTATAAATCTGAACCGATCAACCGACCGTTCGTTCCGTTCAACTTTCGCCGAGGTTCTTCGGACCGATCGGTTGCTTGCGCGGCTTTTCTCCACCTTCAAAATCCACGCCCTGTTATTTTTTCATTTCATTCCGTCACACCGCACCTGGCCGTACCTACGAGTCGAGGTATTGGAAAAGCCTTGTCCCGAGAAGGGTGTTTCGATTTAGGTGAAGTCAGAGCTGCCATTCTTCCACCGTCCTTCCCGTCTTTGCAGTTATAGCTGGGCGTGTACTCCGCCCGCCTTCCCACGTTCCCCGTCTAGATAGCGCAAGGATTGTAAATAACTTATGTATCTTAGATACGCGGAGCACATACACAGCTTTGCTATCCGCATGAAGCCGGGTTGTACGTACAGATACGTGCCTTACAGACACCCTCGCAACCACTGGCTATATTTAAAGTTTTCTCTCACAGAGAGAATATATAAGTTTACACACCCTCTTGGCCTCGGTGCAGGCGTTTCCTTTATCTAACGGAGGTATATATTCCGAACCTGGTGGAACGGAGCGGAAGACTTCCTGGTCCGTTGCTGCGGTTGCTGCTCGGCGCATATTCTGATCCTGATCCTGCCGCTGCTGCTGCTGCATTGTTATGCGGGTAGCAATTATGATTACCTCGAATTCCACTGGCTGCATTCTCGGATGCAACGGTCACCGAGGCATACGTGCAGCCAGCCCGAGACTGCCGTGTAACATTTTAGTATTAAACGGTGCGGTGCGGCTATTATTTGAATTGGGTTATTTCAAGTAGGTGGAAAAGGTTTGGTTGCCGCGAGCGTCGTTTACCATCCCTCGAATGGCACGGAAAGTCTGCGATTTCTACGGACTAGGCTCACACCGAAATTGGTCTATTTACAATCCCTGCAGACGCTTCCTGCTCAAGATGGCGGCTCGTTCTTCACGTAGAGTGGGGTCTTTAGCCTATAGCAGGAAACAATTATTGCTGACTGAAATTTCGCGAGGTGCGTTGCTCGAGGAACTTGACGACCTTCTGCTTCACCGCCTACGTTGAGCTTAAGCGGCGTCATTTGGAGAATGGATAACCGTGGCTTTTCATTACAGGGTCTCATCTCCCGACTCTCGGGACAATTCAGATTCTGCAATTCGCAGATATTGAATCAGGATTATCTCTCAGACGGGCAAAAAAGCACGAGTGTCTTACGAGTAAAATGTGCGCGCGCTACGTCGCTCGATCAAAAGGCTTAAGTTAAACGAAGCGAAGAGAGAGAGAGAAAGAGAGAGAGAGAGAGGGAGAATATTTTTTTTGTAAATTTCCAACGTCCTGTCGGATTTTGCATCGGGTGACAATAATTATCGAAGCGATTTCTTCACAAAGGTTTTTACTTTGAAGCAAGTTGCATGACTCGACGACTCTCGGAGTTCTGCAACGTCGGCTCTGATATCCATCCGTGTATATCGTAATACGGACAAAGGAATGATACTGCGGTCGCATTTCGCATGTTAAACCCTTTCATTTATCATCCGGATATCGAATTAGTCGCATCAACGGAAGGTGTGAGAGAACCAAAGAGAGAGAGAGAGAGAGACTGACTCAAACCAACTCTCGGTATTATAATTCAATAACCTTCCAGGTGTTACCAAGATCAATATGAAAACTAGCGAATGACCAAAGTTTCTCGATCCCGTGACACGGATGAGATTTGAATGCGAATCCCGACCACATTGTAAGGATCGATGATACTGGTTACGTCGGGGTGCAAACAACCCGTCAAAGTCAGGGAGATCAAAGCCAAGGGATTGCCGTGACACCCTTTGCGAGATTCGAACTATTGTCGAGTAGATGAAACCGCGCGCAGTTCTCCTCAAATTCTGTACGGTCTAACCGACAATGGACAATGTTTCCTACTTGCAAATGAAATGAGTTGTTCAGTTTTGCGAGACGAATGGAACAGCAATCTCGTCGTTGCATTTAATCTCAAAGGGGATACTGCGATCTTTACCTCTGGTAAAATCATTCCGGTGGAAGAATAAGTGGAACAAGAGGACGGATTAAAAATATCCTCCAGCTTCAGGATAGTGCAATATTGAAGGTGCTTGGGGTTCGGCTGATATTGGCTTGATATCAACAAGAGAGAAAATTGAGCGAGCCAGTCAGGCGCTGGAGGACGATCAAACAAACGGGTATTTGGTGAAAGTTTCACCCCAAGTTCTCGGTCGGATGGATAGTTATCACGGTAGTTGGTTTAAGCTCGAGGACTCACCCTGTCGTTATACCGAATAGTTTACACTTATTGCAATCTCAGCGTTTTTACACCGTGGAGCCGCACGACGTGTCTACTTTTTACCGCGTCGAAGGAAGGATCGATATGTACAACTTTATTTAGCCTTGGGACAAGTCCCTTTAGGCGGTGTAAATAGTCTACACCTTAAAATAATTGAATAAATCAAAAATAGAATCATAATCGACGTTGGAGAGAGACAGAGAAGAGAAATCATGGCAGAGCGGGAAAAAATTGTATTCGCTGACGGTGTGAGGTGAGATGAAACCCGGGTTTCAGCCAGACCGTAATGACTTGCATGAGAGGGCGATAAATACCAGGGAGAAACCCGCAAGTCGAAAGCATCGAGAGAGAGAGAGAGAGAGAGAAAGAGAGAGAAGTTGCGTTTAGTCGGCGGTCTGCGGTTAACTTGAAACGGTTTGGTAATTATCGACGGCCTGGTATTATGGCAAAGAACTTCTCAGTCCGACCCTGCAAAGTCGCTTGATGATTTAATCGTCTGGACCTTTCGGACTAAAACGTTAGCCGTTGGTATTACGGAGGAACAGTGAAGGGAAGGTAGAGCAAACGACTAAGACGAATGGTGCATAAGCCACAGAGCCGAGATAGGGAGGTGGCGTTCAAGTTTTTCCTAGTGCTGCAAGTACGAAATATACGGGGGAAACTTTTTTGGCGAGGGATTTAGCGCAAAAGGCATTTGCTTGAATACTTCAGCCATTATGTCCAAACTCCTCCGAGTCCTTCGAGGATAAGTTTGCCCGAGAGGTTTTCGCCTTTCGCTCTGGTCGATAAATATTTAACGAGACGTCGGTATGTGTAGCCGGTTGATACTGTCCCGTAATGTCCGTGCGGTCTGTGCAGTATTGGAGTTCCAAGAGTCTCTCAAGTCTCTTTGGTTTGCGTAAATTGAAAACCTTCGGTATCCGAGGGCTGCGCCAAATCGGGAGATCTTCCATTTGAGATTCGATGCGGCATTATCCCGAAGGACCTCCGTTCGCCTGCATGCACAGACTCGTCCTTCGGGCGCTGAAAAGTCGGTACAGGATGATTCGCGAGATTCGAGGAAGCCATATTATCTTGGGTTCAGCTAGAATTGGATGAAAAATTGTCGGGCGGAGAAGAAGGTCGAGGAAGACTACGCGTGAATGGCTCTGATGAAATTCGAACACTCCGTAATATTCCGTATATATTATACAGCTGGAAGGAGTCCTTGTATCAGGGGCCTCTTTAATTTCGCCGAAGAGTATACGCTGCGTTCACCTTTTTACGGAAGTGAATTTTTATTCAAATCGAGGAGGAATATCGAAGATATGACTTGTTCCAGTTTCATGGACCAACGGAGATCCGGGCACGTCCTTGACATGGAAAACCCCTCGACCCGCTCGGGATCGTAACGTATTTTATGTTACGATCTCTCAAGCGTCTTCTCCGCCAGCTATACCTACACCCCTACCTATGCACAGCGCACTTGGCAGATCTTAATTCAGTACCGTTCCGTATATAAAGTAGTTCGAATGCATCGAATTCAATCCAACCGCGGACCTTGTCAGTGACTAAGAACGCCGCGGCGAGTCTGCGGCCTGCAGGAGCCGACGCATAATCCTAAACCGTGGGCGAGTAGTCGACAGGACGTGTAAGGCATAACTTGGTTAATTCGCTATAGGGGTTTAACCGGGTGAATTCGGACCCGCGTAGTTAGGATTCGCGGCACAGGACGACCAGCCGAGATTAAATCTACCTGGCAGACATCTGTGACAACTTCGGACTTGCACCAGCGGCTGTTCGGCCGTACTGCCGTGTCGGCGATTAGGCGAGGCTAACTTCGAGAGAATTCCGACCTCGTTATCTCGCCGAAATAGTTCGGCAAGGAATTGATCCCGACGTTAATGGCGCCGGTAGGTTTGAGCAAAAGACAAGGCCAGGCCGTGGGAGTTTAGTATGCACCTTGTTCGCGTATTACAGGCCCCGGTCACTCCGTCGGGGACAAGGAGATCTCGGGGGCGGAGGTGGGGTTCGTTCAACTCTAACCCCTGGGCCCGGCCGACGAACGATGTCGATTCATCCGGCTCCTCGCATGCCAGGAAACCGGACATGTGTATAGCTAAGGACTTTAACGATCAACCGGGGACCTTCGTCAGGACGATTGACAAGTCAAAGGACCTTATTTGTTCCATCGAACTCCCGACCCTGGATCCAGGCTACCCTGCCGCCTGACGAGGATCTGCCCTCATCGAAGGGCGAGAAAAGATTATAATTTATGTGCTTGGCCTATTCCGCCAATCCTGGATTTATACTTTTGTACCTACCTCGGAAACGTCGAAAGGATTTATCGGCAGGTTCGTAAATCGCTGGGGCGGGCGTTGAGAAATTGGAGGCGGGGTCGGTAGGCAGCCGGATTTTCTAGCTCGAATACACTCCGAAGTGCATCAATCGACAACTATTTCGAGGGTGCGACATCCGCTTACATCAAGTCAAACTTACGGGAGTGACGTCGAAGCGTTTTCGCGACGTCGGAAAAGATGGAGCTATGCATTTTCACGGCAAGACTGG
Source organism: Neodiprion lecontei (assembly GCF_021901455.1). NCBI lineage: Eukaryota > Metazoa > Arthropoda > Insecta > Hymenoptera > Diprionidae > Neodiprion > Neodiprion lecontei. The sequence goes on from NC_060265.1 coordinate 25,691,249, forward strand.
TGCAAGATGCAGAGCGGGTGAAGTTTTGAATTTCAATGGATCGTTCGCGGTATTATACGCGAATAATTCAAGACTTTGTCCAGGCAAGGCACTTCTATGCATATAGGGGTAAAGTTTCACCGAGCATAAATAAAACGAGAATTCGTCGTTGAGGAATACGGAGTGACGCAAGAGTTCCAACGTAAATGCCCTCAAGACTTCCACGCGGACGTCTTCTTGCGTTATACGGTTGTAAGTTTGATCTGCAGCCGCAACTAATTCACCGTATTAACTTGAAACAAATTCGGACTCTATCGTTTCCCTCTTCCATCGCTCGACCCGGATAATCATCGTTCAGGGATTATTTTTCCGGACCCTGCCGCGAAGCGAAGCGGAACCGATTCGGTATAGAATAATAAAATGAAATAAAACAAAACGAAATGAAACCGCTAGTTTTATTACCGTATAATCTTACCACAATTTTCGCTGTCACGCGTTTGCGGATGGAGTGCCGGTAGAAATTTTCCTCAAGGATGAAACGAAATCAGTTTTCCACCTGGCGTGCGAAAACTTTCCTCATACACCCCGAAAATCTATGGGTATATGTGTGTATATGTATACATATATATATATATATACGTATATGCACATGATACGTAGCATGGACCGTTTCAGCTAGCGGTTCACGTTGGAAAACTGTGCGAATCGGTAGAACGCGAAAGCTGTCGAGGAAAAATTGAAACTTTTTCTCGAGCAAGAATTCGCTGACTTGCATAATGGATAAATTTGCGGCCTTGCTCGGCGTGCATCATCTGGGAGAGCAACCAGACTTTACAAAAACCAGCACCCAGACAGATTTGGTAAAGATTCGTAGAGGATGTCTGAACGCGACCACTCGACGCATCGTAAAGATATTTGAAATTACAACCAGCCTTCGTCTTCGAAGTATTGCATTCCTCTCGGTAGCAAAAAACAAGCGCATATGTCACTCTGTTATTCGCGCAAAAAGATTACAACGCCTGTTTCATATACTCGAGGTATAAGAAATGGTCGAAAAAAATCCTGCGATATTTTCAGCGAAAATATTCGACTTTGGGAAGAATGCGAGAGGGATTTTTTTCTCGCCAACAATGAACAACGCGATAAACCATGCACGAAGCTCGACCAGCCGCGCGTCTCGTACCTCGTATTCCATACTCGGGACTATCAAAGCTCTTGGAGTAAAACGCGCACATGCGGGCAGCTGAGGGAAAGACGTCACAGCTTTCGATTTACCGAAGGGATCGAGGAAGGTAAATAGTGTACGCGAGACGTTCCGTATACAGGACCATCTTCTCGGATTGATGGATGGCACTTCTCGTCGGGACTGCTAACTCGTTTGTCTAACGTAACGGGAAGTACGCGTGGTGCCAGAAGGGGCGAAAGGGGGCAAAAGGGGGTAAAACGGGGTATATCTCCCGCCTCGAGTGACACTTTACCCGTCTGTGAGGACCGAAGACTCTTGTCAAGGTCCTGGTCTCCCGCCCCCACACCCACCCCCCATTCCTTCCCACCCTCCGCAATAATTAATAGGCTATGATGCGGGACTGAAAGACTCTCCCTCTTGTGCTTCTAGTCTCTAGACGCCGATGCAGGCCGTGGGAGAAATCTCGGCTCTTCGTGTCACGTTGCGAGAGGGGATTCTCGGCCGAAGATCTGCGGGACACATCTTGGGATAATTAATACAGAGGGTAATTAATACGCCGATGGAAGGGACGTTAAAGGCAAACCTGCGTCTTCGCCTTCGAGCTTTATTGTGTATCCAGGTACAATAAATATGTATAATGAAAGTTACACCGTAGAAAGGGACAATCGATTAGGTGGTAAATTTACCGCTAAATTTCTTCGACAATTAGGGACACTTTTCCCCACAAGCCCCTGTTTAATATCGCTCGATTTAATTTGATTAGGGTGCGGGGGAAAAAGGGGGAACATCTCTTCCAGAAATCGAAGGAGCGTGCGCGCGGTGAGATACAAAGATGACGTCAGCGGGTTGATAAATGATCGTTAACGTAGCGTGACGTGAAAGGAAGGGAGAGAAAAATATATATATGTATATGTGTGGGTGTATATATACGTTGAAGTAAAGCGTGCGATTTCCGGGGGATGAAAATCAAGGCCTTTGAAATCGCGCGTCGCCGACGAATCCGGGGGTTCGACGCTGCGCGGCTTGGGGAAAATACATTCGGGGCGGAGACAAACGATATCATCCCTGCATTTGGAATAATTTCGAATTCGGGAAAGAGGGGGAGGTCGGGTTTGGCGTCTACGATCACGGCGCGGCGCGGCGGTAGGTCAGTCGCGTCAAATATATCATTTCCGGAGCCTGGTAGGATTTTCCTTGGATGAGGAATTCTTCGCCTCAAGGAGAGGTTAAGCCGTAATGCAATGCGTCAGGCGTCAGGGCGAAGATAGCCGTCATTTGTAACCTCGTCGCGACGTCTTCGAATCGATTCTCTTTTCGCGACTTTTATACCTTCGTGCCTCAGAGGTCCTTTAAATTTTTCTTTTCACTAAATTTACTGCCGCCACCGTCTTTTCCCATCCAGAAGATTCGCCAATTAGTTTTTTTTTCCCAAACATTCCGAAACCCACCGTGACAGAAATCATATATAATTAGAAGAAAGAAAAAAACATAAAATACTTCTTAAAACATCGGTGAGGATCTTCGCAATATCTCGACTCGTTCCAAAATTTATTACACCCGAACATTGCCGATTTGTTTTGTCAATAGTTTAAGGGTTGCATCTATCTGTTATTTACGGCGAATAGACGTGTGATTTGTACACATCGCCAGGAATATCGATTTACTAGACTCACTGAGGTCTATGTAATAAATGTATAAATACACCGTGTGGCGATCAGCCATGTATCATACAAGACACGCTGATAAATAGGTCTGTTTTCCTTTGAGGATGTTAATCACGTGTATACGTATAGTGAAACATCGATTTTGGCGACCAAAGAATAGAAAATAATAATCCAGATAGGAAGAAAAAAGCTTCCGTGCTTCACGGCTCAATATCAGTTTATTTCGAAACAAACTATTTCTCTCAAAAGCTTTATTTTTTCGTCATCAAAGTTTGATTTTCTCGGTACGAAAATCTATGAATTCATATTTTGGCTGTAGCTATTTTTCTTCAAATTTTACTTGGTTACGAATATTCGGAGGTATCGGATTCTTCAGCGATTCCCGCAGCACGATAAAGGAATCTAAAAAAAGCTCCGCCCCACGGCTTATGTTGTTATTATACCCAACTCGGAATTTTTAGCTGAATTTGACGCATCCTTGACGTAACGAATAAGGCGTGATTTATTTATCCACCATCTTACATTTCTTCCCTCTTCGCAGGGTGTTCGCAATGTTGCGTAGCACGCGATGCTCGATTATGCTCGAGGGTTGACGTCGCAACCTTCGCGAAACGACCAAAATTTGCGTTATATCGTTAATCCAGGATCGCGGTGTGAATGTCGAAAAAGGAAGAAAACCCTATATTTGGTGGGTTGGCGGTTCGGATATTTCCATTTCATTACCTTCGGTAACGATCAAATCACATTTTTTCCCTATCTGTTATTGGCATAGGTATCATTATACGTGCACGGAGAATATCTACTGCGGATGAACTGTTCGTACCGACAATAATATCATACCATGTATATAAACCATTATTTTAGGTAATTCTTTTTTCACCTTGCCTCAAGAAACTCGTTAGATTCTCGGGCCAACTTTCTACAAGTCAAATACAACAGCGTCGTAGTCTCAAAGTGATACCGTATTGATCGTCCTGATCAATGCATTGGCGATCGTTAAACATGGGGTATAAATTTTTTCATTTCTCGAAGGATCGACTCGTAATTATTCAATTGTAACGCGCTAATGAAATACCAATCAAAGGGAATGAATTTCGCGATGAATTGCGGCGAGGGCGTAAAGTTTATTGTCTCCGCTCGCACGCGTTACTATTTTCTTTGAACGTACTTCTCTGTCCTTTACGCTCGCCACCCGTTCGAAAAAGGCAATTTCACTTAATCGTTACCCTGCTCGTTGCGTACGTAAGGTATCCTCGATAAAAACAAGAGTGCTTCATCAGCAGTTTCGAGCAGCGAATGAGTAAACCTGGTCTATATCTAATAGAGGGAAAATAAAGTAAAAAAGATGAAGGAAAAAAACGATGGTGACGTATGCGAGGGAAGGGAGATTGAAAATTAGCCTTGCTAATTTTCGACAATTAGAATTTATGTACAGTATACCGATGCGGAATGAGGGAGGGCGCAGAGAGGGAGTTTCGTCGGGAACTCCGTCAGTGGGTGGAAGAAAAAAAAACAAAAAAAAAAAAAAAAATAATAAAAAACAAAAAAAAAAAAACAACAAACAAACAAGCGAGAGAGAGGGTGGGAAGGAAAAAAGGGGTGGACTTTCCGCGATCGGGGATGGAGCTCAACCCTACGACCAACCCTCGACTTACCAATTTATAAGGATGTAGCAACCACGACGGAACGGTCGCGATATATAACCCCGGTGTAGGAGGCCGCGAAGCTACAAGCCTCGGCATGCTCGGTCACTACCGTACGAACACACTCTGCGTACATGTCGCATTAACGTTACGGCTTGGTAAATGGGTATGTATTACATACCGCTCGTGCGCTCATTTATATACGGCCCCGTACCTGTGGCTGCTGCTCCTGTTTCTGCCCACCTGCCTGCTGCTCGGCTAGCTGAGGTGTGCACCCTTTATCAGCCGCGACGAGGACTATTAATAACCTTTTAAATTAGAGATATGAAAATTTATCGGACGGGTAAGGGAACCGCTGCGGCAGCCGGGAATCCCCGCCGCGCGTAAAGAACCTCTTTTAATTGCTTTCCAGCACAAAGTGCTCCCTCCCGCTACTCCGGTCTAACCAAAGGGAACTTGTTACATGGTACATTATAGGTGCACGTTATTGCGGCGGAACCACCGAGGCGATGAGTGGAATGGATTGTTCAGCCAATAGACGGTTTTACCATCGCCTCGAATTATATGCCGCGCGATTCCAATGGTTTTCTTACTTTCCTTTACCCTCTGGTCGTTTTATCGCATTACCCTTGCATTGTTTGTAACAACCGCCGATCGCTCGAACCAATCGGTCCAAAAGTATAACCGTTTCAAATTTGCAGTACTCGTTCTCCCCTTCGGAATACTCGATCTTTCGTTTAATCCAACTCCTGCATTCGGGAGGCGTCGTGTTTTCAACGGTACCGACGGGATTATTAAACATATATATATATATATTATGAAGATATTTTCCGGATGAGCAAGCTGACGCTGAAAACTTTTCCTTCCGAACTTCTCTGGCGCAAAGACGATGAGATGCATATTTATTTTCAAAAGTTTCGATAACTTTTTATTCACTTCGATCGATTATTGCCACCTTTTTATTCCGGTTTTACGGTTTATACCGGACGGAGATTCAAACCGGTACAGCGAAACTTCGACCTTACGTTTTTCCGAGTAATCCTGAGTGTATTCTCCGGTCAGAGGTGGACGGATGATTTTTATCCCAACATCATGTTGCGAAAGTAGACATGCGATTCGGGCAGACGTGTATATATATCAAGCTCTTACAGCGAGGAAAACAATGCACGTCCTTTCTATTTACTTTCAGAGCTAGGTATACCAATCTACTTGGGTACCTTCGTCGCGCAGAAGTGACGTCGCGTTCCTACAGAGGTGAATGATTTATAAAGGAAGCGGAAGCTTAAACAAAGAGGATCGAGGACATTTATCCCCGTCATTTGAACGACTGGATTGTTTCCCCTTTTTACTTTTACTCTGTCTCGTTCTTCGTGTTCTTCTTCTTTCGTTTTTATTCCTCGAATGTTGGACCATTTAACGGGGTGAAAAATTCGAACTCCCCTGAAGAGAGCGCACCGTGTAGAGGCAACGCGGTAATCACACGAAGCACTCCGTCTGTTTAACGAGATAAGTTCTCTTCGGAGTGTTTTTTTTTCTCCACACTCTCATAGAAACTTGAATCACAAGCAAACTACTTTCACCCCACATGCCGTAGTATGGCTTGGCACCCGGTATAACGCATCGATCGACCGTAAATATGCGTTACAGGTACGATACTCGGAATGCAATTGTGTGAAACGCATCGATGCTGGTATCGACAATTTTGTCCATCAGCCTTTTGCATCGCGTGATCGTCGCTGCTGAAGTGCCGCATAGCGGGACACCGATTGAACCATATGTATAATTGACCGCACTTTGATGTGTCGCAAAGTACCGGCGTAAATGTGAAAAATCCGCGGAATGATATTGCGAACCGTTGGCTGTTACGACTGTGATTCGGGCTCTCAAAAAAGCTTGCTATTTATCCTTTCGGTGCACGAGAGTCAACGTATATCGACGTCCTCGTCAACGTTGCTTTTTGACCGTGAATTTGGCGAGACGTTGAAGTTCGGGGAAGCTTTGCCGAACACTTGGCGGCGATGCAAGGAGAAGTTTCGAGTGTTCGCCGTGCCACGGATTTTCAGGGTATTCTGGCCGGTATTGCCACGCTGAGAATTGTTACCCTTACAAACATCTGGACGTCGGGGCGGCAGCTGGTACCGAGTCTTGGGGGTTTCGAGGGTGTCGTAGGGATCGAGAGGGCTGCTTCCAAACCGCGGCGAAGACCAAGGGGTGCGCAAATGGCGTGAAAAATTAACGAGGAGAGAGGGAAAAAGGTAAACAATTCATAATTAATGCTGCGTGTCGTCGAGACGATCGTCCATTTGTTATCACGCGCATCGCGGCTACGCGGTGATAGAGCGTGACTAGAATCGGTCGATGGCAAAAGGAGCGGTAATTTAAGGGCAGACTTATCGCTTCAAAATCTGATACACAAGTGTTTCTCGTTGTTTTGTAGACGTTCGTGTTTTCAAAAAAAAAAAAATAAAGAAAAAAGAAACAACAAAAAAGAAAAGGCAAGAAAGTAATAAAAAAAACGTATCTTGTTCACTCCGAATGATAAGTGTTAACGGGGCTCTTTAGTTTCACTTGGTAAAAGTTGCTGATCGCGGCACGAGCCTTGCATAATAATTAAGCTGGGATTATAGTGATTGAAGTTTGTAATTGTCGGTGTGGTAAATTATCGGCGAGGTCGAGTATTAATTTCGTCCAAACCATTGTACTGGCGAACATGTGACTGTAGGTATCGCATAATATGCAGTACATAATTCTTCAGAGACACGCGATGAACTTTTATTGCACGCGGCAGCGGCTCAAATAATATACTTTTTTAATTAATACGACGGTATCGACTCGGCCACGAAGAGTATAATTCTGGTAGCGTGATCGATTCGGTTTCTGCCTGCGGCCGTAACTCTGCGCTTCGAGGATCTTTGTTGCAGGGAATCGGTTGATCCTCAATTTCTTGGGAAGCATTGACTGCCGCGTATACGGCTTCAATAGCAAATATTATGTTAAATCCTACGTGAATAGGACAATAGTTAAGTCCTATTACAATGGAGTTAAATACGACGCTATAAGATATTATATCAAAGCTTTATTGTTAGCCTCCGCTGAGGCTTCTATACAAGCGGCAACTCTCACGGGAAATATACATTACTCATTGTATTTAATATCACATGAAAAATGTATTGCGTGAGCCTTGGCGCGTCTTTCATTCGGATTCGTATTCTCGGATATTCTTTCTTCCTTTTCCTTTTCCCGCCGTAAATCAAAGTACCTACGAAACTTATCAGCTATCTGCTTAATTTTTAGTTTTATTTTTATTTTTCATAAATTAACCCCTTTCCCCCTATGCCTTTATTTCTCTCTTAATTCGTTCTTTATTATTTCACTTGAGCCCTGTAATATTTCTCTTTCATTGTGTAACAGACAGAAATAAATTTTTAAATTATTCCGTCATAATTTTTGTTAAATTTAAGCTTGAGCTCGGTATGTGGGACAATTCAAGTATCGTATAATTTGCGGAATCCGTTAAAGGTGAAAAAGAAAGATTTCAAAAACTTTCGTTTCGCAACGATTATTGCACGTTTAGGTAATTCGAAAATCGAATGAAAAAAACAATAGAATCGTGAGCGTGAAAGGGTAAACAAATCATTAAACACTTTGCGATTATAATTCGCGTTACGTTTGCATTATTCAAGAGCTTTCAAAAACATCGTACACCGCTGCGGGCCACTTAGCAAAATATATTTAAATATTTCTTTGGCAGAGCGGTTGTATGGGGTGAAACTAATTCAAATTACACCCGCGGGCTTCACGTCATTCGCATTTAATTCATTCATTTGTTTCGGGGAATGCAGAGTAGTAAAATAAAGGCTGCCGATTCGACTACATCCTGTGTTTAACGCTTCCGATAAAGCTCGTAAAACTTTGTGTTTCCTACAACATATCGTAAGCCATCTTCTATTACAACAGCCGCATTTCATTATATTATTCCACGTATAATACATGCAGCACGACAAGTACAATTTACACAATGTACGTTAAAAGTTTTCCAGATAACGGCACATTCCTGAAATACAACGTCGATGTATCCATTATTTATCACTAGGAGTACAAAAATCGCTGAAAATACTCTGATAAACTATCTGTTTTTTCCTCTCTCAATATTTTTCCTCGCACGCGAAACCGCACACGTGAATGTACGTCGGGATCGCGGATCAAGCCTAGCTGAGCTCGGTGGTGTGTGACGATAAAATACAATACCTGTCTCTCTGGAGGCGTTATAGCGAGCGTGATATACCTTCGATGCGCTTTTAGCATATCCTGAGAGTAGAGTAGACGGCTTTACTGTAGACCGGCGTAGACAGTTTTTTGCCCGATCGAACCTGCTGCTGAACCACTGCCTTAGCTCTCCGCTGATTTGCATCGGTCTGTTCCCCGACGTCAGGCACTTACATCAAGGTATCCCGAAGAACCGTCCGAACTCCAGATCTCGACTCGTTTCTAAAGCGGGAAACGAGGAGCTCTTCCAACGGAATCAAACCTCGAACGGCGCGGTAGAATTAACCGTCACGCGCATTCAAAATTTCATACCTTCGTAACGAAAGCACGCAAAGCAGTTAATTCGAAAGGACGTAGATGCGCAACGACGCACGCATGCAGCCAGCGGTTGTGCAAGACCGAGTCGGAAAACCCTGCGGTACGTATTATACGCAAATGGGGGGACGGAGGTCTAGGCCAAAGCGATTTCGGAGAACGGCGTTGCAGCTAGAGTGCCGGTAACCAGGCCCAGCCATTGTACGTCCGTGGTAAATGCGTAGTAAACTGGTGTCCATTACAATAAACCTTTGGCAATAAAGTGCGGGACTGAGCGCAGAGCAATGGAGCAATACCGCGGTCAAACCGGAACCTCCGGTATTTTACCAAATCGGTCGACGCTGCTCCACCGGAGCCTCGTTCTAATCGGCGACTCGGCTTCCTTGCACCTCGGGTGCTGGAAGTATTGGAGGACTCTCGCTGCCGTGTCTGGATATAAATTATCGTCCCCCTGGGGATGTTTGCGCAAAGGTTATACGCTTCCAGCCGAGGCGTCACCTGTCCGAGTTGGTAATCATTTTGTCTAAACTGATGTTAACTACGTCGCGTAGAGCGTGCAGAGCTGCGCTGCTTCTGGGCGTGATTAAAAGTTTGTCTGAGGTTTTTCAATCGTTTCGTTATCCAGGATATCATGAAATTGTCATTATGTCTTCATAAAGCCTACTTCTAGTTCGAACTCTGCAATTGGTTGAGAGTATTTTATGATTGGTTTGCGATATATTTTGGTATTGAGTGGTTAATTTCTGGCAGCTGTTGAGGCACGCGTTCGTTTTTGATTCTTGTAAATTTAAAGCCGAAGTTAATCGACGGGAGATACGGACAGTAAGACCCGTTTAATTTCTGTGAGAATGTCGGATCGTCTCGGTAATATAAACGAGTAAACTTATCGTTAGCACTGAGCTTTGAAAACCGTGGACCGATGCGTGTCATGAGAATCGACTACAAAAATGAGTCTCGATCTTTTCCAAAAACCGACTGAAATGTATTTTTTACGAGTTAATTAATGGAACAGGAACGACTATTTTTTCCGAACATTTAACGATAGTAAGCTAATCGCAAACTCAAAAGACGATGAAATTGCCGCGGAATTGAGAGCAAGACTGAAAATTTATCATCCTGATTCAATTAAGTAGTTAAAAGTTTTGCTGTTGCCTTAACCTTGCAGGATACCTGAAAGTTTCTGTTAGAAGCGCAACCAAAACAGCTTGTAATAATAAAGTAGAGATTCGAATCTCGTGATAAAGTATAATAATAAGAAAATAAACGCTGTGTTAAATATCATATCAAATTGTTTACGCTCGTCGATGTTGATACAACAGATATAAAAAATTGTCTCGCACTATTTCGTTATCAATATTTTATGCAACTGCATTTTGATCGAGTAACTAAATAAGAAGTCTCCGGGACTGGGTAAATATCCGCTAAAACGGCGAGGAGAAAATCGTAAAGCCCGTCTGAAAGTTGAATATCTCGAGCCCATAAACAAGTGCAGGCTGAAAGTTTCGTCATTGTCTTTAAACTCTACCCGTCTACGTTTATTACGTCCGGCAATACAACGGAAACTCGGGCGATAGAATAACAAATTAAAGACTTGAAGTTCACGGACGAAGCTAGTGGGAAAACAAGCGGCGGTTACAAGTTGTTGGTAAATATAGGAACGACGCGACGACGCCGCGACGCATGATCCACAGTCGCTCGTCAGCCGTCTGACTGTTTACCGACTTGCACTACTGCCGTATATACGGGATTGAGACAATCGCTTAGCCGCCGAGGGCGAAGAGAGAAAGAGGGAGAGGGAGAGAGAGGCCAACCGTCGTTAACGGGTCTCCGCTGGATGTAAAGCCTTGTATTATATTCGCGTCCAAATGACGTTGGACCTCTCGACGCCTTGCGGGGATTAATAACATTCCGGAAACTTACGACACCGGGGGCAGAATGGAAATCTCAGGGGTACACGGTGTGTGTGGGAGAGAGAGAGAGAGAGAGAGAGAGAGAGAGAGAGAGAGAGAGAGAGACCGGGACAAAGTATCGTCGTAATCTTGCGCCAAGTTGCACACACGACTATTCTGAAATATCTTCGTAGAAGTGGAACCAACCGGAATGGCCGCAGCTTTAATTCCGTTCGCCAGTAGCGTGTGTCGTGAAAATGTGTTCAATCCACGCGGTATTACAAGGTATATAAGTACGCCTTCTTACGCACACGAGCTGTCTCGAAAGTAAGCGATGGGAAAATTCTCGAGGGTGCGAAATGATCTTTCAATTACGAGCAAACCTCGTTTGGCTCCCGTTTGATTGGATTACCACGAGTCCGCCTGCGATTTGATTCCCGCTTGGCACTGACGATGAGCGAGTTTCGGAACGCAAGATTCTTCCAACCGGTTTTCACCGACTTTACAAATATTGACTCTGCACTTGTACTTGGAACATTTTTACCAAACATCCTTCTGCACGGGTTCAACTCAAGGATCATGGAGTTTCTCTCCGGGTGTGTTCTACGCGTGCACAAGTGCGAAGCGTAAACAGTGCCTGCGTGTTTGTGGGGTCCAGATGCGCGCACAGTGCCAGTTTTGTGTAAACCGGAACACCGAGTGAAACCGTCGAGAAAACAAGTGGTGAAATTGGTTTCGGTGATGGAGGGTGCGTGTCGCTGCTGCAGTCTGCACAACTGTCGGTCGTTGTTGTGCGGAATGGGATATAAAAATATAATATAAAAGTGGAATAAAGTGTATAACGGACGTAAGAAGAGCACGCCAGACCCTCTTGAAGGCTGCGCATCTGTCGGGGTACGTACGTTTACAACTCGTACACACTTGCATGTGGATGTGCACGTACTGGTGGAGAAAGAAAGAGAGAAATATAACAGACAGAAGTGAGGCGAACCGTGTATTCCTCGGAGATGGTTAGGTTCACCATCTTCGAATGGACGCGGTCTTCTCTGCTGTCCGCCGTTACGGCGTTCGCAATGGGCTGTAATTTCTTTCGCGTTCTCCTTATTCCCGCAACCGTTCAACAACACGCTCTCGTCGTTACCGTTGCCTCTCTCACTTCGCCGCGAGCTGGCTTATTCAATTTACAAATATCAAGCAGGTACTCGAGGATCCAGCCGAAGCAACCGTATCGTTTTCCGATTGTCTTTCGTTGCGAATGCTTCATCCTATTGTTCCCATTCAAAGCCCATCCCTGTGCCGTGGGGGCGAATGAACGACCCTGTCAAAACTCGTCGTGTTTGAAGAAACGTTTCACGTTCCACCCGCAGCTGACCCTTTTATACCGAAACTGCGTTGATTACCGGGGCATTACTCACGTTGGAATGCTTTCACTCTCTCGGGGTATATAATCAATTCATTTCGGCTGAGAAGTGAGTTGAGTCGAGAGGAAGTAGGCGAGGAGCAGGAGGGACGGGAGGACGGGGTGGAGGACGGCGAACAAATCCGGGCCGATTGCCTCTTGTAACTTGTAAGTCGATATTCGCGGCGGCCTAGTGTCACAGTGAATGGATTGAGAGCCAGACTTACTTTTCCCGTATACTTTCTTGCCTATACCTATATACCTATACATGCTCCGAAGTGCGAACGCTGTTCTTTTCATCCCCGTTCACCGGGTTAACCGAACTTGTTTTCTTTCCAAGCATACTAAAAAGACTTTTATGTATTATGTCTCGAAAAAAAAAGACAAAACGACTTAATGGAATGAAATTTTTTCTTCAATGACATCTCTTCTCCTAATGTACTGCCGCACGTTTCACGGTCAAAGGCATAACTTTGCACTCTGTAATCGGATGAACTCTTATTATATATACATATATACATACATGCACGATTGCAAAATGAATATAAATTTTTTCGCCGCAATAGGAAAACTTTTGCACGTCCGCAGTGAGTGAGTGAATCTTTCTTTTTCCACTTTTTAGTAAGACAGTACGAAGTATGTATTATATATTATGTACGTACGTACGGTATATTAATAACGTTGTACGAAAACTATGTTAGCGAGAGAGAGAGAGAGAGAGAGAGGGATAGAGAGAGAAAGACTAAATAAGTTGTAGTTCAGGAAGCGCAGGAAGAAGTAGCAGCTTTTCTGGTCTAATTGAAGTACTTCGTTGCAGGCGGGGGGCAGGGAGCTTAGATTGGAGTTGCAGCATGAGGTATACACTCTGCGAACATTTATTCCCTGCAGTCTTGATGAATGTGAAATATAATTTTCAAGCATAACGCGGGTGTGGCGGTGGCGGTGGTATATAATATAGCGGGTAATTTAGCGAACTGCAATTACAACTTGAACCTGCAACGAAACTGTTCAAATACTCGAGTGTTTTCTTCAAGTTTACCGAGTAGAGGAGTTGAAAAGTGGCTGGTTACATTCTAATTAATTACTTGAACGACAATGAAATACGGGCCTTGGGCATTCGTTACACGCGTACACAACTAACGTAGAGCCGGTTTTTCTCCTCAGAGATTGTACCTCTTGGACCAATCAACTTTTCAAGTATAAACAACGAAAGTTAAATTTACTGCTTACATACTCCGTGCTGTGCTGTGCAGGTACTCGAGTCTAAATATTACAATCACTTTATTTACGCGCTTCAACCCGTCCCTTTTTTAGCCCCGACTGAATAAATATAGCTAGCTCCTTTTATGTTGGCTTGTGTTTGGGACACCGGTAATGTTCCGAATTTTGATGCAGATATACTTCTCCGACAACAATAAGCAAAAGGTAGAATAAAGTATTGGGAATTATTACTAACAGGGCGAGAAACGACGAACGGTGCAGATACGGTACTTTGAACAAGTAATCGTATAATAATAATTGTGTAATAGGCATATTACAGAGCCTGGAATTGTATCCATCCATCCTGCTGCGAGGAAGACGACAAGTTTAATCAATTACCTCGTAACGGCGGCTGCAAAGTTGTGCAACTTAATGACACCGTTCTGAGATACCTTGCGATCAATTAAGGTTGTAATTAACGCCAAGTATCCAACGTATGTCCGTGTACCATACGCACCCACATATACATTCACATACGCATGTATATTGTATACGTACTGCATATATATTCATTACGTGCATAGCGAAGCGCGTTGTACAGGAAACTTTTTCTTTTAACGGAGATATTAACGTGAGCAATTAAAGCAATCGTGAACTCGGGATTTTAACGAAAAATCTCTTGCCATCTGCTATATTAGCGAAGAAACTTGAGCAGCGCATATTCGATCGGTGTGGGATGTACGTAAGTTGTAAATAAACGCTCGAATTTCACGGAGAATAGTTACAAGGCACCTTCGGTGACGTTGGCCGGCCCGTCTCTCTAGCGATTGTTCCGAGTGGTTTTAACGACGAATCCGACAAGCCCGAGCACCGAAGTATATTCAAGCTAAGTGCATCGGCCACCAAGCCGCGTCGAATTTCAAGGCAATTCGATAACGCGCCCGATGCTGCGTACATAATGGCGGCCTCCCAGGAAGTGCAATTTACTATTTTCCGTTGCGCCCTTCCGTCCATTCTTTCCCCCTATTTGCTTTCCCTCTTTCATCCTCTTATCCCAGGCGAATTGCTGCACGGGCACCGGGTGCGTCTGACGCTTTCGCATACGTACACACGTACGTATAAAAGCACAGGAAATTAACTCGCTCCAACCACGTGTGTTCACCTGTGTACGTATACGTCCGCGTTCTGAAGCATCATATACTATATATACATATGTGAGTGTTATATTTATAATAGAATACGTCGACGGTAAATTCCTGCGGGATCTGACCGTTCGCGTTCTACTCAACTTTATTAATTCCAGCTTGGAGATTTATCCAACATATTATAATACTGCACTGAGTAGGATCGTTAAAAAGGTAGACAACCGTAGTACGAATTAGCATATTCTCGGAAACTCTGCCGGGTGACACGAGGTAAATTGTTTCCTAAAACTCCGTTCGAGCTCAGGTGAATTAATCACCTCGACGTTTGCAGTTGATCGGTGTGCCGCTTGTAAATCTAAGCAGGACACCGTGGCTGCAGATCCTGCGCGTTATCTCGATTCGCTATCTCTGCGGTCGGGTGAAGCCTGACACAAGGGGTGGCATGCCAGCGATAGCGGCTACCTTTGGGGATGAGACGCTAAACGTACCTAGGTATGGACTAATCGATGCAGAGATTGCAGGCCTGACCACCGTCAGTCGTAGTCTACAGACGCCGCTTTGCAAGCTCTGACAACTGGACGTTCTATAATATATATCCTCCGTAACTCCCCCCCTCCTGCCGTGTAATCGAAAAATTGATACGAACATGAAGTCAGCATATCACGAATTTGAAAAAATGATTCGTTATTAGAATGTTGAGACGGATTGAATTCTGGCATTTCTTTAGACTGACTTTCATGGTTTTGGAATTATTTCGTTCGTCATAGAAATCCCCAGAGTGGATAAAACTGTATAATGCAAGCTGTAGGTCATGAACAACTTAAGAACAGGCTGATTTTACTTACTGACTGGATCCTCAAGACATGTCTTATTATAGTTACGACGCACAAATGGAGTTATTGACGAACCTCTGTTCTACCGTGCTTATAAAAATCTATTTTCATCCACTCGGCTTTTGCCTGAAATTCATTTACCGTACAACGTGAATACGTTGTTTTATTCGTCTTCGTCATTATTCCTGTAAATAACATCGATGGAGATTTCTTTAAACGGTTTTCTCTATTCCCCCAACTTTTTATTCGGACTGTGGAGTCCGATTCGTCCTTAACATAAATCGACGTAATTTCGCCCCGATATATTCGTTCGCATCCCTTTTCCGACACCCAGATGTACCTCGGGTACTTTGTAACGGGCTTTTATTCCGAGTATAATAATGTACGGCTCGATGCCATTAACGAGGATAATTAAGCAAATGGCTTCGCCTCGCTCTGCTGGCAGCTTTTCGCTCTACGAACGCACGTGATTGGGACTCTACCTGCCTCCGGCATCTTGATATTCAACCGGGACGAGAGCTCGTCTGCCTCTTTTCGCGAAATTTATACCCCCTTCGCACCCTATCTTGACTACCTACTTTTCAGATAACAGAAACGGCTTCTTTCTTTTCTTTTTTTTTTTATTATTTTTTTTATTAAATTATTTACTTCTTTCCGCGTGACGGGCGAAGGTTTGATATTTCTCTTTCGATTTTCCGCCCTCGGAAATTTAGGTACACTCCGCAGGTATACTCTGATGTACGTTTAATATACGCAACAGCTTTGATTCTCCGTGATAATTCAAGGCACGTACCTTACCTACCTTTGCGGTGGAAAGTTTCATTTCTTCTCTCTCTTTCTCTCCTTCCCCTTTTGTAAGCCTTGGAAAATTACTTTTTAACGAGGAAAACGTTCAAGGCTTTCGCACCGAAGAACAACACTAATTTCGGAAAACATTTTCCTTCTTCATCTGTATCCACGTGCGATCCGTGCGAACTTAGCGAACGTGGATAAAATTGACGTGTGAGGAATTTTGTATATAACGTTACCGTTTGTAAGACGCACGCGTCATTTTCACGGTAAACAATTTGGGTACGGTGTGAAAAAAGCAAATTGTTTCGCACTTTCGTCGAGTTAGACGCCTTGAAGATCGCGTGATTTCTCCGAGTTTCCGTCGCGGTGCGGAACTTGATAATCTTGTTTGCCTCGGTATTGTTCTCTACGATGTATATAAATTTATACGCTTGAACATAGTTTCCATAAACGTGGAAGGGGATCCTCTCCAGTCTAGTTTAACCTGACACCCGTGTCGTCCTTTCTCTGCCTGGGAAATCCGGCCGACTTAGAAATGGACAGAGACTCAATCAAGGAGTCAAAACACGTAGTGAATTAGTCGAAGCGGCGCAGTCGGGGATGAATATAGATATGCACGCCGCATTGGGCGGGTATGTGATATATACAAAGATATACTACGCATGTACATATATAATATACGAATATGTATGTACGAATCGCTGGCGTAGGTCCACCTATACAGGCGGAGTGTTACGATTCTGAATTCATGTAAATCGGATTACTTTCTGGAAAAATAAATAGCACAGGATGCAGAAAAATCGTTCCTCGAGCCAAAAGGAAATTATACGGTTTGAAGACGAACCAACAGTTCTCAATGCAAATTGGATTCACTCCCATTCGTTTTCCTGGCACGAGTTCCGTTCCTGTATATCGCAGGGCAATAAAATCTATCCGATATAAATTTTTCTATTATTTTTTTTTGCCCCGTAAGAACAGAGTAAGCTGCCATACTTGTAAGTAACTCAGGTTACAGTCGCAGCGTTCTTGCGGTGTTGTAATAATTTTTTTTTCGATTCGTACAAGAAGTCGCCGAAAAGTACTCAGCGATAAAACTTATTCTTGACAAAAATCGCGAGTTTCGGGATACGTAACTTGGAGCGAAAGGTAAATTGATCCCTGAGTTAACGTCATTACAAGTCAATTTGACCAGCTGCCTCTGCTAAACTTATCCAACGAATCTTGTATCGAACCCCTACATGCGTTAGTGTGGAATACCCCATACACACACGGTGTATAGGGTGCATGGAACGTGAACTGGGGAGTGAGTGAGCGAAGATGAGTGGACAATGAACTTTAGTGTGTAGTGTACGTCACAGCCACTCGTGGTTATGTACCACCAAGGTATATACGTACGTGTGATGATTATAAGCAGGCGTTGCACACGCCTGTCTGGACACGAATGAATTCACGTCCGAGTCACAGAGAGCTGGGAAACGGCGAATTCCTGCGGTTAATTTCATTACGATAATAATTTTTTTTACAAGGTAAGAAAATACAAAAAAGAGGAGAGACACGATAAAGGGGGAAAACTAAATAGCGCCTCGCGTGGAAGGCGAGTTATGGGTTGAACGTGTATGCGCATGAATTCGTAACTATCGCCATCTGCGATGTAACTTTGGCACCCTTGTCCTGAAGCTACGTGTGTATGTGTGTGGTTTTGAAAAGCGAGGGGTGATTTCACCCTGACCCCGCAGCTTTCTGCTTTGTATACACATAGCAGGCACTCCGCTCTGTAAAACGAAACAAAAAAAATCGAAAATCAGCCAGCGGAGGTTAAAGAGAAGGTTTAAAGGAGAGCTTTTTACTCGACGATACCGTGCAGGATCGCCACAGCTGATAATGAGAGATGCTTACAGAGATTGCCAAGGCTGAGCATCCCGTTTCACCAACGGAAATGACTGACTAACGATGAAGTCACTTCGCGGCATCCGCTCTTTCACTGCAGAGATAATTTATCTCGACTCGTTTCCCGGTCTTCTGATCACCTCGACTTCGCAACTAATCTCCCAGCGAAAAATCACGATCTTTGTACGATGAGTTGGGGGGGGGGGTTCCTCTTCTTATTTTTTTTTTTTTTTGATCTCACGAATTTAGTTAGAAAAAGCTTGAAAATCGCGCAGGAGCATGATTCAAAAAATTCATCCCCTCGTCAGAGGAAAAAAATTGCGTTTGCAACTAAGTACGCATATCGTAATTATCGATCGCGTTTATTCGCTGAATTATCGTTCAGCTGTAAAGTTGTAGAAAAGTTTTTTTGTCGCGGCCGTTATTACTTTTTTTTCCAACCTCTAACGAGCTCCCGCGGTCAGTTTAACGGGCACCTTTTGCCGACTTCGGGTGCTCGAAGATAATCATTGAATTGCGAATCGCGGAACTATCCTGTTCGGTGAATCAGTACCGGCTCGGTGTGTTTCGCTGGTGTAACACGTTTTTGCACGGGCGATAAATTTCGGCAGAGCTAATCGGCTAGTCGTATACCTATCGATTTAATGGATAGCCGTGCCTCGCGATTCGGCCATGCTGTTTATATCTTTATACATACCTATACGCCTCTCCAGGTCTGGGTATTATTGCAATTGAAGTGCGATAAATTTCGAGCGTGAATAAAAGACAATTTGATCGGTATGATCAGCGAGCGAAAAGTCGATGGTATAATTTACGATAGAAGCAGAGCTGAATATTATTTCATACTTGTTACAGAGGCGTGGGAGTACAGATGTGTTGAGAGTGCGGTAAAGGAAAAAATTATATACACGCTCGGAGCGGTAAATAAATTTAGTCTGAAGCAGAGCCGAAAAAGGAAAGAAGAAAAAATAATAATAATAATGATAAGAGAAAAAAAAAAAAAAAAAAAAACGAACAAACTCCGCGGTGATCTTCAACCCGCAATAAAATGTAATTCAATTCAGACAGTAAACCATTTACCCAGTTTATCTTTACTAAGCTAAGCCAAGCCTGACCTAACCTAATCTAATCTAATCCATCTCGAGCAGCCAAGAAAAATCTACGACCTCGGAGTTCTTACCTCGTTTTACACGCACGTCTACACGCATGGCAGGTTTCCACAGCTACCGAGTTAATTTGCGAGAGATTTGCGGAAGCAAAATAACGACTGAGTGAAAATAAATTGTTGTAGGCAATTTTTTTTTTTTTCTTCCTTCATTCGTATTCACATAGATTCGGAACTTTTTCATTTTCTTACGGAAACGCGATAGAGGCGCATTGACGAGTTGTGCATGGAATCGATATGGAATTCGACGATGAAGAATGATATTGGCCGGTTTCAGAAGAGAAACGAGGAGCGTTGGGAACGTGAATGCGATTCGAATTGAATGGCAGGTCGAGTGGCCGTGGAAGCTGATTCAGAAAATCCTTCTATTCATTTGTAATTTACGATTCGTAATTAACGCAGGCGAGCCCGGAGTGAAATATTTTCGCGTGAATTTTTGCCAGTCTTAACTTATACCGGTTATTGGAAAAGTTCTTCGCTCTGTTTAAGTCGGCTAATAACTCTAATCACTCGACTCTCGTATATTAATCAACGGCCACTTATCAGCCCCGACTAAATTATCGCAACGAACGAAAGACGTTTGCGCACGGTTGTAATCTTGTTTAATTTGTATTTAAACAACGCTTGAATTTTATCTCTTACCCTCTTCCTTCCCTTCCTAGTCTTCTTCGAATCCTCCCCCTCGATTTTCCACTTCTGCCGTCCCTAACGTTCGAATTGTAAAATGAATATTTATGGATACCTACTTTATTAACATATTTTAATATGTATCGATTGATACGAGCAGGGGCAGAAGGTATCTCTTTTTCCCGTAATATACCGATACTTTTGCACAAGTTGGACGAATTCGGAACAACCATCGACTCGCAGATTGATCGAGGCAATTTACCTAAAACAACTAAAAACAAGAAATATATTACTCGAGATTAAAATCACTCTACATCGAAAACACAGGGTAGGACGTACATGTCCTGTCTGTATTTTTTTGCAATAAGTCAACTTTTTTCGTATGCATTTATTTTATCTTCTCCGTCCAACACACACACATACACACGCATATATTTCGTCTCTCTCTTGATACATCTGTGGAATAAATTATTGACTCATACGTATCGTAAATATACCACTGTCTTGTTTTCTCTAGATTTTTTCTTCTCTTCTCGTATCTACGCGTCTGATATATCGACTGAAAAATTCAACTCACGATCAGCGAAAGCATAAACAACTATCGTACGCATATGTTTAGATACGCCAAGACTCATTTGTATATCCGAGGAACTATTTCAGCAGCCGAAGATGCTTAGGCGTGCCTATCTGATCGATATTAAGAAGATTCCACTTGGATCGATGGGATTTTCGGTTAACGCGTAATTAGGAAAACCATTCGGCACGATTCCGACACCGTGCGGGGTCGTAAAAAAGAGGATACAATATTGACGAAATTTATTTCCCTCGCAAGGTATATATTTCAATCGATAAAGGAGATTATTTTTATGTTCTCTCGTATTTTCTATTTTCCGCAGCTCTCCTTCTCCCTCAGTATTTCTGAAAGGGTACAATAAATTTCAACCAATTCCTCAGCCTGAGAGTCAAACTGTCGAAAACAGCAGGCAGCGAGGTTTTTGGAGTAAATCATCCGATTCATCCGGCAAAAACAGCGGAGCAGGAGAAGAAGATGATAAAGAGGACCGACAAACGTATATAAATCGCGATCGCAGCGGATGTATAATTAATAATCCAACGCGTGGGTTGAAGAATTGAATCGGGCCGGCTTTTGAGGCCGATTTCGGAGGGCGAAATCTCCTAATGACATCATCAACGGCACCTCGAGAATTACCTTTTAACACGGCAGGGACGAGCAGCGGCGGTTCGAGGCGAGCTCATTTCTCATCCCCCCCCCGACTTTTATCTGTTTAGATATATTCCTCCGGCTGGCTTCCGTTGCCGGAAATTACCGCTTGCGGCGTTGCCCGGATATTCGCGAAACGAACCTCTGTAATAGTAATAAGCCGCTGCGGTCCCGCGGGATGATGTCTACACGCCGTGTTATAACCGAAGGGACAGCTCCTGCTGCCGGCCAATCATGCCGGGGAATTTGACTCGTTAAAAATTGAAAATTACGCGCCATATACGCTGACCCGCCTCGACGGAGCCAAGAAATTCCCACGGATATTCGGCATGCTTTTATTTATTTTTCGTCAAGTCGAGGAATGCGAAAGTACAGAATTCTGACAAATCTGATTTTACCTCGGATCTAAACTAATTCTACGCTTTGAATTTCATAAATTTTGTCATTCGGTTTGAGACATATTTTCGAAAATCCCTTCTGTCATTCCAATTTTTCATCATCACCGTCCACTTCTTCTCACACCTTATATCCGTTTCCAATTTCCATAGCGAGTCTTCGAGTCCCCGAGCGACGTTCACGTTGTACTTGCTTACACATGGCATAAATCGCACCAGGCCTTAACTGCTAGCTGTTCCCTTAAATATGTCGGCCGCATCCAGCCGGTTGTGCGAACCGGAACGAAGGGGAGAAAGAAAAAAGACCGGATCGCCAACAGGTGCACTTCCCCCGTCCAAGGCTATCAAGTCTTCTCGTAAAACACGACGAGACCTCCTTCTCCGCATTTTCCTCTTCCTCCGTGCAACGTCTCTTGCTCGCATTCCGGTAAGTGGCACCTTCAATTTTCACCAAGTCGTAAAGCGACCCCTATTTTTTTTTTTTTTTTTTTTTTATTACAACAAATAAATTTAACACCGAGCATGCAAGTACACGTGTAACGGGCTTACGGATTATCCGTATGACGACTGAAATTGATTTTGTCAAAGCGCCGAAAGTTAGCAGACGATAATTTCGATGGAGATCACATCGCGATGATTGAAATTGCAACTGCGGTTTCAACAAAATATATTAGATTCGGGTCAAGACGATGATTCGGCTTTGTTTTGGCTCGTCGAAGAAGACGAGTAGAAAAATAAAAAAATGATTGAAAAATTCACAATCTCATGGAACCGTCGAAACGCACACGATTTAACGTGTCGTTTTATATACAGGACATACCTTGCGACTATATACGGTAATTAATGGCGCAACCCTGATAACAGTGGGAATGAGAAGGTGGATTTTATACGTGTTAAGGCCGATAAATTGAGGCATGGTACCCACATTTCCTTTTATATACAAATGATTAATGAGGCTTCTTTTCAACATAATTTGTTTATTCAACAGTTGGATTATCTCGATATTATACGTATACACACGTATGCAACTACATCGTGCTAATGCCTGACGAACAACGATGAATCGTTACAATGTCATGAATGACGCACGTTTTCAGAATCTTTGACGTTACAGAAATGATCTTCGGCATTGGATTAGAATATATTCATTCGGTTCTGCATGTCGCGCGTGATCTGGTTTATTTATGAATACAGCGAACATGCAATACCGTTTGTCATCCTCGCGTTTCATACCTTTGTGTTTTTTTTTTTTTTTTTTTTCTTTTGTCGTTTCGTTTTGTTATTCATCTTATTTTTGTTCTCACTTTTCCAGCGTTATTTTAATTTTTTTTTCTTTTTGTCCTAACGTGTGCATGTGAGAGATATAAAATTCCGCGATGGCCCGTAAAACGGGCGTGAAAATTAAAAGCCCGAAATGGATACAGCCGTCGTAAAAGAGCCGGTGTTCAAGTTTTTTAGTCGTAAATATCGCGCGAATACCCGCATATTTCTTCCGCACGTATCCATCTATAAATATCTGCTGCGGTGCAGTGCAAAATCGCGTGGGTTGAAAATCTAGTTTAAAAGAAAAATGAAACGAAGAGAAAAAATACATGAAAAAAAAAAAATATATATATATACATACATACCAGACGTGCAAAGTGAGAGCGGGGCGAGATAGCTGCAATCTTCGACAAACGTTCGATCCGAGTTTAACTCGGGCGAATCGACGCCACGGTCTGCCCTCAATTCAGGTCGTTAAACGTGCAAGCAGGGTTCGAAAATTGCTTTCTTTGGAACTGATAATGACTGTGGGAAAAAGCGAGGGAGGAGTGAGAGTCTGGCTCGATACCTCGGAGATTCGAGTATAATATCACAAGCGTGACAGCGATCAAAAACCGCTGCCTTTGTCTCCTTAGTCCTTTTTCTCGCTGTTAATACACGCTGTATATTTTCCAATCATTTTTGTCGATTTTACCTTAGATGTATAATTTATTACGCAAGCTTGGATATCACGCCACGATTAACATTTAGTGTAATTATTATATAACGAGCCAATATTGTATAATCGATTCATGAATTTTCGTTGAATTAGCATGAGAAATTTTTTGTAATTTGAAACACCTGTGATATTCTCACGCGAATATTATCATCCCTTAAGTTCCCAACTCGCGCGAGTTAGAATTTCGAGCTTTCCAATTGCTGGAAAATATTCTTCTTGCAGTTTCACGGTGGTTTCAGGATTGGCGGTGAGGTTGAAATTCAAAAATAATAATGATCGACTGTAATAAAATGGGTTTATGAAAATTTATCTGCCACTAATGAGTCGTTAAAACGAAGCTTCAAGCTAGTTTAAGGTCGAAAATCGACGCGTAACATTCTTGAGCAGCCAGCTGTTCGAACGCGACGCTCATTAGTATGTGGGACAGTTTATAAGGCGGACGTGACATTTTCGCCGGGTAAAATTGCGTCGTTGATATCCGTTCGAATGAGGCACGGAAGCTGGGAAGGCAGGCGGTCATAAAAGTGTCGAGAATGCCTCGGTGGTATAGATTAATCACTGTCACCTCAAACTTGAATAACTTTTTCATATCTGAGTAGCTGCTGGCGCTCCAGGCGCTGCTGCAGGAAAAGAACCGAAAACTTTTCAAGCAAAAAGTCAACTCTCGGTGATTTTTTTCATCCCCCAAAATTCATCGGCACGTGTATTCTCAATTACACCTGCAGCAGCTTTTCCAAGCAGCCAAAATGAGGTGTGAAGAATTCCTCGCTCACGATCACCGAGATGCCGGCGTTAATAATGAAAATAACGATTGTCATAATGTACCGTGTACATTGCAGCTAATTTCAATAACGGAGAACAATTTTCCGATGTCTTTATTCCCGAAAGGAAAGCTGTGCGTACTGATCTGAATTTTTTGGCAAATAGTGGCACTAATGCCCAATAATATTTCGCAGTAACAGATTTTTTTAACATCATTACTCTGACGATAAAGTACGTACTGAAGATGTGATCGAAACACGTGTATTTTAAATGAGGAAATTGTTTTTGAGTTACTTGAAATTGATTCGGGGGGTGGTCTGGAAAAATTTCGTCAACACTGTAAATAAGGGCCACCCATATACATATATATATATATATATATTTATATTTATACGCAAAGTGCCGTAAAGTTATTAGCTCAGCTTTGCAGTGTCTTTTCTTGAAAATACTGCAAAAGAATACCTCTCCATAAAGAGATGAAGAGGGATGAAATGAAATAAAAAGATACGAAGGGCGAGAGAGAGAGAGAGAGAGAGAGGGAGAGGGGCAGAGAGGGGGGAGAGCTTTCAATTCTCTCGAAGCGCACTAAACCCGAGAATTGTTTTCGACGTGCAAAAATAATCCGACTGCTTTTTTTCTTTCGTGCGGTATAAAAGAGTGATACAGAAAGGGAAAGAAAGAAAGAACGAAAGTCGGAAAGATGAAAAAGAGAGAGCTTTAAAAAAGTGCCGCGAAGGCTGTATAGAATGGATGGATTTCTTTTTAAATCCCTCATTGGACTGTACCAGGATTTGCGGCTGTAGGTGCTGCAACAGGTAATATTATATGACGCTTTGAGCGATAAAAAATGAAAGAAAAATGAGCGTTTGAATGAAGAAATAAAAATACGTGAAATAAATAAAAACGCAATACAGGGGAATTGGATGGTAAATTGGTGTTTCCAATAACTCTCCAGCAGCGGTGGGTAAATTTATTTTTTATTCTTTCAATTTCCGTTTATATCTTCATTCATCTCCATTTAATTCGCGTACGTTTCGCTTCGTTAGAAAATACATTCTGTCACTACGTGTAATATTCAAGTATACTATTGTAAGAAGAAATTGTTCGAATTTGATTCCACCTTCAAGAATTGTTTATAATTTGAATGGAACAACGTTTCCCAACTAACCGAAAACAAAGTGTCTCTCTTTTTCAATACCTATCCAGTTCACATGTTTCTCTCGATAATTTTAACATTTTCGTAGTAGTGATATTAAAATTCAAAAGT
Organism: Neodiprion lecontei; assembly: GCF_021901455.1. NCBI lineage: Eukaryota > Metazoa > Arthropoda > Insecta > Hymenoptera > Diprionidae > Neodiprion > Neodiprion lecontei. The sequence goes on from NC_060265.1 coordinate 25,716,866, forward strand.
TGGTATAAAGATTTTCTTTTCGACGAAGGTAGGGTAGACAGTTTATTATACAGAATTTTTGCTGTTCAAGGAGTTTCAAACTTTGGAAACTTTCACGTCGCGTGATGAGCAAAAAATTACGTTCGGTTTCACCCTTTTCATTCATCATCGTCTATTAATGGAATTCATTAATGGTTTGGATTGCACCGTGGATGGTTTCGCTTTGTCAGCAATCACCTTCAGCTCGATCGGCAAATCAGGGTTAAGAGATGGCCGAATGATTAACCGATCGTCCATCGGTTTCAAAGCGATTTCCGTCTATACTCGCGCTTATTTCTCGGATCCGTCTTTGCCTGTGAATTTTAGGTTGAGCTTTCGCATAAATGAGTTCAGAATTGCAACTGATATTCCAAAATCTATGTCTCTACTTGCACCGCGCGACTGCCGTTTCCTTTCTTTATTTTTCTGTTCCTTCATCTTATTTCATCTCGATACTGTATGATTTGTGTGGATCGGCAAGGCGTGGAACAGATTAGGACGGTTAGGCTCGACCTTGAGACAAGTGGCTTGGAAACTCTGCCGAGGGGTATGAGTTATATGGTTCGTGAGGGGAAAAATATGGCAGCCGTTTGGTTACGGTTAAGCTAATGAAAGTTTGACCGACACCGTTTTTCTCGGACGATGTCGACTCGAAGATATCCCTCGGCTGAACGACGATTCAATGACGTCTCAATTACCTTGGCCTAATCTCAGCCTCGCGCTTCCGTTTCCTTTTCCTCTACAGGCTTGACTAATGGTTACCAGCAGCTACCCATCGCTTTTTGAGTCCTTTGTATATGTATGTACGTATATATGGACCGTCTGTAAGTGAGACTGCGAAAGCTCGAAAGCTTTCCCTTCTCTTTTATAGCTTCATTTCCCTTCTTCCTCCTCTTATTTTTCTCATTATTGTTTTCATTTAATTTTTTCCCTATCTTTTCCTGCCTTCATACGCATGTAGAGATGTCTTGTACCGAGTATAAATTTGCGTAATTACTACAGTCGTATGAAAAAAAAAAAAAACATTGACTGAGAGAAGAATTGAAGAGCAAGAATAAAAGAGATATAAAAATACTGAAATAATTGAGGCTAAATTATACATTCAAGGGGAGGCTGTAATTAAAAAATCGACGGTACCCTTGATTAACCTTTCAGTTGGAAAAAATCATCGTCAACTAAACGTGTAAAAATAACTAGAGAAAGAAAGAAAGAAAGAATGAATGAATGAATCAAAGGAAGGAAGAAAGAAACGAGGAAAGGATGAGGAAAAAAAACGCAGAAATCCCGCAGAATGAAGAAAGAAAAAAGCAAGTCGAAAAAACAATTTAAAAGAGAACCGCACCGAGAAAGAAAGAAAATGCAGAGGTGGCAACTCTGGACCAACTTTTTTCCCTTTCCCTCTCTCGCATATGCCGACTTTTTTACCAACATCTATAGGTACGTTGAAAGTTAATTAATTTCGAGCACGGCGATGCCGTGGCGGCGGCGTGGAGGGGTGAAAAGTTGAAGTACGTACCTTATACCCGCCTTTGAGATTTTCGCACCCTGGAGAGGTTCGCGGCTGTACAAGGTTATTATACCTATACATGTGGGGGAATTTTTTCTCGATCAGGGTTGAAAAATAATTACCCACCCATAAATTATCGGACATATTACACTTTTTTAATATCCAGCTATACACCGGAGTACGTGGCTGTGCGGTGTATGTGTGTAATCCCATAAAACACGTATCCGACAAAAAAAGATAAAAAAAAGAAAATCCTGCCGCCCTCCTCGTGGCCACCGTAACACCATAACCGTTCGCAATCTGCGGAGGCTACCGACACCGTACCTTCGAGGAGAACTCTTAGACTCGATAAAATACGACGCGCGTCCAACTTAACCCAATTTTTTCCAACACATAGCCGTTCTATCTAGAGAATTTATCGACAAGATAAGGAGAGCTGCGCCGTGTGCAACGGGAATATCGCTAAACTCGCGATGTTCTTATACAGATATCCACATCCTTTTTTCGCCATGAGGATACGCGGAAGTTTTCATCCCTTGGAAGCTGTCTAAGCTCGGCGTGTTTCTTGAGGATCGAGAGAAGAGTGAAGAAGTTTCTTTCTCGGTCTATCTCGGATCGGTTTTAACATATCGCGTGTTTCCGATTGCGCAAGAGATCGTTTTACCTGTGTAGACAACGGAGTTCGAGGAAGGACTCCCGGAGATCAGAAGCGATTAGTCGACCTGCTGAAACGGAACTTGGGGTGAAAACGGAAAACAAAAAAACTGGAAAGAAATAAGCGCAGAGGGAAGGAACAAGTTGAAGCGGTGCACAAGCGGAGAACTCGTCGAGAAAAAACGATTTCATCTTGTATAACCCTTGTGGGATTTAGTCGTCCTCTCGTAGACTGGAGGAAAAAAAAGTAGGAACGTAGATCTTGGAAGGAATTCGCTTAATAAAACAAATCACCTGTAACCAAAGTTGGCTTTTGACTCGGACTTTATCCTTCGTCCATTTTCCTTACGACTTATCGGCACCCGGAAAAAGAATTGGGGTATGAAGGAAGAGAAAAGAAAGAGAAGAAAGAAAAAAAACACAGAGAAAAACGTTCGAGAAAGAAGATATCGGACCTTGGAATCTCGGAAGCGTGACGACAGGATTGAATCCTTTCAAATTCTGTTTAAGGGAAGAAAGAAAAGAGGATAGGAAAGGATGAAAAAAGAGTAAAGAAAAGGGAGGAGACTATTTCGGGAAACGTCGAAGCCGTTGCCGCGTATCTCGAGGCTGGGCGTTTACCGGGATGGTGGATCGTTAAAAAGGGTTAAAAGCGTGAGAATTTTAAGCTTTACTAATTCGCGGGATATTTCGGCAAGCATTTTGGTAATTCCAGAGGATATATAACGCCCGTATATTTGCTCATGGAATTCCCCCATTAAACGAGACGGACTTTGAATTACCACCCGATGAGAGATAGCCGTTTGTGTCTGCCTCGCAGGATAAGGAAAGGACATTTACGTGTGCCGAGCTCACACATCCTTGTCCCATACACAGATTCGAGCTTCATCGTCCTATCAAAGCACAAAGATGAGATTGCTCGTTCCGTATGAGGAAATATTTTGAACGATCTTAAAAAACGATCGCATGACGCGTATTGTCATTATTCAGTGATCTTTAGGTGGTAATTACAGGTACCGGTTTGAAAATATTTGTGCCCGCCTTTTTAAATAAAAATAATAAAAATAAAAAAATAAAAAACAGACACAATATTTATGAGTATTGCTCTGCTGGCTTAAGTTCGCGGTAGTATAAAGCTCTTAGAAATCGAGTAAACAGGGATGATTTGAGAAGTTGTCAAGTTACGTGCTTTTTAGGTGCTGATTAAGGATTACTGAACACGTTCTGGTGTGACATTTATTCGTACCCCGATTTTTCGTATCCTGTTTCTTTAGCCTGTTGAAAAAACTTGATATTTTTAACCCGCGACAGAATTATAAGAATTCTTTGGATTCTTTGATGGTAGCTTTTGTACATGTTTGTATGATTCTGTACAGTGTTTAAAAATCGCTTTAAATTTTGTCAATAATAGAAATAGTTCAGCCTTACTGTCTTGTTTGCGATTTCCGAGTCTTACAAATTTTTTGTCTCAGACGCGAGTATCAGAAAACTTTTCCTGTCAGTTCGTACTTTAGAAACTAAATGTATAAAACACATCGAGAGAATTGTACACGATCATCTGCTATGGAAATCCAATGATTTCCTATTTCTTCAAAATATGAAAGAAGCAGTTGCGTCAATCGGAGATCGGTTTCAGTCAGTTTGAAAGCTCCATCCGTGTCTCAAACAAGCCGTAGCAGACACGCAAAAACGCCACTGGATTAACCAGTCGATATCCCGTAACCAATAAGCTCCTCAGCTTCATTCGACAGCTTTTGCAGATGGTGCGGGTAAGGTAAATTTTGGTTATTTGGTACAGATCCGGTAAGAGAAGCAGATCGCGTCTGCTGTTTCAGATCAGAATTATCGATCCGAGCGTCTATTTTTCCGCAGAATCTGGACACGGGGCTAATAATAACTCCTTTCCCGTCTCTGTTTCTCTGCCTTTTCCAACGGCTTGAACAACCGCCGAATTCTTTTTTATATCCTCGCACGCCACTTATAGAAAGCTTAGCCAAGGGACGGGCCTCGAAACTACCCTTCGTGTAGCGACTGACCCTCCTTTACTCAGCTTCGATTGCTTTTCGTCCCTTCCATTCGCGTTCCACTCTCACCAAGACTGCGGGCAGTGCCGATCCACGTTCTTTTCCCTCTTATCTTTTCGGTTTTTCACCAACTCAATACAGACTTAATACCCGCAGAATCAACTCCCTCTTCTTCACACACCGCCTGTACGGTATAACGGGAGAGCTTCTCGGGAATTCTCGACAGCTGCGAAAGCACTTGATTCGAAACTCGGCAACGGGTGAATAATTTTTAACACACAACGGGATAGAAGGTCACGGAATAAATCTCACGGGGTTTCGTTTTATCACCGATATTGCACGAATTTCGTGGTATCTTTGGTTCTGCAGAGGCCATGCCGTATTGTAGGAGGAAATTACTGTTATTACGTGGAAAATTAACATTTTTGAAGTGGAATTTCTTAGGCCAAAGAATTTCTCGCGAGTAGTTCAGGCTCGTAAATACTTAAAAGCTCGTTACCCCGCATTTTAGAACATCGTGCAGTACGCGTTCATTGGCGAAATTAACGCCGAGTCGCAGCACACCGCGACCGACTATTCTCTTGTAATTATATACCGGGAATAGCAACAAGTGTTACACATACCTTGAATCTACGTATACTTATAGGTATACCAGCCTGATTTAATACGTGGTAGGAATTGCAGGGTGGGCGAAGAAGCCAAACGAGGTAAGATTAAGCTCAGGGTTCGCGCGTTTAGGGAAGAGAATTACTCACTTACTTTTCCGCCTCTTCGCAAGCCAATCTTTCGGACGCTCGAGTTAGCAGGATGAATCGATTCCGATGAATTTAATAAAATCGCCTAGGTATAAATGGCGTTGCGAAAAGTGCCGTACGTTTTTGTCTTTTGATTCAATCCAAGGGTCAGACTTTCCGAAAATCATTTTATCGTTTGTTCACTTTTGTAAAATTCGAAATAATTCTCGATGATCGGAAGCTTGAACCAGACTTGATAGGCGTGTAATTTCGTCAATAAAAAAAAAAAAAAAAAAAAATAAGAAATAAAAAAAGAAAGAAAGTGAAATCGAGCAAAAATGGCATTTTTCATAAAACAATCACAACGCGACTGAACCTTTATTCTAACGATTTGCCAAAGTAAACTGATCACGCGCCTTTCCCTTTTTTTTATTCCGGCGATTCTTTTAATTCGACATAAAAGCCTGACAGTCCATTCGGAAGGTTTAGCACTTCCGATCCTGTAAAATGTCTCTCGGCACGGTATCCGAGTTACGGGAAACGCTTGAGGAATCGAAAAATAAATTTCCTACGCCCGGAAAACGATTGGTTTGAACACACTCGTCGAATCGCTTTCTTCCGACCATTTTGTAAGCCGAACACTTTCAGCGGTGGTCTGTTACTTTAAGCCCGTTCGAATGACCTGTCCTCCGGCCGTAACGTTCGTCCCGTGAGTAACGACGTCATTTCGAAGAAGATAAAATTGTCCCCCGCAGCTTCTTTCCTCCGTATGATGTCTTTGAAATTGAATTAATTCATCCGCCGTCTTCTCTCCCCCTCACCTCTCCTTCCATTTCTTAATCAGAGATATCTTTAGAAATTTTAAGCCCTGGAGCGAATCCCCGTTGTCAAGTCTGATACTAATTGTAAGCCCGGAACTGGTGGGAAAAGAAAAAGAGAATGAAAAAGAAGAGAAGAGAAGAGATGAACTGGGTAAGCAGGGTGCAGAGATTTTCTTTACCATATTGTTGATCAAGTATATTTAAAAGTTGAACAAACTTGCAAAGTGAAATTATCCTATTTTCCTTTATACGTATATAAGTATATGCGAGTATACGGATAAGCGTCGGACGTACATATCACGTGGAGCTTTTCAACGTAATACAAGCGTATAAATATGAAACAAGCCCTCGAGGATCGCTTTTGGACCCAAGAAGCCCCTCGGAGGTATTACTAATTTTCTTTGTAATCTTCTTCGTTTTCACTCAAAGAACGAAAAGGCGTAAACGGCGGCGGTAAAATCGATCGGCGTAATGTGCTTCATCAGGAAATTCGCGGAAATTCGCGGAGATGCGTGTGGGCGAAGTGCGAGTCACTCGGTTGTCTCGTGGTGATTGGAAAACCCCTCGTCGACTCTCAGCCGGTAAGCGCGGCTTGGTGTAAAGGACTATTTTTGGAATTGAAGCGATCCAGATGGTGGATGGGATCGGCGCGATTTTATTGGGTTGTCGCGATCGGTGAAACTTGGCGAAATGAGACGAGAGCTTTCGGGGCTTACAAGCAAGGAGTCCGCACATTCGAATTCGGGATCCGTTCCCCTTCGCAACTCCGCTTCTCTATCGTAATTCGGGATCTGTATTCCCGTTATTTGACATGAATTATTATCCAGGGTACGCATACTCACACCTGTATACCCGTATATCGCGATCGGGAACCCCAGGGAAAAATTTCACGGGATCCCAACGAGACGCGGCCCTGAGTTACGTGCCCTCTCAAATTACGTGTCCGCCTTCGGTTCCAGCCGAAAAGCACCTACGTGTTCCTGCACCTGACCCCCTCCGATGCCCAGGTGCAGAACTTGTCCGAACTTCGTCGATGCCTCAACGAGCTTCCGTGACATCGGTGAAAAACGATCCGCTCACTCCGGGGTTTCAGAGTTGTTGAATAATTGCGCGTAACGACGCGATTAGCTGATACATGCGGGGGAATTTTGTCATCCAACTTTTTTCACAATTTCATAACTTTCGACGCTCGAAATATACGGGTGTACCCGTCTCGATGATATTTTCGCCAATTTTCTATCACTTTTAACCTTGAATCTGATGAAACGAGTTATTCTCAGACGTTGTTATAAATCCCGGTGAATGCAAAGCATCGCTATTGAAAATGTATGCGGAATTAACATTCCTTCTGAATTATAGAAAGAATCCACGAAACTCGAAGTACAGGAGTTTTTAATTAGTCCGATGCAGATTCTTGAAACAATGCCTTGTACAAGCAGCTCTAGGATTGAATTCGAAGGATTTAAACAATCGTCTTATGCAGTGGGGCTTCTATTTTACTTTTTTCGATGAAATGCGCTGCAATAAAATTATTCTCATTCATCGTAACGGTTTAATTATCCTCGCGGAAAGCATTCATTGCTTTAATATGCGATGTTGGTGATAAATTTCCGGTAAGCTTGTTACATCTTTGTAAAATTATGAATTTCTATACGCATTTATAAAAAGTGGAGCTGCAGGATTGTACGGTCGAGATAAAATTGAACTGTACAAATTGTAACGATCAATCGATGTTGACGGTATTTCGTCAAATTATGTATTGTTATTAACAATTAGTATCAATGTTTTCAATCCTACGTTCAAGTTTACATTATATTATTCAAATCGGATCAGCATTGAAACTTTGAGAGAAAGAGATTTCTATGATTAGTGAAAATTCCTTTGCGATGAGAGAATAATGAAAAGCAGCGATGCATCGAAGAGTAAAGAAAGAGAGAAATAGAGGGTGAAAGAGGGTAGAGCCGGATGAAAATTCCCTCAAGTAATTATGCAAAACCGTTACTCAACTTCGGAAGTACGTTCGTTTTTTTCAGCTTGCACTGGTTTGTCTCGTCTTTTTTCTCTTTCTCTCTCTCCCTCTCACTCTACCTTTACAACCTCTCGTACGTAGTCGTGAATTAATTCCGCCCGCATAGCGAAGCTGCAAATATTACCTACCCACCCCGGGTTGTTTTCATCCTACAAAGTTCGACGTTCAAGAATCTAGTTTGTGCAAACTTTTGCACTGCAACTTTTAGTCGATCGTAGTCTCTTTCAGCGTATCCGCACCAGCTCGCAAAGCCTCACAGGTATATTGCACAACGTATCGTAACTTATCAGGTATCCCGAGGAGGAGAAAATTTTCCAATGAAAACACACGGTGTCGAAGCTGCTGTTCCGCCGCAAATCGAACTTTCATAGGGAATTAGAAAACCGTCTAATCGAGGTCACGTGCGTCAAGATTTGACTAAATTGTCTAACATATCGATTCGCGCGTCGCGTATAACGACGAAAGCGATAGAAATCTCGTAAATATCTCCCCGTTTACGCGTCCGCGCGTGATAACAAAGCACATATATTATAGAGGTGATCCGACGATAAGCACTCAATATCGCAAAGTGAAGGGATTTGTACGTATACCAAACTATTTCCGACACACTCAAACCTCTCGAATTTGATCTGTACGACAACGATGCTGCAGCCGCACGGGGCCATAAAAGCTGGAAGGGTGAAGAAAGCGATACCGCGAGCCACTCGCTATAGAATGCGGCATGATCAACGGAGTTCGGATCTTGACGCTTTTACTACTCACCTACTTTCCGAGCTTTTTATGGTTTTTCTCGTCTGCTTTTCCCTTTTTCCCGGGATATGGGGGGGGGGGGGGGAGGGAGGGAGGGAGGCACCTTCGTACCAGCTATACGTACACCTATACACGTTATACAAACTCTATCCGGTGCCGTGACCCCGCCGGGTGAAGCTACGGGGGTAAAAGTGGGACTTGGAAAGAGCCGAGCTTATTCTTCTCCCTACTGCAATTAGCTAGTCTATTCCGCGTCGTTTTGGAAGCCTCCATTATCGCGATATCGATTTCTTTACCTCTGGATGACGATTTGTCGTCGGTTCTCTTTCTCCTTGACACATTCACACTTTGTAACACTGTAGTGACACGAGTATCGAATTCCACGGCGCACCTTTCAGACGAGAAATCACGATACGGAAACATGCGAGAAAATCACTGACCCGTAGCATTTCCAATTATTAAAGCATACGTGCGTCGCGTGATCGAACACTTGGCCAGGTAACTTTGCAGATTTCTTAGCAAATGTTTCGTTTAGAACGTTATTTCCACAAGCAAACTTTCCACATTGTAGTGGAGAAAAATTTTACAGCGAAGCAAAGGTCACCTTATGGAAAACTTTGGAAGGCTAGCCGCGACTAGTCAGCTACGATTAACTTACGCGTACACACTTTTTTTTCCTCCTCTTCTCGTTCTCGAGGAAAGTAGAAACTTATTTACTTGTATAGGGTATAATACGCGAGTCAAGTGATTTTTTTTCTTCTTCTCATTCACCTGCCAACCGTTGGGACCGTCTCCGGATCGGCGTGTGTTTTTTTTTTTTTTTGGTTTATTTTTTTTTTTTTGGACTCCTTAACGTTTTTCTCGGCAGCTTGCATTGCCAGCTACCAGACTTTACTCCGTTATGAGAAAGTCGGAGTTCGCAAACTGCTTGCGCATGTAGTCACCCACCGAAACTCGTGAACGTGACCTGTAAGAGTACCTGCTTGAAAGCGCAATTGAAACGTAGTTTCGAGTCGAGTCCAGCACCGAGCACCAAAGTGAACCGGCTAATTGAGACTCTAACGTTCGTGAGGTTGGCTCGCAGAGAGTCCCTGCACGAAGCGGAGGTGAGGAAAAGTAATTTTCAAACGGGGTTACTTCGACCGTGAGAACATGAAACGGGAATGCACTTTATTGAAAATATTCACTTGCGCGAGGTGCGAGTTATTATACTCGTGCCGTAATTAATTGATGAAAATTGCGTTGGAAGTCTTTTGGACGAGAAAAGAAATAAATAATTATATAAATGGAAACAAACTTATGCAGTTGTACGAATAAAAACATCGGGAAACTTGGGAGAAACCGCGGAAGCAGATTGTTAAATTGTAAACATTGACACTCGTTCGCGCAAACGAAGGGAATGTAAATACGTGGATGTATAAAACTGGGGAGAAAGCTCTTTCAATTTCTAGAAAGCTTTTCATGCGTACATATAGGGACGTTGGCTAACTGAAATTTCGTTCTTTGCGACCGTTCGTTTCTTTCTCTTCGATTTCTCTTCGGAATATTTTCGGCCCTTGGGGAACGCTCGCTGAAAATCAGTTATCGAAAAAGGCAATATTTCTGTAGGGAGATCTATAATCGAAATACAGGGAAGAATTTATATCCCGTAGGTGCGCGACCCGTCTATATTTATAGGTATACGTGTAAGGTACGTAAAAACGGGCGTAATTTTACGAGGTAAAGGAAGCAATGGGGGCGGGTAAACCTCGGTGTATCCGGGTCCGAGCGAATTTTCATTCTCCCTTGCGAAACGTATATATACATATTTAGGCGCGATATAGCCTGAAGTATGTACTTTATACTCCAGGGCTCTTTATTGGAGCTTCACGTTCGCCTCTGATGAAAATGTACACGCAAAGGGAAAAGCCCTTTTGTAAATTGACGCAATTCTCCGGCATTTTATGCTCGTTAATTAATTCCTAACCCCTTACACTATACCAGGCGGGGGTTAATTTGTGCACGTCTTATTATACAAGGTCACTCGTAATTCGCCTTTGTCGAATATACCATGTGTACGCTTTAATAACGTATTATTCGGAGCCTTCTCTAACGAAAAACAAGCAACAAGTGAATAAAGAAAAAAGTCTCCACCAAAATTGAAAGTCGAAGAAAAAAAAAAAAAAAAAAAATTACGAGTCTCGCCCTCTGCGGCCATAAAGGAAAGGACTCCTGTAGTGCTTATCGTCCCTGAAGAAACTACCGGTCTTACGGTTCAGGTCGGCCCCTTTTTCGTCACCGGCTTCCATTAGACCCTTTACGAACTTTAGTCAGCCCGGTACTGGCTGCCCGAAACCCCCAAGATTTCCGACGTAAATTTCGTTTCCCCGGAAGTGCTGAGTTTCGTATACGAAAGCCTCGCATTCAAACTCTTCTAAGAAAAAGAGAAAGAAATAAAAACACATATAAAAGAAATAACAAGTTACATTCGCACTCCATTTCTGGTACTAATTCGAGCTTGAAACCTGCTCAAAATTATCGGGATGAATGATCTAATTTTTATGATTATTTCCTTAATGAATGTTTTCCTTTTTCAAACACATTGCCATGCGAAAAACGCAAAGGGAACTCCATGTTGACAGAAGTAAATTAGCATACATGTATATGTAGAGAATTTTTTACGCCCGAAGGAGGGTCATTCAATTACAGACGAGTCGTCAAGTGCAGCAGCAGCAGCGGCGGCAAGGAGAGAAAACGATGTGTTGAATAACGGTGAAAAAGTAAACGCGACGAAAAAGCACGTCTCCGCTCGGCTCGCAAATTAAAACGAAATAGAAGAAAAAATGCGGCGAAAAATAAGAATCGAAGAAAAAACAAACCTGAATCGCACGCGGAATAAAAAAAAAACCCTTATCTCGTTCCAAGGGAAATGTAAATTTCTAGCAAATACTGCACACGTACGCAAACGTTCGATTTTTCATGCGGATGAATCCTGACGGCGTGATGAGGTAGCTTCAAAATTCCCTCAGTATTTTTCACTCCGCGTTTTTTTTATAACATATAAACTGTACAGAAAATCGTTACTCTCTCCGCTCAATTAGCGGAAGTCATCAACTGTTCACGATTAAATTTATCGGATTCAAGCCGGCGGTGCATAATTTCACGCAACCGCGGTTTAATTCTCGCACGATTTGCTTTTCGTCGATGGTCTCGTAATCTCACGATATAAGCCAATAAAAATACAACGATTACCCCGAAAGTTTTAGGCACTCCTTGCAATGCGGTTTCGGGCAGCTATTCGTCCCGTTTCGTAACCGGTATGTATTATAGATCGGCCACAAAGCTTATTAACGCTCCTAACACGCGGCAGAGCCGTATCCGGGGGCCGATGATTGACGGTAACGATCGTCGATTGATTGACCGAATTATCACGTTCGTAATAGCGTCGGACGACAACTCGGTAAATTAGCTTCTCGAAACTGCAGGCAGTCGCCGATATGCTGCCGCAATTTCTGCATCCTTTAATACGATGTCGCACAAGAGGGAAAACAAAGGAAAATTACAACGCTCTTACCATTTTTTCGCCAACTTCAAACTTCCGCACCCTCGTTTCGTCTCGCCTCGCGTAACGACGGCGTTTACGAATCGCGATATCTCGCGTTAACGACGAACCGAGTCCACCACTCGACCTCTGCCTGCAGTCTACACCGGTGAATGTGAAATACCCGAACGTACAAGGGCTGTCGGAATTATACGACCCATCCCCCAGTGGGCAGAGTCGGAGGGGCGCCGACAGGCTGCGGGGTGATAAAATCGAAGAATCGTCCTCATTCCGTGAGGGTAATGCATAAAGGTAGGAAATGAGAGAAAAAAAAAAAAAAGAAATACGGGCGGGAAAATTACCGCGAAAATAATCTCTCGATAAAAATTCATCCACCCTCGTGAAGTGAACGTACATAGCTTATTCGCCCCGCTACCCGAGGGGATGAATAGTAGCAGCGATTCGAGGCGAGCCAATGTACCTGTGTCGGGTATCCGATTCGCTGGTCTTACGCATTGATCAAAAATAAGCGAATTCAAACGGTCTGCAGTCTGAGCCCTTCGGGATAGGCTATAAGTACGCGTTACGTATCTACTTTCGCGAGTATTCGCAGACAGATTGCCGTGTCTGTGCGCGCGTGGGTTTTTGAAACCGTTTTTCACCGCGGGTAGAACGTAGAACTTGTTCAATAACTTGAACGGCGTGCGGAGCTGGTGTCTTATTCTTCGGTATGGTAAATCAAAAGACTTTCAAAGAGGCGGGATGCTCCACCGGTTCTTTTTCCGTCTCTCGGCTCTCTTTTTCTCAATTTCGACTCGGGTTACTGAGACGGAAAGGAAGTCGAACTGGAGACGAAGAAAAAGCGGCAAGGCATGAGAGAGGATCCGGCGGTATAATGCAGCAGCAGTTGAAACTGGCGTCAAGTTTTCTTGCACACTGGTGAAAAAGGAGTCAACTTCAGAGACGCGGAAAGGCTGCAATCGACGGGCTACGATTTTAGTTCGTTACGACCGCTGTGCTTCAAGGTAGAAAATAAAGAAGAAGAAAACGTCGTGCAATACAGACGAGTACATCGGTGAGTTAGCCGGACGATTTCTCCGGAGGAGTTGAAAAGAAGTCGACGGTGATATAGTCGTTCAAGAAGTTGTCTTTACCAATTTGCATATTATTACAACGAAAAGTTTATCGACGGTAAAGACGCGCGCAGACCCGCCAAGTTTAGGGCCAATTTGTCTTGTACTAAACGATTCGCCTTGTGTACGTACGTAACTTTGTTCGTAAATACATGCGCTCGCCTGGATATCCAAACGTTCTTCAAGCCTCGTCAGTCGAGCCTCGAAAGTTGGTAATGAAAAAATGAAATTCTTGAATCCGAGGACCGGATCCTTGAGGCAATCGGATTCCGAACTCTTCCAAGTGCACAGACATAGGTATTGCAATTTTTCTCAATCCGACCGCTTCCCTCTTCGGATACTTCTGAGGCAGGCACATCTTAAATGGGTGGGCAATTAGCGACTCGAAGGGATAAGGATCAGCGGTAGGTAGGAGGTACCAGGCCTCCTAATCTCGAAGTGTAAAGTCGGAGTAACGGCGGATCGTTTCACGAGATCAAAGGTGCCCGTAAGGTTAATTCCGAGATCGGAGATTACCGCCGATGTCTTACAAGATGCACACAACTCAAACGGCAATCACGCGTCACACTCCTAATTCATGTGGCATTTCGTTGCTCGGGAATGCCACGCGAAGAGGACTGTACCTTCGCACGCGAAATTGCGTGAGAAAGCACGCTTCTCGACCTTGTTTATGTGTGTATTATCAACCTTATCCCGCGTTACAACTGTATACGCACGGAAGTGTGAGGCGTGTTCGCGAATTTATACCCTTCACCTAGGTGTATAACGCGTTCGGTAGTTACGTGGTTAAAAACTCGTTTTCAGACCTGCTCGAGCCACCGTGCACAGTGGATTATGCTGCGCAAAGTCGAGATATTAAAATAGCACTTTTCATCCCCGACAAAAACTCTCTTTCAACATTTATGGTATAATTTATTTTTCGGGTAAATCATGACGTACGAAGCCACGTCTCCGAAGGACGGGCTAAAGAAGGAAAGCTAAAGTTTTCAGGGCTGCCAACTACATCGATCAACACGAATTTTGAGTCTGGGTTTTAGATGTAACATTTTCATTCCTTCCACGTAACTAACGAAAGGAAAAATAGTTTTACCGCATAAATTTTGCTTTTTATTTCAACGTTTCGTTACCTGCTGCTTAAACTATCAACCAACTATCAAAGAGACAAAAGAATTCAAATTATCTTACAATTTTATTTGAAACAAATCTTCGGTGGCTTTATGCGGGGATCGAAGTTGCGACAGCGGATGGTTGTCCGATCCCCGAGTGAAGAAAGAAGTAGATGTGAGTATAATTCATGGGTTATTGGTAGGCAGATGTCGTTCGTTATCTGAGACGATTTTGAAGCAGTCACCATCCGGTGGTCAAAGCGAAGAATCCGTGGCTCCCTTTATTCACCAACTTTGACGGTCGAATGGCGTATAGCTTTAATAATGCTAAAGTCGTTCCGGAATTCCTGCAGCGACGATCGAATGTATAGCGAGGGGTGCTCGCGAGAGGGTTGAGGGGAATGAGAATTGGGGGAGAATTGGGGAAAAAGGGACGGCGGGCGCCCCAGTCTTCGACAAAAGAACTACCCGACCAAAGACTCACCTCTCCGGCTTCAAAAAGCCCTCGCTCGTCCGTTAAGAAAGACAATTTTCAGACATTTTTTACTGGCGATTTTTTAGCCGTTAGCGAAGCGATTTTATCTCTTTTTATGTTAATTTTTAACGATCTTCCTTGGCAAACTTCTTTTTAGTCGTCTGAATTATCGCAGTCTTTTTGAATAACTTAAAATGTGGAACTTTTCGAGCTTGGGTTATAATTTCAATTTAGGATCACACGCTGCATCAATGACTCGTAATTATTCTTCTTGTTCTTATATTCTTACCGTTTACCTTGACTTGCGAACAATTTATCATCGATGTCTGATTCTCAGCGTTGTTTTGACGGTTCAAGTCGTTCCATTCATTAAAAACTTTCGTAAAACGTCTCTCATTTGAATCGAGGGTCAGTTGTACCGAGTTAACGAATGACGGTCCTTCATCTCCTTCTTCAAATATTTGTTTCCAAGTAGGCATCCATCCAATTTTCCAAAGGTATTAAACAAGCTTTTACATTACTTTGATTATACTCGTCATGCCGTATTTTAAGCGCAGATATCATCTCCGTCATTCCCTTTGATATTACAACCGCTGTCATTATTTGTTTTAAAGTTTGTTCGAAAAGGAGAAGACAAAAAAAAATAAACAAAAGAAGATTACCGAAAAGCAATGTTATGTTTGAAGTCCTTGATCGTTTATTTTCGCATTATTCATCTCAAAGCTGAGCCACCTCGACAGGTTTTCAGCAATGCATTTGCACGATCCAATAATTTTCTCGACAAGAGATGAAGTACGATGTGACAAAGAGAGAGACAGAGAAAGAGAGAGTCGTGAAACGTGAAAATGTGCTTTGAGAGCGACGTGATCCCACGGGACTTTTCAAGAGTCTTGTTATTACTTTTCATATAACCTGCCGACCAGCCAGCCGACGAATGTGCAACGAGGGGGCTTGCCAAATTACAGCTTTTAGCAAACGAAACTTCGAGGGTCGCAGTATTCAAGCATCCTCAGCCCTTCACCATAATTTAGTAGCCTTAAGGGATTCACGGCTGCAAACGGTTAACTAACGTAGAATTTGTAGGCAATGCTGGGAGTCGTCCTCGTCTCTTCTCATCCTCGGGGATGATCCCACCTGCCCAGGTTTACTTAACTCCATTTATAATACTACAACCTTAATTTTCGCCCAATTTCTTAGCACAAGCTCAACGGAAGTTAAAGTACGGAGGCTCATCGTTGACACCATCGTCGACAGCATCGTAGCTTCGACGCGTGATACGGTATTATTATACGCTACGACTGCGCGATCACCGCAAATTCGCGGCAATATTGATATCGGTCTCGCATCGATTCCTCCTGAAATACGTACGAAGCGAGTAACCGTTCCTTGGAAGATGAATTGGTTCGTTAGCGGAGCTGAATGGGAGAGGATTAGGTACAGAAGGAGGTGACTACATGCATGAATTGGCGAGTTCGAGGCTCTGGTTCATCGAATGATCACGCGTCCAATTTTCGAGCACCTCACTTGTTGTTTACACGTAGAAAACGAAGTTGGCAAAGCTCAAGCTTCGATGGATATTGTCAACTCCTACAGTTATTCCAAGCGCCTCTTGGAACACCGTTGCAACCCCTGCATGTATCGCATGTAACTTCCGTTTGCGAGTTCAGCTCACGTAACGCCGTCGTAGCTCGGCCAACGTAAATGCACTGCATTAGTTGCATCTGCATTCTACCCGTTGTCCATTCCAAGGATGGCATGGGCATCCTACCCATGAGTATCGTTCAGTGCTGTGTCGATGCGCAGGTGACTTCGTAACTTTTACGAGCTAAGCCTTCCGCTCCGTGACCAACGCTGCGATTTATGACCCATTCCCGAGATTACCGCGTGCGCGTACGTTGCTTACTGTAGGACGACGCAGATGGACGCATATATCTATGAATATAATGTTGGAGGGTGGAGTAGTTTTATACGGGTGAGGTAGCGGGGGAGGAAATTTGAAAAAAAATGTCTGATGAGATTGTTGCGGATTCTAGGAGGATTTGAGGACTTGCGAGAGATTGACGGAGAAACTAGCGGGGAAAATACTTCGCCTCGACTCGAAGTATTAATATAAAGGTCCGGATTCGACGACGTGACTGCAGAAAAAAAAATGAGCAACAGTTTTTATTTGTTTAAAAAAATACAATTACCAAACCGTATAATCTGCATTTATCGGTCGGTTCAACGAGAAGTTTTCAACTACCGTTGGAAACAAAGTTTTGGACGCGTAATTGTTAACCTACAGTTCCAACTGCCGTGGTTTGAACGAAAAGTAAAAAGTAAGGCTATTTTCTCTTAGTATGTTATTCTCCAAGTTCAATATTAACTACCTGTCACGATCATACGTTTACCAGACTACCATTTTGTTATTTCAAAAATGAAAAGAGCGGAAAAAAGTGTAAGAAAAAATGTAGCTCCAGATATTCTCGAACTTTCCTCTTCTTCTCGGTATCGAGTACCTACCGATACACCTTTTCTGAGATCGGGTATAGAGAGGTTGAATTATAGGGGAAAGACGACGCGGCGGTAACCGAAGCGCATGCACGGAATCACCACCACCCCGTGCTCCTTCAGATCCCTGGGAAGCATTGAAGGTACTCAGCGAAGCAAAGATACCTCCTTCCGGGAATATCCGCGCCTGTCTCAGTTGCGAAGCTTATACAGAAGCTGGAGAGAGATCGGCATAGCTGCCCGAAGAAGCCGCTGAATCCCCGCGATTCCCTTCGGTCCAGAGGGAGTGCAGAGCGTGCGAGGCCCTCCGGTTCTCTCTCTCTCTCTCTCTCTCTCTCTCTCTCTCTCTCTCTCTCTCTCTCTTCAGAGGGAAAAGCGTTTCGTTCGAGCCGTGGGGATCGCTTTTATGACGCAAGTTTCCCTATGAATAAAATATCGGAAAAAGTTTGAACGTCGTCATCGTCGTATAAGAGGGTAGGGGAGGGGGGGGGGGAGACACTATACATGTGTATACATGCAGCTTCCATGGGAAGGTGTAAAGAACGAAACACTGAGAATCGGCCGCTCTTCACCTCATATCTGTGTAGATACACATACCAACGGAAAATTCTTTCGAAAAAAGTATGAGTAGTGACATTTGTTAGAATAAAAACACCGAAATTGATGAACAAGCTATGGGGGAGAAAATCATCTTCGGAGAAAACTCTTGTCCGTTGCCTTGTGAGTTATTTCTTTATTTATTTTTTTCGGTGCTACGAAACAATAACTCTGCCTTAGACCGTACATTATATACATACATATATTGTATATATATATATATATATATATATATATATATATATTAGGTTGGTCCTTGTTTAGGGCGTTGACGAATTCTTACCGCCCCATCACTGAAATCAATTTTAAATCATTTAAAATGAGTCGTCAAATTTTTTCAGATTCTTACAGCAAGTCTGAGATAGCCCGCATTGTGATCGAAGATTCTTACGGAAGTGACACGAGAAAAACTTTTTTTCGCACTATATATTTTATCGTGAAAGTAATAATGTTCCAAAAAATCTGTAACTGCGAGGTTTTAGTCGGCATTACTGATACTATATGAAAAAAAAAAATACACATCATCGTACGAGGCAATCTAGACGAATTGCACTTGCTCTAAATAAAAAAAAAGTCAGGTTTCGAGGTTGTGCAATTCGTCTAGATTGCCTGGTACGATGATGTGTATTTTTTCCCAGATAGTAGCACTAATTCTCACCAAAACCTCGCGGTTAGAGATTATTTGGAACATTATCACTCTTGCAATAAAATATATACTGAGAAAAAAAGTTTTACCCATGTTAATTTTCATAAGAAAGTTCGATCACGATGCGGACTATCTTAGATTCGATGTAAAAATCTGAAAAAATTAGGCGATTGTTTTCGAATTATTTGAAGTTGGTTTGGGGGATGGTCTGGCAAAAATTCGTCGCCACCCTGAATAAGGACCACCCTGATATATATATCCTTAGCAGAAGCTGCCGCCGCTGGAAGCTGGATCACCGATATGACCGAGGGCTCCACAGAGGAGGCTGAAAACGCGAGAGAGGGAGGGAGGGAGACGCGATCGCGGGACACGGGACTACGGGAGGCAGCTGTTCCTGACAAGTGATTGATTGAGAATGTGTCAACTTCCCACTACAGTACAACACATTAGCACCCGACCTCCGCTGGTTCAGCGGCAGAATTACGTCAAAAGAACAAAAAGAAACACACAGACACGTTCGAAAAAGAGGCAAATCAAATGAATAAGGAAAGAAGGTGAAAAAAAAAAAAAAACAGAAAACATCGAAACACGGAAAAAATAAAAGTAGCAAAGTCCGATCCTCTTTCACCCCGATAAATTGCTTTCCTGGATATATTATGAATATCGCGAGATTATTTGTATGGATACAATGTATGTATTTCTCTTTCCATGATACAGGCAGGGGAAAATACACGTATTCTGACATAGGGGGATAATTTTTTTCTTCTGACGGTCACTGAATTACTCGCGCGTACTTTGGCGTTGAGTAAAAAGAACCAGAGAGGAAAATAAAGAGGTGGAAAGAAAAAAATTTACATCCGTGTTACGAATCGGTGATATTGAGGGGAATTGAATTTTGACGTCCATCAAAGTCTCGTCGTGAAACGTCGCAATACAGCAAATACAAGACAGCCGTCAGAAGTTAAATGATTCGAGTTTTGGAAAATAAACCATGAATCAACGATTGCATCGAGCGTCGCGACGCAAAAGAACTTTTCTCCGAAGTTAGTTAGACTGTAAAAAAGTTTCCCCACTAAGTTGGTACGAATCGAGAGGAGAGACGGACGGTGGGGGGCTGGAAGGGGGTGGGGGAGGGGGGGGGGGGGAGGCACGTGGAACAAGTGTCGAACGAATGAAAACTATTCGCTTGTACGAAACCACTTTGAAAAATGTTTCCCGCGTTTCTTTTGTCGTCTCCTCTTTTTATCCCCTTCGAAAAATTTTGACATCGATAACGTATGAATGACGGTTAACTAATATGATTCGGGGAATTCGCTGTGATCGTTACCAGTTCATTGGATGTATGATAAGAAGCTCAATCTTCACCGTCGGAATTAAATTAACATGAGTCTTAGGCTGCTAGCTTGTCTGTCTCTAAGTAATCAATCTTTTTTCTTTTCCTTTCCCTTCCACGGAAACGATCTATAAATCTCAATAAATCACACTATTCTGTGAAAAAAAAAAAAAGAAGAATCCACGAAGAAAAAAACAAACAACAAAGAAATGAAAATATAAAATGAGAAAAATGAGTAAGACGAAGAAGGCGATGGAGAAAAAAAAATCAATCAATCAACTGTGAAATCATACGATGTTGACTTTGATAAACGTATTTCTCCTCAGAGAGTTTCTACGCAGCTGGCATGCGGCCGATGAGAAATATCTTGACCGTCGCATCGTTGAACCTATATCGTACTTATACCGAAAATACGGAGGTGAATGTTCCATTTTGTTAATCTTCCCACCTGCAATATTATACAAACTCTATGTATTCTCTAAATCGGGTAATTTTAGTTCGGAAAATTATGTAAAGTCCGATATTATCCGACCTATATTAAGGTATTATCAACTCGGTCGATACTTTGTACGCCTGATATTTCGGACGATGTAGTAATTTTATCAATTCCTCGGCAATTAAAATTGAAGCTATACATATTGTATATGTATGGGTTGAACTGCCATTAGGCAATTATATAATTGAACCCTCGCGTTTATTAAGATGAAACAATAATAATGATAATAATGATACTAACAAGTATCGAATTTTGGCTAACAGCAGTTGTATAATTGGTCTTTCTTATTTCTCCATTTCGAGCACCGAAAGCTCAGGTCGGATACCGATGAAATTAGCATTTAACAATTTTCCCCTGCATTGTTCTCGCGGTAATCAGGAAAGGAACACGGCCCAATTTAACACCGACTATGTATAAAAGCTGCACGCGACGCTGTTGCAGGCCGGGAACAGGAAGGTACAAGGTTGAAATTAGTGTAAAAGGTTTGGAAAAAGCGTGAGAAATATGAACATCGGAGTAGAAACTCGAGGCGACGAGGCGACGGCAGGCGGAGCTGTGAGAAGTGTGTACGTGACTCATGATTCAATTTGCCGACTAGAAACAGGGCGTAATTGTGTCCGATATCCGCGCGAACGGATAGTATAATTATACTATAGTTGTAAATAAGTTATCATTAATTGTATATCGACAAACTAGAAGACCGTAACACGCACGGTAAATCGGAATATTCCGAGAGCCGGCTAGCTCTGCGGACTTTGTTGTTTGTTCAACGTTTAGCACTAATATTTCAATTAGGGCTTAGCCTGATAAACTTACCTAATTAGTACGATAACGTCCCGGTTGAAGATTACAGCGTGGTTTCAACCCTGTAGATAATTACCTTAGCTCCGGAGGATTGCGAGACGCCTTATATAATACGCTAAACATTCGTCGGGGTTTATCCCAAAGAAATACGATCGTCTAGGCGAAAAAACTGGCGCGACCTTTAGCGGATTAGAAAAGAAAAAAGGAAAGTATGTATACCGAAGCGAAACGCTAATGAATTTGCCCGAGTTTTTAGGCAATCCAATGCAGGGGACTCGCGGAACGTCGATATTATTCTGCGAGAGAAAACGGGGAAAAGGAGAAAATTTCTGATATTACAAGCACCGTTGCCTGGCTGCCAAAATTTTTCTGTTCTCAAAAAAAAAAAAAAAAAAAACTAGACCATTTTCACTCTTATTATTCCACGCAAGTTTACGATGCGAGCATTTGCATTTTGCGGCCGTTGGAAGTTCGTGATAATGAACTATCAGCGCTGCCTAGACTAAATTGGCACGAGCAGCGCCGCGGAGGATAAGCTCGAGTTAATCTGAAATCGCATATCTTCAGCTTTGCCAATATGTACGTACACAAAATTTACTCGCTTTCGCGTACCTGCGGCACAGATACGCGTTGAACTCGCGTTCGTGCATTTTTTGTCACGTCGAAATCATGGCGCAGCTTTTAAATTCTTTAATCTTCGCGGAGCAGCTGAGGAGATAAATTTTTTCTTCCCAGTCTGTTTTGCCTGTGGTTTGAATTTTCTTTACTCCCAAATTTCATTAATTCACTACAATATACTAATGAAAGAATTTAAGCTCTTAATAAAAGTTTCCTCCCCCTCGCGGAAAAGATTAAGACAGAGAATCAGGACAATTTTACTCGATAAACCGAGGCCCCAGGACCTTTTTTCAATCCGGTATATATATGTATATATACTATATACATGTACTATAACTTGCTCGAGGTTGTTGTTTCGCGATTTAAAACGTAAATCGAATTTTATTCTCGTCTGCAGATATTACGCGGCGACGAAAAGGAGGCAGCGAATATTTTTCCCGGCGACGTGAAGTCTGACGAAAAATGGAACGGTACAATTATGGCGTATGAATAATAAAAAGGTCAAAAAGTAAAAAAAAAATCATTAGAAAAAATTAAAATTACAGACACACGTTGAAATTACTACCGCAGAATTGAGCTCACTCGCGTTCGAATCTCGGAATTAATTGTAACGTAGCTGACATTTCGGTGTAAATCATACGAGGAGGTCACTCCACGAGAGTTCCGAATCGTGAATTTAAAATTTTCGCGTAACCTGTGGCAGGCAGGAATACGAACGAACGAACAAACGAACGAACGAATGAGTGGTTGAATACAAATCCCTGTATGCCGAAAAGCAATTCGCCCTTCTGTCATTAATTAAATCAATTACTGGAAACAAGCCACCGTCAGAAGTCTCCCTTGTACGAAATAGACGGGCGAATATATATATGTATGTATATGCGTGTATAATGGGGGGACAGGCGTACGGTTGGGTGGGATTCATTGCCTCCCAGTGAATACGAATGAAATAACATTCTCGGACGGCGGAGGGGACGGTGGGGGTGGATTTTTATATAAAAAACGTGCGCGAGGTCGAGGAGGAGGAGGAGGAGGATGAGAATGAGGATGAGCTCGTGACGTCCTGAACGTATTTTATTGTCCGAAGAAAAAGTGCAGCGAATTCACGCACAACGTGAGAGAAAATATATTGCCTTTCCCGGCGCGTGTTCGCCGAGATTTTCGCTTATACATACATGTACAAGGGATGAGGATAACGATGTACTTTATGATGCAATCATTTCGTAAGTAGTTTATTTTGAAAAACTGCACAGAGGGGAAAGAAATTGAGAGGAAATTTACGGCGTTTACTAACTGTCGATAGCTCCAGCTATCCCACAATAACCTGCAATAACGTTTCTCTCCGAAATCATAAATTTACGGATAGTTTTCGTTCGTTTATAGTCGCGCAATTCGGTAGGGTAATAAAATTTGACCGATTAATATCATTGGAATAACAAGTTTCCTTAGCACCATTGAGAAATCAATTAAACTCCAGTATAAATACGGCAATAAACTTGAACTGGTCAAACATTGATTTACCTTTTTCCTGTGTAGTAAAAAAGGTAATGAAACGTTTTTCTGGAGATGAATTTCTTCGCAGGTTTATAAAGAAAAAAAAAAGAAACAATACAATTAATGAAACAGTGAAATTTCATTAGTAAATTTAAACATCAGCTTCGTATTTTACGCCGTTAACAGACGAGGCTGTAACTGGAACAGCTAATTGTCGATTTATGTGAAAAACGGAAAGAAATTTAATATCAAACGGAGCGAAAGCCACGATTTCAAGTGAGCTTCTATGACCGGATTCTCTTGTTCCTCGGAATTACAACAGTGCGCGAAACGGAGCCCACTTTGGGCTCAAGATAAATTAAGAAATAAGTTTAGGATGAATTTGTTTCGCTTAAAACTGACAGGCCAGTAGGTATCATTGCTGGGGTTAAAGTGAACAGCGTTTCCAAGGTATGGATCTCGGAGCGCAGTCAAGTTTCGCACACCGCGTCTTAATGAGGCTGAAAATTCGACCAATGAGATGGCCAGAAACCGGCTGCCGGAAACTGGGCTACACTGGTATTCCAGCTATGTTTGTACGCGCATTGCTTAGTCCCGGGCCGTCCCTTGCTGCTCCACCTCTTCTATTCCTGGAGACATGCCATCCTCGAGTGAGCCATTGTACAGATATACACAACCCGCTCTCGCCTTCCTGGATTACGAAGAAGCACGAGATTCCCCGTGAAAATCGTCATACGGTTCTGGTATTTCGGCATTGAAGTTCAATATTTGTTCATAAACTTTCTCATACCAAGGCAGTAAGATCAGGTTATCGGTCTTTAGTCAAAAACGAAATTGCACGCATTGGGGTAAATTGATCGCGCAAATTGATCTGCGAATCGAACCGAATAAAAGAGAGTATTTAGCGACAGTTTCCGAGTCTCTTAAGGAGGTTGGTTGACTGAAAGTTGTACGAAGATCTTTTTAAAAATGCAAAAGTACAAAATATTGAAATTAAATATCAATGGAAGCTTACGTGATAATTCATTTCAATTACCTTCAAATCTTTTACAAAATTTATTAGAGTCGATCGATTTCCTTCTATACGAGAAGACCGAAGACTTTTTTCTCCACAATCGGAGAAACATATTCTCTTTTTTCGATACTAAATTCCAAATTTCTATTTGTTGATCACAAACAATATATAGTGAAACTAAATATACAACCGTGCCAATATGATACAAAAAGTATAACAGTTATCAGAATGGAATTCGGTTTCTTACTAGATATTAGAGTGAAATGGAACGAATCTTTTGCATTCTTAACGATTTTTAAACGATTTGAGATGATGCTATTCGCTATTATCTCGCCAGAATCTTCTACTTTCGTATTTTTGAAGCGATCTCTGTAGCTTACAAGTACGACAATTTAATATATACTCAATGCGCGATTATCTCTTACGCTAACACCGGTTTAGAAATTTTTAAAATCTCAATGTATTTTTTATTTTTGTATTTAATAGAACTACATGCCAAGAATATTTTACCAAAGTTTTACTTTTGAAATTCCTCTTATTAGGCTTGACCGGGCGAAAGCGTTGCAAGAATATTGTTCTTTTCTCAAATATATATCCTTTAAGCCGATGGACACGATTTCTCATAAACTAATACACTGATTTTATTGACATTTCGCACACTTCTTCTAGATAGGATTGACTAGTATATAAACATGGATTTTTATTCCTTCGATCACAACTTATTTTACAAGGCAATACATGGCGTGAATTTTCAAAACTAGAAATGAAAATTTTGTAAAATATTGTTTGAACGTTGTTCTTTTATGCGCCTAAGGTTTGAGTAAAACATTTCTTCGGTTATATATTTTTTTTTCAAATTAAGGAACGAACGCTTTTTTCAACCTTCGAAACCGACGTAACTCCATAACGTAGTTTCTGTAACGTGTCGATTTCAGGCCAACGAACCTCCTGGCACAGTTACGTAGTCGAGCCGTCTCTCCTCTGTCTGGGATGAGCAGATCGTCGTAGGGAGTGATCCAGGCCTCCTGCCTTTGGGGGATTATCCATGGCTAGTTCGATCTGTCGGAATAGCTCATCGGCAGTCCTCCCCCCACGAGCCATCAGCAGAGCGATATTGGTCGATATAGGAGGTCGAGTCCCTGCTTATTATATCACCGTGGCGACGGTTGATGTTAGTCAGGTGCTCGACAGGCCCTGCAGCTAATGGACCGCCCAGGAATCCGTGAACCGGGAATCCAAGATCCGCGATAATTCGAGGACCACGAGACGAGGAGGACAACCTCGTCCCTTTTCCAATTAACCGGCCCGGTAAGCCACCCTTTTGTTTCCGAATTCCTTTCCCTCTTTATATTTCTCGACTCGGCTGATTTCTGCCGTGGTTTTTTCTTTGCCCTTCGTCGAGGTGACTGACTAATACAGAATTAGCGTTTCACGGTTAAAATCAAGTGGCTCGAAACCGAGGATCTTGAGAGAAATTAGATTTCGATACTTCAGACCACCGCACCGTCGTTTATTGTTCCAGCTAAGCCGCGTCTGCGGACTCAGAGAAGTGGAGAGCTTTTCATTACAGGCACTGCAGCTTCCTTATCGTCGTCTAGTCGTATTTCGTATATATTCACGGTTCTCTTTAATAGCCCAAATTTCTCTCCCTATTCATCGTTCGCTCTGTCTCTTCGTCCCAAATACATATGAATACTTTTTCAAACGAGTCTGAGTCCCGGGGATTAAAAACAAAAAGAAAGAAATAAACAAAATAATAAAACAGACAACTTACCTATCTACGTTTAATGTTGATGTGAAGACAAGAGAGCCTGCGAAAATTTCTGAGAGTATCTTGGTTGATATTTTCAATACCGTGGTATGAAACACATTTTGAACGGAGATAAAACGAGATATATATATATATTTACGGGATATATATATATATATATCTATTTTTATCCCGTAAATATTTCTGCACCAGTTATGGATTAGATCGCAGAACTGTTGGGAAATGGTCGTTTAATTTTTCATCTGCCCCTTATATATAACGCGGCTCGTGCGGATCTCGTTTCCTATTAATTTTGGAAAAATTCTGGAGAAATTGCTATGCGGTCCGGTGCTATGGGGACCGATGCCGATACTCGACGATCCAATAAACGTACTATCACGGCATATCGTATATAAGTTTGGCGAAACTCGGCGAGGCCAGGAATTCGGTTGCTTTGTCCACAGAGACCGGGTGCAGGGAGAAATGGAGAAAAAGGGGGGAAGAACGAGAGAGGGAAGAAGAGAGAAAGTCGTACATATGTAACAGGCATACATACATACATATATATATATATATATATATATATATATATATATATATATATGTATATACATACATATATTTATAATATCCTCGAACTATATAACGTTAATAATTTTCTATCGGACTAACGAAACGAGACCCGGCAGGTTATAATCCATCGGCTTATCATCTCCCTCTGTTTCCCTTGGATCTCGAGGGTTCTTCCTGCAGAACCACTCGAGTAGATTTACCCGCCTCTCGTTCAATTTTTACCCCCAGTGTGATTTCAACACGTGTCGTATACTTGCCTGTATTATAATATTTATTCATTCGTTGGAAAACCCGGTTATGTATGTGCATAGAAGGCAAAGGAAATATCCCAGCATGCCTTTTCTCTCCGGCAGTCGTTCCGAAGCTTTCAGCAAAATTTCTCACAGGTCAAACTACCTGTGAAAACGAAGGGCTGGGACGACACCCGACGGAGTTTGAATCGACGCCTGTATCGAATCATCGGAACTGTGCACGCTTGCTTATCTATACAGTAATTTGAAGTCTTTTGAATTTCGTCAAACAACAAATTTGTATCTTAGCCCAGTTCTGCAATCCGGATCCCCCCCTCCCACCCCTCGTATCGGGGAAGAGAGATTGAGGAATGAAGAAACGGAGGGAAGAAATTTGTTTGCTCGGAAACAAGCCTACGGCATGTTGCGCGATAAATAAGTTCCGAAAAGCAAACATTAATTTCAAAAGTACGTAGATTGGGGGCGATTTTAGGGAGTGGATGCTTTGCGTATAAATCTAGATGGCGGAACGTTGTACAGAAACTGAGGATCACTTTGTACACGTTTCGCGATATTCAAGTTTTAAATTACGGCAAAACACGTACAGGTACGGTTCATTGTTTGAAGAAAATTTATCGCAGATCCTGATAAAACGAAAGCGTTACGATAAGAAGAGAAAAATTCTCTCAATAAATGGTGAGAGTAAAAATAGCGATAACGATAAAGAGAATGACGATCGCAATCCTGCAATTTCTGCATTCTTCCTCTTCTTCGTTAATCGCTAAAGTTCGGCGTGCATAAGCATTTACTCACTGACGTAAGACGGCACTTGTCAATGGCCGCTGTACCGCCAAGCCGTTAATATCATTCAGCCTCTATCTTTCTTTTCTCGTGTTTCCCGAGACGTGATCTTATCCTTGCAAAAATGCTTACACCGCTTCCGGAGGACTCGGAGCTTATCCCGAGGAGACGTGGACAATTCCAGCTGGTGTATCTCCAGTCTGTGATTATAAATTCGCTCGTCCGTGTATAATCACTCACACACGTCTCGTTTATCGTCGACTTTGAAGGAGCGTTTGGTGAAAGGTGACGACGATCTTTATTCGTCGAGTGAGTTATCGGGCATAAGGAGAAACGGCGCGCTGCAGTCAGCCGGACTTTATTTATTTATTTTTTTCTCGCCGTTGTCGAGAGGTCGTTCGGGCTCCATTCTCGTCATCGTCGCCGTCGGTGCTTCGCGAGGAAAGACCGCAGTCGAGATCGGCGACGAAATAAGCCCTTGGAGAGTCGGCCGATCGAGCCGTTGACGAGGGGATTTTCGTCGATCTGTCGCTAAACGACGCGGTCTAGACGCCGGGACGTTTAAACGTTCGAAAGCAATCAGTTGGATATTCTCTTACAGGCTCCTCCCGGCTTTATTCCCTCGATTACACGTTTCAACATCCTGCAGTCCTATACAACCCCGCCTTGCTCTTTAATCCTGTAATATCCTCGCAGCGTCTTGATACCTACTTGTTGTGTATCTTGCCCTGATACGAACTTATGGAGGTAGGTATATACATATAATACATTATACACCGTCGTCTCTCCGACCGAATTAAATCGCTTCATCTTACCATTTTACTCAGCTTCAATCCAATTATGCTTCACGGTCGTTTAAAATTCACTACAATTAATATTAAAGCCACCCTCGAACACTGCGTGCAATGAAATTCTTAACCACTCGAGTGGATTATTAATCGCGTCCCGTAACTTAATGGCAATTTTTCAAACTTTTTACCCAAGTAGGTACTGCATATTTATTCACGCGTCGCATATTTTCTCCGTTTGAAAATACCTCAAGTCATCGAAACTGGGTGGAATCGTTTGGAAATAATCCACTCTAGAAACGACTGCATTAGACGATAAAAATTTTCAAATCTCCGTGCTGCTGGCTTTTAATTTTCAATTTATTCAAAAATTCGTTTTTCCACCAGCTTTTGGAAAAAATTGGGATCTGTATTCGCACCGGCGAGCTTTTGTCGGCCCATTTTTATGCCCTTGCTGCTGCCGGATGTACGTGTCCGAAACCCACGCTCTGAAACACACTGCATTCGTGCATGCATGCATTTATTTGCAGCACAAGTGACACGTGACGTGCGATCTCGCATTTAAATTGCTTCTGACAAACTAAAAAGATTACCCAGGTTTCGCCCAAGTTTCAAGTGACGAAAAATCGTCTTGGATGATTGTCTGCGCGCTTTCTCTCTCTCTCTCTCTCTCTCTCTATTTCTCTCTCCCTCTCTATCTTCCCTGCTTTAATTCTGCACGGTATTTCATAGTGCGACTGGAAAATTCGAAAAGTCTGAAAGTTTTCGAGGGCAATAAATAAGAGGCTTAAAATAGTTCAGGGAGAAAGAGAACTTGACCGTCTGATAAATTGACAGGTTGAAAGTTTTTCTCCCGCCTCAGATTCTCTTCTATTCTATTTTATTCTCTCCTTCTTTCTTCCCCTCGCTTCTGCACTTCATCTTCCAAGTTCTGTTGCCTGACGAGGTGAATTCCCATCCGTAAGCGTTTGAGTTGAGAATTTGTTATCCGTTTTTTTTTTTTTTTTTTTTCGACTTTTTGTTTGCTGTTTTTATTGTCTTCCCAACTGAAGAAGTCAGCTGTTCTTGAAGTAAGTCTCACCCCTACGGCGTTTACAAATTTCGGACAAATTGCCTCACCGTATTGTCGGCGTCCGGATGAAAATTCTATTCGAAAGAAAAATTTTGCTCTTTCTTCGTTTTCATTTTTCTTTCGTCTCTTATTCCAATCAATTCGATCAGATGATTTATGCATCCAACGATAAAGAACGCGCAGCCAATATCTGATTAATTTTTTTACTCAATATCGTTTCTTTTCACCCTGTTTCTACTTGCACCCTATACCAAAATTAAATCAATACGTATTGACAGCTTCTCGTGGACGGCAAACTTCGTAAATTTTACTTCGTTTATTTTACTACTCGTAAATTTTACGCCAATGTAAGATATTCTCGTGGAAGATTCTCGTTAGAGGAAGGCTGTTTGCAATTAGTCAAAAGCCTCGAGCAATGAAATTCACCTCTGACATTTCTCCGCAGCATCCGACTTGAGAAGGGCTCTCTCGCTCGACCTAATCGTGCATCGCAACATCTAAACGCGTCTTCTTGACTTTTAGAATACTCCGGAACACTGTACAGAAGTTCTCCGAGGTAGACATTCAATTACGCCTCCGCTCACGTCGATCTGAAATAAAAGATGTCAGCAGCTAAGGGATCGCCTGGAACCTGAGGTGCGAAACTTGCCGTCGATTTTCACTTTTGACATTCTACAGTTTTTTACAAGTTACTCGGAAGCTCGATTCGGTCACTTCGAGATGCTGAAAAATTCAGCTTACTTTTCTCGAGACGCTATATTCAGCCAGCGTTACATGTGCCGAGGGATTAAAAGAAACGGAGACACGTAAGACGATGGTGAAGAAAACTGTTTTTCCAATTTTCCTGAAAAAATTCAGTCGGTTATTAGAATCAGGAAGAATCTTGTGTAATATTATAACTCGGAAATATACTTAAATCGTTTTCTCGCGGATTAATTGAGGGATGATTTGTAATTTAGCTAGAGTGTTACGTCGACAAGACGATAGGCGACGACTTGGGTTGACAGGGATTGAGGATCGTGCGTTGATCAATGAAGCGAAAAAAGTAAAGGAAAGTATCGCGCTAAGTCGGCGATGACGAGAAAGAAAAAAAGTTGTTACGCCTAAAGGGGCTTCGAAATTTTAGAATATAAAATGGGAAATGCAGCTGTGAATTCTTCGTGGGAATTTTCGGGGAATTCTCGGCTTTAGTTTCGTCGGTTTATTCGACGACTAGCTTCCTCGCATTTTTCGGCATTTCGCACAATACGCATATCCAGATGGGTTGACACAGGCTGAATTTAAACGGGGTCTGAGCCATCCGCAACACCTCGTGGAAACGGCGTTTCACCACTTTCTGTGGGCGTTTTAAATTCGTCCCGTTGCCAAGAAGACTCTGTTCTCTCTCCTCCTTTTCTCGTCATTGTATCGATCTCTGTCGCGTCTCGCGTCTAAACGTCTTCGAAATCGAAATCGAAATCGCGCCGCGTTCGTAAAACGCTGAGGAAAAGGAAAGAGCTGGATGAAAGTAGGGGATTAAGTCCTCCTTAAACTTTCGATATCTGCAGTCTGGCGTGCGGTCACGGATATTTTAACCCTTAACCTGCCACACGGGGTCTTTTGCTTTCTAACCTTACTTTGTCGATTTTAAGTGGTCCAAATATTTTGAAAAAACTTCATGCATGTTCTGCGAGGCGTCTGGTTGAAGATTCAATGGTTCGTTGAGTTAATCCTTCATTCGGGAGAAAGCCGCGCGCTTTTTAGTTTACAAATTATATACACGTAACAAGAAATCACGCGAGCTCGAAAGTCCCCATGTCACAGGGTAAAGGTTATACACCTATAATACATGGCTCTTGGAATACGAACCTTTACAAACGCGGTGCTAATCCAGCTTATTATACTTATTATACACATCCTTGAGCGGTCGTTGAAACTTTGTTAACCAAATTAGACCGAGCGCGTTTTCTGCTGGTTAAAAGGTAACTTGCGAGACGAAAAGCTGCGAAGAAAAAGCTGCGATCCCCGGAGCAAATTCGTCTTATCTCATCCAGTCTGCGCCTACACTCACCCTGACGGATTAGGTTTAACGTACAATCCGAATAGCGAGATGTGGGATCTTCAAAGATTTTACAGATGATGGTGTTCGCCCCGTCTGAATCCGACGTGGGGCGTATAACGAATTAGATAAAACGAGAGAGCTAGTTTCGTTCACTCGTAAAGCTAGACAGAGTGGCTGGCTTTGTCCGATATATGAATTCGCGGTCCACTCTCGGCAAGGCCGACGTCTGCGGAATCTTTCATTCATGTGGAAGATAAAGAGAGAGAGAGGGAGAAAGAAGGGCGAGAAGCTGGCTGCAGAGCGAAAGTAAAATAAAGAAAGGAAGATAACCCGAAAAAAGAAAATGGAACGCGTTCTCGCGTCTCGAGGCAGCGCACTTGCTTTACAGATTCCCGGGTTTGATTCGATGCAGTGCAGGAGATGGACCACCAGGGATGATTCGAGCGAGAGTGAGAGAGAGAGAGAGAGAGAGAGAGACAAGTATAAAGTCGCCAGTCGGTCCACGTTAACACCTAAAGAAGTATTGGCTTTAGTCTCAGTTTCTCGTCACGTTTTTCTTCTACCTTGAATGAGATCGAAAAGTAGGATGGATAGAAACGGACAGGATATTTCGTCTTCCCAGAGCGTAGCTTGATATTGATTGATTGATTGTGGGAGAAATAGAGGTGTGGATTGAGTGTTGGGAGAACGCGAAGGCGCGTTGTATGAGAAAAAGAAAATAAGGAAAAAAAAATAGGACAACACCGACCGGTCTTCGGTACGAAAGCAAGAAACATTCCCGAATTGCACCAGTTACGACCGAATTAAATTCCTACTTCGGCTATTCGTACGTATAGGTGTACGTCTATCGTATAGCCAAGGTGTTTTCGTCTTATCCTCCCTCCCCCTCCTTTTTTGTTTCTTTTTTTATTTATTTTTTTTTCTCTCATAGCCCCTGATACAAATTACCCTACTTTGGAAGACGCTATTTTTATTTAATGGCCGTTGATCGCTCTGGGTTTTCGGTCGCTCCGCTGCCTCCAGCCTGAAGCTTCAAGCCGTCAAGACCGTCGTCCACCCCCAGGGACCCTTCTCGCAGGGATGGATACGTTTAAAAAGCAGGTTAAACTCGTAAAAAATGTCGAAATATCTGTGCAACATTTATCTCACCGTTTCAGGACCCAGATTACCGCCCCACGCGTGCTGGAATATCGCGTTCGAATAGAGAGTAAATTTTGAAACACGAATTCTATCTGCACCCGCAGTAGTAATTCTGAGAAAACCACGTTGAAATGGTTAGGATCCGAAATTTTTTTGTTTCCATCAATTTCGTCAAGCTTATAATGCACGCGGTGCAGTTTGCAGACTTAGAAAATCGCCCGGCCGAGTGCAGGGATGAAAAAGAAGAGCAAAATCGGGGAGGTGGGAGGGAGACCGTCGCGAAAAGCATTATCTCAGAAGTTCTCGGCTAGGCAGCTTTGCAGACTGAATTGTTTCAAAGATCCGAAGCTTGTCGAGGGCCGGAGGCGAGGCCTGCAGCGTCGGCGGCTTGGCTCGGCAACCTCGAACGCATTTGACAGGCCGTTCTGGGTCTTATCTGGATGACTTTGCCGGGTGTTCAACCCCTCGAACCGGACCATTCCCATTACAGTAATAACGTCTCTGCTCTCCGAGCCTCTGGCTAACGCGAGCTCGCGTCCGAAGCGGCCAAGGTCGGTCGGCACCATTGTAAATAGGAAATTCCTTTAATAGGCGGCCAAAGTGAGGCGCGAGGTCTCTCAGCAATCGCAAGCCACCTATCTGATCGAGAACTCGACACGCACTCTCATCGCCTCTCGCGCTACTCACGGTTTCGCGGTCGAAATCGCCGAGCGCCGAAGGGTACGGTTTGCGATCCTTGAAGACGAGTGTCGCCGAAACCGGCAAACTGCCGGGGGTTTGGGGTGTATTTTTTTAACCCGAAAGGGGGGAGATAAAAATGCGAAATTACGTTTGGGCGATAGGGTGGTTCCGTTTTGTAGAAAAATTTCTGCTCTCCCTCCCTCCCCACTGCGAATAAGGAAAACTCGACTTACAAGCAGGCTTATCTGATGCCGGGTTTCGATGTTACTTGTACAATCTCGTGGTACTCCTTATATTTACGCAAAATACACTTTCCCGCGATACGCATCGGTCTTTGGGAGAAAACTGTAGAGACCTGTCACTGAGGGAGTTTATCCGTTAAGTTCCTGTATGAATTTGGAATGTCAACGAGATTGAAGTTGGCAACGTTATTGTAGCGAGCCGTTGGGGAAAAAATGACTGTTTTCTCAATTTTACAATGATTTTTAAGGGATTCAAATTTCGAAATATAAGCGTGTTTTGTTTTATTACGGTTCACTGAATTTCAGACAATTCGAAAATCGCGAAATAACGGTTTTTCCCTAGCACCAATCGTCACGATAACGTTACTAACTTCAATATGATGAATATCACCGGGGCAAATGATCATGTCGAAGAATTCCCGAGTCAGGGGAGTGCGGGTTGAGAAATTTGATTGGATCTATATGTTAGGATTGGTGGAACGTGAGATATTTGCATATTTTTAATTCGTTGTACAAATAATTTAGATTCCAATCCTGTTTCTCCATTTACATTAGTCACGAATCATGCATCTCGGAGTGTTACCGTAGATTGTTATAAAATTTGGCAAATTATCGTATGTAATATACGATGGAAAACTCGGTGATTTACAAAGTGACTTTCAATGTCGAAAAATTTCGAAATTCCTGACAAAATTTCACCCTCGTTTTCCCCTTTTGTTTCATTCATACTTAATATCTCTTTCCAACTTATATCAAGGCATAAAATTATTCCCCCCGTTGTTTTGAAGAAATTTTCCCTATATATATTCCACTTTCCAATTTACGGAGATAGAACTCCCGGTGTTTGCAGTCTCGACGTGATTACCTCGAAGCCTACGTACCCGGAGTCGATAACAACTGCTGTTGCTCTGAACTTTCCGCAAGCGTTGAGTTCCGAAGCTTGAACAAGAGCTACGTGAAACTGCGCGATTCAAGGAAGGAAGATCACTCGAATCTACCGGTGCCTGCATAACGAATATCAATTCGACTTTGATCAGAATCGGTAGTGCGAGTGTAAAAAAGCACCTCAGCTTACACGTTTAAACCCATTCAGAAGCAGGAATGTTTCCTTAAGAAAGAATTTTTATAAATTCCTGTGGATTCGACCCCGCAAAGAGCTCCTCGAGGCCATTGGCCGATTCGGTTTCAGAACCATGATACTAAACTGATGGACCAATCGCGGAGCTTGCAAGTGTCAGTCGGTTGCTTCAAGCACCCCTTGTTTTATAGACAACGCGGGTTAGTGACGGAGGACCAGTTTTATGCTTTACTGGCACATTCCCCGTGGTATGGAACAGTCAAAGGCATGAACGTAAAACGCGACCCTGTTCTCACGTGTTCTGCAATTTTTTGTTTTTTTTCTTCATTCTACCTTTTCACCTTTCTTTTTTACTATAGAGAAGCCCTTTATTCACGACCTCCGATAATTGCCGGTTCATTGCGCTTCCGGACGTGACGCGATTCGATTGTCGCAAATCTCTTTACTGTTCTATCCCTGTTGTTCAAAGTTTGAAAATCATTGGTCAAAACTGCGAGTATGACGGCAATTTTCAAATATATGTTATCTTGGCTGTAAATCTAATGCAGCAAAAAATCTCGAGACATTTCTGCGACGGTCAGAATAAACTTTGAATCAAAAACACTGGAAGGGATTTCTGGAACGAGTAACCGGAACGGATTCAGTTTCAGAAACAATCGACGTTTCATTTTTACGGGTATTATTACGACATCGACGAGGCTCGAATCACACACGAATGGCGAATACCGTTAGCCGCAAATATACATTCCGTATCGTGGAATTTCAGAAGCATTTTCTCGTCTCTCCTAATTTAGTTTCGAATCCCCTACGCCCATCTCTTCGAGAAGATAGCATTTCGCGCTTACGGAGTCGAGGGAGTTCTTATATATTTGTCAAACACAAACGACAGGTGCAAAAAGCATACACGGAGAGAGAGAGAGAGAGAGAGAGTCGAGGTCGCTCGGCACCAAGATCTCCGGTGACTCGAAGTATTTAGCATCATTCAACATGTATTTACTCTAATGACTAACAACTTTTTCATCGTGTCTAATCGCTCGGCACCTAATAATCGACGGTTCGATAACGATGAAACCATTTTACATATCGAAGAAAAAAAAAACATCTAATGAACGTTTTCAACGCGATGAAAAAGTAGTTTACCATAATTAGAGTACGTAGACGTTAAATTAAGCAAAATGTGTACGATGATATGCTTTCTCACACACACCGTCGAATCGATCAAAAATTTAACTGACTTGTCTTTACGTGTCGACCTATCCATATACCAATTTTCATCCTTTTCTAACCATCAATTCGTTCCGCGATACAACTCCCTTAAGCCGCATATCCCCCTCTCCTTTCTCGTCTTTGTTCGACACCCCGCAACCCCCGCCGTACCGAGCCAACGATTTTTCCACCCCCGTTTCCCGTCGAAAAAATCCTTTAACCGCCGCCGTCGCCCGACGAAAAGGGTTGAAGCTGCATGCTTTTCCCGCATAGTTCACGGTTCAGCGCGGCGACGGATCACGGAGGCGAGTGTTATTCTTTGAAGGGAAAGTACACGGGGTCTTTTGTTCCGGCGTCGGTACGTCTGCAGGGTGTTTAGGCACGTAGGCTCGATTTCAGGATCGATTATGAACTTACAGCTTCGAGGGATGCTCGACTGAGATACCTACTCGATATCCGTGCCGTGTCGCCCGATTATTATGCCTTCACCCTATTTTTAAAGCCACAAATTTTCGGCCAATTTTATACCGCCCCCTGTTATTGTAAGAGTTCTCCGCCGTCTTGCCGACTAGCTTTAAGGCGGCCGACAAAATTACCTATTCCCCTCTGCTTACGCCGGATGACTTACGTTCTCTGACTCGAGTCTGAAACCCCCGATCGATGTAACTTTACCGGTATGAAAGCAAATGTCTGAGACTAGTTTCTTCGCCAGAAGATTCTACGACGCTTTTACTAAATATTTAAAAAACAAAAATATTCCAGTCTTACTTAACGTTCATCTCTGTGAAGTTTGAGGCTGCAAGTGTTCCCCTGAAATTGGCCCCAAGAAATAACTTCCGCAGACCTAATCACGGACCGTCAATTCTCCGGACGAAGTAGTAGCGCCGCGTCGCTGGTCAGACGCGAATCAAGTGTTTCGGTTGTGTTCGTCTTCTTGGCGAAATTGCAGGTGTGAGATGATCGATGGTCGATAGCGTTTATCGGTGATCCTTATCACGCAAGGATGAGAGTAGATTGAGTAGAATAAGTCTGAATAAGCCTCCCATTATTTCCTTAGATTTTAATCAATCTTAGGTTGT
The DNA here is from genome assembly GCF_021901455.1 of Neodiprion lecontei. Classification (NCBI taxonomy): domain Eukaryota; kingdom Metazoa; phylum Arthropoda; class Insecta; order Hymenoptera; family Diprionidae; genus Neodiprion; species Neodiprion lecontei. The sequence continues at coordinate 25,753,811 of NC_060265.1, forward strand.
ATAACCCGCGGAGTTTCAAGCTCATAAATTTAAAAGCTCGACTGGTGTATTATAGTATAAAGAACAGCGCGGCGGCGGCGGCGGTTGGTATTTCAGCCATAAATTGCGCTAGAAATATTTTGCCGATGACGTCACGAGACTCGGGATTTTTATGGCTCAACGTTACACGTCGATACCCTTAAGCTGTAACGATTCTACGAGGAAGCAACTCGCGCGTTGTTATCGATTTTCAAAGCTTGTTGACTCGCATTAATATAGTCGCCGTGGTGGTTCAACGCGACTGATTGACGGTGGTAATTTCTTTTTCTATCGAGGGAAACGTAAACGATGATTATTGCTGTTATTATTGTTATTTTGAAAGCTCCAGTCGGCTGGCTGGGCGCGGGTTAAAACATTGGGGGCGTCCGCCCGTCGATTCGTGCTAATTGCGAGTAATTAAAAACGTTTGTCTGCATTTTAATCAGCTTCCCCGGACTTTTTTCTCCCCACCCGTTTCACCGTTTTCTCCCCTTTTTTCCTCGCTCGGTAAATTCGCGGGGAGAATGAAGCGACGAAATTATACGCTCGATATTACGTGGGGAAATTTTGCAGCGAAAATTTTTAACCGCTGCAATTACACTGATAATGTAATAAAACGCTGTCATAACAATCTGGCCTTGACTCCGGCCTTATCCGTAGAAATAACGCGAATTCGGATGATATCTGGGGCAGTGAAATCCCCACCCCTCACGAACGCGTGAATGATCGTAAATTTTCGCACAAGTGAATTATTCGACTTGCTCGCGTGACGGTTTTTCGTTTCACATTGGCCCCGCAAGTTTTTCGCTGCAAGTGTATAATGTGATGTATGATGTATGCGCGTATAAATTCACGCGGATAAAAACACTTTTTCTCCGAAATATCAACGGGCAATCGGAGCCAAAAACATTAAAACGTTAACCGCTTGTGCCCCCCTTGTGTACGGAGAATCGAGTCGGACAGAATTACTAATTAATTCACCGACTCGAGGTCTGTGAGATATTGCAAATAAATCCCGACCGCACTTCGGTTTGCAAATGTACCTATATCATAGGTAGAAGTAGTCAAAGTGCGCGAGAACGTCGTCCCTTCATTTTCACTTTGAAAATATGTACACTCGAGTTTGAATAACGGCTATAAAGCGAAGTAACGGGCGGTCCGGATATTTCTCATCGTTTTCAAGGCGAAGGGCTCCGCCCTTGCACCGTCGCAACGGCTGGGAAAGGAGGTGATAAATTATGGACGGTTGTTTTGTTTCTTCCCCCCTTGACGAGGCTGCGTAGTGTGTCGCGTAGCTAACGGTTGAAAAGGTGTTCGGTGCCGGAGGCGGGGGTTAAAAACAAAGCACCGGCAAAGTGCACCAGTCTCTTTCGTTACTGAAAATGGAATATAATATTCTCCTTCGACGCTTCGAATTCTACTTGAAAAGTTCTGTACGCCTTTACGGAGAAACAACAGAGAGAGAGAGAGAGAGAGAGAGAGAAAAATGAATGTAAACTGATAATAAAAACGCTGTCGTATACGAGGGAAATGTAAAATGTATATTATAATATATCAGACATTCAGCCGGGCAATGTCGCACAGAAAATCCGACGGACACGGCTTACTTCACCTTACAGAAGAATCTCCAGTCTGAAGGAGAATGTGACCTGCATAATTTCGAACAGTTTCAATTTCTCCCTTTCGAGTATCAATATTTCTAACAAACATTTTCTATACACCTACGATTTCACCGTTGAGGCGTTATCATTGTCACGAATATCGGGAAGTTGATATCCCTGAAATAATAATTTGCGGATAACCGTTGGCGCAATAACGCCTGTACAATCCGGTTCACGGAGAGCTTTTACAGATGCAAAATCACTTGCCGACGGAGTTGTGGAGTTGGTCTAACTCGCGTCTAAGAAGCTCGAGACTTAGGCTTTCATCAAACGAAATATCTTCGGCCGATCCGTACGTATTCACGAGGGGATGAGAGGAGAGGCATCCGTAAGGGTCTTGCCGATAGAAGTTCCGACCTAACCCTAAGTTTACTTATGACGCGGGCACAGAAGTTCGGGGCTTGCCGACCCCGAAATGCTGGTAGAGTTGCTCAGGGATGAAGTTATTTTTCCTACCGCTTCGAAAAATTATCGTTGACTGTTACGGGACGGCTGTCTTCCGCATATGCAGAGATTGAAATTTATTGCGCCTTAGGGCTGAAAGTCGTCGACGTCAGACCGAGATCGTTCCGACTGATTATACCTATAATATACAATACGCCGCCCTCCGGATTTCCGAGTCGGTCAAACTTTTCGTCTATTAGGTACGAAATTGGCTTTTGAATATCTAAATTGACTTCCAGTTCTTCGCTCCGCAATCGCCGAGAAGCCGACAACCCCGCGGGAAAAAGTTTTAGTCTGCATAAATGAGATCGCGGAGGTCTTTTTATCTCAAACGTAGCGAAATCGAACTTCGGACTTTGAAGTTATTTCTAACGTCGTTGAGTGGGCAATTTATACGAGTAGAGCGAAACAGGTAATAAATGCGGAGGAACGAAGATTAATTCGAAATCGTGTGTGTTCTCTTCGAAAAAAGACGTCTCAATTTTTCCCCCATAGCTCGGCACTCGCAGCATCTTATATTTCTCACTTTCGAGTCGTCTTCCCGCCTCTTCTATGACTCCAGAGTTTTACGCATACTTTCAAGGCGCGAGACGAAGATACATCGCTTTTTCAAGTGAGGCGTCGCCGTTCAAACCCATCGAAAAGTTTCTGGGTTCAGTCTGTAACGCAAACGTACTGCTTACACGCGATAAGGGAAAAGTTGGGGGAGCTCGCTGCCGGCGTCGCGACGTCGTTCTCGGCCAAGAGTTCGAAGCGAGCCGGTGAAAACGGTTCCTGCTCGATTTCGGCCTCGCTGCATCCGCTTAAATTCGCCGATGAGGCGAAGGAGTTTCCCCGATATTTCACTTCGCTCGGCGGATGCGCCGGCACCGCCCTTGTCCTTCGCGGCCGTTTAAGTCCGGGTCAAGGGTCGAGAAAACGCGGAGGGCGTTCGTGCGCGTTATCCGTCAATTCCCAATAAAAATTGCTCGTCGTCTTCCTCTCGAAAAAACTTCACTTCCGCACCTTCCGCAGCTTTCGCTGCTGACACTGCGAGTCGTCCGGCCCGCAAACGGCCAACGGGTGGCATCGACGAGTCGTCAAGTTTTGAACCGTGGCACAAACTTCGCAGTGAATTTCGAGAGGAAGATATGACGTCAAATTACCGTCAACCCTGGTCTGGATTCTACCCCTACTTTACAATTACGTTGGGTACAATTTAATCTACATTCCTATATTATATAGCAGACCCATGGATACATGGTGCAGGGTTATTACAACGTCGCGCTAGCTTGGCGAGCTTATAACATAGAACGGCGAATTGCTATTGAAAATCGATGAATCGGGTACCTAACGTAAGTTTTTGTCTCAGGCGGCTTTGGCGAGCGCCGGTGTCGGTGTAATTAACGAACCTCGACGCGATTCGTGACTCGATCTAGGCGCTGAAAAATCGACCCCTTTCCTATTTTAATTCTCAGCCACCGTTGGGAGCCTTTTCTAGCTAAGGGCGAGGGACGCGAACGCAGCTGGTGGACATCGACGGGGCGTTTCCAAATTACACAAACTGGCGAACAGCGGACTCGGGCGATTCTTTCGCGCGGAAATCCCCGCTGTCCCTGAAGAGGGTGGAGGACGTTGATGGTACATACGCGAGAGAGTTTGGGGACGCGGTGCAAATTGGTGTAATATCTCGACTAACAAGCGTGTAATCAGGCCTGCCGAGCGAGCGGCTTCGTTACGGGGCCAAGGGGTATTTTAGCGGCACCGGAAACACGCGGGAACCGGACCACGCGTGTTGGGGATAACGAAAGGAAGGAAGATAAAGGAACCGTCGGTGCTCCGCGTGCGAAACGGTTTCGCCAGTCCACCTAACGCTCCGAAACTTTTGGACCGTTGAAGAGGGTCGATTTCAGGACGGTATTTTAACCCGTTGGTATTGCTTTCCGATGAACACACGGGCGTCCACGTCTCACCTTTGCCGAAAGTTTCTGCCACCGACGGCCCAAAATCGTGTATACGTAGGCATGTACAGCGGAAACACCGATGGTTATAAGCGAAACGCCACTCGCGCCAGAAGCTCGCCAACTCGACTCGCGATTCCAGTCTTCGTTGACGTGACTTCGCCCAGTCAATTTGCCGAAACTTGGCCGGGTAGGACTCGAAGTCCCGCGGGAACGGCACTTCGTCTTCCACATCCGGTCGTTACGTCTATTCCCCTTAAAACCGCACCTCAGGATCACCGTACGCCGAAACCAATTGGCCGTATTTTGACCCGAAAATGTTGCAGGTATACCAACGATTCCATACCTTCGTTTTTTACGTTTTTCAAACTGTAGACGAGGGAACGCAGCTTCACTCGGGCTTGAGTGAAACGCCGTGTTACATCTGGCGCGTTTTTAAATTTGTGAAAATTGATTCTGCCCGTGGAAGAGAAAGTATACGGTACCCACCACCTACCCTACCAACATAGCGGATTAATTCTGGCTAGACGCGAGCGCGGCGCCGCGGCGGCGAAACTAAATATTCATATTTTTCAATCACTCTAAATTCGGCAATAACCGAGAGAAAAAAGGCTCGCGTCGGACGGGAGGAACAGATGTTTCTCGGTCCAATTCGTTCCCAGGCGGCACAATTACCGTTTGTTACGCTTTGTCGAAAATTTCTTCACTACCGTATTGGCTCGAATAAAATCCTAGGCGTAACCGGCGAATGTTGTGCGCATGTTCAGCGGCTCTTCCATTGTGTTCTTTTCGGGTAAATTGAAGGACAATTTTCACCGGGATTTCGAATCCGCTTCACACTTACGTTACACTTTCGTAGACGAAAGTTCGGGTAAGGGGTTGAAAAACTAGATGTAACAAAAATTTATAAGACGCGCGGAAATTTACCTGCGAAGTAGAAAAATGGGGTGGGACAGCCGCCGTCTCTCTATACGATTCCAGGATCGTAAAAGATTCTCATTCGCAGCCGAATGTCGTAAAACCCTCCGTCCGTCCCTCGACTCGAATGCCGTGTTCTTAGTCGATTCAGCGTGTCAACCCTACCGTGAGATATTTAATACAAAGTCTCTGGGACAGAGTTGGGCCGAAAACGCGATAAACCGAGACGTCGTTACCCACACTCGGTGAATTTTCCAAAAGGTCCAGGGTTAAAACTAGGACCACTCTGATTTCTATCTGTGCAGCGACTAAATCCGATTAAAATGACCCTCGAGGTGGAGAAACAATACCGTAGCGTCGCGACGCTTCGCTTCGTCTTCCGGGATGCCGGCGAGACGGGGCGAAGGAATTGTTGCCTTATACACAGTCCGGAGAACTCGGTCCCATCGACACGGAACAATTGTCAGCAAAATCGGTATCAAAAGTCGGGACACGTACCTTCCGGGAAGATTTTACCCGGCAGAGGTTGCCTCCCTTGTTACCACTTTGCACGGAGGTATCCTGCAGAATTATTGACTGATCCTTATCAGCCAATGGCGGATTTTGAATAACCCCATTTTTATTTCCGGCACCGCGCGAATCTAGGACACAGCTCTGCGTGGTTAAAAATTCCAAACACGATTTGTGGGGCGAGCTTTTCGCCGTTTCTTCTCCGCGGTTCTATGACTCGCGCATGCATGACGGAGCTGTCGAGTTTTAGATTGGTACGCGACTCGCAAAGTTTGACGAGATACCGGGAGGGGAATGCGGACCGTCTTTCCTGAAGAATGTCAATCGAATTACGCTGATCTTTCGTCTCGTCTTTGAGGGAGCAGAAGTTAAGGACGAAAATCGTGGAGAAACTTTGCTCGGAGCAGGCCCACTCACAAAGGTTTGCCCATCCGAGTTGCTTTTTCCATCGAACTCGTTAAGGCGACGCCGCGACGCCGACACCGACACTTTGGACAAACGAGCCTTGCCGAGGAGCAAGTACCTGAGCGCCGACTACGCCACCTCATGACTTGGTCCTTGAACCAGTCATTAGGAGGTTGCCGATCCGGGAGCGAAACGTCCTCCCTTTCGTCGGCACAAAGGTGTCCGAAGGACACTGATCCTCTTGTTCCCTCGAACACTTGATCCTGTCTTCTAGATTGATTTTTACTTTTTACTGAATCTTCGATGGACAGCCTAAGAACGTCGAACTCCGCAGTGAAACGTCTACTCGACTCTTCTAATGATTTCTTCCCTACATGGATCGACAGTTTGTTTTTTCGTGAAACAAAATAGTGTTGGTCTACTTTGCAGGTATCATGGCTAACCAGATCGTGAATCTTGGCTCTCGACGTTTAAGAAAAATCTCTGTGTAATTTTGTGAATACTTCAGGATGAGAGACGACTTGGAAGCAGATCAATGACACAGTGGTGAAATTGAATTGTGCGAAAGTACGCGTGAGCCAAAGAAAGCCCTTGTGTGTAAAGTATAGTATTTCAGCTGTGCGCATGTGCCAACTTAGTCTTGCCACGCTGTTTGGAAACGGGGTAGTTTACGCACGCTCCTTAGGGTTTGAGGGTCGAGCTTTTCAAGCAGGTGTTGAAATAAATAGTGTACGAAATAAAAACACCGAGAAAAAGTTGAGGAAATGTTCCGGCATCCGAAGCATTACGTGGCAGAAAAGATTGAAATTCGAGTATGGAATAACTGTCTTCGGCAAATTGAACAGTTTTCTCCGAGCAAGAGGAGAAAAAGTTTCGTAACCCGAGAAATTGCGATTTGTGAATATTACGCGGAGAGAGAATATCATTATTTCACGACGAAACCAGCGAGGCTATATCGAAGTCTGTGTTTTATTCCGTTTTCTCTTTGTACTCGATAAGGTGCATAAAAGCTTACGTTTCTCTATGCTTAATTTAGCTTTAACCTGCAAAGTCGCAAGTCATGCGAAGCTTGGACAAGTTAAAATCATATGCTCGGCTGAGCGAGTATTTCGGTGCTGTTATTGTCCGTTTGCGACAGAAGTTACATGAAACGAGTCGCGTTGGTGGCAAAGACGAGCGTGAGTGTACGGTCTCCGCAATTTCACACACCACTTACAAATCCTCATGCCCTCATCCCGCATCGAGTGTAACTTGAGATCCGCACAATGGAATCGGGTCAGCAAAGAAACAATACAAATGAGACAACCATCAAGCGAGTGTATTCTTCTTTAACTTTGCTCGTATAACACGGCGAAGCAAACAGAGATAAAGGGACGAAAATCAACTCCACCGGAATAAAATGAATCTCGTGAAACCGTTTCCTCTCCGTCCGTCCACAACTTTTGATCCACCCGTTAGGTGTATTTGACCTGTAAACTCTGCGCGTTAAATTTTATTATTATTATACGGTGCAGTATACGGTATAAGAATAATGCTCGGGTAAAAACGTGTCGGAAACGTCGGTGCTTTTTACACCTTCGAGGCAGCGGGCGCTTCTCTCTCGTCTTCTCATCTTTATTCCTAATGAGATTAGCGCTAGATGTGTCAGCGGCTCTTTGGTAAGGATGATAATCAAATCAGCCGGTGCTCTCGGTGCTTCGCACGGTGTATAACCGCAGGCATGTCGGTGAATACATACATACGTACGTACATGCATACATGCATACATGCATATGTGAGTCGTTGCATATGCTCTGCAGTACGTGTGTCGAGTGGCGGGTATAGTATTGCGTTATATGGTACGGGAAGCCGTCAGCTTTAAGAGGATCTCTCTCCGTCGGTTCGCGAATATCATACGCAAATTTCACATTCGCTTCAACCGAATATAACCTGCAATACGGGTGGATGTCACATATGGAAAGTTATTAGTACATCAGCAAGCTCCCTCGGTTCCGTACTTAATGTCTATGCCTAGGTACGTATACCTGTAATTGATCGGATTCAATCCCCGGATCATGAAATTACATACGAAACGGATCGTTCTTTGCCAAAATTAGTCCGCCATCTTCACCTTTGCTTTTTTCTAGAGATTTTTGACTCCACCGTAGTATCGAATTTTTATACTAGCTACCTGCATCATTATTTAAATGTTTTCTCATTCGGACACGGAAGGGAATCTTATTTTTGTGCTCACCTTCTTCTCTTCGTTACCGTACTTTGTATACTATTTAAACAATATCCCAGGAGTTCGGGTTTTCGGCCAAGTCCAAAACGGCGCTGCGATTTCAAGCTTCTCGCAAAGAGACGCAGCGATCTTGGAAGAAGAGGCGGTCGTGCGGCCCGAGGGTAGTAAAAAGGTTGAATTCTCCCCCGGCTGTGGTTGGTAGATATTGGATGACGAAGTCGGTTGAACTAATTTCAGCAAGGAGTAAGGAACGGAGATCGAGCTGCCCATCCCGGCGTAAATAAAGTAAGAAGAAACCTAGGACAAAGAGTCAATTTGAGGGTTAAGGCACGAAGATCAAGGGTGGCTTTGTCAATCCACTCTCGGCCGATGCGTGCAGCGCTGCCGGCTGAATTCACCTGGCGCATGGCGGGTTGGTTGCGTGTAACTAGCTGAATTTTTTCACATTCCTCTACGTAGCGTGGAAAGCTGGTGGTAGAAGAAGCATCGCCGTCATATTCCTTTGAGCTGAATAATCCCCTTTGGGCTTAAAAACTCCCCGTCCCATCCCCTCTCCAACGTTTCGTACAACCTACGTAGGTACGTACACGGTACATGTTGCACACTTTTATCCTTGACGTACCCGGGTTATTTTTCAATGCAGTTCCTCCGTCAAGAAGAGCTTTGAAGCGCAGCCCGCAGAACGCCGGTTATCCGCTGATATCCATACCTGAGTGTTATATACCCAGGAATAAATTGGACCATAGAGCATAAGTGCGGACGGTATCGGCAGCCCTACAATTCCCTATCGCAAGCACAAGAGCCGGGACACGGATCAAGGATCAGAATGCGGGGGTCAAGGGCCTGGTCATCCGTATATATACTCAGCCTGCCATGCCGGCGAGTCGCTGACGGACGGAAAAATTTCCGCTGTGTAAATTCCGGTCAGATGAGGCAATTTTATCACAAAAGCTTGGAGAAATCACACGCGTTATTTTTGCTCGAGTGGTGAAATCAACAGTGGTGATCCTGGAGAGTGAAACTTCCTAAAAGACCGCGGGCAGAAATACAAAATAGAAAATTATTTTCCAGCAAATTCATAGACACGTATGGTAACGTAAACGTAATAAGCATCGCAGAAAACAAATCACATAATAACAGCAATAAACTAAGTGCAATATAAAAAAGAAAGAAAGAGACAGAGAAACTAAAAGAGGTAGGTGGAGAGGATAAAATAGCCTAATTAGAGCGAAGTAATTACTCGGTCTCGCAGACATCCGAGGCGAAGGTAACGCAGAAAAATACACGATATATGTATGTGTGTGTGTGTATATACATCGTTGACTATGTAGCGCGTACTCGTCTACAGGCGACCTTGCTATTTCTCTTTTCTCTAGTACAGCTGGATACAATCTGGAGTCACGCCAGCCGAGGAACGTGACAGTCCGACTTCGTGATTCCAGGATCGTGTTTTCTTTCGAAAATCGAGACAGCTCACTTGCAACGAGTAACGAAAACAGGGAGGACCACCGTCACCGGGAAAATCACTTCCGTTTGATTGTACCAATTTCGAGAAGCGGCGTCGAGCGGCTGACTTTTGTGTACCTATCCAAACTCGCTAGCCGTTGCGCGTCCTAATTAAGCAAACCCCCTCGGAAACGAACCGCTTTAATTAAGGGGTAGAATTTCGTTGCCTATGCATGCATGTCCCGCCTGCCTATACACGTACCTATACCTCTGTACACCTCGCTCTGTGTATATGGGATTATTCGCTAAGGCGAATACATTTAACCGGTTGAAATAAGATTTTGTGTACAGGTATTTTTCCAATTTTCTCACAATAATAGGGAGTCCGCGGTTCGTTTGTCAATACGATAGAAGATGAGGGAAAAAAATCCGGAAACAAGCAATAAAGAAATATAAAAAAAGCAAAATAAAATAAAAGGAAAACCTCACGATCCTTGGACAAAGAAATCACGCTGATAATAACAACAGAGAAATCCTGCCGCTATATTGCGGTGTGTATTGAAGATAGCGTGAAATTAAAAAATTCTGTGCACGGTATCCCGTCGCGATTTTTCTTTTCTTTTTTTCTTTTTTTTTGTCACCATATATATTTTTCACATAAAACACGTCTTCTCTCTTCCACTCTCGGTCCCTCTTCGTTCATTTCTTTCATCCGCCGCGGGGGAGAGATTCGTTTGAGATAATATATAAAAGGGATGTACCAACGGCGCTCCGCCTCCGTCTCAATTTATCCTTCGTACATACATACGCTTATTTGTTGACAAATATTTTCACCCGGCCAACAATATTTCTTACCGAAATTAATTTCTGCCCTGTTGCAATACGAAGCTCGGCTCCGGTTTCGAAAATCACGCGTCTATGTATCAGTCGACGTACACGAGGCTGTGCAGACGTACAAATGATATACCTACCTTGGTTATAAATATCCTAGCGCCCCGTATACGGTCGTAAAACGAAAGATTGGCTTGGGAATACGGTGACCGGGGCTAAATGGAAGCCTTAAAATGTAATTCTGGACCAGCGCGCCGGGGGTTTGGGAAAACTCTTGTCGAATAGAAATTACCCTTGGTTATATTGTACGTATGTATTCGCGGGCGCGTCTGACTGGGTAAGGGGATACGTACGAGATAATTTTTTCGCGTTTTTGATCCAGCGACTTTGTTCGACTCCCTCGCGTCCGCGCAAAGAGAGGAATAAACGACTGCTTCGGGGATCTAAAAAAGTTCTGCGGGCAAAAAATGCCCGCTAAGTGTGTATATAAAGAGTAAAAAGTTGGGGGTTTTTTTTTTTTTCTTCCCCTCGAAACCGCCGTGAAATCGTGAAACCTGGCCATTACTATAATGAGAGAAGATTTCAACGATTAACGTTTCGCAACCATTAATTTTCATTCCTTCGCCCGTCGAAGCGCCGAAAAGTTTCTCGTTCTAGGTCGAAATTAAACGCCCTTCGCCCTCTCCACCCTTTTCCTCACCATAGCGTACCCTCCTCCGTATTTTACTATGGACGAGAGAGGAACAGAGTTTAAAAGAAGAGGGACGGAGTCGCCTCGTTGACAAACTCCGACGTCGAATTCTCTTTACTATTCATTTCGAGGCCGTGGCACCGCTTCTGGAACCCAAGCTCAGCGTTCAAAGCTCATTAACAAAAATATACAGATCCAGTTTTGGTCGGAAAATTTTCTGAGGAGGGTTGCCTGAGCACACATAGCTCCGTGTAGGTATATCAATGCGATATTTATAATATATACACACACACATATAATATAATATACAGAGAGAGACAGGAAGGCGTGTGTGTGTATTAATGCGTAATTTGGCTTGTCCGGCAAATTAATTTTTGTCTCTTTCGCTACCGATCCTAGAGGGAATTATTCACCAAAGAGGAGAACCTCCCCGCTCTCCTCTTCACCCGTTTTCATCCCTTTCCCTTTTACCCACATCGATAACTATACACCTTCATCAACAGGTGAACGAACGAACCATGTATGTATATTGCAGGCTTACTCAGGACTGTCGCCCATGGATTATACCTACCAATTTATTTTTCCTGAGAATCTGCCACTGAAACGTTGTTTACTTCTGATATGAAATTTGTCGTTTGTGAATTACAGCCCTTTGAGATTTGCCGATCTGGTATAGCATCGGATGGCTCATTACAGAGCTTCCGTATCAGGCAATTTCAAAAGGCTGTAATTTGCAAACGACATATTTCTCATAGAAAGTAAAAAACGTTTCAATCGCAGATGTTCACAAGTAAGACACTGGTAGTCCATGGGGCGATAGTCTACGTGTACGAACGATTGATGACTTCAGGTCGCAACTGATTCGAGTAAATTGATTTCATTTTCATAAAAGGGTATAAAAAACGAGCGTGAAAGTGAATTCGACCGATTGATGAAGCGGCGGCGTTGAGCGAATCAGAAGCTTTCCACGATGAACCTAAGTCGCGATAACGATTCCATTTATAAAACAAACAAAAAAAAAAACTAAAAAGGATCGGGAATCTGCTAGTGGAACGCGTTAACGATGTGCAGCGTGAAGAATATCTAGCACGGGTTTTTCTGCCTCCAGGTAGGACATTAACGGCATTTGCATCCCGGGCGGGAATGCCCAGGAGACGAAGATGGGGTGGCGCAAGGGTGACTGCGAAATCCTTTCCCTAGGAGCCAAGGCCGGTGGGGTACAAGGTTCACGGAATCGTTCCAGAATTTATGAAACTCGAACGATTTCGTCTAAAACGTTTCGAGACGTGACTTGCCTGCGTTTTACTCAAGACCGGAATCGATATCTCTCGTCCTTCTGCCCTTACAGCTCGGACGGTTTCGACCGCCGAGACGCGTTTTTCTCTCTTCGTTCCGTAAGTCGTCCGACTCCGGCTTTTTCCTAAACGTTCATTAAAAAAAAAATTCCCACCTCCCCGCTCCCTCCTTCCCAATCCACCCAATGCACCGTGCCATCGAAATGCTAATGCGTTTCCGATTCGCTGAAAGTTGACGTACGTACCGTGGAAATTCGACGAAATTATTCAGAGACGACGTTACATTCGTAACAATTTTTTCGCCGCGGACCCGCGGTGATCAGTGATTCCGAAAAACTGGTAAGAGCGATTTTTTGTCTTTTCTTCTTCCTTCGTCAGCAAGTTCGAAAGCAGCGAGAATCGGCGTAGATAATAACGATCCGTGGAAGCTAGGAGCCAAGGAACGAGAGTTCAACATTAAGGCAAATTTTCTACTGCAGAATGTAACGCTCGTGGATTAAAAGTTGGGAATTTTTATCACTATCGTTACATCCCCGACCGTGTGGCTCAAGGTTTGAAGTGATAAAAGTACCCGCGGGAAGGAAAGTGTTAAAATGAAACAGTTTTACGCTCTCACACCAACAACGAGGGAAATTCTTATCGCAGCTTCTTAATATCGCGAAATGAGACGTAATTTGCATGGCACCTTCATCGAGCCGTTTTATACATACCTAGGTATAATGTAGCCACGCTGGGATCGCACCTGTTTAGAGAATCCAATCTTAATGGAACATCTCGACTCTGCTAAACGTATCTCTTGACGCGTGTCACGGATACCGATAAACCTGATCGACGTTACGGACAGATAAGCGATAATCGATAACTCGATCTCTAGTTCAGGACTCGGATTCCCCGTCTCTGGCTGTCTTATAAAAAGTGAAAGTGGAGGGTCAGTGGATCCGGGAAACCAACGTGAATTCAATCTGACATTCGTTGGGTTAGCTCAGTCGTGTAGTCAATTATTTTGTGAACCAGGATCGATTTCTTGGGTGAAAACATATCGAAAAAAAAACCAAAATGGTCAAGGTTTTCTAGAACTCGTTTTACGTTTATCGATAATCAGAAATTTATCGTGGCTAAAGAAGAATGATATTTTTTTCCCCCCGGGACCTGAAAAAATGAAATATTTAGATGACGCATCCCAGGCACAACTGATTTTTAGTTGTTCTTTTTTTTCCCCCGTTCGTTCCTTCCGACAACTTGATTAGCTGAGACGGTAATTAGAACATGACAGAATCCGGATATTCTTCATTTATCAATTATGTTATTAACTCCTGCCGGCATTCGTAATTAATAGTCCAGGGCTCTAACTCGACACACGGAAGTATAATTTCAAAGGAGTAAAGGTCGATAGTTCGATCCTGATGGATTGAAATTCAAACCTGTAGGACGTACGAATAGTTGGTGTTCGACTGCTGGCCAGTATTAACGTGTTTGCAGGAGATACCAAATCGATCCACCCTCCAGCCAGCCAATTAACTTCACAGGCACTGATCGCGAATCGATGATAGAGCGGTGTTTGATGACGGGAAAACGCGGCTCGTCATCAGGGAGAGAGAGAGAGAGAGAGAGAAAGAGAGAGAGACTTACTCGTTGATCCTCTTATACCTACTCGCGACGACGATTATTGATTTCGAGCCAAGGATGTATCGTGGATTGATGTAGTGCTCTGTATCCATAGGCGACGAAGACTCGATTCGACTCTGGCCCTGCGTTTTCTTCACCCTCAACCGTCGCTTTCAACTTTTCCAACCCTGCAGGCAAGGCAAGGCGCTAGATATTCGAACGAGAGATTAGCGCGGAAGCACTTCATTCCGGAAGTGTATAATAACCTTTCCAACTTCACTGCAGCGCTGACAATAAGTTCTTTCGGAGTACCAAACTGGGATCCAAAATAATCTCCACCCTCATTTCGTCGGGTGGATTTCTCCACCAAGCTTACGCTAAAACTTGCACATATTTCGTTTCGCCTCTTTGTTGAACGGTTATACGTGTAACCAATTCAGCTACTAAAAAGCTGAACAGCACGTAATATGGGAAGGTGTGACTTTCACTTTTCACAGAGCCGCGTGTACCGAATGCGTGGTTAATTTTTGAAACGGGGTGAAAACGAGAAAAGCTGCACATTCGCGTGTACTTCGATTCTTTGAATCTCCGTCGCTTTTTCAGCGGATCGATTCCGCTTGTGGCTATCCGGACGAAGAAAATTTCTCGGGAACTTATCTTCGGGGATGAAAAACCGAGCAAGGTCGAAATCATATTTTGGCTTCCAATTTCATCCCCGTGACTGGGTAACACCTCGCCACTTCTGCAAGGCAGACTGTTGTGGATTTACACGGAAAAGTGTATCCAGCGGTCTGGCAGGGTGTTGACAGTATTTTTGAAGTATGCCTCTGCGCGTTTACACAAGGCCGTCGATGTCCTTCGATTTCCATAAGCAGATTTTGGGGGTTTGACAGTAAATTCATCCCCGCGGCCTCAACCTTTTCGAGCCCACCCTTTACCCTCCCCTATATGCAGTAAATATTCGTCTGCGTTATACAGAGTAGACATATGTGTATGTACCTACGCAAACCGCAAGTATATGTCGCAGGGGAAGGAGTTAAGGAGGAAATTATACCGTTGAATTACTTTACCTCACTTTTTATCTCCGTTGTCTGCAGACCTAAAAATATACCCC
Organism: Neodiprion lecontei; assembly: GCF_021901455.1. Lineage (NCBI taxonomy): Eukaryota > Metazoa > Arthropoda > Insecta > Hymenoptera > Diprionidae > Neodiprion > Neodiprion lecontei. Next base: position 25,768,913 of record NC_060265.1, read on the forward strand.
TTGAAATGTACAACTGAGAGCAACAAAAAATAAATAAAAAAAAAAAAAAAACAAAGAACACGACGAACGGTTCTGGAAAGGAAATTTCGAGATTCCTCATACAGTACGAGAACTGCCCTCAATCAACCCTTAACTACGGTATCCTTCGTAACAATTTCAGTTCGATTACATGAAGCTGGCGTGGAAAGGTTAGTTCTTACGAGGATGTAGAGCTGCGAACCATTCTCTGCATGGTGAACAATTCAGAAAACGACCTACACTCAATACTCCGTTACCGAAACCCCGGTGCCGGGATAAAGTCTTTCATTTGGCTGATGATAGCGTGATTTGTACGTTTAGCCTGAGAATGAAGCGTGTATAAGCGGGAGAGTAACGAAGTCCTCAATTTGCGCAAAAAACTGATGATCATTAGTCTTCCGTTTCTTTATTTTTTTTCTTTTTCTTCCTTTTTTTCTTTTTATTCTTTATTTCAACCTCTTCTTTATCCTTCGGAGTGAAAAATGCATCGTTAACTAATTGCATGGATTTCCACAACTCTGCGAGAAGTTATTGCACTAGCAGCAGCAGCAGCAACCGAAGACTTGGAGAAAAGGAAAAGAAATTTTCTTCGGTAAACGACGAGGCGTTTTTCATCTTTGAAAATAGCCGCCTTGTAGACGGAAAAAACAGAGCGAGTGATTTTTTAAGCTCAGGTTTCGTAATGATATTTTTTTCCGTAAGCTCGGAAGGAGAAATGTCGAGGAGAGCGAGGGAGAGGGTAAAAAGTGGCGACCACGACCCGTCGACGTCCTGCGTTTGACAAATAGGACGAAACTCCTTATTCCGTCGGCCGCGCCGTTATACGTGTGCCGCGTACGTTGCCGTTGACTCTTAACGAAGACTCCCGGACTTCTCTTTTAATTAAAGAAATCAGACCAGCTGTTGCCCGCCGCTATATCACCTCGAGATGGGGAAATAAGAAAATGAAAAAACAAAAAACTTTCCGAGCGTGTTACGTGCCGCGTGACGTCAACGTCCTTCAGGCAGGCGAGATGGGCCTTCCGCATTTTGCGACACGTCGAGATAAATGTCTACTTCCGCTAACTGTAACGGACGGTCCTTGATTATTTTCATATTTTTTGTTCGTGATCGAAAAATGTGCTCAGTTTCCGGGTACAAAATTAGAATAAGTCTTACAACCGTAAAAAAAAAATCGAGTATATGTTGTTGTTTTTTATTTCATCGTGGTCAATCGTGCTGTATTTTATTGCGACGATAGCGATAATTTTATCTTGGTACGGCATAAATTCACGTCGAGGCGCTATTCGATTATAAAAATGTGTCACCTGAAGAAACGGATTCAAAGTTCCAACAACTTTGCTCTTGTATTTCCAAGAATATTATAAGGTTACACGAATTAATGAAATATTCTAATTATTTTCAAAGTCTGCAGTTTCACGCTCGGAGGCCAAGGCTCATCAGACACGTGTTATTTATGTGCGAACACGTAGTTATATCTACGCATAAGGAATATACGGTTATACCAGCCAATCTTCTGCCTCACCCAGCACAGAATTTATAAGCCTTTCCAATTAAGTCTTACGTGCCTGGAAGACAAACGCTCCTCCCGAGTCGTTAATTGTTAACTTTAGCGCCGCGCCCGCTGCTGCCGGGAGTGATGAGGGGTCCAAATCCCTGGCAGTTCGGTTTCACCGTCGGCTCGGGTGCACGCTGCCAGAGTTGGAATAAGAAAATACAACGGTTACGAAATCGAGAGAGAGGAGATATAAATAGGAGAAATAAGGGGCCGAATGATCGAGCTTGCGGGAAGAGACGGATCGATATTGAGATGCGAAAAGCAGCAAATCGCATTCTTTTCAAACCCCGCGATTATTTTGCGACAATTCCCGTGGGATAACAAGCGTTCAATCGGGGTGACCGCGCTTCGGGATTCGATAACAATAATCGCGGGTAGCATTCGATATTTTCGTTACGATATCAGCCAGTAATTCCACCAGGCTTATCAGCTTGAGTTGTTTTTCCTACCCCGGAAACTGACTCGGGCGGTATTTGATATTTTTCATCAAAATTAGGCAGATGATGGAGATGAGAGATTATTACTTATACCGCGTCAGTCAGATTTTTCGTCAATTCTCCGACACGCTGAGGTGTAATCCTCGAGTGAAGATATAATTATCGACCGACCGAGTAAAACTTTACAACACAATCAGCTAATTGCAAGCATAGAAAGAAAATGGGGCTGCATCCTGCTCCGAGGGCTGCAGGTGAATGAACAAAATGCATTCGAGGAACGGTCCGTAATTTGATTTTCCGATTCTAATTTCGCGCTAATTTTGTCAAGTTTCTCATTCACGGTAATCTGCGAAAAATAATTAGCAACGAGTCAAGAAAAACGTCGAGATAACGCCCAATTACGGATCAGCTGCAGGAGCTGCGTCTAATTGCGGTAATTTCGCGAATGCGTGCGGCACCGATTCAATCTATACCCGATTTCGCTTGGATATAATCAGGGGTAGAAAACAATTAAAGGGCAGTAATCCTCGCCTGCGAAATTAGGCGGAAATAGTGCAGGGTTTTGTGCGCTACGCGTATTGTACCAAAGTTTTGTCGCCTCAAGTTCCTCGTCTGTGATAATTGCAAGACGGAGTCGTCTTATCCTGCAGCGTCATAATCACCCTGCCGATGGCTATCTAATTTTCGGGTGATGGGGTGGCTAGAAGTTTGGCTGTAAAATCTTCTTTCACGCAACTTGACTTACCTGCCTCACTTTATACGTATAATTTACGCCTCTTCCGCGAAGACGTTAAATAACTTAGGTTCGTTCATAACTCGTAGAACATTGCAAAACCCCTACGCTTCGCTGTATCAAAATAACGCATTGACTATCCGGCAGGAGACAAAGGAAAAATTTTGATAAACATTCTCGAAGAGAGAATAATGACGGAGTATAAAATTCGCGATGAAATATGAGCCGAATAGAATAAATAATATTATACAGCGAAGATGGAGAAGAGACACATTTGCATGACGATCCTCGTGGTATGATGGTAGTAATAAGAACGAAATATCTTGAGTAGGCATGATGAAATAACTGAGAAACGAAAAGAGGCGTACATGTATAACACGTATATGTATACTTGATTTTAATAAAATATGGGACTGTCACCTCGGCCCAACATCTCTTTTATTCGCATTTCTCGAGCTACTCTTACCCTGCTATTTTTGAGGCACTTGACACTTTGACACGTTAGTCGTATGGCTGTATTCCTTATTATACATATCGTACACGGTTTTTCCAGCGAGAAGCAGAACTTGACGTCCATCTCCGCGAATCGTGCAGATAAATGTACCGCTCTGGCCCATCCTCCAAGTAGGTAAGCCAATTTTTTAGTAAATAAGTATATTTATATACATACAATTGATATAACGTATATATTTTTCAGTTTAATTCCTTGAGCAGAAAATATATTTTACATGCAATGATATACATACAAACAAATATGTCGGTATAATAATACGAAGAACAACTAATTTATCTTACGAGAGAAAATCAAATAGATTACGAAGTCTGAAGTTTCCTCAGAAATTTCCATCATTTTCTCATTTTCGTTGCCTGTTTTTCTCCCTCAATTTTCGCCTGTAAATTTTTTTTTTTTTCACCTTCTCTTTTTTTCCGCCTCCCTGCAGAATTTCCTTTTTTCCATTGTAATTTACGGTAGCCTGAATCCTCACGCGATTCTCCCATATAATCGAACCCTTTTCCGTCCCTTTTATCCTCCACAATTTACACGATAATTCCCAGCCGAACCTTGGACATATTTATTTATTCATTAAAAATTAGTTGAATAAATTTATACGACGTGTATAAATAGGTATACGCGTACGTACAGGTAATATACATACTTATACGAGAGGCGGAGACAGGGTGAAGAGAGTGAGGGACACGCGGAAGAATGTGGAGAACATCCGTCGGTATAACCGGGGGCGAGAAAAGCAATTTTTCGAAAGAGCGGACGGGTGGTTCAACCAATCGACGCGAGTTAAATAACGGAAGAAACATCTAGTTCGTAGAGGTAATATTATACATCACGGGCTGGACCATTTCGCCGAATATTTGTCGAATATTCAACCGAGAGTCTCGATATTTTCTCCGAGGGTAGTAACCGATAAATATTTTAACTTTGCTATTATCCGCCGAACTACATTCCGCGTGCGTTCCCATCGCCCGATTATGTTACGAGGGTAAAAAACGGGATTAACGGTTATGGCTAAATTCAGCCTTTAAACGTTCAGAAACAATTTTTCGTATCTACTACCTACTCCTGCAAACCTTCATCTATTGCAATCGGGCTCTTAAACGTAAGTATCCCGTTGATTTTTTTCTCCCTTTTTGGACGTAAAAATTTTTTCGGTATGAATTTATTAGCTCAATGTAGAAAATATTAATTAATCTAGACAGCGTGATGCTATTGACAAAATTTTAGCAACGATAAAAAGTTTTTAACAAAACTCGATATTATTGTTGGCAGCACGAAACATCTGGAAATTCCTGGAATTGATTGATACTTCATTTGTAATTATCACTCGGCCAGCATTGCATCTCTGATGAACCTTTTCCAAGACTGATGAAAATAACACAGTCGTAGCGAACTTTTCTGCTTTTCGAATGGAATAAATTTTTTTTTATGGCTCACAACGTTTCGCTCGTAAATATAAAACGCAATGATATTAAAATCGCTGATTGTAGCACAGTTTTGCTTGTCTAAAATGGAAACAAATTTCTAAGTGGTACGCGTGTGAAATATTGAAATTTATAACTCCCGGACCGGTCCGATGGATTTTCGCTAATCGAAAACCGTGATACTTTTACGGTTGATATATTATTTCGCCTGCGAAAAAATTTCGTTTTAAATTGAAAGTATCACGAAATGCAGCGAAGATGAACGCGTACACACGCGAGATAACCGCGTGACCGCAAAAATCGTATATCTCTGGAGCTGTTTCGCAGTTTAATAGAATCCAATTTAAAAGCGTCGTGAGCGCAGCAAAGCGTGCAAAGCTCTGTGTACGTGGAGCTGGAATTCCAGTGAGTGCAAAGGCGAGAACGGTGTCGTTAAAAAGACGGTTTTGACGAGGCGAGTTACGTCTGAAACGCGTTTCCGTACTCGCTCGGCATGCAGCGGACTTTCGAGGGTGCAACCGTTGGAAATGTTCCTCGCAATCCAAATTCGTAAGGCGAGACGCACGCCGCGCTTTTCGTAAAGGATTCGCGGCGTCGCGACGCCGGTCGTTTGCCGTTTGCCGTTGCGAAACGAAACATGATCACAATTTCTTGCCCGTAAAATTCACTATCCAATGACCTTTCCGATCAGGCTTGGTTGTTACACGCTGCGTGTACGTAAAACGCGTAACGGAACCGAGATTTATTACCGCCATCATTCTCAAAGATAGGCTTCCGTTTTACGAGAATTTGCTTGCGCGGCAGCTGTAATAATGTAGGTTGTACACGTATACACACGGCGTGTAATTAGACCGATACACACTTTGATATCTCTTCGTGGGGCTAAAAAATAATAACAAAATAAAGTAAATCGTCCCCCTGACTCCCGCTTCAGTTTACCTCCCGTTTTATACGTCAGCCGCAGCTTCGTCAACTGACATTAATATTTTTCTGGTCACGTACATATGGTACCCGATTCTTTTTAATATCGCTATAATTTAAGCGTGGCCGGCGAGCTCGCGCCAGAGGGCCGCTTTTCAAACATTTTTATTTTTCAATGTATTCGAAACGGCTTTGACACGCGTATTTTAGCCGCGAGAATAAACCTCCTGTCAAAATTTCAACCCGTTCTGACCATCGTTCACAGAGATATCACGGATAATGCTTCTAAATATGGGCCGCGCGATTTGGCGAAATCCTCGCCGCGGCGTCTTGGACCTTTTCACGGAGTATTTTTCGCGGTATATTAATTAAATATAACGGCAATACCGCGAAAAGGTGATAATGGAAACGGTCATTTGAATGTCCGCGATTACCGCGAAAACTTGCGTCACGTGACCCGCACCGGAACTCGCAGCGTTGACGTCGACTTTTCGACGTCTCAAACACCCGGTGAAGAAAAAGTCGTACGTCAAAACTTTTACCCGAGAATGGATAGGTATTAAGCGGTGGATAAAGTTTTGTTTTCTTCTTCTTTTTTGTTTTGTTCTTGTTATCCCCCCTCCCGCCGCCTCTCGTTACACACACTGCCCCTGACATAATTCATCTCGTACAGTTAGATTTGAATATTATTTCGACAAGCGAAGAAAGTCGAAACTAGGTCGATTTTAAATATTTTCATATCCAGCTTCTTTTACCTCTGACCTTCTGCATGACGCGAAAAAGAGAACGAGAAAGAATAAAAGGAACATGCGACTTGAAAAGATGAACAAAAAGTGAGTTTTCCAACTTTCATTCAACATCTCTTCTTTTTCACACACGTGTAATTTTTAATATTGTACGTATAAGTGCAGAAAAAGATAGACGTGATTAGTTTTTGTGTTCACCTTTATACTTGTAACGACATTACAAAAAATACATGGCAATAGCATAAAATTAAACAGCCTCCGTTGCAGAATCAACAGCGATGTTTTCATTGGGTGTAGCTAATAAGATTCGAATCGTTAAAAAATCATCGTCAATTTAAGTTTCCGCAGAGTGACGATAAGAGATTTCCGGATCGTTCTACGGCGTAATCACGCGCTAGGACTATTTAGATTTATCAAATTTTCGAAACGTTAAACAGTTAACATCGCCGAAGGGGTTCGCTTCTCCCTTATTCGGCTCGTTACGTACACTGCTTTGTGACTGGTGCGTTGCTCACCGGCTGCAGAAGGGAGAAGGCGAGGCGACGAGAGACAAAAATAGGGGCAAAGAGCGAGAGGGAGAGAGAGAGAGAGAGAGAGAGAAAGAGCAGTTTCGCACCCCTGCTAATCTATGATTACACAAGGACCAGGCAAAGTTGGTTCTTATTAGCCGAAGAGCGGCGCGTTCTTATCTATTTTATTCAGCCGGCATCACGAATCTTGTATTATAGTATATGCGAAACAATATTGTACATCCACGACGTGATGATAATTGCTTGCGAAAGATCCAGCCGGTTATTATATCCATTTATAAAGCAAGAAGTTTCTTTAATGTTGTGTTCCTGCAATTTTCACAACATGCATATTGCAGTTTTCGCTGCAACAGTCACGCGAAAAATATGCGATCAATATTAAGCCGGAAAATTGAATGAAAAAATTTCTCTACGTTACGATAGCCTCTGTACATTTCCTCGCTCTATGGAATATTATTGAGGGAATTGCAAGGATTAGTTTTTGCACGTGACTAGCGATATGCCATGAACTGCGCGAAAAGTTGGCGCGGGTTATAGAGAGGGTCGGATACACAGGCATAAAACTCGTTAAAATATTTCGCCGGATGGTTCATGTTACTAGTAAATTTGTACAATTTGCTCTTCCGTACAGCTGAAAGCTTACGTGCGTATGTATTCATTATTATCATACCATATTCATACCTGCCCGGGCGTTTGTTTTTCTTTCATCTCGAAGCGAGAGAGAAAATAAATGAATAATAATAATTTGATACACGCCCGGGGTGGGTATATGGTAAAACATACATGATCACAACAGCGCGACACGATGAGAGTACACGTCCTACCTACACGGCAATATCATCGCGATGTACAAAAATGAGAGGAGAAAAAAATCGTGGGCGACGATGAGGAAAGAAAAAGAAAACACAAATAAATGAGGGAAAAAATTCACCCCTCTTGTACGCGTGCATGTTGCTACGGCTGCGGGATAACGGGGAAGCAGCTTTTCGAATTCATCAGGCATAATATGCGATTGCCACGAACGTCTTATTGCTGCTGGCACGCGGTGTGCAGAAATGGGGTGAATCCGAAAGAGACGAGAGGATGAATAAGGGATGTGAACAGGCGTCGCGATGCCCTTTCTCGCTACTCCCTGCATATAATTTTATGTATAGCTTTTCATATGCATATTATATATTTCTTTCTTCCTTTCCTTTTTCACGCTCACATACCCACGGTGTTTGTCGTGTCGCTCTGTACGTCCCAAGTTCGAGCAAAGCTTGGCAACCTAATTTGTAGGAATAGGTGTAGAGATAAGGGAAGGCGTTCGTTTTTTGTTCTTTCAGAAAATTTCTCACGAATCGCTTGCGTGGGATAAAAAGAGGTGGAAACCAGCGGCCCCTTTCTCGATACGTTGATAACGTAACTGGAGCTTCGCAATCAGTAGTAAGGAACCGCGCGATATCGTCGTTCCATATTACCGGAATGAAATTTTTACGGTCGAGTTTCAGGGCTTACATTTGAAAAATGATCCTCCTCCATTCACGCACGAACACCTGTGTGCAATCTACGCGAGTGATACGTGCCCTGTAACCTGCAGATACAACGGGAAACACACATGAAAGTTTCCCTCGCAGTCTGGTATAAGCAATTCGTACGTATTCTGTACGCACGGAATTTTCTCATCATTTTTTACGAGTCCGCGCGATTAGCGGAGTCGGTGTTAATGGTGTTTTCGGCCGGGGAGAACCATTTTATTTTTTTTTTATTTTTTCTACTTCGTTTCATCCCGTTCTTGATTTTTTTTTCCTTTCAGTTATCTTATTTCTGTTGTGCTTTAATTAGCGATAAACTTCGCACGAAACACGCGATATGATATCACGTTGATCAACGCAAAACAATGGTGAAATCTTTTTCAGTCATGCAATTTGACTACATACAACTTATGATGAATAATCAAATATATACCATTCGTACCTATAACGTGTTGGACCGGAAATTAACCGCGTAACGGGAATAATGATTACACTTGAAAAGATGCTAATACCGGTTTTATACATTGCAAACTTGTTTTAAAACCACAAAATCACTTCTAGGCCAGTGAATATCCGCGAGTTAAGCTCGTAAATTATTCCTGTAAACCGAGCAGATACGTGTTCCTGATCTAAAAATGTATTTCAACGCCTTCCAAACGTCGGTCGTAAATTTTAAATTGCATACTCGGTACACCTCTACCCTTAAATACCCAACGTTATTAACACGTAGATACATCAATTTGTCATTGCATCACTAGCTACCATCTCCTCAAATCCATGAAATCCGAAACTGAACCTATTTAAATACAAGAGGCGAATAAACTGAGTTAAAAAAATAGAATCGATTTTTCAATATCACTTAATGTACACAAACATTTACTTTAAAATTGCCCCGGTTACACATACATACATATGCGTATAATTACTGAAATGTTTCGTTAAATTTGTGGAATAAGTGTTCAATGCATAATGTAAGTATTTTGTCAGAAAAATCGTTAACAGTTCTCCGGGAATTGTTTGAAATTTCTATAAAAAGAGGGGGACGATGTTTGATCATCATTTAGAGGGGGAGGCGGAGGGGCTGGTAATAAGAATAATAATAATGGTAACGCTGAGAATATAATGATTATTATTATTATTACAATTATTATTATTACAATTATTATTATTATTATTATTGTTGAACCCGAGGCAATCTTGTACAAGGAATCGGGAAATTTGGGTAGTAATGACGTTAGAAAGTCGCGCCGCCCCGTCACGGCATACTTCGGGCCAAGGGAGGAACTGTCGCCATGTCGTCACGTCCAATTACGCGTCCCACGGGTACGCTTGTCCTCCTGGACCACCACCGCGTGCGCAGTCGACGTCGGAATATATATAGTTCAGCGACGCCTCCCCCGAGAACTCGGAAGGTACACTCGTTCCCCGATCGGTGAGAGAATTTGGTAAAAGAAGAAATCGATTTCAAGCGTCTCGTTCAACACCGGATCATGGCGTTGAACATTGCACCTCGGTAGATTTATTCGTTTCGTTGTAGGAAAGGGAAGATAAAGAACAAAAAAGAAGAAACGAAGGAAAAAAAAATAATAATTTAATAAACGTTGTAATTGAGTGAAAACGAAGAAATAAAGTAAAATGAGAATCTTCGAAATATTCTCTGTGTATTATACGGAACTGAGATCCAATGCCATGGAGCGAAAGGTCAGGGGGAGGAAACGGCTCGAGACGATTTCGATTTGACTGTATGTTTCAGGGAGCCTTTCCAGGTACAGGGGAGGGGGTTCGAGGGGGAGAAAATCGCGCACTCTAAGTCCCGTATCTCCCGAGGGACGTCTTCCCGTCTTCTTCTATCGCTCCGATTTATTGGCAGTTTTTTTCCTCCTCCTTCCCCCCCCCTCCCCCCACCCGTCCCGCCACCTCCCTCCCTACGTCCCTCGACCCGCTTTACGGTGGTTGAAAAATTGCGTGAAATCCTGCGTCTTGAACGAATCAATTCCAACGTAATTGAAAATGCTTTGCGATTTTGCAGAAGGGTTTTTCACGATTTTAATGATTACACAACCCCCGCCTTCGCTCACCCTATTTCCAACACCTTGTGACCTGCACAGCTAGGTGACGGGAAATCAAATTCTTCTCTCGAGTTTACCAGAATTAAAATTAGGTCCGGTGCAGGGTATCTTTGGGTAAACCTGATCGGAAGTCTAAAAGTGAAATGATTGCTCAAAACGTTATCGCAGTATAACTCGTATCCTTATCTTGTACCTATTTAATTCGTTTCACACTCAACTCGACTGACTTTTTCATTGAAATATTATAAATATCATAAAAATGATTGTTAAACCTAATAATAACATCTTTGCAAATTTTTGTCTACGAAACTGTCAACTGAACGCTTGTGTTTTGCAAAATTATTATGAATGATTTGCAGTCCTTTTTGCGAAGAGAACAATTTTTTCCAAGTTTCACTTGAAGCCTGTTTCAAAAGGCAACGAAAAAAACAAGAAAACAAAAAAAAGAGAGAGAAACGAAAAAAATAAAAATAAAAATAAAAAAGAATACGAACCGCTTACATCATTTATAATTTGCCACTGGATGTACGGTTCTTTTAATTCTGTCAACCATTGTCGCTGTTCTACACCCTTCCACTTGACAAAATTTTTAATTTTAACTTGCGAATTACACGCAGCTCACATTCCTCGCGTAAAAATAAAAAAATTAATAATAACAACTCATCAGGCGTACGTGTCACAGTGTCATTGCGGTACGCGCAAGCCTCGGAGACACACGAATGCTTGTTAATAATTCTTCCTGCCTTTTACGCATGTGAATCTTGCGTGTATCAAAGTTTAAAGTACGGGTCGATGAAGCGGGCTGCTTCTGATCAGGCAATTAACTTTGAAATCCAAGACGTGCCGACAATGTTTCGTCATTATCGCAAGAGTCGCTCAAATAGACAGGTAACGTCTGCGACACGGGGATGACGAGGGTGACGAGGGTGAGGCCGCCACGGCAGGGTGTCGAATCTCTCCGGAGCTTACGCAAGAGCTACGGTTTTCAGCGTACGCCTCACATGGATAGTACATAATGATAATATACGCAGACTATATCGTATTGGACAAACATATGTGTACGAGTAGCGTGTACATGCCGATGGAACGGGGCAAATTGGTTTGCGAAAACGATGGTTAGTTTCAAAGTTCATCCTTCCCATATCATAAATCTTGATCGCCGCGCCGGTTAGATAGTCTCAACGCAATACGCCGGTTCAGCTTCGTTATACGTACATTAGGGTGCGTCAAAAAAAAAAATAATTATTTTTATCCATCTTGGAAACAGGTGCAAAAGTTTCATTTAGGCATAATAATACGCCTTTTAAATTTTTTTACATACTTGTACTTACACACGTATCCGCACTCATACCGAGTTCCGTGAAAACTTGACTGTGATTAGGTATCTGCGTTCATATTTCTAACGCATCTCAAATTTTCACACCGACGGACGTCTGAAATGATTACACGTAGATGCTGCGGAACCTGTGATACCATAATAATAATAATAATAATAATAATAACGCAGCTGAAGGCAATTATATTATGTGAAATAAAATGATACTCGTCATAATCTTATCACAGGCATCAGTTTGCGTTGAATTTGAGAAAGAGGTAAAACGTGGACTTGATTGTTGTGGAAATGTTATTATGGAGTTCCACGGGATGCCGATGGTTCTCAGTCCGGTTTTAGACAGTATATTTGATGCCCGTGACGAAAGCCAACGTCACTTGCGAAGTAACCACCCGTGTCGTATAAAGCACGATGCCTTTATTGTGTAGACACGATATCGGCTTTCAGGTATTCCTTCGTAAATCGAGCACTCTGTCAAAGCGTTCCCCAAGTCACATTCGCTGATTGTGTTTTCAGAGATCGCTGTTTTGCTGTTGCCGATCATCGATATCCCGTATCAAGAATTCGAAACTAATCGAAAGAACATATCCGTCCCTGGGGTGAGACACGTCAGCGTCACGTTAGTTTCGACGAAACTTTTACCACGGCGAACAAGCACGCGCGATATACGTCGACGGTAAAAAGACCTTTTAATCAAGAGTAGGTACCGGAGAAATAACGACACATCTTTTTTGCAAATCAACGTCGATATTGCTTTCGCTTTAGAGTCGGTGAAAAATGCCCGCGCCGACGCAAACCGAGTGGAAGCAGATCGATCGACGCAGATTGTATGTAGATTTAATTTATTAACTATCGTATCTCGAAGCCGTTAGTACGTGTACCTGTTCGAGCAGCTGATTGCGGCCGAGCACGAACGGCTTGCGTTGTAGCGGAAAGCTCCGGCTACTCTCGAGCCTGGCTTTTGTAATTCATTTGACTCCCATTTGTTTTCCCGGCGAACCGCGGCGCGTACGCCTACGTATCGGGGGACGAGGAAGTCGTTTCAGGTTTCCGAGATGTCAGGGATATCACAGACGCCTCTTCGGCTTGCGGGCTTACGGGTATTAATTGAATGGGGCCAATTCGGCGCTCCGAATGTCGACGACATCGATCCGCGGCCTGCAAGCTCTGTGCAGCCGTCGAAGAGAGCCGCGAGGACTGGGTCACTGGGAACAGGAGGAGTGGCGTGTCGAGGAGCTGTTCCTTAATTCAGGACGATATACAAGCGCCGGGTCCGTGTTGGGTAATAGCGAGGCGCGTGGCCTCCTTAAAGTCCCTTCAGACCCAGACGTCCTCGAGCATGCATGTTTATGACTCGAGTTCCAACGACGACTCGCGAGATTTGCTTCCCGGCTCTAGACTGTCCGCTCGACTGTCTAAGACAGAGCTTGTGTCCCCCTCGTGTTACACGGTCCCATGAATATTGAAGCGAAGGATATACGGCTTGTCCGGATGCCTTGCACGATGCCTTGATGGCAAAAGCCGGATAAATGGACAGTCCCGCATGCATATGGATATATGTATATCCATATCTATGCACATGGATGCAGGAAGCGTGCGTGATCAGGCCAGGATCAAGGTCAGCCTCGGGAATTTCATCGCCGATCTTCCTTTCAGATTTAACTCATACATCGACCCGTCGGCTTTAATATTTGAGCGGCGATAAAATGACTCAATTACTTTCTACCTAAGGATTCTCTTTGACTCGACTTTCAACCTCTGACAAATCCGTTGTCGTATACGTATCTCATCGCACGCCGAAATCTTTGCTTCATTGTTGCCAAACCTTATTTTCGTAATCGACGAAAATCGTCACAAGTTCCCTTGTAGATACGACATCGCGAATGTAACAAACTCCTCAACTTACGTCTTTGATTCACTTTTTGTTTGCGCCAATAGGCGATTTCTTATACTAGTCTAATTATGTCGTTCTAAATGAAATTCCACGGATACGACGCTCTCAATCAACGACGTTTCGCTTCGCTGATGGAATCTTTACCGATGGCGTGATGCGTGATCGATTTGGCATTTGAAAGAGTGGAATCAAAGCTCCGTATAACGACCTCAGATCTAATCTCAGATGAGGAGATCTCGTGAAAAGTAGTAAAGTTGAGTCCGGTAGTTACCTCTCAATACGGCGGACCCATAACGACTCTAATATCTTATATAGGTATGTACAAGGGAAACGACGCGAACGACCGCAAGCACAAAGCTCGGCTCTGTTTCACCGGCTCTCGAACCAAGTTTCGAGAAAACATCGGCGAGCTGACCGCATGCAGTGTCGACGTATGAGAACGACACTCGACCGCACTGATAATAATAATGCCTAATAACGTATTCGGGTGGAGGAAGCTGATTCCTCGACAAATGTGTTTACATACGCCTTGGTTACCGTTAAGCACGAAATAGAGGTTTAGCTGTAGGAATTCCGGCTTGTACACGGTTCGCGTAACCCGGTGTGGGTACAATGTGTGATCCGCAATTTCAGTGTAAATACATGTAACGAATTTTGTGTGCGCCGGGACACGTTGTCGACAACGAATTGACTGAAACATGCCCTACATTCACGATCATGGTTGGTTCGCGTCATAGGTTGGTAGGTAGTCACCACGTCCGACGGTTGAGCGAAACAATCGCGGTTGGCAGACGTCATTTCGCGCCGAGATGACGCTGATGTTCCAAAGTTAACTGTCACACGGATACACTGAGTTGGGTATCACGATTCGCCACATCCACCTGCGATAGTTCCGCAAATATTTGCGTTTACGTTTACCCTCCGCCACTGAACTATAAGCTCGTTTAGCATACAGGTACGCATGGTCATGATTTTACTCCACTCGTCGATACTGCCGGCGAACAAACACAGCTCCGTTAGCTTGGTGCATGCAACCAGTGTTTATGTGAACATCCTTGAATGCCCACGGGAATCGGTTATTCGGATCGCTTCAAATCATTCGACGTCTTGATGAATTAATGAAATTTGTCGAAACGTTGCTGATATCTGACATTCGTGCGACGCGTACGGAGTTTGAACACTATTTTCAACCGAAATAGACGTCTGTTTTTTCAGCGATGCTGCACCTTCCAAGGGGAAAGAGCTTTCGACGCCTTTCGAAGCCTTCGCTGACAATGGGCGATTGAGTGATATCTCGAGGTGACCTGAATCGGCACCGCGAGCAGTATAATAAAGTCGTCTCCTTCGGGACAATCGAGACTAGATGCCAGCAATTATTCTCGTCTTCTTATAAGCGACGCTGATGGTATACCAGCGCCGGTATCGCGATTAAATCCAAGTCGGTGCTTCGTCTTGTGCGTCTAGACGCCCTGGGCCCGTTATTGATCATCGTTAAATAGGTAAACTTTTACCGGTAATAAACTATTATCGCACTGAAAGGAGCTCGACAAATCGCTGGAAAGTGCGATACGCGCAACGAAAGCGTTTTCATTCTATTCCGGGGAGCCAAACATTTCCAAGGGTACTATACGAGCTCGGCATGATATATTGGGTGAAAATTGTATTATACCCATGTACGTACAAACATATGTATACCTATATATGTATATATTGCCTCCGTGTGACCTACCAGGCATTTTTTTGCCCAGCGTAGAGAACGTCGAGCCGGTGGCCACTCCCAGTATCAAACATCGTCCACTATCGTCACCGATCACTTGTACCAAAGTGTACATCCATATTATACCGACGGTTCTAAGGTGAGTCTGTTTTTCGAGATAGAATCGAGGGCAGAGTCTATCGCATCTCGGAGTACTGGACGAAATTCGTACTCTCGACATGTGGAATCCAATTCACCGATCAGCTTCGACGACAAGATTTACTTACGAAAAGTGAATTTCGCAACATTGACGTGTAATATGAAAAGGCCCTCTATACACACTTTCGGGAGAATGAAGTTGAGGGAAAACAATGACCATTTATACCATGAATTTAAATGTGAAATGGCGTACTTGTGTAAGTTATCCCCGCGGATCATACGGCTCACGTGGGAAGGAATTCATGAGATGCGAAACAGTTCGAAAAGTTATAATGCGACAGGTAAAGCTAAACAGTTTCGCGGGCGTGAAGCAAACCGCGCTGAAACGTTGTTTCCGAAGGTTATTACTGAAAATCTTGTTCCATTACCGTCACACGCCCGAACGAACCTGCCGTGCTTGTGTTCCCCTACAGAGTGGTGTAACTTTCGAATCATGTTGCGAATACCAGTACCTCATTTTTCAAGGTATTATAGCTGCGAACATCAGGCGAAATTAGGATATTTTTCGAGTGAAATTCGTTGCGAAAGAGGCGATGATTAACCTCGAGAGAGTAAGAAAATAACATGTAAATCGAAGGAGATCGTAATCACAGGGCCGTCTTAAAGTACACGAGAATACGGAGGGTAGGTATAAAAAAGATAGCGTCGCAATGAAACGCGGTGGTAAATGACGGTGACGGTGTTTAACGTTAGAGCGGAGTGAGATCCACTCAACGAAATGGTTATATCATTCCCTGAGAAAAATTCAACCGCTTCTCCGGCTTAATATGTCACTGGAAGCGACACCGTATTAGGCAGCCAGGAGCCAGCAGGCAGAAGCCAGCAGTCATCCACTTGACAACCACCAGCTAACGGCTCCTCAAGCAGGGAGGCTGCAAGCTCGCAAGCTCGCGGATAAAAAGAACACGTCTAATAGGTGGCGTCGCTCGCGCAAACCAGCATGTACAAAGGAGAAGAAGAAGAAGAAGAAGTATTTCAATTTTCCAGAGCATCCCCGCGAGCGTTTCTCGTTCCTACGCAAGGAAGTAAGTATAGAGCTTAATTATAGCGAGGTTAGAATTAACAAGGAAATAATCGCTTCGCTCACCAGAACGTAGACCGCAAAGGGCATGACCAGAACGGCGACGAGGAGGTCGGCGAGGGCGAGACTGACGATGAAGTAGTTGGTGACGGTCTGCAGGGCGCGTTCGCGAAAAACTGCCAGTATGACGAGGACGTTGCCGAACAGGGTGAGGCAGGGAACAACGACCAAAATCAGGGCCCACCAATTGTTGACGTTCGACTTATCGACGTCGGATTCGACGCACTCGACGCGGCCTGTTCCGGTGGAAATTACCGAAGTGCAGCTTCCGTTTCCACCGGCGGTGAGGTTAAGGTTGGTCCCCTCGTAGTAGGACGTCAGGTTCGAGAAGGCCGTGTAGTTCAGTCGGTTAATGTAGTCGCTTATGTCGTCGAAGACGAAGAGGTCCGATATCGACGCGTAGCTCTCGTTGCCGGAGGTCGACGCTGACGTCGAAGAGGCGGGCGGACCCGGCGTCGTCGAGTCGTTTAAGAGCCCTCCGAAGCCGGCCCCGAAGTCGACGCTCAGGTCGGCGTTATCCCCGATTTGCGAGGTCAGGTTCGTCCTGTGGCCCTCCTTATCGGGCTCCCCGAGGACGTCGCCGGTCTCGTTTCCTCCTCTCGCGCGAGGATCGTCGAACCTGTTGCTCGACCTAGGAGGCTGTGCGTCGTAGTGACGCGCGATGCTGCGAACTGTTGCGTTAATCCTCGCGGCCAGGTTGCTAGCGGGCGACGACAACACCTTCGGCTCCATGCTGTCTCGGCCCGCCGCCCTTCGCCTTCCGCTCTTTTCCCGATTCGCCTCTATCTCGTCCAACGCCCCCAAAGAAATCACGAGATTTTCGATTCCCGAGCCCGCGAAGGTCTCCGCGTTCTGTTCGCCGTCATCTCCATCCCCCCACCCTCGTTGCTCTTCGATCCTTGGTCCCTCTTCTTCCCTTTTTTCTCTTCCTCCTCTCCTACGCGCTCCTTTTTACAATGCAGAACTCGGCTTTTACTGCTCCGAAGAGAACCGACCCGACCAACCCTGCCGACCACCCTTATCCCACTCCGTCATCGCGGATCGGGAATTTTCTTAAAACTCACTCCGTGCACTTCTCATCAAACGGAGACGGTCGTTCCCTGGAACAGAAAGAGGACGACGCTCGTCAAACTTGTGCATGTAACTTGTAAAGGAGGGATTGACTCTAATCCTTTTCAAGGCTTGGCCCAGAAAGTGTACGACGCTGAAAATATCACATAGGTACTATTTCTTATACGTGAAAGAAGAATTTATTATCAAAAAAAATTACAATAATATCGCCTGGAGAATCCATTCGTCGAGTTCTGTAATCGCAATACGCTTTTAAATGTTTTATAGGTATTATTTCTTCCCGAGTCACTTTACTTCCATCTTCTCATTCTTTCATCCGTGAAATGACTAGATTTCGGTCTCAAGATTTGGGTGCCATTTTTTATACTCTCACAGTTTTTATCGGCGTAGCTCGTACGTGTTAGCGGCGGTGATATCGTGAGACACGGAATCACCGCTCTATCGCTGTTCGACTCGGTGGATGAAGAGAAGAGGAAAAAAAGGGTAGAGCGAGGGAAAAAAAAAAAATGGAGCTGAACGGAAATTACGTGTGATTTGCGCTCCAAGGCCGCCCGCTCGGCCCACAACCGTAGCCGCGGAGAGATCAGCAATTGGATCTAGAATCGTAGTAGGCGCAGGTACGTAAGTACACGGTAGGCCTTCACTTAGTTCAGATCAGCACCGAGATATATTTTATGCAACCGTAAATCCGCATGCTAGAGCCTGTCTTACAACCCCTTCCACCTTGTCATTTCAAGGACCCTCCAAGGATCTCTCGTCGGTCTACCTCCGCGATATACAATGCTAGGAACTCTTCGTAATTGTTTTTCTTTTTAATTCAAGTGATATATTTTCTATTCATCCCTCTTACCCTGACCAGTTTCGCGACTGTTATGAAACTGGAAGAAACAAAGAAAAAAAACCAAAAAAAAAAACATAAAACAAAGAAAATAGAAAGAACCAACTCTGCAACGGTACGGTAAAACTTTTAGTCCATTCAACAGCATCCATATATCTCCGTCGTAACGTGAAAGGACGTGTATACGTGAAGTCTATATACAGCCACCGACCGTTGAGGGTAGTAAACCATGCCTTCGAGAATCACCATTCAAATCGAATAGTCAATATATAGTAAGGAACGTGAGCGTGAAGGATCAGCGAAAGGTATTTGCGGTTACGATCCGACACGGGGATGTATATACGTCGTGTGAGACTTGCAGGAAAAACACATATGATTGTGGTGCATTGGGGGAGGGAGGGTTACGAATGGTCCAGAGGTCGCAGATCATCCTCCCCGGCTGGTTTGCCATCTCGACGTAGCTCACGCTGGGAGTCCTCCTCGTAAAAGCTTCCTGCAGAAGGAAGCACCGGGGGTAGATATCATTATGGCTACTCTCCATCCCTTCCCTTGTACCCTCAGCACTTCGTAGATCGCGGCAACTCATTCCGTCGTCTCATAGAGCGAGCGACTGGATTCAGACCGTCGGGAGCCACTTAAAGACAGAAATTGCCTCATCCATCCAGCGACCCAGACGTGATACCGGGCTTCCGTTTGCTCCTTCGGCCCTTCGGTCTTTTCCTTGTTCCCGTGGTGACCTCTTGTTGCGCCTGTACTACTTCCAAGGATTCAAAATCTGCTCGAGATAAAACGCTGCAGCGGCAAGTCTGTTGGAGAACTCGACAGGTTCTCCGGGACAGTTTGCAGCCTGATCTAAAGGACCGAGGATCCTTCTCGAATCGAGCGGACGTCTCAGTCGAGGACTTCATCCACTCGAAATAGTTCAAGTGAACCAAAAATGACCTCGTCCAACTTCGCGAGTGACTCGGGCCAATTTAATAACCAACTCCATGCAATTGCGACTTCCGCTTTCGAGTGCAGCGAGGTACACCTTTCCTCGAGTGTGCGTGGTTAAACTTAACCCCTTGAACGAAATGTCTCAGGGCTGAAGGCAGCTCGCCCGGTATTATCAAACCGACTGTGAAAAACACCCACGAGACTCTTTCTCAATGAACGCCTGGAATTTAAACCATTCCACACAAACGTCCGTGAAGACATCCTTGCCCATTCCCCGCAGTCGGTATTATCCTTCGCTTCTGAAGGGGATCCTCACCAAGACGACAACAAACATCGCGGGCTAAGCACTCGGTTATATAACGCCCGGAAGTGACTGTCTAAAGTAATCAGGATCAAATTCAAAGGAATTATGGACTCAGGGAATATTGATTATTCGGCTGCCATTTCGTTCGCACCGTTTTCGGCTGATCAACCGCAGTTGACTCGTGAAGAGGGCGCGTGAAAAGAATTCCAAAATTTTTCTACGGATATGTTCCTCGCATGTTTGTTTTATGTTTTGATTGTTTTACACTCAAAAATAGATTGAATCGGATGAAAAATTTTGTTCTTTACGCAACTAGAAAAGCTGTGGAATTGGTTGAAATTCTAAATCGAGAAATTGTGACGCAAGGATCTTTTCGAGGAACACCACTTTTACACGTGATTCAAACCGACATGCGACATCTAGGAACTTTATGAATACAATCAATTCAAACGTGTAAAAAAATACTTTTTTTTTCAAATTTCACGGACAGTAAACATTTGATGTTCATTAAAAAAAGTTTGGCGTTGGACCAACGTGTCCCCTTTTAGATAGTCGTTAAACGAACAAATTGCCGGCATGGTAATCTGAGAGAAAAGCGATATGTCTCTTCGGCCTCATTTCGGTTGTTGCGAATTTTTCGTTCTTTTCATTTTCGCTTTTTTTTTCTTTTTCTCTTCTTCCACTTGCTTTTCAGAACAAATGTCGTCGAGGCGAGAGCGTCTATTCCCGACTCGCGGTATTTCTTTTTTCTTGCTTCACTTTTCTAACCGACGTACATCAAAGTTTGGCTATTCAGTCCCGACCTTCAGACGAACAGTTTCTTCGCGACTAAATTCCAAACCGAATTCCAACCGAAAAACATTCGCTTGGGCTATGCAGAATGTCTGCGGAGAATTTGTAGCCAGACAATTCACCCAAGCGACTTACAAGGATGTTGAGAGCAAATCGCGTCGTCCACGAAAACCTTATATTATTTTCGGAAATGAAGCTGACAGTCCCTAAACGGTTTAGCCCCTACTATTCCATAAATTTAACGTTATGTGCGGCCGTTAAATCGCTGCCGACGCTACGTGACTCCGAGAAAGCAGTGAAGATGGTGTTATTACTTGAAGCAATGTGGAACGTCAATAACTGTTGAAAAACCTTCGAAACTATTTGGATAAAATATATATATATATATATATATATATATATATATATATATGAACATATATTTGAAACTTTTTCAATTGAAAGAGCCTGAAACTGGTACTTGGTTTGGAAAATGAATTTCGGAATAATAAATACTCGAAACTGTGTTTCGGAGTGATGATGCGAAAAGAGTGAGGAATGAGGTTTTAAATGATTCAAATTTTTCCAAATCCGACAATGCGTGCGTATACGATGTAATCTTACGCATGTAAACACCGCTATTTATGAGTGTCGAAGCAAAGAACCACTCGTAATTTTTCAATCCTTCTAACCGGAAACAGAAACGTGCATGCGGCTAAACGTTCGCCTGTAAAAAGAAATTATTTTTTGTCGTGTCGGATCGCGGCGCCGACAAGGCTGGATCTAATCGATACGTGAACCCTGGACCGCGTAGCAGCTTGCTATAAAAATATTTTCGCTAACGAAAGAAAGTGACCTGGTCCTATTTCGTCAACAACAAAACAGTCTAAGAAGAAGTAGAAGAAAATTAACGGCTTAAATACAGTTCAAATTTAGATGCAGACTTGTATTTGGATTCTTTGAAATTTTTCATCTACACTTTCTCGAGTCTTTATTATAGCCGTGGAAAAGTTGGTCGTTAAACACGATGTGATATTTAGAAATCTAGAGATTGTCTTTTTATTCTGACCAAATTAGCTTCAGGCACACGTAATTCTAACAGTTGAACGCTTGAGACGCTTTTAGAAATTGCTAATTGGTTGAATATATGTAGGAGTACGAAAATAAGGGTGGATGGAACGATAACGGTGCGGTATCTCGTTTTACTGCAGCGAGTACCTACAACATAGGTCTGTACAGCACGAAAGCAATTACACTAAATAGCTAGTCCAATTAACAAACTAATTCTGGAAGTCAGTTTTGCGGATGCTTGTTACGTACAGCGTTATGTAATCTTGAATACACGTTGAGTACGATGTGTACGATTTACATGATTGCGAAAAAAATAAGTTGGAACCAAGTACTCTTGGCCGAAGCAATTTGTTCGGCTATATTCAAAATATCATCGACAAAGGCGAGATTGAGAGGAGAATTGCTGTTTCAGGTGTCGTCGCGCGGCGGAGAAGGACGGAACGCCATCGCGTCTACGAGCTGCCGCTGCAGGGTCACCTTAGATAAATTAATGAAATAATTACATAATTAATTACAGACAATTAGCGCGAAGCTCTACTAATGACGCCTGCTCCTTCTCCCCTCCCCCTCAGCGCCGTACTCGCTTTTCCCCTCCCGCCAAAAAGGGGAGGAAAGGAAGCGAAGGGGCCGCGAAGAAGAGTCTTGCACACCCAGAAAATTATTTTAAGCCCGTAAAATTGGTTGAGCACCGAAGAAAATAAAATACCGGTAGACATGTTTATATACAAATATATGTATATACACAGGGCACGGAGCTCTTTTTCAAAATATATTGCCTTTTCCTTTTTACGGAATTAACGACTGTGGCTTTTAAGCCTTAATGGTCCGAGTCGGGGTTGAAAAAACGGAGGGGGAGGAGAAAGAGATGGAGAAAAAAATAAAATAGAATTTAAAGGAATAAAAAAAAAAGGCCAACTACGAGAGGCGAAAGAATGATTTTTTTTTTTTTTTTGTTTTCGCCAAATCCCAGGAGAGGCATGGATCTGAGAGGTATCTGAGAGGACCTGCGACTTTTTCTATACAGGAATACGTGCATCTGATCTAGCATATAAACATGTATCAGGCATAATATATATTCCGCTGTATCACGTAATACAGCCATTGGGGTGCTTTGAACAGATGGAATTGGAAATCCGCACGATTTCCCCGCAGGAAAAGGTGAAAATCTAAGTGGACGAAAACTTACGAGACTCGGAAATTATACCCCGACGCGTTTTTCGTGTTATTATATTATACGAATGAAAAAAGGTAAAATGAATAGCAGAATAGAGTGAAAAAAATAAACAAATCTCGACTCCTTTCACCCTGTTGTATTATGCATCGTGCAGCCACGCATTATCACACATGTACACCTCTCGCAGTTTCGCAAATTTCCATTTACATATGCATACCCATGTTTTCTGCCGCATCATTATGTACAACACATCGGGACTGCCTGGTACTTGGACAAATCGTGTATGTGTGAGGGGGGGGATTTTTGCGTATTACTCGCTCCAGACCCTTTCGCGTGTGTAACTATCGATCTCAAAACGATGTTAATACTTATACACAAAATTACCTGTGTCACGAACCGTGTTCGAAGGCTGTTAGCTGGACGATTAAATACGGTGAAATTAATATACGTACATCGGGTATATAATTATGTATACATATATATTATACGTATATATGCATACATAATGCCATCCGAGCATCAGCTCGCACTACAGTCAAAACGCGCGGTCCTCGCGTAGTTCGATTGAAAATTCTCGATTACCGTAACGACGTTTTTCGCGCGGATCGTTCGACTTGGGGCAAAATATAATGAAAATAATGATAACGATAATAACAATAATCATAATAATTCCGACCGGAATATCGGCGAGAATTCTCGTCGCCGTGACGGTAGGTATACGAGCGAATCGCTCGTAGCGAAGTGGGGTGCGCCTCGCGGAACGATTTGGTGTATAATGCATCGAAGCTTCGAAGAGCTTTCGCAAAATTGCCGGCACGCCGAGCTCGTAACTGTTATTAGATTGTGTATATGTAATAACGCCTGTAAATACGTAATTTATGTTACGAACGAGGTACGTTAGGGACGCCCGTCGACCTGCTGCCGAGAAATATTGAAATCCGAGTACTTTCCCGCTGTTGTCTCTTTTCGAGAAAATAATTGAGGAAGAAGGAATTATGGAACGAAAGAATCAATGGCCGAAGAGTAAAAGGGTAGAAGGATCAGAGGGAGGAGAGGCGGCGTTGTTCGAAATCGGACAATAAAGTTATAGAAGCGAGACTTTGTCACTCTTCGACTCTCTCTCCTCTCCTCCCATTCACTTCCTTTCCTTCCCATCCTTTTACTCGTTCCTTATACACTTGACATTTGCACAAAGTGAGAAATAATTGAATTCTTCCTATCTTGTACAGATATCGCGCTTAGCCAATTAAGAGCCCTGCAGCCTCTCTGAATAAGGGCAAAGGATCCGAGGACGGTAACTGTACGTTTTCTATATGGGTATTATCTAACGAACACGCACATCGTCCTTCCCCCGGGGAAACTTCGGGGCAATCCTTTTCGGCCAGGACAATAAGATATACGGTATCTGGCCTCCGCACGCGACTTTGTATCCTGCGATAAAAAAAGAAAAAAAGAAGAAAATTTTCTCATAACTTATCCGTTTATCCGAATAACTTACCAATTTTTTTCAATCTTTTATTATCGCTGATTTATTTCTCGATCGAATCGGCAAATTTGGATCCTTTCTGCTTCGTCCTTGAATATTTCCACCGTTATTATTATTGTTGTTGTTATTATTATTATTTAGTTTACGCACTATTATTTACAGCGATCTCGGATCTCGAGACATTGTTCAAAATTTCAATGACACTGGTTTTCGGAGGGTTCAATCCGAGCAAAGGTTTATTATTAGTCATTGCCGCGAACATTTTTTTCTTTTGCTTTCGATTCTTTTTATCGTTTAATGAAAATAATTTCCGCTCTTTTTACTCGCACTTTATTGTTCGTGACACGCGTGTCGTACACTTGTTATAAACGTCAACGAGACGCACACGTAGGTATTATCATACACGCGGGAATTTCCGGGCACGTGTAAAGTGAAGAGTTTATTTATCTCCTTTCTATAAATCAATTTTTTCCCTCCTGAATGGCGAGGGATTCGCCTGCGCTTCCCATTCACGTACGAAAATTGATTCAATATTTTTCACTCTGATCGAAAAGTTACTTCTTTCCTCCGGCTGTAGCCGGGGTTTCTCTTTTATACAACCGAGAAACTTTTCCACACAGATCGCGTGTGTGAAAAATAATATGTTACAGAAAAAAACAAGCAAATACGAAGTTAGTCGAATGTAATGCACAACTGTTATTATTATTATTATTATTCGACCGTGTATCGTCTACTTTTCTTACTCCGTTTTCCCGCTGAATCAGTCGATTTTTATAGATCTCCTACACGAACACTGTTTTTTCGCTTCGGCTCTTTTCGTCAAAAGTTTCATACAATGTTTTTTTATTTTATCAAATTCGTCTAAAACGACAAGATCGACGACGTCGAGATTTGCGAATTAATTACGAAACATAAACACTTCCGAATAAAATGATATATCTTCAAATTTTATCGACCTTTCAATTAAACGACGTGTTTTACAATTACAGATGAGAACGTGTGTGTGCGTGCGAGTGTATGGCAATTTTTCGTACGATTACCCGCAATATTACGACACGCGACGACGAATATTAAATCGCACACCTACTGCAACGATAACAGTAATTAAAAACTCTTTCTCTCTCTCTCTCTCTCAATCATCGTTATTGAAAATACATAACAAACATCGAAAAGTACATATGGTTAAAATCACGCACTGGCTATTAAAACGCACTTTACGTACGACAAGTAGTTTACATTGTTATAACTTGTTTATCCAGCGATTGTCCGCGTTGCGTGAAATATTATTGCGACAGTAATTACAACTGTAATTCACATGTTGCGCGAAAATTAGACAAGGCTGAGAAAAGCGTTGCAAAAAAATTATCGAAACGAAAGTATAAAGGCGAGAGGAAAAAAAAACGAACGGAAATTCCGTTCGGCAAAATTAAAAACAAACATTAAGACAAAAAAAAAAAAAGAAAACAAAGTGAAAAGCTCCCCCGCCGTGTAACCGTGACGAAAATTCACACAACCGAATATCCACTCTCCGGTTGACGGACAGGTCCGCGTCAAGGGTAGGAAACGGCAGTTTTCTAAAAAGGTTTCGCACTCGCTCTCCTCTCCTCTTCTCTCCTCTTCCCGACGCCCCCCGAACGCCCTCGACGCTGATCCGCTGCAGGGTTGTCTACGAAACGCGATTAAGAGGGTGCCGCGCACGATGCCGGCATCACCTGTACCTCGACCAGCCAGCAACCGACTGTGAGACACACGACCCTCCGAAGCCAAACGGGGTTATACAGTCTCCCAAACCATCCCCCATCCCAACCCCCGGAGGATCGCCGAGAAAGCTTCGACCGGCAACCGCGACGCGGGGTTGCTCGCAGTATCAACTTTTGCACCAACCTTATAAATACGAGTCGCGGCCCAAGTCCGAGGGTGCTGCGACGCTTGAGGGATGCTTTATCATTTTATTCCTCATTTTTTCACATTTTTCTTTTTTCACAACTATTACGTACCTACCTTGCAGGTATATACGTACATGATATACCGAAGCGTGAGAGAAAATCGTACCTACAATGTATGTATATACCTATACGAGTATCACGGGCGAGGAATAAGATTTCCTTGGGGGATTTCCGCCTCTCCCCCATCCCTGTCACCCTGCACCCTGTGCGGAATTATCGAATCAAGACGAATGACTCGTGGAAATGATTGCGTGCGGTACGTGTCATTGCGCGAGGCGTATAAGCGAATTATCGATCGATCCGTGTCGGAGATTCGATTTTTGGACGGAAATTTGGGACATCCGACCAGCGTGTAACGTACAAATAAATAACGTTACGTATGTTTGCGGTGAAAGAAAATCAGGTCTTGTTACGTGTACATGTGGGGTTACTTTTTGCAGGCAAAATATATACAGACTCCCTCCTCTCGAAGAGGGGTAAAAGAGAGCTGCTGATGATGTTTCTCCTCGACACCAAACGCTCGGGGAATAGACCGCGACAATAGGGCGTAAGCGTCGTTTTTGGGGGTGCGCATGAGCGCGACGCCGACGCCAAGCGGCGTCGGTATTGAGTGGCCGCTACATAATATATTAAATATGGCTTTGGAATATTTTTTCACCATCCCCGTGTCCCGATCCCGCCGTTGCAGGACTTTGGTTCGCTTTTCTTTTCACCGAATCTCTCCGCCCGCCCATGTATTATTCACCCACGTACATATCATATACTTATGTATAATATATGTGTACACATAGCTACGTGTATAATGTTGCATGTACCTACACGTATGCTTCCACTTCTTTCTTATTGAGGTCCGAATTTTCGGTCTAGGCTGCAGCTTTTTTCCGACCTCCCAAAGGGCCGTGACGCCGACGACGACATTCTTTACCGTTTTCCCCTTGTTTATGTCAATATTAAAACAAGTCCTAGATATACAGGTGGGTATATACCGTAAGCATCGCTGTTAAGCCCGCCGAGTAGCGGTTGAAGAAAAGCTCCGGTAAGACGAGGGACGGGTTTTTCATGTTTTTTCTCTTACTACGGTCATTTACTTCAACGCCGGTCTTGAGGCAGGTGTATAATAATCTACGTGGCTGTATCCCAAAAAAAAAAAAAACCAAGTAAAACAACATCACCACAATTTTATGTGTAATACTTTCGGATTATCGTCGGATGTGGCACTTAATTTGAAAATGCGAGTAAACTCTGACGAGGTCTTTTAATCCGAAAGGGGCGCCCGGCGAAAGCTTAGCTCCAAATTGGTTAATTTTGAAAATGATTAATTTAACGACTGCAGCGTAATTTATGGTATTCACGTATTGTACACGTATACGTATATTTATTGTATTATAATAAACAACGCGAGAAATACCATCGACAATATTATCCCTCACGAGATCCGATATCGAAAACGTATAAACGTCGACGAAAGTGTTTCGTTACTCGGTGATCAATTCTCGCTTTGACCTAGGCCCTGTTTTATGTCCGCCTAGAAGTATGTGATACATCTACGTACAGCGGAGTGTTTTTTTTTTTTTTTTATTTTCGACCCTTCAGAATTTCGACCCACAGCTTGGTTCCAAATAAATTCATGATTAAAAATCTCCTCCAAAGCGGTGATCTCTATCTCAATCGTAAGTCTCCGTGCAAGAGCTGTGAAGTTTGTCACTTAAAATGCACCCGTTTTCACTTAATTTCTATTCCTTTCTGTGTCAGATGTGCCAGAATTAGTATTTGACTTTTTTGCGAGTTTGATATCAGTGGACTACTGACACAAAATGCTTCAATGACCATGCTAATATTTTTCATCAAATAGTAGCATCGGTTCTCATTGATTTCTTACGCTTGTAGATTTTTTTGCAAATAATCAGTCCCACGATCAAATATAAGTTTACTGAAACTTTAGTAAAGGAGTGTATGTTTTAAATGTCAAATTTCACAGACCTTGCGATAGGATTTACGATGGCGATAGAGAACTTGTGCTTTTCAGGATATTACTATATATTTATTTGGCACCAATTTATGGTGGCATTCCGGTCAAATTTTGAAAAAGTTCCTTAATCAGGACCACCCTAATGTAGGTACAGGATGAAGGAGATCCACGTAAATTCGATGATCGCTGCTGATTTCATCACAATATTAATATAAATTCATACGATTCAAGAGATGAATTGCGGACTACAATATCCGTATCATTGAAAACTCATACTCTTGAGAAGAAGTTTTTTGACAGATTTATATCTTAGTAAGAATAATATTAACCATAATAATAATAATAATAATAACAACAATTATTGCAAGAAGCGATGCGTTCCTTCTGCTTGCCGCAGGATATGTACGACCCAGAAAGACTTATTCGGCAGCTGCTATGCTAGCGGGCTGTACAGAAGAAGCCGCTGTGAATATAAATTAAATTACAAATTCAATCATTCCTTTCGCAACTTTCTCGCGAGTTATATAATAAAAGAAGAAATAGTCCCCCCCCCCCAATGAACAGCTTTAGAAAAAGCACCGCTCTCCTCGTCCTCATTTCTTACATACATCCGGCATTTTACCTGGATTAATACAGATATATAGATAGAGAGGGGGTGAATAGAAGGAAATAAAAGAAGAATACTTCACTTTAATCTCGTTGCTGAAAATGATGTAGATATAATTTGAAACTAATATATTATGGAATATCTGTTCGAATTCGCGAGTTTAATGACAATACGATAAAAATTATACGGTGTGGCGAATTACCGTCGTCGTACATAGCGAAAACTTAATTCCTCTCGCAGAGGAAGAGACGAAGAAAAAAGCAAATTAACTTGCTGAAAAAACATCACGTCGAATCATTTTGGTCACACAGAATCACCGTAGGTACTAATTTCATCCACCGTCAAAGCGGAGCCGTATTTTTTTCCCTACGGCTCTCGTTTCGAGACGGGTGTAATTTGAAAATCCGTGTGATTCCTGAGCATAACGTCAAATCGACGTTACCAAATGTCACCTCAAACCTGCCTGCGTATCTAGCGGAATTACGCGACACGCGATTCGACGCTTTGCCAACAATAATTTTCACGTCCAGCCCATAACGGTCGTCCGGACGATAGTGAGAGAAATAAACACCCGGCGTAATTCCGCTATATATAATACAAACGAGGTCCTCTCTCCTGAATCGCAGAGAGTGAGTAAAATTCGACGTTTCGTTTGGATTGTTACAAATACCTCCACGGTGCAGCCGACCGACCCAACAACTTTCCTTTATAGATTTTCACGCGTCACGTGAACCCGGCCTGTTTTATTCCGTCATTATGCGACAGACAGAGCTTGATGCCAAGCGCGATAAATTCATAAAGTCCCAACAAATTTTCCTCCGAAATGAATTGTAAAAGCGGACAATATTTCACCCGCTTCCCGTTTCCGCCGATCTTGATCGTACGGCCTTTGATATATTTCTCGCACATGCTTAGACGCGGTTACAATACGTCGATCTCGATGCTTATCGAGAAGCGTAAGATACCTTTCATGTAATATCAGGAAACATCGTTCACGCCGAAAAAATAATGTCAGACCTCTTTCGGGAACATCGTGCTTGCCTTTGATTTTGCGAACGGATAAAACCTATCATTAGCCAAAGTGTATTCACTCGGAGCATATAACATGATAGCTGCAGGGTTGAGTGAATGAAAATTGACCCAACTCACCCTCTGCGATAATCATACACTTACTCGGGGGTACTCTGTGTCGCTTTTATATTGCGTTCAACCGTCAAGTCGATGGTTATGCATTATATGTATGCCTCCGTTGTGTGTTGCGAGTCGCAAACACTTGTTAAAATCTACATTGCAGGCTTGTTTGCTCGTTTACGTGATGCCAAGGCTAACCGTTTGTTGCTACCACAACGGGGCGAAAGGTGGACCAGGTACTGCAAGCTTGTCTGAAATAAGGGCTCTTCTTGTTATGTTTGAATTTTTTCAAAAATATCTGGAGTTCGCATCGTCAAGTTCAAATTTTTTTTTTGTTAGGTTTTGTTGAAAACTCAAACTATTTTTCAAATCGCTCGATATTTGAATATTTCCTTACACCTACAGACTTTCGAAAATTTTATTCGCGAGATCGCAGTCACCCCCAGTCTTTTGAAAACTCGAAAACTCACACAAATTTCAATGAATCTTAATGGAATTTGACAATATTGATGATTTCCGGATCGCAAATTGACGCACCGTCTTTATTCGGGAATAATTCGTACCTTTGTTAATCCTCCAAGGCAAACATGCGTGCAGCCATACGATATGCAGGTGGCGTCTAGGGTTGCCTACACGCAATACTTCGCATACACATTACACTGTTTGACCACAAGCAACGCGGTATTAATTATCGTCGTGTGTTTTTGCGATCGTAGAGATACAGGTGGTGGCGGTTTTGGGTTTAGCGAACCTCGAGGTGGTCTGTACGCAGATTCATCACGATTAGACGGAAGGTGGAGTGAAAGAGAGAGAAAAAAATGTAAATAAAAATAAGAATAAAAATAAAAAAAGAAATTTCAAATTAATGGGAAAAGTAAAAAAAAATATTTAAAAACGTTGGAAAACCCCGACATGATTACGAGTATAAAAGGTCCGTAGGGTTACCCTTTCAATGTTAGAGTAACTGCTGGGCCGGACGTTGGAGGGAAACAGAAAACGAAAATGAAAAAAGTGGAGAGAACATGGCGGCGTGTTAATCGTGGACTACGATATGAGGCCGGTACTATATGTGTTGCTTCGCGCTTGAAAGTAAAGCTTGATCGTATACATAAAAGCTGCTGAGTCGGTCAGGGAATCAAAAGTATACCTCGGTGTACTTGCATAAATCCCTGAGTTAATCACGCAATGGAGTTGAACGCGTTATAGCGCTCGTTTGCAAACCTGGAATACGACTCGTTTAAAACGGAAGTCGAACATTTTTATTCCTCGTGTAACTATACGACGCGACGCCGCGATTTTCTCTCCCTGTAATAAAAATCTCAATCAAGTGGAACTGCGGTGCTGAAAATAGGCGGAAAATCGAGTCGAGATCGATTTCCAATCCCGAATAAAGAAAGAAAATTTACAAATTTCATTACAGATATATGTCATACCTATACTGTTACGATCGATAGATTGTGGCAGAAAAAAACAATCGCCGATTTTTCCCAGGAATTGGTATGCATCTATGCGTTATACCTATCGCGAAGAAAAACTTGAGCCATTTCTTTCTATCGGCAAAGTCAAGCTTGTGTATTTTTCAGAGGGCTTACGGAATTCTCAGTATTTTTATTGAATTTTTATTTTCGATTCAAGGTCCAGCGCGTGATATATGGTATAATATATAGTCTAATATGCACGCGTGCACATTTCGCAGGGTCTGTAGATAATTTGAACTTTTTCCCTGTACGGCTGAATGGTAAATTTCCTAAGGATTCTTTAATCTAGAATTATATCAGGCGGGTGTGAAAATCCCACGGGTCTGTGAAAAAGTGTGAGGTATACCCGACATTGGTATATGGCTTTCCACTTCGTTTCATGTATATTACACACGCGCATGCATGTACGTGTATAGATATAATATATGATACGTTGCACATTGAAAGCGAACGCTGATTTATTTCCAATTGAAGTCGACATGGATTGTCGAAAAAAAAAATTACCTCGTCCTACCGAAGATTGTAGTTGAATGTAAGAAGTAATGTGAAAATTTAAGATCAACTCGTGAAATCGTTGGTTGTACTTCGTACGGCAAAATGCTCTTGATTCGACTGCTTTATCTCCGAATAATAAAATGCTCTCGAGGCATGGAATGAATGGAGGAAAATCAGAGGCGACTCTTCAGTTTCATATAATTGGATTATTTCATGGAATTTCAGTCAATTATTAAGGATTCAAGCGAGGTTAAAATCTAGCTGAATAATATCATTGTATATGTATATTTTACAAATAATACAAATATACAAGTTTTTCAAAATTTATTTCAGTACACTGCACGATGATGAAAACCCGGACTATATTTTAAACAGAATATAATTTACGTGCAAAGAAATTACAGAGAAAAGATTTTTTAAAAATGGCATGAGAAAAGAACTTTGGGCAAAGAAATCAGTCCGACCGTTAAGACCGACTTCAAAGGACTGCATATTCCGTTCTATGTTTGACAGATTTCTCCGTTGCAGACTCGGTTCCATTAGCCCACTTAAGCCTCTGCAGCTAGGCAGTATATATTAATCTATACAGAGAATATTACATATATTTACATTTGATTATTCGCCTACCTTCTGCAGCTGTCCTTACCGCGCTAGATTTGAATCCCAACGTGTTGCAATTATTTATTTCTATGTAAATAGATTTGCGACGAGAAAATTAAAGCTTCCATAGTACGAACGGCGAGAGCCGAATTAACGCGAAGGTAAATTACGATAGCCAAAATCTGACTCTCTTTTGAGTCCAGTGGAAAACAAAGAGACATTTTTAATCGTAAATAAAAACTCGCTGCGCGTCTAGATTGTCCGATGATTTTGCGTTTTTGAATTATTGCAAATTAGCACGAGTAACATAGTTGCACGGTTGTACATAAAACATTCGCAAGTTGATATCTACAGTAATATGGTAGTCAACACAGTTACCTGTATCATTTTCCCGTGTTATTTTAGTACGTAATTTCCTAATTAGCCAGCAATATCACGCGTTGAAGGATATTACTGTGCTCGCTTGGTCGCGGCTCGGGAACGTTGATAATCACAGCTGTATATATATTCCGTTTGACGGTCGTACATTAGCGTTATCACATACCTTGATTCTCATACCAGGATATCAATTTAAAATATATCTGCAGCTAAATTCTAATGCCATAACTTATTGAATTTTATAATTTTTTCTCATTTTCCTCTCAACGCCACGTTTGCATAATCTGATAATACGTATACGTATGTGTTTCACCGCCAATCAATACACGCGGACAATTCTCTTCTGCACAGCTGTTAACACATGCGGAAGATCATAATGTTATAATATAACTCTGCAACTAAATGACAAAATATATGTACGTAGAACCACGCCGTCAACATTATTTTCCTTCAAAATGTTATGGAGAACAAAAGCAAAATAAGAACAGCTCACCGAAAAATCGCGTGACGTGAATTTGAAAAAATTTATATTATCGTACAAAAGATGCATCTATGCAATTACCAGCTGCATGAATGTATCGAAGGTGTATTGCGTGAGGATAAGAAAAGAAGATGCGCCGATGTGAAATAGAAAACTGTAAATTTACATTGACAATTTGTATATACATATAAAGCTCTAGGTCGAAGCAGCCGACAACGATGCGCGAAAACGTCATCGAGCCGTATTATAGATGAGTTGCAAACGTGACCAGCATTATACTGACATCATCGTGTCGGCTGTCGCACATATGCCGTAATCGCATTTGGAACTATGGTCTCAGGGGTGTACAAAGCGGTTCAGGAGAGATCGGACTTTGCTCGCCGTACTATATCTACAGAACTGAAATTAATCAACGGATTTCATTCCCGCTTTTGCGAGTAAAATTTTGCGTCGTCGACCTGTTATCAACTCGACTGTGGGGGGTTTTTTCCTCTTTGTGAGAAAAAAAAAGAAATAAAAAGTTGTCAACATAGGTATGTTCGAGACTGTAGTTGACACACGCCTTAATCAATAACAATTATCACTCAAATAGGCCGGATTTTGTTTACTTTTCGTAAAGACATTCAATAGAGATTTTTAAACATTCGTTCAGAAACTCGATGTGAAGTTTGGAGGATTGGTGATGATCCAATTCAACGATCGATTTCGTATTTCAGTTGTTATAATTGGTTGATGGATGTGAAATACATCAATTAATTAATATCACACGGTCGTTAAAACGAATCCGCTTTACGTGCGTTGGTGGACAATTTATACGTCCAAGAGCGTGTATATAATAATTATCTAGGAGGTGGCGTTGCGTGAGACGGATGCTTGAACGTAAAAAGATCATTATTCAACCGTAACTTTTGTTCTTTATATCGTATATTCTAGCGGACAACAACGCTCAGTGTTCACAATTTGTCGTTTGTACAAATCTACGGACATTTACGTGAACCGTGCAAGACATTATTGTCCATATTTGTCACGGAGGCTAGATAGATGTATTCAAATTCCGTGTGAACGGTGAAAATCGATTCTCGAAACAGTGGTCGTATCGTTTTTATTCCCGTTCGAGATACACAGCTGTGAATATGTGAAGCTTGATTAGT
This sequence comes from Neodiprion lecontei, assembly GCF_021901455.1. Taxonomy (NCBI): domain Eukaryota; kingdom Metazoa; phylum Arthropoda; class Insecta; order Hymenoptera; family Diprionidae; genus Neodiprion; species Neodiprion lecontei. The sequence goes on from NC_060265.1 coordinate 25,803,484, forward strand.
TTGTCGTCTGGCCGCTAGGGCGGCAGCACCTACCAATCAAACAATGTCAAATGTCAAATCAAACCAATAATTGACAAAGTGTTGCAACGAGTCGTGCAACCGATTGGATTATGCATATGTTGTATAAAACTCTGACACCAATTGTAGAAACATGTTGTCGGATTATCGGCCGTTCGTTTACGCCGCACATCGTTCAACCGCGGTAGAAAAATTTGGCATGTTTTAGGGGTTAAACGACGATCAACGGTTGAGAAGAAAAACCGAGTTTGACGGAACTATCGATGCCGCGAGAAAATGAAAGGAATTTTTATTGACGTGCGATTGACCACCGAGGTACGTAATTGAGGGTTATTTTGAAGAGTTATCGTCAATGGAATCGAAACGGTTCGCGACTTGTAAATGAAAAATATGGGGAAAATAGGCGCGTTAAAATTACATCGAAATCTTGAGCCGCTAGATACGTTCGCAATGTCAGTTTCAACTTCAAACGTTCAATTGAGCGGCACGCGCGCGCATTGGCCGAAGCTTTTCACAACAATCAGCTGATAGCGGAGGGGACAGAGACAGACATTTTTACATCAAAGTCCCCGAAAACACTTTGGATTTGACGTTCGTTCGGTGGGCGAAGTAGGTTTTTTTTTTGTCCATTCGAATTTATATAATAAGTGTTTGAACGTCGGTCCTAGTACGAAGGGACATATTTTGTGGAAGTTTGACGGTAGTGGTGTGATTATTGAAATAACTCTAAGTCTTAATTCATAAACGAGACCGACGGATTTATCGGTATTTTGCGAAGCAGTACATTATGCGCTAACATAGTGAAATGGCTGCCAACGAACAACGTCAAGAGGTGAGTCTTTCTTCTCGTTAAGAAATGAGAATTGGCTCGTTCAAAGGTTGATTTTTCTCATCATCAAACGACGCGTAATCCCGCATACATTTTACGGTTAAATGACGAAGCAACCGTCTTATCGGCTGGTCAATTTATGTGAAAATCATCGGAATTCGGTACCGTGTCATCGCAGAAAATAAAGCAACGACAGGCGAGCGCGGATTAACCTTGAGACTTTTGAAGAAATAATTGACAAATAAAAACCAACAAGCAATCGTCGCGAATTACTTTATGTACGTTGGAATACGGGGCGAATATAATCGCCGATCTTTTACCACATCTCGTTTTCAGAACCTCGTCAAATCTCGTTGATGAAAATTTCCTACGACATATACGTATATTCGAGATCGGTGATATTCAATTCGTGATATTTACATTCCTTGCAAGCAGCTGTCATTTTGTCATTGCGATATGTCACGGATTTTCTCTTATTTTATGACACCTACAACGTCGGGGAACGATCAAATATTTCTCACATTACGGCTCCACCTTTTTCACTCCCATTTCGTCGCCCAAATTCGACAATATTTTTTTTTACTCGCCATCCCAGCTCTCCAACAAATAAGACCGAGGTGTTTCTGTAGCACCTAATATTCCCAAATGACTCAACAACAATACAGAAACACTGCTTCAGCGAATTCTTTTATTTTCTCTACAATCTGTCATCGATCGAACAAAATTGTCCCATATTTAATGAACTGATATTACGATAAATCGGTAAAACGGAATTTTCGAAAGCGAATGAAAGTCATGACACAGGAATAAAATAAAAAATTAACGAAGTAACGACATTTTGGTAACCTTGTATCTGGGCGTCTGCTTGTATTTTACTGAAAAAATATCACCTCCAATACTAAAAATAGTTGCAATATTTCCTAAATCTTACCACTTCGCATCTCTGCATTAAGAAGGCTGAATAAAAATGCTCTTGCCAGATACAGATAACCGATCGCTGTCTCAAGATTTTTGAAGTGCATATCTCACATATGCTTTCCTCGCACTTTTGTCATTTGGAAATAAATATGTATCTTAACAATATTCGGCAGCTGTCAGTTTGAAAATTACTGTTTTCAATAACTCATGACTGTCAACGACGTCAGGTTTCCAAGTTCTGTTTGTATCAAATTTCTTCAAACTGTAATGGAATCATGAGCTTCAAGAAAACATATCCAGCGACGATGGTGGGGATCGTTGAGTGCGTTATAAATGAAAATAAAATGGAAACATCTTTGTCCATATTGTTGATTCCTTAACAATTGAGGTTAGAAGGCTGCCACTAATGTCAGCATTAAAATCATGGTATAAAAATAGCAGTTAGCTCAACCATGTATTTAGATGTCTGGAAACATCTAAGGAACATTTTTGAATATTTTTTTCTTTAATTCAACACCTTTATCTGAAAAATTTTGCTTTCATTCTACTACAATAAAAGTTTTCTTTTTTCCAAAAAGAGTACAGGCAATAGTTTTACATCTTCCCATGGAATTTTTTACATTTTTCAGTCTTGATCTTCTTTTCATTGAATTTTTTCCTCGAACATATGGCGGATAAAATTGTAAGGGACAGTCTAAATTGTTTCAATTTAGTTTATCAGTACATACACTTTAATGTATCAAGCGATGCTTACTTTGGGTAATTACACTTCAAGAATCATGAATTTTCTCAACCTCGGTAAAACTTTCTCTTTGTGAACTCTGTTACATTAAAATGTAGTTTAATAGGTTTGATCCATGACAAATCAGCCTCTAAAAATCCCTTGGTATTTATATTTACATCGATGAGAATGGTTGTGTTTTGTAAATATAATTTAATATTTGATATTTTTTATTACCGGCCATAGTACCACATCTAACACTTTAATAGATGTTTCAGGTGTCTTACTTATTTTTCAAGGCGCAAGACAATCATGTTTTCCTCTCGAGGTATATTTATAGATCCAAGACAATAATATTATAAGTATTGCATGAAAATTCTAATTATACTTGATAAAAGTGTATCTACTCTACACTTATTAATGAATGCTTTGAAAGCAGGTTTGTTCAAAATCTGGAAAATTCCCAAAGTGGACTAATGTAAAGGGACATGAATGAAAATTTCAAATTGTATTTCTCTTCTTGGATACATGTTTTGCAATCAGGTCATTGAACTATTTTTCCAAACAGTGACACCAAGTTTCATTTATGTTGTAACTCGCAGATAATTTTATATTCTAATAGAATTTCCAGGAATCTTATTCCTCTATAACAAGCCTGATAAGTTTTAATTCAAAATGAGTATCAAATATTTCTCACGTATCGTAAATAAGTATTATGAAAAAAAGATTAAATAAAATGGATGTAACCAATTTTTGCAAATAATTTTCAAACAATAAGTCAGCAACGATTTTGCTGATGGGTAAATTTTTAACTCATGTATAAGAGTAATGAGTGGGTAAAGAAATAGGTTAACACTTCATGCATTGATCAGCAGGATCAAAGGGAGCCAGCGCATCATGCAAGGCGTCCGATGAATGCATTCCTAATTTTCTGCAAACGACATCGTGGCGCGGTGCGAATTGGCTTTCCACATTTAGAGAATCGTGCGGTAACTCGTGTGCTCGGCGAATGGTGGGCAACTCTTCAACCTGATCAGAAACGTTCTTACACCGATCTTGCGCAAGAGGTAGGAGATAGGATAAGTGGAGAGCAAAAATTCAGCAGCTGTTAATAACTGATATAAATTTAAGCTGTTCCTTACCCAATGCTTTTTTCTGTTAAAATTATGCTGAGCTAGTTTCTAGAGAAAATACGTTTAACTGATAGATACATGGCTATTTGCCAAAATTCAATGAAATAACACGGTTGGTTTCTTACTTCTTTCAGTACAAAGATGCGTTTTTGAATGCGAATCCAGATTTCAAATGGTATAAATTACCTGCCCCACCGTTACGTACTTTAACAACTCGACCAACCAATAAGAAACAAGAATTGGACTTGAGCGATCAGCAAGCCCAATATTTGAACAGCTCCGCGACAGATTCGACAACGTTTGATAAGAGAGAGGGACAATCGATTCAGCCTGGAAAATTGGCAGATGAGTCTCAAATTGGTGGTCTCAGTTCCCTTTTTACCCCACAAAAAATAAAAACGGAAGAAATTTTGCCAGTAACAAACGGTACAAATAATATTACAAATGATAACAATGATAGCATACCAAAACCTCCGAAAAAACGATGTACGGAGCCTCCACATCCTGTCAGTCAGAAAAGGGAAATTAAGATCAACTTGTTTGGTGAGAAAAAGAGAGAATCGAACAACAATAATCAACAACTTATCGTAAGTTTTACTCTATAGGATGATGTTATACATAAAAAAAATTTATGCTCTTTCCTCTCGGAACTTTTATTGCAAACTGTAACATTGGTCCAAAGGTCACCATTGAAGCCCAGACAAATATCGAGTAACTCTTTTTTCGCACATAGGCTGTTGACAATGAGAAGAGTGCCAATAATTTGTACTACGAAGGTGCAGGATCGCCTGAGGAAAGTACTTTTCGGGGAGAGAGAACCTGCAAGGGATTGCGTTACCAGAAATTTCTTGCAGAACAGTCGCGACCTATCGGGCCACCTGGGCAACAGACTAGGCGAAGAAGAGCAGCTGAATTTCTCAGGTACTTTAATTTCTGTGTTCAACTTTAGTCTCGACTGATCGTCTGGTTGTGATTTTACTCCGTTGATATTGTTAGGTGAAAAATTTGATCAACGTTATTGTTTCTAGTCTCGAAGAACAAACAATTGAAAGGAGGAATTCAATTTCTTCAAATTTCAGTGAAAAGACTGACTCCGTGAGCAGCGAGGGTGGCAGTAGTACTCGAGGTGAATTAGAACATCTGGTGGAAAGGTAGTCATTTTTTATTCATACAATTATTGAGGTCATCAAGAATTTCCTATGATTCTTACTGCTGATTATAGTGCCGAGGGAAAGCTCGAGGCTTCAAAGCCAGAAGAAACAGAGACAGAAGAAGCAGGTGGTCAAATGCAATATGAAACTTGGACCCCTCGCAAAAGATTCAAGGCTGAGTGAGTAAGAGCACTTGAAAGAGATTTTTTAACTGTTTCAGGAATCGATTTATTAATAATATGACATATTTTCACAGAGATTTTAATTTAGAAAAAAAAATAGAGGCGCTGCCATCTCTGAGTTTAGAAGAATTCCAAGAAAAGAAAAAGCAGCAGCGTATCAAGAAGAAAAAGATCTTACAAAAATCAAACCACAATAATTTGAGTCACGAACACAGTAACTGGTCAACCGTTAAGCAGTCGAATGACGTATCAGAAAGAGCGTTATTGGTCGGGAGTCAAAAGCGAAAAGCACGAAAACAAAGCATCACACGTAATGCTGGAGCAAGCTGTGCAGTTCAAAGCAGTGAAAACCAAGACAGTAAAGGTATGTGCTCAAAAAATGTTCAAGTATAGTATTTTAAAAATCAGTTAAATTCACTATGGAATACCTTATAATTTCATTGTGAGTTGACTTATTAATGACAATGCTAGCTCATAATTTTGTTCTAATGTGAAGAAATTTCATTCAAATTTAATTAAACCAGTAGAATGGGGTACACCTCCGGACCTTGGTGCACTGGCCTGCCTTGCAGCAGTTGCTGCCGACCGAACCAAACTCACAAAATAATAATGCCTCCTCCAAACTTTATATGAGAGTTTGAATTAACTTAACGTAATACAACCCCCAACACAACCAAAATATGTAATTTGATACTACACACATACAAATATATACGTACTGTGAATATTTCTCGAAGCGATCTTGTCCAGCCACTCGAGGTGACATTGTGCCTTGCATCAACTGCTGTGAGTTGGCTCGAACCGTGAGAATAAGTGAACTCCTTCAAGGTATATTTACAGTATATATTTATATATACATATACGCATATAAACGTTATTATTATTGTTATTATTGATACACTATTATGCCCCATTAAATTTATGAAACTTAATATAAGAAATTATGTTTATATACACATAGTGGTAGGTGACCGTATAGTATAGGTAAACAGGGATATTTTTTAAATATTTTAATACGAGCTACATTTATACGATAGTTATTACCGCAGCATGTACCTAACACTATATACCATTATTATTTTTCCGTTGATAATCAATTCTTACTATTCGTTTATGTGATTTCTAACGATACCAGATTCGTATGGATATTTGGTTTGAATTTTAAATGTGATTCTTGTGATTATCTGCAGCTTCATATTTTCTTTCAGATTTCTCTTTCTCACTCTTCCGAAAATTTTTGTCCGCATTGGTAAAGAAACAAAAAAACTGATACGTGTTGAAAATTTATTTATTGACATAGTAAATGTTAACGAACATTTATGCAATGCATATATGTGCATACCCAATCTTGTTTTCTGTCCATACGATCGGTATCTAAACGAACTAGCCGGATGTCATGGTGCTTTGACGTTTTCTTAAACAGTATAGTTAATTAGTGAATATAGAATATAGCGAGAATATATATGTATATATCTATGAATAGATATCTTTTGAAAGAGTTCAATAAGATATTCAAATACACCATACGATATAAAAATTTTATACGGAAGATGAGATCCATTCTGAAAGCAGGTTTTTCAATATTAGGAATTAGTCCGGTTTGTCTGAGATTGCTGCGACCGTAACTAAATCTAATGGGTACCGAATATCTCTGACGTTTCTGTTATGTACTGTTGACTATAACAATTATGATAATAATGAGAAATATTATTATCATGTAACAGCTATATAAATTATCCTGACTGTACTCTGTAAACGTTTGGTGTACGCATTGCAAATAGCTGGCACACAGTATTACGAAGTCCATTACAGTTGGGACAGGAAAAAGAAAAACAAATACAAAATGAGGGGAATATTCTTGTTTTCGATAGAAAAACAACACAAACAGTACCAACAAAAAATACAAAAAAGATATAATCAAAATGTATAAACCAACCCTACAATACGTACGTACATGCGTATGTACGAATACTTACATATATTTTGTAACGATAAGACTACTAAAACTAATATATTTGAATGTATATTAATAATATTTATATCAACTACGTACATAGAATTAAGATTTTGTGGATACCAGTTTGTTGGCACTGGTGGAGAAAGTAAGAGACTTGTCTGTGATTTTGGCTAAAAGGAATTTTTAATGTTTTATATTTTTCTATCAATTATATCTCTTTAATTGTGTTAAAAACAAAAAATTAATTTTGGAAACAATTCTAGATTGTTAAAAGTGTTATGTTGAAGAATACGTGAAAACAGTCAACCTTGGTTAATTTTTGTGGAGCTTCAGTGGGCCTACCTCTACAGATACCTGATTATACCTGCCATGTCCCTCATTCCCTCTTTTCCTTTTCTCACTTCTTTCCCTATTCCTAATCCCAATAAAAGCCACGAAGCTGACTGTTTCTAGTATTTTTCAATCAACGTTTGACGCTATCAACTGTTAATAATTTTTTGTTGGATGATTATGAGGAGATATGTATTATTCTATTTGAAACGTGCCTTGAAAAGATAAAAAATGTACCGATTTACAAACAATGACCAACATGATTTAATTTGATTGGAAAAAATTTTTTTCTCAAAGCTTATATCTCTCGGTCTTTGTATTTCAATCTACATACTATATAAAAAACGCTATTACGATCTGCCGAATTATTCAAACATTATGGAAAGCGGGTATTTGGATTAAAATGTTTAGTCGCAAGGGAGAAGGAGATAAAGATGAGGTATTTTGAAATTGAAATTTTTCGAATTTTACAGCACAAAATCTGTGTAACTAGCTTTAAAATATGTAATTTACACAAGCATATATATATATATATTGTATACTTGTAGCATATTGTATACTGTTTATATAAATAAATATATGATATTTTGATGTAACAATTTTGTCACCTGCTTCTGAACACTAATTACAGTTAAAGCGTATCTAAAACGTTACCAAAAATGACTTGTTTATACGTATTTATTCTGTTATTATCTAAGTTCAGTAATATGTTTGTCTACGGGTAGTAACAGCTATAATTGATCAATTGAAAACCCGACATTAAAATTCGTATGCACGTCTCATCGGTATATAATAAGATCTAAAACGCTAGAAAGTTATCAAAGATCCGCAATAAACTAATTTATCTGTCAAAATCAGCTGTTCTTAACGCCCTTCGTAAACAGCTGACCAAGGAAAATAACAGTGGAGATGCTGCCATCTGCAGTATTCCGCAGATATCTCGATGTATGTAACGGGAATAAGTTCTGTCGCCATCTTGTAAGCCATGACACATCGTCGCTCGTCGTGCGGGTTTTGTTTCTCGAGAAGGCCTACGGGGATTGGAATCGTTTCGGGATTCCTGAATAGTTTCAATGACTCCTCGCAGTTGTAAGTTCGACGCGACGAAGTGTTGATCAGTCGAAATCATACATATTATAATTTTGGACAGAGGCCGAAAGAAGGTCGGTAAATTCAATTCGCTGACTTTGTTTACATTCGGTGTGTCGGCTATTTAGCCCCCCTCCATTGACTTGATATTTGCTTTATTTACAATTACAGATCAGCTGGAATTAGATTGTTTCGAATAAGATGGGGGTTATATTCCTCGAGCATATTGGAGGCGTTCGTCTATTCTCCTGCGCTTCCTGCGACACGAATCTAACGAATCGCAGCCAATTAATCAGCACTAGATTTACGGGGGCGACCGGACGAGCCTTTTTGTTCAATAAAGTGGTAAACCTCAATTACAGGTAACTGCTCAATGGAATGGAGGCGTTTGAAGCTTCTTGATTTATATGATATGTATGAAAAAACAAAATATTTTCAATGTCAGATTACAGAATCTAATTGATTGAATAATATTTAGTGAGGTACAGGACAGAGTCATGCTAACGGGTCGACACATGGTGCGTGATGTTAGCTGCAAAAATTGTGATGCCAAACTTGGATGGGTATATGAGTTTGCAACGGATGACAACCAGCGATACAAAGAAGGCAGGGTCATCTTAGAGCGAGCGCTTGTCACTGAAAGTGATGGAATGGGCGAGAATATCTAATATTTGAGCCCACAATTGCGAGCAAAATGGTGCTGAGCGTCACAGGTAATGAGAAACTTTATTTGGCGATATATTCCTCAAAATTCATCATTACCCCAACAAAATTGGTTCGGGTTGTTGCTATTAGCCAATGCGATGAAGGTTGTATTGATATTAGTCTGTATTACCTGTGGCAGCAAGCATCCATCCCTGTAATATATTTGTTTGACTTTAGTTAGAACTGTATGTTCACTATTATATTTATACATATATAAAGTTTAAGTTGATTCAAGTATAAAATGTGATGATTTCCTTCGATATTCTGTAACATATCTGTCACTGAGGATTTTGGGTTCCCATCTCCACTTTGAGTTCTTGTCAGAATTTGATGTTTAAAATTAAATACAGGATGTCCTAGTGCGTTTTGAGAAAGCAGTAACTATTCAGAAGCCACAGATCTTAATTTTATCATTCAAGTTTCTGAGCAAACAATGCTGGAAAGAACAAAAATTTAGAAAATGAAGATACAAGACCTGAAAAAGTGACTTATATTTATTAACGTTTTTATACATATATATATTATATTGGATATATATATATATATATGGAAATAAACGTAAATCTTAATGCAAGCATTTTGTTCGATTTGAAATATTTATTTCAATTGTTTGTGGCAATTTGCGTAAAATACGATCCATAGAATATTTCGTATCCAATTTATTATAGCACCAAATTAAGTTTAAACTTTACTCGCTCTCTCTCCCAAGGATCTTATCCTTCACATTGATCGCATATTTCTTTAGAAATGACAAACAAGTTCCAAATTTCAGCTTCTAATACATAATAATAGAATATGTATATTGAAATTGGAATTTTTAGAGTCGATTTTTTTTTATTTTTTATTAAGCAAGATTTACAAAGTTTACAAAATTCAATTCGTAGAATGCAGAGGTAAAACAGGAACATGCTGATAGATATACAGTTATTAAAATTGTATGAATTGACGATGGATTTGGAAATTCTTAAGGCGCTCTTGAAATTCTGGCCATAAAGCACACATACATTATATGAAACGTATAATAAATTAATTTGTTTCACAAAGCAAATACACGCAATTATACGTCTGATATTGAAAATTGATTTATAATTCTAAACTTGGTCAGTTCAGTATAAATTTCTCTTGTCTAACTTTGGTGTTATAACGGTGCTATGTGGATATTTGCATCCAAATGATGAAGATAGCTGAAACAATAATGGTGCATGATTTTATTTGGGAACAGCAACAATTGTTCTATTTAATACAATAATAACAAGCATCTGGCATTGATGTCACAAGTGACGAATAGATAAGAGAGGTGCTTTAAAACGTTAGTGATAGCAATTCATTCGGTCAAATAAATTAAACATTTACCTTGGATTGTATGATTGCACCTTTGCACGCAGTATAGAGGGACCAATAAGGGAGCTCAATGTATTTAAACATTGACTAGCAGCACTAGATGTGAGTGCATTTTCACTTTCTAGTGCATAGAAAATTGAATCAAAGAAATCTTGCACTATAGATTTCGTATATTTTTTGCCAATGCTGGTACAAATAATGGGAAGTGTTTTGCACAAATTTTCTAGAAGCTGCAAATGATTGCTGTAGTGACGCAGCTTCGAAATTTCAGCGAGAAGCGGTAAAATTTCAGTCACTACGCTTGATGCAGGTCCTCCAATCATTGCTAATTCTCCAAGTAGATGTAAACACCTAACAACATTTTTTTTCAGTCGTAAATATGGCATAAAATCTACTAATGGTATAGGAAATTCTATAAAGATTATTGAACTTTTTATCGTAATAATTTGGGCATTTTGTACTAGAATAAATATTAAATACCCATCCGCTAGCTCCCATGGCTCGCTTGGTTTACGCCTCACGTGAGTCAAGTCAGTATTTCTGTTATGTTCATACATCTGTGAACAAACTCATCTGTTAGAATATCCAGATGCGAAAAAACTCATCATTTTATTAGTGTGTATGCCCAGAAATTTTTACTTACTGGTACATCATCAGTGGGATCTGCAACTTGCGGACACTTACGAGTACTTGTATAATTTGTATTTAGCTTAGAGTTAGGCTCTGAAAATAGAAGACTAGAGTCTGGCTGATTTCTGACACCATTCAATCCCGCTACCATTCTCGGCTGAATTTCAGCCAGAGCTGAAGCACCATAAGCTCTGACTGTGTTACTTAGTCCGATAGCTGCGTCTTGGCGCACACTTGCGATCGGATCTTCCAAATTCCGAAAAAACATAGGATACAAAGTGGGAAGAGCCTTTTGAGATTCTTGTGGAAAAGACTGTATCAAGCTGCCGCAAGCTAAGCACGCAGCTGAAATTTCATATGACGATTGAATATTCAACATTAGTTTGAATCATTATGGAAACGGGACAAGTATTAAAACATATTACCATCGCGAACTGGCCAGAAATCATCTTGAAAACAAATACCAAGGGTAGATAATAGGCGCTGAACATGTGGCCGAACACATTCTGAATCAATTTTTGTTGCTAATTCTGCGATACATGAACAAGCTGCCTCTCTAACTGCATGATTATCACATTCTGTTGTCTGAATATAAAAATAAATTGTCAGTTTGTGAGGAAACTAACTTCGTGCTTTAAAATGCATGTATAAAATTTACAAAACTTACCTTTATGTAATAATTGACTGTTTCGTTCACAAATCTTTCTACTAGCACTTTTCCGTCGGGACCCGTAACTTGTCTCCAGGTTTCTTGTGAATAATTTCTAACTCCCTCAGCTACGTAGTACCTAAAACAATCAGATTTGAATTGGCATTGTGAAATTCAGCTGAGTAGAAAAAAGTAAGTCCTTGATTTCACACCTGTTTAAACAAATCTTTGGTAAAAGTTCAGGATAATATGCTTCCCTAGACTTGGCCATAGGTAAGGCAACCAAAAACTTTCTAGTTGCAACACTGGCTGCCAAGCGAACTTGCGACCAGTTGTCCGATAGGCCAGATGATAAATTATGGGCAAACTCATTGCCATATGTATTGATAACAGTGTTGTCACACTCGCCATAATCTAGCAAATAATGTTTTATGATTGAATTTCTTTAAATTTCAGTTTGTGATTTTGGCAGAGAATGACGCTTACCATATTCGTCCACTGCGTTAGTAACTAAAGAAGCACAAAGATAAAATGCAGCTTCTCTAACAAAACGACAGGAGTGCTTGGTGCTCCGAAACACCAAATTCAACATCTCAGAGTCAATGAATGGTTGAAATTCATGACCACATCCTTCAGCAATATTTTGTAGACATTTTAAAGTTGTTTCTAAAGCGGTTGACGAGCCACCTGTGTCCTGATGGTCATTTATGTCGATTGAACTCTGTTTAGCGTATTATAAGAATCGGAGGGCAAACAATTTATATCTCTAATGGTGTTAATAAATTGAATTCAGAATATCCGGAGGATAACAAGTTCCTCCTGATTTTTATTGAGTCAGAGTAAGGTAATTAACTGGCTACTATCTTACTACAGCTTTACTCACCGAGCTGGATGCAATTTTATGCATAATCTGTTGCTGATCTGTATTCTGAGAATCAATTTGACTCGATAGGAGATTAACAAGGGATGTTTTTATCTCAGAATACAAGAGAGGGCCTGCTTTAGCGCAAAGTACTCCCAGTACTTCCCCTGTGACCAGAAAGTTAGCATTATACTATTGCGAGTAAAAAAGGTAAACGTGCTAGGTATGCTAAGTAACGAAACATAAACAAAACAAAAAACTAAATAAATAAGTAATTGCAAAGCGGCTCCTCTAATGTATTCTAAAATAAATGACAGTTGGTATTTTGAATACTATTACAAGGAATTAAAAATACTTTTTTGGCAAATAGCCAAAGCGACAGTTTCAAATTACATACCGGCGGCTATTCGAACTCGTGGCTCATCGTCAATTAGGTACTGCAGAGCGGTGTCCTTATATTTATTTATAAATAGTTGATCGTCTTCATTTTCTATGTTAAGATAACTAACAACTATTTTAGTGCCTAATAAGCAGCCGTATTTTGTCTCCCACGGCGCCTCTTTGTTTGTAGCTGTAGCAATTAAGGCATTTTTGAATTGTTGCACAGTACTTTGGCTCGAAGCTGGCAGTGTTTTATTTAATTCAGATATTGCCTGATCTCGCTCAAGCTTCATGGGGCTGCATAGAAGATGCAATATTTCATGTGACATTGTTGAAAACGCTGATCAAAGGTGAAATGAGTCTGAAATCGGAAGAATGAAGCCATTAGGTATTCGTTCGTAAATATGCCCGTTTATCAGGTATTCGCACAATGTGTGAAAGGCGGCAAGAACAAGGTAAATAGACTGAAAATATTGTGTACATAAAAAAAAATGAAGGTGTTAATTCAAACTTTGACAGTTGGGCACTAACCTCAAAATTATTTGTTTCTAATGAGAATAAGGCGTATTGAAGAGCACATTTCGTCTTGGAGACACCGATTTGAACCACTGAGGCTCGTACTATAAGAAAACAATATTTTACGAGCCGACAATACGGCTTCACGGAGTAAAATTCGTAAATTTTTTACGTGACAGAAGACAGGCAAGCTCCTGTGGCATTCGAACGTTTTCATTGGCTAGTGCACAGCATCTCTTCAATTCCGGGTTTCAATTCGTCGAATGTAAACGAGAAGATGGCTGCCCTAAAGTTATCAATTGCTTAGTGCGGTCACGTAGGCCAGTCGGCAGACACAAAAAACGCCTAAAATGTTGTAATACCTTATTTTCGTGAGAATTTTCTGTAATTAATCGTGAAATCAGTTATCCTCGTTACTTGGGAGACGGTAAACTTTCATATTGCATTCCATAGGCTAAGATATTAGTAAGTAACAAAGCTGGTATTCCGTAAAATGATGTTTCCATCGCGTTAATGGCCGAATCAGAAAACAGTCTGATGAAAATCAGTAAATTCTTTCTACGTATAACAATGATTAGTATATCCTTGTTTTTAATACGTATATCTTCAGTGGATAATAATTATTGTTGATTTTGTTATTAGCTAGCGGATTATTTTATCTAATAATACCGTCCTGTAATGTTTGTCTTTTTTTCTCTTTCTCGTTTTTCTTCGTCCTCTCTTTTTTTTTTTATCTTCCCTCTGCGTATCTACAACATAAATTCAACGCCCGGAGAATCTCGAAATACGATCTTATTCCCCAGACGCGTTCGTGCTTTATCTATTTTACGATATTTCAAAGAATTTCTTCTACCATTTTTCATACATATTTCGAAGAGAAAGTTGATAAACCTCTCTTATCGCACTACGGCCACGGTGCGTAAATTTCTGATGCCATTACACTCCTAGAATGGAAGGCTATAAATATACGGGGTAAACAAACTTGACCTCAGCACATTTTTATCGATGCATGTACGTGTATATGTATTTGTTGAGGTTAACCAGAATCTCTTACTGCAGTTCTGTGTACGAATAGCGTTATTCGATATTTCTCGTCTTTATCGAAAGTCAGGAAAGAATGTTTGGTGAAATATCATTCGATTATTATTTTTTCCAAAATATCCCTCTCCTTCCTTTATTTTTCTTAATCATTTTGAAATGTTTTTTCTCGTGATTGCGACGCAAGTATATCAGTAAATGCAATTAATAATATTATTAAAACGATATAGAAAAACTGTTTTCATGAAATTTCACTGACAGACAGATGAATGAGTTTTCTCTCTCAGAATACAAATTACCTTCAAACATAACAAAAAAAAATGTCACAAATAAGGTAACTTATAAAGATGTTACCTGATTTTTATCAGTAGATAATTTTTAGCAGATAATAAAGTCATTATGTAGCATCTGCTTCAATATTACATTCACATTTATAAATAATACTGATGACCCCTACTTTTTGCACGTCGAAATATGTTATTACTCTTGAAATATGAATTTTAATTTGTATTTCTTGTTTATTTTTCAGATCCTGGCACGGCATATTGATCAAATAGTTCTAGGAATTGAGCTATCAAGCGGCTTCCAAAGCCTGAGGAAATACAAATATAAATACTAATATAATTCGACATCAGTATATGCGTACATAGATACAGACGCATCATTAATTTTTGCTCGTTATCATCGGGCAAGACTTACACAAAGTGGGGGGCATAATGAAGTGGTCTCCAGGCGCCCTATTTTGCGAACAGGTTGGAGAGCTGACACGCGTTTTTTCTCAATGGAATGAATGCGAGCAGACAGTTGTTCTCTACGCTTTATTGCGTCGCATACCAGCTGTGCAAGCGAGATTCTTGGCCCAAGCTGTGCAACATTCGCTCCATTCTGTTTCCGAGCTAAATTCGCAAGAGCTCAATGCAAACAGTCCTGGTAAATGATCCTTGCTACAAAGATTTATATTTTTCAGTTTTAAAATAGAATTAAAATCGATCAGATTTAGGTGTTTACTTTGAAATGATTATGTTGGTATATTTACTATTTTCCATTAACATTTTTTGTATTGCTTTATTACAGGGTTCATCAATTCTTTGCTGTCTGAAACAACAGAGACTGCTATTAATCAACTTTTGACTCATCTTCCGTTGCTGCGTCCCGGAAATTCAGAGTGCAAGCAGTGTTACTTAGTCGCTATACCAGAGCTGGTAAGTCACTGTGTCAGCACTGGACAATACACGGAGCAGACTCAACAGCTCCTCAGTTACACCTTGATTCATCCAGCAATAACAAGTCAAGATAGGCGGTCGCTAACCCAGTGGTTGAGGCACCTTGAAGAACGTATCAGTGGCACACCCCCTATTCACAGCCTCGAAGAATACACCACGACAACTCCCAGGTCAGTCACGTGAACAATCTCACTTACTTTTGCATCCTTAGAGAAATAAATGGTAAAAATTGTGATCTTTGAAAGGTATTTCAAGTAGTTTCTTCTGTGTTTATAGATGGGATAACATTTGGCCACGTACCGCAAAGCAGCACCAGCACCAACAACAGCAACAGCAGAACGAATCATCTAACATATTTGGTACTCATCCAACATCTACGTTCAATCTACAGTATCCATCTCCTGTCGCTAGACAACGTCGCTCAAATAGTCTTACACCACCAATTGCTGCTCATCATCTAGATGTGGTTGATCGTTCGAATAATACAACTACCATGAACAGGCACAAGCCACGCAGTTTCAGCGTGTCTGGCGAACATGCTGGTAATTCGTCGCGATGTATATCTATTAAGGCTACTGTGGTTTCGTTTGTTGTGGCCAAGCAGGTGGTTCGAAATTCGGAACGTATTTAATAAAAACCGAATTTTCTTTGTTCTTTTCTACAGGAAGTTTACTTGGATTAGGTCCTCTCAGCCCCCAAAGTTCTTGTGCTAGTAGCGGCAGTGAAGGCCGTTTAGACGAAGCATCTACACGAACAGTGGCCAGTGGTATGAAAGGTGTGTTTGCCTCATTCCTTTTCCATGTGTATAGCAGATTTAATTTTTTGCGGATGTCAATTAATACTGTTATTTCTTCTCCGTATCATATTAGATGTAGCTGCTTGGTTGAAAACGTTGAGACTACACAAGTACAGTTACTTATTTACCACTTTGAGTTATGAGGAGATGCTGGAGCTCACTGAGGAACGATTGGCCGAGCAAGGTGTGACTAAGGGTGCCAGACATAAGTTGGCACTATCCATTGCCAAGTTACAGCAACGCCACCCAACTCTGTTAGCACTGGAACGAGATTTACTTCAACCAAATCGGGAGTCTAACCAACAAGCTTCCTTCTCCCAGGGGCAAGGCATAATTGCTAATGCATTGGATGAATTGAAAGTTATTATAGCCACGCCCATGAAACCCAGTCAAGAAAATGATCCCTCAGATATTCCGGCACAGTTCACCAAAGTTATGGGTAAACGTACGTATACTTGGCGGATATGTTTATTAAAAAAAGTCTCAGGTATGTTAATTTATAGCGTAACGAAATTTTTATATTTTCTGCTCGCAGTGTGCAGTCGTTTGGCTTTAGAAAGCATGGATGAAGGGATACTGCTAAACTGTGTTACTGTTCTGGAGAAGGTCTTGCAGCACGACTCTTTTACTCCTAATCAAAAAGAAAAAATTCAGCAGTGGCGCAATAGACTTGGAAATCCCAGACCCACTCCCAAGTAAGTATGGGTTAAGTAAACAATTAACTTGAGGGCTCTTTCTTATTTTGTATATTTTTATCATGAATTTTCATCCACACGTAATACATATTATTGCGTTCCAACCAACAGGTGGCAGCATAACTATGGCTACAACAGAAGATATTGTAATCCTTCGCAGCATAATCCGCACAATAGAAAGCCGAGTCTGAATTTGGCCCATGTTAACAATGGTCATGCACACGGCAACACGTTTGCATTGAGTCCACATAGAAACAGCATTTCAACTCCGTACCTTCAGAACAATCAAAATCAGAGTCTTACTCAGACTCAAAACAGTTTGCATCCGCTGCATGTTGCTGAGAAAAGACCTAGCTTACAGGAAACCAGTTTGGAGGTAAGGAATTTATTCATTTTGTTCGAAGGAAGACTTGTCTAGCATAAAATGTAATAGTAGAGACCAAAATTTGTTCAACTTGTTTGTAAATTTTAGCAGCTGCAAAAAAGTTTACAACGCACGTACAGCGCTCCAAGAGATAATTTTCTGAGCCACTCAATGAGTCCATCGGAGACAACAGATCCTGAAATAAATTCGCGCCTTGAATCTCTCTGCCTGCGAATGACTGAGCAAGCCATCGGCGGTTTCGGTGAGGCCTAGTCCGTAATTATCATCATCGCAAAAGTAGTAAGTCTATATTATGATTGATTATTACTATAACGTAGTTAATTAGTATTACGGTTTAATCTATTAACTAATGATGCGGTGTCTTACTTTGGTAGCTCATTTCATAAAGTAATATTGAACTGACTGATCAAAATAGTTGCTAGAGTTAATTAATAAGCACGCACGAACGGACGCGTACTGGCCCACTCAAATATGATAATTGTACAAATGTCCAAAATTTGTGACAGAAATTGTTGGAATCGCAATTTTTTTTCCTTAAACAGTGAACGGGTTTTCATCATTATTTGTAAATCATATTTTTATTACACTGTAATTGTATTATTTACGAATCGACAGAATTTGGCAAGCCAAATGCTATTAGAAAGATAGATTCTTTCCCTTACTATCTATTTACTGTAAACTATATAGACGTATATAATAACGGCATATGTGTATATATGTATGTATATAGTACAAATATATGTGCATACATATATACATCTATATGCATGTTAATAATGAAAATGAAAAAAAAAGAATTGTAAAATACAAAAATCAGCTGTGCGTTATATTGCAATATTGTTTTGTGTTATCCATTTCGGGAAATGGAATCTTCTGATTTTAAGCGCTGAAAAGCATTAGGCGATTGCGTGATGCAATTCATTTTAATCAACGGACTGATTTTAACTTTTATTATTTGTGTTTGTAGAATTTGATACTTGAAGCCCTAATAATCTGCACCATAATGTGCAAGTCCCCATTTTTTTCAGTCGGACTGTCGGTAGAATATTAGCAGCATTATGTTAAGTACTGTGTTTTCAACTTCTTTGAAGAAACACACAATTTTATATTATGTGGAATGAGACTGTGAAGCTAGATTGCTGGCATGTCCAAAGAATCATGTCATTTGCATCTCGATGATAGTGTTTGTCATATTTGACGCTTTAGGCTTGATTTTATGCTGAAAATTAATTGATGAATTTTTTTTATAAACTCTTAGATAAGGACAACAATCCAAATTGACATGTGAAACTTTATATAGTGATGAATAGTTAGTAGCAATATATGTGACAAATGCTATCCAACGATAAAAGGTTTAGACTAATAATCATTGACTCAATCTAGAACATTAAGAAAATACATTTTGAAATACCTGGAAATTAGGGGATACACTGCAATGCAGTCTAGCTTTTATGCTTAAAATCTGTCGCTTCTGATTCTAGTTGTGAGTATAAAAAGAATATTTTTATTTCTTGTTTTTTAAATTCAATAATCATCTAATGATAATAAAACAGACGGCGTTTCGCGACGATATCTTAACGATGTTTTCATCCAAACAAAATCTACTAACGTTATTCTTAATTAAGTAAATCGATGAGTAAATAATTAATTGACTAATTAGTTGATTGAATCATTCACTACGATTAAAAAAAAAAAAAAAAAAAAAAAACGAAAGACTGACAATTTCACGCGTTTCGGTAGCTAAGCATAAAATGAAAAAAAAAAAAACAAAAAAAAAAAAACTTATATCCTGACTAAGCGAGACTTCTCTTTCTTTAACGTCCTACGTACGCGTGAATGAAACAATTGGAAGACTGCGGAAGGAAAAACCTGTCAAAATAATTAAAAGAATTAGAGAGAAAGGAAGTAATCTTATAATTTAGACTAATTGATTGAAACATTATATTCTATTATATATTAATCAACGTAAGGTTACGTGGTAATTGTTGGTACAGCTTTGTTAATGGATAATTAGCACCTATATCTGTGCATGATTTACGTTTCTATAACGTCATTCGTCTGATAATGATTGATGGGTGGGTTGAAATCTAAGTGTATAACACACTACTGACATTGACATTACCTGCAACACGCCTATCCGTGGGCTGCATTGAATGAATTTTATATATTAGTGGACGAAAACAAGTACAGAAAAAAATTGAAAAAAAAAAAAAAAAACAAAAAAGAAACTTGAAAAAAAAAAATTATTTGACAAGTATGATGTTGTCGATACCATTGACATGTAACAAAAGCTATCTCCTTATAAAGACTAGTGCACAAATGAAGGAGAGTACACAGAAGAGTCGTTAGGATGTTGCTGAGTACGTAGCGAATTGAAGTTTTTAGAATAATTGTAAACTGTAGGTAATTTTCTCTCACTTGGTTATGGTGAAAAACAATAGCTAAAAGTAAAAATAATGTTTGGTCGCTACGTACTGCGATAAAATTGGTCTGCAGTGCTGTGAGAATAGTTATTGGCAGAGCTATGCCGAGCAATTTTCTGGAGTACACTTAAGCATTTGAGATAGGAAAATTAGAATGAAATATTTAATTTTTACACTCAGTTTGTTCGTTTGGTTCTTTTAAACTATCATTAATATAATTATTGCAAATCTTTTTTTTTATCAAGAAATTCGATGACACTAAACGGGCTCATTACATGTATACATATGCAACCCCACACATACTACAATACATGCACGAATACACGTACTTGTAATATTTACGAGTTCTGAGATGATTTAAAGCTAGTCAAACGATACGTTCTATCAGCTAACTACATTGTTATTATTATTTTTTTTTTCTTCTCCTTTATCATGAAACTGTGCATCCTACATTTTGAACGAGACGTCTTGTATACAATACATATTATTATTATTATACTGTAAACATGAGAGAATAGAAGAAAATATATTAAAAAAAAAAAAAAGAAGAAGACTGCTCCTATGCTATTTCTGCAATTAATTATGTCATTGTATAAGTAATCGACAAAAAAAAAACACTAATCTATGAAGGCAGGACCTAACTAAACAGAGAATGTGAGAGACTTTATTTGCAAAAAAAGAAAAAAAGTATATGAAATGATACCACACTGCTGACTGGTCGGATATTTTCACTTAATATTTGTAAATTTTATAATTATAATTATTATTATCATTATCATTAATATTATTATTTTTATTAATATTATTAAACAGTCTTCGTTCAACGATATCATAACCACGAGTTAGATTAATGATCCTAGATCACGTGTAATGCACGGAAGAAAAGTGCTTAGTTGCGTAGCCGCCTAAAATATATTACGAGCAATGATTTTGTCTCATTTCGATAGTGTTCTCAATCATTTACATAAATGGCGACCATTATTATTCTTACTACTATTATTAATATTATTATTATTGTATTGAAATGAATTATTACACATGCATATACATATATCCACGCAGATATATACAGTATACATACCACCACATATATTATATATATACAATATATGTATGGAGCATTCCATGCGAACTCAACCTACCATCAGAATTGACATTTTTAATTTGGTCCTAATGTCTTAAATCTTTTTGCACTCTGTGAAAAAGAGCTCCATGATTTTCTTCGAATTTTTTTATTCACCTGTTCACGAGTTGTGAATTTTTCAAAATATGAGATGTTGTTTTCTCGAATGCCCAAAATTTCTTTCTATTTTTTCAGAATTTCTTAAAATTATCTAAATTTGAAAAGAAAAACCTAATATGAAAAGACTTACAATTTTATGATGTAAGCATGATTTTTAATATCTCATCAAATAAAATATCAATAAAAAATTACAAACGGAGGTAATCGAAAATCATGAAAATAATAAACCGGTATTAAGAAGAAAAATTTTATTCTTAAATATTTTTGTCTTACTTTTGTTGTCGTTTAAATATTTTACTTCAGTTACTTTTGTTTAAGCTAGAATTCACTCTCATTGTCAGAGTTTCAGCCTTTGAATATCGAATATTGAGAGCGTCGGTTGTTTTTCATAATTTTCAATTGTTGAAAGCTTAAGTTCGATGCTTTAAGTTTAAGTAAATTAGCTCTTTTTATAGCCCATTCGTATAATTCTTGCGAGGTTGAAATTTGTTCATTGAATGGCAACTGAAGAAGAAGACTAGCTCGTGCAGCAGCACTATATGCAAAGGCTAAAACTATAACAGGCACTCAAAAATTTCATTGCGTCATTCCAAATACAGATGGATCTCTAACGACGAGAGTGATCTCTAGCTCAAACGAAAATCACTCATTTAAAAATATTTAAACGACAAAAAAAATTAAGACAAAAATATTTAAGAATAAAAATTTTGTCCCTTTACAGATTTATTATTTTCATGATTTCCGATTACATTCATTTGTAATTTTTTATTGATATTTTATTTTATAAGACATTAAAAATCATATTTGTATCATACTAATTGTAAGTCATATCATATTGGTTGTTTTTTTCAAATTTCGATAATTTTAAAAAATTCTCAAAAATAGAAATAATCGTTTACCCACGACGGGATCAGGCCGAAAATTTGCGAAATAAGTCGTTTTTTTGAGAAGTTAAAAAAAACAGTGAAGGGTACAAACAATGTTCAAAATCAGATTTTAATATATGAGTGGAAAAAATGTGGTGAATAATTTTTTGATATATTTTGCATCAAATTATTGACAACTTCATTGAAAAACACACAATTTGAGAAAATAACATTGAAATTGATGCATTTTTGAAAAAGTTATATGCAGTTCAAAAGAATTTTAAATTTTGAAAAATTCACATCCCGTGAACGGCTGGATAAAAAAATTGGAAAGAAATCATGTACCTCTTTTTCACGGAGATGAAAAAATTAGGACCAAATTAAAAATGGCAATTTCGATGGTATGGCAATTGAGTTGGCATGGAATGCCCCAAAGATAAGTCGTACTTTAGAATGTGGCGTTTTCGACCGGACATTTGTAATTCTATACCTTACAATAATACATACCTATACATCTACAGATTTTATTTTCAAACAGAGCAACTTCAGTTAATTGATCGAATTTTTGTGCGAACATCTAAATTTTTATTAAATATAAATGAATAAATAACTATCTGTATCTATCACTTATTTAAGTACACATGGATATAATGATGTGCAACAAGTGAACAGTCGCAAACGCACTTCTGCAAAATTAGTCAAATAAGCTGGACAACTTGTAAAAATGCAATTTTTGTACTGTTGAAAACACGAAAAAGAAAAAAATATTGGAAAACATGCAAAAAAAAATAAAGGGACGAACATTATTCAAATAGTCGAAGAGTACACTGAAATTGTAACGTGAAAGAACATTTTTCAATAAAAATACAGACAGAAAAAAATGAATAAGAAAAACTTTTTATACGCAATAATTGTATCTTAGACGTAGATAATGAACGTTTCTATTTGTATAGAAAGTCACGGGGATAACTGCGTTATCTGAATTTGTATGTCATCAAAACAGTTTTATATAATGTTACAAAAGAAGATATAATAATAAAATTTACGTCGTATTGTGCGTATTCGAATATTGGGAATTTTCGATTATTCTTACTATTACGATTCAATGAAGTCCGTAATCGTAGTCGAAATCGTAGTGATCGTAGTATGCGAACGGTTCTGCGATACTGTTGATTTCAACGTGCTCAATATTATTTGACGTGTACGGATCTGTAAAATATTTTCACCAATAATTTTCACGATTCCGTGTATATTTTGTCATTGGTAATTTAAATCAATTTTATTTCAAGTTAACTATAACTCGGACATTTGTATCGTCTCTTACCATTGTCAGAAGCGAATAGAAGGTCGTTAGTACCGTCAACGATCACAAACGGCGCTGGTTTTGTAGGCGAAACTTGATACTGGAATTCTAAATAGAAAATGAAACAATAACAAGCAAACTTGCGTTACGGACGTAGATTCAAAGTCATCCCGCACTGTGTTTGTAGTAAACACGATCAAGTTCGAGTTTACGGCGCGTTATCGCTCTGCGCGGAATCGAGCCGGTTTCAGTCTTATTTTGTGTGCGGTCGGATCCGGATCTGTCCAAATTTCTTACCGTGAATATGTTGTGTCGCAGTGTGAGGCTTGTGCTGATTTTCTATGTTTACATTTTGGTAGCTAGTCGCACCGTGGCCGTGATTAACCGTGTGCAAGTTCGGAAAGTTATTCTCCTGCAAGGTGTGATCATCGATACTTCGGATAATTCTACCGGCCCTCGAAGCAGCGATCATCATCATCATCATCATCGTGCACAACTGAAAGGTATAATATCAATGCGAACATGCTTCTAGTTTTTACAACCTTGCCTTTGTAAACATGTACGACTGATAGTAATTATGACTTGTCTTATAAATTTACGGACAATCACTCACTAATAATTTCATAACGATGCAGCTGCAGTAATTTTACCCCGCGATGATAACTTTGCGAATATATTTCTTCTACTGAGAAAAATCTTCCCGTAACGAGCCGTTTTATGCAGTCTGTTTGTTAGGAAATTTCGTAACACCATGGGAACGAAACGTATGTACCTACCTTACACCAAGTGTATTTCTATGTTACTCGAGTCGTGAAATCGTTGCTCTATCCGCACGCCTATGGGAAACATACCGTAGAATGGGCCCCTTGCATAATATTTTACGCAAATTGGGATCACTCGCAGTGCGTACAAAAGACCTTGTGAATAATATCATAGTATAGATTCTGGTAAATTCGAAGAGAATTTTTTTTGTTATTGTCAACTACTCAAAGCGTTTGCCCGAAGCTTGCTTCGTTGAGGCAACTTCGAGTTTGAAAAATGGACAGGTTTTAACGTGTTGTAAAATAATTTGAACAGACGAGTAACAAACACAAGGACTCGCATTCGTGTTTAAGCGTTCAAAGTGACTTATTTTTCGCCGTTTAATTCATTTCTTTGAAACAATTAAAACTGAAAACCTTTCGCAAGATTGCCGCGAGAGTTCACCGGCTAAATTATTATCAAACGTTGTGAAAGAGCGCTTGTTTCACGTATGTGGGTATATACGTCATGTATAATTAATGACGGATACTTTGCTCCGCAATCGGATACTTACCTTCGTTATACACTCTCAACGATTTAACGCAACGATTGCGCTATCTTGCGTACGATCTTGATTCGCACCTAGAAATACCGTGAAAACTCATCCTTTATTTTGGCGTTCTTGACCCATTTGTAATTTCTTGCATGTATACCTACTTCGAAATAGGAACAATATTCAGGGTGAGAAAGTTTTCTATGTGTAAATATCTTTTTATTAGTTGAATTACGTGTACATTATCCAATATTGATTTCATTGCAAAAATTACAATTAGCAAACAGCCCATATTTAGACTACGTGTTAATTCGCCTTCAATTAATGTTGCTCGAAGAAAACCGAATGTATAAAGCCCGTTGTACTGGTTCATTTATGGCAAGGTTGATTAACATTGACGATTCTTGACTGATAATGTCCTCCGACCGCGTAATCAACTCGTGGCGTAACAGGTGATACATGATGTTGCGCGTAGTGAACAACCGCATTCTGCACCGCAGGTTGATGAATTTTTACCGGAATGTGAACTATCGGTTGGTGTACAATTGGCTGATGGATTTTCGGCGCCACGTGAACCACGGGTTGATGGATCTTTTGAACGTAATTAACCATCGACTGGTGCACCGGTTGATGTATTTTCTGCACGTAATGCAGCATCGGCTTATGATAGTTTGGAGCGTATTGAAGCATTGGCTGGTGAGCATTCTGCACGATTGGTTGATGTATATTTACGTACGAAATCCGAGGTTGATGCATTTTCTCGCAGTCAGCATGCGGCGACGCTGCTGCAGAAACCTTGACGATTGGTTGTTGGGCTGTTTTATAAACAATACCCGGGCTGGCTTGCTTGTTCGTGTGAGCTGGGGTGAAATAGATCGGTTTAGGTTGTGTCAGGTGTTTTGGAGGCAGGTAAGAGATCTGTTGGAACACCTGCTTCGGGTAATAGGACTGCGTTTGCATCGGCGGTTTGACCATCGGTTTACTGGGAACAACGAACATTCCCAAATGCTTACTATCTTCGCATGGAATCTCTTTGACAAGCGGCGTTTTTACCGGGTGAATAAGCTGCACTGGCTGAATATGCTGAATCGGCTTCACGTAAGAAATCGGCTGCTCTTTTACAGTCGGAGCGTAAATCGGCTGTTGGATGTACTGAACCTGGTGTTTGGCTTCAACGTTGTACGCTTCGTGATGTACTGCTGGTCTCTGAATCGTCTGGTAGATCATTTTCGGAATCACTGGTTTTTGGTATTCCGCTGTTACTACCTTCGGCGTCTGGTGATAAGTCGGAATTATCAAAGGACTGTGATACGTTTGCGGTACGTGGTGGGTGGAAACTCCAGATGCAGGGGGTAAGGAACACGGCGATGATACTCCGTGGTTGAGGTATCGTTTCAGTTTCAAACTCATCCTCTCCGTCTCTTCCTTCGTGTTAGACATCATCTCCGGTGAACCTCGGGCTCCGAGTCTCTCGAAGAAGATCCCCGAAAGCCCCAGAAGGCACATGATCTATCGCGAATGAAAGAGAACGCTTTATTGAAAAAAAATATATACTTATATTTCTTCTATACTAAATTGGGGGTAACGATATGCTTTTTACTAGATTATTTAAATTTTTTCTTAGCAACTTTCAGTCCAAGCGGTTATATCCCGGGTGTATAATTGCGAACGCTGATGAGAGTAAACGAAAAATCTTCAAGAGATTCGCTCTTACCAGTAGCCTAAACATGGCTGTCGAATGGAATGGAAACTTGAGACGAGCGATGGTTTAAAAGATAGACGAGACGAAGAGCTGGACTAGGAGCTTAAGATACGCGTCTCGTTATTTTATAAACTTGCGCGTTGGTCAGCAGGCGTGGTACTAGTCGAATGAAATCTCACGGAATTCCCTTATCCAGAGCAAAAAGTTGCCCCAACATCTGACGCAACGTGTCATACGCCGCGACGACGTGTATGTAGGTATTTCCTGAACACGATTCGTGTACTGGTCAAGCCCATATACGTTTCCTTGCAGTTTCACATTAGTGTCATAGCGTCGTAGATATGTTGCCGCCGTTTACTTATGCGACTTGGAAAACAAATAGAAAAGTACAAGAATAATTGTGCGACCTATAACAGTAGGCTTGATTGCGTTATAAGTATATCTGGTTCGTTAAATGACTTGGTTCATTCGTATGTTTGGGAGTGATCAGAAGGAAATGCGCGTGGATTGAAATCAGCTCGTTATAAATCGTATAGAAAAAAATGATTTATTCTAAAAACATAACGAGAACAACGAAAACATTAACAACAAGAAAATGTATGTACAGTATGAGTATTTAATTGCGATTCCAAGATCGGGTACCACGTGATTTTTTTTTCTTCTTTCTCTTTCTTTTTGGCAATTAGCGTCGATCGTTGAACGTAAATCTGCGCGCGGATCAGTGCTTCCAGCCTCCGTGTCCTTTGCTGCTTTGGTGATGGAAGACGTGCTTGTATACCGGTACGTGGACGGCGTACGGCTTCGGGATTGGTACCGGGAAATGTTTTTCCACGGTGACAGGATACGGTTTTTCAACAACGTACGGGACCTGAAAGACAATTTTTTACTCGTGAATTTCAGAGAGAACAAGAAAAGGAAGTAAAAAAATCTAGTCCAGTACTCGCTTGTATCGCAGACTGAATCATGCGTGCGGCTCGATTGTCCGTCTGACCATATCGCCTACGTTACTACTTACGCCCGGATATGATCACTGCTGTTTATAATGGGTATAAATACTGAGCGATCTGCGGACTCTCACGATCGTTAGAAAGGAGAACGGAATTGACTTTGGTGTGTTAGTCATTTTTGAGAATTACAATTGGCGATGTGTTACCTTCTTTTCCACGACGTAAGGCTCCGGTTTTTCTACCGGTATTTCAACGTGCTTGATAACTTCAACGGGAACTGGGTGCGGAACCTGCACTTGGACTTGGTAAGGCTGCGGAATCGGGACTTTGATGTGCTGGGGAACGGCGACTGGCACCGGATGCGGTATTGGGATGGCATATTTTTTGTATATCGGTATCTCGACTGGTTTCGAGGTTTCGTGGTACGTCGTTCCGCCGTGCCCATGTTCTTCTTCGCCGTAATGACTGGCCGAAGCTAGCCCCACTATCGTTGCCAATATCTAAATTCAACCAGACAAATGATGATCACCCTCCTTTTTCTCACTCCAAAATTCATTTACCGGTTTTGAGTTTTGAGTTGGGAATAAGTAAAAAAAAAAAAAAAAAAAAAGTAAATAAAAATAAAAGCGAAACTAAATTTTTCTCTCTCTCTTTCACGCGCCGGAGCTACGTGCAGTTACTACTTACAAAAATCTTCATGGTCCTGATGTCGGATCAGGTGTGTGTGGTGTGTTTCGATTACACGAGGAACCTTATTGCACTTCGCTTCGGTCCGCGATGCTTTGATGCTTTCAAAGTCACGGCCATCATTTATATACTGCCGCTACTTTCTCCCTTCTCTCGGAGGCTGTTCCATGTTATTATGATTTCATTCCGATATTGGGGATTGAACGGTACTGCTAGAAATATTCCAAATTGGTGCAGGATTGTTGCAGGTATTAATTTGAACGTGACCGCTTCAACCTCGTTAATCTAATTAGATCGAATGTTCGTTTTTTTTTTTTCTTGTTTAATTTCACACTAAAATATTAACAGTACCCATCTGATTCCACGTATGTGTATAGAAATTGCGGCTTCCTTGGCTGTACGTATTTTTTATTTTAAATACTAAATTAAAAATTTAATTTCCCGGAAGAGGTTTTATACTGTGTTAATACCTTCATAGAAATTTGGTGTTATTTATGCAAACTAGATAGACCATCCGAAAAACTGTCGTAATAGGTTAATCAATTCTATCACTCGGCGAAAGAAAGTGAGTGCTGTTCCACGTTCGCGATTGTAATTGATAGGTTTTCTACGTTTCCTGGTAGATATAATAACCCGCAGAAAACTGTCGCTACAATAAAATTCAAATTGAATTTCTCAAAGAGTATGGCGGCATCACGATATTGGTTGATTAATGTTACCTTTCTACAGAATCCATATATTTCTCATATTCAACGTCAGTACCTTTCACAACATTTTTTCACTCGTGACGCATTTGTATAATACATATTGTATAAGAGATTTTTCATAATATATAAAAAGTTATTCTTCATCGGTCAGCGATTCCATGGTCAATTAATGATTATTTTGAAAATCTGAAATGTGGAATTTGGAACGCTTTACAATCGCGCAAATTAATTCTCGCGCTGAGGCAGTATTTGGTCGAGTTTGCTAAGAGTAGGTATAATTAAAACAAAGTTAGCAACACAGCGTCCACCACTTCGCGGGGCGTTCCTCTCGATCGAAGACCCCTTCCAAAATCAACCATGAGACTGAGATTAACGTAAAGAGGCTGGAGTGAAAGTGCGTCTCGCAAGTAAAAGTAGTTCTGCACGCTACCGAGGCGGTAGATTCATAATATACAGGTATCAACGTCCTTTACGTATATGCTCCGACTCGTTACGGTAAATCGAAATCTAGTTCCTGTATAACTATTTCATCCTGATCTCCACGCTACCCGTTAAAATGACGAATTGAGAAATTTGAAGAATTTCCCGTAATTTGAAAACGATTTATCACACGAGCTGAATCTTGCATTTCGTATCGTCGATACACATAGAACAGGGACTTAAATAAACATTATAAACGCTTACTTAAATTTTTCTTTTTTTATTAGAAATCATTTATATAGAGAAAAAGCAGGAAAACACTTATAAAAAATAAACGTACGAAAATAGTCAACAATACACAGTATAACATAAACAAATTCGTCCTATTTACATATGAATATAGTTTTTAAATTACTGCGGCTGTGCGGGTGCTGAGTACGTTTAGTCGATGCCGGCCGCAGGTTGGAAAACGCCAGTGGAGTGAGGGGGGGGGGGGGGGGGGTATATATAATCAATTTATTTCTCGGTAAAAGTATAAATGTGCT
This sequence comes from Neodiprion lecontei, assembly GCF_021901455.1. NCBI lineage: Eukaryota > Metazoa > Arthropoda > Insecta > Hymenoptera > Diprionidae > Neodiprion > Neodiprion lecontei. The sequence continues at coordinate 25,833,170 of NC_060265.1, forward strand.
CAGGTAATTGTCTTTCTCTTCTTCTTACCACTCTTTTTCAAATAATCATTTACGAAGTATTATTCTCTCCAGAGGGTTTTTCTCCGATACTCGTTGTAGGCATTGCCATAATGGGCCTAGTTACTTGTTTTGTCAAGCAGAGGGGTATTTGAGGATACGTATTTTTGTTTTCGTTCCAACTTTTACGTAGATTTTTTTAAATTAAGATAGTTGCGGTTTTCTTGTATGGCGTTGAAATTTAGATGGTGATAATTTGACACATAGCCGAAGTTTAGTGCCAGCCTTTACCGTGTCCACCGGACGAAGTGTGATGGAAAACGTGCTTGTAAACTGGCACGTGAACTGGGTACGGCTTGGCAATTGGAACGGGGAATTTCTTCTCGACGTATACCGGGTAGGGCTTTTCAACGACGAAGGGTACCTGTCCGGATGCAGAAAAAAAAAATAATAACAACATTGCAGTTAACACGAGGTGATTAAAATCTCAAATTACCTCTAGAAATTCTGATTTTTTTTTTTTTATTTTGTTTGTTCTCGATTGCTTACGTGTTTCTCGACGGTGTATGGCTCGGGCTTTTCAACCGGAATTTCAACGTGCTTTATAACTTCCACGGGGTAGGGATGAGGGACCTGAACCTGGACATTGTACGGTTGGGGTATGGGGATCTTGATTTCTTGAGGCACTTGTACCGGCACGGGATGAGGAATTGGTATGGCTGTTGAAAAGAAGATGTGCGAATGATTAATCGATCGACGAAGAACCGAAAGTTGATAATTAGCACAGAATTGGATGAACACTTTTTTCATGCAATCGATTTGCACATGTCAATGAATGCAAGCCGGTGTCAGACTTACCATACTTCTTGTAGATGGGAATGTGCACGGTTTTTGTCTTTTCTTCGTAGGTTGACTTGCCGTGATCTTCTTCGTATCCACTGGCGCTGACCACCGTGGCAAGGGCCAAAAGTCCCAGAGTAAAAATCTAGAATTTAATCATTTTCCTCATTATACGATCGTGGATTTGAACGAATTCTTGAATTTATTCAATTTTAGCGTTATTGATGTTAGTGAAATTTGGCCGTCAATATATTTTCATCAAATATTTATCCGGACACGAGTCTACCGTAATGCTTACAATTTTATTCATGTTTGTAAATGTGCGGGGGATGTGCTGACGCAAGGATTCAAGTGTTGAATGTCGTCAGGGGGCGAGATTTCAGCTTATATACTTGGATCGAATCTACCACCTTTCACCAAAAGCCTGCGGTATGATATACACATACACACACTCCTCTTCCGTTCTGACACATGTAACTTGGGGATTGGTCAATACCTACACATTTTCTACAACACTCGAGACTCTGGCTCACAGATGCTGCTTAGATAGCGATTTGAAAGGAAGTCCATTGTACAAAGCTGAGCTCTGTCTTTTTTACATCGTAACTTTGTAAAGCAACAGTTTTCTGTTTCTGCTCTCATTCGGCATACAAAACCTTTGAAATTTTACCGGTATGACTGAATTTAAGTAACCTGAACCAAAAATTAATTTCAACGGCTGTTGTAAACTAATTTTAATTATAGTATATCGGTGTATCTTAAACTATATATACCTATGTAGACATACCAAAACTATATCGCTTTATTATGATTGACAATTTTCTCATTTCTCTCTTTTGGTAGAAAAATTCTGGACTTTCGTTTGATCTCCTTATTTGAAAAAACGATATGTACAATATACTTGAAAAGTAAAAGGACGCGAAAGGTCTAGGATAATATGTTATTGACGCCGTACACTCGCCTCTCGCTAAGGTACAAAGAAATCTCCCCGCGGCTGAGTAGGTATTACGCTTTTACACCGGAAGTGATTTGTTGAGTTTGCTCAAACAATATCGACGTTCCCGGCCCTTATAAACTCGTATTTGTAATTGTTACGAAATTTGTATCACAAAAATCAATCACCGTTGAAACTAATTCTATAGATACATTTGTATAATTTTTTCCTACGAAAAAAGTAGAATCACATTGACTGAACTCTTCTTCGAGTGCTTGGTATCGAGTTTCATGGTTTTTTTAAAACGGACAATAAATTATCCAATGCTTTTAACAGAGTTTGAAAAAGTTTTCTTCCTTCGTCCCATCTGGAAGTACGTGACGTCTCGCTGAGCATGTGGTAGATCGGACAATAAGCATGTATCGCATGGTTCGTTGTGCCGTGTAAAATGCTTTGCTCACTCTTCCGGGTGTCGTAGGTGAAACTCTTCACTGGTTGGAAATTGGATGGGGAGGTTATTAATTACAGAGTAAGAGAGTCTGTCTGGCGATGCGTTGCAATTTATTAACTGAAGCGAATCAGAATCACGAAGCATTTTTCACACCATACATGCATATCGAGTACAGTACCTACTTTTCACTTTAAGATCTAATAAAAGTTATAGGTATTCAAAAATCGATGTTTACACGTAGCGCACGATCGTTAATTATAATGTTTGCACAGTTGGAAAGTAATTTGACAGTGATTGAAGCGGTTTTTAACTAACGCCCTTTCGTCGAGTTATAAATATCAATACCTAATCTTGAATACAATCACACGAATGATGAATCGATCGTCGTTTGAAAACAGTTTCCATCCGTAGGTTGGTTAGCTATTGAAAAAAGGCGATGCAGGTTGAACGAATTGCCGGAGTTGTTAATCTCAGACCGTTCATAATCCATTAGTTCCATACTTATATGTGCTGCTCATTCCAGCGCGTTGGCTAACTTCCGGTAAAGTGTACGTGAACGCCTTGCGCTAACCGACAATATTAGGTATAGGTAATTATTTTTACTGATTCGAATGCAGCTTGAGGCGATTGGAATGGGGAAGGTATTTCAAATGTGTGGATGACGTAAATAACAGGTGATAGTAACCTTTCGAATTGTTCGTACCATTATCCGGTGTAGCTTTGACTTTCACTGGGAAAACTTCCTTTAAAAAGATGGCAAAAATAAAAAATAAATAAAAAACTGCGAAACAGCTATTTCATGTGCACTTAGATTTTTTCCTTCCTCTTGTACTGTACGTGGATTTATCTCTTGCCGAATCATGGGCAAATAAGCAACTCCTCAAATCGTGCAGATAATTGAATGCTGGCCGAATCTTATTATCCAGCATCGAGCGAAGAAGGAAACCAATTGATTGTCTCCAGATGCAGGCATTTCGGCCAGAGAATCGAGTTTGGGTCAATTTGTGACGTGTGATGCGGTTACGCTCTGTTATCCCCGAGACATTTGCCTTGACGACGACGAAGCTTTACGGTTTCACCCCGCAGACAGCAGCATATATCTACCGTGATTTTAAAAAGCTAGGAGTTTCTTCACGCGGTGAAATGAATCTACGAGTTGTTGCGACATTCTTTTTGTGTATCCAGATATATACACCATATACTGGTGTATAACATTGAATTTAACGGTGAATGTTAAAAGGACTAAAAAACGCGTTTGCTGTCTGCAAACTCCACCTGTGCAACGACAGGTTTATTATATCTCTTATACAGCCTGTACTAATAAAGAATGGACCGACAGTTTTTAAACTTGAGTCAATAATAAGGCGATTAGTCGAGAATTTACTAATCGTCAGTGCGCGCTTTTATTACCTTTTTAGGTAATTATTTTTTTTCATCTTAGCGCGAGTCAGGTATGAGAGACGAGATTGAAATTTTTTAACTCGGAACGCACTTCTTGCTCACAACGCGAATACTTTCGCCGTGCGAAACTAAGCAGCTGCAGTACTCGCGGTAAGGCGATCAAAATCTTCTTGTTTTGTTTTTCTACTTTTCTTCACAAGCTATTTTATGGATAACGACCCACGTTAGTCATTTGCTTCTCGCAAAAAACAGTTATTACAAATTCGCGATTTCCTGATTCGATCCTATTTTTTTTCTGGTCAAGGAACTAATGCGGTAATGGTTATGTGATAAAAATCTTAAAAATTGCATCCAGCAGGTGATTAATCTCGTGGAAACTTTTTTTTGTATTTACGGTTTATCATTTCAAACAAAACAAATAATGTACAGTTATTAATACTTATACATCTATGAAAATATACTAGCTTCGATTATCATTAGTTTAAATATTTAAATACACCATGTAACAGAACAATGCGTGACGGAAAAATCTGAAACGGTTAAATGTGAATTGTAAAACGTCACACTTGCTAATTGTGTAAGGAGAAGCGTATTCTGACGCTGAACTTGTTGACCTGCGTTGCATTTTCCTTTCACATAACTGACTGTTTTTCACTCAATGTCCCTTGCTACTGTGAACGATGGTTTTGTATACGGGAATTTTGATCGGGAATCGCTTGATGACTGGCACCGGAACGTGTTTGTAGACCTTGAACGGCACGGGCTTTTCCACCTTGTAAGGAATAATTTTCTCCACCGGAGTTGGCACCTTCTTTTCGACCTTCGTCACGACGTTTTTGATCACCTGCAACAGAATTACGCGTAAAGTTTGGAACAAGTTGTTTTTTCCGCGAGGATCTTACCTCGTACGGGACCGGCTGGGACACGTGAACCGCTACCGGATAGGGTTGCGGCACGGTTTGTATCACCGGATGAGGGATCTTGACCTCGACCGGTTTGACCACCGGAACTCCAATTTCCTTGACCACCGGGATAACGTGAAGCCCGTGTCCCGCGTGACCCCCGCCTCCGATGCTAAAGCCGGAATCCCAGCCTCCATGTCCTGTTGAAGACGGAGACAGTTCAATTTCGCGTACAAATCGAGCGACGTTTCCTCTTTGCGCGGGTACGATAATACCGCGAGAGGTAGTATTTCCCCAGCCAACGAATCTTTGACGTCTTGCTAACAAGCTGCCAGAAATCATCGGTTCTGGGGAGCTCGAGTCACACTCGATCATCAAAGTATCTCTGTCTCATATATCAAAGTTACTCTATCGAGGCAGAAACACACCTCCGAGATCCCAGCCGCCACCGTGACCTCCAAGGCTTGACTCGTCGAGGGAAATTGCTGGCAATTCGTGGCCGTGACCTCCCACAGAAATTTCCCCTAGACTCAGCCCACCGTGACCTCCGATTTCCCAGCCTGACCCCTGACACCATCCGGCGATCCCCAGTAAAATCACCTTCAAAATACACCTCGCATTAGGAACGCGTCACCGTTTCATATACAGCTGTGACGAAGCGTTTGAACGAATCTTATTTCACTATCGATCGGCGTTAGTTACCCCCACATTTTATGGGGGTTGCTATTCATCGTTTGCTTTCGATTCGAATTGCCGCACACTTGTCACTGATTTGGCTCACCGAGATCATGGATTTGGAAAAGAGAGGGTCGTTACTCCAATTTCATTTTATTGAAGTTTGGAAAACTTATAGGAATCTGGTTTAACTATTACGTACGATTCTGTTCATGGTTGTCAGTTTTTGGGAAGAGGCAGCGAGACCCCTCGAAGCCTGAGCGAAGTTTCAGTTAACTTAGCCAACGGATCTCTTTACGGGGGACTTATATACCTTGTGGTTGTTTGTCCCACTATCACCTTAAATTGCACGCACACACGTTCACTCGATCAAGTAGTTGTTGCTTCAGTTTATCAGAGCCGTCTTTCAAATACAGACTCAATATCGTTACGGTACAAGTACGGCAACAGGAGCACACAGTCGCATTTTATGTCTTATATAATTGCTGCTTCCACTGGTATAAGATACAGTATGCGGAATCAACAGGCTTCCGCCTTTCTTTCGTTAAATCGACTCAAGTACGGGATTTTAGACGGTAATTTGAGGTATTTACCTCATATTCTAGGCATTTGTACAAAATCGCGTAACAAGCCCGATACGTTCATTGCCAAATTATATACGCTTCAGTGTAATCCGTAACATTGTTTTACAACTTTTGACGAGGCTGCACAGCTAATGGCTTCGATTCACCGGGTTTCATTGATGCGTAATATTTATACATCGAATCTCTTCCCATGCATTTATTTTTCTATTTCACCTGCGAACATTTCGAGCATCCTGATCCTCGCATATCGTCGATGTGTAAAAAATTGGCACCGAGTCTTTTTTCCCTTCCAGTATCAATTGCACTGGCACTGACCAACAGATTAAAAAAAAATCTGGTTAAATGCTCAAATTACGATCTATATAAAACTTCCGAGGTCTTTGGCCATTATTTAATTATTTTTCTGTTATACTTTGCGCTCTAGAGTTCTTGACCTCTAATATTCCTGTAATACAATCAGGCAAAAAAAATGTCCTGATGGTTTTAGATTTTTTTCCAAATCCATCCTTGTGTATCATGTTAACATTATGGTTTCAAACGGATCGATTTCTCAATGTCAAAAACTTCATTAGATCTTAAATGTGACCTAAATTCTGTTCCTAAACAGTGGGAGATGTTTGTTTGATGTTCTAATAACACCGTTACATCGAATGGCGTGCTTAACATTTGACGGACGATGCCGCGCGTAGCTAAATGTAGTTCAATTCGTGACAGTAAGAAATTTTGAGCGATGATCCCGGGATGTATGATAAATTAATTCGGGTCTCGCGTTAACCGCTCTTAAATCCTTAAAGAGCATCTTCGCTTACCTATTCGACATTTTTATGGTATTTTTTTTTGCGCTCACGCGTCGGCGTTTGTTTTACTCTTTTTGCACAAGCATATTCGTGTATGAGAATCATAAATTTCAGCTGTTGATAGTCAGTAAAAATTTAATTTCATTTGTTTTTCACCGTCATTCTTAAGAATCGTAAAGACGAGTGAAAAACATTTAAGAAAAAATCTGGAGCTCAATTTACTTTCACTTATCATCAATTAGCTCACGAAACACTTAGTGGTTCAATTTAAATAAGCTTGACACATTTCACGGAGTAATTTCATCTCTTCATTTTTGTTCTTTGCTATCTTAATGTTTATCATCGGAAGAGAAACTAATGAGTTCGTCATCCGTTGATCGGAGATAACTATAAATTAATGGTTATTGTCGATCGTTGTAATTACTGGTTCGAATCGTATTCGTGTCAAGTCAAAGTAAAGTCACTCATCGTCGAGACTATAGGCCGACATGTCTCGTATTTTTATTACAGTGAGACAGTTCGTTCATGTAGTCTAGAATTGTTAATTTCACTTCACGCGCTTTTCTGTTTTAATGGGTGCAAAAGACGACACCCTGGCAAATACGTAAATGAGATACATGACAAAATTTATTTCAATTTAATTCCAGCGTGTTTTGAAAGCGATAAAAATTTTTGTATTAAATTAAAAGAGAGAGCCGGAAGAGCGCTGTACGTGAATTAATTTTTTTACAGATAAAATTCGAGGATCATAGTTTTGTATATTACACCCATAATTTAACAGTGCCTAAAGAGCACTTGATTCCTGTCTTGAATCATTCATTCTGAAGTATGCGTTGTTTCGATATACTTTTTGCTAGTGCTCTGCTACTATGACGTTCTATCAGCAGAGCAGTATAAAAACCAAGTCTTTCAATAAAAAAAAAAAAGAAAATCTTGAGCACCCAAATTCTTATTAGGTCACGTAAGACGAATTTAAATAGGATTTAATCACGCTACAACTTTTGGTAGGCTTTCTTGATCCAGCTCTGCAGTTACTATCCACTTAGTTAAACTAGATATGGCTTCTTCGTATGACTGAGTACATAGGAGTTTAGCCACGCTGTTATAAGCGGTTGATGAAAATACTGCAAGGTAATAACAGTCATTTCACTCCCTACATGAATGGCCTAGCTGTAGATTGAATACAACGTTTATTGATTACCCGGAGTGTTGCACAATTATTTATGGTCACTGTCACTGCCAGCGAATGCAGACCGTTCATTCAAACCGAGGTAACGTTTCTCCACGCGTTGTTGATAAGAAAGTTACTAAGTCCTGAAATAATGTTGCATAGCCAAGTTCTATTCGCACCCTTCGCACAGCCTCGGTAATACGCGACATTTAGTCACCGCACTGCCGCTCATTACCCGCATGAGCCAATTACGTGAGAAAGAAAGATGCCTGTGATTATCGCGGTGAGAGCCTCGTGTCCATTGTCGTGTAGTGATTTTACAGAAAGGATGAAAAAACAAAACGACCATTAAAGCAACCTGCAATTTTTCGTTACTCTGCACTCAGTTTAATTCTGTAATTGCGGTTTGTTTCCAACGCGTACAACTTGTTGCGACGTCGCCGATTTACCACTTTTTATGCGGTTTCGTATGTTTCTGTCGAATACCGGTGAAAGGTATCGTTAGAAGGTATATATTGTATGCATCACTTTTTAGAATTTCTCTTCTTGGGTTTGCACTCTGATAAACGGAAATTTCTCTCGTTAGATGATGATCGCAGTTATTTTACACACCATAGACATGTGTATGTTTAACATTTTTTTCATTTTCAACAAGAGAAGGCTGTTCCGTGTTCATTGTATGATTTTTATAATGAAGAATTATCGCCCTTGGAATACGATTCGACCTTCTCGAGATCCCGATGAATAAGTAATCTAAAAAATTGTTGCGTTGCCTTGAAGTGACCGCAGAATTTTTGCACGAAGTAAAACGCCAAAGATACGCACCATTATGAAAAACAACAACGTTTAATCAGTAAGAGAAAATCATGTACAAAAAGATAACATAATTAGTAACAAAATTATCAATAACAGTACAACACTTCATCAAATATATACAAAACAATAGATGTGTAAAAACTTAACAACCAGAACAGACATCGACCGATGACTTCTCCATGACTTTAGGGCCGATTCGTCAAATCACAAAACGTATACAAAAAAAAAAAACAGGAAAACAAACTACAATCTCCTCTCACATATTTTACAAAAATTTAATGGTGATGACCACCGCCGCCTCCGCTTTTTGCGTGGTGATAGATGGTCTTGTAGACGGGAATCCTGATTGGATAGGGCTTGAATACAGGCACAGGAATGTGCTTTTCGATCTTGATTGGCACGTGCTTCTCAACGGCGACTGGAATGTGCTTCTCGACTGGATAAGGCACCTTCTTCTCGACGGGGACAGCTACGGTTTTGATAACCTGAATCGGCACGGGTTGGGATACAGGAACTGCGACCGGGTAAGGCTGCGGAACGCCAACAGCAACCGGGTGAGGAACGTTGATTTTAACCGGCTGAGCGACAGGCACACCTGGAAATCGATCGCAACAAATACATCATATCGCGAAAAAGAACCCTCCGGAGTCATTTTTTCCCTGACTAAATCTCTCGAGGATGTAAAGCTGTCCTTAATCCTCACCGATTTCCTTGTACACCGGAACCGCAACGGGCTTCGTTACTTCCACGTGCTCCGAGACTGGAACGCTTTGCACGTAGTTGTGACCGCCGTCCAGGGAAATTCCGTGACCGCCCCCCTCGCCTCCGTGGCCTCCGTGATCACCGCCGAAGTTGTCAAAGGCGGCGTATCCTTGACTCTCGCCGAAGCCTCCGTGGCCACCGCTGGCACCAAAGCCCTCGAAGCTCTGACCTCCGTGACCTCCGTAACCTCCCTCATAACCACCACCGGACTCTAGATGGCTGATGGATGCTTCCGATCCTCCGTGGCCTCCCAAATCGTAGCCCCCGCCCTCGCTTCCGGAACTTAAATTCTCGTAACCGGATCTCATGGATATTTGCTGACCGTTGGCGTCGGACGATAATGCCTGAGAATGATACTCGGGCTGGTATTGATACGGGTGATAAGATGGCTGCCAGGGCGCGGCGGCCGCCAGCGATAGGACGGAGAGTAAAAGTGCCTGGAAGATAAGAGGACAATTCGTTATTCGTAATTTTTTTTACAAACTTTAGGTAAAACTTGAGGTTTGGTTGAACGAGATTGAATGTTTTGTTCCGATGAGAGTGAAATCAAGTTTTTTTTACTGTGCACGGTTTTTCGTCTTTTCTATACGAATCATGATCGTTCATCGGCTTTACTCACGATTCTGTTCATGGCTAGGGACTTGAACTTTCGTTGAGCACTAAGGCTGCTGTTGTGATGTGAGCCGCTTCTACGACTGATACAATTTCGATCATTTCTCGTCTTAATATACCGGGGAGCCTTTCACTGCTACGGTATTTATTTTGTCCCGATTGTATACGTCGCCGTCTTTCTTTCAACCGCGCGCAAATCTTTGCCGATGGAATATACCGTATCTTACATTGGGTGAGGAGAACTATAGACCAGGCTTTGAACATCGAGGAGGAAACGATTGTCCGACAATTTCAAACCCGTGCTAAGAGAGCGTGTTCCACGCTCCGGTAAAGTTTTGTTCAACTATCCTCTCTTCCTCGGTATTCAGACAGTTTTCAATACTTTTCAGACGCTTGTATCGCGCCTCCCTCTTCACTTGAAGTATACTCCATTCTTGCACTTCAGCATAAGACTATCGTGCATCTTGCAGTATATTATGATCCAAAGACGCGTAGGTACCGGAAGCACTTTTACTATTAACGCAATTCTCCTTTGAATACAAACCATGCATAGAATCCTTTTACTCTCGTTTACACGCTGGGTGAATAATGAGCGCCGAATGACTCGTGATTTTGTTATTTATATACATTTGATAATTAAACCGGTCCCTTGGGTTTTTCTAACCACAAATCCATCCATTTAATGAGTTAATTCGACGCGCCGAGCTGTGATACAAAAATATGGTTCAACTCGTCTCGTAAAGTTTTTGAACACACTCACCGATTCACGTGCTCTCAAATTGTGGCTTAAAAATCTCAAAAACAGTCCTCACAAATTTTTAGAATGCTTAAAAAAAAACCTGACGTTGAAAGGAACTACCAATGAAGAGTTCTAGGAATCTCTAGACGTTTTCGGCCCATCAAGGTCAAGGCGTCGAGGGCTTGGTCCATCATACTAATCACTCGGTACTCCGCGTTTTACAGACAGCTAGATATTATTCAATTCTGGATCCGAGTGTCGAGTTATTTAGTCCACCACGTGTAGAGAGCATGACGGGTTATTTTTTTCTATTACCGTCTTCAGAATCACTTTGATGTGTTGATAATTAAGAAACGGAAAAGTCAGGGGAAGTCGATGATTAATTATACCAGAAGAGCGTGTATAATACTGGTATCATACCATTCTGATGTACGCATCCATCTCTGCCAATCAACAATTTTTTACTTCAGGGTATCGAAAACTAATAATCTTGACCCGATCATTGAGATACATTTCCATGGCTGGCAGTTTTCGATCAATAAGCTTTCTTACAAATGTGCTCCATTTTCAATGAAGATAGTTTACTCGTTTTTTTTAACGAGTTCCACATCTGGGAGTGAAATTTTCATCAATTTCTACACCGTACGCAAATTTTTTTTCTTATTCTTATAGGGAAGTAAATCAGAAAGAGTTTCTTTGTATAATTATATTTAAATTAACTTTTTATTTCGTAAATCAAGTATAACAATATGTACAAAATTAATACGTATCTTAACACTATCTATGCTATTACGCACGCATTCAAAGAACGGGTGTGTAATATGGTCATGGCTTAGCAGTGTGTATAAACGTCACACACTGATTGTGAGTTAATGAAAAGGCGACGAAAGGCGGCGGTCCTGATAAATCACGCCTTTGGTACGTTCGTCGAAATATTATCCCTGCAGCTCTAATCATATATACTAAAAATGAGATGCATGCGTTCAAGTTACATAAACAACAACAACAACAACAAGTCATCGGGAAAAGTAAAAATAAAAAAAATTAAATGACAAAAACAACAAACAAACAACAAACAATCCAAAATGTTTCAAAGAACAAAACGAGCGATGGACTCATTATTCATGGCATTTAATGATGACTCCATCCGTGACTCTTGACTCTGTGGAACACGTGCTTGTAAACTGGGATGTGTATGGGGTACGGTTTTTCAACTGGTACCGGTATATGCTTCTCGATTTTAATTGGAACCGCCTTCTCAACTGGCACTGGGATTATCTTCTCCACTGGATACGGGACTTTCTTCTCGACGGGTACAGCGACCGTTTTTACCACGGGAACGGGTACCGGATGTGCGACGGGAACGTGGACCGGATAGGGTTGCGGTACCCCGACCGCTATGGGGTGAGGAATGGCTATGGCGACAGCCTGGGCGACGGGAACACCTGAAAAACGAATTTTAAATATTGGCGTCACTGCACGTGTCCATCCGCATCAGATATACAATAAGTATATTTGAAAATTCTCCGAGCTGTTACCTATTTCCTTGTAAACGGGAACGGCGACTGGTCTGGTCACTTCGATGTGCTGACCCAGCGGTATCGTTTGAGCATGGTGATGCTGCACTTGGACTCCCCCGTATCCTCCACCGTAGTTGGATTCGATGCTAGCTGCGCCTAGTCCTCCGTATCCTCCTCCGTAGTTCGATTCGATGTTTGCTCCATGGAGTCCGACGTTTCCTCCTCCGACACTGTATCCTATGCCCTGACCGGTACCGTATCCACCCCCGTATCCGACAACTTGACCGCCTCCGTAGCCTTCCAGTCCTGAGCCTCCGTAGGAGCCGTAAGACGCTGTTTCCTGATGCTGCAAGCTCCCCTGGTTGTAATTATCCAGCCCGCCGAGGTCGGCGGCTCCGGTTCCATGATCGATATTGCCGTACGAACCCGATGAGCCGATTCTGTTGAACGAAATCGACGATTAACATCGTTGAAATTTATATTCCAAGGTCGTAATTAACCGCTAATAACACCCATAACACGCCACGCGTGTCTACGCTTAACTACGAATTATAGTACTCGTAATGGTAACATGAGCAGAGATTTATTTCACTCGGTGATTTTTTTTACACCTAATATCGTTTAGCTCGTGGCACGTGCCTCTATGCAAATGAATCATAATTCTGTTTTTTATTGCCCGTTTCGTTTATGATTTACATATGTTATGACCTGACAGTTATTCGGTAGAAATCGAGAGTCGAATGACACGATTCATTTCTTCTTTTTACAGTATGAATTTGAGAATATTTTTACGATCAATTTATAAACTTACCCTTGCCAACCTCCGGTGGAATAATCACTGGCCAGACTGCAGGTCGTAACTAACAAGAGAACTGCGACAACCTGAAAGAGTATATATTCATGAGTACAATACCGTTGAAGGCAAAATTCTCATGCTGTACGGATCTACGTCTGAATTCGATCTAATGACAACGGTCATTCTTCCTTAGGGTAGGTTACAGCGAGTGAATAGGTTGGCGACAGAAGCTGATCGTTTTACTTTAGTGTTCAATTATCTCAAACATAACGTTGAGGAATGCAGTGTCGTCGAAAAAAGCGTGGTTGAATTAACAATGTCCGAGCGTGTAGCGAGCGAATGAGTAGATCGGTGCAAAAAGTTGAAACATTTAGAGCAGCTTCCCTTTCGCCGGTTATTGGTTATACTATCTCTTGGCTCCTATATGCATAGCGCATACTCTCGGTAAGAATCAGCTCCTTTCGCCAGTCGCGAAATTTTTCGAGCAAACGTATCACCGCGCGATCGTCGATCGGAATTCAACGACGTCGAAAAGATAATCGATATGTTTTCAGAGTTATTGGATATGTTTACTCACGGAAATGATCATTTTTCTTTTATTTAATGGGAAATATTATTCCAGATGAGTCGCCGATGGGACACTACAGTCACGAACCGATGAACCGTCGTTTTTATAGCGTAGCTTTCTCCCCTCTCGATCGGATTTCCGCTCTGCGAAAACCGGACTGTAGCTTATACCGAGCCGTCCGTTTTATTGGCGACGTGTTGCGCCCGCCTAGATGCCCTAGTCGTATCTTCACATGTGTCTCATTGACTTTTGATGTCGCGAGAAAATGCTCCAGTCATTTTACCCGACGATCATCGAACTCCTCGGGATCGTTGCGGTTCCGACTCGAGACGGAATCGAAGTCGTCATGATCGAATAATGTCTTCAGCCTTTGTGTAATGCAAAGAGGTGAACGTCGGTCGTTCTGCGCTTGAAACGAAAGTGTTTTCCTTTTTAATCGTGTTTTTCTTTTTATTTTACTTACAGGCAAGTACTCGGCAACGCCTTGCTTGCTTGTTTGCTCGTTTGCTCGTTCCGCTTGTCCGGTGAAATGCAACAAGAATCAACGACCATCGATGCGCCCGATGGTATCATTTGTATTCGATATTATTAACAGCGATATTCATAATAGACATATTATACGTTTATGATCACTTTCGTTCTTCCTCACTTCGGGAAATCTATTTCGATGCGGTATAATTTCATTCGGCGATACATCAAATGATAATCATCAAATGAATTCCATGAGAGAATTAAGAAAGTGCTATTATCTCACTGTTGGAGAAACGCTTCCTTTGGAAGAGACTCGCAGTGGGATGAGTTAAATATTTCAGTCCGAAAGTCCATGTAGTAGATTGATCATAATCTTATGATTTGAATTTTACGGTGAACAGCAATTAATGATACTATACCGCGGGATGTGGAGCTGCTGTTGAAAGTTATGGCTTTATATCTCTGCGAGGTTTAATTTAATGTATACCCTTTTAATTCGTAACCGCGATAGCTATAACTGAGTATACTGCCCTTGTAGAAACGCTTCCTGTTATGAAAGTTTGGAATTTCCGAACGCTTGACACAATCGTGTATATCAGGTAGGTATGTTCTCCATATTTCGAGTCGCTGGATGTATAAATTATAATCGCGAGAAAGCCTCCAAGATTTTAAACGAAGAGTCGTTTATGTGGTTTCTATATCTTCCTATCCTTTCATTTGATTCTAAACAGAGACACACGTGCTGGGTCATTTGAAGTAAGAAACATTTACTTCAATGCGACAACGCGGAAAAGATCGTCAATTTGTCCCGAGGGTCATTTTAGTAACGATGTTAATTAATTGACGCGACGGTTTCGGCTTTGCGGACACGACGGTAATTTCCGGCAGGTAAAAGCCTCGCACTGCACGGCAAGTCGAACTTCCATTTGTGCGTATATATCTAGAGTGAGAACTCGTGGTGCAAAAAGTAAGAGGTTGCATAAAGAAAACGCCTCGGGCGACAGGTATAAATACGCGAATCAATGGCAATGAAAGTGCCGCTTTAGGTTGCTGACTGTTGCACTGACCAAAGATCAAAGGATCATCGACTCCTGAAATATAAAACGATGAAGTAATTAAGAAGATTGCGGTTGATCCCGTTACCATGAACTTCAACGAAAATCCGTCTCGGATTCACCTGACTTACAATTTCGAATACTCGTCATACCGTGGATGATGAATTGCCTTAGAATTGACGCAAGTTATGTATAATCGATTTATAACCGAATGATAATTGATTCGGATTTGAAGTCACGCAATCTGAGATTTCCTTCCAAACACGAGTGTTATTAGAGAGGAGTGTAATTTTGCGGAGACAGGGTTCTGGTCGGTGGCTAGTGAGAGTACCGGATGGGCGGTGAATGTCCAACACGGATGAAAGGAAAGTATGTAAAAATGATACCACGAGCAAATAGATCGAAAGAGATCAAAAAACCGCAAATGAAAGTACCTACGGCGGTCAGGGCTTCCAATCTGGTCGCCGTTAAGGAGGCGCGACTTTTCTGCTTGGTTCTATTTTAACGACCGACACTTAGATCCTGGCTCTCGGACACTCGTCCAAATCCCAGTACGAAAGGTGAAGCTTTTCACTCCCCAAATGATGTTCACCACTCGGGGATCCAAGTTGCAGGATTCTAATTCGAGGAGTAGCCGAGCTTCTTGATCGGTATTAAATTTTAGCCTCGTTCTATCAGCGGAGCGTTTTAGACAGCCTGAAACTGTAGAGCCGCCAAACTTAAGAATGTATATTGTACAGTGTCAAGACTTGCTCGATGATAGAATCGAGATAAGATGACATTAGGTGACTGGCAATTGGTCGATGAACTTATAAGTTGATTCTCCTGGTAAGGTGTTTCCGGTATTGAGCGCCTTGCCTGACGGTTCTCGAGTAGTGACCGTTATACTTTCACTGCAATTATCCACCGTTGTTAGAGCAATGTCATTACCTCACCTTTCCTTTAGCCTTGGCTGCGGTTAATCTGCTCTATGTATCCACCTCTGAATTTATCCCATCTTATTAATAATTGGATCAATTATTCGTCGATGATGTGGCCACGGGTCTTATAGTTAGCTGCCGTGCATCTATACATGGCTCGAAGCTGTTTTCCTTTGATATTCACCCGCGGCAGCACAGCGTGATGCCAATTTGTAACGGTTGTTTGTTTTAGTTTTTTTTAACACAAGCGTGTTACTCGCTGTGAGCTTGCGGCACCTGAAGAGCTCTTCACACAAGCTGCTCAAATCGCTAGTTCGTTGATTGATTGATCTCGAATAGACAAGGCTATTGAAGGCACGAAATATCTAAGGCAAAATCAAATTGAAAGTATTTTGACATCAAGCTCATTTGAAGATACGTCCGTGAAACACGGATCACGCTTTGATTTAGCGCGCCTGTCTAACCCAGCGTTCCATATTTTCCGGTGCTTACCTCTTGACCTTTGAATTTGCCGACATAAAAACATGCTGCTCTCTTTCAAAGTTTAATGCGACCAAACTCAGCGTGAACCTTTATTCGTCCCCATTCGGTTTGCTCCTTTTTTTGCCATCGGAATTGTGTCGAATGTCTATTTGCAAAACTTTCGAGGTAATGTGGTAACGCTTTTTGATTCGGAGCAGCGAGTGCTTCGCTGAATTTGATTGTGATGAAGAATAACACGTTAAATTGGTGGTCGATTAACTTTTATTGGTAACGAGTATAATATAAACATGTAAGTCAATATAAAAACGCCTAACAACGGCCTTACACCATCACCACTTATTGTTAGCTTGTATTGGTAATTATTAAGTAGGTTGATTACATTGAATGCGTATAATCAGCAGTCTCTTGAAGTATTTTTTTAGCTTCTGAATAATTTCTTATCCGATCCGTACATCGGAGCATCGATTATCCCCATGGAGGATACGACGGTTTCTCTGCCGCTGCATGTTGCAGTGCGTTAGCGATGGCATTTTCCTTCGCTGCAACGATGTCCTTTTGCTGTAAAATAAAAGAAAACAGTTGTTATTACCGATTCATGCCCGTGACACTAGCTGAATAATTAGAAACATCTTACAATAATTGTAAGCGAATTAATGGAAAAAATGCCAACGCACCCTGGCTTCTTCTTCACTGATACTGATCTGTTTATCGACGTCTTGTTTCTTCAGTTCCGCGGCTGTGGCCGTGGCTGTTCTCTGGATGGCTGCAGCAGCGGCGGCTTCTCTGGCCGCAGCGACTCTTTGGGCAGCTGCAACCGCGTCCTTCAGGGTCGCGAGTCTCTGCTGGGAAGCAACCAGCTGTCTGGCACTGGCTCTGGCCTCGGCTATAGCATGGGCTGCGATTTCCTGGGACCTTTGTCGCGAAAATATTAGATGGTAACAAAAAGATGATTCATGTTTCAGGATCAAGTCAAGGAAACTGTACAGTCACCTGTGAGCCGTCTCTCTGGCGTTCGCCTCCTTGGCGATGGCGATCTTCTGCTGAAGATGAGCGGCCTGTTTGGCATCCGCGACTCTTTGCTGAGCCACAAGGACGTTGCGACTCGCATCCTTCGCCTGCTGGATCGCCCGGATCACTTCCGGCGGATAGGCGATGCTCGGTGTACCCATCGGGAGATCTCTCAACGCCTTTTAATTCAAACGAAAAGTCGAATTAATGCTGGTACGACCTTTTGCCAATCAGAAAAGCTGATTTTTCTTTCAGTCTTTTCGTCGGTATCTCTCGGGACCGTTCACTCACTTGGAGAGCGATGTCGTGAGTTGCCTGCAGCTGAATCTGACCCAAAGCTGCGTCAGGGCTGGCCCATCCATCAGCGGCGTAGCCGACAGGCGCCCATCCGGTGGATCCAAAGGCTGGAGTTCCTCCGAAGACGTCATATCCTGGGACTCCGAAAGCTGAGACACCGCGTTTATCCTTGGGCTTGGAATCGGGGGACCTTTGGATCTCCGTAACGGCGACAGCCATTGAGACGGACAGGAGAATCTGTATGTAATATTTCGACATTACAAAAAGTATGGTTTGTATCAGCTTTTTATTTTCATAAATCTTGGCGCGAATTACCAATAGAGCGGTCTTCATCTTGCTGATACCTCGGTGATGGCACTGGCGACTTTATCCCGACGATCCGACCCTTATATACCGCAAGAAAGACACAGGGAAACACGCCCATGGTTGTTAACGTAATTACGGAGTTAATTAAAACTACGTATTACAGAGTTTTGCGTAAAAATACGGGTCCCTGTATCGGACAAATTATAGGCCTTGGCTTCCTACTGCAAAAGATTGGGTGATGCCTTTCGCGAATACCTCTTCTGCTTGTGCGTTACACGGAACTCGGAAGACAGCTGGTAATTTTAGATCGTACCAACCTACACCTTATCAGATATCCACCTGCACCGTCTATCGGTAAAGTATATTATGTACTTATCCATTTTCGTTTATTTGTAGAGATCGTGCGAACCGTTTATCAAACCGATCAATGTTGGAGATAATTTAACAACCGTGGAGAAAGAGACTTACAATTAGAAAAGAAAACAGAGCTTTTAGAGAAAGTTTCATTTTGAAATACCCAATTTACAGTATAAAACGGAAGGGTTATTCCAGCAGAATTGAGCCGTATATGAAATGCGATTATCACCGGGTTTGGTTGAATTTCCTGCCAAGTTTTTGTTTTCAAATACGAACCTCGATTAAGGACATCTCGAAAATTGTTATTTTGTTTGTTATTTGGTATTATAATTAACAGCGAACAAAATGTATGGTCAACTTGCATTTTATTTCGTAACAAAAAAAGTATTAACATTATATTTTTCTAGTCATACTCGCTCTGAACGCTTGTAGGATCACTACAAGTGTTTTCATGCCGCATGAAACATATTTTCAAAACATCAGAAAATTTTTCATTAGATTGGGTGAAGCTGCACAGCTGTAAGATTATCAGGAATTTCATCAAATATCATGACAGCTGTCTATATTTATATTCATCGATTTTGCACACAGAAGCACAAAGTTAGCTAAATTTTAAGACTAGTTCGGATTCTTAAGAACGAAATTATAATTTTTTGCTACAACGTCTTGAATATTTGACTCGAAAGTCGAATTCATGTAACTCGAAAACAAAATCTTTCAATGCGCTATAATATTTCGGGAGTAATTTTTTACCGATATTTTGAACTCGCAAAAAGAGTGGTCGAAATCGGCAATTATCTGCTCAACCAGTGGCAAAGTACCGCTGGAACAGCCCGAGGGTAAAAACTTAACACATTTGTAAACATACCGAGTATATACTATACAACAAATTAACATCGTACGTGGCTTTCGATTTCCTAAGCATTTTTAATCGAGCCATATTGTCTTGAAGCCTAAAAGAGTCGAGTGAAAATGGAATTTAGCATTTTTTCACCCTTTCGAACGAGAGCATCCGTCGTCACTCGAGGCGTTGATTATAAGCCCAGACTAATTTGGTTCTGTGGTTCGTCTCGCTGTGGATTAATTACAGTCTAGTGAGGGTTATAATTATGTTGAATCTACCGATTAGATCCCGGTCAGATCATGCACGATTTTCGGGCTGCTTGGATCAATCGCGAACGCGTCAAAACTGAACGAGGAATCCGGTTGTGCCAGAGTTTTTACAGCGGTACTTGCGTGGCCGTGATAATCGCGGGATTCCGGGGCCTTTTTGTTGTCCGACTTCCATGCACTTCCGGTCGAGTAAGAATAAGAGTCACCCTTTTCGTATCCGTTGTCGTTCTCCGGCGACTTGTAGGACGACCTACTCGATTTAACGTAAGATTCCTTCTTCGGCGACTTCTTCACTGCGGAATACGAGTCTCCGGTGGGACTCTTTTTGTACTTCGAATACTGTTGGCTCTTGGGACTCTTGTAGCCGAATGAGTCTTCGTGAATTACCTTCGGTGATCTATTGTAGGATCGGACGTTCGACCCGTAACCTTCGCTGTCACCGCTCTTCGGACCCTTTCGGTACTTTTGCGACGAGTGACTGCCGTAGTTTCTGCTCTCTTCGGGCTCTTCTTCGTGGGCCTGATGACGAGACTCTTTGGACTTAGAGTTGTACCTTGTAACAGGCTCGGTGCCTTCGATCTCCGGTACCTCCTTTACGTGGACGTATTCTGGAGACACAGATCAGATGATCAGTTCGAGGATAATCGTCATTCAATGAGAACCGAATCTAACGTATACTCGGCAAAATTCGTTTCCTACTTACTGCTCTGCGGGAGTTCTCGTTTGTACGAGTCTTCGAATTCCTGTTCGAAATCCTGCCCGTAGGAATTAAACGCCGCGAGTTCTCCTTCTTCCTCCGCTTGCTCTTGTCGCTCGTTCTTCCGGCTCTCTTCTCCCGGGTACTCGTACCTGCTTGGTCTGGATTGCGGTGATCTGTAATTGGCGTGGTGGGTCGTTGAGTGCCCGTCGTAGTCGTCATCGTCGTCGGCAGACGAGTGGTGATGATACCTCGACGACGGTCCGTCGTCTTCGGCTTCTTCGTCCGACGAAGGCTTTGAGTACCTGCCGAATTTATCCTCGTACGACTCGAAGGGGTAACCGGTGGACGGCTTGAAGTCACTTTCCGCGCTGGACTCCTTGACGTACGATCCGCGATGCGGTGATTCGTCCTCTACGTCATCGTGCTGAGGACCGTACTCCCTCTCGATCGCTCTGTAACCTGGAAAAATAACAAATTAGAACCAATCCAAGGAGGTGGTAGTTTTTTGCCACGTACCCTCGTCCACTTCGTCCTCGTCAAAATCGTGCGGGTCAGGCGCGGGCGGCTTCTTCTTCTTGATTATTTCAACGTCATCTCGATTCTCTCCCAAGGGTCTACCGCTTACCGAAGGGTGATGAACTACGGAAGATACTGGACGAATAACTGGTACGGCTGGTGCTGCTGGCGCTGTTGGTACTACTGGCAGAGCTGGTTTCCCGCCGAACTGGAGTTGGGGTTGACTCTTGATGTGCTGGTAGCTACCTGCTGCGGGTCTTTCCTGGTTGTAACCTAGTCCAGTGTTGATACTGGCACCCTTGTACTGTGGGAACTGAGGACTGCCATTGGCGCTTTTTACGGGAATGACTTGAGGTTGACTAGGTTGTTGGTTGTTTAGGAACGGCAGAAGATTCGGCGTCAAGCTCTTGGTGAAGTCGGCAAGGAAGTTGAATTCAGTTTGCGCTTGAGCTGGCGAGGCGGTCTCGAGAGCAATTGGCTGACTGTGGATGACCTGAGCAAAGCCCGGGAAGTCTTTGGCGCTTTGCAGCTGAAGAAGTGGTAGCGGTATCTTCTTACCCTCGAAGTCCACGGTCACTGGACCCAAACTGGCGCTCTGCTGGACAGCCGGTATGAAGTTGGAAGCGCTTTGATGGTACGGTGCGTACATCTGTGAAAAATCTGAACTCCTCTGCTCCGGAATATTGGTCTTTGGAGCGTTTTGCTGAACTTGGGAAGATGCGGCTAGAGCTGGACTCGGCTGCAGGAAGTAAGGTGAGGCTTGGGTATAGCTCGTTGCTTCTTGAGTCGGGTAAGAGAACAAGCTCGGATCGATGTAAGACACCGTCTGGTGATTTGGCGCGTAAGTCACTTGGGACTTCTGGGCTTCTTGTTGCTCGAACGGCGCCTGCAAGAATCCGGCATTCTGCTGATTTTCAACGGGGGCAGCACCAGTGGTAAAAATCGTGTAGTACGGGGTGTTGAATATTCCTGCACTTTGGATCTGACCGCTCTGGGCGTTCTGGGCCTGAGATAGGCCAGTCAAGGGTTGCGCGTTCTGGAGCCTACCGAAGTTCGGTGCGTTCTGAGCAGCCACTGGTTGAATTTGAGGCGTGAACACCGCCGTGTATCCGGAGTTCTCAGCCTGATTTGGAATCCCGTGATTCTGTGGAGCGCTGTACCCGACATTTCCATAACCTTGTCCAGCATTTCCGTTATAGTTCTCTTTAGCCGCCGTGTAACTTTGACTGGTATACGGCGAAGCTTGCTGAGCACCGGCGTTCTGGTTGTTGTAAGTTATTTTTTGGTCGTAGATTTTTGCGGGGGAATACGCGGCCGTTGATTCAGGGCTGCTGCCCTGCTGAATGTACTGGCCACCGATCGGACTCGCAGCAGTGGGACTCGTGCTTGGATTAACCGATTTTGACGGATAGCTGTTCTGGCTGGCCCAACTCTTTGTTCCAATTTGAACGATCCCGCGTTTCAACTTTGGTCCAGTTGCTTCTGCTGCGTCAACCGATGATGCCACCGATGCTGTTGGTGATCCTGTAGAGGCAACCGCATCGTTTGATGCCGCTGCTATCGCAGCGGCGAAGAGAAGCGCTGCACTGTAAGCCTGCAACAAATAAACGGTCGGTAATATTTATCGCAAAAGGTGTGTCACGGTTTTTTTTTTTTTTTTTTTTTATAGCGTTAGTGGATTAAGACGAAGAGTCGAAATTTTGAAATCACGCGGTGGCGAGAATTTATTATCTATGCGTCTTGCGCATGTTGTTGATGACACTTCAATATATCCACTTATATCATTATATCACACAGGTTCGGGAGGCCGAAATGTTGAATATATTTTGTACAATCTACCCCAATGCGAATTAACAGACATTGCCGAGGTTGTGAAATACATTTGTTTTCAACGTACCAGCATAGTACCCATTTTCGGATACCGTACAGTTCAATCGCTCGATGCCAACTGGCGTGATTCGTTATTCCAGGCTCTTTTATATTCGAAGACAACTGATGCGGATCGACTGAGCACAAGAGAGACTTTTCTAAAATGTATAAAAACGGAGAACCTGAAAAACCGCCGAACCTCCCTGCCGTGCCGCGCCGCACCGTCAGATTACGGACGAGTTGCGGACAGCATGCCTGTCATCACAGTTGCCGAGTCCTCAAGGCGCATGAGGTTGTATTAAAAAATAAATTCTTCCATGACTAATGAAGGTTGCTTACCTGCCGTGCTGAGAAAGTTGTGGGCAAAATTTTTATTTGCTCCACTCTACGTCGCATTATGTGCCGTATATTCAATTTTATCCACCGTCAGATTTAAAAAAGGTTTTTCTTTCTCTCCATTTGCACGTTCGGACCATAATTGTGCGTTTGACTCTGCCTTCGTGTCGGTGATGAAAATTTCTTTTGCTACCGGAAATTGCGAGTATAAATATATTTGCTGATAAATTTTTTCATTCGGTTCGCGTGTTCGGCCTTGCGTGACGTTATGGTATGTTATACGTGGGTATAATGTACTGGCCAATAGTGACCAAGTTCAATTTTTGTTCATATTATAATCAACGTCTCAGCCGATTGATCCCGTACAACAATATTTCACGCTTTTTCTAGATCCGTGTTTTCGATTATCTCTTTCTATAACGAATACAAATGTCATCGTTGAAACTCTGTCACCATTCCTGTTTGTTAGTGATTGTCAAAGCAATTCTCTTTTACAATCATGAGCTCATTTAACGCTCTCTCTTTCGATCGTTGTGCACGTTATACGTGTAGATTGACACAAAACCTTTCAGCCCTCTGTTTTGGTGGCACGGTATCCGAAGATTGGTATCGATCGCAATGATGACACATTGATAGATTGGATGGAGTAAGATATTGAGTAACTTTGACTGGCGAATAATCTGTTTTAAGTAAAAAACGTGCGCGATTGCTAGGCTATAGCCAAAGTTACGACATAACTGGAATTATCTTTCTGATCTACTGTTACGAATACCATTGAACCTAAGAAATATGTGGTATTGTGGTCACGGAGCAGCGATCCACTGAAATGCTTATTACCCAGAATCCAAGGTAGATAGATTTGGAAAGAGAATGTGGCACTCGAAGACTGAAGTCATTTTAGCTTTTTCCAGTAACTGCAGAATGCAGTTACGCTCTATGAAAGTGAAAACTAACTTGATTCGTGAAAACAAACACGTTCGGGTAATTTAACTTAGCGTTAACCCCGCATCTACTCAATTAATTTAACGTTGTTTGTCATTGATGATTACCTATTTGCATACCGGCCGCAAGAAGTGAGAGCAGTATAAACAACAATCGATACTCTCGTTTTTCATGACTTGCATAAATGATTGTCATGTTCGTTTAGTCTATTCCGGTTCCTTCAATTTTCACTTTTAACGCAATCAATTTCTCGCGATCGAACGGCCGACGAAATTACTCGAGGTTAAAATGAAATTTACACCGAGTGTTTCTGGGAAACCGTGACAGGAATTTCCCATTGGTTAAACAATCCTATAAAGCTCATGTTTTTTTTATTTTCATTGGTTACCTTATGTACAAAGCATTAGAGTATAAATCATAACAAAATAATTCAGTCAATATAATCCATCGGGATGTCCTAATTCGAGCTTAAAACTAATCGTAAATTCTAATTGATAATATTGCGTACGTAAACGGAAGAAAAAAATACAGAAAATATTCACTACTATAAGATAATTTGTACGTCGCGTTTTATTTAGTCAGCAGTTTCTGCTAATATTATCGCGATCGAGAATTGAAATTTAACGAGTTCTGTTAATTCTACTCAAGGTCTGTGTGTAATCGATTGAACAATAAAACAAATATTATATTGTAATTGCAAAGTAGCGCCTCGTATAACACTTATAAAATTGCAAATGCATTGGCAAGCAACAGTTGCGAAGCGCCGTTTCTCAAGTATTTGTTTTATCGACTCGTCACGCGATTTTGTCAGGCTCACCTTGAATCGCCAAATTTCTAGCAAGTAAAAGACTGCGCTCAAACAATCAACAACTACATAACGGAACGTCTAAATTATTCATACAATCTATGCGACAGTATAATTAATTCACACGCAGCAGCTATTGAACCCCGCTTTTTTGCGTTCGCGTCGAATTCGTGTTCATCGCCTCAAAAATCTTGAGGTCCGATTTTTCCTCGAATGTTTTTGATCTCTCTGTGGGAAACTCGGCATTCCTCTCATCCCGACGCTCCGTGTCGTTTTGAGACCCCCTTTCTCCCTCCACCGCTATTCCTTCCTTCTTCCCGAAGTGATTCTTCGTATTTCCAGCCGGCAGCCGTTTGTTCTTACGTAACAATCCCATCAGGTTGTGCGTTCTCTGGTGGTTGAAATCGAAGTTGTGAAAGCCGGGCTTGTGGTAATCATCGGGGACCGGACTAGAGGTGGTAAGGCTGGGGTACCTCGAGTTCGGAAAACTCTGTCCTCGCAGTCCCGAGTATGAGGTTTGATAATCGGCTTCGAACTCCTGGATTTCGTGATTGAACGACGTAGGTCTACTCTGGAGAAATTCCTGCCTCGGAGTATCAAAGCTGGAACTATGGTGAGCTACGTTGCTCGCGGCTGCTTCTATCACCACTCCAGGACGTCGCGGTCTGCCAGGATATTTCGACTTGCCGCTATCGGAAGCCGGCAATTTGGGTACCCGTCTTTTCTTGGAAATCGGTTCGTTGAACGGGCTCTTCGAGACGAATGCATTCGGCTTGGGTGGTGTCAGGAATTCGTGGATAAAATCTACCTGGCCAATATCCGGGTCAAAGTTAAACTCCGGATGATTCAGGTCCGAGATTGTGGGTCTGGTTAGGTGGATGTTTGGTTTATAGTAGAATCTGACCGGTTCCAGGGAGACTGGTGGTGATTGCTTGACTTCTGTGAAATCTGGCGTTTGAGTTGGGAGTTTTTTGAAGGATTGGACGTCCCCGACCTCGGTACCAGAGTTAGTGAAGTGGGCCTCTAGGATCTGCTTGCTCGGTTTGATGTCAGGAGCGGAAAACTTGACGTTGCGGATATCGTCGTTGAGCTTTGGGGACGTTGTGACGGTGGAAATGTCCGAACTCTGAGCCTTGTGATCGTTGTTCCATTTCTGCGTGTTATATGTCGTCTTCAGAGATTCTTTGAACATTTCCTCCGCGTATTTTTGCAGGTCAGAGGTGAGCTTTGGCTTGGAGATGAGATCGTTATTGGAAAAATACGAGTTCTTGTAGAAGTTACCGCCTGGAATCAGCGGCACCAAATTCAGTCCCTGAAGCAGAGGTTCATGGAAGTTGTATTTACTGTTCAGAGCTTTTTGGGCTTTCAAAGTTTCCGTGCTCGGTACAAAGTTTATCGGATTATACGTCTCGGGAGTGTTCGGTTTTGAGTTGGTCGTCGGCGATGTCTTCTGGTCATTGTCCTTAACTCCACGTTCCGTCAATGAACCGAGGTAGCTGTGAGCCGAGAGGGGCCCAATGGTCGACAGATTCGGGACTCTGAGAGACGTGTCGAATTCGGTTGTAGCGAAGATTGGAAACGGGGTTGTCAAACTAGCCCCCCCAAAACCGTTTGATTTTTCAAACGTGTTCTTGAGCATGTGGTCAGGAAGACTCGGTCTGATATTAGGATTAAGAATCTCAACGTTTTTCGTTCCTAAATACTGGGCCTGAGAATCGCCTGCCTTTGCAAAACCCCCGTTGGCCAAAACTTGCACGTTAGGATTTCCCAGTCTGCTGGCCCTCAGGGCCTGATTCTTTTGCAGCTCTTTCAGCTGATTCAAAGTGCTCTCAAATATCTCATTCGCTACTTTGAGTATTTGCTGATTTTGCTCCTTGTAAGTCTGGGCGATCGCATTTGACGCCTGAGATATTTGTTCGACCTGATGATGCTGGTTCGAGTTTTGCTCGCCTGCGTCGTTCTGGTTGTAGAAATTCAACAAGGTCGGTGCAAGCTCGGCGCTTTGGGCGATTTCTTTCGTTTTCGGTAGCAAATTCTCGTGGCGAAAGGCTTGATAGAAGTTCTCTTGCAACTGAGACCTTAAATTTTGAGCGTTGATTTGATTCTGAATCTGATCACCAACTGCCAGACTAGCCGAGGCGAGATATTGCCCGTTTGATCCCGGGCTGCCAGTTTTTTTACCAATGTCTTCTGTCACCCTCACGTTTCCATTCGCCAGATAACTCGGTGTTGTCGAATAAGTTACAGCCGGACCGTGCACCATGTACAAATTGTGACCAGGTGGCAAATTTTGTCCTTGCAAACCGTGGTGGTTTACTTGAACGTTGTTAATGGGGACAGATGGGCTGCCGTTTTGTTGGATATTTGCAAAAGTTTGCGGAGTAGGATGAGGGTTAAGAAACTGCGAATTGCTCTGAAGGTTTTGAATTTGATTACCGTTGGAAGTTTGATAGTTTTGTAAATTTTGGTTGGGATTATGCGCCGCGGTTTGAATCGGCGAATCGAAAGTGACAGGTTGTAGATTTTGATTGGCGTTCGAGCTTTGCTGGTAAGAATTTTGATTGCTTAACAAAAACGGGCTTCTCACATTCTGTCCGAATTTGTACGTGGTTTGATAACTTTGTTGGGGTATCAGTACGGTTTGTACGGGATTCTGGAAAGTGTTTTGCCCAACGATTACTTCCGGAACCGACTGTTGTACTTTGACGTTCGAATTTTGAAAACTTGCTGTATTCTTTCCGAGATTATGTCCCAAAATAGTTTGGGGTGTGTTCAAAATTGGAGCGATAGGAGCGACCGTTGGACCGTTATTATACGCGACAGGCGTTGCAGTGACGAAATTCTGCAAAACCGCATTCGACAAATCAAAGCCCTGACTGTTGCCCAGGGCAGTGGCATGATCGAAATTCGCTACGGGAACGATGTTGACCTTTACCGGTAAAACAAGCTTCGGCTTTTCAACTTGATCAATTTCTATACCACTAGAGTGGGATATCTCGACATTCGGACTGATGTTCGCCCAGCTGTTTCCCTTAGATTTCTTGTTTTGGTTATTATAAAACCTCTGCTTCCCGTCCTCGGAGTCCGTTGCAGGTACCTCGTATCCTCCCTCGTCCACCTCTTCTTCCCCTATCGGACTCTCACTTTCTAGCCACGCATTTGGCTTCGGTTTATGGTTTCGAATTTTCGGCCTAAACCGAGTCCTCGGTCTTTCGGTCTCTTCGATGTCCACCGAGCCCTCGAAGTCTCTATGTTCTTTTGGGAGTCGAGTCGAGTCGACAACGTGACTTGGCCTTCTTCTCTGTTTCCGTAATCGCTTCGGCTTTTCCGTCACCTCTACGTACTCGTAATTCTCATCGGACAAGTCCCTCGACTCCTCGGTCTTCTCGTAGTGATGATTGCTCTCTTCCCTGTTGAATAGTGCTTCGTGCTCGAAGTAGCTCGCCGGTTCTTCGGGGCGAGGGATCAAATCGTCGTAGCTCTGACTCCCAGGCAATATGTTATCGAAGTCTGAAATCGTCTTGGCCTTCGTCGTCGAGTGTTGCTTTGCGTTTAGCCTCGGTCTGCGTCCGCTCTGGGAAGATTTCTTCTTCGGGTGTCTCTGGCGGTGAGTGACAACACGAGCTGCAGGAGGATTCGTTGGCTGGTTGTCGTAGTTTTGCTGCTGGTTCGTGTGTGAAATACTTTGTGTATTTTCCTCCTTCTGAGAGTTATAATCCAGGGTTTCCACGGGTGAAAAGGTGTTGGTGAATTCTTTGTACCCATTTTTACTCCGGTCTTCGTTCATTCGGTTGTAGGAGAAAAATTGATCATTGCTTGCCGCGTTTCTTTGGCTTTGAGGGCCTAAATTTTCACCGTAATTTATCCCGTTATAATTACCCGTTTTCTTACCGCGGCCACTAACGTCGTCGAAATAATTTTTCTCCCTCTCGTGATTTCGCCGATCTTCGTAGTAGCGCGTTTCTCTATTATCATTAACTTTCTCTCTGTTACGTGAGTTTTGATTAGATCCGGTAAGGCTGTTGTAAAAATTCTGATAATCAGCCACGGTTGGAGTATGACTATTTATTTTCAATAATTCAAAGTCATCCGTCGAGTCCTGAGAGTCGGAGGACCTTCTGTTGGAAAACGGCTGAGTCAGGCTGAGGAAAATTCTCGCCTCGGTTGAGTAAAACGGATCATTTTCCAACGATTTCTCCTCCGATTTCGGGTAACCCGGTTCTCTTATAAAAAGAGAGAGATGCTCCTCGGTGCTAAAATTTTTGTCAAGACGATTTTCTACTACGATAGTTTCTTCTTCTGCGGTTAGAGTATCGCTTTCCGGTGTTATTGGCACGAAACCGTTAGCATTTTCGTAACGAATCGTTGTGGCATCCACCTCTTGGAAAGGCCTCTCCAAGGTCGAGTGATTTGCGGTAATGTTTTGCAATCTAGCGACCGATTTTGCAGCCACTTGATCCGGTTCTTTATCAATATTTGACGAGTTTGTCGAGGCAGTGCTCCATCGGCTGGACAGTAGCAGGATCACAATCTGTGAAACGTTCGAAGGATTTTAACGCTATTTCGCAAATGAAGATCAAATAACGTCAATGAACGGTATTCGAAACCGCGGATCAATTGCGGAAGGATTAAATGAATGCAATTTTTCTTTTCTCGAATACCGAATTAAAACACGGTATGGATTAACGAAACTTACGTGACAAGAAAACCTTTTCCATGGCCACATTTTTTGACTAACAAAAAAAAAAAAAAAAAAGAAAACAAATTTATCCGCACTTTTTCAAGCAATGAATCACACGATATTTTTTCCACACATTTATTCTCGTCGTTACTGCAAAACTATGAATTATCGGGAACTGAGTTGTTCATGGAAGAACTTTCTTGGGAGAACTGAGCCACACACGATGCGTACAATTTTCTTTATACACTCCGGTGACCAAGTGAAAAATATCGTTCTAAATATTATACTATATACTTCTCGCGTCTTTCCTAGGATACTTTCATTTGTGGCACGCGACTGACGTCGGGAAAATTTTGTCTCAATATCTCGACGAAGATCACATGTTCTCGCAAGTATCGGGAATCTTTTATTTGTCAAGTAGATCCAGCCGTCTCGATCGATACTTCAAATACCTGTAACTGCAAATTCACTGGACCCCATCTCCGCACTGTTTTATATCGTTAAACAAAAAAATATTCTCGGAATTCTGTGACTCGCATGACGCAACGTTTCCAGCCGAAGCGGTGAGTTGTGTAAAAGTTATTAAAAAGCGTAGGCAAATACGGTGAAAAAAATGTATCTTTACCAGCGTAATTTTATTCCATACAACGATTTGGCTACCAACGCTTAGCGATTTCCGAATCACCGTTTGCTCGCGTGGCTCGCTGCATCGCAAAGTTTTGGTCAATTATTTTACCGCGGTCAAGGAACTCCTACGCGCTCTATAACACACGTGTTATGCTCAGTGCGCGCGGCAGAAGCGTCGACACGATTTACACTTGAAAAATAACTTTATACCGCGATGAATATCGTTTAGCAACTCGCACACACGCATTTTACGGTCTCCACAAACAAACGGTGAAACATGATTTTTTCCAATGCACATCGTGCAGCTTCGACAACGCAACTGTAACAACGCCTTGCATTTTAATTGCCTTTGTCAGATTTGCAGAGATATCAACGGAGCTCGTGTTTGTATGAGGTGATATTAACTTGGCTTAATCGTTATTGCCGTTTCGACTTTTATTTTACACTCAATTAACGATAATTAATTACCCCTCTGATGCACTAAAGCATGTAAAAATACGTCGAGTGTTCAACTGTGGGTGCAAACGATATACGGGACATTTGGATCAATGGATTACGGAGAAAGTTTGTTTTTTATTATATTTCATTTTCATTAAACACATTTTTATACATCGCTATTTATTTGATTTACATATATTATAGCGTGAAATCCTGAAAGTTTTTCTTCTCTAACAGGTATGATATCTATACATATAATAAAGCAGCGTTATATTGCACAGTTTTAAAGAAAACCTTTTACTTATCTAAGTTTTATTAGGTACCTTTTCGAAGCGTCAAAATTTGGTTAGCTTATGAAAAGCGCTCGCGTACATGTGTATATAACGATACGACAAAATTCGAATACATACACGCGATCCGCATATTGATCACCTATCATTTGATCACAACGATCGTACGAACGAACGGATCTGAATTCATACGTATTGCACGGCTCCCTTATTAAATATTCGTAACTTACGTCTTAAAGCTTACACCTAAGATCGAGAACATTTGACGATCTGCCTTAATGAACGGCATTCGGACGACCTTCCTGGCTTATGTATTGTAAAACAGAAAGAAAGGGAACGTGGTTTTTTTTTTCTGAGGGATGAAGTGAAAGAAAAATGATCATCATTGTACACTCTTCTCTGACCTAAATGACGTTGCCGGAACAGAAAAGAACTTACTTTCTTCAGAAATCGCGACAACGTGACGGAATCTCTCAGTAGCGCGCAGTGTTGTAGATATTGTATCGATGGAAAGTTTGCGAAGTATGGTTATAAGAATAAAAGAAGAAAAATAAACAAATTCAACGGCGCGACAAACATATTCCAGAATATAACTAGACAATAAATTAATTAGAAACAGAGGAATCCTGTGTCAAGTACGTTTCAAAGTCGATTACAAATATTTTGAATTTTAATCTTTTACTTTGTACGTTGTGTATCGTGGGTCGTCTACTATCTCCACGTTCTTGACTTTATGTTTTCTCGGAGCTACGTACTTTGCGTTTTGCAAGTTACCGTAATCGCCTTTATCAAACCCGCCATAGCTCGACTGACTCGATAAAGAACCGGGCTGATAACTTTGACCAGCGATGCTCTGGGCAAAATTCTGAGCAAAATTTTGTTTGAAATTCGCGCCTTGTCTGAGCTGACTCAAGCTCTGGGTCAGCTGACCCAGATCGTAAAGCTCGGAGCCCGAAGGCCCCTGATTATCATAGCCCTGATCGTATCCTTGACTCTTCGACAAGTTTGTGACGGTTTGCGCGTACTGAGTAAGATACTTCTGCAAAAGCGCCTTGAGATTAATATTCGGCGTGACTTTTGGCTGGATCGGCGGGACGCCGTCGACCCTCAAAATGATGACCGGAATCAAGGAATTACCAGCCTGAACGAAAGTCGGCTGGGCGTTGAGAATCGAAGCCGGATTACCGATGTACTGAGATAACGACGGGTTGTAATCGAGCAGACTCGAGTACTGCAGGTTTGACGGTGACGACGACGACGATCCCGTGGCTGTCGTCTGGTAAACCTGACTCTTTTCGGCACCACCGAGGCCGAGAGCCTTCTTCAAGTACTGCTGGACCTGCGGTTTGTACTTGGATAGGACAGTGGTTGATGGTGTTTTCCCACCGAGAGAATGGGACCCCGAATTCGAGGGCTGCTCGAAGGTGTAGGCGCCGGTCCGTTGGCCGTCCAGTCCTTCGAAGTCTTGGCCAATCTCGTAGCTCTGTAGAGGCGAATACTCCGGATGAGGGCTGTCAACGGGATAACTGGAGGCGGGTTTCGTGTCCTGGACATCCGGCTTGCCGAGACTTCCACTTTGGCCGGTGCTAGCCGAGTAAGGATTCTGGTAACCGAACTTCAGCGACGGTTGTGTGAGCTGCGAAGGGGATCCAAAGTAGCCTGCGTTGCCGCTGGATATCGAGGCCGAGGATACGAATTGGTTCGCCTTTGAATCTCCCTTCCCGGAATCCCCGTTGTTGGGAAAAGTGGCCGGTTTCTGGGAGTAGATGCCCTCGGAGCTTGCGGAGTATGAATTGCTCCCCGACTTTGGGTATCCGGAAGTCAGGCTGATCTTGGTGGGGCTCGAATACCCCGGGTAGGAATCGTCGTAGGAATCCGGCCCGACTTCGGACACCATGCCGTCTGGATACTTCCATACGATCTTGTGCTCGTACTTAACTCCGTTCTCGAAACTGTACTTCGGGGAATTACCCTTCAGGGCTGACAGCACCGTCGTCTGGCTCTGGTCCGAGTAGCTCTGGGGCTTGGGTGTCGTGTAGATGGTCTCGGGTCTCGGAGTCACGTAGTTTGTGCTGATCGTTGGTCTCGGCGTCGGAGCGAATGAGTCGTAGCTTTGAACAGGCGAGTTGTACGTCTTCTGGTTCTGGTACAGTGAAGGATTGTAGACCTGCGGTCGCGGGCTGGTGAAACCGCTGAATCCGGAGGCCTGGTTGCCGTAGTTTCCGAGGCCCGCCGGAGCAGTGGGATAAACGTTGGATTGGAAGTCGGGTCTGGGCGTGGAGTAGCTAACATAGTTCGGTTTCTGGGCGGCGCTGAACCCCGAAAACGATTGGAAGCTCTGACTATTCGCCTTGAGCAGCTTGGTCCGCTGTCCGAAGGCCAAGGGAGTCACGGGATTCGCTCTCTGGTGAGACTGCACAGGGTTACCGAACAGATTGGAGTAGGAACCTGCACCGTTCACCTTTTCGATTATCGTAGTTGGCAGAAAAGGGCTGATAGATTCCTCGATGCTGACCGTTGTCCCAGTATTTCCGGTTGGCAGGTAATAGTTGTACTTTCCTGACAGTAAGCTGTTCGATTGAAAGCCGTAGCCCAGGTTCCCGTTTATCGTTCGCTTAGACTTTTCCTCGCTCGTCAAGTTCGTCCCGTTCGTAAAGTCGATTAGGATTATCGGTGGCAGGATCGGCAGCTCGGCTTCTCCTTCGTTTCCAAGGTCCACGATGTCCTCGAGAGTCTCCCGACGCTCTTCTTCTCCCGCGGCTGCGCCATCTTCGACGACTTTTTTCAAGTCGGAGCCGTCGATGTCGAGCGGAGGATTCTCCGTAGTTGGTGCGCAATTCGCGAGGAACAACGCGCAGGACAGCATCTGCGTGGAGAAAGAAGTGAGAAAAAAATTTTAAAACCGGTTTTAACAAGACCCCGATTTCACTACGTGTT
This sequence comes from Neodiprion lecontei, assembly GCF_021901455.1. Taxonomy (NCBI): domain Eukaryota; kingdom Metazoa; phylum Arthropoda; class Insecta; order Hymenoptera; family Diprionidae; genus Neodiprion; species Neodiprion lecontei. The sequence continues at coordinate 25,866,886 of NC_060265.1, forward strand.
ACTCATTGTTTGCGAACCGGCCCTTCGGCCTTCAGGAAGAAGAAAAAGTATACTCGTTTGCGTACTTGTATAATATTTACATTAAGCGAGTTTTACGGAGGTATATATGTGTAATGCATTCGCTTTTCTGCATAAACCGGACTTTAAACGCTTTGTTGCTACGCTTTAAGCGCACTTTCCCTCGCGGTGGGTTTCTTTGCTCGATCTTTCGCTGCAGCGTTTTTTTATTTTATTCTGTTTCTTTTTTATTTTCATTTTCCCGATGTTTTCTACCTCTTCCACGCAAAGTTCAGTCGCCTGGTATCCCGTTACACTTGATGTCTCACTTAAATTTATAACGACGTATTCTTCATGCATTATACATGCGATCGCACATTACCGCAGCTTCTCGGATGAATTGGAAGCGCTTTGAGATCCTCAGTTTCTGATACATATTATATCCATGTACACCATCCAAGTGGTTCAAAACCATGACTGGAGCACCGTGCTGACGACGGATTACAACATCAAACTTTTTTTTCCTAGTCTTTTTGCACTTATGTATCGTTGTGAATTCGTAGAATCAGCAAGACGAATTATTCTCAAGCCGATAACGATCGCTGGACCGAGATCCACGTCAGTAAACCCGGTAGTGATTGTACTGAAAAGTGTATTAATGTTTTGCGAAAGGTATGCAGCTCGTAAAGGACGTGGTTCAATTCTGCGAGATTCGTACTTTACACACATCACTCATGCTTAATGCGAAAGAGAAATCTTGCGTGGATTAATGATCCTCAATTCCGCGGACAGCTGCTGATGTTCAACAAAAATCGCGACCACGATACATGATCTACGATCTACAGAGCACCGTGATCTCGACGTAGTCGTGTCTCGTTCTCAAGACCAGTTGCTACTCGTTGGTTAGTGTAACATACGTGTATAAGTAGTACCGTTTTAAAACTGGTTACATATATCTGTCTAAAGTTTCTATTTTCACTGCTTTCTTTGATACCTCGATATGTACGTTTTGCGTTCAATTTTAATTTTCTCCTTGTTATATTTTGCTCACTGTGGGAAAAATTATAGTACAAGATTTCGATTTTCGCTGTCTTAGCTGCGAATCGCCGATCGATGAGCACGGATTGGGGTATAAATTTATGGGTGAAACTGCCGGGACGATCGTGCATAGAACGGGTTTACACCGTTCCGATTTTGAAGTAAAATTTTCAAGTCTGTAAATCATTACAAGTACCTTAGGAACTGAAATACTATTAGAAATGTATGTGATACAGTGCAACGGTAAATTGCGTAAGTTAATTTCACTCGAAGCTGTATCGCAGATCGTTGTGAACTTTCACCAAATTGCTCAAGTTTATCTTCTTCTAAAAAAAGACTTATTACACCTCAGAGTCAACGTTATTGAAAGGAAATACAAACGTGGATGTACATCAATGTGCTACTAATACGCGATTCTATTGGACTATGGGACGAGACAAATATTACTTTCTCCTCGTGGAGTCATACTACGCCACATATATCATTGGGCACAGATCCCCAGAAGTGGTTGTATATCTCGGACCTGTCCTTAGACTCGGAATTCCGTTACAATCCAACCAGCCTACGTGCTTAAATTGTATCGCCACGTTACAGGTTTGTAAAAATATGTGTAATTTCCCGGCACCGGATATTGCCATCATTTGGATCTAACAACTTGAGGTTTCACAATTCCGTTATTAGTTTTTTGATTTTTCGACTCCGCGATACGCAGACCGGAATAGAAAAAAATAAACGGCGAGAGTTTACGAACTTTCTTAACGGTCGCGTGCGAGTACGACCCGAAGGTCGTTAAATAATAACTATTATAATTTCAAGGTAACGAGAAGTGATACACGAAGATGTTATTTAATCCATTTTCTTTTCATCTTTTTCTTTCACGGTTCTTCTTTTACGTTGAATTATAAACTCAACGGAGGACAAGTTTCCATTGTTTTTCGCGTTACAATCAATATGACGTAATCGGATAACCGTTATAGAAAACCGTTTCGCATTGCTAATCGATTTTTACACTCGCCTGCCTGCGAACTTTTCATACAGATTCGGCAGGTAATTTTCTGATGTGACATAAGGTCTCCAAGCTTATCGGTTAATGCAAGCCTCTCTCGTTTCTGTGATTACTGACCGGAAAGAGGTAATCGAGCGAAGTTGTAAACGATTCACCTTAGGCATAATATACTAAATTGAGAAAATAAACGAGTAGAAATCAATGGACGTTACACCAGTGCAATTACAGTAATAGCTGTTATAAGCGGTCCATCAAATTACAGATCTACGGTTGGTGATCAAGTGACATAAATTTAGAAGATCGTTGGGGACATAAGCAAAGAAGAAAAGAATCTGTTGAAGGTTGAACAATTTGACAAATTACGCGAGAAGATCATAAGAGTTGCAAACCGATAGGTTGGATCGGAACGACGTGTATCAATGATTCGTAAAAATGAGCGGTAAAATAATCCAGGTTCGCAACTTACGTATAATATCCACGTGAATTTCATCTCAGGTATGAAATTCGTTAGAGTCAAGTTAAACCGTGAGCGTTCGCCCGTGTCCCGTGTGTTTGGTACTGATGTCGGCTGGACGCAGCATCACACCTTATATGCCTTCATGGGGCTTGCGAGGAGGCGTGCAAACGGAGCGATTGAGAAGAGGGACGTACCCGAGGCCAGTTTCACCACGAGACGCGAGATTCACCGGATTCCCCGACATACCGAAGAGCTTGCAACGGATGATCGAGCCCGTCCAGGACGAGGAAGGAGCGCATCGTCCAGTAGCGTGGAACCTCACAACTGTACCTGAACAATTGGTGCAGTCGCTGGGAAAAAGAAAACCGCTCAATGGATCGTCTTCGGCGATGGTTCGTGCTCTTTGCATGTGGAAATCAGTGGGTTCGATCCTACAGCAGGTACAAAGGTGCGCGCACCGTTTATTCCGTTACTGTAACACCGAATGAAAATTAGCCACTTTACATTGTCCGAATGGAGCAGAGTATCGCATCGTGAAATTTACGATCTCTACACCGTTGGCTCATCCTCGGCAGCATCCGCTTTCTCGATATGTACGGACATGTTGCACGTATACCTCAGGCGGCTCATCCGTATGTACGTAACGTGTTCTCTGTCTTGCTTTGAGCGACGTGGTGGCGTATCTTTTCCGAAGAATACCTTACGCCTTCACACAGACACGGAGTCTCGCAGTCACCGTGATGAATAATTAATATTTGCTCAACTTGTTAATGGCCTGATAAGTGGTCGGCAACGTAAGTTAGCGGTCCTGCTGAAGCCTCTCCTTAATTATGTCATCCTTTCGAACGAACTTTAATATCTATCTTACAACTCTTTTGCGACATAGCTGTGCATTTACTCAGGTACACCATGCAGACTTTTGTATGTAACATGCGCGTTCTTGATTGGTCGCCGAGCTGGCGCTTCTCGGGCCCTTTCTTTCCTACTCCACCATATTTTAAACCAGTTTGACAAGATTTCATCAACCAATCGCCCGGTAGTGATTAATTTGTCTTCTCATTCCAGACCGACTAATGAACCTTGCTACCCACTGCCGATACCGTCCATAGATCATTCGATTAGAGTTTCTGTCTGTAGGTGCTTCACCAACGGATACGTTACAGAGTGAGCGTATTAGGTGCGAGTTCTTTTCATTTTCATATCGCTGCGGAAATGACTCGGGGTTTTTTAATTCAACGCTTTACGATCCATTGTCTTTTGATCACTTTACAACCCGGGTAGTTTTGTCAGGGTATCTTCGATCTCTTGTGAACTCTCAGAGAGCTTTCTTCACTCGGGTTTACAATGGAGGTGCAGGAAAGGAGTGGGCTGTTATCGTAACTTTTTTTTTATCTCCTTTTTCTTACGAGGCAATTGACACATCGTTAACGCCTGGCGACGTATTTTAATGAAGGGATGTGAAAATTTTAGAAACACTGTTCACACGTGTGCGTTCAATTTTTTACTGTAATAAACAACGGCAGTAGTAAACATACCACTTTCTCGGATTTAAATTCGAGGATATGATGATTTATGTAGATTGTACAACCTGTTTTTGCCTTAGATATTATTTTAGAATTTGAATTCGTGAAATTGTAATAGCTATTCGTAATGCTTGTGTATAAGTGGATTGCCGGTCATTTAAGTTTGAAGAATTCGAAACTCAATCCAAAGTATCACGTGGTTTGACACTCTCACGAATCTGATAGAAGGCTATGGATTACTTCAAGACTTGCTTTTACTCCGGGTGTATTTCATCTGCGATATCAAAAATAATAACTTGTCGCACAAGTCCGATGCTTTCAAAATGCTTGCTCAGAGTGTTTATACAGTTTTAGAAACCAATAGCTGCTGACAAATACAGTTCTGAATATAATACAATGACCGTGAAGTAATGTCTCAATTATAAATTTGGCAATCTGAGCATTGAACAAGTTCAACTCTTTGACGATTATACGATCGTGATAAGTACAAATACACATCGCAGCTATCTCAGATAGATGTAGCAAAATTAATTCACTGCAGTTTTGCATATCTACTACGCGACTGTTGAAAGCGAATTTGACCCGACGTTGGTGACTCTCATTTTTCTTTCGTTCCGAACGTACACAGAAATAATCTAATCGCTAAATTTATCACGAATAAAAGAACATGCGAATTATTCACGGTGAACAAAAATTGTGCCAGTTCAAAGTATTTACCGTGACAATCCGGATCGTAACGTTACATCAGCCGTTTCATCACTATGTCAAATTATACGAATCACGTATAACTTCGGTGGTTGGCGCCTCGGTCCATTGGTTGTACCGTGAAGAGAGTATCTACCTTGACCGTTAGTTCCCAGAATTTTCTGTAACATAAAATGCAAAAAGGATATTGAGGATATCGTCGATAGGCCAAATCGATAATCTGTCATTTCTCCGATCCAGCCAAGTCCGTGCTGTCTCACAATATACTCCCGGTACGTTCATCTGTAACGATGATTGGGTTCGATTTTCTTACTCTTCGTTTGCTTCCTTGTTGGGAAATTTGAAAGCGAAATATTTCGAAACGTGCGTCATTGAATTGGCTGGGATTTAGATGAATAAAAGTGAAACTTTTGTCAACCGATGCAGATCGCTTTCTAACGGATTTAACGACTGTCGGATATAATTAATCCGCGGTATGTCTGTGGGAGATAATTAACGGTATTTTAATTCGGTGTAAGTGGAAGTCGTAGAAATGGAATGAGAGAAAGAAAGAGAAATACTAAGAATAAGGTGCGAATGAAACAGGAACGTCTGCGTTTCTTTTTATCAGTGGTTTATTTATAAAAAAAGAAAGGGTATAAAAGAGAAAAATTTACATGATCATACATACATAAAATTACATGCCGTGCCCCTTAAGGAGAGACTAGATTAGGTGGTAAGATTCTATTCGTACCGACCGCTCGCAAGCGATTAGATTATATAAAATTGGTTAATTTCGATCCTCGCAAAATTTTCCATTAATATTATTCAGCTTTTCGCTTTTGGTTGTAGGAGTGAGCGTACGATCCCTTGGACGGTAAAAATCCGCTCTCCAGGCGTAGCGGCCTCTCTCGGTACCTAGAATTGAATTCGAAAACTCGTTTTATTTTTCGCCTGCAAGAGTAATGTGCAGCCGCGGGTGAAGACAGTCCGCACTATAAGTGTACATGAAATCTTTACTGTTTCAGCAAAATACAACCTCGCTCTGCAAAAACTATTGTCATGAAAAACTCTGACATCCCGACAATATGCATTGGGATTGAGAATTGGGGAAAAACGAAACGAACGGACTCACCTCTCACTATCGTGTGACGCAATCACGTTACTCGGCGTGTAAGAATCCAGCAGGGATTTTGGTCCGGATGAATAGTGAATATGGTTATTCGACTGTAAGTTTTCTGAGAAAACCGGTCGCAGCTGAGTGATTTGTTCGCTCTTGAAGTTCTGAGCAGGAGCTTGAGGAACGCTCAGAGTGTAGCGTGGCTCCTGAGGAATCTGTCGCAGAAAGCGATCGTGAGAATCATTAAAACGTTTCAGGGCTGTTTATCAAGAGTCGAAGATGCGACCTTCGAGCAAGTTGCGCCAAAGCTAGCGAAAGATCTTACATTGAAATTATCCGAGATGCACCTAATTAGATTTTCTTGATTCTGTGATATGTTGCAGTACATAGAAAAATATTCTTCGAGTAAATTTCACGCGGTAATTCGGTCTTTCAAGGGCTGAGGGCCACCACTAATGTTCACATCCCAAAAAGAAAGGACGCAACTTCCCAGGATAAAGATATCGCGTGTATTTATCACCTATTAACGGCAAATAACGTCCAATTGGTAGTGTCGAAAATTTTATGTCGTTATCGAGACACCCTGAAAAACCTTTCTATTCGGATAAACCTTAGGGGTTGTTTTCACATTTTAAACGGCTGAACCAGCGCATGTAAAAAAATACGTGTCCAATGTTTTTTCATGTACTATAATACGTCCCATAAAATGAGGAAAATCGTTGAGGTAAAACTCGGCAACTTTCCTTGTTAGTGGGGTTAAAATACGGCGCGTTACCTTGGAGTAGCTTTGGGCGATGCTGTGAGATGTTTGCTGCTCCGAAATCTGGGCCGCCAACTGCTCGGCCAGCTTGGGGAAGACGTAGAAGGGTTGGCTGTTAGTGTAGCTCAGGGTGTTGCCCTGGCTCGCAAGGGAGGGTGTGTAAGCAGGTCTCTGGTAGTACTGGGTCGACTGGGGCTGAACGTAGTAAGCTTGGGTGTAGGCCACCTTGGGCTGAGTGGTGTAAATCGGACTTTGCGGGGTGTAGGTTAGTCCGGAGTAGGCTTGCGCCGATGAGTAAGCTTGCGGAACGACGTATGCGAATTTTCCCGTCTCCTGAAATGGTTTAATTACTAGTTTTTCAATGGTCACACGCGCTGTAGGTGATCCTTCCAGACATCGAATTTTAACGAAGATAAGGAGTTGCAAACGACTCCAAATTAGTGTTGAGACAAAAGTTTTATATCGTACGCACACGGTGTACCGATTAAAGTTACATTAATACCAATTGAGGCCATATTGATTACCTGTAACCAGAATTACGGGCACAAACGGTACGAAGGTGATGTGATCGAAGTGAGAAACACTTTTTTAATCAATAATGTGTACCCAGTATCGAAAACTTTTTTTCAAAACTCGTTCATTGTTGGATCTTAGTAATGAATTGATCAATCAAAGAGATCAAATGTCACGTTACTGAATACAGAATTTTATGAAGGTAACCGCAAATGGTGGATTTACTCTATGGGATCATGATTTTAGCGCTACAAACAGCAAAGGTCGTGCTGGATATATTTCCTCACTAATGAATGACGCATAAGCCGGCTAGTATGACGATTATTCTGATTCGCTATCAGAGTAATCAGTATATAGCTACATTAAATTCATAATTCTGAATACTGTTGAATTGATCATTGTACTGGAAAGTATACCGGAAGTTTTCGGCGAAGATTTCTGTCGCAAATGATATGTCGCCGGCAGGTAGGCAACCAGGGTTACGTCTGAGATACTTGGTGCTTGTGAGATGTAACTTTGGTTGCCTATCTGCCGGCGAAACATCGCTTGCGGCGTAACTCTTACCGAAAACATCCGGTATAATGTATGTCACCTATTTTTTAACGAATAAAGCAATTATTCCTACAGCTTGTTCTCTATATTCCTTGATTATGCTAAATAGAAATTTCTTTCGATTGAAATGGAGTCCGAATCTTAATTCTGCAGTGATTAGTTTTATCAGTACCTGTCCATCTCATCTGTAGATTTTGTGATTTTCAATTGGAATCAAATCTCTTAGAAAAATCAGTTTCGGTGATGAAATCTACGACTTGAAAGTTGGTATTTCCGCATTTTGTGCGAATGAACAATACCTGTTTCAAAAAAATTTACCATGACACTGATTTTGATAATAATTAAAAAAAAATATCGTAGAGATCTATGAAACTAAGTGAAGGTTGTACAGCTTAAAATTTCTATTTCAAATTTTTGGAAGTAGATTTTCAGTCTCAGAATAGACAAATGAGTTTTGTAATGAAAGAGATGAAAAAATGATGACAATATTTCGCTGAGAGGAGAAATTTTTGTTTCCCTTTGTACGTGCTTATTGAGCCAATGTTGATGCATCTCAGATTGCATGACAATGACAAACCTGGTTTTATGTGAATGCAAGTCACTCCAGGGTTGGAATGAAGAGAAACAAAAATTGAAAAAACAACAACTGATTATACTTTCTCCATGCGACGTGACACGGTCGAATATAAGATGACTCACTCCCCGTGGCACAGTTCATGGTTATAATATTACGGGGTTAACCGGGAATCTCATTCGTCGTACCGTAAATTGCAAAGTTGTTACATACCTTCGTTTCGTACGTCGGTTTCTCAGGCTGCACATACTGCGGTTCGTAGACGTATTTAATTTGCGTTTGCGGCTGGTACGAGATTTTCGACGATTGGCTCAATGACGGAATGTAGGTGGCGGGCAGTTTCACGTTTTGTGCGGCTTGCGACGCGAGGCGATGAAGAAGCGGTTGCACTTGACTCTTGGCGCCCAATCCAGCGCTTGCGGGAGTTGCGTAGTAAAGCAGCTGCTGATTCGTGTAATCGTTGCCTGAAAATCAATGCCACCAAAATCAATGCTCGCACCCTCTAAAAACTCAATTGCATTTCGCGAGATGTTAGGTGAACCGTGCTTAGACTATGTTGAAAAAAACAAAAATCTTCACCTTTGCTAATTCCCTGGGAAAATTTCTGCGCCGCGTATTTTTGCTGGTAGCTTTGGATCTGGTTACCAACCGATATCTCGGGCTGGTAAGACAAGCCATCGGTCACTTGAGACTGGTACGATATTTGAGGTGCGATTTTCGGGGATTGGTAAGCTTCCGCTTGATAGCTGGCGGGATTGTAGAATTGCTGAGGAGCTTGCGCCAATAGCTGCTGCTGTTGTTGATAAGCTTGCAGTTCCTGGCTGTACGCTTCTGGTTGTACCTGCGAATAATTAATTACGTGATTAATGTTCCGCTCTAATTACCTGTCCAGCAATTATTAACCGGTTCATTGTTGATTGTCCCATTTTAACGGTGATGAATTCCGTTGCTACGGGTAATGAAAACGCGTTTTAATTAAAACGGTGGGTGTAACGTGTTCACTAATTACCAGATATTTAATTTCGTGAGACGGCTGACTGCCGACTGACCGAACTTCGCTCTGATACTGATACTGAGCATTGCTCTCAGGATTCGCCGAGTTGTACTTGAGCTGGTTTGGTCGGACATTCTCCTCTTCCGACTGCTCCTCCGACTTCAGATTGTCCCTCTCTATGTCTTCGAGGTTTATCTTCTTTTCGCCGAGGGCAACGGCGAAGCATAAAGCTAGGATCGCGTAGGATTTCTGTAATGTAATAAATTGTCGTCAGCGTCAGCTAAGTCGTCGTGATAATCTCTGACTGATTAACCTCGTCACACCGCGCGACTTATTCGATATTCAAATTTCGAGAAGTAAAATCTACCGAGTCCGTTAAACCATAAATTGTTTTAAATTGTTATTCAGATTTCTCGATTCATTGGAATGACATTCGGGTTTCGAAAGGTCAGGTAAACCGCACGTGTTAAATAAATTTCGGGTTAAATTTCCGCATAAAAGAAACTCCACTTTCTCCTTGACTCGAGTCCATGAGAATTTTAAAAACGTAGGAAGATCAGAAAACAATATTTATAACGCAGCTGCGTCTTTCAAACTCGATGCAGTAGCGGTTAAGTGAAAATTCGACATTGCTTAGAATTAAAGACGTTGCGTTAGTTCACCATTGCGAATTTGGACCGCTTGAGAAAAAAAAGACACCACCAAACGACAAAAAAAAAAGAGACAACGTAGACGGGATGTTCACTTTCACTGTTTGTCTGACTCTGAATCTCGCCGTGGGTTTGGACCAATTTTATATAGACCCACGGGTCTCTTTGCCACTCCCAAAGTCCAACCACTTGAAAATACGAGGTGTAACACGATGGAGGTAAAAGTGAATTCTCCTTCTCTTCGCGGTTCGTTTCTGAGCGTCACGGAACACCCAACAACGGACGACTGAACCACCATTCAAGCGAAGAAAAGAATATTACAGAAGAATTTTCATTCAAAAATCAAAGAAATCTCACGGATCATAAATTGCGGTGTCAAAATCTCTTTCGTTTAAAGCGGGTACATTGAAAAATTGACCCTAAAAATGTTCGCCCGATATCGCATCGTCAATAAAACAAGAACAAAAAAAACAGTGAACCGAAATTTTTGCCTGGAAATAATCGACTTTCGTATTTGTGAGCAGGTTTCAATTTGACGCTATTGATAGAATCTAAAATCGTGTAGTTGAAAATCTTTCGACCATTGTATTCGGTCGAACGATTCTTCGAAATTCTGACATGGCAACGAAACGTTTGGTTACCCACCATAATGGAGCCAATAAAAATTCCCACAATGGCGCGAAGGACCCTAGCTCTACTGTAGAATCAGAACTGGGATCTTTCACTTATATAGCCTTTACCCCTACCGATTCCTATCCGACCGCACACCTTGCCGCAGCGGCAACCGCACGTTTCAGCCAGCATTGATACACAACAGCCAACACGGAGGCTGGGCAGAGGGGATGAGAACGGCGTGGCGTGGCTTCGCGATGGTTATAGGATTATGATTTAATGTGTAATACCTGCACCACGATACGCGGCCCGTTCTCCAGAGCGCAAAACGCCGATGATTTCGAGAGTACATATCGGGAGATTGTAAACGAAGGTGCACGATGTGTATTACCAACGGCAGGTGATGGTTAAGCGTTCGCAAACACGAAGCCATTCACTTTGCCCCTGAGTCCTGACCCACGGGTTAACAGACACGCCTGTGCATCTCGTCTCTCGAGATAAGATGCAGAGTGCAAGGACACTTTCTTCATTCCAAGGCCGTCCAACCATGAGCTATAACTGCGAACCCTTTCGCTGCTTTCGATGTCACGAGTAATCCGTAGAACTGTAGCGTCGTATCATTTGTCTTACCGTTACTATTGTTATTATCATTTTAAAACGTTTTCTGGGTCGTTAATTTCAGGCTCAAAGCTAAATCGCGTGTCAAGTCTTCCTCATTCACCTCGCGTTCAGGCGATCACGATCGCACTTAATACTGGCGTCGGATTTTTGACAGCTAAAAATTTCATCCGAAAGTATGTAAAGCATATTTCTATAGCGCGGTTACGAGACTAGATTCTAAAATGAATCGAAATCTTTGAACAAGCGCGAGGTGGAATTACCTGTTAAATAATGTTAAGGAGTGCACCTGAGCTCGATGCACGCGTTGGAAAGAGATTGATTTCTTTTTTAACAGAAATGTAATCGATCAATTAACGACGCGGCAGGATTTTTCGATCTGTGGAAGATAACGCTTAGGCTGTCCAACGGCTTATGGGCAGGTATATTATACGCGGATAGAAACTTTCAGATGGTAGATAACCGGGTGATGCACGTGGTTAATTTCATAATGAGACTAAGTAATCAATCGCGTCGCATCCGGCGTCGATCTTGATGTAAGCATCGATACGGAAATCGCTGTAGGTATTCGCGTAACGATAAGATGACATTTCGGCGCCGGCTGATTTTTCGGACTGTTAATTAGAAACACGTGCAGGCAGTAAAAGCGGTCGATCATGACAACCAATAATGTCGTTGGATCGTACCAATGTGTTTCGAAAAAGTTCGATGAAATATTCGACATTTTTCAAACGGGTAATAATTCGGGTAGAGTAGAAAAAAAGGATTCATCGAGTTGGAAGTTTAGATTTGAGCATCTTCATTTGCGTTGTCAAATTTTCTGAGAAGCAATACTTTTTTTCGATGATTTGCGGCGGATACGAAAAAACTACACAAACAACAGCTCACGTAACGATTTTTTGTATCGAATAGTTTGAAAATGGTGAAAAATCTGATATATTCATTCGATTGTTGCACTTTGCGACGAGTCATTTCGTTTAGAAGACAATACTCTATAATCTCGAGACAATATTTTATTCTTCTTTTTCATAATTTAGGACTCATTTTTTTTTAATGTTTTTTTAAAAGAAGTATGGTAGCAATAATTTGCCAAGCGCTCAACGTGCAACTATTTCATAATAAAATTACCAAAAATGCATTCCTCTCCTCAATCAATCAATGATCATTCTCGAACTCGCCGGGCGTGAAATTGCATCTTCGAAAGATTACACGGAACTTTATTCATTCTGTTGTTCCACACCCACGCGAATAATGCAATCTCTTATTCGGCAAGCTCGACATATGCGTATCAATGGTTTGAGTACGTGTCACTTTTGTTGGAATGACCTACATCCATAATGCAATACACATAATGCGGTTTCAAACAGCGCCTCGTTATTTGTCGGTATAATAAATTTAGTCTTGGATGGTTAATTTGCGATGATTGCCATTTTGATAGAAGGAGGTATTTATATGCGTTACGACACTTGTCGCTGTAAATAAAATCTAATCGATTCGAAATTCCGCATAATATATCCATAAACGATGTGCAACGCAAATTTGTCTGAATTCCATCTCGTGCAAAACTGACGGGCTTTTACTATGCGAACTGTGGTTTATTCGTCGATTTTAATCGTGCTTAAGTCATTTCAATTTGCTCTCAGGATTTACAACTGCCGTCTTATTCGCTTTTGTAACAATCTGCAGGCATCGGTACGTCTAGCGGCCGTAATAATTGTCATCTCTGTTTTTAGATAGCCACTCGAAGTTACATTTTTTGTTAAATTTATTTTTCAACCAACTGTGTCTGTACTTCTACGGCCTTCGTAGCTGCAATTACGAGCAAAAGCTAATTGCATAGAAAGTATAACAACGGCGACGATCTTTCGCGTAACGTAATCGTACAGGTGGTTATCTTCATTAAATCTAGTTTACTTTTCGTCGATGAAAAATTTCGTTCTACGCTCCGTGGATTAATTGGAAATCTATATAACTGGACGCAGTGGGAACAGAAATTTACCGCGTCAAAACGAAGGGGAACCATATATAGGATAGAAAAAGGAACTTTACAAGCGGAATTGCGGCTTGTTAAGGGAAAATGGTAGAGAAAATGAGCCATGCGAATTAATAACTGAGACAAGAGTAAAAGGACCTGTTTCTCCTTGGTCCTCTCTCTTTGTTGGGATTTAAATGAGACTCTCTCGAGTCTCCTCGGCGTGTGTACAAGCCGCGGAGAGATGACCGGCGTTGAATCGGTGCTCGAGTTAAGTTCCTTTTTCTTCTTTCATCTTTTCGCCAAGTTAGACGGCTGCCGCCTTCGCCGCTTCCTGAAGGCGGTCACTTTCTAGCAGCCTCGAGGGTTGCGGACCTCCCGCACAGCCGTGCTCGGACCGTACAGATCGCACCGTATCTTCGGAAGATTATTGCTTGAGCCGTAACGAGTTGCACTTGCGAAGCACTAAATCTACTCGGCAGCAGACCCAGGTTCTATGCGCTACCGTGAAACTTTCACGCATCAGGAATAAGCGTAATTGTTGATCGTAATTCGGGTAATTATAACGCGGCCGGCTTCAACGAGACTCCTTAGAAGCTGACCCGCTATAGATATTATAATTGGGAGCAGTTTCCGTTACTTGCAGGAAAGAAACTCGTTTCGTAAGGTTTGTATATCGAACGCAGGTCTCGACGTGGATTACGTAAAATAATTCACACCTCAGAATTTAGTTCAAACTTTCAGCGGACATCGCGATTGCTGATGATCTACGAAATCTAGACGGAATCTACGATGTCGCTTTCTAGGACAATGCGGTTCTCCTTTTCTACCTTAACTATAAATCCGGTCCAAATGATCGTCGCCTCCGGCTCTCGGAGAACCCGGGAGTGACTGATCGTTGATTCGCCGTTCGTTAATCGGTCCTTCGAAAAATTACGATTGCTAATGGTCCAGCTCGAGATGAATCGGTGAGCCGAATTGAGACGCGCGCTGTTACGTGTCCCGTTTGACGGCAATTTATGCGCCCGCTGTTTGCTCCACCTTGCATCGCGCGGTTGCAAAACAGACTTACGTTTAGAAATGTGTCGAAAGAACGAAGAGGACGGATGATTTCTCCGATCTGGTGTATGTATGTATACGTACATGTAACGTCGTCGCGGGAAGAAGATCGTAAATCGACGAAGTGTGCAACCCCGTTTTAATCGGCTTCGCATCAACGCGATAGACAAATTAATTTCAACCGATTTACAGACCTCCAATTTATGACTGCGATATTGCGTTGTACTTTAATGCTTCGGATCGTGGATCGAACGTCAGGTTTCACCCCTTTTCCCCATTCCGTGAGGCGGTTTCGCTTTCTAGAAAGAGGGACAGTGTGACGGATTTGGACTGGCCGTGGAGTACGGGTGTCGTATTCAAGTGAGTGATTACAGGTTCATCGCCGTGCAACCTTCTCGACTTCTTGTATACACGCCATTGAACGCTTCGTTGAGAGCGTTAATAATATTCAACGGTCACAGTCGAGGTGAACGGATGTCGGCTATTCGGACGAGGGTCTTCATTTTATTATTCTTTTATCCTCTTCCTTCTTACCCTTCTCAACTGTAAAGAAAGTTTGACAGTCGGTGTAAACAAACAATATTCGCTAATGTCTGTATATAACCGTATAGCTTCTTTGGAAGGAAGCCCAATTGAACCTGTTCAAAGAAGAACGCGCGCTGAATGGGAGCGGGAGTAAAAAATTTTACGCTCAACACGGGCAGCTAATATTGTGAGAGAAATTGACTGGTTTCTTTTATTTCAAAGGAGCGCGTGGGCACCGAGTTGACAGCATTTGGATCATCTCGAAGCTGCGTGGAAGAAGGGAGGGCGATTTGGACGAACAGATGGAATTCGGCGTGATGAAATAGAGAAATTGAAGAGCGGATTCTGGGCCGTTTCGTCTGCGCATCGCCCAGATCACGCATACTTTACTGCACAAATAGCGCGATTCTGTGAAAGTAAGAGGTTGGCCCTACCGGCATTATTTTAACCAACAGCGGCTGACCACATGTGCCTTATTAAAATGAAAAATAAAAAGTGATGTATCGGATCTCATCCTCTCACCTGCCGTTGTAGTCTGAAACGTAACTGTACGAACAGAACAGCCAAATCTTCCGATCCGCTTCGTTCGTTTGTCTATTTTTATTGTTAATTTTCTCTTTTCTTCTTCTTCTAAATCCATTTTTTTCTATTCTCTTTTTTCTTTTCTTTTTTTTTGTTCTCTTCGAGAGGCGTGAAAGTCTTTTGAATCATCGTCGGGATCCAGAATGAAATTAAATACGATGCTAACGCTAATTAGCTGGTTTACTATTGCCTTGATTACATGTCTTCTATTTTCGTCCTCTTTCTTCGATCTCTTGTGGGAATAAGAGTTATGAAACAGTTAATAGAACGCTAGCCGGTCTAATTTATACCTACAATTTATGCACGATTTGTGTAGTCATCGATTATCGGATGGTGTAAATGAAAGAAGTGCTTTATTATCATTCGTATGCGTTATTATTATCATCGTCATTATTAATAACTAACTAAAAATAAGTACAAAGGTCATAAATAATAATATTATTTTGATTCGTATTTTTTTTAACTTTACGTCATTTCCTTTCGAAATTTTATGTGCGCCTGTCGTGTTACGTACAATATGCGATCTGCGTATAAATATATATATATATATATGTGCGGATGTATGTATAAATATGGATTCACTAACTTGGTCACAACACAACCATGGGTATGAATAATCATCTCATTGCGCGGTATTAAATTTCACCGCAAAACCTCTGCTCGGGTTGGAAGTTTGAAGACAAAACGTCCAGGTCCTCGAAGATCAACGTCCATTCTGAGAATCGATCAGTCCGACTTTCCAAATTATTATACCGCGTGACAATTCCACTCCACAGAAGTAATTACCACCGTCTCTTCGTGATCCCGTCGTAACACACATCTAACCTTGGATTCCTTGTTTCGTCCCGAAATTAACGTCCTCCAAATTAGTCTTGGCTTGTTGCTGAGGCTCCCGACTGAACGGGCCCCCGTTCATCAGGTGGTAAGTGTAGGCCTGAGGCCTCGCCGCGTAGCCTCCACCGTTCTGGGCCCTAAACGGAACCCCGTCTTTGATCCGGTAGGAAATTCCATTAGTCGATGGTGTCTGGTTATACGACCGAACGAACGGTTCCCCCGTGATTTCCGGTTGACCCGGCGAAATGTAGGCGCTCTGAGACCTCTCGAAGGTCACCTGAGTCGCGGGCATCTGCGCTACGTTCTTATACTGGAGGGTGTGAAACTTGGCGGGAGTCTTCGCAAGGACGTCGCTACTGCGATGAAAATTTTCCAGCTCCTTGTTCGACTGTCCGGTACTCTTGTCGTCGGCGTCCTGCGGCTCACCGTAAGCCCGCAGAGCATCGTTCAATTTACGCGAGTTCTGCTCGTCTTCAGATAGGAACTGGCCGTTCGAATCCTTGGCGGGCATGTCCTGTACCTCAGATCCATACGCCTGCATCTTCGCTGGCTTACCCGGCTGCGCGTTTGGATAGAATAACTGACCCTCGCGCATCTTTGACGAGGGGATCTGATCCTGGGAGTAAACCTGAAGATCGTCCTGAATATTATCCGGCTTCGGCAACGCGCCCTGCTGGCTGAAGGATGCGTGAGACGGAGTCACGAACTGCTCCGAAAACGCGGGGCCCAGTGATTTTGCCAGGCTTTGGACCGCCGCCACTTGCTCCATCAGTTGGGCTCGTGCGTATCCCACAGGAATTGGATAGTTGGGACCGACGGGCCGGCCGCCGACGCTGATTACCTTGTAAGTCGGTTGCAGCAATGGGTGGTAATTGCCCGTTAATTGGTCCGCGGGAATCTTGTTGTACGAGGATTCGGAATGGGGCGCGAGGTCCTTGTAACTTTGGGATATCAAGTTGTCGCCGTCGACGAACCGGCCGCTCTCCTTCATCCTGGGCTTTGCGGGCCTCGGTTTTTCCGGCTTTTCCGTAGGATAATAATCCCCGGTGATTTCGCTCCTGATCGGTGGTCCCGGTGGTCCCGGTGGTCCCAGGTTATCGTTGCCTGGAAATGAGTAGGGAAAACCCTGGTTGTAGTACTCCGGGTAAAAGAACGACGGCTGAGGGTAGTACTCCGGGTACGGGCCGGAAGTCGGTGGACCGGAAGTGTAGGGGCCGGGATACCCGGCGAAGAGGCTGTTTCCGTAGTGGTGGGAATACTGAGACGTCGGGGGGCTTCGGGGGTGCGAATTATAGCCGGGAAAGAAAGAGTCTTTCGAACTTCCGGCGAAGCTTCCGGTGAACGTGTCCCTCGACTCTGGGCGAGGCGCGTAGAGTTCGGGCTTGAAGAAAGTTACGAGATCTCGGTCGGAGCCTCTTTTCGTAAGTTTCGGATTGTAAGGGTAGATCGGATGGATCGGCAGGAACGGCTCGTCGTTTGGATTCACGTGCTTCCGGTATCTCTGCTGGGCAAAAATTCCGGGTGATATGAGGAGCAGGATCTGAAATCAGTTTTCGATTATTTCGACACGCCGTGTATTCATTTTCTCGATTACTTTTTGTGCAGAGAAATTTTTTAATAATCGCGGAGAAATTGACTAGGCACTTGTTTCTGAATTTATTAGTATAAATAATATCATGTCGCGAACGATTTTTTTTATTTTTCATAAAGTTCGGTATTATGTATAGCTCTAGAAAATATTCCTTTCACTCTGTTGGTTTTGTTTTGAACGCCTCGTTGTGCAGAGTTTATTCGCTCGCGAGGCTTACTGGCATATAATCATCATGTTACACATTATTTATCTAGTTTTCGTTTTTCTTTTTTCTTTTTTTTTTTTTTTTATTCACAGGAACCTGCACGTTGGTGCAAATTATATGTATAGTTGTTGATCATTTTCGACACATGATCTGTTAAACTGGCTCGTGCGATTAAATGCTTTCAATTTATTGCTAGGTCTGCAGGCTGATTACTGTTATTAATTTTTAATATTCAAATATCAATCTTTGTTATTTCGAGATGGGTTTTGAATGTATAAAATTAATTTTCGAAGTTTCGTTGACCGATCGATTGACCGGTGAACCGAAAAACGTTACAAAGCCCTTGAGTTAACACAAAATACTGACCAAAATCTCCATTTTTGATAGTCCAACGAGGCGAATATTGTATCAGAGAAACTAGTGCGGACTGATCGAGAGTTGCGGTCGCTGTTCAACCATCGAGAAAAATGTTAATGCACGATGTGCGATCGATGATACTTGAAGCGTTAGTGGTGCGTCCCTAGAGCGTAAATATCTCTTTTATACTGGTAAATTGGAAAAAACCTCTCGAACTAGTTTAACTTTTCTCCTTACTTATACGCGAGTCAATAACGCCTTGTTTATCATCCCGTTCGGCTAGCTTCGAATGCAGTGAAAATAGACTCGTTTGGAAGCGAGTGCAGCATCTCGAGAAATGGAATTGGATAAATAGGTCGAGGCACTTGTATCGTCGGTGGTTTGGCTGCATTTCTGAAGTGATAGTGAGACGAATGCCTCGGATCGCCAAGGCGAGCAAAATCATGGGCACTGGATCGCGATAAATTCCACCCCACGTAGATCCGTAGGTGTGAATCGATGCGGGTGATCCTTGCTTAAATTGCCTTAACGACCTTGAGGATCCACCAGCCGGAACGGAGCGAGCAATTTAAAAGCATGAACGCTGCTCGATCTCTGTCTCTCTTTATCTCGATTCCACCTGTGCAGGCTTAAGCGCGTCATTAAGACTCTGGGGCGAATGTTTCTGAAACTAATCATCTTTGGGAGAGCGAATAAAGAGATGAAATTGGCGAAATTTTAAAAATAAAAATTAAAAAAAAAAAAAAAAAAACGAACAAATCATCGTAGGATTTCACTTCGACACGTCAGGCTGCAGCGATCCTTGAATCAATGGGGCATTGTTGGTGAATCGATAGAACTCTTCGTTTTTTTCTTCTTCTTTTTTCATTCATTCTCTTGGTAATTCGGTTTCATTCGCATTGTTCTTCGACTTTATTTATTTATTTTATTTTTTTCTTCGGGCGTGGTCTTATTATACAGGTGCGATTGGAACCGTCGATATGTGAACGTTAAATCGGTGAAAGTGAAATAATGTATCTGTTGCAGGCCGAAGGATACTTGCAGGCACCGTCCATTTGCGAACACAATAGGCACCTCGAGTCTCTGACGGCTGTCACTGAGAGGCGATTTGTTGATCCGATTTTTTCTTTTTATTTTTATTTATTTTTTTCAACCACCGTCGTTTCTCGAGCCCGTCGCTTTGTACTCTTACTTACGCGTAGGTATAACCACATCGCGTATCCGGCGAGATCGCGACGTGAGAAATTTCGCTATAGCTGTTATAATCGAATGGTAATGAATGCAGAAATTTGGTTCGACGATCTGGCAGCGATATGATAATGATTATAACAATCAAGCCTTCGGCGCTTCGGTCTCTTTTCTTTGTATCTCGTGGTAGTTTAATCACATGTAATAACGACTAATCAATATCGCTGCGACGAATTATATGCAGGCAGTGCAGCTGCATCGATCCTATGAATGTTGATTTTAGCACTGAATTTGGCCATCGGTAGAAATTCGCAACTATAATCGCGCCTGCCGAATAACGATTTGAACGACGACGGTGGCAATTTTGGCGAATGAGGTTACTCGGTTCTACTCGCCAAATTATAATTAAATTATTCATACGCCCATACTACTCGTAGCTATGACTCTTCGTATTATAATTAATATATTCCAATTATACTATCATTTGCCTATTTATTCACAGTTTAATTAATGCCTAATGGGCGACTCTGCACGTGTTTGATATATACCATATTATAAGCGTACGTTTACATCCTCTCTCTTTCTCTCGGTATTAATACTGCCCATCGATTTTTCAATTAGAAACGAGAACTTCGGGTGCAATAACATATACATATATGCAAATATACGTATCACGGCAATCAATAAATTGATTTATCCGTTCCTCTTTCTTTGACGAAATTAAAATTAATTTCGATAGTTTCTATAATCAATCTTTTGGTGGAAAGGTACACGAGCGAACTGGAAATACTGTACATCAGCCCTTGTAACGACTCCTCAGAAATTAGTACGTGGTTAACTTTTCACGTCAGTGGGCACCGCGCCTGTTATTACGTCTAATAGCCAGTCAGGTACAAACAAATTTATGCCACATCATAAAATTGACTTTCTCATCTATAACTCGAGATGCTCCGGCGTTTGAACCGCCGCGTCGATGGTCAAAAGTGGGCACTTAAATCGGCACACGATAGTCGAGGTGTTTGCTCGAGTTAATTTATACCGCAACGCGTTGCGGAATATCGTCGATTTTCTGGAAACTTCGGTTCACGAAAGCACAACGACGCTCGCATCCGTCTCATAGCCAGTCTAGAGCCTTGAGGCGAAATCCGATTCCGCTGAAATTCGAATCCGTTCGAACGGTCCAGAAAGCGAGATGGACGTCAGGTCAAGAGCGTCTCTCGGCTCGCGCGGATCGCAGCCGTCTCTGTTGCACCCGTGACATTCTTACACCGGCGAACTTTCCCAAATAAAATATAAAGATTTAGAAAGGAGATTACCGGCCGCGTGCCCTGCCCGTCCGCAGTGGAAGAACGCGTTCTTGGTCAGCCTTAAACCGAGCGAAGTAAAAGTGAACTCAATTTTGTCGAGGCGATCCTTTATTTCTACAAAGCTATCAGCTATCCCCGTGGTATGAGACAGGGTCCTCGGGTATATTATTACTTTCACATCTCGCTCGCTAATGCGGGCCGGAAATTCTTTTCGTTCTATACGACGTATTATAATCGTTCTGTGATTCGTACCGCAAGTTCTACCGGTCCGAGAGATCTTGTATTATATATACGCTTTATTACTTACCTTTGATCAATTATGCCTGCTCACCTGGAAAACTGAAAGTGTTATACGACTTCTTCCTTTTTATTAATCGAACGTTCGCAAAAACCGTTTCCCGCGCGACTTTCCTGTGATTTTTATACGCTGAGGTCCTTAATATATGTTGCTGTATAATTTCGTTTTTAAATCTGTCGAAAAAGCGCCTAATTGTAGCGTGAAAACTTCAGACCACGACGGAAAGTTTCACGGTTGGCGTTCAGTTTTGCCGATACCACGAAGCTCGTTGTTTTCTTTCTTCTTTTTATTCGAAACGTTGCGCGGGAAATGGGATGAAGAATTTATAGAAGAGTAGCGGTGTAAACGCTGGAATATATCTATGATGTACTGGTTGTTTTTTCACAATTTATTACCTTGCACTTGCTGAGTAATTGACTTTACACTTATTGAAACAGTAAAGACAAGACAGTAAAGAACAAAGCATATTGTTTCATGATGATTTTCCTTTTATTACAAAACAATGCGGTATAAAATAAACTTAAGAAGAAAAGAAAAATAATATGAACAAACTATACAACACAGATCATTCGTTCGTATTACACAGAACCGTAAGATCGAACGATGATCAAACAACATATCATAAATAGGCAACAAAAATGTCTTAAAGTAAACTGTTACACATTATAAATACGTAATGAACTCTGTATAATTATACTCGTCTCAATTGTTCCAGGTATTCGTGCTCTGTCTGCGTCCCGTCAATAATACAATGTCAGCCGTTTGTCAATGAGAATGAGGAACTCGAAATGCCCCTCACTCCAGGATTCGAAGCGAAAAAAGTTCGGATAATCAAGCCTCTTCGCAATTATTCAGTCCCCTAATATTTACCCCCAGGACTTGAGTACGAGATGGTGTCGTACTTGTTGCTTCCGGCGTTGTAACTGTCGTACGACCTTCCGGAGGGGCTCGCGTACCTTGGGCTCAAGCTCGAGTAAGCCCCGTGCGAATCGCTGGGACTTCCGTAGGAGCTCGAGGGTGCCGACGAGTAGGAGGAGTAGGACGAGCCACCGTCGGAGCCGGAGTAAGATCCGGATGAAATTGGCAGGCCGTAGCTCGAGCTGTCGGAGGAGCCGCTGGAGAGTCCGACGTGAGACGACGAAGGGCTGTAGGAGTCGGAACTGCCGTGGGAGGAGGACGAGATTACAGGGGAGTTGTAGCCCGACGAGGATCCCGAGGCGCTGGCAGACGCAAGGGCACTCAATATGGAGCCGGAACCGCCGGATGAACCGGAGAAAGAGGGCGAGCCGTAGCTCGACGAGAGCGAAGAGATTCCGTGAGAGGAACCGGACGACGAGGGGAGGCCGTAGCTCGCTGACGGTGAGCTGTAGCTCGAGCTCGACGAGGGGAGGCTGTAGCTCGACGAGTCTGAGGAAAGTCCGTGAGACGAGCTCGAGGAAGACGGGAAGCTGTAAGAACTGGAGGATATTCCGTGGGATGAGCTCGAAGAAGACGGGAGGCTGTAGCTTGAGCTAGACGAAGATGGGTAGCTGTACGAGCTGGATGAGATTCCGTGGGAAGAGCTGGAAGACGGTGTGCCGTAGCTGGAAGACGGTGAGCCGTAGCTGGAGGACGGTGAGCTGTAGCTCGAGCCCGAGGAGACGGAAATCGGGGCACCGTAGCTGCCGGATATACCGTGAGAAGAAACGGAGGAAGACGGGAGGCTGTACGAAGAGCTCTGGATCCCGGAGGAAAGTGAGCCGAGAGAAATTCCGTGCCCGGAGGAGGATGAGGGGAAGCTGTAGGACGAGCCGAGGGAGGCCGAGCTCAAGGGGAGGTTGTAGCTTCCGACGGAAGAGGCGGGAAGGCCGAAGCTCGAGGCGCCGGAAGATGAGAGGCCGTGCAGGGAAGCTCCGGAGGAAATCGGGAGGCTGTACGAGGAGCTCGCGCCGTTGCCGTAGGCCGAGAGGCCCTGGATGCCGGTGGCGTAGACCGGAGGCGTGTAGCTTCCGCTGTGGAGACCGAAGGTGACGGGTCCTTGCTTGCCGGCGGAGGCGATGAGCGCGCCGCCGTAGCCGCCTCCGAATCCGCCTCCTCCGAGGCTCAAGGAGGACGCACCGGGCAGCGAGTAGGACAGCCCGTGAGCTCCGAGGCCTTGGCTCGCCGATGGGAACGAGTAGCCGCCACCGCCGCCTCCGAGGCTGAGCCCGCCGAGGTTGTAGCCGCCTCCGAAGCCTCCTAGGCCTCCGAGTCCTTGGAAGCTTCCGTGACCCAGGGAAAGGGCACCGGACGATCCGCCGAGGGAGTATCCCGAGCTTAGCGAGGGAGCCGCGTAGCCTCCGAAGCTCTGGATGGGCGAGGATGAGTAGCCGGATGATCCTCCGAGGGACGAACCTCCGATGTAACCTCCATCCGACACTCCTCGCTTCCCTTTCGTCGACGTAGATGAAAACTTTTTCCCCTCGGACGATTTGCCACCTTCGACTTTCTCGGATATTACGCTTGCTAAAAGCAGGACGCAGACACCGAGTACAACCTGGAATTATAAGGCGTGGGAATTAATTTGTGTAAGTGCGCGTCTGTGTCTGTGGGAGATTTTGTTGACGGTGGATGAGAAAGAAGAACGAAAAACACGTATATAACGGCTCTACACTTTCGATTGACCTCGTTCGACCGAGAACTCGGACCGATCGACCGATCCGACCAATATTCGAGCTCTTTTTCTAGTAACACTGGAGAACGAGGAGCACAGCTATTCCATAGTAGGGTTTGAAATTTTACGAGTTTTGAAACAACCGTGGGTACGACTGTGAAACAGCTCGTGCAAAACCGGGCTTAATGGTTGCAAGCAAAAATTGACTGTAATCGGTAGAATGCGGGAAGTTCAATGTCAGTCGATCGAAGTTTGACTAAATACTTACAAATGGTTTCATCTTAATCGTGTTTCTGTGGCTTCGGGACTATCTTGAGAACGTGCGACCACCAAATCAGTACTGAGGTGTGGTATCTGACGGAATTGCACCTCAGATGAGATCTTTTATATACCGCATCCCCTCTCGCCGGCGAAAGAAAGGTCTAGGTGAAGGTAGCGTCGACTCTGGTTCTCCGGCTGCTATACCTGAATGTGCAGGGAGTCGAGAGGCCGGAGCTGATACACATCAATGAATCCAGACTGTTGACGATCGGTATTGAATCCGAGCATGATCCGATGGAAAAAAGAGTCTACGTGCTTGGAGAATTTCATATCTGTCGAAATGACAACCGTTGCACGCGTTACTCGTGAAAAACGATGCACAAAATTTCTCAATCATCTCCATCAGTCGCTTCGCGTTCGTCGGATGAAAACGATCGGAATATCAGGTTGGAAAGGAGCCAATTGTTCCGATATTCCCGAAACAGTCAGTTCGTTTTACAGAGAGCTGTACATTTTTGTTTAGCGTTACTTTAAGTAAATGTGCACAGCTTTTTTTTCATATTGAATTGAGGATGACGATGTTCAAGCTCAAGACAGTATAGTCGATGCTAACGAGCTGTAAAAATTACGGGTGTAACTATGAAGAGACGATTTGATTCAAACACTTGTTTTATTTTTTTAGTGACAAATCGTGGAAGTATGGGATTCGTAAAAAGTGGCCGTGCCAAAATAGTCTGCGACTCATCCCACTTGAAGATATGAACCAACTTCCACTTCCGATTTGCAGTCAGTAAAAGCGAGCTGCAGGTATGCCAGAATTCGTATTAAATTTGATGGGTATATTATTATATGGTAAAGTTCGCCTGAAGTTAATTTCTCTTTTTCAAATTCTTGTCAACGTAAATCCTGAACTATTGAGAACTACATTTGTCGACTGACCAAATCCTTGTAACTGCAGAATAGCTTCGCCTCGATTTCCATAACCGGGTATTCAACCGCGTTTGGAGATTTGTCGGTTAAATGAATTTTCACTCCGATAGAAATTCGAGAGAATCTCTCTCAGATTTATTCAAATTATTCTCGGATACTGTTATTTTCTCATTCTTCCTTTCAAGTTTTTTTTTTTTTTATTTATTTCTCTTTTTCCTTTCATTCATTTTAACACACTCAGGCGAAAAATTATCGCATACTAAATTCACACGGCTGTAATTCCGCAAATTTGGCATTTCTCCGCCGCGACGAAATTTATCGCTGAACTTGAACGTGTTTGGATAATCTTCAACTCCTACTCAGGCCTTGATTTACTAGAAATTTTCGTTTTCGTTGATCGTCGGTTTTCCTATCCCAGAAAAAAAATGCGCCTTTTTATGGATGACGCTTTCACTTTGACGAAAAACGATATTTCAATTCCATTACTAATTGAAGAAAACCTTGCCTCAAGTCGACGACAATCGCGTAGTTATCAGATCTTTCTCACCGATGCCGCAGTCAGTTTCCGAGATTGAATTACGTAAACGGGTTTGTACGTATGTATGTACTTATGTCCGCGAATAAATGCTAATGAATTCTTTGCGGTACCAGACCGCGTACATAATCGACATCGTGATGCGGTATTACAGCTACATCTCTAAATGAATATAGCCGATATATGGGACAATGCCAACGATTCAAATACACCGACGTAATTAGTCTAATCAAAAATTCCCACTCGGGGTATTGTGTTAAAATGTGAAAAAAGCCTCCAGAACATGCATGGATATTATTTAGAAAGTATAATTAACCTCCACGATGTAATTGTCAATTCTAAATATCAAACGTCAGGTGTTTTGTGGGAGCGCAGATTTTTTACGGGACGCCACATATTGCATATACATATATTTAATCTCTCATGGCGAACAAAAAATTGTAACATTCAAGTCACGTTCCATTAAATTCTGATCAGATTCTTTTTTTTTTTGTTTTATATCTTATGCCTCGACACTGTCACTTTACAACAACCGATGTTCGCTATTTAATTCTGTAAACATTCTAATATTGGGTGAAGACTGGAATTTTTCTTGTTACTTGCGCCAAAATCCAAAAATCAACGAATAAATAGATACCTGAAGGTAATATGAACTAGAAAAATAAGCACCAGGCGACGGTTTATTGCTATCTGGGCTTGTAAATAATCGTGCTTATTGTTAGTTTCTTTTTTTTTTTTTTTTTGATAGCTTGATAGTTTGGTGGACTTAATAAGCCTCGTACATACACCTTTCGCGCCGGTAAAGCGGTCCTTATTGCCTTTCCAAACTCATTGTCGATAGCAATTGTGTGTGTGTATTTTTTTACTCTCTTGAAATTCTCTATTAGCCTGCAGTTGAAGCCTGTTAATATAATATTTTTTTTTTTTACGATTCATAGTCGATGATTATTTCAGGTGGCTTGTAAAGCTGCAATGCACTCGCAGATTCCTCTTCTTATCATTTGTCAGACTGGTGCTAAGATTGTACAAGTCTGATATTGAGATACGCCGATGTCGCAGAACAGGTGACCAAATACTTACCGTTCGCTTGTTGATCCAGAAAGATCAAAAAGGCAATTGATTTCGTTTCACTTTCTCCCCGGTGATATACACGTTCACAAACCGAGTCGACATCCGATTTTGGTGCAACGCGAAACAAGTTTAAAGACGAGCCTCTGCCACGACGTGCACTCTCCGCATTCTCTTACCTATCCTGAATAAATTGTCCACTCGAATAGAATCTACGGTAGAATCCAGGTCATCCATGTACTATTTCACATATTTGTTTATAACTGTAGTTTCATGCATACGAGTACGTGCAGAATCTTACAGGCGAAACGGGATTTGAGAAAAAAGTGTTACGAATTATTTTTTTGTCATATCCCGTTTTGCCTGCAACATTTAAATATTAGACGAGAGTGTTTGCGATGTGTTATTTAATACTCTAGTTGCGTGCACGATTATGTAATTATTCTTTTCAGAGATACTCATCTATTCACAAACATTCTGTACTATGGCAAGGTTTTATTAATACGCTTACGATTAGTATTACGACCAACGGCAAGTGCGTATACATTTAACAGCGACGAGCTCAAGTTTATGTTCAATTATCATGAAAATAACACGGTGCAATATCACACACGGGCAGGTGAAGTGTGCTTTGAGAAACTTTCGGTGAACGATTATTTATCTTATACTTGTTAGAATTCTTCTAATGTCTTCTCTTTCTCTTTCTCTCTATCTGTCATTCTTTCGAATGACGTGAATTTATGCATTCACACGGGATCAAAACCATTTCACACGGTTATCAAACACGTCAAAAGCCTATACTTCCAAAGGCCGTTTAAATTCCTATTTCGCAAATTACAGTCGCTAGCTCGAATTTGATTCAACTTGATAATTTAGGCATCGTTCTCGGGCCCTCAGGGCTTAATTTCGATCTTCGTGCCGAGTTGTCCATATTCAATCCCACAAATCTAAGATGTAATATATATCAGCACGCATAGATCGGTCAAAATTATCCGAGACAGTGGAACTTACACGCTCCATTAATTCAGCCGGTGCCACGTCGAAAGGGATAAAACTAAAAGGCGGGCATTGGAGGCGAGGGAACAAAAATCTAACTGATGTTTTCAGCGCATCCGTTCTATCAATGCGCGGTTCTTCTTTTTCTCTATTTATCCAACACTCGAACGGTTCTGCAGCGGTTAGATTCGACTATTACAGCCTTGCTCACAGGGCATTGCGTGATTTGGCAAAAGCGGCTTGATTATAGAAATGTGAAATAAACGAGGCGTCGCAATCGTATTCGAAAATAGTGAAAAGGGAAAGGGATCTCCGATCGCGATCTAGGAGGGGCTCGAACGATCGGTCACCTCTTCGCCCGAGAGATCTCCCAAGATCCAGACTGCGTCCGCCGGGATGAAACGCGACGATAGTCGGTAGAACCGGTATTACCACGTGCGCAAGCGTGTGCGTGCCTGTGTGTAAAAGTGGAACAAAATAAGGAGATAAATTCAGGTCGATAAACGCGGAAAGTGAATCCGTCTTCGACTTCTTCGAACTTCGCTTGCAAAAGTGCTGCTGAAAGCCTCCGGCGTTGAAAAAATCGGCACCTATGCAGTCCTCCGGATCCTTGACCGGTGTCTCGGTCCACTGCAATCCAAAGTAAACGCCCTGATGCAGATGATAGCTGTTGGATTGCACACGGAACCGCACTTTCACGACACAAGATAGTTAATCCTGCAGCATGAACGCTAACAATATAACCTGTTATTATCCGGCGTCTTCTATTTTTCGTTCATCAATTTTCGCACCGACGAGCGCAGTCGCCTAATTATCAGTTTTATTTACGAAATTGTACCTTAAACAGCACGAAACTAAAAGTTGTCAGAATTACGTCTGAACGATGCTTCGTGATTTGTTTTTTCGACGTCTAAGAATCCTGAAAGATTTCTTTTGGGCCTGTGGATATTTTTTCGAGGTTTAAAAACGGATCGTAAGATATTTCTTGGAACGGCTTTTTGATTATTTTTTGTATTTTGCTATCTCGATCGTTTCATCAGTGGCTCGATATTAACGTGACATGTATAAAACGCGTGTCGATTCGCGATGAAAAATTGACGTCATGGAATAGTTGCGCGTTATGCCGTGAAATCTATCAAATTCCATCCTGGCATTTAGTTGCTCTAGGAATTCTGTTAGATCACCTTAGCCTGTTTCAAGATCGGTATCGCGCATCGACCGATGCGAACTTTCTTCACGGCATATAACATCGCGTCCTTGCCTGGATTTTTCGTGTTCGTAACATATGCTGCGGCCTATCGTTTAATTTAAATTGAAGGATATATTACGTGAATATCCTTTTGATCGGACATAAAACCAACTTGCCGGAATATTTGTATATGAATATAGATGTCAATTTTTCATGTCTGCGTAATTCATGGCAACGTTCGATAAAAACTGTATTTTGAATAAAGTGAATTTGAATTTTCAGGAATCACAAGAATCAGAGGTGACGGCACTGCAGTCGAGGTGAATGAGAATTTCTAATTAATCGTTCATCGCCTCCCTTAGACTTAGCCTAATCAGACTCTTATCTTGCCACATTTTGAAAGAAAGTCTTACGCAGATTATCTCTCGCATCTTACAGTAGTTAGAGCGAGACGAAATCTACGCCATTACGAAACGCATTCGGTGTGTTGAGCTCATTCAGTGTTTGCTAGTCAAGTCTCAAGAATTTCCGGACAACGATAGCCAAATGGTTCGTGATTCTCGGGATCATTTGGCGAATCACTAGCAAGGAAAAACGAGGAGCAATTTTACCGATAGATTGTACCCTCTTCGTAAATATCTGGTTTCGCGTTAAAATTATCTCTAAGACCGTGATATTAATTTTCGGCCCACAGAGGGGCGGGATTGAAGTTTTGAATTTGAAAACTTCCGAAAGCGCCTAATTTTGAATTATGTGGTGGTGAAACTTGAAGTAAAGAAATCAAATTTTCACGAACAACAATGTTTCGAATGGTCGGAAACCCATGGCTCAAAAGTTCCGAAATGCAAGCTTCCGAAAATTCACGTTACGATAAACCAAAGTTCCGGAAAGTAAAGTTCCGATATAGCAAAATTCCGAAAATTAAAATATTCTCACACAGCATATCGAAAATCCAATATACAGAAAGATCAAAGTGCTGCAGTTTCTCCAAGTCAGAAATTCAAAAAAACTGAAAGTCTTTGATCTTTCAGAATTTTGATGTTTCATATTTTTAAATTTTCGCACTTTCGGAACTTCTTTGACTTGTCGGAGTTGTGCCCATTCGGCAGAATTTTACCTTTACGGAACTTTGAGCGTCGTGTTTCGGACCATTTGAATCTTTGATATTTCGTAAAAGTTTCATTTTTTTACTTCAAGTTTCGCCGCCAAAGAATTCGGAATTTAGCGCTTCCGGAACTTTTTAAATTCGGAATTTCAGCCTCGCCCCTCACCCCCCCCCCCCTTACAGATCGCCGCACCATTTATGAATAATACATTTATTTTCTTGCAAATCATTCCGCAGATGAAAGTGAGAATGGCAGCAGTTTGTACCAGGCGGGCCGAGTCAATGTTTCACCCATTTCCTTTTCCTCTCGAGCGATCAAACCGCTGCTCCGATTTGTATGAAGTGAACGCATTTCGCATTTCGCTGCTCGCGAGCCTCGGGCTATGCGCAAAAGCTGGATCTCAACCGTAGTTTAATCGGTTGACATTCACGGAGGCGAGTCATGCCGGGTAATTCATTTGCATTCACTTCACTTCCCGAAGCGCTAAACTTTGACTCACCTTCAATGAACGACAAGCAATATGAAAATTAATTGTGATTATTCAGGACTGTATATGGTACGAATAATATTTATAATTAGAAAATCGGTAACTTGTTGCAAAGCGATTATAATTACATTTCTCTCATTAACAATGACTTTCGCAGAAAAAATTTCACCCGTCGAATCGACTCTTCTGAATTTTATTAAATATCCGAAAGAATTGTTTTTAACCAAGGTTATAATAATTTTATCGAGTTGTTACAACTGGACTTTCTATATAACATCATACAGATACGATCGTTCTGTTCTCATTGTAAATCTCGGCGATGTATCGTACATTCTTATTACATACATTTACGTAACGCTCTGCATTTCTTTGATCTCGATTATTATAGTTTGAGCTGCATGCGCAGAGTTTTAACACTTAGATATAGTTACGTATATACGTCATTCTTACGCGGCTCTACCTGCACACAAAATGACGATTTAAATTCGTTCAAGGAGTTCCTTATAGGCCGAGGGAGTTTAAAATCGCGTAACATCAGTTTCGGCTGCGACAAATAAAATACGACAAAGTTAATAAAAAGAAATAGACAACAATTTTATTTATAAAAATAAATACAAGTTTTGTATTTACAACTCCACTAGCGAAGGAATTTGTGCGTTAAAAAATACGTGTCGCAAAATGTAGAATTACCAATCAAACACGCTTATACTTATATTATCGTATTCTATACATATATAATAAACATACAATGCATAAATAAAAACATTCTCATTAAAACTCAACAACTGCTTTTCTACCAATAGGTATAGGTATATAAAAATATCCGAATATTAAGCAATAAAAAACAACAAAAACATATGTACACGTACACGCTAGGCGAACTTATTTCCAAATTTGAGCTGGTTTCGCCTGTGCGTAAGACGGTGCATAGCTCCACGGGTAAGTGGGAAGCGCCGGTTTTTGTACCTGATACGGTAAATTGGGATAATAATAAACGGGATAAACATTCTTGACAGGCTTATAAAGCAACGGGTTGAAGACGCCCGGTTGAATCCCGTAACTCGGATGAGCTGCCACTGGCGCTGTGTGAACCGGAGCGACTGCAGGCAAAACCGGATGTACGGGGGAAGCGACCGGCTGCAGGGGCTGATTCAAGATGGGATGAAACTGCTGGACGCCGTGGAGAGTCGTGGAAATCGGATGAAGAGGTGCGATCGGTTGCACAGGATGAACCGGCTGCAGCGGATGAACCGGATGAACGGGCTGAACCGGAAGGGCGGCTGGCCGAGTGACGAAACTCGGTGACGAAGGGAGCGCCACTGGCTGAGGGGGATGATGCGACGATCCCGGAGTCTGGGGCTGCTGAGCCGCGTTTGGGTCCTGGGGGATCGGCAAGCCGAAGTGGGTCGGGGATGATTCGGCCGGCTGAACAGGCGCCGGGACGAATCCCGAGCCGACGGTGCCGTAGCTCGGCAAAGCCCCGACGAAACCGGGACTGCCGATCAGGGAAGGCACGAAACCCCCGTACTGCGGAAAATTCGGGTTTGATGCGGGGGGCGCGGACGGTGCAGGAACCGAGGAGCCAGACTGGGAACTTCCGGCGGGACTTTGGGACGGGGGGATCGGGGAAGCGGTCGTGGTCGTGGTCGTCGTCGTCGTCGTCGGGGTCTGCTGGGTGGTCAGGCCGTAACCTAGAGTGAAAGTGGGACTGGTGCTGGTGCCGGGAACGAAGGGCGCCTGACCGAAGGCCGTGTTTGCGGGGCCGAAACTACCCCCGGGATTCGCGTTCTGGCCTCCGTTGTTGTACTTCTGCTGATTCTGCAGTTGCGAGCTTATCGCGGCCAGCAGCTTCTGGTTCTCTATGTAGTTGCCGTGGCTCTGGGCGTACTGACCGATCAGCTCGGCACTCGCGGCGTTCTGCGATTGGCTCTGACTCAGCAACGTCTGGAGCTCGGCTATCAACCTGTCCTTTTCCTTCGACTGGATCTGCTCCAGCGACTCCTCCGGGCCAAGGGTGCCCGATGCGTAGGAGGGCAACGACCCCTGGAACCTTTGCGCCGACTGGACATTCCGAAACTGCTGATTCTGGAACTGGTTGTTGTGTTCTAAGGAGGGACCCGTCACCCCCTGAATCTGGTTGCTTCCGCCGGAGAAGTCTTCGTTGTTTGGAGCGAAGTTTTGGTCCGTTGCTGGCGCCCCGTAGAGCTGGGATATGGCCTGGGCATTTTGGGAGAGAAAATTTGCCGCGTCGGAAATTACACCTTGGTTTGAACTCTGGTCCTGAAAGCTTGCGGTCTGATCCTGCTGCTGAAAATTTACGCTCTGTATCTGATGCTGGAACGATTGTTGACCAGCCTGGAATTTACTCGGTGTCGAATACGTCGGCAGCTCCTGATTCTGTGGTGGGAGGTAGAGGGCCGTGTTCGAACCGAAAGGTTGATCATTTTGACTGGCTATCGGGTTGGGCGGGACGAAGTCGACGTGCCTTACAGGACTGGGAACCCTCTGGCTGAAGAATCCGTTGCTCTGCTGTGCAAACTGACCCGAGGAATACTGGTTCTGCTGGTTTTGCTGGTTTTGCTGACCGCTGAACTGACCTTGTTGAGGCCTCAAGTGGTTCTGATGACCGCCAAAACTGCCACTCTGTGGACCCGAGTACTGTATGCTTGGTCTCCGGACAGGTTCACTTTGAACCGGTGTTCCGTAGCTTGTAAAGGGTCGCTGACTCTGGCTGGGGTATCTGGACACAATTTTGGCTCTGTAACCATTTGAGCCTTGCCGGTAACCGTGACCGTTGAATCGTTGACCAGCCGTGAGCCGGTCCGGTCTGTTGTACACGTAACCAGAGTCTCTTTTTCTTTGCGATTCGGAGATCTTTACGTCTGACTCGTCGCTCACTTCACCCAGATCCACGACTTCCAATTTAGTCACGTCCGACGACTTGCTTTCCTCTGCGAATGTGCAAGCCAGACTAAGAGTCAATGCGATGAATATCTAGGAAGGAATAGAAACATTTGTTAATTATGGTAACACTTTTGACTTGATACTTTAATTGAATAAAGCGCGATAGCTCTGATTGAGACTCAACATTCTGAGCCGAGAGAAGCGGAAAGAGGTAGTGACATAGTGTTTGATTTTGAAAGGTTTTTCACAGTTGTTGGGCTTGTTTTAGTGCCAAAACTTACCGATAGCAGATTCATGGTTCCGCGATGTAATATCCAATCGACACTTGACACTAGCACCAGTAACGGAACCGGTAAATAGTTTGCGTTTTTTTTTTTTTTAAAGTTCCGGTATTTAATTGGGACACTCGGATACTATTGGTGCGGTATTGCACCAATAATTATCAGTTAGAGGGTGGACGGACGGAGGTCGACTAAGGACACTGCCATACCTGCACATGTATAAATACAGTCGGCCACGACCGTCCACGAATTACAATAGACTTTCTTGCCTGCTTTCATCGCTTGTACTTAGGCAATACTGTTACGGATTGTATGTGTTACACATATCGAAATGTAATATTACATTTTAGAGATAGCCGAAGACTGGACGCCGTTTGACGCGGGTGTCGAAACTTCATCCTCTCTCCCAAAGGGCCGCGAAATTCGACCGGTCTCTCATCATCTTATACAATTCCAGTTTGAAAACGAAATCGCTCGAGCCGATAATCTCTAACATCCATTGGCATACTTTTGAGGTCGCACGTGACCGGAAACAGGTGCTATAGTCGATAGAATTCTCACTTTTATTCGACTGCGTTGCAGGGACCATTTTTGCTAGCTTAAATCTCTCCCAAAATCACTAAAGCGCAACTGTGACGAGGGTTTTATTTTACGGTGAAGATGGAATTTGGTAAGGTAAAATGTCCTTTTATAAAATATTCCGCATTGGTTCAGTTCTTGGATACAGACCGTTTTGTCATCAAGTCTTACTTGGAATACCTGTGATTGCCGAGTATGAGATGATACATTCATCTTTAGAAATCACCTCGGTCACCAAAAGAGTTTTATTACACGCAGCTGATGATATCTGAATAAGAGAGCTGCCATACATTTATGGGTAAGGTGAGAATGTTTCGTGTGAAGATTAAACACTCGAGATTAAAGTTGTACTGCAAAATGTGGTCAGAATTGTCTGACATAAATTTGAATGTTAGATTTGCCCAAATATACAAGTCGCTATCGTAATGCGGAGTAGTGGAGAATAAAAATGAAGCGAGTGGAATGGAAAATCCAGAGTGTTCGGAGTCTAGGACGTTATTGATTGATTTGGGTCGTGCCGATCTTGTGGGATCGTCGCGTGGTCGTTGACTAATTCGAGTCACGCGCGAATTGAGTGCGTCTTGTCAGTGAAAGTCTTTAGCTGCACGAGTCTCATACGTCTTGAAGAATACGGAATCAGGAATAACTCACATGGGAATTATTCGCGTTGCGTAAGCACGTGACAATTGTTCACGGTTATAAAATTTTCGAATTACGTGGAAAGCGAAGGACTGCGCGGAATTTGCAATCGGTATGAATTACGCACCTATCTTTGTTACGTTGCAAATTCAAAGGAGCGCGAGTGCAATGTCTGCTTCTGCAAATATAGGTGAGTGTTGATACACGGCGTAGAAACACGTCGCTTCTGTAAGCACGTATCGGGGAGTGGTCGTCTAGTGTCACTATACATATAGATATCCGTGGATCCTTCATGGGTTCAACACGAACGTATGACGAACCGAACGAGCTCGATTTGCGAAGAGGACTAGATCGAAGTGTGTAATGAAATTGTTCTGCAGATCAATATTGTTTATCGCAGCTCCAATAAAGGCACCGTTTTAAAATAAAGAATACCTGTTTTTGCGCGGTGCAAAAAAGCTTCTAACAAGGTTACTCTTACCTGAGGTAGGTACTGAGAAAACATCGTTGACGATTGACGATTTATTGGGAAATCAGCAAAAATCTTATTGACGATTATTTAGATCGTTTTTTTCTTATTCCCGCAAACAAACGGTCGCTTCATCTTTTCACTATTTTACTCTCACTGCAGTACTGTCACCGGCTTTTTCGTCATGCAGCGAAAGAAATCAGCAGGCAAGAAAGCATGGAATTGAGATACCATGACTTTGGTTGAGGAACGAAGGATAGTCGGGAAAATTTGATACTTGATTATATAAGTCGGGTGTAGAAAAAATGAAGTAATTGAAAAAAAAGAAGCAATAGAAACTGGAAAAATTGGGCAGGCTATTAGATTTTCGGATGTCACAAAAATTTCCGTGTATCTAGTGAATTCCTGTAACACCGTATCAAACTTGGAACAGACTTGTATAGATTACTACGGGTACCACTTGCAAAGTTGAATAGTGACGAGCGTAAACCTGATCCGAGACGAGAGAAACGATCGTAGTATCCAGTAGGAGAAAGGGAAGGACTAATATGCGATAATTTATTCTAACATCAATCGTTTCGTTTCACAGAGAGTTTGATGAGACCATTCGGTCTTGTAGAACAAGGGCGATGGTTTTATTGTCTAGTTTACATTATGTATAGCAATCATCCTGGCTTTCAATCTCGGGAGGTAATAGGTATAAGCGGTGCACGTTCTGTAATTGAAAATCATTCGAGCGAAGCAGTTTATGAACTGAAAATGAGCAGGTGCATGCGGTGCAGTAGAGTTTGTAGTCGAAGAATGTAATCAAATCGTCGACATCGAAAGTGGATTATTAGGATGCGGTCGCTAGGACCATACACGAGCATAAACATAATTAGTCTCAAGATTTTGGAATGCATGTTTGTTTTATTTATATTTTACAATATAATACATAGTAAAATAATCGTTAACAATTTCTGAAATACAATTTCGTTTACACAGGTAGAATGGTCGTTGCGGTTCAATCTGATCAAGATGTTGTAACATGGTTTTCATATTTCCTGTATCAGCCCGCCTTCCGATGTATCTTAAGGCTTATTATAAAAATCATTCGGCACTTCGATCGTGGGAAGAAAAGGAGGAGAAAAGAACAAGGTATCATAGCTGCAGTAGGTTGAACACGTCGCGATTGTAAAATGTTCGCGTCCTGGTTTTCTTCGAAATTACGAAACTGTCAACGATTAATTGAAATTCATATCATTGTTCACGCGGGTCGTCGTCAGTCTTCGAGCGGGCGAAGATCGGCAGAAGGATTTCTAACCGACGATGTAGGGAGCGCTTGCGTAGGCACCCGAGTAGTAAGGGTAAGCAGAGTAAGCGTACGGGTATGCGCTGTACGCCGAGTAGGCGGCAACCGGTGCTACAGGCGCGGTGTAGGCGCTGTAGGCAACAGGCGCCGTGTAGGCAGCAACACCCACCAAAGCGCCTCGCTTGTCCCTCGCTTGGGTGTTGGATGGCTCCACGGATTCAACTTCCTGGGGCTTTGTGTCGGCCAGAGCGACGGCGGCGAGGGCCAAGAGCATGACAGCCTGAAATTGAACGAGTGTGAGTAAATTCGTTGAAAGTTCGTTCGAACGAGCAGCGAATTGCAATTTAGTGCACGACTGTAGCAAACTTCAGTTCCGATTTAGCTAAACAAATTTATAGTGAGCTTTTGGACACTGTTTCGGATTAGGAACAGAAATGATTTCAATTACTGAATCACTGATGTAAGTGGAAATAAAGAACTGCAGTTTGTATCGCAGAGAGTTTATATTGGAACCGAAATAATGAATTTTTATGTGAATGATTGCAGGAACGGAAACGATTATCTAGACTGCCTTGATGACTGGGGATGAAATTTAATTGCTTTTACTGGTTAGTATTCAAGATATATGTATTGCAAATGTATTATACACTAATTTTTGGGTATGTGGTAATCGGAGACTTGAAATTCTACAATGTAGATTGAAATTCAGCAGTGTTGAATACTTACAACGAAGAATTTCATGTTGGTGGTTGGTTTTGGTTTATTGACTGATGAGTCGATGAGGAGGTCTGAAGACTGTTTGATGCTTCTGAATCCGCGGTGCGGTCTTTATATACCGATTCGATCATCTTTGGCGATCCGTGCATTGATTCCTAAACACTTACCGAGGTTGCAGGACGGTATTGCGTGCGCGTGAGTATTGTCTTCGGGTTTACCTCATGCCACGCATGTTGCGAGGTGGAGTCTTCGCGGTTCTGTTTGTGTGTAGGTGAACAATTTGCGTTTGTGGAAGGCTGCACGTGCCCCAGCACTTGGGCGCATGTATTACCTCCTTCTCGTATAAAGTTGAGCAAGCGGAGAGCCTTGGCTATCCTCCAAATACGATCGAAAGTCTTTTATAATACTTTGGTAATCACAAAGCACTCCAAGGAATGATTGCATTATTTTCTACAAGTCGCAACCGAACTGATCAGTCTATTGTCTTAGATGCAACCGATCGGATTGTTTTACTGTTAAGTATAACTCGATTTTGAGCTCCAACCACAGGTAACAAATTTTTGTTCAATTATGAATAGATTTCTTGAAAATTTATTAATACTCCATTGCCTTTCGGAATCCTTTAAAAAATGAAATTAAGATTCGTAATCAGTCTGACTTTTGCTGCTGAAATGGCGGTAAATTTGAATTTGTGAACTGTTAATGGTTGAGCGTTGGCGCATGCGCTTTGCGACGGTTATTGATCGCCGTTCAACACATATACCATATAACCAACAGTTTCTCGAAGTCGAAAGTTAGTCGATACTCGACACAGCCACGATTATGGATGGAGCAGATGCGCAGTAAGCATTTGGAGACCCACCGGGCTCCAGTGACAAAGTTGAATAATTATATTACGCTCTGAAAAATACTGTAAAATGTCTGCTAGCACGCCGAAATTGTTTTACAAATTGCGATACCCAACTATGATGTGCAGTTTCCTTGTTGGAGCCTACACGGCTTTTACGTTTCGGTAGGCTGTCTTCTTAAATTCGATAATTAAAACTGCCGGATTTTAAACAGGATTTGTTACCTAACCTAACTTTACGCCATTTAACATACCTATAAGTTTTGTACACAAAACCGTTTCCATTTTCAAGATAAAGAAATTCACTGCAGATGCGACTCGAACGATTGACGAGACGTTTTCAAATTGTTATTCCGCACTTCGATGTTCCATCCGTCATGTTTCATCTCATTATTTATGGTTTCAGGCACACTTTAATGGGAGATTTGGAACCGAAACGTGAGATTTTGTTCGCAGAAGACAAAGAAAGTCGAGCTCTCGGAGAGCAGGCAATAAGAGATCATGCGCAACAATCCTGAGCGCCCCCAAGTACAAGTTTTTCATCTTTGCTGTTCAAACTACTCATCATTTGTAAATACGGGGTACTTATGTGCTGATACAGTACTGTTTGTATCTCCAGGATATTGCAGATGCCAGCAGCAATTGTCATTGCCATACACGTTATATTTTTCTTGATCCACTTAGGTAGACTTAGTTAGATACAATACTATACGGCATTTATGTATGTACATACAGTTATTCTAAAGTATGTCAGGAAATGTTTTATTTAATATAGGTATATAAGAAAAGGGTGAAACTAATAATTTACCCTACATGTGTACAGTATTCGAGTTGTATAAAACTGTAATACCTTCTATAAGTTGATAATAATGCGAGCAATCACGTAACGTTTTTATCTATTGATTTTTCAACCAATCTGCATGCAAATATTTGAAACCGATTACGTAAAATACCTTGTGAGTTACCTTGAAATTGTGTCGCTTTGGTTGAAATGAATGTAATTGTTTTCGCCGGTCAGTTTATTGCGCAGCTGACGCGAGTGCAGCTCTGGAATACTAATAAACGGTTTGTCAATTCTTGAGATTCACTCGCATCAGCGACGGCATTTTACCGCCAACGATTTTTTCTTTGTATCGTTCAAATAACGTATACGAGTCGTGAAACATCCACGCGTTTCTTGTTTGTTGTTTGTTAAGCGATTATTTTTGCCAAACTTATTATCGCGAATCGCGTGATGTACGATTTCGTATGCACACGGAAGACGAACGGACGTTAATATTGTAGGTGTAACATACGTCGAGAATACATTACACGACCAAAATATTTAGACAACAGAAAATGTATTCGTAAATTCAGCGGTGGTCCGTATATGAATGCATTCTACTTTTGGATTAGAATTCAAATGCCGACTCCACCCAACGCAGAGAGTTACGCAAGAAATCTCGCTTTGAATTTCTATTCTGTTGACGAATTGTTTTTCTTTCTTTTTTCTTGCTTGTTTCACTATTTTCAAGAGGTGATTTCACGTGTGAATATTTATCATATCAATCACAGTACACCGCAAGAAAAAGATGATGAACAATTCTGGGCAGTCGGCCAAAGAATAGAAATGCGGTCATCATCAAAGGACTACGCGAACTCCTGGGATTGGTCTCAGTTTCGATTATTTCACAGGATAACTTTCGTCGCAAGATAATCTTGACGCGTGCGAATACTCTTCGCTGGGAAAACGACTTGGCAATCCAATCTTGGATGCGTCGGTCGTTATTCGTCGAGCCAATCAGACGTCCACCAGAACTGCAGATTCTATTCATTGAGAAAAAATGAGTCCGCTTATTTATGGAACTATTTTATGTGTAGGATCCAATTCGAAGGAAGTGGTCAGCTCATCGAGGCGCAATGACCGTCCATTCCAATTTCAGGAATTTCATTATTAATCAAGGCTCGTGCACGCCCGTAACCGTATTCCCATGAAACAGATGCTCAAGTTTGAAGATAACTTAAATTTAGACTCAGCTTAGAAATAACTCTCGGTCTTTGGAAAAGCTGGAGTGACTCTTGCGAATGTGATAAATGACCGCATGAAATCATACAGTGTCCATTTTATAGAGCAGAACGTAAAAGTTCTGGTGATTAACAATCGCTGGATGTAGGTTTGACGTACTCAGAGTTAGGTGTCATAGACATTAACCAGCGATCGTTAAAAATCACGAATCCCGTATCTCATGTGTCCAGATTACGACAGCGCTAAGCCAACGTCCTGTGATGACTTAAGAAACTTTGATGGTTTCGAAGTTTTACCGCAGATAGGCTCTTTTGTGTATTTTACGACGAGTATAACGTTTGTTTATTTGTACAATACGTGGAACAGATACCATAGATCAATGTGAGGAATGTTTGTTTATAGATGAATCATCATTGTCACGAATTGGGGCTTCGCGACGTGACAGGCGCTAGCCAAGACTGTCTGAGTCGATAATATGGTTATTTTGGCGAGTTACACGCCAGGTGTGATACTAATCAGGTAAAATCAAATGTCAATTATATTTTGGGTATTATCTTGGAATGTAGCAAGAGATACCATTATCCTAATTAATATTTGCATCATGTCAGCGTTACGTGTTGATAACTGGATGTACATAGCTATCAATTTCGTTTTCTGGAAAGCCGTATCACTAAAACTCCAGTTGCCATTTTGGTTCAAAGATGGGAAAAAAGAAGGAACTCAAGTGCGAATAACTTATGTTGTCATAGGTTTTCTTCAAATATCAATGTTAAAATAAGATACGTAACTGTACACTTCTTCATGCTATTTAAAACAATTTATTTTTAAATGTCTAATGTAACAACAGATCGGTAGGGTAATCATGGTCGTTGCGATCCGAATGGATTCCACGAAGTTCGAGTTAACCGATAGTATGAATTTCCGGGTACCCGAGATTTCTGGTTTCGCCAATTACCGCAATGAGCGAATCAATAAATTCAAGAGAATTGGGGATAATCTGTTCCGCAGGAAGCAGGAATCCGTAGGTCCCAGTGTCCCTGAATTCGTAGCAATAGACAATCGGAGTTTTGTGGATTGCTTTCACGTAGTCGGTACTGCTACCACTGGCAACATCTGAAAAAAAACCGCAATCGATAGTTCAAAATTCACGACGAATGGTTTCTTCCCTTCAATCAGTCTATGAATTAAGGTATGCGATCACGTCGCGCTTACAAATTGCTTCGGCAGTCGATCCTACGATGTACTCGGTACCATATCTTCTGGCCAAAGCCGCGGCCGCAATTTCCCCGACATGCATCTGCAAGAATGTCATTATCATGGCTCTTGCACTTAAAAAACCGCGCTGGTAAAAGTCATCGCGAGTATTATATAATACTTACAGCTTCCTCATAGTTGTCCAAATGATCGTAGGTGTATCCGTACGGCAGTAAAATCAGCTGGCTGTAACTGTGTATACTCAAATAAATGTAAAATTTATCGCTGACCGTGGCGATGTAGTCGGCCAACGCCTTGACCTCAACCTCGGAAAATGGTTCGGAACCAGCGTAAGTCTCGCTGCAGGAATTGTTGCTAGCTCCGCCGTTGGCTAGGAAGAAAAAATATCTCGTCCGCTTATTCAACAACCTAAATTACCTGCGCCGTCACACTTATCATGTTCGGAGAAGAATCGAGTGTTCGAATAGAACGTAAGACAAGTTCTGATGATTACCTAGCCAGTAATAGTCCCAGTTTCTGTTCGGGTCGGCACCCCAACAGTCATTGTCGTACGGTTGTCTCGTTTTCCGCCACATCCTGTTCTGTAATAAATATATTTGACAAAATTT
Source organism: Neodiprion lecontei (assembly GCF_021901455.1). NCBI lineage: Eukaryota > Metazoa > Arthropoda > Insecta > Hymenoptera > Diprionidae > Neodiprion > Neodiprion lecontei. The sequence continues at coordinate 25,908,661 of NC_060265.1, forward strand.
GTATCAGTACCAAACTGGAGAAGGTATCCACCACTAATAAGCATTGAGGTGACCAACCGTTGTATGAGTGTATTCATAACCGTCGGGATTTGTACTTGGAAATATAAACCAGTTATGAGCCCTGGCGATCAGGTTGAACGCGTCGTTTGTAGACGTCAGGATTTCGTTCGTCAGATAGGTGACGGTGGCTGGAGTTATCCACTCGCGAGCATGGATGCCTAGAGATTTTTTGGCGGAACGTTAACAGGTTGTAAATTAGTTAGGCGAATTTGAGTCGGCTGCTTGTAAATCACGAAGCGAGGATCGCTACGGATTATAATCGTTCGTACGTACCTCCTTCGATGAAAATTCCAGGATTATCTTCATCGAACGTGATCTTGATCCCCTTTATTAATCGACCCTCGTACGAATTTCCAATAACGATCACCTCCACGAGGTCTGGATAAGTCTCCGCTAATTCGTCGAGCCAATTGTATATCTACAATATCACAGGCACCAAAGATGTATTGCGGTAATATACAGTGAACATTTGTCGCGAATATTTGATTTTAGCATACGTACGACGTCGAGACGGTGATACGCGGTCCAGTTTAACGAAGTTGCCTCGTCGGCCCGCAGTGACCATCCAATTTCAGGGTTTTCATTTTCGACCAAAGTCTGCACGTCCTCGATCAAAGTCTTGTAGGATATGCCCACGCTTTCGAAAGTCGAGAGTATTTCATCCTCTCGTTCGGGAGATACCATCACGTCCACGTCGGAATTAAGCGCGCCTGCCGACGTCCAGAACAAAATCTACGGTAATCGTGCGCAGTCATTATTATCTTTACCCTCATTCATATACTTCGTATCCAGAAGCGCGTTCTAGCGCAGGATGAGCAAGCAATTATCGCTATCATAAGCAGTGTGCTTCTTTCAAGTCACTTACACCTTCTTTGGCCTGGTCCTCGATGAATTTTAGAAGATTCAGATGCTCTCTGGTCGATGCGGTAACTCTGTAGACTTTGTGTCCATCGTAACGTTTGTAGCCTTCCTCGGGAGTGGGCAAAGCAACTCCAACAATTAGAACCGCGCAAGCGACGCTGAAAAGAGGGATGGCTTTCATCGTTGAGCTTGAAAGCTGGAACTGGCCATTTAGGACCAGCAGATGCTTCTTTTATACATACGACGTAATTATGGTATCGTAAAATTCACTCACCACTTGACACAAATCGCTGGTCATTAATCCTATCCGCTGCTACCATTTTAAGCCAAGCTAAAGTCAATAATCATCGGAGACATTGTTCAGATAAACTTATGTTATCGTCAGTATCTCTTGATTTATGAATGTTGTGTATGTTGATTTATTTGCAAACACACACCGCGGCTGGTGTATCCTCTTTTTAGTATGTGGGGGTGTAGACTTTCGCGACTAGGAAAATACGATGAAAAACTGTCGGCAATGTTTAGATTACTTTCTGAGAAGTCAAACAAAGAATCAGAAAATGCTGTCATACATCGTAGTTAGTTACACAAATTATGATTCCGACTAATAACGGATAGCTAAATTTTATTCTGATGAAAGTAATCAGATCTAGTAAGAGTAAGTTGATTTGTAGTTTTTCATCTATGCACTTATCCACATATTTGGTTCCAGCTTTACTGATTTCAATAATCTTATTTGTCATTCTCGTAACACAACAGCTTTCATGTCAAACTTTACAGTAGTATATGCGCATTGTAGATGATAATATGGATTTACAATTGTCAACAGGTGAGAAGGCAGAAATTAGTAATTTTTTGTGAAAATTAAAAAAGAAAAGGAATCGATGAATAACCTGATTCTTATTCGCTCGTTTTTTTCAATTTATCTTTCTCAAATCAAGTTACCTAACAGGCTTAAAACCTTGGATTAAATTAAAACAGAATCCGCTTAGCTAATTATCCTACTGCTCGATGTTGATGAACATTATCAAGACGGAATTATTTCACAGGATACATGTAAACTAACAATCTACAATTAAAGAGTACGATATAGTCATATTTGTATGTATTTATTATCGACGTACAACAGTTGTAAAGTAAAAACATTTACGATTCTTTAGCTCAGGTTCAACCATCCATATCAGACTTGGCTGGATCCACGGACTGGTAACGTCAGACGACTGCACATTCTATAACACGAGATGTCCTGGATGTTTAGTTGGACTTGAAGGTGAGTTTCGACAATGTAATTTACCCATTTTATAAGTATCAGATAGAGCTAATATTTGGTAAAGTCATTCACGTAAGATTCAGCAAATTTATTCATCATTGTAATATTTTTAACACATTTTCAAAAAATAGTAAAATCGTAACGGTACCTTTGCAGTTTAGTTACGAAAAATCGTCATCTTGTAATGTTGGAGATGAAAATGTTTAGCCGCAATCTACAATAAAACGATCAAACAATTAGATGTGATGTATGCACATATACACCAGATAACGTATATCAAATCACTTTTTTAGTTATCCAATATCTCAGTGGTAGTGACGAAATGTTTATTCATCATAAAAGTATTTCAATTTACAATAGTATGCATCATCGATAATAAGAAACTATTTGAATTTTAAAATTATAGATTCAAATAATGTTACGAACTTACCATATCTCTGGATACGAATATGTTTCTTCGCTGTTGTAACGTAAAGGCAAGCACTGGAAAACAAAAGTTGAACCAAAATTATTCAATTATCAATTAGGATTTCATTACTCAGTAATTTTAAACAAGATCAGATAGGAGCGAAAGACATTTACTCATATGTACATCAAAACGCTTCAGTTGAACTATGAAATCATCACATTAATTTTTGTTGACTCACATGTATCAACTTGTCAATATTGTTACAATTAATTTTTTATATTATCTTACCTAAACAATCTCATCGATGTTATGGTCTTTCAAGTGATGCTTGAAGAAAATATATAACAAATTGATCTCTTGATTGATTCCCTGTGTACTTCCAGTCGCCGGAAACAAGTGTTTTGTATCGAACCACAAACGAGTAGCTCCTGAAACGAATAACGCGATATAATTAAGAAACTGCTACACTAATTGTATTAATTTAAATTCTTATTAAATATAAGTCAGAACTAGTAGCTAAAGTTTTCGTCACATTGATAACAAAATGTGTATCAGTTGAACTATGGAATCATCACATTATTTGGTTACACCTTTTAGTTTATCAACATTTTTAAAACTTAATTTTTTGTTTTATCTCACCTAAATAATTTTATTGACAAGTTCTTACAGACGTTGTTGGAATCAAATTTGAAAGGAATTAATCTCTTATTTTTCACGAAGTTGTTTTATATTTCACCATCAAAGAAATAGCTCCTGAAATGAATGATGAAATAAATAAGCTGATATACACATTGCATTTCTTAAAATTCTTATACAATATGAATCGGACAGAAGAACTAGATTATCGTCATATGGACAGCAAAGTGTATGTAGGTTGAACTATGCAATCATCACTTCAATTTTATCAGCACTAAATTATTAACAGTCAGAAACTTAATATTTTCTTACCTAATCAATCTCATTGTCAATGCTTATCATTGAGGATGAGTTTAACTCCGTCAGTTTGAAACTTTCATGGCACTATCGCACCGTATCAGTTTGTTCACCCTTCATGGCCTCTTGAATTTAGCTTGAACAAATATTCTCGGTACATTGACATTTTCCTTGACATTTATCGTCCGTCTCTGTACGTAGCAGCAGCTGAGCTCTTGAAAACCAGCAGAAACGAAGATGTCTCCTACTTCTTCGATGGAAAAATAGTAGCTCCTAGAGTACAATATAAACTGAGGTTAGCCATGTTATTCACTAATTATGAAACATGCAGTATTTAATGAGATTCAATCAGATAGGAGCGAAAGACATTGCTTAATGTAGACATCAACAATAGCTATTTTCAGTTGAACTATGGGATCATCAGATTAAAATGATAGCGACATTTTCAAATACATATAATTTTCTTTATTCACAACTGTGTAAAAATCTTACCTAGTTCCATCTTGTCGAACATAGAAATTCTCAGATATTTTGTGTCCCGGTTTGAACCTCAGCTGTGCCATATCGTAGAGTCCGTAATCTCGAAATAAAACAGTCCCACCAGTGTTCATAACGGCATATAAATGTTTAGCAACCCTGAAAGAACCCATGTGAAATTAACTTGACATATTACAACACTTAAAAATATTTCGCTTTAAAAAATTATCAGATAGGGGCGAAAGACGTTGCCTAGTAATAACATCAATAACCATCAGTTGAACTATGGTCTCATCATAAAAGTAATAAACTGTTTTATAAAAGGATATTCTTGTGAGTAAAAGTGATTAATTTACATTTTAAATTTTTCTGGATGTATTGCAGATAAGACGAAAATCAGAGTGGCCACATTCACCGGAAGATCAATTGCAGAAAAGCAGTCAACTTCGGTAACATCAGCTTCGAAGGCAACTATTTTCTCTGGATCGAACAATTTGTGGCTCTGGAATAATTAATGCAGTAGTTTGTCTTAAATTAGGATTATCAACATATCATGTGCTTATGTATCAAGATAATTCAACAGTCGGACAGGAATAAAATATTATACAATGAATATAAGAGTGATTGAAGATTGCATCCAGTTTTAAATTCGAAAAACTGTATTGACGATAATTTCAGTCGGTAAAAAAGGCGCGCAGAGTCGTCTTAAGATTTGAGCCAAGACTTTCCGGCTTCAAATTATACCTTGACGAAGTCAACGGCTCTGGGAGAGAGATCGCAGGCGTATATTCTCCTTATTTTAAGTCCATCCTCGAGCAGCGGGTAGAATAAATTCCCGACGCCGCAGCCAACTTCGAGCAAAACGCCGTCGTCAACGCCGAGGCCGAGAAGTTCCTCGAACTCCCTCGTGGTCCAGTGCCGGTCCTTGAAAAACCGGGTCTCGTTTCGCTTGTAGAACAAATCCCAGTGCTTCTTAGCGTCCTTTTCAAATTGCGCAGCCTTGCGTTCCGGTACCAAACGCGAATTCTGCTCGAGTATTCGGCTCGCCTCGTCGGCCGTTAAACGCTTCGCCACGTGACTGATTTGCCCAGCGTCGCTTTTTTCCATGGCAAAACTTTGGCTCATCGAAACGCGCGAACGAATCTCCGCGTTTCGAAACGACTCGAAATTTACTCAAAGTTCAAGTATAACCACGTTATTTGCACGCATATTTTACCGTAATATCCGACCCAGAACGCGGATTGCGGCGGATTCCGAAACAGCTATCTCGACACGATCCCGTGAATGAGTGAACGAGACACGAGGAAATGGCCGAGTCGGGGATCTTCCTGGGAGGTGGAAATAACTCACGATGATTGGCTGGCGTCTACAAAGTGGGGAACTTCCGCCGCTGCGCCGTGTCTTCCCGCCTATAACATCCTGCGCGCAATATTCGAAGGTTCTTCGCTTGAATTCTAATCATCTCTGTCCATATCGTCGATGAATATTTCCAACGACGGTGATATTTTGAGCGATGAAACGCTCCCGTGTAATGACACTGAACAAATCGGCATAAATTGTTCTCTAAACAGAATGTGTAAATACATTACTCGTTACTACCGAACTTTAAACAACTGCATTTCAAAATCAGGTCAATCTCACGATATTTTACGACCGTAGATTTCTTTCTCAGTGGAACGTCAGATTGTCTAATGTAATATATGAATTATACGATTTGAACACGTTTTGCTGAGAACGTGAAACTAAACGAGCTGCAATGAGAATATCGTAGAGGCGTTACTAATTAGACAATTATTCCAGAGATTGGAACGAAATAATTGAGAGACACCGTATAATTATAATTATTGGCACGCAAGAAGTAAGTGCATACAATGCCATTCGCGAATTTGTGACACCATCGCGCATCGGCTGGATTTCGGTCACGCTTAACCCATTTCAACACTGTGTCACTGCAACTCGGTAAACACAATATCGCTATATCGTATGTACGGACATGTATATAATATATATATATATATATGGATAGAAAATATTATTTCTCGAATGTGCATCCTGAATATTGATCGCGAGACGACTGCCATTATACGTGATACGACTGCTGAGATTTGAAAAATAATTCGTACCACACAATATAGCTCAGACTGATTGAATCGACGCATTAAATAAACCGTCGTTAAATTCCTGACTTCCCGCGTCACTGTAGAAGCATTATATTTATTCATTCATTTTTATAATCACATTTTTTCCAATTGTACAGAACATACAGTCTACGGTACTGAATGTTTTCAACCTGAAATTTCACGATAAGCTGCACGACGATTATATTCGAGGCTGTTTCTAAAAATACAAACTCTCCTTTCGAATTTCTATCAGTTTCTATATACCGAACTCCAAGCGAGGAGAAAAACTTTCATTATACCTGTGTGCCGATGGAGAGCTCAATAAGCGGAAGACATTAGCACAGATACAGAATCTTAAAACTGTTACATGCAAGATTTCAAAGGCAGTATACATATATTTCGTTGGGGTCTGAATTTTCTGTACGGTGTACAAGATAAGAACGATAACGAATTTCCAGGCGTCAAAATACTTCGAATGTTTCACCTAAAATAGTTGTCAGCCTACAGTTGTGTCGCTGTATTCTTTTTGTGTAGATATTTATTATCCGGACGTCGTAGTCGAATACAGATGCATACATACAACGAAAGGTACAGGAGTGTACCTACGGCCGAGCGTGTATATCGAAGTATGCTAAGAACACACGCCGTTCGTTCCTTCCCTCTTGAGCATTCCGACTGGATTTCTGGTCACCGCAGTTGTAAGCCGCGAACCGATGCGCGCACTTTCGAGTTCTCTCAGTCCGCTCGATTTTTTCTCATCGTACCGCCTCGCGTCGATTATATATCGTGCGGGACGAATCCGAGTTTGGAAAAATAAAACTAAGTCATCGATACATCTCTGACGAGTTAATTAGCATTTCGCGTAGTTTAAAAACTCCAAGGTATATAAATATATATAACTAAACGATACACGAGACCAGTTTAATTGAAGGACGATCGTTTTACCTCGATCCGTCTAACGATGCTGTGACACTGTGGTACAAACCGTGATCTTTACAAGGAATTTTAATTTATGTGAGTATCACTTATGTTGCCTGCTAACATTTCTTTCGTGTCGTGACATTTTTTACAACCGTCTTTGAAAATATCCAACATTCCGATTCAGCCAATCGCCGTGCAAGATATATGTTCGTTAAATCTTACATGCGGAGCCATAACGACTTACGTAGCCGAACTTATAAATGTCCTAGTATAAAAATACCTGTGCACGAAAGAATGCGCTTAATTTTCATGCAGTCATACACAAGCACGGTCCTTAATTAAACGAGCTGAACTAAATTCTTAAAACATTTGCGTGACAACATGCCGAGCTTATTTTTATTCCAAAGCACGCGCTGATGTCCTGCAGAAGGAAGTTGATATACCTGAATCATAAATTACCTGCACAGCAACGTATTTCATTAAATTTGAGTGTTATAATCTACGAATCTCATACAATCTGTGTGAACCTGTAAAATTACAACTAAAATAAAACTGAAAATAGTTGGAATAACCGTTAAGCGTTACAAATTTGTCTCTCTGTTTTTTTTTTTTTCCACGGCCAAATTCTGCTATCGTTATTATTCCTTTTTCGAATGTACCGCACACTCTCCTGCGATCTAGGTTATTTCGTAGGTGTTATTACTCCAGGTGTAACGGGTTTGATGTTATTGTTACACCGCACCGGTCTTGCTGCGTGGTCGTCGTCGTCGCCGTCGTCGTCGTCGGTCACTCGCGGTCACTTCAAAGTAGGTGTACCGTTGCCCGTTGCTCCGTTCCTGGGACATACCTGGGATCGTAAATGACCATAGCGCTGGCCTAGGTGAACGGGGCCTGGCTTATGGGACCAGGCAAGCCAGCGCCCATGGCGTTGCTTTCGCGCGCCGTTATCTATACCTTCCGTCGAAGAACATTCGATCTATCGGAAGCCGCAAGCTGTTGGCGGAGAATACGCCACTCGAAGAGAGCCGTATTTAATTTTGAAATTCGGTTTTCGTCGTGCTTCGCACTTGTCATAGCTTCAACGCGGGAAAACAATAGTCTGATGACTTGCATGAATTTTTCAGTGAAATCCGATGCATGTAGAAAGTTAAGCTTGTGCAGAAAATGACCGATTGATCGGACTCTCTTAATTTTGCCATCACGTTGTTCACCGCACCCAAATGTCGGATCATAGCGTAAAAGAGATTGATCGATCGTAATAAAACGCGTATATAATCCGCGGTGGCAAAAAACGCGGTTACACAAACGAAGGAGTAAAAAATACTGCTTGCAGGAATGCACGCGTTGAGCCAACGGTGTGTATACTTATGCATATGCGAGGTGTTTTAGTGTGCGTTAATGTATATTGTATATAAAAGAAAACTACAACCGCGACTTTTCAAGGATTCCATGAGACACCATTCATCGTAAACGCAGAACGAGATTCACGCACGTAATTCTTGTGTGGCTGCATCATACCGACGTCTTGTATAGTAATTATGTACCACGGTTACGTACATACGTGTACATAAACACACATATCAGCACAATCGGGCATTACGTAACGGCTGGCACATACGCCTAGGGCGGTAATTAATATAAGTAATAATAAAAAGGCGTCGAGTTTTAAACTCGAGGTTGGAAACTGGGTCACGACGAAATATTCTTTCTCTTATTATAAATTATTTGGCAATAAGATACCCCGCTGGCTTGATCGATAAACACCCGCGTGAGTGAAAATTCAACTATCCACATTTCAAATGCCGTGGAACGCGAGTGATTTGCGAAGACAGTTTGCCACACCGGAAGTTCGTGTGTTATGGCGCGTCAAGACAATGGCAGACATTGGATATCGGCATGCGCGTGGCCACTGAAACGTATCATTTGACTCTGTTCGAGATTAGATAGCGTGTAGACATAGCTATGCAGATTGCGAACGCGTTCCGCTTCATCGGTTGCACAGCGGAAGCGTCGAATCCCAACATGTGTGAACGCGGCTTAATCGCGAGACGAGTTTCGAAGGCTTGGCTTGAGAATAAATAAAGATGACATCGAGTCATTAGCATTGAGTAGTAAAATCTGTGTTTCAACTGATCTAACGGTGCCGTACGCGGGGAATATTCTTCTGCACTGTCTCTTTATTATTATTGTCATTATTATAATTTTTTATTTATTTCGTTTTTTGTTAGTATACGTCGCGTGCAGAAAAATGTAACGGTCTTCATGCCGAGTGCAAAAAAAGGAAACGCTCTCTGCAAAGTGTTCATCGTTCGTCCTCGCCTCCGCCGCGGTGGAGAATCACGGAAGAAAGCCTTTACTGTTTCTCCACCTGTTGGTGGTCAGCAACCGCTGCAGAGTGACTGCATTCCAGAGAAAGTTGCCTCAGGCTCATGGCTTCCCCTCCTTTTCTCAGGGAGACTTACACGCTGCGAGCAGTACTATTGTACCTCCGCATACCGATTTTTAAGCCTATGAAGTACGGGGTGAAGTGTGCACCTACCCACTTGAATGCACTTGAACTCTGGGTTATACGGTGTGTAGAGATAATCCTGTACGTATGTGAGGCTAAAAATAAAGGCCTGCAGTCGAGTGTTACATGCGAACTTCAAGTATCGGAATCCGGATTGCAATTTGCATAGACCAGCAGTTATCGGCGTTGAATTACTCAACTTTCACGATGCTTGGAATTTATATCATACCCAGCGTAGTCAGCCACGCTTGTCATCTGTTTTGTTTTTGTCCAAATAATGTGAAAGGAATTAAATGTTAACATTCACACGGTACCCTTGACGACTCCAATCTTTTTGGCCTTTCGTAGTTTAACCGGTTTTTATATCTAGGTAGTATTAAAACCGTCGGACTCGATCAGTGGCTCATCGGGATGAGCTAAACAAGCTCAGGGATTTCACCCTTGCACATTTTGCTGCACCGTTTTCTGACCTTTGACATCAGTTTTCGACAGAACATGTCGTTGGATTAAACGTGGTTGATGACACGTGGATAGTCGCCGAAGTAGCATAGATATTGCGCGTACTGCGTTCATTTTCCGATTGTCAGGCTCACCTCGAACCCGGCTATAACGACACAAATATGAGTGTAAAACTGCGTAAGGAAAAGACAAATATTCGGAAATTCTCGGCCCTGAGGTTCCAAAAATAGAATCGGGTAGAAGGCGCATCGATATCTAAGTCTGTTGGGGATTGCCCCTCAAACTTGGGGTTACGATCGTTTCGTTGGAAAAGTAATGAAGGTCTGCCATTGGGGGCGTAAGGCTACCTCTGTAACCTTAGGGTTTGGCTACTACAGAATCCTCTAGTAGCGTCTGGAGCAGGTACGCAACTCCTCGAGCTGTACAAACGCATTAATACCCGAGAGAGGTTATCTCGCCAGTCAAAGGGAGTCTAGGAGGGCAATGAGGCCGAGACCGGGGCGAGGGAATGGCTGTGACAAGGGTGCTGGCTGCTCCCTATTGTCGTATGATTTGTGTATCGGGATGTTGCGACCCCTCGGAGCGACAGCCCTAATAACGGACTGAGACGGGCAGTCCTTGGTACACTTGGACAATGTGCTTGCCCAGACGTACGTGAACATAGATATGGTTTGACCGAATACGGTGCTATGAGCGGTTACGCGCGTGATATTCAGAGCTCCCTAGTTCGCAGCGAAGACGATTCAATCGTTTTTTATGAACTTGCTGGAAACACCATGTGATGATAATCTCGTCATACTGCCGCGAGCACGCGGTCAACTTATCAGATCAATGGAAACATATCGAATTCTTGCCCACCTCACAAGTAGGAATAAAACAAAAACGCGAACGTTGCAGCCGAAAAAAAAACGTTCTAAGGGAACAGTTGGTGTGGGAGAGAAATTTGTGATCGACTTTCAGAGGGAGAATTTTTGGTTTCAAACATTACGTGGCAAACGGAAAAATGACCCCTTTAGATTTTCCGAATATATTTTCGCGAATTTTAGATAATGCTACTATTAATTATTTGATACACTACGACGACGTGATCTTGCAAGAGGAAGCGATCGCGCTTTGTCCAAATACGCTGCGAGCAGCGAATCAAAAGTTGAAGAAATGTAGATATCAAATTTATAGATGGTTTTCGAGAATGTGGGTAGATGAAAAAAAAAATTCATAGTTGCAAAGTTTGAGTTGCAGTTTATTCAATATACCTTAATTATAGTACAAGTGTTCAGGTGTCAGTGTGAAATACTTTAAATACTTGCAATATGGTATGGAACTATAAAACAGGAACGGATGAGGATGAATGATCCTACTGATAATAAAGAAACTAACTATTATCTAAGAAACAAGATCGATATATGATATCTAGGGCTAAATATAAAAATTTTATGTAATATTGTACATAAGATAGTTACAATTGTGTTTTGTATACGAAGCTTGAGTTCCAGCCTGCGAACAAAAGCAATGCGTCCATGCAGGACATATTTTTGTGTATTATTGCATTGTTAATATTTTGTGTAACCTTATTCAAATAAATGATTAAATATCTGTATCTCTGAATGATCTTATTTTTTACAAGCTGCCCCTACTACAACAATGCCATACATCCAATCCGTCCGTTCAAATCAGTTGAAAAGAGTTCTACACGTTGTGTAAGGAGAAGTTCTTCAGACGCGAAAACAGTAAAGTTGACGCCTCTAAATTTTTCAGGCGATTTCTAAGAAATTTTGAAAATTGGTGAAATTGATATACTACGACACTGTATAGACGTCATTTTGCGGAAGTGACTGATTTCGCACAATGGGAATACGCTGCGATCGAAGCATCGAAAGTTACGGCCAGAAAACGAGAACCTGTGTTTTCGACATTTTTCAGCAGGTGCTTTTTCCTTCGCATCTTCTCTCCCGTTGATCCCACGCTCCTTTCGCTGCGTTTTCTGAGTTCCTTGGGGTCCAATTGGTCGGAAAAGAGTCATGCGAATCAATTCTGAGACGAAAAATTTTTTGGTCAAAAAAAGGAAGGTTAACCCCTTTGTATTTTTGGCGAAAATTTTCGCGATTTTCAAAAGTGCTGGAATAAATTAATTGTGGCACTAATCCGACGTAATTTTGCGAGAGAAATCGATTAGACGCAGTTCCAATACGCTGCGATCAACGCATCGAAAGTTACAGCCAAAAAACGAAAACCTGAATTTTCGACATTTTTCAGCAGGTGCTTTTTTCCTCGCATCTTCTCTCCCGTTGATCCCACGCTCCTTTCGCTGCGTTTTCTGAGTTCCTTGGGGTCCAATTGGTCGGGAAAGAGTCATACGAATCAATTCTGAGACGAAAAATTTTTTGGTCAAAAAAAAAGGAAGGTTAACCCCTTTGTATTTTTGGCGAAAATTTTCGCGATTTTCAAAAGTGCTGGAATAAATTAATTGTGGCACTAATCCGACGTAATTTTGCGAGAGAAATCGATTGGGCGCAGTTCCAATACGCTGCGATCAACGCATCGAAAGTTACAGCCAAAAAACGAAAACCTGAATTTTCGACATTTTTCAGCAGGTGCTTTTTTCCTCGCATCTTCTCTCCCGTTGATCCCACGCTCCTTTCGCTGCGTTTTCTGAGTTCCTTGGGGTCCAATTGGTCGGGAAAGAGTCATACGAATCAATTCTGAGACGAAAAATTTTTTGGTCAAAAAAGAAGGAAGGTTAACCCCTTTGTATTTTTGGCGAAAATTTTCGCGATTTTCAAAAGTGCTGGAATAAATTAATTGTGGCACTAATCCGACGTAATTTTGCGAGAGAAATCGATTGGGCGCAGTTCCAATACGCTGCGATCAACGCATCGAAAGTTACAGCCAAAAAACGAAAACCTGAATTTTCGACATTTTTCAGCAGGTGCTTTTTTCCTCGCATCTTCTCTCCCGTTGATCCCACGCTCCTTTCGCTGCGTTTTCTGAGTTCCTTGGGGTCCAATTGGTCGGGAAAGAGTCATACGAATCAATTCTGAGACGAAAAATTTTTTGGTCAAAAAAAAAGGAAGGTTAACCCCTTTGTATTTTTGGCGAAAATTTTCGCGATTTTCAAAAGTGCTGGAATAAATTAATTGTGGCACTAATCCGACGTAATTTTGCGAGAGAAATCGATTGGGCGCAGTTCCAATACGCTGCGATCAACGCGTCGAAAGTTACAGCCAAAAAACGAAAACCTGAATTTTCGACATTTTTCAGCAGGTGCTTTTTTCCTCGCATCTTCTCTCCCGTTGATCCCACGCTCCTTTCGCTGCGTTTTCTGAGTTCCTTGGGGTCCAATTGGTCGGGAAAGAGTCATACGAATCAATTCTGAGACGAAAAATTTTTTGGTCAAAAAAAAAGGAAGGTTAACCCCTTTGTATTTTTGGCGAAAATTTTCGCGATTTTCAAAAGTGCTGGAATAAATTAATTGTGGCACTAATCCGACGTAATTTTGCGAGAGAAATCGATTGGGCGCAGTTCCAATACGCTGCGATCAACGCGTCGAAAGTTACAGCCAAAAAACGAAAACCTGAATTTTCGACATTTTTCAGCAGGTGCTTTTTTCCTCGCATCTTCTCTCCCGTTGATCCCACGCTCCTTTCGCTGCGTTTTCTGAGTTCCTTGGGGTCCAATTGGTCGGGAAAGAGTCATACGAATCAATTCTGAGACGAAAAATTTTTTGGTCAAAAAAAAAGGAAGGTTAACCCCTTTGTATTTTTGGCGAAAATTTTCGCGATTTTCAAAAGTGCTGGAATAAATTAATTGTGGCACTAATCCGACGTAATTTTGCGAGAGAAATCGATTGGGCGCAGTTCCAATACGCTGCGATCAACGCATCGAAAGTTACAGCCAAAAAACGAAAACCTGAATTTTCGACATTTTTCAGCAGGTGCTTTTTTCCTCGCATCTTCTCTCCCGTTGATCCCACGCTCCTTTCGCTGCGTTTTCTGAGTTCCTTGGGGTCCAATTGGTCGGGAAAGAGTCATACGAATCAATTCTGAGACGAAAAATTTTTTGGTCAAAAAAAAAGGAAGGTTAACCCCTTTGTATTTTTGGCGAAAATTTTCGCGATTTTCAAAAGTGCTGGAATAAATTAATTGTGGCACTAATCCGACGTAATTTTGCGAGAGAAATCGATTGGGCGCAGTTCCAATACGCTGCGATCAACGCGTCGAAAGTTACAGCCAAAAAACGAAAACCTGAATTTTCGACATTTTTCAGCAGGTGCTTTTTTCCTCGCATCTTCTCTCCCGTTGATCCCACGCTCCTTTCGCTGCGTTTTCTGAGTTCCTTGGGGTCCAATTGGTCGGGAAAGAGTCATACGAATCAATTCTGAGACGAAAAATTTTTTGGTCAAAAAAAAAGGAAGGTTAACCCCTTTGTATTTTTGGCGAAAATTTTCGCGATTTTCAAAAGTGCTGGAATAAATTAATTGTGGCACTAATCCGACGTAATTTTGCGAGAGAAATCGATTGGGCGCAGTTCCAATACGCTGCGATCAACGCATCGAAAGTTACAGCCAAAAAACGAAAACCTGAATTTTCGACATTTTTCAGCAGGTGCTTTTTTCCTCGCATCTTCTCTCCCGTTGATCCCACGCTCCTTTCGCTGCGTTTTCTGAGTTCCTTGGGGTCCAATTGGTCGGGAAAGAGTCATACGAATCAATTCTGAGACGAAAAATTTTTTGGTCAAAAAAAAAGGAAGGTTAACCCCTTTGTATTTTTGGCGAAAATTTTCGCGATTTTCAAAAGTGCTGGAATAAATTAATTGTGGCACTAATCCGACGTAATTTTGCGAGAGAAATCGATTGGGCGCAGTTCCAATACGCTGCGATCAACGCGTCGAAAGTTACAGCCAAAAAACGAAAACCTGAATTTTCGACATTTTTCAGCAGGTGCTTTTTTCCTCGCATCTTCTCTCCCGTTGATCCCACGCTCCTTTCGCTGCGTTTTCTGAGTTCCTTGGGGTCCAATTGGTCGGGAAAGAGTCATACGAATCAATTCTGAGACGAAAAATTTTTTGGTCAAAAAAAAAGGAAGGTTAACCCCTTTGTATTTTTGGCGAAAATTTTCGCGATTTTCAAAAGTGCTGGAATAAATTAATTGTGGCACTAATCCGACGTAATTTTGCGAGAGAAATCGATTGGGCGCAGTTCCAATACGCTGCGATCAACGCGTCGAAAGTTACAGCCAAAAAACGAAAACCTGAATTTTCGACATTTTTCAGCAGGTGCTTTTTTCCTCGCATCTTCTCTCCCGTTGATCCCACGCTCCTTTCGCTGCGTTTTCTGAGTTCCTTGGGGTCCAATTGGTCGGGAAAGAGTCATACGAATCAATTCTGAGACGAAAAATTTTTTGGTCAAAAAAAAAGGAAGGTTAACCCCTTTGTATTTTTGGCGAAAATTTTCGCGATTTTCAAAAGTGCTGGAATAAATTAATTGTGGCACTAATCCGACGTAATTTTGCGAGAGAAATCGATTGGGCGCAGTTCCAATACGCTGCGATCAACGCATCGAAAGTTACAGCCAAAAAACGAAAACCTGAATTTTCGACATTTTTCAGCAGGTGCTTTTTTCCTCGCATCTTCTCTCCCGTTGATCCCACGCTCCTTTCGCTGCGTTTTCTGAGTTCCTTGGGGTCCAATTGGTCGGGAAAGAGTCATACGAATCAATTCTGAGACGAAAAATTTTTTGGTCAAAAAAAAAGGAAGGTTAACCCCTTTGTATTTTTGGCGAAAATTTTCGCGATTTTCAAAAGTGCTGGAATAAATTAATTGTGGCACTAATCCGACGTAATTTTGCGAGAGAAATCGATTGGGCGCAGTTCCAATACGCTGCGATCAACGCGTCGAAAGTTACAGCCAAAAAACGAAAACCTGAATTTTCGACATTTTTCAGCAGGTGCTTTTTTCCTCGCATCTTCTCTCCCGTTGATCCCACGCTCCTTTCGCTGCGTTTTCTGAGTTCCTTGGGGTCCAATTGGTCGGGAAAGAGTCATACGAATCAATTCTGAGACGAAAAATTTTTTGGTCAAAAAAAAAGGAAGGTTAACCCCTTTGTATTTTTGGCGAAAATTTTCGCGATTTTCAAAAGTGCTGGAATAAATTAATTGTGGCACTAATCCGACGTAATTTTGCGAGAGAAATCGATTGGGCGCAGTTCCAATACGCTGCGATCAACGCGTCGAAAGTTACAGCCAAAAAACGAAAACCTGAATTTTCGACATTTTTCAGCAGGTGCTTTTTTCCTCGCATCTTCTCTCCCGTTGATCCCACGCTCCTTTCGCTGCGTTTTCTGAGTTCCTTGGGGTCCAATTGGTCGGGAAAGAGTCATACGAATCAATTCTGAGACGAAAAATTTTTTGGTCAAAAAAAAAGGAAGGTTAACCCCTTTGTATTTTTGGCGAAAATTTTCGCGATTTTCAAAAGTGCTGGAATAAATTAATTGTGGCACTAATCCGACGTAATTTTGCGAGAGAAATCGATTGGGCGCAGTTCCAATACGCTGCGATCAACGCGTCGAAAGTTACAGCCAAAAAACGAAAACCCGAATTTTCGACATTTTTCAGCAGGTGCTTTTTTCCTCGCATCTTCTCTCCCGTTGATCCCACGCTCCTTTCGCTGCGTTTTCTGAGTTCCTTGGGGTCCAATTGGTCGGGAAAGAGTCATACGAATCAATTCTGAGACGAAAAATTTTTTGGTCAAAAAAAAAGGAAGGTTAACCCCTTTGTATTTTTGGCGAAAATTTTCGCGATTTTCAAAAGTGCTGGAATAAATTAATTGTGGCACTAATCCGACGTAATTTTGCGAGAGAAATCGATTGGGCGCAGTTCCAATACGCTGCGATCAACGCGTCGAAAGTTACAGCCAAAAAACGAAAACCTGAATTTTCGACATTTTTCAGCAGGTGCTTTTTTCCTCGCATCTTCTCTCCCGTTGATCCCACGCTCCTTTCGCTGCGTTTTCTGAGTTCCTTGGGGTCCAATTGGTCGGGAAAGAGTCATACGAATCAATTCTGAGACGAAAAATTTTTTGGTCAAAAAAAAAGGAAGGTTAACCCCTTTGTATTTTTGGCGAAAATTTTCGCGATTTTCAAAAGTGCTGGAATAAATTAATTGTGGCACTAATCCGACGTAATTTTGCGAGAGAAATCGATTGGGCGCAGTTCCAATACGCTGCGATCAACGCATCGAAAGTTACAGCCAAAAAACGAAAACCTGAATTTTCGACATTTTTCAGCAGGTGCTTTTTTCCTCGCATCTTCTCTCCCGTTGATCCCACGCTCCTTTCGCTGCGTTTTCTGAGTTCCTTGGGGTCCAATTGGTCGGGAAAGAGTCATACGAATCAATTCTGAGACGAAAAATTTTTTGGTCAAAAAAAAAGGAAGGTTAACCCCTTTGTATTTTTGGCGAAAATTTTCGCGATTTTCAAAAGTGCTGGAATAAATTAATTGTGGCACTAATCCGACGTAATTTTGCGAGAGAAATCGATTGGGCGCAGTTCCAATACGCTGCGATCAACGCGTCGAAAGTTACAGCCAAAAAACGAAAACCTGAATTTTCGACATTTTTCAGCAGGTGCTTTTTTCCTCGCATCTTCTCTCCCGTTGATCCCACGCTCCTTTCGCTGCGTTTTCTGAGTTCCTTGGGGTCCAATTGGTCGGGAAAGAGTCATACGAATCAATTCTGAGACGAAAAATTTTTTGGTCAAAAAAAAAGGAAGGTTAACCCCTTTGTATTTTTGGCGAAAATTTTCGCGATTTTCAAAAGTGCTGGAATAAATTAATTGTGGCACTAATCCGACGTAATTTTGCGAGAGAAATCGATCGGGCGCAGTTCCAATACGCTGCGATCAACGCGTCGAAAGTTACAGCCAAAAAACGAAAACCTGAATTTTCGACATTTTTCAGCAGGTGCTTTTTTCCTCGCATCTTCTCTCCCGTTGATCCCACGCTCCTTTCGCTGCGTTTTCTGAGTTCCTTGGGGTCCAATTGGTCGGGAAAGAGTCATACGAATCAATTCTGAGACGAAAAATTTTTTGGTCAAAAAAAAAGGAAGGTTAACCCCTTTGTATTTTTGGCGAAAATTTTCGCGATTTTCAAAAGTGCTGGAATAAATTAATTGTGGCACTAATCCGACGTAATTTTGCGAGAGAAATCGATTGGGCGCAGTTCCAATACGCTGCGATCAACGCGTCGAAAGTTACAGCCAAAAAACGAAAACCTGAATTTTCGACATTTTTCAGCAGGTGCTTTTTTCCTCGCATCTTCTCTCCCGTTGATCCCACGCTCCTTTCGCTGCGTTTTCTGAGTTCCTTGGGGTCCAATTGGTCGGGAAAGAGTCATACGAATCAATTCTGAGACGAAAAATTTTTTGGTCAAAAAAAAAGGAAGGTTAACCCCTTTGTATTTTTGGCGAAAATTTTCGCGATTTTCAAAAGTGCTGGAATAAATTAATTATGGCACTAATCCGACGTAATTTTGCGAGAGAAATCGATTGGGCGCAGTTCCAATACGCTGCGATCAACGCATCGAAAGTTACAGCCAAAAAACGAAAACCTGAATTTTCGACATTTTTCAGCAGGTGCTTTTTTCCTCGCATCTTCTCTCCCGTTGATCCCACGCTCCTTTCGCTGCGTTTTCTGAGTTCCTTGGGGTCCAATTGGTCGGGAAAGAGTCATACGAATCAATTCTGAGACGAAAAATTTTTTGGTCAAAAAAAAAGGAAGGTTAACCCCTTTGTATTTTTGGCGAAAATTTTCGCGATTTTCAAAAGTGCTGGAATAAATTAATTGTGGCACTAATCCGACGTAATTTTGCGAGAGAAATCGATTGGGCGCAGTTCCAATACGCTGCGATCAACGCATCGAAAGTTACAGCCAAAAAACGAAAACCTGAATTTTCGACATTTTTCAGCAGGTGCTTTTTTCCTCGCATCTTCTCTCCCGTTGATCCCACGCTCCTTTCGCTGCGTTTTCTGAGTTCCTTGGGGTCCAATTGGTCGGGAAAGAGTCATACGAATCAATTCTGAGACGAAAAATTTTTTGGTCAAAAAAAAAGGAAGGTTAACCCCTTTGTATTTTTGGCGAAAATTTTCGCGATTTTCAAAAGTGCTGGAATAAATTAATTGTGGCACTAATCCGACGTAATTTTGCGAGAGAAATCGATTGGGCGCAGTTCCAATACGCTGCGATCAACGCATCGAAAGTGACAGCCAAAAAACGAAAACCTGAATTTTCGACATTTTTCAGCAGGTGCTTTTTTCCTCGCATCTTCTCTCCCGTTGATCCCACGCTCCTTTCGCTGCGTTTTCTGAGTTCCTTGGGGTCCAATTGGTCGGGAAAGAGTCATACGAATCAATTCTGAGACGAAGAATTTTTTGGTCAAAAAAAAAGGAAGGTTAACCCCTTTGTATTTTTGGCGAAAATTTTCGCGATTTTCAAAAGTGCTGGAATAAATTAATTATGGCACTAATCCGACGTAATTTTGCGAGAGAAATCGATTGGGCGCAGTTCCAATACGCTGCGATCAACGCATCGAAAGTTACAGCCAAAAAACGAAAACCTGAATTTTCGACATTTTTCAGCAGGTGCTTTTTTCCTCGCATCTTCTCTCCCGTTGATCCCACGCTCCTTTCGCTGCGTTTTCTGAGTTCCTTGGGGTCCAATTGGTCGGGAAAGAGTCATACGAATCAATTCTGAGACGAAAAATTTTTTGGTCAAAAAAAAAGGAAGGTTAACCCCTTTGTATTTTTGGCGAAAATTTTCGCGATTTTCAAAAGTGCTGGAATAAATTAATTGTGGCACTAATCCGACGTAATTTTGCGAGAGAAATCGATTGGGCGCAGTTCCAATACGCTGCGATCAACGCGTCGAAAGTTACAGCCAAAAAACGAAAACCTGAATTTTCGACATTTTTCAGCAGGTGCTTTTTTCCTCGCATCTTCTCTCCCGTTGATCCCACGCTCCTTTCGCTGCGTTTTCTGAGTTCCTTGGGGTCCAATTGGTCGGGAAAGAGTCATACGAATCAATTCTGAGACGAAAAATTTTTTGGTCAAAAAAAAAGGAAGGTTAACCCCTTTGTATTTTTGGCGAAAATTTTCGCGATTTTCAAAAGTGCTGGAATAAATTAATTGTGGCACTAATCCGACGTAATTTTGCGAGAGAAATCGATTGGGCGCAGTTCCAATACGCTGCGATCAACGCATCGAAAGTTACAGCCAAAAAACGAAAACCTGAATTTTCGACATTTTTCAGCAGGTGCTTTTTTCCTCGCATCTTCTCTCCCGTTGATCCCACGCTCCTTTCGCTGCGTTTTCTGAGTTCCTTGGGGTCCAATTGGTCGGGAAAGAGTCATACGAATCAATTCTGAGACGAAAAATTTTTTGGTCAAAAAAAAAGGAAGGTTAACCCCTTTGTATTTTTGGCGAAAATTTTCGCGATTTTCAAAAGTGCTGGAATAAATTAATTGTGGCACTAATCCGACGTAATTTTGCGAGAGAAATCGATTGGGCGCAGTTCCAATACGCTGCGATCAACGCGTCGAAAGTTACAGCCAAAAAACGAAAACCTGAATTTTCGACATTTTTCAGCAGGTGCTTTTTTCCTCGCATCTTCTCTCCCGTTGATCCCACGCTCCTTTCGCTGCGTTTTCTGAGTTCCTTGGGGTCCAATTGGTCGGGAAAGAGTCATACGAATCAATTCTGAGACGAAAAATTTTTTGGTCAAAAAAAAAGGAAGGTTAACCCCTTTGTATTTTTGGCGAAAATTTTCGCGATTTTCAAAAGTGCTGGAATAAATTAATTGTGGCACTAATCCGACGTAATTTTGCGAGAGAAATCGATTGGGCGCAGTTCCAATACGCTGCGATCAACGCGTCGAAAGTTACAGCCAAAAAACGAAAACCTGAATTTTCGACATTTTTCAGCAGGTGCTTTTTTCCTCGCATCTTCTCTCCCGTTGATCCCACGCTCCTTTCGCTGCGTTTTCTGAGTTCCTTGGGGTCCAATTGGTCGGGAAAGAGTCACACGAATCAATTCTGAGACGAAAAATTTTTTGGTCAAAAAAAAAGGAAGGTTAACCCCTTTGTATTTTTGGCGAAAATTTTCGCGATTTTCAAAAGTGCTGGAATAAATTAATTGTGGCACTAATCCGACGTAATTTTGCGAGAGAAATCGATTGGGCGCAGTTCCAATACGCTGCGATCAACGCGTCGAAAGTTACAGCCAAAAAACGGAAACCTGAATTTTCGACATTTTTCAGCAGGTGCTTTTTTCCTCGCATCTTCTCTCCCGTTGATCCCACGCTCCTTTCGCTGCGTTTTCTGAGTTCCTTGGGGTCCAATTGGTCGGGAAAGAGTCATACGAATCAATTCTGAGACGAAAAATTTTTTGGTCAAAAAAAAAGGAAGGTTAACCCCTTTGTATTTTTGGCGAAAATTTTCGCGATTTTCAAAAGTGCTGGAATAAATTAATTGTGGCACTAATCCGACGTAATTTCGCGAGAGAAATCGATTGGGCGCAGTTCCAATACGCTGCGATCAACGCATCGAAAGTTACAGCCAAAAAACGAAAACCCGAATTTTCGACATTTTTCAGCAGGTGCTTTTTTCCTCGCATCTTCTCTCCCGTTGATCCCACGCTCCTTTCGCTGCGTTTTCTGAGTTCCTTGGGGTCCAATTGGTCGGGAAAGAGTCATACGAATCAATTCTGAGACGAAAAATTTTTTGGTCAAAAAAAAAGGAAGGTTAACCCCTTTGTATTTTTGGCGAAAATTTTCGCGATTTTCAAAAGTGCTGGAATAAATTAATTGTGGCACTAATCCGACGTAATTTTGCGAGAGAAATCGATTGGGCGCAGTTCCAATACGCTGCGATCAACGCGTCGAAAGTTACAGCCAAAAAACGAAAACCCGAATTTTCGACATTTTTCAGCAGGTGCTTTTTTCCTCGCATCTTCTCTCCCGTTGATCCCACGCTCCTTTCGCTGCGTTTTCTGAGTTCCTTGGGGTCCAATTGGTCGGGAAAGAGTCATACGAATCAATTCTGAGACGAAAAATTTTTTGGTCAAAAAAAAAGGAAGGTTAACCCCTTTGTATTTTTGGCGAAAATTTTCGCGATTTTCAAAAGTGCTGGAATAAATTAATTGTGGCACTAATCCGACGTAATTTTGCGAGAGAAATCGATTGGGCGCAGTTCCAATACGCTGCGATCAACGCGTCGAAAGTTACAGCCAAAAAACGAAAACCTGAATTTTCGACATTTTTCAGCAGGTGCTTTTTTCCTCGCATCTTCTCTCCCGTTGATCCCACGCTCCTTTCGCTGCGTTTTCTGAGTTCCTTGGGGTCCAATTGGTCGGGAAAGAGTCATACGAATCAATTCTGAGACGAAAAATTTTTTGGTCAAAAAAAAAGGAAGGTTAACCCCTTTGTATTTTTGGCGAAAATTTTCGCGATTTTCAAAAGTGCTGGAATAAATTAATTGTGGCACTAATCCGACGTAATTTTGCGAGAGAAATCGATTGGGCGCAGTTCCAATACGCTGCGATCAACGCATCGAAAGTTACAGCCAAAAAACGAAAACCTGAATTTTCGACATTTTTCAGCAGGTGCTTTTTTCCTCGCATCTTCTCTCCCGTTGATCCCACGCTCCTTTCGCTGCGTTTTCTGAGTTCCTTGGGGTCCAATTGGTCGGGAAAGAGTCATACGAATCAATTCTGAGACGAAAAATTTTTTGGTCAAAAAAAAAGGAAGGTTAACCCCTTTGTATTTTTGGCGAAAATTTTCGCGATTTTCAAAAGTGCTGGAATAAATTAATTGTGGCACTAATCCGACGTAATTTTGCGAGAGAAATCGATTGGGCGCAGTTCCAATACGCTGCGATCAACGCATCGAAAGTTACAGCCAAAAAACGAAAACCCGAATTTTCGACATTTTTCAGCAGGTGCTTTTTTCCTCGCATCTTCTCTCCCGTTGATCCCACGCTCCTTTCGCTGCGTTTTCTGAGTTCCT
This sequence comes from Neodiprion lecontei, assembly GCF_021901455.1. Classification (NCBI taxonomy): domain Eukaryota; kingdom Metazoa; phylum Arthropoda; class Insecta; order Hymenoptera; family Diprionidae; genus Neodiprion; species Neodiprion lecontei. Next base: position 25,931,724 of record NC_060265.1, read on the forward strand.
TGGGGTCCAATTGGTCGGGAAAGAGTCATACGAATCAATTCTGAGACGAAAAATTTTTTGGTCAAAAAAAAAGGAAGGTTAACCCCTTTGTATTTTTGGCGAAAATTTTCGCGATTTTCAAAAGTGCTGGAATAAATTAATTGTGGCACTAATCCGACGTAATTTTGCGAGAGAAATCGATTGGGCGCAGTTCCAATACGCTGCGATCAACGCGTCGAAAGTTACAGCCAAAAAACGAAAACCCGAATTTTCGACATTTTTCAGCAGGTGCTTTTTTCCTCGCATCTTCTCTCCCGTTGATCCCACGCTCCTTTCGCTGCGTTTTCTGAGTTCCTTGGGGTCCAATTGGTCGGGAAAGAGTCATACGAATCAATTCTGAGACGAAAAATTTTTTGGTCAAAAAAAAAGGAAGGTTAACCCCTTTGTATTTTTGGCGAAAATTTTCGCGATTTTCAAAAGTGCTGGAATAAATTAATTGTGGCACTAATCCGACGTAATTTTGCGAGAGAAATCGATTGGGCGCAGTTCCAATACGCTGCGATCAACGCGTCGAAAGTTACAGCCAAAAAACGAAAACCTGAATTTTCGACATTTTTCAGCAGGTGCTTTTTTCCTCGCATCTTCTCTCCCGTTGATCCCACGCTCCTTTCGCTGCGTTTTCTGAGTTCCTTGGGGTCCAATTGGTCGGGAAAGAGTCATACGAATCAATTCTGAGACGAAAAATTTTTTGGTCAAAAAAAAAGGAAGGTTAACCCCTTTGTATTTTTGGCGAAAATTTTCGCGATTTTCAAAAGTGCTGGAATAAATTAATTGTGGCACTAATCCGACGTAATTTTGCGAGAGAAATCGATTGGGCGCAGTTCCAATACGCTGCGATCAACGCGTCGAAAGTTACAGCCAAAAAACGAAAACCTGAATTTTCGACATTTTTCAGCAGGTGCTTTTTTCCTCGCATCTTCTCTCCCGTTGATCCCACGCTCCTTTCGCTGCGTTTTCTGAGTTCCTTGGGGTCCAATTGGTCGGGAAAGAGTCATACGAATCAATTCTGAGACGAAAAATTTTTTGGTCAAAAAAAAAGGAAGGTTAACCCCTTTGTATTTTTGGCGAAAATTTTCGCGATTTTCAAAAGTGCTGGAATAAATTAATTGTGGCACTAATCCGACGTAATTTTGCGAGAGAAATCGATTGGGCGCAGTTCCAATACGCTGCGATCAACGCGTCGAAAGTTACAGCCAAAAAACGAAAACCTGAATTTTCGACATTTTTCAGCAGGTGCTTTTTTCCTCGCATCTTCTCTCCCGTTGATCCCACGCTCCTTTCGCTGCGTTTTCTGAGTTCCTTGGGGTCCAATTGGTCGGGAAAGAGTCATACGAATCAATTCTGAGACGAAAAATTTTTTGGTCAAAAAAAAAGGAAGGTTAACCCCTTTGTATTTTTGGCGAAAATTTTCGCGATTTTCAAAAGTGCTGGAATAAATTAATTATGGCACTAATCCGACGTAATTTTGCGAGAGAAATCGATTGGGCGCAGTTCCAATACGCTGCGATCAACGCATCGAAAGTTACAGCCAAAAAACGAAAACCCGAATTTTCGACATTTTTCAGCAGGTGCTTTTTTCCTCGCATCTTCTCTCCCGTTGATCCCACGCTCCTTTCGCTGCGTTTTCTGAGTTCCTTGGGGTCCAATTGATCGGGAAAGAGTCATACGAATCAATTCTGAGACGAAAAATTTTTTGGTCAAAAAAAAAGGAAGGTTAACCCCTTTGTATTTTTGGCGAAAATTTTCGCGATTTTCAAAAGTGCTGGAATAAATTAATTGTGGCACTAATCCGACGTAATTTTGCGAGAGAAATCGATTGGGCGCAGTTCCAATACGCTGCGATCAACGCATCGAAAGTTACAGCCAAAAAACGAAAACCCGAATTTTCGACATTTTTCAGCAGGTGCTTTTTTCCTCGCATCTTCTCTCCCGTTGATCCCACGCTCCTTTCGCTGCGTTTTCTGAGTTCCTTGGGGTCCAATTGGTCGGGAAAGAGTCATACGAATCAATTCTGAGACGAAAAATTTTTTGGTCAAAAAAAAAGGAAGGTTAACCCCTTTGTATTTTTGGCGAAAATTTTCGCGATTTTCAAAAGTGCTGGAATAAATTAATTGTGGCACTAATCCGACGTAATTTTGCGAGAGAAATCGATTGGGCGCAGTTCCAATACGCTGCGATCAACGCATCGAAAGTTACAGCCGAAAAACCAAAAATTTCCTATGTCAATCCTTTCCTGTTGATCCCACGCTCTTCCCGCTGCGGTTTCGGAGTTTCGTGGGGTTCATTTAGTCTAGAAATGGTGTAACAAATCGATCTCGAGACAGAAAGTTCTTTGCCCAAACTAAAGTGAAGCTAACTAACTTCTCAGTATTCTCGGTGACAATATCGACGAGGTGTTAAAGTGCTATATCCGATCAGTCATACTCTATATATAAGGTAGTGCGCCAGCGGAATCTGTTGCACACAGGCTTTTCTACCTGCGAACATTGGATTGATCGTTACGACCGAAAAACGCCAGTAAGCTCTACTTTTCAACAGAGGTGGGGAAGAAAAATAACAAACACACGCCCACAAACGATCTGATTTAGCCCACTTTTATTGATTCAATATCCCCTAATTCTATTACAATTTTTCTAGAGTCATTGTATTTCACTTCAGTATGTCACAAAATGGCATTGCGGTGAAAGATGCACAGAAATCCAAAATAATGATTAATCATTTCTGGAAATCAGACTATTTTGTGAGGAAAAAGAAGTGAAATGTACATCAGCCTGAGTAAACTAACAAAAATGTTACATGTGGCAGTGCTATGTTGCTCCGCAGGTGACGATATGTATGATATTCGATCGTATCGTCACAATTCCATGTAACCTGGAATGAAATAAATATGTAAATGACTTTTTCCATATTACTTCTCTATCTATTCAGCTGTTAGTCTCACCACCCGCTCAATACTTGTTTTGCAATCCTTGCGGCCTAACTAGTCCAGAAAGGATTGTTCAAATCGATTCTGCGAAGAAAAGTTTTCTGCTGGAAAATAGGGACGAAAAAAAATTCCTTCGTACTCTTGCGATCCATTTTTGGCGAATAGTGAAGTATACTGAAATCCGTTTATTCGTACATCTGATTCACCTGATTTCACGCGAGGAATTCATTGCGCACAGTCTAGATTCGCTGCGAATCGCGATCCAGGCGTCAAGGTCTGAAACATGAAATTTTTCCGTATTTTACTATCATTTTCTCAGCTGTTGGCTCTACGATGAAAGCTACAGAGTTACATTCGAAAGAGCAGAAAAATTTATCTTCACACCTTAGTCATGCATTTTTCCACGTTTAATATGTCTTCATCTTTTTTACGTGGTTTTAACGGTACCGAATAGGTTTTGTGAAATAATTTCTTTATCAAAAGTAGTGCGATTAAAAAATGTTGCTCTAAATATTTGTAGCGTTTTCAAATGTCTCTTCACCTCTGGCAATGCTGATACTTCCACGACAATTATATTCGTTAATATCTAATCTTTCAAGTGTAAGAATTCATTAAACCTAATTTATTCCAAACTGTCCGAACAGCTCTGTGTCAACCACTTTTTGGAGAGTTTGCCGCGTAATAAAGTCACATTGATTTGAGAAATATATCAAATCGGACTATAAATGTCTCAAAAATAAATAATGTATGGAAGTAAAATGAAATTATAGAAATACAGAGAATGAAGAAGAATATAAAAGACAAATCTATTATTCTTCTATACAACATTTGAAATTGTTGTAACGATCTATTGTGGTACAATATTGGGCATTCGGTTAATACCTACTAATTTTTTCGCAGTATGTGTGTGCTCTCACGTTGTTTTGGTGCATTGCAGTATGCCTTGAGTTAGGTTCGACTGTTGGGCTAAATAAATGAATAAATAAGGACACTCATTAATAATGTTGACCAATTTATTGTGACGTCGTGTTTGAAGACCATAATCGTAGTCATAATTGTATATTACGTTAATGTTGCAGTAATTTTTCATAATCGCGAGAACCACGACTCCCTCATTTCGTAGTCTGTAATTTCTCAAGCTTTCGAAGAGTTCATCTCTCAAATTCAAATAACATAACATTCATTTGTTCACCGTTATTCCCACTTTTATTATGTCACATAAAACATTCCAGCCCAAGACATAATTTTTGAAAGGTACGTTCGCAAATCTCGAGTCGTTCATTTATCAATGTCCCGATGTGTATGCTTCGCTTGCGAAATGGAATCGATTTGCGATATCGAGATCATCGCGTAATTCCTTAAGAGGTTCGGGTATCTAGATCACGGTTTCGCGACTGCAGCCTGAATGCTGATGCGGCGAGGGAGCGTAGCGTTGTTCGAAACTGTGCAGCTACGGGCGAAAATCACGGGGTCATCGTACCGTGAAATACATTCCTCGTTCAATTAAGATTGCAGCACGAAGCATTTGCTCGGTAGCGTGACCGATGCGCCAACTGCATTACGGCCACCTGCATTATACGGCTATGGGGCGTAAAGGTATACCCAACATATGATTTGCCGCCTGCATCGCTCTTCTAATCTCTAGATTTCAAATTTTAGATATTTAGAAAGGCGAGCGGACAAGCGTCGTCGAACCGCTAACAGTTCGCTTTCAATGTGAAAACGAAGAGGTATCCATAGTGTATATTGTTTATCCTTCTATTGACGAGCGGTCAGCTGTTCGGACAAAAATGCAATTACGTGATCGGTGTCAATGGATAGAGATCTGCTTTCTCTCCGAAGTTCACAATGATTGGAGAATTTCTTTCATAGCATGAGCAGTCAATTTACGGTGAATTGATTTTTCGTACTCCATCAGGGCCGCATCTTCATTCGACACTCCTCAAAACTTAGCAAATTATCGATTCCAACATTCGTTTGGTACAGTTTGTGAGTAACGTAGTTGTGTGTTGGGATGTCAATCAGAAGGTACTTACCGCGTCGCAGTCGCCACAGAGACTTGCCCACCAACCTCGTGTCTCACATCAGAGAACTTCACCTGCAGCTTCGTAGAGTTTAGTAAATAATCATCCGTCTTCGGCCACGTGGGGATGCTCAAATCGGTGTTACCATCCTGGATAAATCGCAGAGATAATTTCTAACAGTTCGAGGCAAAGTTGAAAGTAGATCGCGTGCAGCGTGCAGATCGTTTGTAAACACTTTCATTGACAGATGTCAGCTGCCGCAGACTGTCCCGATTCCAAACGACTCCGATCCTCTCCGCCCTGTAAAAAATTGTCTTGGATATTAGATTGTAATTACTGTTTTCTCTGACCATGGCTGATTGTTTCCCTTTCTTTTCTATCTCGTTGAACAGATGTACTCCTCCAGCTGCTAGTCTTCAGAGATAGCGAACGCCGATGGACCCAGCAACCGGGGCCATGCTGGCCCTACAGATCCTCGCCTTGTGCTCCATAGTCGCGGCCCTTCTCGCCTACCTGGTTAGGCAGTCGCGGAACGCATCGAATGAGTTCGACGTCAGGAGCAAGAGGTACGTTCTGGTGACGAGCTGCGATAACAGCGTTGGACTCCAGATTGCCATCGCCCTGGCCGAGGCGGGATACAAGGTAGGAATATCGGGTCAATATGTCATTCGATTATGGTAATGGATTACGTAACGATGGTTGAGTAACCGCCCGTCCTGCAGGTGTTCGCCGGGCTGCTGGAGCCCGAGGGGACGTCCCCGTCGGCCAAGATCATCCGGGCGCTCGACGATCAGCGGAAAAAGGAACCCGCCTTGACGGAAATAGCCGAGGACGGTGCGACGGCCCTTGCCCAGGGACAGATCGTCCCCTTGGAGCTTGACACGACCAGGGAAGACAGCCTCCACGCCTGTCTGGACGCGGTGAGAGCCAGACTTCCGGCCGGAGAAGACGGTGAGGGACTTGATTTCGTTCGGGAATTTCCTTGCCTTCACTTGTCCTTTTCATTTCTGCGCAGCGCACGCAATTTTCTCTTTTACTCTCATTCATACGTTACACGCATACGTGCATAACTTTCATCCTTGATGCATCATGAGTTGCGCAAACTTTGTGTTTAATCCATTTTTCTTTTCACCTTTCTCCGCCTTTCTCTCTCACTCTCTCTTTATCTCTCGAGCACTCCGTCGCTCTTTTCAATCGTTTCAACGATCATGTATATCTTTCCAAAACGTCCGTATAACGAGATTTGTTACTTTGACACAAGTTTGTCTCTTGAGCCAACGCGAAGGTATGTAACTTTTCTTTTTTTTTCTTCTTCAATTCTCTCTTCATGTTGTTTGTTCGGCGAACTTTCTCCGCTCTGTCTGCATGGACAAGTTTGCTGTAGAAAATCAGTTTCAGGACATTTTTCGTGCAGCAGTCTTGTTAACGGCAAGCTATACTACGTGTAGCCAATTCTCCTGCAAGTTCGGATGAAATTCGGCCGAAGAAACTTCCGTGCCGAATTGCCGCTTCGCTAACTTTTTGGTCGCTGATCGCTACTTCACTTTTATTGTACGATACCACCATAACTTTTTTCTCACGGCGCTTCGCATCTTACCCTAATAGGTACAGAGTTATCCATGGTATCAAGCTTACTAAAAACACTACAGTTTTAAACACATGTCTATCAGTTAATAGTTGCGAGGTATAAATTATGTTCATGAGTTTAGGTATATCATGGACCAGACTAATCAAATTTCTACAGTATGAACGGACAAAGAAATAGTAGTGGCAATAAGTTTAGACTCTAATTGTCTAATCTTGGAGTAATATTAATGTCACTGAAACAGTAAAGAATAAACGTTTTTCAGGACTGTGGGCGGTTGTGCATACCGGAGGACTCGCTTTAGCGGGTGTGATAGAGCGGCAGGAGAGCTCTGCCTGGGAATGCATGCTTCGACACAATCTGGTGGCCCCGTTGAGGACAGCTAGAGCCTTTATTCCGTTGCTGCGTGCTAAAAGAGGTGGGGTAAACCTGAAAAAAGTCATTTCAAACGCAGCTGCACGGAGGAGAATGTCGACGTAGAGAAAGATTCGCGGCGTTCTTTCATGTCGTGGCTGAAAGTAGATAAGATTATCGTTATTACTATTTTTTCTGTCTCTTTTTGTCTTCGTAATTGCGCGGAATAACTATGAGCGCACACCGAGCAACTCTGTACGTGCCGTCAGATCTTACATGCCGATAAAACATACCTACGATATTATTATAACACTACTGCTCGTGCTGTTTCACTAACGTGAATAACTATTTTCAGAATTAACATTACGATGATTAGATCTCAGTGATAAATATACATGAGGAACAAACTTATTTCTACATCCAAGTTTCTTGCGATCAACCTTCTTCGCCGATGTCTCGTTTAACATGTATAATCGAGTATTGCACTTTCGTTTATTAACACTTTCTGTTCATTTTTTAAGCGAAATTCTATCATATATTCACAGCTGAACCGCAGAATAATTATCATCCACTTGTCGTACGTAACGACTATTTCAAATTCAGCGATGAAATCGGGACTAGTTTTTCGTGTTCGTACAATAATAGCATGCAAGTGCGTACCCGCTTACGATTTGTGGATCAATTTTTCGTACGAGGCAAAATAGAGACCTCTCGGATGTGTCCTTGAAACTTTGACGAATAATGAAAACCTTGAGCGCCGGAAGTCGTACGAGCATTGGCGATACTCCCTATACGTGATAAAATATAACGCACAGCTTGGTAACCGGATGCTCGACACAGTGCGAGTAATTCGTTTTTTCGTTAATTAAAGGTCGCATCGTTCTGCTCGGTGACTCCGAGGCCACATTTTCGAGGGTGCCTGGGTTGGTCGCCTACAGCGCGTCCCGGCGTGGCGTCGAGGGTGCAGCCGAGGCGCTAAGGGCGGAACTCCTGACGTCCGGAATATCGGTTGTCCTCTTGAAGCCGCCCCCAATCAACCCTCTCGTTCTCTACGGACCACCGATCCTCAAAAGGTAGATTGAATCGCTCAAATCGCGTGTGTGGGTGTGCTCCAAGTACTTGATAAACGAACCGCAGCATAACGGACGGCGAACTTTATTCGTATCGAACTTTAACGCGGCGTCTGCACGGCGCATAATGTCGTATTTTTAACTGTCTTCTATACATATTTTCAATCTTTCAGAATCGACGTGGAATCTGGAGTTAAGGGCGCGGAAGGTACGTGGACCGCGCCCCTGCCAACGAAAGCAATCCGGCACTCGTTGACGCCAGCGTTGGGCTCCCCTTGTCCACTTCCATCTTACAACATGGCTTCGAAACCACGTAGCTTATGTCTGTTTGGAACCGACTGAATTCCAATTTCTTTTTTACTAACCACCTTCGAATTTTCGAATTTCGATCGACAACGCGCCAGTTCGCGGTTACTAATGATATGGCCATAATTAATAGTAACGCTACTGTAACCCCAGGTTTATCGAGGGGGTGTATTCAAACCTTCAAAAGGGCATTAAGGACAGAATTAAACAGAGTATATAATCGGACTTACGGTTATTTAGTACATTGCTAAGTTTCGAAGTGCGCAAAAATACAGGATTCGGATCCGCATATAACTGAAGATTTTTGTAATTTTCAGCTTAAAAGTGTTTTAAAATATGCTTAAGGAAAATTCTCACAAATATTGTAAACACAATAAGTATAAATTGGTCTCATATTTCTGAATTAAGAGAAACACGGCTCACGGTACATAACTTTGACATTTTGAAGGCTGGCGCGCACAATCAGACAGAGCCTTGCTTTGGTATCATTATGCTCCAAGAGGGGTAACACCAACGGCTCTGAATCGACTCTATAAAATCCCTTTTGCGGTGCGCATCCCCCCTCGAGACACGTGTAAAATATGTAATTATGTTATTGTATGTACGTATATGTAATATCAGTCGTTATAATACTGTCATAAACATATTATATTGTTTTTGTCAATAATACACATATAAAATTCGGATAACCTTCGAGAAAAGCTTTCAGACCCTGACTCCGTATATTACCACAAGGATCGTTTGTGTCCTTATGTACGATGTTCACGAATACGGTTCGGTGGGAAAAATCAACGGGTTACCTTTTCTCATCTCGTCTTCGCGGTAGGCGATCCTTACCCATGAGCAATCGTGTGGTATAATGGATTCCCCAGTGTCAAGGGGGGAGAAAATTGCACTGGCAGTGAGATTATCTGCGGCGTTCAGACGCGTATCAACAGATGCCTGAAAAGGGTCCAACGAATTTTTGTTAAAATACGCACAGTAGTAATAATCATAGCCATTTTCCCGAGTGTTAACAAACCTGAATCTCACGCCAGCGCACCGGCAGCTGATTCCCAAAGAAGGGGACGTTATCCCTCGAGGATGAGTTTTTGTTCCAAACAGAGTGAGGCGGGTGCCTGTTAATTAGAGGAGAGTGAGATTTCGACGAGATGACGGGGAACGAGGGTTCGCCAAGAAGGGGTGGAAGGGGGAGAGACGTCCGCGATAATAAACCCTTAAATCCGTAATGAATGATTCACCGTCATTCGCAAACTTGCGGTGTTTGCGCCTAGCCACTTGGAAACTAACTCGGTGGGTGTGTCCCTTGGTTTCCTTGGTTCCCTTCATTCCTGGGCAACACCCCAGCCCCCTCATCACCCTCCTGCCATTGCAATATTGAACAGGTGTGTCGAGATGCCGCTGCGCTGGTTCGCCCAGTTGATCAAATATTCAGAGCTTATTAAGGCTGGTATTGTTTCAACGGGAAAACTCCGCTTCTTACTCTTCGCGGCAAGGACAATATTTCATCGAACTTTAACAAAATTAGCTTCTCAATTCCGCTACCCTTAGGTATTCAATCATTGTATGAAAATTGTTTCGAAGAGAGGAGATCTTACGGATCCGCTTTGTCGTCGAACCTGATACCGCTGCTTTGGAATTTCTACGATGCACTCACTTTATACCTATGATTTATTTTCAAGAAGAAAAGTTCCGTCCTCTGAAAGATATCCTGCACGAGAATCACCATTTATTCCTAGCAGTATTTTTTTCTGCTGTGAACGATTGTGAAAATAATCTTAACGCGGTAGTGTAATGGATGTTAACGTGAGTTATATTCCATAAAATGAATGACTCGAGGCTGTCTCATTATACTCCACATGAATGAAATACGTTCGATACGAAAGCTATGCAGCGAATTTCGAGCAAAATATGTGCGTACAATAGCAATGCGTCAGCCAGAGTACCGCTTGATAATAAACTAGAATCCCGGTTATACGAGTCAGTTGAACAGTCTCCTTAAGCCGTAGCTGCTAACGTATCGTGAGTCCGCAAAGTAGAGCTCTGTGAAAGTAATTTACCTCCCGAACACATCAGGCTATTATTCTCGATCCATACCGCAGACTACACGATCCCGCTTTGCCGGGAAAAAATTCGAACCCGTATTAGTATTAATTATTTATACCATTATTTTTGTTCCCATACGTTGGTTAAGCTGCCCGATCCCCTGTATCATGCGATTTTCTCCTCATATAATTTTGGGGACACAAATGCGATTGCAAGAGTGAAGGATGTGACAACTTTTGCGGCTGAACAAACCGAAACAATAATCCGTAGGATTGGTTTTTGTCACCTTATAAATCAACTCCGGGACGAACGAAAGTTGCGCCAGATCAATACACTCGGCGTATATAAATGGGGGGATCGCTGTGTCCAGGCGACGTTGCACGCTCTCGGGGGTGGAGGATGAAGGTGGGACAGTGATTTTATTCGAGATTACATAAAGGGAATAAAGACACTTTTACGATCGGTTTTAATATTTCAATATTTACCCAGCAGTAACAGCGGCTGCTTTTTTACTCTCCTTTAATATCTCTTTTACGCAGGTACACGGCGCGGACGCATACATTCGACACACGAAGGCTGAATAAAATATCCGAAGCCAGCCGCGCCTCCGTCTAACCATGTAACTGAATTTCAACAACATACGCCGGCGGTCGGCTCGCTTTCAAATTTCGATACACCCATTTATATCAGCGTTCAATTGCCTCGGTCGCTCGTTAACGATTTCGTTGCTTAACCGTGTACATTTTTTTTTTGTATTTTACGAAATTTAACGCTTGACTGAACAGCCAAGATTTCCCCTGCGCCCCGGCGTGATGATAAGTATCGTAAAAGAGTGACGGAAAGTTAACGAGTCGAAGCGTGGAAAAATCTGCGACGAAAATTGCATTCGTCGATTCCTAGTCGTCATTCATACGACGCGAAATACCCTTCCCCATGATTAATAAAACATATATGTTGAATATGAGAAACGTCGGAGCGCGCCTTCGGCTGGAAATTCCGCTGATTGTGAGGCAAATACCGGCCGTGGATAGACGGGAGGAAATTGAGAATAAATGGAAAAAGAATATATCGCGGGATTCCGCGGCGGTACATGGAACGCCTTGGCGTATACGTACACACCTGTACGTATGTGAAACCTTTCCTCAGGTTTTCCGCACCATAAATTCCAACCGGTCTTATATACCAAACCGAGAAATAACATTACGGACACACGAATGCAGGTCTCGTAAAGCACGCTTCGCGTCCACCCGCAACCCCTTCTCGTTCACGTACGAGCATGCAGACCGCGGCCGATGCATTGACACGCGAATACGTAGACGTGCGCACAGGTGGAAAATCAGCGATGCAAGTTTGCCCGGTAAACTGCGGTGCAATGGATGTGCCGTGCAAATGCGCCCCCGTTTCGCCCTTCCCGTCCCATTAAGTCTTATGGCTATTACGGATCGAAATTAGCTTAGCTAGTCGCGGTTCCGTCGATCTACTGCCGAGTAGAAGAAGCGGACTCGACGGTTTCGCAGCATACTTTTAAAATCGATGGCTAATCGTTTCTGCCCACATTAATCAATCCCGCGGGAGAGAAATCCGACAGGAGTTATATTCTCGGCTGTATTAAGGAAATATTACATCAAGACTGAGCAGGAGAGATACTAGCTCCTTGGGGATCCGAGGATTAGCGCTTGGAAAACTGACTTATCGATGATCCTCAGCACCCCTTCGTCATCTCGCGCCATTTTTCTCAAAGCTTATACATGTATATATATATATGTACGCGAACAGTGAGGAAATTACGTGTCTGAAAATACGAGTGACAACTCTGGGTAATTTTCGATTGTTCAGACGTGCGTTCGGCTTTTTGTGTCACGGGTTTATAAAAGTTTCGTTCTGTTTTTAAACACGAGGAATACATTTGACGGTTCTGAAGTTGATTCACTTCGTGCGTGAATAATTTCTTTCCAATTTCAAAGCGGCAGAAGGAATAGGAGAAGAAAAAAAAACGACGTAATGAATTGTAAGCAGTACCACCTACTGCAATTGCTACGCCGATTATTATTCATGTATGGAAAAATAAGCACGGCAAACGTTCTTTGTACCACGGTAACGAAGGAAGGAAATTTTCAGAGTGAAACGGAGCCCCTGAAAATAAAACGGGAATCATTGATTTTTGCAGAATCAATTTCAACCAGTGTGGACTGAAAGGTATACGAGATGAAGCTCATTCGGCGTTACAAATGTCATTTTTCAACTCTTGACTTTGTTTCGACGAAAGCACTAATCGTTTTCATCATTGATTTATGCGAAGGGAAATACTTCGGTAGCCGTAAATTTAATTAGCAGCTGGTATTTGATATGCGTGAGTTCGAGGGTGAAAACAACCCCTAGATCATTGTGTAAATTGACGCGTGCCATAGAAGTGAAGCGTTAAGATTTCGTCGATATATTTCGGTATTTTTGCAGCTCGTGATTGTTACAAAAAAAAAAAAAAAAACACAACATAGCACCTTGCTCTGGGGAAGGGAAGCGAATAAAGTTCGGCCTTTTCTCCTACCTATAATACGTGGTTAAATCTCTTTCGTGCTGCCGGATCGAACAGACCAAGCGTGACTTTAAGCTTTCAGGAATTTTTTTTTATTATTATTTTGGATTTTCTATTTTCTCATATTTTATTCCTTGTACGTGTCGGGCGATTTATCTTATGTACACAGTGTGAAAAAGAGTCGAGGGATAAAAAAATACATACCTTCCTCGGAGACTCGTAGCTTATAGACACGTACGCTCGACCAGGTCCGATAGTGCGAGCCTTTGTGCTTCAATTCCTTTGGCAGATAATTTTTTCCGTTTTTTTTTTCTTCACTTTTTTCACGTACACAGAAGTCGAATACATGACACGTTAAATAAACACCGTGCAGTCACGCCTCAATGGTGCTTTCTTCCACGTGCAGACAAGAAAGTAGCATTCTCTGGGTATAAGAAAGAACAAGACGATTGCGCAACCTGCGTTACTGGAATTATATCGTTAACCGTTAAAACCAAAAGTTCGCCGGAGATAATATAGTGTATTGTTGGCGAATGAGCGGACTTTGTAGAAGTTCGGTATGCTTATACCGACTGGTACAGTGATTCAACACTATGGTGCAGATTGCCTAACGTCGATGGCTTTGTTTTATAATTCAGAGAACTGTGAAGTAGTTACCGAACAGAATGGGAATTGATATTACGAGACGATTGGTTAAGCCTGTTACAATGCGGTAGGGAGGATCCAAGCCTGGAACCGAAATTGATATTGCTATCTATATACCTGTAAGCCACCCGACGTATCGTATTCTAACAGATATTGACAGAAGTTTAAATGGGGAAAGTTAAGTTCAATGGGGGTACAGCTATTTTGAGAAACCACTCTTAACCCCGGTTGAATCCCGCGGGCTAAAACGAAACACGAATCGGTGTCGACGAACAAACTCGATCGTCGATGGGATATACACGATGAAAAGCCACGCATTCAATTTTCCCCCTCGAGTTTCGATCCCGATTCAATTTTCATTCAATCTCCTCTTTCTTCCCGATTCTCCAGGTCTAAATTGACCGGCTAACGAGTCAGTTGGTCTTAACACCTATGCAGGTCCTCGGTATGAAAGGTGAGAAGTATTTTAAACGTTTATCGATTTGGTACGGCTCTTGGTTCGACGGGTTGGCGGTTAGGTCAAGCACCGCTAACAACTCGGAATGAATTCAATCACAGAAGTTGGAGTTATGCAATAAATATTTGCGGTACGATTCACTGCTACGAAAGCGAGTATAATGGTCAATAAGTCAGTAATTAGACTTCTGACAAATGAAGAGAATAAAACCGCTGATGGTATAATTAACAGTTCACGAAACGATGCGGAAGTCTGGGTATAAAACGGTTAACTTTAGCAGTGGATTCGATCAGTCGGCGTTTCGACGGCGAGTAAGATGATTAAGGTACATACCTCCTTAATCATTAAACCTCAAGCATTAATCCACCATCAATTTTGCCAATTTCGTACATCAAAATTTTGTAAAAAGTTGTTATTGTGACGAAGATCAGTGACCCATGGATTTCGGCGCCAGTTTTTTCTTCTCTCGTAGATTCTTTGTTGCGTATTGACGTCTGCACGTGCGACGTTTTCCAAAAAAACTTTACCAGGCTTCTGTTATAGTATCCGAAAGTTGTTTGGCTTTCCCTAGTCAATTGTGTAGCCAGTCAATGGACTTTGTGCCCGACAAGAATAAAAAAGGAAGAACGAAAGGAAAATAAAATAAAGTAGAATACGTCGATAGTAAACGTCAACTCGCGTATCATCCTTTTTCACAGAGAAGCCCTTGTAACAGCCGGTAGAAATTTTCCTGCACGGTGGTTTGCCGGGTTTCGATTTGGTCCCTCGGTTGGCTTTTTCGCAAAGGGCATTTTCAGACCCAGACGCAATTTTACACCGTCTGCAGAACTAATTTTATTCCTTTATTTTTTTTCTTTAATCTCAACCTTACCTACATTTCCGAACTTTTTGTACCAATTTATGTTTGCTACTGAGTTTATCCTACCACCATTGCTACTTCTTTCTTAATCACTCAGCGAATTGTATAATAGAAACGAAGTTTTGAAACGGTAATCGTACAGCGTATACATATACACTGAATGTCTACATACCCTTAACGAAAACTCGACGTTGCCTATTGGGCAGGATAATCACTGCTGGTGCAAAAAGCTGCCTCGATCGATGAACGAATGAGCGAGAGAGTAGCTTTTTTACTTCGGTGTTTTTTCACGTGGTCTTTTTTGGCTCATGAAGCCGATCCGTTTAGCTACGACTCTGCCTGCATCTGAAACAATCCCAACCCTTCCCTTACCCATTTAATCCGCCCCATTGTACAGAACAGTACTGAAACCAAACCTGCCTAACTTAATCCACCCCATTCTAACTAATATAACCAAACCTAATCTGACCTGGTCTAACTTTGCCCAGCGTTCCTATTGTGCCTTCTTCACCTGACACGTGTTACCATCCACCCGGAACCCTGATACATCCGAGTCTCGCTTCACCTCCGCTTCGCGCGAACACCGGTTCCTGAAATAATGTTAAATTTGTCAAAATTTAATTTATTTGGGAGTTGACAATTCGTTTATCCTTGCATTCCCTCCTCTCTTCTTCCCTCTCTCTTTTTCTTTCCAGAGAGAATTCCAAATTATTTATGACATTCGCGATCCTCTAACCGCTGGCACATTGATCCCGAGAAATTTGCAGAGCATTATGTCACCTCCACTGAGCAGAAACTGTGGTTACAGGTACTGACGGTGTTGTTGATCGTCCAGTTGGGTGGCGAGATCCTTTGCTACCCGGGAGGCCATCATGGAGGTATGAAAAATATCGTAAAATCGAACGGTGTGTGAGTATAAGATGGACTAGGATAAAGAATTGGTGAATTTTCTAACAGTCCATCGGTACGAGGCTAGAGAGAAGGAGACAGTATCGTAAAATGTATCCCCGGGCTTGGCTTAGTCGGCGGAGAAATTTTACGACGTCGAACCGCGGTGCAGATACCCTGCACACCAATCCGCTCGTTGTCTTTCTCTCCGGACTCGCAGCGTCCCTCGGGAACCAAAACCCAGACTGTGTACCTTGTTCGATCAGTTATTTACCCGGTATTTTATATTATTCATACTACTCTCCAGGCGATGGTGGCGGTGGACACGGACACGGACACGCTCATTCCTACCAACACTTCCACGGACCAGTGGTTGGGCACGGGCAAGAGGTCTCGTGGAAGGACAAACATGGACACCATCACACCGACTACGTAGCTCATCCGAAGTACGAGTTCGACTACGGAGTGTCCGACCATCACACACATGACAAGAAGCATCATAAGGAGCATAGAGACGGTAACGGTTCGGCTTGGAATAGCGATAATAGACCGGGAAGTGTGTGTCTACGGTTATCGATTGGCTCATGCGGAAGCAGAGGGTTTTCGAAGCCGCGTGGTCGCGGGCTTCTTTTCGTATAATGTTGCGAACTTTCCCGGATTAAGACGAGCCATACCCCGATTCACGGGGGATAATAGTTCCAGGCATTTCTTTGATTGGTATATCAGTGCCACTTCCCTAGCTGGCGGTATAAACGACCCTCTTTTGATGATTAAAATTACGGCCTCTTGGCTCATTCTTCGTAACGATCACCGACCAACGGCACGGTTTACGAGGTGTCGTTTGCCCGTCGATCTAGACGACGAATTTATTTCTTAGATAAACTTCTACGGGTCTCCATGGCAATTGAAATGACAGGATGGGAGCGTCCAGTACGTACGTTTACCGTCGAGAGGAAACTAGAAAACGCTAAAGGACCTTGGGCTTGAAGATCTCGCGCGTTTAATTTGTCAAAATGCAGCGTAAGGCATAATCCAGACTAGGGATAGCTAGACCGTTTTATCATCCATTTGAGGTGGAATAATCCAGGGTATCACCATCACTGGCGCATAAAGAGTTTTGCAGAGGGATTCCCTATTTCTTCAAAAAAAGCCCGATTTTATGCCACGTCTTTCGGCCCCCCTCGTATCGATCGTCAGTAGGAGAGCTCAAGCTCTCTTCAACTGGCTCTAATTTATAGTAATGTCTCTGGCAGGTCGCTAGCTTAGAGGGCTTTCTGGCTGGTAGGATGGAGAGAAGTGAAGGCGAGGGGTGCACCGGTGAAGTGGCAGGGTTTAGAAAAAGGGGAGAAAAAAGAGTGGAAGAGAAAGAGAGAGAGAGAGAGAGAGGGAGAAAAAGAGGCGAAAAAAAGCTCCAAGAAAGTGTGAGCCGTTTCAATGATTCAGGCGAATACTTTGCGGGCACCCTCTCCCAAGACGCCCGTGCAGCCTACTCTATACCGAAGGGGGGTTACGTATGGTTGACGACGTCTCGGGGGTTCCGGGAATGCCCTGGGGCTGCTTCTTCTCCCTAATCCATCTTACACTACCTCAATCTTTTTCCAGGGAAAAAAGTCACCGGCGAGTACAGCGTCCACGAGCCGGGCGGCAACGTGAGGACTGTCCACTATCACGCTGACCATCACGGAGGCTTCCACGCCGTCGTCCATAACAGCGGTGGCAATGATCACTCCGGGGGTGGACACCACGGTGGTCATGAGCACGGACACTGAGGAGAAGTCGGAGGTGGCGAACTCGGACACGGATACTAATATAAGTCACCCTGCGGACCACGTACATGGAGAAATGGCTATCTGACGGAGAAGATGAGTTCCGTGTCACCGCCGTGTCTTTGCCGAGGATTTTCTTACCAAAGTGGTAGATATGTGACTGGGGAATAGCTACGGGACGTCACGGTGAGGCCCGCGGGCCTTTGGCAACCTCCTGGATCACGGACGTACATCATGCTCCTTGCAGACGCTGTACTTAGCTCATTTATCGCAGCTAATCTTTTCTTTCTTTCTCTCTCCCTCTCTCTCTCTCCATGAATTCCGGTTCGACTGGATCAGACTCTATTGATCTACCGTGTCTATTGGTTTAATCCACCTCACTGATAATATACCGCTGTCTAGATGTGTAATCAACCGTTAGTTTTATCCCGTTTGTCGCATTTATGTTTTCCTCTCTATGGACAATAATAAAACTAGTATCATTACGACGAATCCACACACTGTTGCTTTAGTATTTTGGTATCCATTACCCGCTGATTGTACTTTTAGTTCCGCTCCAGCCATATACTTCTTGATTATTGATTCGTGAACATGTTACGTAATCCGGTCGTTGAGCTGGACGATAATAGGTAATGTCGAAAAAAAGAACGTGCGATTGCCTAGACTTCATGCTATAGAACCGTGACATGTGGGTACTTAAGGGGAATAAAATGTACTTGCCGCAAAATCCTAGCCGATCGACTGCAGTCCAGTATTAATACTATATGTTATACGGTTATACGGTTATCCGAACAAACCAAACTAAGCAGAATTTATTGCGGAGAGGATCATCTCTTTTTCCAACATCACTCACGATGTAACTTGTATCGGAATGATGCTGCAGAATTCTTTCAGACAACGTGGCTGAAGAGGAGCTAGTAATGGTGGGTGCAAAAAGCGCGTCGAGTATTATCGAGGCTGCCGTTGATCGGTATGTCTGAGAACGAGAGAGATGCTTTCACGCGGAAAGCATAAGCTGACTGGCGATGTTTTATACAGGGATTATGTGATATTCGCGCTAGTTTTCTCTCCTCATCTTTATCTCATTTCTTCATAGCCTTAGATGGGTTCTTTGCCTAGACTACAGGGAATTTTTTGATTTTCTCATAACTATTTTGCGCAATTATCAGACTCAGTCAAGTGAAAACATCACCACTTTCAGACCGTCGACGAAGAAAACAATCGTACGGTTGGTCTCGACACTAACGATAAATAATAAATAACAGCCTCTCATTATTTTACCATCAGGATCAAGCGACCACGGTAAGTCGATTGCTTCAACAGCCATGAAAATCGTTGGGAATTATCGCTACCTGTCATCACCACCCATTATCATAACCCATTATCGCAAATGATACGTTACGATTATTATCGCACGGAGTATCATGATCACTGTAAAAAGGCTAATCGATCGTAACGAAGTTATGCGGGTCAGTCCTGTGCAGTGCGTTCGACGTATGAGCACTGTCGAAAAATGTGAAAGATATTTGTGGAATCATTAACCCGAGAACGAGCGATTTCCCCTTTTTACAGTCACCCACGTCCTTGTTTTCAATTATTTCACTATGCATGCAATTGCGTTGCTCACTAAAGCAAGCGGATTACAAATTATTCACGCTTCGATCAACTTTTACTAGGTCAAGCACCGCAAATCTTTGCGCGAAAAATGACCGCTGCTAATGCTGGAATTAAGAGAAATCAAAACTTCGAAAACAAGATCAAGTCAAAGTCTAAAAGATACAATGATGAACATCGAAGAGTGAACCGGACCGATTTTTGTTTTCGTTGAACATTGCTGTTTGCAAAATTCTGTCACACATTTCGACATGTCTCTAACGAGACACGTATCTTCCGCATATCATAGAAGTCACTAATTCCAGTCCAACTATCCACGGTTAGTCTCCGATCTCTTGTAAAGTCTGGTCGATCGTGTCTTGATTGGCAAATGCAGTTTCACGTGTGTACAACACTGTTGTAAGTGGAACGCATAGGAAAGCAGTGAGCACGTTATAGATATGTCTAAAGAAGTGTTTTTGCGAGTGGCACAGAGCTCGCAACTTGTGTCAGGGTATTAGATAACAACGTAATGTCGAAATCACGGGGGCAAAACACAACGGTAGCCGAGGTATATAACGCGGGGGCCTTGTCAGTTTGGTATCATTGATCCGACCAACGCTTGTCTCATACACATCAGCATGGCATTCAAGGTAGGTCCGGTGGTGCAGCGTTAATCGAGACCCGAAGTGTCCCGGCAGTAGCGATAATCGTGAAATTTTTCACACCCCTCAGTTCGTCGCGGTTCTCGCCTTCGTGGCGCTCGCCCAAGTCCAGCTGAGTTTTGCCGGGCACGCTCACAGCTTCGCCCACTATCACGGACCCGTCGAAGGTCCCCACCAGGAAGTGAGCTACCACGACAAGCACGGTCATCACCACGTCGATTACGTCGCGCATCCGAAGTACGAGTTTTCTTACGGAGTGGAGGACCATCACACCGGCGATTACCACGGACAAAAGGAGCACAGAGACGGTAAGCCGTAAACTTCACCAGCCCCTCGAATACCTACAATTCGAAGATACGCGATAGAGCAAAGACACGTTTCCTCAACTCCCACTTCCGCCCGGTTAAAGTCTGTTCCCCATTACGGTTTCCTTAGGTCTGAACTAACCTATATCGCACGTACCTTTTTTCCCCCTTCCTTTGTTTTCCCAGGGGCGGTTATTCCGCTCCCAATGACTTCTCCAACTCGCTTCGCAAAGCGTATTCGGCCGCCGGGCGGCGAAGAAAGGGGGAAATAAAGAGCTCGGTAGACGTGTATAAAGAGGGAGGAGAGCATCGGGCGAATCTCTGACGGGAAAAATTGACTCACTTTACCTTCCGTATGTATATACAGGAAAGAACGCCGCCGGTGAATACACCCTCCACGAGCCAGGCGGCAACGTGAGGACCGTCAAGTACCACGCCGACCCTCACGGTGGGTTCCACGCCATCGTCCACAACAGCGGTGGCAACGACCACTCCGGAGGGACTTACGGTGGTCATGGACACGGTCACCACTAAAACTTCCCACCTCTCGCAAGCTCCTTCACCGAGTACAAAGACCTCCTGCGACACTGGATACCTTATCGTACGTCGCGGCACGCTCCCACGGCCCACGGTCATGTTGTTGTTAAGTTTGAACCCCTCTATTCTCCCTGCAACTTTGCAGCCTTGTACCATATGTGAACTCTTTTAATATTCCTCTTTCGTTGAATAAATATTCCAAGTAAACACAAGTATTTACCTCTACGCACGTGAACGCATATTTGTTAAATCGTAATCTAGACGTTGCTAGCAGCAGCAAGGATCGGTCGGATTTGATCCAACTTCGTTCAATATACAGCCACCGCGTAGGTACGCAACGCGCGTATTGCGCACGATGTTTGCCTTTCACGAGAAAAGAATTTAATCTGTGTGTTCGAATTTCCGTGTAGTACGCAGATATAAGGACCGGCGAGGTTTGACGTTTTTTTTTTCTCAGACAATGTCCCACCGCGGCAGCAATAAGCTTCGTTTCAAGGCGTTCTGTGCGATATTTGATTCGGTTGCGGCGATGCCTGACGAAATTTTCATTCGGGCTTAACTTAATACAATCGTCTCTCTTCTTCTCGGAAATACTTTTATTTTCCGTCATTCTTTCCGTCTCCCCGGAGATCTTTTTTCCCCACCGTCTTCCACAGACCGACATCCGACACCTTCGCCACGGTTTCCTTATTTTTTCCTTTCTTCCGTACCTTCTTTCTTCACCTCTCCTCGGTCAGTGCAGTTCTTTCCTCCTCAAACCACAGGCTACTAGCTCGCGTCAAAGCAAAAGAAGCTTAGTGAATTTGCCACCGGAGTCGTTTATTTTCACGCCTTGGCTTCGCCTCCGTGATTCGTCATTCGACGCGTACACAGCTGCAAATCCCTGCTCCGGTTTCTCTCACGGTGCGCATCGTGGTCTGACAAGTATAAGAAAACACCTAGAAATGACTATTGGCAAAAGGGGTAAAAGAAGAAAACGTCACGTCGATACGTCGGCACGTAAACCTTATTACATCCATGCCTGGCAGTGTCTGTTATACCTGTACGTATGAGGTACACCTACCGATGGATGACTCGTCGGATATGGACGAATGGCAGCGGCATCAAGAGGGTGGCGGATGAATATCAATTTACGCTGGCTTTCGGCTCAATGGATCCGCGGTGTTTAATACCTTGAACGCAAAGTCCAGCGTATTGGGTCACGTACGTACGCGCAGGACCGAGAGCTGTCCCCGCAGCTTTTACTGCGAAACACAAATTGAATTTCCCCGCTCTCGTATAGCGGATACGGCCTTATTTTATTCCATTCAGAGGACCATTCAACGCCACTGAGTACCGAACGTTACACCGTACATCTGCCCTGCGTTTTCCATCCTACTAGTACGTAAAGCCAAGTTTTGTTACCTCAGAGATGAACAATAACCTGAGGGGCACGGTTATTTACAACGAGAACATGATTTTCCGGTTTATTTTTTTTTTACCTTTCGCAGAGACTTCGCACGTATGTAAATTACAAATACAAACAATTTATCGATTTTTTATTTTTTATTTACAAAATTTCACGTTGTTGGATACAGGTTTTTTGTTTTCTTATTGTACAAGTATATTTATACGTATCGACGGCCAAACGAACGGAGCGTCCCAATTGCAACTCTTGAATAAAACGATTTTGCAAAGAAAAAACAAATGTACGGTATCGATTAACTTTTGATATCTTTTCCGTATCTTTTCGAGTTATGAACTGTTCAAACAGTTAAAGAAACAATATATATGTATATATACATATATCTAAAAAATGTAAGTATAAACGCTAGTGGGTATTAAGTAAGCCTGCACCTGGAATGAAATCGTCGATATCGCACGAATTTGAACGGGGAAAATGGTATAAGAAAAAAGCAGAGTAAAAATGATGGAACGGGGGAACAAAAAAGAGGAGGAGAAGAATACCTGCTCAATGGCTGCGTGAGACCTTGAAGATCGCTAACAGGGTGAACGTAAATGGTGATATTTTTTATTCAAATTCCTTGGGGGAAGAGGAGGCGAAGATTTAGTCAAATTTAAAAGCGTACATTCCGTGACGCGACGAAACGAGCCTTACCTCGGTCCGCAATATTTCAGATTGTAGATTGGGGGAGTAGCGGGTTTGCCCGCCTCTGATCCTGCACACCTCGGCACTTCGACTAATATCATAGCTGCTTATGAATAAAATTAAAATAAACACTTGTGTATAATATGAGCAGTTATAACTGTATACATACACACATATACGTATAGGAGGGGAGATTAATTTTCATATCAATTAATTATAGTACGTTCGCAAGGTCGGGCATCGCGAAGTTTCTTCATATTTTTTACGCCTATCTTTTTACTTCGTGTGTAATATCGAATTTTTAAAATAGCCGAGAATAAAAGGTACATGCGTCAAGCTAATTATTATCCGTAATTAAATTTTCTTCTTTTCCTCGGGCGAGGCGATGGGGCTGGTGCACAGGCCCTGAAGCTTATATCACTTAGCGAAGAACAAATTGTTCCCGGTAGGTCGTGCGTGAGAAAAAAAGGGGAAAAAAGAATAGAAGAAGAAGGAGGAGGAGAGAAAAAAGTAATTTTATTTTCTTTCTTCTTCTCTTACTCCCGCTCTCTGTTATCGCGCTGCTCGCGCCGAGCTGCAGGTTCTCGAAAAGAAAAAAAAGAGTTCTATCGCGAGGAAGGCGAACAATTTGTTTGCGTTTGGAGAATCCTATATAAGGGATCGAATCCGTTTCAACATTTTCAACGCGTCGGGCCAAACCCGTAGTGACCAGGTGATATCTGCACGTGCGGGAAAGACGCGCAAATCTATATCTATTCGCGAGGTTTACTACATGGGGCGATGAATAAAAACGAGAGGAATAATTGAGCGGGATGAAAATGTATACCTGTAATATAGGTATAGAAAGAAAATTAAAACGGGAAAGAGCGAAGGAAGAGAGGAAGAGAAGTTTGAAAAAAATTCCAAGAGCTTTCTCACCGTGAGTGCGACGGAAAATGTGTATATATATATATATATGTATATATACGCTAACGAATTACGGCGATTCTTTTTGAAAGTTGTGCAAAAAGCTACTATGTAGTTCGGAGAGAAAGGACCTCCTTAATTAACGGAGACACTTTAATTACCTCGGCGGCTCGGCGCCCTGCAGCACCAGACTTTCCGTTTGTCCTCAACGATTTGTCCATCCGCGACATCACAGAATTCGTTGAGGAAATTTTTTTCCTCCTCTTTTTACTTCAGTTTCTGCTTGGCGAGAATTAAAGAGCGAGACAGACGCGAATTGCGAAAGAAACGTAAGGAAAAGTAATCGGCGAAAATTATTCGTTTCTCCAAAAATATCAAACTTTTGAAAGGGACACTCCGGACGAGCTGCATTCACGTCTACGTGTTATCCTGGGAAAAGATCGGCGGTTTTTAGCTGAACCCGTTGCTGGAAGATGACAGTACAATTAGCAGGAGACTTAAAACGGGGACGGCAGCACCGCCGGTCTGCATCGCTTCCAGGCGTTCGCCTGAAAGTAGAAAGAAAATTGGATACAAAACAAGAAAGGAAGAGAAAAAAAAAAAAAAAATGACAAGTAAGAAAAAAATACACTCGAGACGCGGGACAGTACCACGGTGCTTTTTTTTTGCAAAAAACGGAAACGCTCCGTCGACGAATCGGACTTCCATTACGCCTAATAGCCTCTGAGAAATGTTTTTATTTAGGTCCCGCGAAGCTGCGAAGAAGAAGCGGAAATGAAGAAAGAGGATCGCAGGTGCGTGCTTTCCGCTAATCGCTGATCTACTCGCAAAAACGAATGGCTGTCAGACTAATTTCACTCTTTTATACATATTAGGGGAAATTTTTCGACGTCTATCTCTTTTTCCAGCCACGCGGATCTTTCGACGATATTAAGGTATATTATAACTGCGAAGGTGAAACAGTTTCACCGTCCGGCAAATCGTTGGAGAAATTTCAAATTGACTGAAAATTAATTGTTGAATGAAAAGTGCTTCGGATTAGTATCGGTTTTCCACTCTGCATTAATGTACCTGCCCTCGAGGCCACTTTCCGCGATTCGATAACGAGATATATCCGAACGCAGCTTCAATTTGAACGAGCAGTCAACTAATCGGGGGTAAAATGTTTTTGATTTAAATTGTCAAATCAAACTATCAACAAAAAAGAGAAAGCGTTGATAGACCTGGTTTACCGTTCAAAACGTGAACGCGGACACTCGCTTTCTTCGAGTTGCTGGGCCTGCAGCTGTATTCACCGGAATCTTCCTGGTCAGTTGATTTTATCAAAAGTCTCGACGTCGTCACTTCGTTTTCCCTCTCCGTGTAAACGAATTTCCGGCTATTTGGACTGTCGTAGTTCAACACCTGAAGAGAAATAAGTAAAACAAATTTCGATATGTCGTGAGAATTCACAATCGTTCACTCATACCGTATTCTTAACACGAACTGCAATTTTTTTGCTACTCATCCCAACGATTAGTTTCAGAATTGCTGCCGTATTTTCTCCGCATCACAAAACTGGAGTGAAATTATTTCCTCCGTTGATTTGTTGGAATAAATAATTCTGCACGAGCAACAAATGTTAAATGTCAAGGTTAAAGCGATTCGTTTCTTTTTGAGCACGTATCATTACATATGTCTCATAAAAAAGAAGATTTAGATTTACTGAATGCTGAATTATTCTTATTTGCAAGAAATTCGTTGCGAAAAACTGTCCTCAATTTCCTGATTCTTCCAGACCACAAAACTTCGGATTTTCCACATTTTACCCCGACCCTGGAACGTGCCTCGCACAGTTATCGTCTGTAATATCCGTATGCAATTCGATACTCATGCCTGCTTGACAGAGGAACGTGTTCTAGCGTTTCTCTAACCGTGACCGAGTGAAACTGCAATCAATTTTATCCGTTGCACGGAAGAGAACGGGGCGGCAATGCAATACCCAGGAAGTGTTGCTAAAAGAGAAACGGAAGCGCGCGTAGAGAACAATAAGCGTCTGCGATCCATCGCAGTTGTGTGCATTACTTTCATCTTCGCGCACCGATCGTTAAGCCGATCGTTCCTAGACGTGAACAAGCGACACTCTTGTCGAACAAATGTATTATACTAGGCTGAGTTTGAATAGCGTCTATCCTAGAATCAAGTTTCAGCATCATTTGCCACTCGTGAAATCCGATACGAAATATTCGAACCTCCGTAACTCGCGATAAATGTACCGTGTATGCTTGTTCGAAAATGGTTAGAAATTTTTTTAGAGATCGCATATTGTATTCGCAATATAAATGAATGCAATTTGCGAAACAATCTTGTCGGTGAGCCTCAGACTGAAATTATTTCCTTCGTCTAAGGAAATCTTTACACGATACGACGATGTATTCGCAATTTTCCATCTGTAATTATACGTCGGAATTACAGTGATACGTATACTTGAAAAGAAAGTTTCGAGGGAAAAACAAACTAACAAAGGAATGAAAATAATTACTGCCTCAATGTGTATCGATCGTTTCCTATCTAACGCAAACTGTTGTATCAGAGCTTAGCCGGCAGGCTGGTTGAAAATTGAGCACGAGAAATCCGAGATTGAGACCGAGTGGGTTGGAGAGTAAATATTGATCAGAATGATGGGATGAAATTTACGTCCACGATGAAGTTGGATGAAATAAAATTTTTTCATCTATCCTCGCGGAGAGTACGCGTCAGCGTGTTCGTGTGTTGGTGATATATAACATATACCTATATTATAAATGCAAATAAATCTGTATAAAATTTGCCTCGAAAAAAATTAATTTGTAATCATTCTGAAAATTTGTATATTTTGTTCCACGTTACACTTGGAAAATTAATTACACGTCATAGCTTTTGCGTCACAACCGTGAGGGCAATAAAAATGTTGAACGAAAAAAGATTTCGCACACGTGAAAAAAGAATGTCAAG
The DNA here is from genome assembly GCF_021901455.1 of Neodiprion lecontei. Lineage (NCBI taxonomy): Eukaryota > Metazoa > Arthropoda > Insecta > Hymenoptera > Diprionidae > Neodiprion > Neodiprion lecontei. The sequence goes on from NC_060265.1 coordinate 25,958,290, forward strand.
AAAGACGATATGAAAAAAATTGAAATAAAACCATCAACGACGGTATATTACCATAACCATTAAAACTCAAAGGGTCTCTGATCTTCGCGAAGGTTGTATAAGGTGGATAAGAAAAAATATGGTAGGATCGTAGAGAAAAATGTTGAAATTATTTCTTTCTTGAAACGTGCAGCAAAACTGGTAGCTACATCCGATCTTCCGTACACCGCAAAGATTACATGGCCGGCTCTCAAAGTAATCCAAGACAGAGAATATCCAATGGTAAGCCTCGTCGTGCGTAAAGAAGGGCGAGTGAATAAATGAATGAATGAATGATGAAATAAATACTTCCTTCCAAATCAAGAACAGAACGATAAGGTTTATCAATATTCGCATATAATACGGATAACCGTGGAGACGTTTTAAAAAATTCGCATAAATATGCGAAAGTTGTAATGTTTCAACGAATTATTGATGCGGAATTCCTTTGAGTGGTTCGGACTCGAATTCTCAAGGGACAAACCCAGGATTCTAAGATACCGGTGAACCTCCGGCAGAAATTGTCACGAATTCCATTACAGGTGCGGGTTATATGCCGGTTGAATATCCGTGTATAGGAAATTCTTGGCAAAGCGACTGCATTGTCGTGAGACGCGTACGTGCCGTTCGCCGGAACAGGAAGACGTTTCGCTCAATCGTATTGCATAGATTGATACAAAGCTGTGGCGTATAGCGTCGCGCTTCGTTGATATATCTACAGGTACGCGAGCTCGACGATGTATTATATGCCCTATGCATCCGCCGAGTAACAGGATTGCATCGCATCACTGATTCACCTCAGTCGTATACCCAAGTATAGTGTATTTACCTTTTGATTGTAATACCAGAAAATGTATTCCAGCGGTTCGGGGCTCAACTCGATGACGCAGGTGAGATTCAACGTGCTACCGGCATCGACGTAGAGGTCCGGACCACTCAGTATCCTCGCCATCGGAACTGTAAGGACAGAGATTCAGAGCTCCGAACGTCGGGTGGGAAACGTTTGGTGAAAAAAGTATCATCGATCATTTAGCAAAGTCCCGTAAAGAAGGAAGCGGACAGGGGGCGCGGGCTAGGATGATAAAATTATTTGAAGTGGAGTACATACACGGTTATACACTATACACCCATAAACCATTAACACTTCATAGGCCGGGAAATAACGGCGAGATTGCCTTGCCTTAAGGCTCGTAAAAAGTTGGAAGCTTCACTGAGTTATTTCTCGTGTCAGCCATGTACCGGACTTTCAATGAGAGATTAACACCCACGCTACATCTACGTCATGCGGCATGAAACTTTTGAATTATTCGAGACGTACAAAGGTAGCTTTATCCGCCGACGAAAAACGTACAATCTCACCTACAACGCTCAGCCGAAAGGCGTGAGAAGTGACCGGTGCAGTTGACAACTGGCACTCGTAGATACCCGAGTCCCTTTCCTGGACCCATTTTATGCAAAGGGTCCATTCTGACCAGGACTTTCCTCCGGATCCGGTCGCCAGCGGCCTGTGCAGCGCCTGGAATCGCTGGTCACTCGTGTAGGTGTAAGTCCCGGTGGTCAGGATGTGGATGTCCCTGTGCCGCACCCAGGAAACCTGGAGCAAGGGGAGCGGAAAACGGGGTAAGAATCAGGCCCGGGTTCATTAGTCATTGGCGCCTGTTGGCGCCTTCGAGCTGCAGTTGTAAATTCTTGAGTAACGATAATTTCCCGAGGTTCTCTTCCCCCCTTCCGCCCCTTGTTCCCGGATAACATTAGGGCTTTGGTAACCTGCCAGGAAACATCTGCCAACGTTTGCTGCACCGATCAGTTGCGCGGGTGTCTCTGACCACTCGCCGTTCCGCGCACGTAATTCGCGATTCCATCGCTATCCCGACGAAAAATCAGCACGCGTGTTTCTGCGTGATAATCAACCGATTTCACATCGTCAACCTCACGTGAATCTGCCTACCGCTTCTTTGCTGTTTTCATTTCCGGACGGTATAATTGACTGAAACGATGGTACGATTCGGACGAATATTTTATGTGGCTATCGGGCCTGCGTCTCGGAACTTATAATTCGCGAGATTCGTGAAAAATTGGCAAACGTTGTTTTGGAATTTTGATTGCTATTATTCATATATATATATATATATATATATATATATATATTGTAAATTTTTGTTTGTTTTTGGACTCCGAAAGGACATTTATCAACGCATTTCGCGGCGAGAATTTTTCGTCCGCTATATGTATGCTCCAGGTAACCGAGACCTTACAGACTCCACTTATTTTCGTTATATCTCATGCTTGTACGACGGCTGTGTAGTCTGGACGATACATTGGAAAGAATGTCTCACTAGATCGCGATGCGATAAGTGTGAAAAATAGAGCGAGATTCTTGCCCCTTGACACGCGAATTTGTTACATCTGTTTCGTTCTCTATATCTGATCTTCAGAAGATTGAGGGAATACCCGAATTTAGAAAATCTGTCTTGTTTACGTTTTTCTTGCAGTAAAAAACCTTTTCTAAATCCTGAAGAATCGCGAAATAAAATTCGTCACTCGACGGTAATTCGAAAGTAGCGAGTTTTTAAATTTTACGATTAAAACCCGTGTAGATGGAGATGTTCGCAAGCACAGTACTCAGACACCTATATAGATTAATATACCGGCACTTGGAGATTACGGACCGAAGGAAAGTTCTCTTAAATATCGCGTTATGATCTTGAAACTTTTTGGAAATAAAAATGAGGTGGTAAGCGGCTGCAAAGCTCGACTTAATTGAATTATTTATACGAAAAACGTTACGGCCGAGAAAAGATATAATATTAAACGAATTATATACGTACGTAGTATTTGAAAAGGAGATAATATTCGTCGGTCAGAAAGTTCGTATCTCACGATATTCGTAACGTAAGCCTGAATAATAATAAATATATTTCCCATCACAATTCGCCGTACAGTCGATACGTCGTGACTAAAATTTTCCGACCTCCCGATCCGAGCCCCGCGTTTACGTATATAGTTTGAAAAAGTGAATAGAGTAAAAATATTCGTGCGGTTGGCGTTGCAGAGGGGTGCATTACCGTTCTGGCCGAAGTCCAACTTGGTCCGAACACGGAATCTCCGATAGTAGATAAGGGAACGGCCCGAGGGTGAATTCAGACGGCACACCCCTTAGATAAACACACATGCATGGGCAATGGGGATTGGGAAGCGAGAGCGAGAGGCGGGCAAAGCTTCCCGCCAGATTTACTAGTGGAGGAAATTTCACTATCGCGATTCCCACGTTTCATCCCAACGTATCTCTTCTCCGAGTGCGGTATACCTGTATGCACTTGGTAGGTAGGTATACGTAAGGCACAGGCACAAACATGTACCTAACCAATGTGAAAACCTCGGCAAACTTTTCAATTCAGACCGGTACCGTAATCCTTTCGTCAGTTTTGGGCAGTCGCTCTCACTCTCTCTCTCTCTTTCTCCCTTTCTTTCTCTCAGACAAACCAACCGATCCCCCTCGTCGGAAGACATTTCACTGACTTTAATTAGTCAAGGTGAAACGAGCCTAGAATTTCAAGGAACGGCCCATATCCGACTTAAGAATCTAATTTCTTATTCTCCTTTTTACCCTCTTCGCGTTCAATGTTGAAACTTTGAATCGTTTGCTCTTTCGTGAAATTCAATCCTGGATCATGTACCGTTTCACCTTTTTCGCATATCCCTCCCCCCCCCTGCCCCGGCCAAAAAAAAAAAAACAGAAAAAGAGGATAATGGATATCCACATATCTAAACTTAAGTCACATGGTTCAAGAAAAGAGTATCTGAAGAATTGTTATTTCAAGAAGAATGACTTAAAACTTTGCATAACTCAAGAAATAAATAGCTATGAAAAAATACTCTAGCACTCTTGATGAGAATTACACTGACCGTTCTGTTGCCCAGGTTTTTTATCCGACAGGTGAGATAGGCGGTTTGGCCAGCGAGGCTGGTAACGTTGGTGACGACGTCTAGGTCGAATTCGGGCTCGAAGCTCCTCTCCGGGTTCTTTCGAAAATCGTTCGACGACGACAAATGTTGTTCTCCGCCGCGTATCACGGTCATCGTGTCTGCGCAGAGGCAACCTGAAATATCGTACAATCTTTGTCCTCCGCGACCCAAGCCCGGCTTATCCCAAAACACAAGAAAGGAATTCAGTGCACGACCGGAACGGCGCGGGCAAGCTTATTTCCGCTGGTCACTGTACTTTAATAACGAATTGATGCCCGCGTGTCCCTGCGGCTATAGGCGGCGCGGCGGTACATTTTGTCGTACCGTAAGCCGCCTGCGTAAAAACACGCACAATTCGCAAACTGAGTGCTTCTCGAAATTAGTATAATCGAATAATTTCTATTGTTATTTTAAAGCTGGCAGGTATGCTAGAATATTTCTCTGAATGAACACAATGAACCTTATCGCACGTGAAAATTTTTGAAACCTCCCTGACCTTCAACCCTTGAAACGTTTCACGCAATATCCTGTCGCCGAAACGTGTTGCCATAAAAAATACAATAAACATACGTTTCAACCACCGTAAGTTGAAATTGCGATTTTTCCACACCGTGAGAGTAGGGAATAAAATAAAATAAAATGAAATGAAATGAAAATCAAAATTGCGTAATGTTGCGTTTGGGGTTAAAACGAGCGGCAAATCGTCGAGTCGGACTTTTTTGCCGGTGTACCTACATATACCTATACGTTATACACGGACGATTGTAAGAATAAGGCGAAGTGTGCAGAGCATCACGAAGAACCTGAGAGAACGATTATACGACACGTGCCAGCCTATCGACGAAAATTATCATATTGTGAAAATCTGATATACATATACACAATATGGAACCATGCATAGAATATGGAATCGAAAACAGCCAAGGGTCTTGCGATAGAATTTGATGGAACGCAACAGCTGAAATACGTTGTAATGATTTTACTAAAGAAAATCTGTACAGCAAGCTGACCTCGACGTGTTTCACGTACGTTTGCTGACAGAAAAAATTTTAATACCGTAGCACGCGGTTAGCGGCACAGCTTTTTACGAAGAGCTTGACGGAACGTTTACAGGATCGAATTACCTCGTCCGAAGTCAAGTTGGGGAACTGTCCCGGAAAAGTAGATTGAAACCTCGATACTTGTGTGAATAACAAATGACCGGCGTTTCCTTTTAATCAATCGCAAACTTCTAAGATATATCATTGTAATCTTCACACGATTCACTGCCCAAAACCTACGTATAGAAGTTCGTTTATCTCTTGGGTTCTAATTTTGCACGACTACCGCCGCAATTCGGTTCACAGCGTCGTCGAATCAGCCTACCTAAAACAACGAAAATTTCTTCATTTTTTCTTACGAATGCATACGTTATGATAATGAATCGGAAACTGCGATAAGCGTGGATAACCGGCGTGTCTGATTGCCTGCAGGGGTAGGCAAAAGGACGAGCGGAGTTCCGAAGGTTCGAGCCCCGGTTCGATCCAAATTCGGCTGGGTTAAGTAGGGCGGGGAAGACCTCGGGGGGCACTTGAGCCACTTGACGCGTTTCCCGATTGGTTAACATCGGGTGTTTCCCTTGAAGCGAATTTTCCGGCGGGATAGGCGAACGCGGGGGGCGGCGGTTAGACTGTTTTGCTTGCGGAGATCCCGCCGACTGGATGCGACACGGGTACAACGTGTATAAGCAGTCGGGAGTTCGGGGGTTCTGGGAGCTTAAATTACCCCCAGGGAGGCTTCGCCATTTTCACACTGTAAAGAGGAGGAAGTGAATGTACGTGGGAACCCATGCCGAGATTCCCCAGAGCCATTCCGAAAGAGGAGGAAGAAGAACGTATCTATGAAGAAAGCTCCTCGCGAAGTGAAAATTTTCATTCGGGTAGATGCGCGAATCGCTCGAGAATTAGGCGAAAGATTTGAAAATCGTTACGCATTATTGTCCACTTGTATATCACAATATGTCCGACTTGAATATATTACAAATTGTTTAAGGTAATCAGGAGACTTCAAGGGATAAGCTTATACAGACAATCCGACTTTGGTAGGGGGCGGAGAAAGAGTTGAAATACGAGGTGATTAGTCGAGGACATAGAGTCGCGGTCCCGGTGCTGAGGCAAAAAAACCGCGGCCGCGGTTACAACGCACATTTCTCCGACAGAAGGACCGGCAAAAGTTCGCTTCAAAGCTGTCGCAAGTCACCCTGATAAGCCAAACTTTCTTGATTTTCGCTATTGTCTATCTGCTGCCGCAAGTTAAGCTCTTCGCCGTCCCCGCATCCCACACCCTTCCATCCGCTCCCGATTCCACAACCGTAACGCGCCAGTTTCGGGGACGATTTTTTTCCTCTTCTCCTTAAACTAATTACACTCGTCTCGGAGATTCTTGTTGGATTAAATCCAACGCAGAATCGAGCCAAAGCGGCGACGGCCAAGGACTAGAAAGGTCGAAGAAGGGATGTATAGACACATACGTGCGTGTACGTATGTCCGTTGGAATTCCACCGGCAAATTGGACACGAGATGGAATTACTACTCTTTCGGGTCTGTGTTTATACGGCTCGGGAAAACTTTCATTTACACCGATGCTGCCGGAAAGCGAAGGGATGTAAGAGCGATACTTTGGTAACTCGGCTTACCGGGGGATTTTTTAGTTCCTTCTTCGTATTCTCATTCATTTTTTATACGAAAAGCATGAACTGTGGTTTCGATAGCCGTTACTTAAAGGCCGTTATTGGACCGGGGACCGCACAGGGTGCAAAAATAGAGCCGCGGATGTTGGCGAGGGAACGAACTTTTACTCACTTTCTTTGAAAAGTAAAGACGCGGAGTGCCTTTATGCCGAAACTTGCAGGTTTAAACTTTGGAAAAGTTGAAAACCTTGGGTTAAAATCTCTTATACGTAGATAGGTAACCGAGATATACAACGATGATGTTATCTCACAGTTCACACTCCGATAGCCTTATTTTCGTTGTACCCGTTGCGAATACGTGAAACTTGCTATTTCACGTAATAGTCAATCATCCCAGAGAAACGAGAGGGATGATAAAAAGAACTCGTTTCATGCGAGCTCGTGTACGCGTCAGAGTTTTTCTCTTTTGTAGCAGACGAAAAATAAATAAGAAGGAGAAGCGGAATAAAAGACGGGGGGAAAAAAAAATTAACGTAACGTGTAACGGTAATCCCATTCAGGTCTTTCTTCAGAGGTTAGCGTATGAGCATGTAAGCACACTTCATGCGTCCATAATACGCAAGTGAGCATGTGCGAACTGACAAAGCGCTCACTTAACGTATTTCTAGCAAGTTTTTGAGCTGGAAAAGCTCTGAATTAGTCGACTTCTAGCGTCGAATAGCTGGCTCACCAACTCCGGCTTCTCTATCCTCCTTACAATCCCCTTTGACTGGCGTTCGCCAAGAGCGAAAAAAGAGAAGAGAAACCTGATTCATCCGCCTACGTATACATGCCCTGCACCCCGACGCTTCTCCTCGGTTTAAACCCTCGCTATTACTCTAGCTTCAAAAATTTGGTTATAGGCACGTAGCTGTAACGGTTGAAGTAAAGTTCATTTGTTATAGTAGGTACCTTGAAAAATTCTGTAAAACAGGCATCGTTAAAAAAGTGTTCGAATATTGTTGGAATGATGAAAAACGAGGTACGCGTAACCATTTTGCGCTATTGTCGATCCTTTTTTGCTAATTGCAACGCAAAATCAGTTTGTGAGTTTACTCTACTTGTTTAGTTAAACAAGGCTTTAACGTCAATTTATTCTTGCACAAGCATTAAATTTTCGCAACAGGTACAAGAAAATATAGTAACAGTGATCGTAATGAGAAAGAATAGTAACGGATACTAGACTTTCCGGTAACAGCTAGAAAACTAATTTTCATTTTCTACCTAGAACTATATTTTTCGATTGTGGTAAAAAATGAAAATAATTAAGGACCGAGCGGTAACCGGAACTAAAAATTTCTCGCAATGCATTTATTTCTACCCTCGATTTTTTTTCGAGATTAAACTGTGGGGCCATAATTAGCCAAGCGTTTTAACGGATAATGAGAATCTCGAAGCTCGCACTGCTCCGAACGTTCCGACATTCCAGTCACGTAACTTGACACCGTGGACCAGCCTCGCTGTTGACAGCCCTCCAACGCACAATGGGCCAATCAACGTCGCGTTAATCTCCAAGGTAGCTTGATATATAAATTTAATCTTGGTTGACAACAGATCGATTCTGGATCGGTTGCCGGTTACGTGAGACTCTGCATTGAACGGCGAATGGACACCGAGGAAAGGACCCGGTGGTTGGACACGCGAGCGAAGATTGAAACGTGGAAAATCACGTTAATGAATAATTCATCTCTCTAGTGGCTCTGGGGCTAATCTGGATTCATAGTGATAGCCAACATTTGTTACCGCACCGGTCTCTAGTTGAACTGCTGGACTTGCTTCTTAGTTGTAATTGAGTACCGGTGTAAATTGGATTCATCCAGCTTGTGAAACCGTTTTAGAATTACACGTGAACGAGATTTCAAGTCACATGGCTCGAGCGTACAAGTGATATTTCGATTAATTTGTCAGACACATCTCAAGTCGAAAGTGTCTCGCTCAATTTCCCCTCACGTTTTTCCCCTATTCTTAGTGATCGGTTTGAATTTCATACGAAGAATGAAAATGCTGCGCAACAAAGGTTCGTACATTTAGCCGAGTGTTCCGTCGATTGTGATTTATGTCCAATCGTAAAGCGTGAAGTACATTTCGCATCCGCTGCAAACCCATATCCATTACTCAATCGTCCATGTCTAAAGGAATAGAATGGAAGGAAAGGAATTTCACGTGTATTCAATGGGAGAAAAAATGTTCAAAATACGAAAACAAACGATGCACGTTTTACCTTTATATGTTACGCGTAATATCCAGCTTTCAAATGTACAATTTATACCAAATTCCCTTTTTCTTCTTGCTATAATAATTTATTTCAGTGAGTATCCAACACTCGGCCAATAACTCGTATGTAAAAAAAAAAAAAATACAGGGATTTCAGAGAAGTTTGACCACTCTCTGACGTCACAAAGCAATGCATTTTTTTTAACTCTGGTTCAGTCGCTACTAAACCAACGATCATTACGCGTAGTGATAAGATTCACATTATACAACTGCGTGAGGAATACACGCACATTTTGGAGTAATAACATAGATTATTTCAGTTTATATAGCCTTCGTCGAAATTACAGACAAGCCAAACAGGATAAAAATACTAATTATCATGTTATGCGAACTATAAGGAAAAAATACAGACCATTAAGAGAAAAAGAATATCGGACTGTTGCATCACTTCTTGTTAGTTACAAGAAACGATAATCACTGTGAAAGTGAGGTCGTACAGAATACTCCGAACATCCAGAACGGCATTCAAGATATTCCGACAAGAAGAAAACTGCCGAAGACATTTACTCGCTTGGTTACAAATAACTATATTGGTACGAAAGAAAGGTTAGTTTACATGAACTCTCCATGCAGGTAATAGTGTCTTGTTAGCGTCTTCGATGATTAAAACTTCGTCGAGAGAGCCGTCTTAGACACGTCTTTCTTCGCACGGTAATCAACAGGAGACTTCTCATTATTGTGAGACGTTAACAAAGTCAGGAGAGAATGACCCTTCACCAAAGAGCACACACTCAGATTACGCGAATACTCAATGCAGCGATTGCATTGCAACATTAGCAAGTACGGGAATGGTAATGTACTGCACCAAAGTAGGAATTCCAGGAATAATCACGACGATAAAAATATTCGTGGAACTGGCTCATGTTTCATTACGATAAAAATTATAGACCTGAAAACAATATTAAATTTATTTTTTCCAAGTGAGATTCCATGAATGTATCCTCGATATGCATGTACACGAATAAATCACGCGGGTTGTCTTATCACGTGAGCGTCTTGGTTTACTATAAAGTCAAGCAGAACTGCTACGCGTAGTTAGTTTTCCTCCGAGGAGATAAACGTTTCACTTCGAAAATGTCCGTGGCACTTAGAATGCTGTTTTTGCAGCTAGTCTGCATTTTGGTTGTTTCGGTGACGTCGAATTATCAGGGACCGTATCATTCCTCGTCGGTCACAACGAGTACGTAGAAACAAATTCAGTAGACTGAAAATATTTTAAATTGAAACAGGAAAAGACTCTGGGGATAAAAATTATAACTTCACATCTAATTTCAGCCATTAGTTTACCGGCGGGCTATGTTCACTATCCGACCGTAAGTTCAGCCTACAAAATACATCAGGATGGACTCAGTTGGAGTAACGCAAAGGATGCTTGCATTGCCGAGGGAGGTCGCCTCGCCGTGATTGACACGCATGAAAAAGTTGGATTGGTAAATGGGATCAGGGATCCAAGCTCCAATGTGTGGGGAGGTATTGAGAAAAAGTATGACGACTGGGTTACTGCCGACACACGTATCATACCGTACATCTGAATATAGTTTTGCAATAAATTTTCACGATGAGAAGTTGAAGTAGAGAGAGCGACTAACCAACGTGGAGAAAAAATTAACTGATGCGTGTTATTCAGTTAATTAGAAGCACGTCTGTTGGATCTACCGTGGGGACCGAATCAGCCTGAGGGCTTCGGAGATTGTGTTGCCACGAAGGAAAGTGGCACAGGACTGAAAAACAGGCTTGTGTTTCTGACCGGAACCCTACGTTTGCAAAATTCCTACAGCAACAGAAGTGCCGCAGAATAATCAGTATCAGCAACGATTAAAAAACGGGCATTACATTCCCTAGCTATCGACTAAGAGAACGGCCATAACTCGAGAGCTTTTCGGCCTTGCCAACGAATAGATATAGTTCTTCAATCATTGTGTAATTTATGTACTTGTTGATAAATGATACAATAGACATTTCAAATAAAATCAAGCTGCTAAATTCACGAACTTGTGCCACGTGTATCCTCGTATCATTCTCGAGACGAGCTCTTGATCTTTGAAACATGGATGTATGAAAGATGTATGACGGCACAGTGGTCGAGATTATCTCTCGAGTGGAACATTGAATCGAGAACCAATGGTGAATGAGAACGAAAATTCTAGTAACTTTGCGTCGAGCGAGCCGAATCTGGCTCTTATCTGATCATATATTCTTAGTAAAGTTCACAAAGGTTATCTCTCTCGTCTTAGTTCGTATAAAGAGCACTACTGTGTTATTGAACGCATTCAGTAGGTTGAGACCAGTGATTGGTAATCAAGTCTTGACAAATTTCATACCATGTTCAAATGGCTCGTTATTTTCCATCTAACCTGTCTGTCGGTCGTTTCGGTAATTTCCCACCACGCCGGATCTTCCGACGGATTCGCAAGGGGTGAGCATAACAAACCATTACCGACAGTATATTCCCACCCCTCTTGTCTTTGCATTCTTCCGGATTCCAGGATTATAATTTAACTTTGTTTTCAGTCTCGAATCTCCCGTCTGGATACATTAACTACCCGAGCTTGGGAGTAGCCTTCAAAGTTCATCGCGAACGACGCAACTGGTCGAGTGCAAAATTGGTGTGCAAAAACGAGGGGGGTCGTTTGGCCGTCATCGACACCCACGAAAAGATAGGATACATAAAATCGCACAAGCCAAAGTTCTCCGAGGTCTGGGTCGGTCTGAGCAGAGAAGACGTGCACTGGATTGCAACGGAGAACCGTAATTTCAATTCTACGTAATTGAGTCCGTCGCCTTTTGTCGGACTGCGGAGTCGCATGGCCGGGAGAAAGCTCTCCAGTTTGTTGGATTTGCAGTGCTTATTTACGATGCAAATGACAGAGAGTGTGGCTGATTCAACTATTTCGCAGACTAATCGAGCTTCACTGAATGCAACTTAAATGGAGCAAATAGCTAAATCCCACCGCGGATGCCGCGTCAGCTTTAATGCGATGCAATCCAATATCGCACGCTTCTATGAACGAACACAGCGCACGTTGTGTGTATACTTATAGACAAACACACCGCACTGAAACCATAATTGCACGCGCAAATCCAGCCAATGATTTTTCCCGGCGATGCTGACGCGGAGTGAAATTTATTACACCATAACTACCGGTCTCTAATTTTGAGTAATGGATTCTGTTTCACTGATCAACCATCCAGCGGAATCGCGACACACGCGTTTACCTTGGGAATCGAATGGTCCGGATTCCTTCGGAAATTGTGCAGCTGTAAACGTTAGAGGTGACGGACTGTGTAATAAGGTTTGTATATGGCGAAAGGCGTTCGCCTGCGAAATACCCACTGCCACAGCCGTGCCGTATCACGTACCAAACATAGTCTAGACTCCGGACCAATAGAGGAAGCCGGAATCTCGAAGGGAACTGTATCTCCTTTGCGATGGAAGGCAGCGAGCAAAGGAAGAGGGAAGAAGAATATCGAATCGGTATAACTGTGCTCGACTTTTTGTAATTCAATGAGCGGAAAATAAAGACCGACCATCTAACCGAAATGTGTATGAATTGCTTTGGTGTCTTTCGCGTAGTCCGTCGTTTTTGACACCGCTCTTTACATTTCTATATTAAGATTATTCTTTCAATGTGCAGATTATTCCTACCAACCTTAGTCAAAAAATTATATCTACGGATCCTCCGATTGAGCTGCGTACTAAATAAAGATGCGATGTCACATTACCGAGTCCATTGAATACTGTCGACTGTTGAGCGATGGCCGAGAGATGGTTGGGGAGATGAAAAGGCCGGCAAAGATAATGGCGCGGGATCTATACATTATATTATATACATATACATACCAACTAAGTCCGTATTTTTTAAGTCTTGGTGCGATTATCTCTCAAGCTGCAGAGTGTGGGTGGAGCCAGGGTCAAGAGGGTTATAGATTTCACAAAAGCTTTAGGTCCAAAAGCTCGGACTTTTCTGCAAGCTTCCCAGAGTTTTAAGGGTTTACGAGCCCCACTGGGCATTTCGAGTTTCCACGTGAACGCTTTGAGAGCACCTCCTCACCCCGTACTCTTCTCGGCCCAGAACCGGTACCAACCAACTGATATACTTATACGCGCATCATCTGGATGCTGGGATGGAAGGAGAATGGCGGCTTTTGTCGGTAGTATCTTCGCCGCGCAGGACCACACAATCGCAAAAGCCAGCCACATTTCTTCATTCAGGATTCATTTTCTCCCGGTATTACTCGCTCCTTTATTTCATCCTCCACCGCACTGGAACAAGTATCGATATGTTTTTTTTTTTTTTTCATTTTCGGCAAAAGGAATACGCCTTGTCAAAATGTCTGCAGGTATATGCAAGAACCGAATTAGAAATCCCTGCACATATCACTGCAGGATCGATCAACCGGTGAATCGAGACACGTACAACTGTAAGATACGAAGATGAAATCAGATTTTCGAGCCGGTAAACTTCGGGGAATTATCCATTTGGGTCTTCGGGTTCGTGCGAGTCAGGGGTTGTTCCGGAAATGAAGCGAGTCGCGGTCCCCTTCAGTGGCGGTAAATCATACGTTCGAGATACTCTCGGGTAGGGTATATAGGCACTTCCGGTTATACCGAGTGGAAGATTTCGTCCGATCTCCACGGGCATGGGAGAGTGATAGACAGATAATGACGCAGAAACGGACAGGGTGGAGGGACGTGGCCGTTGTTACGCACCTAGTCTGCAAGTCGTCCCTGTCGCGCAGGGTAAACAGGCAAAAGAGACGTGCAGGGCCGCGGATTCTGGCGCAGAATCGGTGGCGGCGGGTGGCAGATAGGCGGATATGTTGCGTTCGAAAAGTGCTTTCCATTAGCAGCAGAGCACTGAGCACAAAAGCCACCAACGGCGAGGGTGAATACAGAAGAACCGACAGACAATGGAGGTCGTGTTGGGCTGTTGGTCTGCCCGGCAGCAGCCTGGTTGCCTACATAGCTACTCAAAATAATATCGCGGTTGCCTCATCAATCATAACCCCGGGGTGATGAAAAGCCGCCGTTATAATACTTTGTGAATGGTAGAATCCACGGCACTAAACTTATAAAGTATTATATATGCACCGTTTAAGCCGGGGGTTCCTCGTTGTCTCATCCGTAACCGTATATATACGCAACGTTCTTACTTAATACCTGCTTGCTTGTGCACTTTATTTACACTTAATTTTCACTTCGGCTGCAGTTAATAACAATTTTTCCCTCACAGTCACCGGATACGGAAGCTATCCGCGAGTCGTTACATATTCGCGGTATCATCTTGCGCATGGGGGGCGAAAGCTCGTTTCCGTTCGCCTGTCAGATGTTTTGCAAATCATTTATCAAGTCCAAAGCTCTATACCGCGAGCAAAAGTTCCCTCGTTAAAACCCCATGCGAAAACTCGCTGAGCCTTACGCGAGGCTTGCAGTTGGGTAGAAGGAGGGTGCAAAAAACACCTTCCATCTCAGCTCGTATAACATAAAATAATTAACGTATGTCTGTGTACATACATACATACATATGTATAGTATGTATATATACGATACTAATGTCTGGAACCATGCGGTAGAATCCACTAGCTTGCATGGCGATAAAACATCAAGTGAAGAGCTGCTAATTGGCTTGAAAGCTCTGCTGACAACGATCTTTATTTTCACCCGACTCTCTACTTTTCCTTTGTTCAATTTTAAAAATCGATTCACCGCTCAGCGCGCGGTCACTACCAAGGAAAGCTATTAACCTCATTGTGCCCGCCATCGAACCGGTGCAAGCTCCGAACGCTGACTTTTATGAGGGGAATAAAAATGACCGTACATACCGAAAGGTAAATGTAATACCATACACGGACAGAGTGGCTGCCGAGTGTCGCTAATCGGGTGAATGCGAATGGTCGGTGACTTTGGCGCACACACGAAGCCCTTCGGAAAATGAAAAAAAAGCTCGTTCCAAACATCCTGATAAGATGTATAGCGATACGACGTGTTACCTTCGCCCAGGTGGGGTCATGCTTGGTGAGGATTAGCCAAACTTTATGTTAATTCCAAGATAACGAGGTGGCGTTTAACCCTCGTTAGGTAAATATTATTTTGGCCGTTTAATTTCAGTCATTATATAGTTCGTTTCAACCTGCACGCGTTACGTTCACCTTCGTAACGCCCTCTCTTCTGCACAATGCTCGGCAAATACTCACACTCACCTCGAATCTGGCTTTTATCGCATTGTCAGTGCCCGTGTCGCTGTTTTCACCAAGGTATAATTCGCAATCACAGACATGAGAGGCCTTTTATCGTCCGACAGCCTTGAAGGTGACTCGGTGCACAGTCAGCGGTGAAGAGGGTGAGATTTTCGCGGAAATAGGATCGCTCGACTCTTGGCTTTGTGTCGGTACGTAATTGGCTTTGGTTTGATTTGATTTGATTACAATTTGTATATATCTACACCGTAATGCGCTCACATATGCGTATTCCCGTGCACATATTGAGATATCACATCATTACTGGGGTCAATTCATCGCCCCGTCAAAAATAATTTCACATCAAACCAGCAGCCAATCGCAATTTGTTTATGCACAGAGTCCAATCTGCGTATCGATTCGCCAACTCAACTGTAATGTTATGTATGGAGTGGAACAACTTATTGTCAGTCTTTATTTTCGCGGGCGGACCAACTGGGAACTCGGTCATGTTGAATTATAGAATTGACCAAACCTAAAGACCCTATTCAATGGAAGAAAAAATGTTCCAAACACGAAAATAAACGATGCATGTTTGAGCTTGATATCTTCCGCATAATATTCACCTTTCAAACGTACAATTTATATCAAACTCCCTTTTTCTTCTTGCTACAATAATTTACCCATTAGTGGAATCACGTTATTTTCAGTGAGTGTTTACGCGTAGTGATGAAATTCATATTATACAACCGTGTGAGGAATACACGCACAGTTTTGGTGACATAGCATAGATTCTCTCACTTTATACAGTTTACGTCGAAATTACAGAAAGACCAAACAAGATACAAATACTAATTATCATGTTCTGCGAACTGTGAGGAAAAAATAAAGACCGTTCGAAGAAAAAGATTAGACTGTTGCATTACTTATTGTTAGTTATGAGAAACGATAATCACTATGAAAGTGACCTCGTACAGAACACTCCGAACATCCAGAACGGCATTGAAGAAATTCCGGCAAGAAGAAAACTCCCCAAGAAATTTACTCGCTTGGTTATAAATAACAATACTGGTATGGAAGAAACGTTAGTTTATATGAACTCATAATGCAGGTAATAGTCTTTTGTTGGCATGTTCGATGATTAAAACTTCGTCGAGAGAGCTGTCTCAGACACGTCTTCTTTGCACGGTTATCAACGGGAAACTTCTCGTTATTGCAAACTGTTAACAAAGTCAAGAGAGACTGATCCTTTACCCACGGGCATGCACTTAGAGTATGCGAATACTCAATGCAGCGATTGCATCGCAACATTAGCATGAACGGGACTAGTAATGAACCGCGCTAAAGTGAGAATTCCAGAAATAATCACGACGACAAAAACGTTCGGAGAACTCGCGTGTTTAATTAGGGTGAATATTATCTACCAGAAAACAAGATTAACTTTATTTGTCCAATTGAGATTCCATGTATGTATTGCGACGTTGCAGCACCATATGTCCAGCAATCCCGAATATATCCGACCTCACTGGACAAGGTTAAACGATGGAAATAAAAATTGATTTTTAAATCATCGATGTTCGAAAAGTATCGATGTTTAAAATCGATCATTGCAAAAACAATCGAAATATTGATTATTTCGTAAACAATTTTTTTCTTTAAATTAGATAATTCCCAGTTCATACGTTATTTCATCAATATATTTTCAATCAATATTAAAAATTTATACAATAACACTTTGAAAGTTGCAAGGAGATTGATAGTTGGGGTGCCAGGTTTACTGCAAGAAAATCACAGAATTGTTAATATTTAATGTCATCATCGCGTCTCCTCTGGTCTATAAAAGAATAATTCTTCATTCTATATGAGGAATTTTTTGTGACATCATAGTGTTACCCGGCGAAGAGCCACCACGAATTAGTTTATACGTCTCCTCAAACTATGTATCAACATTTCAAAAAATATTCAGAATTTTACAGCTATATAACCAGCGGAATAAAATAATTACCGTCACTCTTCATCAATCATACCCAGAAAACGCTGTTATACGACTGGTGATCTCCACAGCGATTAAAACGACTTGCAAAGTAAAGAACTTGAAGCGTTGAATTTTTACGTGATTTCGGTGCCGTTTCGATGTCGTCGGCGTGGGTGATATTTTTATCTAAGTTTCAGGAAAATCATCGTAAGTCGATTAATCGAAACTGAAAAATATCGGGCGAAAATATTCGATTGTTGAACACAAAGAATCCACAATTTCGACTGATGCACAAACATCGCCCGTTCCTACAGTCGAGGAGCTTTCACTCATTGTCAGTCACCAGCCTTCGTGCAGTGTACATAGTTCCGAAACCAGCCACTGAGCAAGAGAGAGAGAGAGAGAGAGAGAGAGAGAGAGAGAGAGAGAGAGAGAGAGAGAGAGAGAGAGAGAGAGAGAGAGAGAGAGAGAGAGAGAGAGAGAGATAGCCACTACTACTTCACTCATCCTATCGAAGCTCAGCACACGTGCTCCGTTTATCAACTTGATTGTGCCAAAACTGCACTCCCCTCCCACACTCCGTTCCTTGTTCTCCTACACACACACACACTTGACGACACACGGATGTTAATTAGAATTAAGGCTCGATGCTATCGGACGGGGCGTGTCCGACCGCCACGCGGGACTCGCCTCTTTGTTATTTAGTTTTTAAGGTTTTCTTTCAACTTTCAAACCTATAATCAATAAGTTTTGCTTCAAAACACACTTGCGTCTCGATCTCTCTCTCCCGCTCCCGATCCGAAAATTTCATACGGGATGATCACTGGTTGCAGTATCTTCGATATGCATGTGCTCGAGAAGGTCACGCGGGTTATCACGTGAGCGTCTTGGTTTACTATAAAGTCAAGCAGAACTGTTACGCGTAGTTAGTTTTCCTCCGAGGAGATAAACGTTTCACTTCGAAAATGTCCGTGGCACTTAGAATGCTGTTTTTGCAGCTAGTCTGCATTTTGGTTGTTTCGGTGACGTCGAATTATCAGGGACCGTATCATTCCTCGTCGGTCACAACGAGTACGTAGAAACAAATTCAGTAGACTGAAAATATTTTAAATTGAAACAGGAAAAGACTCTGGGGATAAAAATTATAACTTCACATCTAATTTCAGCCATTAGTTTACCGGCGGGCTATGTTCACTATCCGACCGTAAGTTCAGCCTACAAAATACATCAGGATGGACTCAGTTGGAGTAACGCAAAGGATGCTTGCATTGCCGAGGGAGGTCGCCTCGCCGTGATTGACACGCATGAAAAAGTTGGAATCGTAAATGGAATCAGGGATCCAAGCACCAACGTGTGGGTCGGTATTGAGAAAAAGAACGACAACTGGGTTACTGCCGACACACGTGAGTATCACACCGTACATCTGAATGGTTTTGCAATAAATTTTCATGTTGAGAAATTGAAGTAGAGAGCAACTTACCAGCCTGCAGAAAAAATTAACTGATCCGTGCTATTCAATTTACCAGAGGCACGTCTGTTCTATCTACCGTGGGGAACGAATCAGCCTTATGGTCTCGGGGACTGTGTTGCCGTGAAGAAAAGTGGCACAGGACTGAAAAACAGGCTGTGCTTCTGGTCGGAACCTTACGTCTGCGAAATTCGTACGGTAATAGTAGCTCCGCACAATAACTATTACCAGCAACCAACGAAGACCGGGCAGTACATTCCCTAGGTATCGACTATGAGAAAAACAGCCATAATTCGAAATCCTCTAGGCCTGGCTATCGAGTAGATATGATTCTTCAATAATTGTGTAACTCGTATAATTGTTGCAAAATAATACCGTTGATATTCTAAATAAAATTACGCTGTTTAATTGACGAACTTGCGCCACGTGTATCCTCATGTTGTTCTCCAGACGATCTCTTGACCTTTGAAACATCGATATATCAAAAATGCACGACGGCACAGCGGTCGAGATTATCTACCGAATTCGACATTGAACCGAGAACCAATGGTAAATAAGAGCGAAAACAGTTATCACTTTGTTTTGAGCGAGTCGAATCTGACTCTTATTTGATCACATGTAATTCATAGAAAAGTTCACAAAGGTTATCTCTCTCGGTTTAGTTTCTACTATCGAACGCATTCAGTAGGTTGACTTCATCCAAGTGTTCGGGAATCAAGTCGCGAAAAAACACCGGAATGCAGACATAATTGCACGCGCGAATCCAGCCAATGATCTTTCCCGGCGATGCTGACGAGGAGTGAAATTTGTCACACCATAATTACCGGTCTTTAATTTCGAGTAATTGATTCTGTTTCACTGATCACCCATTCAGCGGTATCACACACGCTTTTACCTTTTAACGCGTTGTTCGTTTACTCGTAACGCCCTCTCTGCTTCACAATGCTCGGAAAATACTCACACTCACCTCGAATCTGTCTTTTATCGCATTGTCAGTGCCCGTGTCGCTGTTTTCACCAAGGTATAATTCGCAATCACAGACATGAGGGGCCTTTTATCGTCCGACAGCCTTGAAGGTGACTCGGTGCACAGTCAGCGGTGAAGAGGGTGAGATTTTCGCGGAAATAGGATCGCTCGACTCTTGGCTTTGTGTCGGTACGTAATTGGCTTTGGTTTGATTTGATTTGATTACAATTTGTATATATCTACACCGTAACGCGTTCACTTATGCGTATTCCCTTCACATATTGAGATATCACATCATTACTGGGGTCAATTCATCGCCCCGTCAAAAATAATTTCACATCAAACCAGCAGCCAATCGCAATTTGTTTATGCACAGAGTCCAATCTGCGTATCGATTCGCCGACTCAACTATAATGTTATATTACAGACTCGACCAAACTGAAAAACATTTTTCTCTTTTCCTGGCAAATAGAGCCCAGTTTTCTCAACAAAACGTGTAAGTAAATTAGGTAATTGATTAGAGTGAACGTTCCTGCACAGCAGATAAATTGCCTTGTTGATTCATAAAATGTGACTCAAACATATTTTCTTTCGGCATAACTTTGTTTGCTCTGGTGTAGTGTGGTAAATTCATCATATCGCGTGTCTAATTGTATCCTTATCGCGTATGCGCGAAAAACGCAAATTTAGTGGTAAAAGGGCGTACAATTTTTTTCACGCTATTCGCTATAAAAGCACTCAAAACGCATGTCTATGCTAAAATTATCCGAACAAATAAATAATGGTAAAAGATCGTATATTTGGTTGATACCGTGTATATTTCATTTATCACATTTATAAATCGTATAAGGTTGCATCGGTCATTTTTGACTATTTTTTCGTAAACGATCCATGCGACCTTACACCATTAGCGAACGTGATTATTCTTCATAAGCTTCGTGATGAAAAGTCATAACCGACGGTACTTGCGACCTGTTACAGTTAATTGATCCATTTTTTTATCTCAACGTTTCTGAATGTATCCTCATGTTTTTCGCGTGAATACAAAGGGAAAAAATACGACTTTTTACCTTTACGCGTGGTGAAAGGTCGTACAATATAGGTCCTTATACCATCAGACAGGTGACATACCGTACATTAGTAGATATTAGAAAGGACTTTCGATGCTACTTTCGTGCCCTCCTTTCGTGATCGTTCCTGGAATTTTGGCGATTCGCCTCGATATTAATTGAACGAAACTAGGTAAGTACTCTGTGAACGGGAGTGTCAATAATCTTCAACTCGCGCTTCGAGGATTCACCAAGTACACTTTAGATCTCGAGAGGAGTTCGCCTACAAGTTTGCCTGCGGCTAACTTGGGTTATAGTTTCAACTATATTTGATTTAGTTCAAACGGTTCTCTTTCATTTCGGATTGCCTTCCTTCCGATCGTGCAAGGAACAAACTTACGCAATTCCGGGTACATACGATCAGGCTTAATTGGATGATGTTTGTTTTTACAAACTTCCCACGGACTTACCGTTCGAAATAATAATGAGAAAAATAATAAAACGTCGCGCCATCTCGGCTATAACATGCCGAAGTTTGTTTCTCCCCTTTGCTCCGTTACCGCTCCCCTGCCCCCCTCTCCACCTGGATCCCAGCGGTAAGCGTGTTTATTTAATTAACATTTTATCTCCCCTTCAATTGTACCACCACCGGACTTTGCGTCATCTGGATTTTATTCCGCCTTTTTTTCGACTCCTACGCGAATTCTTTCACCTCTACTCTCCCTCTTCTAGCCTCTTGCAGCCCGTTACAGGATTATCTCGATTGTTTGTTTTTTTTTTAATTCTTTTCACACGGATCTTCCTCCTCTCACACTCTGATTGAAAATTACTGCAATCATTGTCTTTATTCTCACGCGGGTTAGAATAATTCCCGAAATTACGAGCCGGGGAAAATTCCGGGATCAAAGAGCGCAGCTGAAATTCAGCGTCATCTGCTCGAACACCTCCCTCCTCGATTTCACCTGACTCGCCGATTAATCTGTCTTTCACGCGATACGCGTGCACACTTTCAGGCCGTATCGTCGGGTGAACGGAAAGGACGGGAGCGAGCACAGTTTCATCACTCGACGTCCCGCGAACAACTGAGCTACCTACGGGGGTGGCGCAGGCGCCGGGATCAAGTCGTCGCGACGCTCGCCGGGATGCTTCCGATCCGACGACTAGACCCACCGATCATTATTATCGTCATTATCATTACAACCGTAGGTGCTCCTCCCGCGGTATTATTATCATCGTTAATATCGTCATCCGGCGATCATCCCTGGTAATTATCACCGTTGTCGTTATTATTATCGCTGTCATCAAGCATCATATATACGCATACATATACCTAAACACTTGAAAAGTATAAACTAAGACAGCGCGACTGCGCGTAAATTGGAATGTCAGAAGCTTCGTGCCCTCGTCGTATCACTGCGTGTTTATCCCTGATTACAATATACATTAGGATGTTTCGGAAAAAAAGGAGTAATTTTTTTTTCCCACAAATAGTTTCAAAAGTTACATTTAGGTACGAAAACACGCCTGTACCAACATACGTTTTTTCAAGAGCGTTCAATTCTCCACAAAAAAATGTCTGCGCATCTTCTGTACAACGCATCGTTAGCCAGTTATAAAAATCAGAAGGAGCAAAAACCATTTTTCACATGTTATTCTCATGGAAAATAGAAAAATTGGATGCGCAACCTCTTATTGTTAATATTAAGAGCTGAAATTATAACAGGCGTATCTTTATACTTATATGCAACTTTTGAACCTGTTTGTGAGAAAAAAAATATGCAATCTTCTTTTGAAACACCTTAATATCCATACAAGTCTATGCTTTCTGGTAAAACACCTTTTGTATTTTCTGCGAGGGGATTCGCTCTTGAAATACTTCGTCTCTCTCGTTTTCGTTGTTTTTCTCATCGTCCCCCAGCCCAATTTTGCCCCATCTCGATGAATTCTATATTCAGTAACGTATAATTCGAGGGGACAGGTACGATAGGATAAAATTTCGACAGATTTCCGCTTTTTTCACTTCTTCCTACTCCAGGAGTATCTACTTCGTCTTCAATCAATATAAGACGGCCTGACGCCTGAGATAGATTATCGTTGTCGTTAGACTCGAAAATTGCTCACGGACACGAGGAAATCTACACACCGCCACCGCATAAAGTATCCATCCTATACCACCTTTGCCCCAACTTTGACTGAGGTGAAATTCCGTACTCGGTGTGGATAATTGACCTCTGCACGAAGAGTTCGTACAACGTAGTACATACACGTTAGTGGTATTATTATTAATCGTCGAGTCGTATACACACATATACGTATAGCTATAAGTGACCGCAGCAAATGGAATTAAAATTTACCATAACACACACACAGCGAGAGGGGTGGATACCTTTTACAATTAGATAGAGATTCGAAATGCTTAAGCATCCAATAACAAAAGTTGTTTGGTTTTCAGCGCGTTTCACGCCATTTCGGCCCTTTTCAATCAAGCGAAGTGGCAGCGAGATGGAGCGGTAGGTATTGATGTTAAAGTTTACGTATTTCAATGGGGAGTTGAGAAGTTTTCATGTACAGAAGTACAAAGGGCGCAGGTTATTCCTACATGCTCGCACACCCTCGTGATCTGTTGAATTATTGTCAGCGTTGGTCGGACCGGACAACAAACCACGTCAGAACTTTGTTTGAAAATTGTAACGTTATGATTGCAAAGGGCGTGATAAACTTTTGCGTAAATTGGATTCCACCGCGGGTAACCGTGGTGCTGTGACAGGCGTACAATGACGCTCTTTCCTCTCCCCAGAAATGGCATGGAGAGCACTATTTTCGCGCCTGCATAACGCAAACCGAACTGAACAATTGCTTTGATCCTCGTGTGGCATGTACGTATATTACACAGTGTATTTGCGACGCGTATAATTAAAGGTAGAGGACGTACAGCGGTTCTCGGATAAGGACGAACTTTGTATCATATCGCGATAAAAGCTAGCTGCATGGAATTCATCCACGACAACAATGTCGAATCAAAAAGGAACAGATCTAATTTTAGTCGAAGAAAAGCTTTACTCGCTTGGGGAAACTGTGTTTACGCTGCAATTTCGCATCCCCAAATTCATCGTATATATAATATATAGATCGCAATTGCCTGGGACGTCTGCAGAGTTAGCGTTGCGCGTTAAAGCGATTCTGTACTTTGGCAAACAATGTTCAACGTAGTCGTACTCGATCAATGCACCGAGAAAACACTTTCGTGTCATCCAGCAGCTCGCGAGATTAGTTTCTAAAAAATCTTGGATAGTTATTATGGTACTTAGCCTGGTTACTTAGAATTAAGGTACCTACAATTTATCGTGTCTCAGTATTTCCTCATTGTAATCTGAAAAATTTATATATCTCTGAATTTTTTTTTATCGGAAGAAGTTGAAAAGCTACGGTATGGTCCGCATTTTCTACAGAGAAAATAGAAAGTCGGAAAAGAACAACAACGCACCCTGATTTTTCCGACTAGATGATGGAAAAAGGTAGATATTAGAGGGAAAAAATATCTGGGGAGGGTTGTCGTAGCCATCCGGTTAAAGGAAGGGAGCCGAATAGCTGCGTACGTATTTATTCTTATTTCCGAAGCTTCAACTTCGCCAGAATTTTCATTGTACAATTATGATAATATCATGCCGGGGAAGTTTTATAAAAACGGTAGCGTAAAATTTCCGAGTGGCAACCATTAAGACCGTCGTCTTTTTCGGCGATATCTTATTTCTAAATAGTACCTTATGTAATATATAACAACTCGTCTTGTTAGCATTCGAAATTTAATAAACCGACAAACCACTCCGCGGAGAATTCGTGCCGTATCAGAAACTCGGTAGGACTGATTACTGCCGGTACCGAAACGCTGTACAAAATACATGTCAAAGGGCTGAAAAAAGTGCGTATATATAGCAAAGTGAATTATCCTCACGCGCGCGACTCGAAGAAACTTCTTTTGACAGAAACGTCCTGGCTGACGGTTTGTTCAATATTTAATACGTCAAAAATACGTGACAACTTTTTTCTTGTGCATCACGATTTTTCGTTCTACATTTCATCCGTGTGCGCTTCTTGTTCCGATCAATTTTACCGTCTTCAATCGCTTCCCCTCTGATAATATTAGCCATAACTATATCTATTGCGGGAGTTAATTTCGTTCATGGGCTTGTCGATCGATGCAGAATTTCCATCGCCGTATTCCCGCTATTATATGTACGTACACCCACACACGTGTATGGCTGGTACATAACGAGAATATAACAGGAAATTATCGCAGCATCCGTGAACTCGCGAATGTCACGTGCCTCCGGGAATATCTGCATGTTGTAATATTGCAAAACTAATGAATATAATTACAATCACGTACGTATTCAAAATGTAACGAGCCAAGTTATCGCGGCGCTTATAGGTACGTATAACTACGCGCTCGAAGACTCCTATTCCTGCTCCTCCGGAGCGCATTCTCGCACGGTAAACTCGTATAAAACTAATTATTGTTTATATATCGGCATAAGCAGATAATGGGTGCTGCAGAGCTTGCCGGGTGAAGTATTGACTCAATTATAATCCGAGTCGTCGATGCCGTGCTTTAAGTAATGGGAATTTAACGAGTTTATTTCCTGCACTTTGCGATCGCGCGCTGCATGCGTTCCGTAAAACGTTTAAATTACGCCTAAAACTCGGGGGTCGATTGAATTAACGCCAGCAACTGTAACGAGGCGTCGTCTTGTCGTTGGTATAAAACTAACCGACGAATTCCGTAATCGAGAATCATTCTTTTTACTATTGACGTTCTCTGCTTGCGAAGCTCTTGTGCGATTCTATCGGAGTGAACCAATTAGGCCTCGGGAAAATTCGGATAAGTTAGGAATTTGATTCTCTACTGCAGAATGCTTTTCACCGAGCGCAGAGGTCCGCCAGTTTGCCTAGGCTATTCGGTGAGCCGAAATAAAATTGGACTGAATAACAAAAACAGAATCGCTTGATTTCTTCGCGGATTTCAAGGGGGCGAGATACGGAGGCACGTGTACGCGAGGAGCTACGGAGCCGATAGAGATTCGGAGTGAAAGGGAGAGAATGAGGGGAGGGAGATGTGATTGAACTTAAATCGATTGGAAAGATTAGAGATAGCCTGAGAATGAGGGGAGAAAAAGAAGTCTAAAACAGTAGAAGAAGAAAAAGAAGGAAAGGAAAAAAATTGTCGAAGGCGAGAGAAAACCAATTTCAAATTAAACTGCTCGTTGGTTTTGCGACAATAGAGTCTCCCTCCTTCCCGAATTTAGTTCCAAAGGTGGCTGAGCACTTTGAAATTTGCCACTTCGGACTACGTCTCTCGTATTTAATTGTAACTTAATTTATATCAAACACCGTCGTAAAGATGAATTCGTTGTTTTTTCAATTCTTCATTCACCGCGTATAATATATAGTGTAACGTTAAAATTATATACACAGACTTATAGGACGATCATTTCGCTGGAAATTTATTCCAGTTGAACACGACGTATAAACTTCATCCGAAATTGAGAAAACTCTTTTCAACTCCGATCAACTCCAGGTTTTGATTACATCAACGCAGTGCAATCCAGTGGTTGGAGAATGTATTCGCGTGAAAAGCGAATCGCGAAATCGCGAGAAGAAAATTAATAAAAGAAAGCAAATATAATAAAAGAAAAGAAAAAATATACGATGAACGATAAATAGGTATAATTGGTTAGGCACGAACGAGCGCGGAAATTGTTGGCATATAATTGAGACCGACTTTCGTACGTGTACACCAGACGCAAGTTCCGGAGTGAATTATCCTTCGAAAGAAGGTCGAGGATGATCGTTTCCGAAAAAGCGTCGGCGGAAGTACGCTTGAAGCCATTCGCTTATCCACCTTTACAAAGTTTGATGGAGATACGTAATTTAAAAATAAACTCAGAGGTTTTTGAAGCTTCCAAAGCTTCAGGGCGAAAATCAGGGCAGGTTTCACTCACTCACACCAGTCGCTCCCCGTTGGTTTTACTTCCCGAAAGCCGCAGAAGCCGCAGACACAGGGCAATCCCGTATCTTCCTGCACATGACGTCGCGATGATAATATACCCTTGCACTTGAAACTGGAATTACCACTCGAGAACAGGTTACAGGAATTCACCGCGCATGGCTGGGTGAAGTCTGCGGGGGTGGGAAAGGAGGGGCGGGGGGGGGGGGGGCAAAACCGCTCTGTTCTAGAGCCGCTTTCACGGGGTTGAACAATAGATTACATCGACCTAGATGAATAACCGGGGTAAACACCGGCCCCGCAGCTATTGAGCTATTCATCGAAAACGTTAAATTATGTATCGCGTTGAATTCGGTTTGCGGGACAATGGTTCGCAGATTTTACCGCATATTGCTTCTCGGTATTGTTATTAACGTTTTAGAGTATAACTTATAATTATACCAAAGAACGTACCAACTTTACGGGGCCATTTGCAAACTTCACCTACCGCACACAAGACTTTTGCGGTGGTACAAAGATCCAACCAAGTCGATCTGCTCGCTTGGCCCGCGGATCATCGTTCGTTATCATGAAAACCTGCAGGGCCAATGCCCAAGATGGAAGGGTAAATAATACACGCGTTATCTGTATCGTGCTAATCGTATGTACGAGGGTGTGTGAGAAAATTGATAATTATTTCATCACGCGGTTAGTTGTTAACAAGGCTGACGTAAGAGAGAATTATAAATATAGGCTAGGGTAAATTAGGGGTTTGTGAAAAGTATAGACGCGCATACGGACAATTACGAAATTTTACGGTAATGAGGCGGATAATTGATGCTCTTCAGTGCCGTATTATTATATTGTTATGCGGACTTAATGGG